>NC_059341.1:90083360-91551694 GCF_018350155.1 Leopardus geoffroyi | reverse complement strand
CTTTGTTAGGCACTCGAGTATTTCCACTTTTTCATTTTATGGGTGACTGTTTTTACAGGTTCTGGGCCACTGACAAAAATTCATTGATGCCTACATTAAAGCAACAATTGGCTAGTTTTATTTTTTGAGACAAAATTTTAAGCGCAGCTCACCTGGTTCTATAATAATGAACACGGAGGAGGAAATAAAAGTGAAATCCCACCTCATTTACAAACAAAACAAAATAAAAATGTGCTTAAGTGTCTTAGTGGGGTGGATATGGGAGAAGAGCAAGGAATAGAGGGAGAAAAGGGGAAATAGGGAAAAGGAAGTAGAGAAACAGAAAGGAAAAAGAATAACGTCTCTTGAAGTAGAAAAGGAGCTGCTAACTCTTTCTCTTTTTGCATGACAAACCACCTTAAATTGGTGGAGGGAAACAACAACCATTTTATTAACCTCATGCGTCTATGGACCAGGAGCTTGGGCTTCCACACAACATGGCGCTTTTAGAGTAGTTGTTACATGGAGGCTTGTCGGTTGTTACATGGAGGGTAGCTTTCAAGAGGCCATCCTGGAAGTCCTCCTATAGACTAGGCTTGGAACCAGTATGGCATTACTTCTACCCCACTCTGTTGGTCAGAGCAGTTAGACAGCAGCCCAGATCCAAAGGGAAGAGAAATAGATTTCCCTTCTCAATGGAAGGGGCGTCAGAGAATTTGAAGCCATTTTTAATTCACCATGATATCCAAGAAGAAACGGCCAGATTCCTTAGCTTTTGCCCACGTGACATCCGTGACTGTGATCACACAGCCACATGACCAATAAGGCCAGACTTGGGGTCATTCTGGCTTACAGTCCTGAGATGTCTGCTTGAACTCCTCAGTGACATCTCATAAATGGCTTATCCTTTTCTAGATCTTGAAAAACTGCCCTTAGTAAATAATAAATTGCAGATTTCCTGCATAGCCTTTAGAAAAACACCATCTTGCAAAACTTTTTTGTTTTCTGCTCTTTCTTGCTGACACATTGACTTTGTGTGTGTGTGTGTGTGTGCGTGTGTGTGTGTGTGTGCGTATGCGTGTGTGTGTTAGAGTAAGCTCATGTATATGGCCTTGTAAATGGTAACTTGTCCAAGGTAACGAGTTATGCCAGGAGAGTCTAAGAGAATGTTGATTATATATATTTTACTACCTGTGTACTTCCTGAAAGGAGGGTGGTTTGATAAAATATTATTGTGAAGCTGCTCTGTTTTGGGTACTTATTTGCAAAGCTGCATTAGCTAATTCCCTCCAGACTTAAGGATTCATGTCATCTGGACCCACTGATTTGTGTATGTTCAGATTTTTCAAGTATTCCTTTACCTGCATTGACAGAGCATATATTTGACAGAATAATATTAAAAAATATAAGATGGCAAGCAGATGGTCAGAATGTTGACTAGAAAGAGATCTTATTGAAAATGGTTTGTGAATGCAGACCATGCTTTTGTTTATGGAAATGTCCTTTTAAATATTTGGTTTGATCACCAATGGAGGTCTCGAAAGAGACCAATGCCTGCAGAAATAAGCTAGCTGATATCTTCTACCTGAAGTAATGGATCCTTAAAAAAAAAAAAAAGGGCGGGGGGAGAATGAGGAATTTTTCTGTAACTCCTTGCTGCCAGATGTCTGTATAGCTACCTAAATCATGGAGGTGAAAAAAACCAAAAAACAAAAACCAAAAAAAACCTTTTCCTGATCCTCTATGCCTGATGCAGCTCCTTTTTCAGTGAAAAAAGAAATGATTTCAATCCAATGAAAACAAGAAGAGGCAAAAGAAAAAAGAAATGGAAAGACAAAGACTCATACCAAGAAGAATTTAGAAAGCTCTATTCAAAACCTTGGACACCTTGTACAAGGTGCAAAGGAAAACTTGGTAGAGTAATATTGGAGTTTCTTCTATGGACTTTTCTTTCATGGATGCCAATGTCATATTAACAAAAGAGAATGATCAATATTTTGGCGATGACATCTAGTACTGTTCATTATTCAGACAGTCAATTCTAGTGCCCTCTTGCCATCAACTTCTGGCTGTTACCACTGAAAACACTGGTGATGTAGAGTTGGCCCAGTCATTGGAATGTCAGAACCTATGCTCTGCCCTTACAGTCCTTGGATCCCTATTTCGACTGCTAAGGTATATGGGCAGAGTGAGGGCAACAAAGCAAGCCTGGAAATTGCATATATCTATCACCAACTATTTGCTGTTGAATATTTTAGGATGGTTGAGTGTCTTGGGGAGAGTGAGCCTTCTATCTTTAATACACATAACCTTTGTCTCAGACCAGGATATACACTTCTGTACATAAGCACCATCAAACTCTAAGGACCAGGCGCCATTTTACATCCTCAGGCATATTTCCTCTATCCCTTGTGGCCTTGAGTATTTTTACTCATTTTCCAACATTTACCCTTCTTCTCTTTCCCTTCTCATTATACATAGCCAAGTTGTCCTCTTTTTTACCTCCTGCTGGGAGTTATGAGCCACTTTAGTGATTAAAATGAAGCCTTATTTTTAATATTAGCGCACTGAAAGGTTTAATAACTGAAAAGATCCTTCACATTCTCCAAAAAGACACTTTAAGAGATTTCCCCCCTTATATGGAGTGTAACCGTTTATTATTTTAAAGCCATAAGGCTGGGCAATATGGCAAAAGCTTCCTCCACCTGCTTCTGGATGAGACTGTTTTTGGCAATCCATAAAAGTAGGTCTTTCTTGGGAGAAGAAAGATGATTTCATAAGAAGTGGACCAGTGTGTAGTAAATCAGCCAAATAGTAAGTGATTGACTACCAATTCATCAAAGAGCCAATTTTTGGTTCAACCAAAGACCAATTTTTCACTATTATTATTTCACCCAAAACTTGTTTCTTTGGAGTTATGAGCACAATTGCTTGACTAAATTCTGAGCTTGAAACTATTAGACATCATCAGGCTTGTGTCTTCACATTCTCATTATATCGATATATGTATTCACTGTCCCCTGCACACTAAGTCCTCCTCCATTCATGCAAGAAAACATTCCCACTGAATTGCTTGTAATGCAAGTCCTTCCTCTCCCCATCAAGAAAGGAAATCTGTAAATTATGAGAAGTAGGAAAAGCAGTAGGCTGGGTTGAAAATATATTAGAAGACTAAACCATACCATTTTAAATATCATTGAGATTGGTGACAGGCCTAATACCAGAATTTTTAAAAGCGCAAACAATGATCTCTCCCAAGAGTTCGTGGTATATTGAGCAAACTGACTGAAACACAAATTTCCGTTACTTTATTACTGTCAAAAAAATTACGAATCATTAAGTGGGCAAGTTGGTCATTGGGCCAACTGATTTATTGACAAATTATTATGTGACATAAACTTTAACGGATTCATCTAGAACCATTACATAAGTTCTCTTTTAAACAATTCTAGAACTTATAAATTTTCTCCCCAGAATTTTCTTGCCTATAAATCTAAGTTCATGCGATTTTTAAATTCTCGGTAGATACCCCAATGAGCTAATTAAAACAGTAAAGGCATTCATCAGTAAATACTTTTTAAGAACATAACAAAAAATATTTTATTAGACACTTCCAGGCGAAGGAAAGAAAGGAAATACTAAAGAAACAGGTGATGAAAATTCTGCTCTCTACAGACTCAGAAAACAAAACATCCATATATTGGCTGACTTGAGAACAATTACCAAACATCTTATCACCAAGTTCACAATAGCACTGGGCAAGTGTAACGTGCAGTCAGCTCTGGTGGGTCATGTCCACAAACCATTCGCAATCTGCACAAGTGAAAACAAACCTTTTCTCTTCTGGCCGCGTGTCTTTTTTTCTCTCCAAGATACGATCTCTTTCCAATTTTCAAATCATAACATATTCATCTCCCCATTTACCCTTTCTGTTGTTTCACTCATGTGAGTCGAGTTTGATTGTAAATTCAATCAGAAAAAAATCAAATTCATTCTTTCTATTGCCTAGCATAGATGCTTGAAGATATGCTAAGATAATATTTTAAAAATACTTGTACATGACGATTTTAAGAAATACAGGGGTCAGATGCCTGTAAACATCTACTTTTGACATCCTGCTTTTATTCGGAGAAAGTTTGGCCCAAGACCAGGTGACTAACCAGTGAGCCAAATGAAGATCTACAGAGAATACAGGAGGCTTAAAAATACTGTAATTTCAGTTAACTGGAATTAAAATAAAAAACCTTTTGAAAAGAATGTAATTTCAAAGGATGGGTCTTCTAAGTAAAATACAACCAAAGTTCCCACGGAGGCAAAAAGGAATCTAGCTGGCGTTAGATCGCAAGGATTTGGGCCTCTGACATATACCTACTTTTTTAGACACGCATCTTAATTACTTGGAAATAGATTTAAAAATAACCAAAACATTATAACAGTTCCTGAGGCACAGGAAGAGAGTCCAAGAACCGAGCAATGCCATCCACCAGGACACAGACCACATTTCTTCTCTTGTTCTGTGTGGCGGGATGCATAAGGTTGATGGTAATAAATACATTAATAAAACGTTCACATAATTACAAGCTTCCATGACTGGAGGGAGTTTTCATCGAAGATATGAATAATATTTTATAAACCCCGACAAGCAAAATGGTACAATTATGTAGATGGATGTCTCTCAAATACTTGTTGATGTCAATATAATCAGATATGGCTCCCTTCCATATATTCAGCCTTCTCTGTCTTTAGAGACTATTCAAGATTTAACTAACATGCTGGATACGTAGTTTGCTATATCTGAGGATCAGCACAGTAAGAATTAACAAAACAGAAACGCCTGTTTTTAACATACCCATTGTATTCCAAGTCAACATCTGCTATCTCGGTCCGACTGTATATATATATATATATATATATGTGTGTGTGTGTATATATATATATATATACACACACACACATATATATATATTGCTATATATATATATATATCGCTGAATTTTTTAAATCCTTGAAGTACAGGGTTGCAAGTGTCTTTAAAGATGTTCTAGTCCAGCCATCCAAATCCAAATTCCTCCACATTCTAGTCTAGACACAGAGATTCTTTGCTGGACTGAAACATCCATACATTTTTTGCTCTGCCTAAAGCAGGGGTCAGCAAACTGTTTCCATAAAGGGTCAGAAAGTAAATATTTTAGGTTTTGTGGGCTATACGGTCTCTGCTGCAACTATTTCAGTCTGCCTTTGTAGCACGGAAACAGCCACGGATATGCAAACGAGTAAGCATGGTTGTGTTCCATTAAAACTTTATTTACAAAAATAGGCAGTGGGTCAGATTTGGTCAAGCCCTGGTCTAAATAATTTGCTATGAAGCATGGAGCATGGAGATGAATGGGGAAAAAAAAAAAAACCTAAAAAATATGAATAAAATACTCCTTTTGACAAATATTAACAAATTAATTGAATATTAACTGAATATTAACAAATGCTATCCCTGGCTTCTCAGTCCAGATGACTTAAAGGTTTTAAAGTAAATTGGTCTTCTTTTCGTTTAATGTTTATTTATTTAGTTTTGAGAGAGAGAGAGAGAGAGAGAGCAGGAGAGGGGCAGACAGAGAGAGAGAGAGAGAGAGAGAGAGAATCCTAAGCAGGCTCCACACCATCAGCACAGAGCCTGATGCAAGGCTCTATCTCACCAATCGTGAGATCATGAACTGCGCCGAAATCAAGTGTCACTTAGCTGATTGAGCCATTGTGAGATCATGACCTGAGCCGAAATCGAGTCTGTCACTTAATCGACCGAGCCACTCAGGTGCCCCGTAAACTGGTCTTCTTACTTAACACTTCTACTGAGAACTATTAAGTAAAGATTACCTCTTCCCAGCCCTCCCTTCTTGCCAACCTGAAGCTGAGGTTAAAAAGAGAGAGAGAGAGAGAGAGAGAGAGAAGCTAGCAGACATTCATTGTAATCACTTATATATATCCTGGATACTCTTAAGGGTGACATTATTTTAAGACAAAATTAAGTACAGTTGATACAGCAAGCGTGTTATAACCTTGTCCCAAGAGGACGCCACCCAGCCACAGGCAGACAAAAGGGGTGATGCAGGAATGCAGGATCGAGGAGTGAAGACAGAGCTCAAAACCAAATGCAAGATGATGCAGTGAAGCTGGTTTTGGAAAGGAAGAGCCGCATGGCCTGGTTTAAAGCACACAGGCTTTGGGCTCAGACCGTATGGATTTGAATGGTTTCTGCAGCTTAGTAATTCTGAAGCACTGAGCCTGTTTCTTCATTTTCTTGAGCCTCCAGTGCCTCATCTATAAAATGGGGATAATATTTATTTTTTCAAGGCGGGTACAAGGGTTACATTACGTAAGATCTGGGAAGTTTCTAGCATAGTGTCTGGCACACAGGAAGCACTGATGCTCTATACCAAGGGAATAATGAATGCTTTATTGTAAGATTTTACCAACTGACCACCATTTAGAAAAGTCCATGACCTGGGGGGCCTGGGTGGCTCAGTCGGTTAAGCTTCCGACTTCGGCTCAGGTCATGATCTCGCGGCTTGTGGGTTTGAGCCCCGCATCGGACCCTGGGCTGACAGCTCAGAGCTTGGAGCCTCCTTCAGATTCTGTGTCTCCCTCTATCTCTGCCCTTCCTCCCCTCACACTCTGTCTCTCAAAAATAATAAATAAATGTTCAAAAAAATTAAAAAGAAAAATCCATGAAACAAAAGCCTAAACTTTAAGAAGGAGTTTTGCTTCCATATTTCCAGGGGAAAGTGTCAGTGGCTTGCACCTAACTAAATGACAGTTACAATCAAGGGTTCATAGAAAGGCATCAAACTTAGCAGGCAAGTTATCTGTTTCTCCCAGTTTTATTTTCCCTACAAGTTTTTGGTTATTCAGTCAAGTTTGGGGCCAGGTTTAGTCCCGCAGTTTTCTCCTCGAGTGTGAACTCAAGGACTCACGAAATAAAGAGATTGCAGAATGGAGTGTAGTTGTAGGCTACCCAGGTCCTCAAATGATTAGCAAGGAGAGAAAAGTCCAACTTGTTTCCCTCTCAACACAGCCCTAAGACCACCCAAGAGCCTGAGATGCTCGAGAAAGTAACGGCATGTTTATATAGGAATGTGAGCTGTATGAAACATGGAACACCTGTGCCCTGTGGTCTTCACAGCCCCAATTAGCTTCTGGAAAGAATTCGGGGCAGAAATCCTTAATGGGATGCCCCCAGAAAGGGCCCCAATTCTGAGCCCTGCATTATTTCTCCAGGTCTGCTGTCTAATTACGTGTAAAACAGATTCATTAACAACTATTTAGTTACAAAAGGGAGCACCCTAAAAGAATCCTTGACATTCCGGAAAAAAAATTATTTATGACAAGAACGTGTAGTGTCAGTACAGGAAACCCACTTAGGGCTTAATATGACAAAAGAATTTCAAAATCCAGAACCATTCAAACAAGGAATGGGTTGTCCCTCAGGACGGTAAATCTCTGTGGTTAGAAGTGATGATCTATTAGTGGTGTTGAGAGAAATATTCCTCTAATGAAAGGAAGGAAGATTTGACTTCTTTTCTAATTTTTTTAATGTTTATTTATTTTTGAGAGAGAGAGAGAGAGAGAGAGAGAGAGAGAGAGAGAGGGAGAGGGAGAGGGGGAGGGGCAGAGAGAAAGGGAGACCCAGAATCCAAAGCAGGCTTGAGGCTCTGAGCTGTCAGTCCAGACAGAGCCCGACACGTGGCTCGAACTCACGAACAGTGAGATCATGACCTGAGTTGAAGTCGGACGCTTAACCGACTGAGCCAGCCAGGTACCCCTGGACCAGACGGTTTTAATCGTACGTGTTTACTTAACAAGCATTTTGGAGGACCTAATAGGAACTGGCACTTTCTAAGTTTTGGAACACTGATAGAGGTTAAGAATATAAAGATACATATGAGGATTTTTGCCATTAAAGGGCTTAAAGACTAGAGGGGAAGACAGAGAGGCAGTCGATGATTACAAGAGCCCGAGTGCTCCAGGAGAGAAATGCACAAAGGCAGGTCTCCCATCTTTGCAAGTAATGATGAGGGAGGTTTCCCCGGAGCAGGTGACACTGAGACTCAAAGGGTTAATTAATACAAGTTAGTCAGATGGAAGAAGGAGGTAAGAAGCCATTCTAGGCGGAAGGAACAACAGAGACAAAAAAGCACAGGGTCCCAGAAATGAAATAACATGTCAACCAGTCAAGAGGATTGTCATTACTGGGGGGCCACGGCGTTCTGTCATCAACCCTATTCCATTCATTGTTGTAATGAATGCTGTGTACGAAAACCCCCTAAGCAAATTTGTGAATAATGGGAGGCTGAGCTAATAGATACCACACTTGAATAGCAAAGCTAAGACCCCAAAAAGGACACAGTAGAGATTCAATAAATAATTGCTCAGTCGGGAACCTGACAGTGTGGTTATATGGGTGCACAAATTCAGCACATGAGAGACCTGGGCAAATAAATTCACATATAGAGAAAGAGGTAAATAAGGCAAGCTAACATCTGTGGATGGTGGCCGTTTGTGGGTGTCTGCTTTTTATTCTCTCCGTGTTTAAATAGTTCATAATTATAAAAGAGACTTAGGACTTCGGTGACTATAATTCAACAATGGGGCATGGTTACCAAAAACCCAGATGCGATTTCTGGGTAGAGTAACAGAAGTCAGCTCTGTGCAGAAGAGAAACACAGGAGAATAAGGGGCTCCAATCCAGGCGATACAGTGATATCATGTCACGTATGTGTTGAATGGGCACAGGTTCAATGACATGAGCTCTGCAAAAATAATCACATTTTTACATTTTACATTTGGATTTAAATACAGTCTGAATACTGTGCTGTCTCCTCCAGCTACTCCATTTAATGGGCATATGTGTGGCCCCAAATAAGCAGGAGAAAGAAAATATGAATCTCCCATTTCAGTACCGTTTTGCCTCTCAGATCACAAACATCTCCCCCGTCTGAACGTGACTCTAGCCTTGAAAAATACATGGATTTTTAAATCCACATATCTCTTACATTCAAGCCAACTACTTTCTCTGGTTCTCAACCAAGAAAACAGTGATCATTTCTGACGCTGCAGACAATACTGGCTGAGAAATCACAGGCTCATGATTTTTGGGGTGCTTTCCAGAGGAAATTTCCAGGCTCAGTTCGGCCATATGCAGTCGCTGCCTCGTGTTGACTTTAGAACCAAACCTCCTGCGAAAGATGCCACTTTGCAATAAAACCAAAAAGGAAAAGTTGCAGGGAGATGCTTTTAGCTTAAGCTAAGGAAGAAGTCTCTAACAGCCAACTTTTTTAGGAAGTGAAGAGGGCTTCCCTTGGAATCAAAGATGTCTAAACAGAAACTAGACAATAAATTTTCAAGTACGTGGCACATGGGACTCAGATTCGAAGACACTGGTGATTTAGACCAAGTCTGATTTGGAGCACCTGGGTGGCTCAGTTAAGCGTCCGACTTCGGCTCAAGTTATGATCTCCCAGTTTGTGGGTTCGAGCCCCGCGTTGGGCTCTGTGCTGACAGCTCAGAGCCTGGAGCCTGCTATGAATTCTATGTCTCCCTCTCTCTCTGCTCCTCCCCTGCTCATGCTCTGTCTCTCCCCCTCCTTCAAAAATAAATAAAAACATTAAAAAAATTTAGACCAAGTCTAATTAGCTTCATATAAGCTTGAGAGTCTATAATTCTGTGATACAAAGACTGGATTCATTCCAAGTCCACGATTTAGCTCATGTCACCTTCTGCTAGCCTGTCCATTCTTCATTCTTTAAATTCCTTTTTGATTTATTTATTTATTTTTTTGAAACCAACGATATCTGTCAAAAAGCATTTCCCAATTCATCTCTGCTCTGGGACAGTGAATGGTGACTCAAGAATGACAATCATTGCTGTATTATTAATGATAGCTGAATTTGTGAGTGTGACGATATCTGTCAAAAAGCATTTCCCAATTCACCTCTGCTCTGGGACAGTGAATGGTGACTCAAGAATGACAATCATCGCTGTATTATTAATGATAGCTGAATTTGTTCTTACACTTCTGTTTCTTAGTCCCCGGTACTCATTTTACATGGAACTTTCACTTTTCCCTCAGGTAACTCAAGATCCTGGCCTAAAGGGTTTCGTTATATGTGGATGTTTATATGTGTGATATTTATAGGACCAGCAGCAAACTCCCAATGGGAGGCAAAAGTTCAAGGTTGGAGTTATCTGTTGGTACAGAAGAAAACACCCCAAACTTAGTGGCTTAAAGCGACAATAATCTTTTTTATCTGCTCACAAACCTGCAATTTGGACAGGACTCAGCATGGACCGATTGCTACCCAAAGCATAAGCTGGGACGGCTCCAACACTGGAGATGACTTCTGTGAGCTGGAATCCTCTGAAGGCTCACTCACGCACACCACTGGTAAATGGTATCGTCTGACAGATGGGACCATGGCGGGCTTGTCAGCTGCAACACCCACCTGTCACTCTCTGTGGCTGCTTGGCTTCTTCAAAGCACAGCGGCAGGTTCCAAGAATGGTGTCTAGAGAGAACTAGGGAGAAACCCGATCCCCTTGTATGCCTTCGTCTTTTTTTTTTTTTAAGTTTATTTATTTATTTTGAAAGAGAGCGTGTGCATGTGAGTACATGAGAGAGGCAGAGAGAGAGAGGGAGAGAGAGGATCCCAAGCAGCCTCAGCACAGTCAGCACAGAGCCTGATGTAGAGCTTGAACTCACAAACCATGAGATCCTGACCTGAGCCAAGATCAAGACTCAGGTGTTTCACAGTCTGAGCCGCCCAGGTGCCCCACATGGCCTAGTCTTAGAAGTCACACAGGGTCACTTCTACCATAGTCACAGGCCCCCTCATCTTTGAAAGGAGTGGGCACAAACCGTAGCCCTCTCTCGGAGGAGTATCAACCTCAGGTTTTAAGAAGTGAAGGTGTGATGGGCAGCCATGTTCACTGCCGCCATCTTGGGAAGCACACCTGCCATGAAGTGGATGATTCGTCTGAAAACAAGAAGATTCAAAACCTGCTCGGTTTGACTTTCCACATCCTCTACTAGATGAGAAAAAGTTTCATATCCTTCGTCCCTTCCCTCTGACATTACCCTTGAATGTACAGTTTCAAAAATCTACTTTCTTTTTTGTTTGTTTTGAGATGACAAGGCCACTGTGTTAAATAGATGCAAGGAAGGCCACATGGGCACCTGAATTTAGGTAGAGGTGTGTGCAGCCATAACTTTGATGGACAGTTCACCGCGACTACATTAAATGAGGACGTTGCTTTCAACACTAGTCTGGGAAAATCCCTCTTCTCTCCCACGTGTGGGAATAGCTGGGCGCACGCTGGTGCTAGGTGCTGATCCTCGGTTGAGCAAATGTGCCGCTATCTCTTGTGGCAATCGGCACAGGGGACTCCAGAAGGGAAGATTCTGACCAGATTGTCCCTATATCTTCCTGTCGCGTAAAGCCCCTCTTCTTAGCCTTTCTAGCCCCTTTCTGCCACTGGGACCCACACTTCCAGTCAGTGCATTGCTTTCTAAGTTATGCAGCCGACGGAATGAGGAAACGAAACCAAACCAAGAACTCGCCGTCTATTTAAAACATCTAAACCTTGTGCAGAACCTCATCATAGTTCTGAACAATGACTGGGGTTGGTTGCGATGACCGTGCACATATGCGTGTGCACAAACGTAAATGGATGTTTACAGAACTAGTTCCAGAACTTGACAAGGATCTGCCCAGGACTCAACATTTTTCAGTGTTACATTTAGAGGCTTTCCTCTGGTTCCCTGGGGTAAGCGAAGGAAAAGAAGGGATGGGGGAAAGAAGGGAGACAGATGCGGAGGGGAGAACCAGAGGACACGGAAGAGGGAGCAGTGCCCTAGGTATTTTGACATTGAATTCTCCTTATGTGGACATATTGGCTGCCGTTCATTTTTGGTGTTTCTCTGATTAAAGGTCATGAGTGTGACGAATGTCTTGACATGAGTATAATCTGCAGCATCATAAATGTCAACAAAACTGACACATAATACGTTCATATAAATTTTTCTCGGAAAACTAGCCCGAATCCTTTAAAACGACAGTAACAGACGGTAACTTTTTTTTGTAAGTAAGAAGCGCATAACTCTGACAGCTTCTTCAAAACCTAGAGAAATAAGCCCATTAAAACTATGAGAGCTAGAACAGCATCTCTAAAATGGAAGTTAGGTTAGTAGGCTATTCTAGAACTGTTTCTCTCCCTCTCTCTCTCTCTCTCTCTCCCCCCCCCCCTTTCCTCAAGAGGATAAAACACTTCTTGATGTCTCTGTATCCCTAAGCCCATCTTTCAGCCACCATTGCTAAAGCTTCTGTCATGGCAGATCTTCAGCAGTGAGTTCAGTGGCCATGATGATGGGGTAGAGGAGGTCAGCTCATCCTATCTATACCTGAGTTCCATCAGCCCCCTGCACAAATCACCCAAGTCAAGAAATATCAACTAAAGGGGCACCCGGGTGGCTCAGTCGGTTAAGCGTCTGACTTCGGCTCGGGTCACGATCTCACAGTTAGTGAGTTCGAGCCCCACATCGGGCTCTGCACTGACAGTGCAGAGCCTGTTTGGGATTCTCTCGATCCCTCTCGCTGCCCCTTCCCTGCCCCTCTTTGTCTCTCAAAGTAAATAAATAAACTTTTTAAAAAAAGAAATATTGACTTAAGTTTCCCTAATAAGGCAATGTAAATCATTCCAAATTTCCAAGAGGGCCTGTACTCCCTTTCAGGGTTTGCGGGTTCAGGGGAAGTTTGTGTATGATAAGAGAGTGTTAAGTTTCTAGTCAGAAATGTTTGGAAAGTTAGATAGACTTTTTTTCAGGCTCAGACTGAGGATCAGGAATATGCATAAATTTAGTATCAAGAGAGAGGGAGTTTCCCCCAGGATAGGGTCATGGCTCAAAGTCTCGGTGGTCAGCTGGAGTCAGACCAAACACACATCTTGGGAAATAGGGACATTAATCTGTCTGGCTTGTGGGTGTGAGATGATTCTTTGGAGGCCCAGGGACAATGAGGTAACCAGGACCAAGGAGGAATGGAAGGGGATTTGTGAACAGAGGGAAAATCGATAAAAGGAGTAAGAATTATGGGTTTCTGCCTCCTGAGAATAAACAAGGGGTTTCTGGCGAGATGGATGCAGGCGCAGAAGAACCTGAAAGATCAGGCGACGTGTAGGGCCAGATAGGGAAGGCTGCACTTACCTTTGTTACCATGGACGGATTTGTTTTATAAGGTGCTGGGCCTGATACTGGGGAGTTGATGGAATTCTCAACAAGACATTCCACCGTGGGCTGGATCTGTCTAGCGGGACTTCCTATCCGTACCAGCAAGGATCCCCCGAAATAAATATAACCCAGGGTGGTCTCTGGGCACCCACCCCCCCCCCCTTCCCTCCTGAGAGTTGGGGGCTTCTGATGGCTGGCAGGCCTCACAGCCGGGAGTCACGTGCGCCCGCCACCCTGGCAAATTTACAAGTGAGCTGTGGCAAATTTACAAATTTACAAGAGTGCTGCAGAGCTGGGAAAACACTGGCCTAGCAGGATGGCTGAAACTTCTCCTGTTTCTTCACTCGAGAAAGCATGTCTTTTCTCTTTAAGAGGGTTCCCTAAGTTTTCAGTTCTGCTCAGATACTCAGAACAGCCCCCCCCCCACCCCCCACTTTGGTCCACCCTGGCCAGTTTTTAGCAAAAATTCATTTTTCACAGTAAAATTGTGGTACAAACTCAGAAAATGAGCTTCTGTGACAGTTGTTTCTCGTTAAGATTCTTACCTTAAGGATTCAGAACATGATGTCACAGCACAGCTCCCCTTGCAAAGGACTGTGGAGTCTCCAAATCCATTAAAGGCTCAGATGCCTGACATCATTTTACATAAAGACAAATACCCTGTGTTTTCCACACGCACTGAAAGTGAGAAGCTGGCCTTGTGTAAGAAGGTAGAGATTAGGCTCTTTAATAAAGAAAGGAGTACGCATGCATTCGAGAGGAAGAGGGGACATTGCTACATCTGTCTCTGTGAATCTGGCTGCTAAGCAGATTCTAGCAATTATTTAAAAAAAAAAAAAGTATGAAGAGTTTAGAAATAAGTGAGACTTTCCATATCACAGGGCTCTGACGCTGCCCCCAAAGAGGCATCAGGTTTTGCAGCAGAATAAAAGTCCCATGCCTACCAGCTTTCAAGGGTGAGCATGATATTGACATCTCAGATGTTGGGTTGGTGGCTGAAGGCTGTTACATTTCTTAGTAGCAATGCCACTCCACGTCCCTGTCACTCTTGTTGGGTTCCGCTGCCCTGATTTCTGGAAGAGTGGTGACAGAATTCCTGGGACAGCATTGCTGAGAGAGGCTCTTGTGTGAACGCTGTAGTCACTGTCAGATGACCAGGTGTCTTAAGTGGAAAGAGGAAAGAAGGGAGGTGGGACACAGGTATGGTGCCGAGACCAGCCTGGCTCATCCCTGTTCTCCATATAATGTAGTCTCAGAGGTATCGTTAAAGCTTTTGGTACCAACTAATCCCAAAAGATGCCTTGGTAATGGAGGAGAGCTCATGTTTGCCAAGACATCAACAAACCTAAGTGCCGTGACCACACCTCAGAAAATTTCAGTCTACAATCCAAGAGGAGAAATATGCTCAATTCTGGATGATTTGGAATTTTTCTGGCAGTGTGTTTCGCCAGAGTCTTGTTGGATCATTTTTACGTCTTTTTTTTTCTAGCTCGTGTGGATGATTTTTGGTCAAAATTTTTCCATCCGTGTAGCTTGAGAGGGCGAACAAAGCAATAGCTCCTACTGAGATCATGGTGTCTATTGCAAGAATCTGCTTGTCAGTCACTTTCTTTCTCCTGTACCTGATAAAAATTGCACACAGCTCACGTAGTTCTGGTGGAAGAAGCTTAACAGACATTGCCAATAGATTACCCCTAGACTGGACCGCAAGGAGTGAAGTCTATGTACTGGTACAATAATACACTTTGTCTATCTTCAAAGTCTTGTGGAAATTGGTGATTTGATTTTGGTTTTGATCATTTATTCTTTTCGTCTCCAAACATTCACACGAATAAGCTGACATTATGAGTCAGTATAAAACTTACCATTTAGTTTAATTAGGGTTTAGAAATAGGATCAGTTCTCAAAACCTTGGAATGACTTAAATGCCCATTCATAAGATGAGAGGGAAGTAAGTTAAACATTTAGACCCAAATTTTGCATTCACTTCAGACTCTATGAAGTCCCAGAACCTGACTTTTGAATCTACCCTTCATCTTAAGTCAATGGCAGCATTTCCAGAAAGTATCACAAATTCTGGTATCTCCCAACCAGGAATTCCTACATAGAATGACATATATTTGAAAAATAGGTAAAATCTCATAGCTAGATGGATATCAGTTGGTTGGACACATAAGAGCTCGAAAGTACAAGCTAATCTTTCTCTAATACGATGGTAATCTGAGAAGTAAGTCCTCTATCCTGGTTTCAATTCTCATTTGGATAGCGGATGTCATGAGCTAGACCTCTTGGCAGAAAACGCCCGTTAATAACCTTAAGGACACCTGCTTTGGAGACAGCACTATCAACAGCACAGAACTTGAATATGAGTAGATCCTGCCGCTGTCGGGGGTAAAAAGTCCTTTGAATTCTCTCATGTAGTCTAAGCTTATAAAGTATTCTTTCAAGGAGGATACTTGTCTCCCACAAAAGGGTATGAAGCAACAAATGGCCAATTTTCTCTGTCCATATCGGTCATGGCTTTAGGAAATAAAGGAACTTTTCATAGTAATTGGTGAATCCAATTATAGTAATTGGCCACTTTTCATTTTAAAATCTGCATTTGCAAAGGAAAAAGAGTTTATTTTCTTGTTCGGAGGTGACTTGGTAAGCAATAAATCTAGGTTTATATAGTGGTTTTTCAACTGATGTTTAAAAATTACATAACTTGAGGGGCGCCTGGGTGGCTCAGTCGGTTAAGCGTCCGACTTCAGCCCGGGTCACGATCTCACGGTCCGTGAGTTCGAGCCCCGCGTCAGGCTCTGGGCTGATGGCTCGGAGCCTGGAGCCTGCGTCCGATTCTATGTCTCCCTCTCTCTCTGCCCCTCCCCCGTTCATGCTCTGTCTCTCTCTGTCTCAAAAATAAATAAACATTAAAAAAAAATTAAAAAAAATTACATAACTTGAGTCAAATGTAAGGTCCCTCATATTCAAAGATTTTCTCTCCGGAGATTGGGGTCTTCAACCTCTCTTCAAATGAGATGTGCTCGATTTGCGTGTCTCACTCCCACTACCGGAACGCAACTGGTGACGTACAGGTGACAAGGTCGCCTCATATGTGGCTTCTCTTTTTGTGAGCAGATTTTGTATAGCGCTTATATCCCAGCCACCCTAAATGTGGTTTAGCCTTTGTTTGGGACAACCACTTCTGCTTCAGCTCATGCTACCAATCTCTCTAATAGTAAGTCAACAAATATTTATTGAGAACTTGGTTTAGTCAGAACAGCAAACATGACTGAACATTCATTTACTGCGTTCCAGGCACTGTTTGAAGAGCTCTACACATATTTTTGCATCCAATGCTCACTACATCCCTGTGATACAGTTTTATTATCCATTGACAAGTGAAGAAATAGAAAACCCCCAAAGCGTAAGTAACTTGCCTCAGCAGCTGGCTAATAAGTGAGGAAGAAGGGATTTGAATCCGGAACGGTCTGACTTCAGAGCCTCTCAACGTTTAATCCCTATCCTCTGCTACCTGCAGCCCCATACAGGTAACGGAAAAAGGTAGGGATGAAAATAAGGCTTGATGACCCCTGGCCTTTGTGCTTCCTCCTCGCTACCCACTTCTGTCTAAGTCGGATTCCTGAGGGTATCATGCCCACTCCTCTCCCGCTACAGGTGCCCGTCTCCTGATGGGCTGAATGCCTTTCTATCCCAATCTGACTATTCTCCAGGCATATTTACCTTCTCCCCAACCTGCTCCTCCTAGATTTCCTCAGCCACTCTAGCTTACCTGCATCTCTTCTTTCTTAGGTTTCTTTTCTACAGCGAATACAGTCGATTAGCCCCTTAAGGGGAAGACTTCCTTCTTGCCACTTCCTTTATATTCTCCAGACTAAGCAGAGCAATCAAACAGCTTCGATGGGGAATTCTCAAATCCGCTTAGAGCATGCAGAAGTTTGCTGTCTGTCTGGCTGCCCCACAGTTATGCGTTTCTTCCTTTTCCTCATCTGTTTCCTCCCACTTCAACATTATAAACGTTATATATACTCATTTATGTCTCTGCTGTTTCTGAGGAGCAATAAGCCATCCTTTGTTTGATCATTCCCTGTATAATCTTTGGTTTCTTTTTTCCTCTGACTGCTTGTAAGATTTTTCTTTGTCTTTGGTTTTCAGCAGTTTGACAATGATGTGCTGAAATGTGGTTTTCCTTGTATTTATCTCATTTGGTGTTTGCAGGGCGTCCTGGGTTTGTAGGTCAAGTTTTGTTTGTTTTTATGGCTTTTCAACCAAGTGTGGAAAATGTTGGCTATTATTTCTTCAAGTACTTTTTCTACTGCATTCTTTCTCTCTTTTCTTTCTGAAACTCCAACATATATATTAGGCTGCTTGATATTTTGCTACCACTCATTGAAGCTCTGTTCATTTTTTTATTTTATTTTATTTTATTTTATTTTATTTTATTTTATTTTTTTAATTTATTTTAACTTTTTTTAACATTTATTTATTTTGGAGAGATAGAGAGAGAGCATGAGGGCGCCTGGGTGGCACAGTCGGTTGAGCGTCCGACTTCAGCCAGGTCACGATCTCGCGGTCCGTGAGTTCGAGCCCCGCGTCAGGCTCTGGGCTGATGGCTCAGGGCCTGGAGCCTGTTTCCGATTCTGTGTCTCCCTCTCTCTTTGCCCCTCCCCCGTTCATGCTCTGTCTCTCTCTGTCCCAAAAATAAATAAACGTTGAGAGAGAGCATGAGCAGGGGAAGGGCAGAGAGAGAGGGAGACACAGAATCCGAAGCAGGCTCCAGGCTCCGAGATGTCAGCACAGAGCCCGACGCAGGGCTTGAACCCATGGACGTAGGATCATGACCTGAGCCGAAATCGGACACTCAATTAACCGAGCCATCCAGGTGTTCCGCTCTGTTCATTTTTAAAAAATAGTTTCTCTTATAATGTCAACTATAATTCAATTTAAAATAAAGAATTAATAAATTTTTAGATTTTAAAAAATTTTGTGGGTTTTGTGTTGTTGTTCTGTGGATTAAAAAATTTCTACTGATCTGTAGTCAGATTTACCGGCCCTTTGTTCTCTAGATGCCAATGTGCTGTTAAGCCCACTTAACGGTTTTTTCATTGCAGATATTACAGTTTCAGTTCTAGAGTTTCCATTTTTTGTTACCAATTCTCTGCTGATACTTCCCATCTATTCACTCATGTTTGTCCTTTCCTAAATCCTTGAACGTATTTTCAATGGTGCTTTAAGTTTCTTTTTTTTTTTTTTAATTTTTTTAAAACTTCTTATTTATTTATTTTTGAGAGAGACAGAGACAGAGTGTGAGTGGGGGAGGGACAGAGAGAGAGGGAGTCACAGAATCCGAAGCAGGCTCCAGGCTCCAAACTGTCAGCACAGAGCCAGATGCGGGGCTCGAACTCACAAACCGTGAGATCATGACCTGATCCGAAGTCGGACGCTTAACCGACAGAGCCACCCAGGCGCCCCAAGGTTCTTGCCACCTAATTCCATCATCTGAGTAATCTCACTGTCTAGTTCTATTGACTGCTTTCTTTCCTTGACTATGAGTCCGTTTCCTACTCCTTTGCATCCTTCGAGTGCTTCGTAATGTTTAATTACATGCTGGACAATTTTGATGATCAGTCGTAGGGAGACTGGAATGGGTTGTCTACCCTTATTTTATAAATTTTTTTTTTTCCAACGTTTATTTATTTTTGGGACAGAGAGAGACAGAGCATGAACAGGGGAGGGGCAGAGAGAGAGGGAGACACAGAATCGGAAACAGGCTGCAGGCTCTGAGCCATCAGCCCAGAGCCCGACGCGGGGCTCGAACTCACGGACCGCGAGATCGTGACCTGGCTGAAGTCGGACGCTCAACCGACTGCGCCACCCAGGCGCCCCATGTCTACCCTTATTTTAAAGTACATTTGAAAGTAAAGGGAAAAAAGAAATGACCAATGTGTTCATAGGCCCATGTGCCCATTTTGAAAATCACTATTCACGTGGCAGACAGTGTCCTCTATCATTCTCCAAATTCACTCTCAAGAGTTGGTTTCCTTGTGGTGCTAGAAACTTACTAAAAGCGGAACTTACTCCAAGTTACTTGTTAAAAAGATAAATGAACAAACAAGTTGTACTGGTAAATTCTGGAGACAGAGACTTAAAGAAAAGTTCGAATTTGGACAGTCAGGAAGGTGGGAAGTTCATGTTAGGCATATGGGGCCTATATGTAACAACACGTGGTCCGTATCTTTTTGAAACCATCCAGAAATCATGTTCTTATTTCATCCCTTCCCATTATCCTGTTGACAACCTGCAGAAAGGCTATAGTATAGCGGAGTGCAGTGGAGTGCAGTATGGTCTAGTCTAGTCTAGTCTAGTCTAGGCGTCTGATATGTCCATACATTCCCTCTCATGGATTTCTTGCCACTTTGTTTAGTCCTAAATGCTGGGATCATAGGTTATGGAAGATGCTTAGTTGAGTATCCAGTAACCCTTTCTTCCTTGCTAACAGAATGCTACTTGCCAGGTATTGGCTGTGTGTCCAGTGCCATGATTGGGAAGGTCATCCTCACTTCCTTTGCAGCTCGAAATGGTCATCGACCCAATTTTGGCCAATGAAAATTAGAGGAGGTCTGCTGCGGTGGGGTGTTGCGGGAAAATTTTTGCGCTTCTCATAAAAGGACAGTCAGGGTGGCATTGTCCCTTCCTTCTTATTTCCTGCATTGAATATGAATGTGCCAGGAGCAGCAGCCACTTTGTGACGCTGAGGAAAAGTCAGAGTTTAGCAGAGATGTCCCAGAATCTGCCCTAATGGCCATCTCTCTCATGATTCTTATAATTTGGGGGCGGGGGTGGGGGGGGTGGGGATTGTTTGAGATACTGGTCACTAGGTTTTGTTTGTTTTCTTTTGGTTTCTTGCAGGTAAGTGATTCCAAACTGATAGGTTTGGAGGCTTTTTTTTTTCCTTTGTTACACTAATAGGAATCAAACTGATCTACAACGGAAATGAAAAGATCAGTGGAAGAGAATACACATCGACGTTAAGTAGTGCCTACTTCAAAATGTGTATAGCCTATGGTTGATAGAAGAGGGCTATGGTCTGAATGTGTTCCCCCAAAATTCAGATGTTTACAAGGTGTGATTCAGTGTGGCGGTATTAGAAGGTGGACCTTTGGGAGGTGATTAGTTGATGAAGGTGGGGCCCTCAAGAATTAGATTAGTGACTTTATATAGAAAGGCCCTAGACAGTTCCTTGCCACTTCTACCTTGCGTGGACATGGAAAATACGCACACCTGTGAGGAAGTGAGTTCTCACCAGACACTGACACTTCTAGTTCTTTGATCTTGGACTCCCCAGGCTCCAAAACTGTGAGAGATAAACGTCAATAGCCTGTTTAGTCTATGATATTTTGCTATAGCGTCCCCATGGAACTAAGACAAGAATACTGTTTTAAAGTTATGACTCTGGGGTGCCTGGGTAACTCAGCTGGTTAAGCATCTGACTCTTGATTTGAACCCCATGGTTAAAATCTCATGGTTGGTGAGGCTGAGCCCCGCGTGGGGCTCTGCGCTGATAGCACGGAGCCTGCTTGGGATTCTCTCTCCTCTCTCTCTGCCCCTCCCCTTGCTCCATGCTCTCTGTCTCTCTCTCAAAATAAATAAACAAACTTTAAAAATAAATAAATAAAGCTATGACACTGTATTTTAGATTTTTCTGCTTTGGGCCAATTTTTTTCCTAGCACTCTTTATTCATTCATTAGTTCATGCAGGCATGCAACAAACATCCATTGACTCCTAGCTGTGTGGCTGGTACTAGGATAGGTACTAAGGATACAAAAATGAAAAGAACAAAAAACCTCTTTTGCTCTCCTGAAGCTCAGTCTGGTAGGAGAAATACACAGGTAAAGAAGTTTGACTGGTGGGGAGGGAAGAAAAGGAGTAACAATTCAAAAGAGCCATGGGTACAAAGGCTCAGAGATGAGTTAGCATATGGTGTGTATAGAGATGAGTGAAATGTTCAGCATAGATCTGCTAGGACTGAGGGACTGTAAATACAAGTGAAATACAGAACAGGGAGAGGTGTAATACCCTTGATCGCCAAGCTGTATAATTTGGTGTGGTCTACAGTTGTAAGTAACCTAAACTTTTGTCATATTTTAAAGCTGCGAGGTTGACCTGAACACATTTCCTTTGTGGGAAAACTGAGGCTTGTTCAGAGGAGTAACTAAAATGGAGAGAAACCCATGAAAGGGAACACATTTCCAGCATTACAGAAAAAGTTCTTTTGGACAATGTGGCCAATGCTGGCTTGGATAATTTTGAAAGGCTTGAATGAGTATTTAGGGAAATGTAAATTAGAATGACATTCCATTTCCTATCCATGAGGTTGGGGGCGGGGAAATGGAAAAGTCTGATGATAGCAAGTGTTGGATGTGAGGAAAAAGTGGGTGTCTGACACACCAATAAGAGAGCAGACCATTATAACCACTTTGAAAAACAATCTGGTGCTATCGAGGAAAGATTAAGAGATGCAATCCTGCAGCCTAGCAATTTAATTTCTAGTGACAAAAGTAAGAGAAACAGTGTCATCGGCAAACAAGGAGACCATACGTACAAGGACATTTCTACAACATTATCTTTTAATAGAAAAGAAAGGTCCTGTAAATGTCCATATGGGAAGATGAATAAATAAATTCTGAACTATTCATTCAGTGGAATCCTCCAGAGCAGTTAAAATAAAGATTGACATATGTCAAAAGGGCTATCTCTCAAAAAATCATTGTTGAATGACAAATTATATCTATCTTGTGAATAATAACAGAAGAGTATATGGTGTTCATTAAAGCCCATCACAGGTTTCCTCTGCACTTAGGTGCATATTGGCTCCACACTGCCATCACTTTTTGTAAAAAGCTAATCTGGTTATGTTAACTGTTGCCTTTCCTTTAAATGGGATAAAAGATCTGTAACGGAAAAAAAAAAAAAAAACACGTAAGTTGCCATTTTCTAGATTTGCACAATCTGTGTCTAGTTTAGCCTTGTGTTCACAGCTCAGCACTTCCATGTAAAGTTTGAAGGTGGGTCAGAAAGGTAATAAACACAATGCAAAGTCAGAGAATGTTACATATTAAGGACGGCTGGCATTGTTAGCTTGCAAAGCAAAATTAACGCGAGGTACTTGATGAGGGTTTTAGGGCTTCTGTGTTCTCAGATAGGCAGGATCTGTCTGGGTTAGCTTTGAGGATTTAAATCTAATTTGTTTCTTTCAAAGGATCTGAAATCATTCTGGGATTCCCTCTCCCATCCTTTTTTTTTTTTTTTCCTCCCCTTCTTTTTTCTCTTCTTCTTGGAAAGCCTTACATAACAGTTGAAGCGCATGTGATAAAGTGTTTGTAAAGTGCAAAAAGCTGGTTCCGTTGAATGTAACAAAACTGAATGCACAGCTACTATTTATTTGTCAGGCCCCGTGTTAGGATCTAGAGCCCTGGAACTGAGTGACACATCCCTGCTCTCAAAAATCTCATAAATAAATATAAACTAGTCATTATATCCTTGCACGATCAATGCCAAAATAAACTACTTAAGCTTCCTTAACTATTCTATGCAAAATGGCCTTTATAAAGTTGGGGAGAATAATAGCTGTAAAGAATCACGGTAGGCGACCACCCAGGTGGTGCCAGAAGTTGTTAGTAGCCCTCCTCCCCCAGCCCCCGCCATCAATGCAGCTCAGAACGAATTGGCTTTTCAGGAATGCTGAGAGAAAAGGAAAAGCCGGCCAAATCTTCCAGGCAGAAGTAGTTCCGATCCGAGGATTAGAGCCTGTCAATGAGGGGTGTCCGACCTGGAGGAAGGAAAGAAGGAAGGAAATATGGCTTAAGCTCCAGGGGAGACTCATTTGCTCAAGCAGAGAGGGTCAGGCATCAGGAACACGCGTTCTTCGGAAAGGTTTCCCTGGCGGGGGTGAAGCGAGGCGCCTCCGCCGGCCTGCGCTCGCGCTGCGGGGGCCCCGGCGCCCCGGGGTCCGGCCTGGTTGGGCCGGCGCTCCGCCCCGCAGCCCGCCACCCAGCCGGGCGCCTGGAGCCCGCCCGCCGCCCCGCTCCCGGCCCGCGCTGCCCGGGCCTCCTAGTCTGCAGCGCGGCCGGGCGGGGCCGGGGGCGGACCTCCGGCAGCCAGGCCGCCTTTGAAGTCCAGGCGGGCCGCCTGGGAGGGAGATGGATGACCAGAGGGGACAGCGACGAAGGGGCCCCGCCTGGTTCCCACGATCGCTGGCGCGAGGGGCCAACGCCGCACGCGGGCTGGTGCCTAATGCAGCAGGCAGAATGAGTGTGCCCAAGTGTTCAGGAGGGCGGGATGCGGTGCGAGGGAGAGGAGCGGGAGTGAGGGGGTGAGGAGGAACTGGAGTGTGCGTGCGACGGAGCAGGTAGTGTGAGTGGATACGTGTGCGGGAGGAGGCAGGGATGAGTGTGTGAGTGAGGAGGCGGGTGAGTGTATGAAGGAGCGGCAGGGGTGAGCGCGTAAGGAAGGGGCAGTGGTGAGAGTGAGCGGGAGGAGGCTGGAGTGTGGCAGTGCTCCAGCTAGGTGCGTGGAGAAACGGTCGCTGGCTGTGGGTGGGCTGGGGAACCGACGGTGCCCGTCGACCCGTGAAGAGGCGCTCAGGACCCCGCGTCCCGGGTGTGGAGAGGTGGGGGGCTGTGGACACCAGCTCCGGGTGCTGGGGTCCGGAACCGAGCGTGGGCAGGGGCGAGCACCATGCCCCTAGGCCCCGTGGCCGGCGCAGTCTCTGCCGTGGAAGGGGCCTAGGGGTAGGGATGAAGTCCATTTTAACCTAGGAGTTCAGCGAGAAATATTAACTTGTCACTAGCATCCGCTCCTTCTTAAAAAAGGCTTCGCGAGCCGAGGGACCTGCACCAAAGGAGCTCCCGGGGAGCCGCCGCCGCCACCCGGCTCTACAGACTAACGTGTACGTAAGACTTAAGCCTGCGCCCCGCCCGGCCAGGCCGGCCCCGCCCCGCCCCGTCCCTGCGCTCGGCCCCGCCCCCCCAGACTGCGCGGCGTCGGCCCCCGAGCCAATGGGAAGCTCGCAACCTCCAGCCCGGACTGCAAATCACCGCAGGAAGTGTTAGGCGTGCCGCAACCCCAGACAGAATCGATTACCTTTCCCCCGCCGCAACCCAGCTTGGGAATCGGAGAAGAGCCCGGCTGGGTTCTGCTGGCTCTGCCCACGGGCGGGGAGAAGGCTTAGTCCTGGTGGCTCCGGGGGCCTAGGAGGTTTGCTCCTTACGTCTCTGGCTCCAGTCTTGCCGACACGGATGATAACGCGCTCAGTTTGAGGCTCAGAGAGAGGCTCATTAACTAGAGAGTACACAATAAAGGCTCTCCTGGAGAGGAAGGCAGTCTTCTCGCCCAACCCCAAATTATTTCTGATGGGGTCACCGCATAAATCTACAGGTCACGTCTGTTCAAAGGGACTTATTAAAACATTTGTTGACCTAGGAGTGGGAGTTACATCTGAGAGGGTGTGTGTGTGTATGTTAGCGGTGTTTGTTTTTTTGTATTACAGTGAGAAAGCCCAATAAGGTGCTATTGGTTACAAGGCTTGTGGTGGAGAGGCGCCTCCTTTTAGGTCTTTCTTTGAATTCTAAATTTGAGCGAAATTGACCCTTCCCTCTCGTCTGTCCGTCTATACCTTATTTCTGGCAGATGGGAACACTGACTGCCCAGCAAAAATTGCTTTGCCCCTTTTGGTTGGGAGCAGTATGTATTCGTCACTATTTTATTTCACAGAGAACTTAAAGCTGATTCCCTTTGCTCCCTGGTCGCTCATCCTGGTGTTTGTTGCAGAACGTCTTTTTTTTAAAGAAAAATGGTTGACTTGCAGCAGTAAGGATACCTTAACAAAGTTGTCAGATTCATTGTACTGTAGCAAATGGGCATTGAAATTAAAAAGGAAATATGTTAACTATTTATATGAGATGATAAGTATTTGAATATTTGAATATTTGAAATTAAACTGCATACTCATTTCTTTAATTGGTCGGATGCCTTCTACTTTTTTTTTCTTTTTCTTTTTTTACGTTTCTCTCTTACCATTTGGCAAGTTTAGGGACAGATCACTTGAAGGTAGGGAGAGCTGTTATTTTCTTTTATTCAGTGGACAATTGGATTATTAACGAATATCCCTATACCTTGTATGGGACGTATGAGTTGAAATAAAAATATGCTAGTGCAAAGCAGAAAAGGTATACAGGAAAATACTCCCATGGTATCATAATATATTCTTTACCCTAACCAGCTATCTCAAGAATTCATATTGTTAGTTAAATACAACCAACCTTGGTTGCCATTCCCTCCTCTTTCTCTCAGCCCTGAGGCTAAAATTTCCCAAGGTTTCTCTCTTCTGTCACAAGGTGATTTCATGCATTCCTATGGATCTTAATTCCATCTATATGTTGGTGGTTCCAAACTTACTATCCCCAGAGCAGATATCTATCTCCCTGAGCTCAGTCCTACATTTCTCTCTGCTTGACAGTCTCTCAGAGATGCATTTCAAATTTAGCGGATCCCAAACTGAACTCCGAATCTCACATCGCCAAAGTGTTTCTCTCCAGTCTTTCCATCGAAAAGAAATAATTAATTCCGTCAAAATAAATAATCCCGCTAAGCACCGAACTGATAAGGCGGAAACCTGCCACTCATTTCAAAAATTCCGTCTTTACTCCCGGCACCTAATCCATCGCCACATCCTGATCATTCCTTCCCTTTCCCCACTGCCCTACCCAACTGGTCATAAAACCCTGTACAAATGGCAAGCTCTATCCATCTCTTCTTCTCCTCCCCACTTCCTCTCCAGTGGGTCAGGGCCTGCCAGTCTCCCACCAGCTTTACCACACTGGGCTCCTACAACTCTATTCTGGGCGAAAGGACCTCCTTGCTGCCCCTCAAACATGCCAAGCGCGACCCTCTCTTAGGATGGTGTATTTGTCCCTTCGCTTCTGTCATTTCTTGACTCGAATGTCTCCTTTCAGAGATGCCTTTTTTCATCAGCCTACATAAAAGAGCAGTCAAACCCTTCACTTTCCACTCATGTTTTAGCACTTTTATTATATAGTTATGTGCTTTTTAATTGTCTGTTTTCCCAGTAAAATAAACTCCACAGAGGTAGGGATTTTGCTTTCGCTTGTTGCTGACTCCTCAGTGTCTCGGTCTGTGGACATAGTAGGCACTCCGTAAATGATTCTTGTATCCTAACTTGTCTCTCCGACCTCACTGGCGCCCTCCTTCACTCCTCCTCCGAGCTGCCATCAGAGTGGGTTTTCAGAATCCCGGCATCTGCTTTTCTCCTTTCGGGGGCAATCCTCAGTCTGTGTCATGAGGTCCAATTTCCTCAGCATATGTTGAATAGCTGCTGCCCAAGGCCACCCAGCTATGTCGCAGGGCTGGGATTCAAATCTGGCTTTGACCGACTTCAAGGATCCAAGCTCTTCAAAACTGTATTTTCCAGAAACGCCAGACGATTCAGGCTTACAACACACTGGCCTATTTCACACCTCCATGCTTTGGCATATGCTATTTCATCTGCCGGGAATGTTCTTCCACTTCTTTCTTACTCACCTTATAAACTCCTACTCGTCTTTCAAGACCCAGCCCACATGTCACTACCTCTGAAACTTCCCTATTCCATCAGCTTGAATGAATTGCTCCATGAGCCATCCAACCACAGCAATTGACACATATTTCTATTTTTGCATCATTGCGCGGTGTTGTAGTTATTTATTTGCTTGTCTTTCATCCACACCGTGGGTACTCAATCAGTAACCATTGGATGCTATTTTTAGATACTTGAGAGTCCATTTTGCTGCAAATGACCATTTCTTGACCATCCTAATCTTCAGCCTAGCTCCTCCCAAGTCTCTCTAGACTCATAACTAAAGTGGTCAGTTAGAGAATTTGAAAGGTGTAGCATTTAGGAATTGCTTTCAGCTGCTAGGAACAGAGACCAGAAATGACTGGCTAACGCAAGACAGAACTTTTTTTCTCTTGCGGAGGCCCCGCAGCCATCAGTGACTCCTTTTAAGTTTTATTCCGCCATTCATAGTGGGCGGCTTCCATCCCCAAGGTGGCCTCATGGTACATTTTTTTTTTTAATTTTTTTTCAACGTTTATTTATTTTTGGGACAGAGAGAGACAGAGCATGAACAGGGGAGGGGCAGAGAGAGAGGGAGACACAGAATCGGAAACAGGCTCCAGGCTCTGAACCATCAGCCCAGAGCCCGACGCGGGGCTCGAACTCACGGACCGCGAGATCGTGACCTGGCTGAAGTCGGACGCTTAACCGACTGCGCCACCCAGGCGCCCGGTACATTTTTTTTAAAGACAGGAGGAAGGAGAAAGAGCAGCTGTATAAAATTTGGTAGATTCTTGATGCCTCTTGGGTTTGGTCCGACAAGTTCCCCCTGCCACAACGCGTTTGATTAACGCTGGTTATAACTGGGTTAAGTATTTTGCTACATGTAGTGGTTATTTTAAAAATTGCCACCCATCGTTTGCCTCTCTTCCCATTGCAAGGTAGAGTGTGTATCTGCCCCAGGCAAATCTCGACAACCTGATTTTGACCAATACAACAGTAGGGCAGAAGTGACGCTCTGTCACTTCCAAAGCTAAATCATAAAAAATCACGAAGATTCTCCCTGGCTTTCCCAGAACGTGTGCTCTAGGTTAAGCCTGTTGCTCTGCAAACGTCTGAGACTTTGACGCTGGGAGAAGCCACGTGCAGTCATTCTACTGACAGTCCCGCTGAGCTCCCAACCAAAAGCCATTCATGTTGGACATCCCACCTGACGTCTCAGTGCAACCACATGAGAAGCCCTAGGAGAGAACTGTTCAGCTGACCCGTCCCCAAATTCCTGACCCACAAAATTGTGAGCAAAGTAAAATGGTTGTTTCAACCAGTTGGGTTTAGGAGATATTTGTTCACAACAATAGATAATTGAAACAATATCAGAACCGGCTTACCGTCTGTTCCGATCGATGCGTGCCAGTCTTTACCAAATTATTTCTGTTCAACACCGCCTCCGGTGGGATCCTGTCTGTTTATACTCCTAATGATCTATCAGCAAATCTCTGTATCCCACAAATGATAACAATATTTTTGCATAATTTCTCTAAAAGTTTTTCCAGTTTTCTGTATTTCTGAGGCTCTCTGTCTGACATTTTACCTAAGGAGCAAATAGGTTACAGATTAGCTACTTTCTCTTAATGTTCAATGATACATTGTCTATCATTCTTTGGGGAGAAACCTGCCTAGAACAATTAAGATAGTTTGCAGATTTCACCAACTCTCCATTATGTGGATAAGAACTGGTTATGAGTCACAATACGTGATGTCAACATAGATTATAAGTTAATAATGTTCTTTTAAAAAACATTCTCCTTGAAAACATTATGATAGGTGAAAAAAGTCAGTCACGACAGGACCAAAGACCGTAGGATTACACTTACACGAACTGCCTAGAATAGTCAAATTCATTGAGACAGAAAGTAGCATGGCTAGAGTCTGGGGAAGAAGAATGGGAAGTGAGCATTTCATGAAACAAAATTTCGGGTGAGGAAGATGAAAAACTCTGGAGACGGATGCTGGAGATGGTTGCACAACAATGTGAATGTACTCGATGCCACTGAACTGTATGCTTAAAAATGGTTAACGGTAAATTTTACGTTCTATATATTTTGCCACGATAAAAAAAAAAATTTCTCCATGCCAACACCCCCTGTAGGAATCAAGACAAGTAGAAACAGTCTCCTAAGAGATCAGATAACAATCCTTGGAGGGGTATAAAACAGGATGATCTCCCTTCTCGTTTAAAAGCACCCCCTCCCCACCCCCACCCTGCCATAGTGAATAGAATGACGAGTGTCCTCCTCTGGTCTGGTGACATTGTTTTATTGCCATGAACCAAAAGTGACCTCCAAAAAAGTAGTTGCGGTATCTAACAACAGTCAAAAAGAATAGCCTAACTTTAATAAAATTGAAGTCATTGCTTGCAGGAGGCTTTGTCAATTCGCTCAGTGTCATTTTGCAAGGATTTCGTCCTGGAGTTCCATCAGAAATCCCGTCCGCCGGTCAGAGGTGCTGGGCGAGTCCCACCGATGTTTTCCTCCAGCCACTGCGGGTGATTAGGAAACACCAGCTTTGAAATATTTTCCATGCCAAAACAGTGTGGAGCTCTAGGGACTCAATTAAACATTTGTTCAAGTGCTGGAGCACATTCAAAGCAACTTCCTAAGGAAAATTTTGGCTCACCCTCGAGATGCCCCGCAGCCTACTCCGAGGAAAACTCGGGTGGTCTTCATTGGTGTGAATGCACTGATTTGCTTCTGCCTCTTTAGTAGAAGGATGACAAACTTAGCATTTGCGCAGTTGTTACCCAGACCCTGTAAATCTGTAGTCTATGATCCAAAGCAATACCAACACTCTGGGCTCCTGCCAAAGAGAATAATCTTAATTTTAAATTATTTGGCTGAGCTGAGAGGAGTGTTATACAGAGAAGACTTCCAGTGGATACGTTAGTGTTCAAGGTGAACCACCAAATGCTGAATAGTATTAGCTTAGTCTGCAAAGACTCATCTTTACTCAAGCCTTCATTTTAATGGGAGGTTATTACGAAAAACAGGGCTGTGATATCCCCCCGTTCTTCTTCTCTCAAAGATCTCTTAGGACACTACCTGTTACATCCCTCAGTGCCCTTTTGGATATTCCACAAGGTAAATTGCTTTTATAATTTCGTTCCATTTGAAAACAGGCATTCTTTGCATTTTTCAGGAGCGAATTGATGTCAGTTAGGGTTTTTCTGTCTTTCCCTGGGCTGCTAAGAAGCTCAGAGCTAAATCTGAAGCTTGATCACACTAATCACGTTAACTCTTAGGGTTGCCTTATTTCGAGTTTCCGCTTTTTTCTCTTCTGGTTTTCTAGCTTGATTTTACCAATTTATTTGAAATGGGGTGTTTTTAGTCATGGACCACCCAGATCCTTTTGGGAAAGAGTAAGTAAAACATACTTAGCTCATAACTTTTAACTCCCTTTGATTGTGTCACCTCAGCTCAGCCTCAATTTATAGGAACTGACCCCAAAAATGAGCACTTAAGCAACAAAGAAAGTGATGAGTTAAAGGTTATGGAAGGAAACATACGGAAGGTTCTAGAGGAGCAGTATGCTAAATCCATATCAAGGACCCTGTCCTAGGGAAACGACCTCTAGTGAATTCCTTCACTCAACTTGGAGTCAAAGACGGAGCTGAAGTTTGGCCAGACTCAGCTCAATAAAGGACGATATTTCAGCTGGGAAGGATCCCACCTCCCTGGACTTTGTAGGACTTTGTCTTGAGGCTTTTATACTTTCTACCTTTTGCATTGTTTCAACTTTCTTCCTGTCACTAGACAGATGATCTGCGAGGGAAGGAGCCCTGAATTTATTCGAGTCCATCCCGGATTCTTTGCTACCCTTCCTGCCAGAGGAAGTTTGTTCAAATATTCATTGAATGAAAAATAACTCAACTCATTCATTTACTCGCTGACTGAATGATGTTCTTTCAAAGGTTCCTTTGCATGTGTTATTTACTCTTGGGAATCTGCTGTCCCTTTCTCTGTAGTGTCAAACTCTGGATATTTGCCCAGACAGGATACCAAGATCTAAGGAGCCTGTGACATTCCTCGAATTGCTTTGTTCTCCAATTATGATCAGCCATAACGTTTCTGATAAGTGACCGGTTGTGTCTCAGTAGGTCCTTTCTGTTCCTTTCCACAATACTCTTGATCCTTAAGTTCACTTTCCAAAATTTGCTAGGCGCATTTGTCTGGAATGATGGGAACTGACAGGTTTTGGAACGCACGTTCCTGGAAGATTCGGTTTAAATGCCAATTTGTATGAGTGCGCCATTTGTGATTTTTTCCTGCCAGGGATCATTAAAAAACAAAACAAAACAAAACAAACTGCTCTAAAGTGGTGGTGGTGGTGGTGGTCAATCTATTGGCTGAATCCTTGCCTTTGGGGGTGGGGTAGGGTGGGAGGGAAGGAACGGGAGGGGGTGGGTGTGGGGGGGGGCGGAATTTATAAAGGAAAGTTGGACAAAGTAATCTGCCAGCACATGTACATAATGCTACGTTGGTGGGTGGGTGGGGGCTGCAGCTCGTTAATATTCCTTAGGTGTCCCGAAAGACCCACTGCTCTGCCCCTCTGTTTAAAATGGCTTTCGTGTTTCTTTTTCGCCCCTCGGGCCGCGTGGCCGTGCGCAGCTTGCCGCCGCCCGCGCGCTGTCCCCGGGACCGGCGGGTCTGCGCGGCCGGCCCCCCGCGTGCCCGCAGCCGCTGGGAATCGGGGCGCGCCTCCGGAACGGCCCTGCGCCCCCCGCGGCCTCGGCCCGGGCGGGGCCCTTGCTGCCGGCGGCGGGCCCACCGCCCGGGACCCCCGCCGGCGGGGGCGCGAAAACTGCGCCGGGGGTGGAACCCACGTTTCCGTCCCCGGGGCGGCGCGGGGGGGCCTGCGGACGCCTCCCCGGGCAGCAGGGGGGCCCGGCGGCGAGGACAGGGGTGGCTGCTCCCCAGAGGCGACTTCCGCGAGCCCACCAAGGGTGGCCCCCAGATGGCGTCGGCTCCCGGCTCCGCGGCGCGCGAGCGCTCGCTCCTGGGGCGGAGCGAAGGCTGTTTAAATTTCTGCCTCCTGGCGAACGTCCCCTGTCCCCGCCGGGAAAGGGTGCAGCTCAGCCACTTGTCGGTGCCGGGCGATTTGACTTTCACCAATTAGAGGCAAGTTTGGAGCTGACATTCGCATTTAAAATTAATATTTAAAAAAAACAAAAAAACAAAAAAAAAAAAAGCAAAAACAAAAAAAGGCTTTGGACGAGGGAGGGGCTGGCGGACAACCGGAGGGCCGGAGAGGAGGGTTCAAGTGTCTCCCGAACCACGAGAAATCTAACCTGTTAGGAGTTTGTGACAGTTTATTGGCTTTCCTCAAAGGTCCTCAGATTAGCCTGACAGCTCCTTTCCTAAAAATGTAAAAGCCCCCGAGTCGGGAGCAGTTAAATGGTGTCACTGAATCCAATCTCAGAGCGATTACGGAGCTAATTCACATAATAAGCAAATCATAGAGTTGACAGATTATTATATGAACACAGACAAATTGCTACATAAAATATTTTGGTACTGATTGTTTTATTAGTAATGTTAAGCCTCTTCGTGGCTGTTTCTGTTTCTCGGGACTGACATGTTAAACAATGCTCACTGCTAAATAAATAAACTAAAATGGTGTGAACGAATTGTCTCCGTCATTTAACTGTTCGGTTTCATTAACATTATTAACACGATTATTGGTAATTCTACTGGATATATACACGGGCAGGATTTTTCAGTAGCAAATGTTACCCACAGAGAAAAATATGCTAACTTAAAGTGGACTTGACTAACACCTTTTGATGTTTAAAGGGTTGATGATAAGGGTTGCTTGTATCCTTAGACCATCAGAGAAGTTAAACTGCACGTGTCCCACCTATTAAAAGCAATTTCACCTATTATTAATGATTTAACCAAAAAACCACAAGGAATATAATCTCATAAGTCAAAACTTAGAAAAATGTGTCACCTAACAAAGAAAAGGAAATTTATTTTTCCTTGTGTCGAAGAACGTTCTGTGCAGTTCACTTAATGCTGTATAATTATGGTTTCTAGTTTTAATAGAGTCATGTGCATATAAGATCGAAATGATTAATAAGCATTTTGCTGATAAAAAGAAACATAGCATTTGAATCCTTTATGTTTCAAGTAAAGCATCACTGACAAGGAAAGTTTTTAACTAATGAAAAGTCTTTAATAACTTGAGTGGTGTTGTATATCACAGAAGTAGGTGAAAAGTCAAAATTTAAATTTAGCTGGCATTATCACTTTCTCTCAGAAACTGGAATTTTACCTGTAAGGTGAGTTGGACTTGGGGGCGGGGGGAAGCACTCGAACAGAGGAAGAAAGGAACTGAAGTCATCTTAGTTTATGAAGAACAACATAAATACAATAATACATTGGAGACCTATTTTTCTTATAACGAATAAAGTGCCATAGTAAAACTTGTTAAAATTTCCTGCAACCAGAGGAAATGTTCAAGCAACATCATCCATACCCTCTTGGCATTCTTTTTCTGGGCACTCATTTACCTAAAAATATGTTTCCTAATAAGAGAAGTAAGAAAATTCGGAGACCTCACCAAAACAGTGTTGTTTTGGGAAGGACGGCTTTGTACCTGTGGTGTGAATGGCCTTGAAGATACCGTGTCGTGAAGATGTTAGCATTAGACCAGAAGTCAAATTTGCCTCCATGTTTTCAAGAACAATATGAGAATTTGAAGTATTTCAGAGGAGAGCACCACCACGATTAGAAATTCAAGTTACATTCATTGAAAATATTAAAAAAACTAACTTTCTGACCCTGGTAAGGGAAGTTCAGGATTGCTGAATAGTCATATTCAATTATTTAAGTGTTATCCTTAGAGCCGTGGAGTTGGGACATATTGAAAGATTTAGAAGGAAGAGATGAGACTTCAGGGGCAATGAGAAGGATGGATGTTACTATCTAAGACTTTCTTGAACATGATGTTATTAAATAGTAACAAGTCACTAAGCAATGCATTATTCCTTCAAGACTATGTTTCAAATACCTACTTAATGTTTAGAATTTTCTAGACTAGCAGGGGAAGAAAGCAAGACTCGAGGGTGCTTCTAGTTGTTTGTTGTGAAGTTCTACGTAGAAATAAAACATGTGCCAAGTGTATTCCATTAAGATATTGTTTTTTGAGGATCGATTCTTCCTTTGTCATGTTTTCCTGTATTCCTATACTTTATTTGAATTTTTGTAAGACTGGTCACCTACTGCTTTGGACTAATTCCATAAAGTCTCTGAATCTCATTTTCTTCAACTGTTATAATAGTTCCTATGTCACAAGTTGTCACGATCAACTGATACAATAAGGAAAGTAAAGCTTGTTTTAAAAGGGTAATTATTAAAAGAAACTCCCTACACATTTATATTCTGGGTGATGACTTTCTATATTTATTTATTGCCAGATTTGATTGCCTTTTTCTTTTTTTTTTTTTTTAATGTTTATTTATTTTTGAGACAGAGAGAGACAGAGCATGAACGGGGGAGGGGCAGAGAGAGAGGGAGACACAGAATCGGAAGCAGGCTCCAGGCTCTGAGCCATCAGCCCAGAGCCCGACGCGGGGCTCGAACTCACCGACCGCGAGATTGTGACCTGAGCTGAAGTCGGACGCTTAACCGACTGAGCCACCCAGGCGCCCCTTGATTGACTTTTTCCAAAGTAGCTAAAACATCAAGAACATCCTTGCCTTTGCTTGCTAGGTGTTCACATTGTAATGAATTTTTTTTTTTTTCTTTTGAGAAGTTAAATGAATACACTAGTAGAGACCTGCCTCTATTGAGCATGCCTTAAAGAATAAATTCACTATTAAGAGGGGGACATCAGAATTCCCAGTGGTGGGTCCCAGTGATTCACCACTAACCCAAGGAGTAAGAATCCAAAGGTGAGATCCAGAAATCCCTGTTTTGAAAAGTTCCACAAATCAAGATGCATGCCCACAAATCTGAGAACCCTGCCCCCAGAGTGAAATGCATTGCCGTCCTTCTATAGCTGGATATGGTAATTGTGTTTGTAGTTTGAGGCCACAGAATTAATCTAGTTTATGAACATCACCTTCACTTCCCCACCTTCAGGGAAATTGCAGACAGCTAATGCCTTCTGTTACTTGTGAGCTATTTTGGCTTGTACTCTCTCACACTCAGAAAGGCTGACAGATCATTGGGTCTCCTAGAGATCTCAGAGCCCAAACTTTAAGATGACTATGGGAAATTTCATCCATCTCTTTTGAGAGTCATAGATGTGCTCTTGCTAATGAAGCTGGGATAACAGGTAGAAATTGTATCTGCCCTGAGCGCACAATATATGATCAGCCTACCAAATTCAGACCAGGCTTTCTAGAATCACCCTGGAAGCATCAGAAAGATCTCCGAAGAACCTCCATAACCAAGGGCCGTTCAGTCTCCTTGGGACCCTCAGATCCTGACTCATGGCTGAAATGAAACTTAGGGTGCTTTGGGGGATCCAGAGTGGTGCTGGAATCCAGACTGCTAGTCCTGGGAAGAAGAGGAATATGTTCCCCGAGGACTCTCATTTCACCATTCCTTTAAGCTCTATACGTTTTGCTTTTTTTTTTTTTTTTTATGTCTATTTATTTATGAGGGAGACAGAGAGCACAAGCAGAGAGAGAGAGAGGGAGACACAGAATCCAAAGCAGGCTCTAGGCTCTGAGCTCAGTGCAGAGCCCAACTCGGGGCTTGAACCCACCAACATTGAAATCATGACCTGAGCCGACTTCACACACTTAACCCACGGAGCCACCCAGGAGCCCCAAGCTCCAAGCTTTTAGACAACCAAAAAATGCCACGAGGTTAAGTGCGTCCTGGGGTGCCCAAGCGTCTCAAACCCATGGCTGGCTGGTCCTTAGGCAGAGCTCCCAAGTCCTAGCCCAGCTTACCCTGTCTCTGAGGGTGAACTGTAAATTCTCCCTCCATTTTCTGACTGGTTTCTCATTTCCCAGCCTTCTCTGGAAAGCTCAAATGTTTTACAGGCCTCATACAATTAACCTTCCCAGATTCTGCCTCTTTTTCTATGCCTTTGTAGTACGGAATTGCCTTAATCTTTCGTTTCCATTCCTTCCTATCTGTTGACATTTTCATCTCTTTACTTTCCTCCTTTCCATATTATTCTTTCTATCTGGATGCCATGACAGGAAGCCTGACTCGAGGAAGGCCAAAATTAACATATGAGGACCAGATTGAAAGGCTAAGAGACAAGAAAGAGATGGTTGAAAAACTTTACAGAGTTTAACAGATCTTTTGGGAATAAGCGGAATCCGCAGTTAAGGATAAAAAACAAAACAAAACAAAACAAAAACAGAGGAAGGACATTTGAATCTCAGTGGTACTTTGGAAAATATAAGGATTAGAGGCGTGTGAGTGTGTTTGCCACCACAAATTTATCTTTCCTAAATTCTGAGAGCAGCCAAGAGATTATGAATAAGGAACACTAATCCAAGCGCTTAGTTTCGATCTCTCAGTGTCAGCAGCAGAGTCAAGTACAAAATACAAAGTCTATGACAATGGTGTTCAGTAATTTTATTTAAGGACCAACCAACAAAAAACGAATGTTCATTTAATCTTCATGAAGTTTGTTGTAGAAGCTGTCTTCTTACAACTGTCTTAACATTTTCATGTGTAGGTATTTTCAATTCCCTCTGTGCTCCACTATGTCTTATACTGTAAGCACCTTATTGCTTCTTTCCTTCCTAGACCGTGAACTTCCTCTCTATTTCTACAGATGAGAAAAATGAACTGCTTTTATTTGTAATCCTTTTCTGAACTCCCACAAAAGTATTATCACAACACCAACCTCCTTGCCATTCACTTCTCTTCTGTTGCCTGAAAAAATAAATGAAAAGAGTCTTAGAAACATAAGGTCAACATTTCTAGAAGAGTGGCATGAACATTTCATATAATAGAACCTGAAGGCAAGAAAGGTCACACCGCTCTGGACATCACTGCATACACAAAACATTCACCATTTTTATCAAGCTTTTCCATAAATTTAGCTTAGTTGGGGGCAAATTCTTGCCCTTTTCTAGGTGAAAGAGAGCGATCAAGTTAAAACCATAAAAAAAATTCCATAGTTTCAGCTTTCATTTTTAGGATTATTGGAGTTTGAAATAATGAGTTCCAAAATCAAGGGTGCAAATTCTTAGAAAACCAAAACCAAGCTAAGAATGGAAACAAAGAAGAGGTTCATGGCATATTACGGCAAGTCAATTCTCCACTTTTGCCATCTACCCCCCCCCCCCCGGGAACTTTCAGAGTTTACATAATCACACACCCAGTAAAAGTAAAATCATTCATCTGAGAAAGAATTGTGTAACATTAAGGAATGTGTAACAGGACAGTTGACTATCTTACTAAACTCAAGTGTGAATGTTCAAAGTTTGTTCAGATCTGCTACTGAATTCGTTCATGATCTCTGAAAGCTTTTCTAGGAAAGAAGTTTCTATAGTAAAAAAAAATTTTTTTTTAAAAAAGACACAACTTGGGGCGCCTGGGTGGCGCAGTCGGTTAAGCGTCCGACTTCAGCCAGGTCACCATCTCGCGGTCCGTGAGTTCGAGCCCCGCATCAGGCTCTGGGCTGATGGCTCAGAGCCTGGAGCCTGTTTCCGATTCTGTGTCTCCCTCTCTCTCTCTGCCCCTCCCCCGTTCATGCTCTGTCTCTCTCTGTCCCAAAAATAAATAAACGTTGAAAAAAAAATTTTATAAAAAAAAAAAAATAAATAAAAAAGACACAACTCTGATCTTGGGAATTACTATGAAAAATAAATCCAGATATTGACATAAGGTGAGAAACATACCTGAAAAAAAATTCTTTAATTGTAATTGACATACAATATTAGATTAGTTTCAGGTGTACAACAGAGTGATTCAGAATTTATGTACAATACCAAATGATCACCACAATAAATCCAGCTACTATCGTCACCATACAAAATTGTTACAATGTTATTAACCGTATTCCCTATGCTTTACCTCACATCTATACCTGAGAATTCAATAATGTTTTACCTCTTTGCTTATCAGCTCCACAAATTAACAATGAATGTAACACACCCTGCCCTTTTCCTCAATTAACTTTCCATTCATTCACAAATACCGTGGGCCTTGCTGTGGAATTAGATCTTCCATTCTTTAAAAAGCCTGCTGGACCTATAAACGTTTTCAACTAATCAAGGAAACAAAACAAAATGTGAAATAAGCTCCACAGAATTAAGGCTATCCCCTTAGGATAAACATGGTCTCTCATCACGTACAGTTCTACGAACCCTTGGGATTGTCCAAAAAGGAAAGATTTCCACATTTAATTTCCCTCTTAACTGACAGTTAACGAATCCCATAAAAAAGTTAACCGGTTACCATATGAGAAAGGCGGGGGGGGGGGGGGGGAGAGAAACATCAGATTTGGAAGGAGTTACCCCTCCACTCTGCATTCCTATCTATTCCTTCTGTTTATAAAGAAGGAACAGTTGTTAATGAATATCAGACCAAGTTAGAACCCCAAATCCCTGTTTGTAGGGTCAAACAACTCATGGGCCTTTAAATATTTAAAAAAAACAAAACAAGTTGCACAATCATTGTTATGCTTTAAATAATCTACTTAAATAATCTCAGAGTTGTTTCAGATTTCATTCCTCGAAGTAAAATGAAATCCAGAAACATAAGTTTTCATCAAACAACTTGATATGTTTGTAACATATATATACACTAACAAACAATAAGCACATATACAGATGTCTGACTCCCAATGTTTTAATATTGTATGCACCTGAATCATTAAATTAGAGGAAGGGCTGCAGGTCTACTTTAAGAGAACATGAAATGAAATCTTTCCATACTTCAAGCGGTTGGGATTACCCGCATAGAAATTGATAAATAAAAGCTTAAATCTTCTCAAATCACACTATGTCATCATTTTAAAGGCTCTACATGTTTTCCTTGGAGAGTTAGTAGAGCGGAGGATAAGCCCCTCTAGGAACCATGGGCGTCCCGGTATAATAAAGACAGAGCAACCTGAGTGGGAACTGTGCTTGGCTATTTTAACCACGCTATTTATCACAATAATGAAACTCTGTCAAAAGCAGTGGTCAGGACGATGCATTACATAGCTGAGTCATAAAGCATGGTTACCACCAGTACCCAAAGACCTCAAGACTTTGGCCACCTCGCAGATAGGCTTGACATTTGTCCTTCGTTGTTATGAATGCCTCTGCACTCTATCAACTCTGTTTACAATATTGCAGTGCTCCCTTGGTGAGCCTGTGGGAAACAGCTGGGCTGGATCCGACTAGATGGTCCCAAGCAGAAAGAGAGTCAAACCAGGAGGGACCAGAATATGCCATTCAAAGTCCTAGGAAAGGAAAGACAACAAAGGAGGCCAGGAGACCATGTGTGGGGCATCGTTTGTGGCCACGTGGGGGGCAGGCAACACAGGGAAGGAGGTTGGACTCAGAGGTGGGTTTGATCACAAACGGGAAGGCATCTTCAGGCTTAAGTTAAATGAAGACATGCAGCATGTGGGAGAGACTAAACGGTTCTTTTTAAACGCGGGCTAAATCAACGAGGCAGCACGGGGCTGTAGCATTAGCCCTTCGTTATATATGGTTTGCATTACCAAATTCTCTGGACACACAAAAGTCATACAAACTCATTGTAAAATATGTTTTACAGTATATACAAAACGGTCCAGAATTATATAAACTCAGGATACAAACTGTAATATACAAGTCTGACTGACTCTTTCCCAGGGCCATGACTTTTCCCAGAGGCAATCAGTGTTAATGGTTCTATGAGCACCGCACACACCCATACACACGTGCGTGCTGGTATTTTTCATCTCTATATACGTGAGCGTTCTGTGATTTGCTCAACAGCGTATCACAGTCTTCTCACCGTCTAAAATCGTACGGATCTGCCTCACCCTACTAATGGTTGCAGATTATTTCGAAGCGTCAAATACCGTAACTGATTTCACCACGCCTCCTCCCGCATCCTGTCTGTAACAGCCATCTCTCGGATGGCCTTTCACTCCTCTAGGTATTCATTCCCTGGGTTCCGACCATCCACAATCAGCGATGGCCCCGTGTCAAACACGGGGTTCGTACGAAGATGTACAATACGTACTTTGTATGCTCCAGGCTCGAAATCGAGGAGAGGAGAGGAGACCTAGCGGTTGTACTAATCTTGTTGTAAAATGTAACACAGTGTGAAGCCACCTTAAATCCTTTCTGCTCTCAAGCGGAGGGTTCACCGGGGAGGGAGAAAATCAACAAACAAATAACCAGTTTGCAGCACTAGCTACACCCTGCATAGGGAGGGTAAACAAAGAGCCGCAGGGGTTCCGAAGAGCGAGAGATGGTTTCCAGCGGGGCCTTCCTGCTTGTGTCCCCTTCATGGGGCACCACTAGATCAATCTTCCTGCAGGAGTGCTTTGATCACACGCCACTGCTCTTCTCGAGGCCGCCCGTGACCCTCGGGGCCTTGCCTCTTTCCCCATATGCTACAGAAATCACCTCATCCGCGTCACTGTCCCATCAGAATGGAGGTCCCTGTGATAGGGCTGAGAATCCCCTGGAATTGCTGTTACAAGGTCTGAGTGCGAAACCTGCTTCTGTCGCTTTCGGGGCGGGGTGACCTCGGGTTATCCGTGCAACTTCCCCTCACTTAGCTTCTCCCTTTGTCCACGGCTGATACTGCCCATCCCTTGAGTTTGGCGCAAGAATTAAATACTATGGATGAACGTGCTTTACGAACTGTCAGGTGTTTTGTGAGGACGAGATACGGAGGCATACGGGGTGTACACATTTACAAGGGCACCCAATGATCACGTGCTCGTAAGTACTGCGAGTGCTTCCCTGTACCACGTGCCTACCAGGAAACTTCAGTGTTTGTTTCTGATTCTGAAGGATTGATAGGATTTTGAGAGGAAAATGGGGGAAGGGCGAGAGAAGACGTGGAGGGGCCGGAAGGCTGACAGTGTGGTCGGGAACAGCAAGTCATCTGATTGGCCGGAGTGTGAGGTTTACCGAGAAAGAGCAGGAGCTCACACTGGGGAGGGCTGGAGTCAGCTTTCGTGGAGGCGGCCAAAGGCTGGGCCAGGGGGTGGCCTAGGGGCCACGGGTGGTTTGGGAGCAGAAGGCTGGTGTGATCAGAGATAGCTAACTCCTGCATGTTAGGAGGGACAGATTGATAGAGGAGAGTGGTTAGAGGTGAAATGGGTCCCTGGGAGACCAGGGCTAGGCCAGGTGGCAAAAGCTAAGTTCCCGAGCCAGCATTCTGCTTGAGGAAACAGAGGGATGGAGGTAAGTTCGTGAGATTGTTGGAAGATCATTGGCTGGATTCTTCTTGGTCACTGATTGAACCCTGGGGAGGAGGGAAAGAAAGACAGATGAGAAGGGTTTAAGCTGGATGGTGATCTGGGGCTGGGAGAACGAGGCCACCGGGGACCAGAGAACATGGGGGTTGAGGGAAAGTGTGTTCCCTTGTCTGGGATATGAAGGCAACGGAAGAGAACACAGAAAACGTGACCAGCCGGGATAACTGAACTAGCAGGGAGGAGCAGCCTAAGGGGTACGTAGTGCCCCCAGTTTCTCACAAGCCTCACTGATTCAGAAGCTGGTTTGGAACATACGTTTGCATTCCCCGTGAGCATCAAGTGTACCCGGAAAATTAATAGTGAAAAGTGGACTAGAGGAGAATCTCAAGTCATGAAGGAACAATCAGTTTTCAGGAGCCCACTTATTAGAAACAATTGACTTGCTGATTATAATTTATTCTCAACTGTCTCTTCTGTTCATGAAAGAGGTTCCTTCAAAGGATTTGGCTTAGAAACTTTATTAGCTATGTTTCAATGACCGTATATCCTTAAAAGGAATCCAGATGCATTTCTTTACAAATAATCTTCAATTCAGACATTTTACCAGTTCAAACTCACTTTGATTTCTGATATGTTTGAATAAATAAAGCTAGGCTGCAAAGCTAATCTGTTTCCTGAGGATTTGAGAAATAACTTGGAAATCAATTGTAAAGCACTACTCTCTGGAAAAACTCAATATTTTGCAGCCAGATGTCTCCCAAAGCACTATCACTGAGAAAAATCCTTTATTTCCATCATTCACCAAAAGACACGGGAATTTCCCCCCATTGTCAAAACGAATAGAAATTTCTCTATTTTATGTGGGTTTGCTCCATTTCGTCTTATGATCTACTCTTACCTATACCGAAAGCAGCAAAATATAGTTTGCCATAAAAATAAAAGTCATTTAAGTATAAATGAGAACTCGCCATGGAAATGGATTGTCACATTGGGGCAGTAACTAGCACAGGGAAAATCAGTAGTGTAAGTCTCAGACTTTAGAATATACAACTTTATGTGGTTCTCATTTCTTTCAAATACCTACACTTTTCAACGAAGGTGTTTTCAAGAACTCACTAGAATTTTTGTGACTTTTATCATGGGTGTGCCATAAAGAACCTTCCGGAAAAGTTACCAACATAATTAGAAATAATAGCTTCAGATCTTAATACATTATACAGTGGGGGGAGGTTATTGGAGTTAAAAGCAGCAAACATGTCTGTTGAGGGTAGTAAAAGCAAACACTTTGGAAACAATCCTTCAACGTTATGTACTGGAGTGTCAAGAAATTGGTAGTTTTCTCGACCAGTTTGTTTCTAGCAGCCACTAATATCTCGACTAATATCTCATGTCTTCTTTTCACTTTTCCTGTTTAAGAAAAAGAAGGAAAGTGTTCCCAGTAGAAATCTAGGGAGATCTGCTGAGGATATAGAAACATTGGGATGAATGGTGAGTGAGTGAGAGCCATGGAGGTCTCTGTCTTCACTCCATATGGTTTGAAGTGAGTCTGATGGGATTTCAGATTGCGGCCGAGATAGCCGAGGATCATGTAAAGCTCCTGAATGAAAACTCTCAACCGCTGAATCGAAAACCTCAAATTCAGGCTAAGTTCACCGAGAGGTGTGCGGGAGTCCACAAAACTCTGAGTGAACCTGCCTCAAGTCCTAAACTAGAGAGGGGCAAATTTCAAATGGACTTGAGATGAATTATGGTTTCCGATGGAAATCGAGTGAAACTCGGTTTCAGCTGTGTTTCGGTATAAACTAAGAGTGAGACTCAACATGAACCAGTGATGTGTGTCCCCTCCCAACTTCTCTTGGGCCCCACACCAACAGAAAAGCGCCAGTCGTGACGTTTTTGTAACAAAGTATGCACGAGCAGCCACGCTCCTTCAATGGTACCAGGACTACAGGGTCCTTGACCCGAAGAATGAAGGCATTAATGTTCTGAACGTGTTTCACATGTATCTGGCAAAGCACCTCCTCCTAGCCTGAAATAACACACTCCGTGCTGGTAGCTTTGAACAAAATCTCAGCGTGCTGGGTAGATCTTAGACATGGTTCGGAATCCTTACCTACTTGCCCTGCCTGGGCTGTGTCTTTAGAAGATGAAGATAATATAAATTTTACAACCTCTAACACTGTTGCGAGTGCCCCAGAGGAGGAGAAACAGAATTTGGGGAGGTCATTGGGGAACTGGATGTTGGAAACAGAATTGCCCCGGGGGGGAGGCAAGAGGAATCTTGGCCCAGAGGGAAGGCAGCGCGCTGGGCAAGGGAAGTTTCTGAAGTTGAAGTTCCAAAACTTCATCGACAGCATTCTGGACTTGGGCTCACGGTGGCTCACTGAACATCAGCCACGGTGTGTGTGGGTGTGTATGTGCGTGCTCACACACGTGTATCCATGTACACGTGTGCAGGTAAGTTGAAGAAAGGAAAGCAATCACGCCGCCGTGATAGACACAGGGAGAGACTAAACTGTCAACAGCTACAACAATTTCCCTAAGGATGATTCAGGAGTCCCCTGAGATCTTGTTGCGGTGGGAGAGTGGGTTGGAGGAAGCTGGGACTCCACCAGATACAAGGGCTGGTCCTTCCAATCAACAAGAGACCTTTAGTTTGTTGCCATTATGACTGCTATCCTTTGGTTTTTACCCCCGTGGCCTAAGCGGCCAGGCCCACACCAGCAGCGCGGTTACATCTACCCTTTTCCCCTACCTATCCCACCAATGTGGTTTTCATTAAGATAGGGTTTGTGAGAATTTGAACGAAGGCAGGGCTAAGGATTAGCTGTATCATTTAAAAAAAAAAATTTTTTTTTAATGTTTTATTCATTTTTGAGACAGGGAGAAACAGAGCATGAACGGGGGAGGGTCAGAGAGAGGGAGACACAGAACCTGAAACAGGCTCCAGGCTCTGAGCTGTCAGCACAGAGCCCGACGCGGGGCTCGAACTCACAGACCGTGAGATCATGACCTGAGCCGAAGTCGGATGCTCAACCGACTGAGCCACCCAGGCGCCCCCTAGCTGTATCATTTAAGAACTGTTGTATAATAAGACTGTAGAGAAAGTGCCTAAACATGAGGGAACTTTAAAATATTCCGGAAACTCAGATAAATAGCTGATAATTCCATTACATCCTTTTCTATTTGTAATTGTCCAAAGGGTCTTTTTTAAAAAAAAACAATTAAGCAGATGGGGCGCCTGGGTGGCTCTGTCGGTAAAGCGTCCGACTTCGGTTCAGATCATGATCTCATGGTTGGTGGGTTCAAGCCCCGCGTAGGGCTCTGTGCTGACAGGTCAGAGCTGCCTCGGTTTCTGTGTCACCCTCTCTCTCTGCCCCTCCCCCACTCACACTCTGTCTGTTTCTCTCCCTCAAAAACAAATAAACATTAAAAAAAATGTTAAGATCAAAACGATTACGCAGAAAAATGAAAGCTGGCCTGGAGACTACTACTCCCAAGAACAAGATAGTATGAAATGGTTCATTTTCTCTTAGGAAAAGATAATATGAAATATGAAAATATCATTTTGTGTTTATTTATTTTAAATGTTCATTTAGTTTTTTTTTTTTTAATTTTTTTTTTTTCAACGTTTATTTATTTTTGGGACAGAGAGAGACAGAGCATGAACGGGGGAGGGGCAGAGAGAGAGGGAGACACAGAATCGGAAACAGGCTCCAGGCTCTGAGCCATCAGCCCAGAGCCCGACGCGGGGCTCGAACTCACGGACCGCGAGATCGTGACCTGGCTGAAGTCGGACGCTTAACTGACTGCGCCACCCAGGCGCCCCTAAATGTTCATTTAGTTTTGAGAGACAGAGACAGAGCGTGAGCAGGGGATGGGCGGAGAGAAAGGGAGACACAGATTCAGAAGCAGGCTCCAGGCTCCGAGCTGTCAGCACAGAGCCTGACGTGGGGTCAAACCCACAGACTGTAAGATCATGACCTGAGTCAAAGTCTGACGCTTAACATACTGAGCCACCCAGGTGCCCTCATTTGGTGTTTAAAGCAGACAGGTTCTTAGAACAAAAAAATGGAAAGAAGAAACAGCCTGTTTCCTACTCTTTATCCAGATGGAAAAAAGAAGAAACATCTCCAGAGGTTTTGGAATTGAAAAATTTTGTTAAATGCAGAACTGAAAATACTTTGGCTGCATTTAAAAAATGTCCAATTCTGGGGTGCCCGAGTAGCTCATTTGGGTGAAGCTTCTGACTTCAGCTCAGGTCATGAGCTCACCGTTCATGAGTTTGAGGCCCGCATCGGGCTCTGTGCTGCCAGCTCAGAGCCTGGAGCCTGCTTTGGATTCTGTGTCTCCCTCTCTCTGCCCCTTTCCCGCTCATGCTCTGTCTCTCTCTGTCTCTCAAAGATGAATAAACGTTAAAAAAAAAAAAATAAAACAGACTTAAACCAATTCCAAATACAGTAAAACCTTGTTTTGTGAGCAAAATTCATTCTAGAAACAGGCTTGTAATCCAAAGCACTCCTATATCGGAGGGGATTTCAAGAACCATTGGCTCAGTTGTGATCATGTGACATTCAGCATCGTGTACGACTCATATTGCATGACACTGCTTGTTTATCAAGTTAAAATGGCTAGAAATGTGAGAACACCCGTAGAACAAGTTACTCGCAATCCAAAGTTTTACTGTATAATGTGTGCTTGAAACTCACGAAAATACCCATTGTTCAAATATTTTCTCTCTTTGGAGATAAGTTTTTACTTTCTCATCTCCTTTCTGTCTCCTTCCTCTTCTTCTGTCCTTCCCTTACCTCCATCTCACACAAATCTACCCAATTTGGGGAGTGTTTTTTTTTTCTTTAAACTATAAAACACTTTGCCATACTGCCACTTATTGACTTTCAGCTTTCATTTCATGCTCCTGTACAAATAACCAACTAAATGACGCCTCCCGTGTAACTTCAGTGAAGTCAACGTACGAAATGGCCTCACATCAATTTCAAGGTGGAGACAGGTTCCCACCTATCTGTTTTCAGGAAACTGGCTCAGATTCCCCGCGAGGGTTCACACAAGCTTAATGTTGTCTGATGTGTTTAAATGTTAGAGGGGGAAAGAAAAACCAAGAAGCTTGATTCCTTTTAAGGGGAATCTATTTCTTTTTTTTTTTTTTTAATTTTTTTTTTTTTTAACATTTATTTATTTTTGAGACAGAGAGAGACAGAGCATGAAGTGGGGAGGGGCAGAGAGAGAAGGAGACACAGAATCGGAAGCAGGCTCCAGGCTCCGAGCCATCAGCCCAGAGCCCGATGCGGGGCTCGAACTCACAGACTGTGAGATCGTGACCTGAGCTGAAGTCGGACGCCCAACCGACTGCGCCACCCAGGCGCCCCGGAATCTATTTCTTTAAGAATGAATTTAATGAATAAATTGTAATAAATTGAAAATGTTAGAAATAAAATGAAAACTGGATGCTGATGCAAGGCTGGGCTCTTGTTGCATGAGACAGCTCCAGGAGACTGTAAATTGTTTAGTAGTTCCCTTAAAGACATCGGCCTACAAACACTGTCTGAGTCCTTCGCAGGACACGGTGAGAGCACTATGAGAGGACACCAAAATGCAGAGTTGGGGTCAATAATGATCAGAAGACAACTCCCCAAGCCTAGCCCCTAGCTGACAACCCTGGACTCTGTGGGTATGCAGTGGAAGCTGCAAACTTTATATAAATTCTGGGGTATATTCCTCCCTGCCCCCGTTTACCCGCTTACATTTTACACCTTTGAAATCACACAACAACGGCGTCATATCATCATCGGAGGCCTGGTGGAAGTCCCAACATAATTGTTTTTGCTTTTGCTCCCATAGCCTGGAATTTGGTTGACATCCTGGAAGCATGACTGGATAATTGCAACCCTTCAATATTTTAGTCAACCAACTGTTACAAGAAAATCTGAAGACCAAATATGAATTCTGGCTTTTGTCTGAAAACCTTCTTTTGATCTCGTGAGATCAAGCAATTACCAGTATTTGCAGAAACGGGTATCTGTGACTTGAAAGAAACTCCAGAGATAAGAGTGGAGCACTCTCGTGTTGCCAAAGCAACATTTTTGATAGCACAGAGCACAATATTTCGTGTGGAGACAAATTCTGAACTGAAAAATGAGTAAAGAGAATCAACAGCGAATGAAGCAGCTTTAGGATTGCCTTCACCTTACCAGTCATTTCAGGTGTATTTTCCTTCTTATGTTTGCAAGAGAGAAATACATGATAAAGAAACATCTTTGTCTAAATAAGCTGAAACGAGCTCTTTCAATAAGAACAAAATGGAAATTCTATTTTAAAAAAGTTTTGTGTCACTGAATCGACAGTATGTTTTCTCCTTAATTATACCCGAAGTGTTGGTTGGTCTTATAATCGGCATTAACTTGGATTTAATGAAACATAACACAGGTCTCTTCTTCGTGGAAAGGAAGGAAAAGAGGGGGAGTGGATAAAGAAGAAGAAGGCGGGAAAAGAGGTATTTCTCTGTGACTTTCTGATGGGGTCTTTTCTATTGCTTCGTGCTATTCAGACGTCCAAAGCAGAAGCTAGCCAATAGTTGTATCTAAAGATAGCAGAATAGCATATCACTTGGTAATAATAATTAAAACACGCATGCTGAATACTTTGCTGGCTATCCATTAGAGAGGTAGCACTATAAATAACCGTAAACGCTAAGTGCAAAGGGACCAGTCAATATTTACTATGGGTCCTATCTGGGAGGTCCTCAGTGTCTTAAGTGCTCATCTCTCCTGGATTTGCTCCAAGAGTAAGAGACAGAAGATTCTCAGGAGGAACATCGCATTCTTATGGCTCAGTATTTTTTTCTTGGGGAGTGAATGATCTCAATGGCAGATGAATGCATTGACTCTTCAGACTGTAGGCACTAGCCCTCCCCTCCCCCAACTCAGGACTCCAAAAGGCAGAACTCTCTGGTTTTATGGAAGTTTGGAAAAACAGAAAGAGATACGAAGCTACTTATGGATATATTTTAAGAAAACCATACCTGTTTGTAAATCAAAGTTGTGAGATGTAATGGAAAGAATATGACTTTGATGTCAGCCCTGGGTGAGCACCAAAATTATATGATCTTGGGCAGGTTATCAAATCTCTCGGAGCCCCGGTTTCCTAATGTGTAGCATGGGAAGGTTACAAGAGATAAATTAATCACTGGTTTGTAGTGGCAGCTCAGTAAATATTTACTTTTGGGGCAGAGAGTGACTATTGGTATCCCTGATTTTATAAATGACCTCTCCTTAGCATGTGTGATGTTATAAATAATGCTGCAATGAACATTGTTGTACGTAAATCTTTGTCTAATTCTCCAGTTGTTTTCTTAAAATATATTCCTATCAGTGAAACCATAAGATCAAGGGTATAAATATTTTTGAAACAGATTTTAGAACATACAAACCTTTCCAGAATAGTTATAGCTTTCACTGAGTAAGAGACTGTCTTTCTTACCTATACCTCATGGGCATTACATTGACTCTTCATGTCTAATAGTATATTTTATTTTATTTTTGTTTTAATTAGCCTTTTTTGAATTTTTTTTTTCAACGTTTATTTATTTTTGGGACAGAGAGAGACACAGCATGAACGGGGGAGGGGCAGAGAGAGAGGGAGACACAGAATCGGAAACAGGCTCCAGGCTCTGAGCCATCAGCCCAGAGCCCGACGCGGGGCTCGAACTCCCGGACCGCGAGATAGTGACCTGGCTGAAGTCGGACGCTTAACCGACTGCGCCACCCAGGCGCCCCTTAATTAGCCTTTTTTGATTACTTGTGAGGTTGAGCTTTCTTTGTTATCTATGAATCATTTGTATTAACCACACTTTTTCATGAAAGATGTGTGACGATTCATTTCTCAGGTACCAAGATTTTATGCACACTAGAGTCTGATTCTGGATCAACTGTGTCCATTGACACATCTTTCCAATCCCGCACTGATACCATCTTGTTTGAATTATCCTGGGTTTCCTCTGGGTTTGAATATGTTTTGGAAAGCCTGAGATCACTGAGCTCACATAGCAAGGCATCATAGGATGCTGAGGAAAAGCAGCAAGAGAACAAAGAACATGCGAGGCCTAAACACCTAGACAAAATCGAGTAGATTCCTTGTCGATGGCATTCAGTTTTCCAAAGTGATTTTTTTAATTCACCTGCAGCACTGACCGCATCACTATTTTGTTTGGAGCTTTTCAATCCCCTACCAGGTTGCGACAAGTGGAATCTAAACTCGCAAGGCACCGAATGACCTGGTCCTTGCGATTCTATGCGGCCCCATCTCCCTCCAAGCCCTCCTCCTTTCTGTGATGGCAGAGGAGGATGTGGATTTCCCTGGGTAACCATACCTGCTCCCGTTCAGCACCTCTGAAGATCTGACTGCAGCAGCAGCCAACCACCCCCCCCCCCATACCCCCAATCTCCTGATTTCCTCATCTGACAAATCCCCACAGTCCTTTAAGTTTCAGTTCAAATACAGTCTCTTTAATCAAGTCTCCCCAGCATCTGCTACGTCCTCTCCTGGGTGCTTTCTACCTCCTTCCATCATAGCAATGACTTTATTTCAAGTGCGTGTGCTGTTTGGGGGCAAGGGCCATGTGGTTTCATCTTTGAATCCCTGGTTTCCAGCACGGTTCCTGGCACAGAAGGAGTGATTCATAAAATGTTCTCGAGTAAATCATGAGATAAAAATTGGATCTTGGAGGCAATGAAACAGACACAGGCACTCATTTCCCTCCTGAGGAATGCACCAGGGTTAGAAAGCAAACACAACTCTGCGCAACACTTTCTAATAGAATCTTTTGAGTTTTTTAGGTTGTTTTTTGCTATTGCCAGAAGGGCGTACTTGAAGATTTTTCTACACATATCTTTTTTTCCCCTTACATACATCTTATTAAAGGATGTGCAATCATCATAAAGCTCTTTTACTAGAAAGGAAGCATGTGGCTAGGATCACTGCGGCTAATCCAAAGAAGTCTAGAGATATCTCTGAAAAGGCACCGCAATCACCCAAAGAAGGGAGCTCTACATATCCACCCACTCACTCATCAAAAACGCAAGCAGGACAAAAACTATCAGCACCTTCTAACCACAAAACTAAATTATAAACTTCCAGCTGCCAGGCATCACTTCAGATAATGCTCTTATTCCCGGCTTTTCTGAAGCTTTCACACACATCTCAATTTTGGTGCTAAAAAAATAAGGCACATCTTGAGTCTATAGCCGTCCCCTCCCCCCCCCCCCGCCCTCCCCCACCCTGAGGGCCTCAAAGTGCAGCACTTCTGGGGACAATCCCTGGGAAGTGGGCTAGACAGGAAGCAGAGCTACCTCTCGCTCGCACAAGTTGTAATAGCCTTCCAGATCGTGTCTGTGGTCAATGACTGGCCAGAACTGGCCAGCCTCCAGCAGGCTTGTTTAGACTACTTGATGAGTTGACACAAGCAACGACTCTTTCCAGTGCTATTAGTGTCTGAACATTAACAAGCAACAGTGTTCAGTGAGACTATTAAAGAGAAAAGGCATTTTAATCTTTGTTTTGGAAGTGAGCCCTCCAAACAAACCCGTGGCGAGGGAAACCTTGTGAGCCGGGCTGGATGGCAAGAATGGTCAACAGGGGATGGACTGAGCCATCCCAGGGATCCCCAGCTCAAGGTCAGAAGAACCGGCCACCAGGACAGAAGGGAGGGGACTCCAGCCCACCACCCTTAGAGAAAGAAAATGCTAAATACACCACGGGATGAATTTTCAGCACTCTGTCAGCAATCCTATACGTTGAAATTCCAAGCAAATGATTCACAAAGGAGTCCCTTACCTTTGCTAACTGCAAAATAAACAAACCTCCAGGAGAGAGGGTTTCTCACCTTACAAGGGGACCCTTGCAATTTGGAGAGTGCTAGGATGGTATTTCGAAATACGGTTCTGGGAACTGGTGTGCTTCCCAGGTGTATCACCCTATCAGTGACAATCTCAACGAAAAGCGTAGAGATGGTGGCAAGAATGTGACACGCGAGGTTACGTCTGTCTCCAAGAGTGGGCATTCCAAGCCAAAACAAAGGCAAGGGGTTCACAGGCGAAGGAGAAAAGCGTGCTTTTTTTTTCTTTTCCTTGTTCTTCTGTCAACAAACATAAAAGCAGAGAATCATAAAATTTAGAGTTCGAAGCGTACATAGAAGTCTTCCACTCTAAGATGAATCTGTTTTGCATATTATTAACCCATAAAATTCAGATAATGAGAGCACCTATCCTGGCTTTCATCATATGGTAATAACCAGTGAATTGTTTCCCTTGGAGATTTATACAATGAAAATGACAGCAGTTGAATCCATGAGTGTGAATCAAGAATGGTTGGTAGGATCTATGACATTTATCCCGAGTTGAGAGAGTGGGCATCAATGTTTATTTTTAATCATCCTTAGGCAGAGTTTGCAAACAGCAAGAAATTACTGGCTTTTCCACAAAATCCGTTTTCTTGCAATCATTCAGTTTCACCGAGTCCATCCTCAATTTGATTGATCAATTTGAAAGAATTTTGCATTTCAATTTAGATACAAGATGATTTTATATTTAAAATAACATAGACTATTATCCACATTTAATAAAAAGGTTTTAAAATGCGAGTGAGTGGGAAATAAATGAAACCATCATATGATATTCAAGTTGAAGAGGGGGAGAACTCAGACCTCCCATTTCTTTCACCCTTTTCCTCCATCACCAAGGAAGCTATAAACACTAGATTATGAAAGCCCACTCAGATGGCCATTTGTTGAAATTCCTGATCTTGGAGAACGGAAAGAGGAAGAAATGGTTGCATCCTCAATTTACATTCGTGAATACAGCTTGCAAGCCTGTCACAAATATTTCTTCTTCTGCATTAAGAAGAAGAGTCTCATCAAGATGAGGAAGTACATATGCGGATAGTGACCTAAGGTTATCGTAGAAAGTAACGACAGCTGCCTTTTGCTTCACTTACCTGTTTTTTTTTTTTCCATGTATACATATTTTAGAAAGTTGGTGGTCTCAGTTATGAGTATAAGTAATTCTGTCTCATTCCAGTTTGGAAGTGCAACTTTAAACCACCAGCCTCCTATTCAGGTCACATGTTTGTCACCAGGGTAAGCTGAATGATGGCGTCCCCAAGTACCGAGGTCTTGATTCTTAGATACCGCGAGTTACCCTGTGTGCAAAAGGGGCTCTGCAGATCTGACCGAGTTAAGGTTCTTGAGATGGAGAGGCAATCTTGTAGTGTCCTGGAGGGCTCTAAATGCAATCATGGGTATACTTAGAGAGACTTGATGACAGAGACAGAAGAAAAAGGCAGTGTGACCACTGAAATAAGGGGCCATGCTGTTGGCTATGAAGATGGAGAAAGTGGTCATGAGCCAAGGAAAGCAAAGTGTGCAATGCTAGAAGCTGGAAAAAGCAAGGAAGCAGATTCTTCGTTAGAGCCTCCAAAGGGAACGTAGTCCTTCTGACACCTTGGTTTCTACCCAGTAAAACCATTTTGGACTTCTGGCCTCCAGAACTGTAAGAGAATAAATTTCTGTTTTTTTACGTCACCAAGTTTTTGGTAGTTTGTTATAGCAGCCACAGAAAACTAATACAATCACCTTTCCTTTAAATGGCTTTGTTAATTACTGTAGAATTGACTCCTCCCCCCCCACCCCTTAGAAATATAACTGATATATATGGAGAGTCTGGGCTACATAAGAAGTTGTGTCATAAAGCAGCACATTAAATTGAGACACTCCATTCCTTTTAAATCAGTCATATTTGGAAGGACACTTTTGCTTAACTCTCTCTCTCTCTCTCTCTCTTTATTTCCGCTTCCAATTTGTAACTTATATAACACAAATCAAATAGTATGTATTTCTAAAATTAGTACATTTTTTACATGATTTTTATTTAACCCTTTATTTTTTAGTACCTGATAGTTAAAATTTCCCCAGTTTAAACTCATTATTCCTTTTACGACAAGTTTTTCTTTCCAAAATAGGGTTTTGTTTTCTTCTGAGAAATTAAATAAAGTAATGGTAGCAGTCGATGCTGAAATGTTGGCCCTTTAAACTATTTTTTTACATGTCTGGGATGGTCACCTTCTAAACACATGAAATCGCATAGAACCATTAAGGGAATGATTCTAGAGCATAGAAAGACAATACCAATGATCTATACACTATGACTGAGTCTGTTGTGGAATATAGACCCTCTCCTTTCTGGCACACTAAATTTAGCTATGACATCTTTATGAAAATATTTTCTCCCTTCCCCTATCCCTACTCACTTGCCACATTATGAAACACAGACGCAAAGATGTCAGAAGCAAAAGGGCACATCCTATCCACTCACTGACTTAAGGGAAAAGGAGTCTGATTTTCCAGACGGGCAATATGCTGGTTGTCTGACCTTAGTGGCAGAAGAGACACCAAAACCTATGCCTTCTGACCCCTGTCCTACCATCTTTCCCACCTGCAGATGGGTACTTTCCTCCTTCCTAACCTTTGGCAGAACTTAGTTACCTTCAGAGAGGCTCCTGGTTGTGAGTACCTTTTAGAACCATGGCCTTTAAAAAAAGAAACTTAGAGATAATCTACTGAAGTCTCCCAATTTCCAGATAAGAACAATGAGCCAGGTGAATTACTCAACTTCACATGAGTAATCCACGGTAGAAGTAAGCACGGGTCACGGGTCTTCCATTTTCCTCCATCTGCTAACCTCTCATATTCCTTTTGTTTCTCTCTCTTTTTTTTAATTTTTAAAAAAGATTTTGTTTTTAAGTAATCTCTACACCTAACGTGGGGCTCAAACTCACAACTCTGAGATCAAGAGTCACATGCCCCACTGGCTGAGCCAACCAGGAACCTCTGTTTCCTTTCTTTTTTAAATTTTTTTATTAAAAAAATAAATAAATAAATAATTTTTTTATTAAAAAAATTTTTTTTAATGTTTATTTATTTTTTTTTTTATTTTTATTTTTTTTATTTAAAAATTTTTTTTTTCAATGTTTATTTATTTTTGGGACAGAGAGAGACAGAGCATGAACGGGGTAGGGGCAGAGGGAGAGGGAGACACAGAATCGGAAACAGGCTCCAGGCTCTGAGCCATCAGCCCAGAGCCTGACGCGGGGCTCGAACTCCCGGACCGCGAGATCGTGACCTGGCTGAAGTCGGACGCTTAACCGACTGCGCCACCCAGGCGCCCCTAATGTTTATTTATTTTTGAGAGAGAGAGAGAGAGACAGAGTGTGAGCAGTGGAGGGGCAGAGAGGGAAGGAGACACAGAATTGGAAACAGGCTCCAGGCTCCGAGCTATCAGCACAGAGCCTGATGCAGGGCTTGAACTCATGAATCAGGTTCCTTTCTTTTACTCATTGCATTTCCTACCTATCATCTGAAGCAACCTTCAATGCCTGTAATTAAGTCTCTTATCCTACAATCTTCTGCTTGGCTCTCTCTGCTTCCTGGTAGGAGATCCTGATCTTCCTGACCTGCATCCTGTCCAGAGTGAATCAGTGGAGTGGATGGTTTATTTTCCTAGAAGTGTCTTCCCCCTGAGTAGAAATAATGTCTTGAGTACATTGATGGCTTCTCTACCAGGGATTCAAGAGTGGAGATAAAGTCTTGCTGCCCTTCGTGAGAACTGTTATAGGAATGAGTTGTTTAGAACTCTTAAACTCAAGTTCCCAAGAGCTCTCCAACTGTCTATGGGCCCTCTGTGCTCTGTGACTGAAAAGACCATCACAGTAACCTCATTCTCTCGTGACTACTCCCTCTGAGCTACGGTTGACCCTTGAACAACATGGGTTTGAACCACATGGGTCCACTTATACACAAATTAAAAAAAACACAAAACTCTCTAATGCTATAGATGTATTCTCTCGCTCTTATGATTTTCTTGATAACATTTTCTTTCCTCTGCCTTACTCTATTGCAAAAATACAATGCATAATACATATACGAAATGTGTGTTAATCCAGTGTTTATGTTATTGGCAAGTCTTCGGTCAACAGTAAACTATCAGTAGTTAAGTTCCAGGGGAGTTGAAAGTTAAATGCAGATTTTCAACTGTGTGGGGGGTTGGTGCTCCTAACGTCTGTGTTGTTCAAGAGTCAACCATACTTCTCTGTGGCGTCCACTCTTCAAGAGTGAATATCATTAAAGGCCCTGAAGTATACCATCACTACTTATCAGCCTTTCATCTTATATGATCTCATTAATTTCATCTAATACATATTAACAAGTGCCAGACAATGTACTAGACAACGGAGATGGTGTTAAAAATGAAGTCAACGTGGTCCCTGCCCTCATGGAGCTTATATTCTTACCTCATTATCTTGAATCAAACTTAAATTCCTCATCCTCAATCCTCAGCAACTCTCCAATGTTATGGGTGTATTTTTTCTTTCTATCCAAGGACATACAAACTTCTAAAAAAATTGGTAGAGTACGTCACGTTCTTTCCAGATGAAGAGTTACAGAATTTGTAGAGCTTGGAATCTCACATAGAGAGAACACTATTTTTTTTTTCTTTCCTACTGGACTTGCAGTTATTCTCTTGGCCTCTTTACCCCACAACTGTCTTGCTACTAAATCATCCTTATACTATATTAAATAATCCTTCAGCTGAGTGCACTTCGGTGCCCAAGCAGTCAATTCTTGGGAATGTGAGTGAGTGCACGGGTACTTTCTTGGTCCTTCCGACCTGGTCAGGAGTTTATGAAGATAAGCCCGTGCAATTTTAAGGCAAGGATTTCAAAGACAGGAAATGAGAGAGTTGCCTCCCCTCTCTCAGATGGTTTGCTGCAGAACGCTTTTTCAACAGTTGATGATAGCGATAGACATTGATTGAACACCTACTTTGTAGGAGGCACTGTGCTCAGCATTGGAGTTGAGAAGACAAGACTTCCTGTCTTCAAGAGGCTCACAGACCATGAATTTAAGGATAGTATTCTTTCCTCTTAATTACCATTACTAGAGTGGATGATAAATTAGGAGATTACGTGAATGTGTGAAATTATAAGCAATTGTCTTTTTATGCTTGGTAGATTGCAATAAGGTCCACACTGACAAGGTCTAAATGTTTTCAGACGGTTATTAATCCTGTTATTATGTTCTTTGTTGTTTCTTGGTGAAAAGTGCTGCTCAGACTCAAACACTATCTGTGCTTTTCTGCTGTTCATTGCACGGTAGTTGTACTAAAGAACTTGAAATGGTATGTGCGAGTTGGGCTAGCAGGGAGAGTATGGGTTTTAGGAATCAGAGTCTAGGTGTTACAATCCCACCTCTGCTACTTGCTGGCTGTGTGGCTTTACACAAATTTCTTAATTTCTCACTCTCCTCATTGATAAAACTGGAGATAATATATATTCATAAAGCCTTTTGTAAAGGAATCGAATGAGATAACACATAAAGAATATCTCACACAAAATCCATGCACCATTGCACTAGGTAGAGAGAGAAATGGTGCCAGGTTGGCTTTGGGTCACAACCCTGAACGAAGATTCTTTAGAGAAAGCTGATATTTAGCTGCTGGGCACTAGTTCTGTGACACCTGTTTATGACCGGGTCCGTTTTGACTTGTTGATGCTTGCGATATTCTGAATTTCACTCTTGAATAGGATACTATTGCTAGAATAAAACCACTCTCTGTGTTTTGTTTGAAAAGTAGTTGGAACAACACTATTGAATCCAATGTTCCCTTTTTGTAACAATCCCCTTGCTTACTCTAAACTAAAATTCATGAATAACACAACCTACCTCCCTACAATACAACGTCAAGCTCTTATATAAAGGAGAATTAAAGGAAAGTGCTTTATAATAAAAATCACATGTGTCTCAGTATATAAATGTATGGGCATCAATACACTAAGAGACATAATAAAGTGGTTATATGTTTGCACTTATTTATAATGAGTAAGACTCATATTAAGAAGACCAGAAGCGGGGCGCCTGGGTGGCGCAGTCAGTTAGGCGTCCGACTTCAGCCAGGTCACGATCTCGCGGTCCGTGAGTTCGAGCCCCGCGTCAGGCTCTGGGCTGATGGCTCAGAGCCTGGAGCCTGTTTCCGATTCTGTCTCCCTCTCTCTCTGCCCCTCCCCCGTTCATGCTCTGTCTCTCTCTGTCCCAAAAATAAATAAACGTTGGAAAAAAAAAATTTTTTTTAAGAAGACCAGAAGCCATGCTGTATGAGAAGTATGGAAAAATTAAGGAGGAAAAGTACAAATAGATACATGAATAAACACTAGTGTTAGGATAGGCAACAATAGGCTCTATTTTTATATCATAATAAAAAGAGAAAAGGAATCCTAATTGATGTATGGGAAAACGTCCAAAAGAAATAGAGTCAAAGTGTAGAAAATGAGGTCCACTATTCTTACAAATGAGCTAAGCTCTGTTTATAAATGGAATATCAAGGGCCCCTGGGTGGCTCGGTCGGTTGAGCATCCAGCTTCGGCTCAGGTCATGATCTCACAGTTTGTAAGTTCGAGCCCCGTGTCGGGCTCTGTGCTGACAGCTCAGAGCCTGCAGCCTGTTTCGGATTCTGTGTCTCCCTTTCTCTCTCTGCTCCTCCCCTGCTCATGCTCCTTCTCTCTCTCTCTCTCTCTCAGAAATAAATAAACATTAAAAAAAAAAATTACAAGTGGAATATCAAAAGAATTCCCAGGGTGCTGACACGGGTTAGGATAATGACAAGATATCAAAGAATATTTTCTCTCTTATCTTAAAAGACTAGTACTCAGTCTCTAGGATGTTAAAAGTCCTTGGAGTCTGGGGGCGCCTGGGTGGGTAAGGTTGGCGGCCTACTTCCTCTCAGGCCATGATCTCATGGTCTGTGAGTTCCAGCCCCGCCTTAGGCACTGCACTGACAGGGCAGAGCCTGTCTGGGATTCTGTCTCTCTCCCTCTCTCTGTCCCTCCCCTGCTTGTACTCTGTCCTGCCCCCCCCCCCCCCACAAATAAATAAATAAACTTACAAAAAAAAAGTCCTTGGAGTCTGGATTTTTTCATAGAGAATACGGAATATAATGTGGGCTAGGAAAAAGAACCGTAGTTCAACAGGTTGTAGAGAAGTTGTGTGGCGTATCTCCGCGGACGGTATCAGAGCCCGACTGAAAAGTAGCAAACCACCTCCCAAATCAGCGACCGCTTTCCAAACGTAATTTTCACAGCATGGGTTTCTTATTATTTGGCCTCAAAATTTTTGAGTGTGAAATCTTGTAAGCCAGCCACGTCGTCATAAGCCTCAGTCCGACCTCTGTGTGTCTTATGCAACCCTGCTAATATAAGACGTGCTGTTAAATTCACTGAGAGACATCTCAGATCTTTTGCATGAGGACTTTCGGCGACAGCTATAGATGCAAACGCAGCCGGGTTCCTTGTACGGGTTGCTGAAGACCATGAAGAACATGGCAGTTGCGTGCAATTTCTCCAAATGGCGAACAACCCTTGCTCACGTTCTCCACCAAAGCACGCTCTTTCTTGGATTTATGTGGTCAATCGCTTTCCTGGAAATTTAGTGTCTATTAAAACTGTTCAAAAATGCTTTGGGTCCATCTCTAAAGTAGGACTGGATTTCAAGCTCAGGTAATGAGGAACACATTTCTCATGGACGTGACCATTTGGTGGGAAATTGCAAAGCAGTGTGAGACTCAGCTCCCTCCTTGGGCAGACTATCCCTTTGCTGCAGGACGTCTGGCATGCCTGCTCCATCGAGCGCTAGGAGTATCCCCCAATCATTGTGAAAACAAAACAAAACAAAACACCCCCAGAAATTTCCATAGTGTCCTCTAGGGGGAGGTGCCACCTCTGCTGAGAATCAACGATCCAGATTTATAGACTTGGAGGTTATTAGGATGGCGATTCTCACCTAGCCTCCGAACTCGTACTTTCTGCTCTGTCCGTGTGCTGCGTTGCACAGGTGATCCTCTGTGACACTTCCCGTTTTCGTGACAAACTGCTTCTTAAGGTGACGCTCTGTTAGAATTCCAGCTCGGTAAGACCTTGCTGTTACTCTCTCTGCCTAACACATCGGCTGTAACCTCATGAAAGTGATGTTTCACAAGCTGGTCTCTCTGAACGCTGGCGTCGCTAAAGAGAGGTGAGGGCTGTGGACTTGCCTTTACTTGCCTCTTTGTCAACTAGGACAATGCCTAGCACGTAACTGCCGCCGCCGCTCACTTCCGTTGGAGAAATGTTGCACGAGGCACGCTGGCACATAATTGCTAGGCAGGGTAGGGGAGAGGAGAAGAAAGGGAAAGGAAGTAGAGGGAGAGGAAAGCCAGAGCTTGGCTCCACACTCACGCACTAAGAAGAAGAGTCATTTGTGGAGACTGGTGTCTGGGGGGGGTGGGGGGTGGGGGACACCAGGCTCTGTCATCATCCTGGAAGCTGTTAGCTTAAGATGTGTGTGAGGCGAGTAGGAAGGGAGAAAAACTAGGCAGCACAGTTCAAGGTGAGGTTCTAAAGGCTGGGGGGAGCAGAGGGACCGGGAGCCTTGGAGGAATACACAGGCAAGCAGGAAAACTGTTCTGGATACACAGGGGAGACTGCTGGTCCCCCCAAGAGAGGGCCTGGAAAAATGGCACAGTGCGGGGGCTCTGGAACCAGGGTGGAGTTGGGATCATGCTCCCGGGGGGCAAGGAGATCTGAGGAAGTCAGCAGAGCAACAGGCTGGAAATTTTGGAATAGAGTCAAAGGAGGGGGTCTCTGTGCAACGGCCTGAATTAGAGCTAGGGATGGAATGGGTCGTTCTGGGGAACATTCTGGACAACCAGGGCCACGGTCCCAAGTCTCAGATACACTTGAAAGCAAACAGTAGTTTTAGAGGAATATAGTGGGGCAGAGTCTGCCACTGAGCCCCTTGAGGGGGAGGAGAACCTGAGAAGGAGAGTCCCAGCGAAGGGGAACCTGTTTAATCGGAAGCTGCAAATGTAACTCTTGGGTTGATCTGGAACCGAAGGTCAGGTGGGCCTCAGCTTTGAAGGACTGGATAAGGCAGAAGGAAAGGAAACCAGCTGGGTAGGCGGTAGGAGTGAGATAGGCCGGGCAGCATCATTTTTAGGTAGAAAGTCGAACCGGGTGATATATTTTGACCTATAACGTACTATGAAGGGCTTGAATTATGGTTAGTTTTTGCTACGAAAGTAAATCACAGGAACATACTAAGAAAGGCCTAATTCTAAGGGCCTCAGCCAGAGGGCAAGCAGACCAAAATTTCCAGGTTTATTTTCAGTAACTAAAATTTTAGGGAAGGGTCTAAAGTATTCCAGATGGAATGTAACTTGAAGTGGGAAGCAGGAAGGAGGGAGAAGTGTGCACCATTTCTCACCTTGACTTTACATCTGTTATTACTTTCTTATTTCCCTGAAATACTAGGCTTGTCTCCACAAAAAACAATCCCTTCTTCATACACACTAGCTCCTCCAGCCTTCCCTCCCATAACAAAAAGAAGGCAGTAATGTAAATGTGAGGCTCTTTGTTTCTAAACCTATCAATAGGATTGCTTCTATTTGGGCATTAGTTACCTTAAATTTCAATATTGTCTTATCCTCAACAAAGTAATGACTGCCTGTGTAGAAACAACTATCACATCGCCGCTGAACGAAAAGGGTGTGATGACAGGACATTTCACTATAAACAAAAGCCTCAGAGTAACGTTTTTAGTGCTGGTGAAGTCTTGCAATGTTCTAGCTGCACGGCCTTGCATTAGGGACTCTTTGCCCACATCACTCCCGCGCAGGGTGTAGTGGGACCGGCAAATTGTCTGTAAAATCAGGCAGAGGTAGTTATTCCAATCTGACATTTTGTGTAGATTAAAACAAAGAAAGAGAGTTGTTTAAAAAAAATAGGGAGCCAGGGCACCTGGGTGGCTCAGTGGGTTACGCGTCTGACTCTTGATTTCGGCTCAGGTCATGATCTCAGGGTTGTGAAATAGAGCCCCGCTTAGCCCATGCCTATTGTGGAGCCTGCTTAAGATTCGTTCTCTCTCTCCCCCTCTGTCCCTCTCCCATGCTCTCTCTTTCTAAATCAATCAATCAATCAATAAAAGGGGCCAAATGACATAGATGAGATTTAAGACAAAATACCTGTCCCAAGGTCTAGTAAGCCATGCTGCAAGAAGAATATTCTAACACCTTTGTCAGTCCGTTTGTGGACTGGATTTAGAAGCAGGGAAATTTAGGGGTGCCTGGCTGGCTCAGTTGGTAGACCCTGATCTCAGGGTCTTGCGTTCAAGTCCCACACTGGGCATGGAGACTACTTAAACTAAAATGTAATAATAATAATAATAATAATAAACAAAAAGACGCATGAAATTTAAATGCTGGGATGTTTCCAAAGCAAAAAGGAGATTGCTCACAGTCTTAACTTCATGGCAGTTACATAGTTGCGGACAAGGACAAGCTGCTATGAGACTAATACAATAGCTGCTAACGGCCAGATCCATGCACCTGGCTGGTAACCAGCGAGACCCCATTGCCTTAGGGTAAGTACCAGTAAGCTACAGGAGCAAGAAAGCCTTCCACCCTTAATAAGAACCTGTGGTGGGAAAGACGGTAAAAAGATCCTAACCAGGTTGGATTAATATAGGTCTATCATCTCTGTTTTGCAAACGGACTGCATTCTCCTCGCCTCACTGGGAGCACCTTCTGCCCACCCTCTCCAGATCTAAATGCGGGGACTCAAGGCTCGTCTACTGTCGTTCATCATCCCAGATCCTGGCCCTCCCTGAACCCCCCTACAGTCCTGACAGTCTCAAACGCATCATTCAACTTGCATTTCTTTGGGTTTGGGTGTTTTTGTGTGTGTCTGTTTGCTTGTTTTTGTGTTTAGCTTCTTGCTATTGTTTTCATCTTTGATCTCGCCTTCTCCACCAAAGCAAATATTCCGTATGGGTTCATCTTTGTGTGAGAGTTTTCACATTTTTTTTGTATTTCCTTGAAACTTGCTTTTTTCCTATGGATGTTAAGTGTTTGAGATTCATCTGTGTTGATACATGTAGCTCTGCTTTATTAATTTTCACTGGTGCGGAATATTCCTTTGGATGACTCATCCAAAGTTTTCGGATCTGCCCTACTAAATTTCTGTGAGTGACCATTTAGGCTGTTTCTAATCTTCCACAATGATAAACAGTGTTGCTCTGGGCAGTCTTCTATACATCTACTGGGTTCCTGGGGTAAGACTTCTTTCTGTAGGGTCTGTACCCAGAAATAGAATTACTGGGTCACTAGACGTTATTATTCAACCAGGATAAGAGTTTCCATGGTTTCACATCCTCACTGACACTTGGTATGGTCAAACTTTGAGTTTTTTCCAAAATAGTGGGTATGGCACGGTGTTTCCATGTGGTTTAAATTTGTAATTTTCTAATTACTAATGAAGTTGAGCATCTTACAGATGTTTGTTGCCTGTTCCGATTTCATCTTCTGTGAATAATCTGTTTATATCTTTAGCTCATTTTGTTTTGGTTAGTTTGTTCGAGTTTTCCTTACTGATTTGGGGCATTTACCATGTATTCTGTGTATTAGTTCTTTGTCAGCTTTATGCATTGCTAATATCCTCTCTCACTCTGTACTATCCGTTTACTTTCGCGATTGTTTTTGATCACATAAGTTTTAATTTTAACACATTCTTATTAATCTTTATTTTTTATGATTTGAGTTTATACCTTAAGATATTCCTCAAAAGTTAGGTCATAAGGATATTCTACATTTTTCTCCTAAATGTTTACTGTATTTTTTGCACGTTCTGTTCTTACTCCACCTCAAATTTCTTTTATAGGTATGATGTGAGGCAGGGATTCAATTAATCTTTCCGTTGGTAAAACAAATTGTCCCAGCGCTTAACTGAATAATCCATCACTTTCCATTGATCTTTAGTGTCATTTCTACCTTCATCAAGTTTTCACGTCGGCCTGTTTTTGTTTCTAGACTTCATATTTTGTCCCATTAGTTTACTTGTCCATCCCTGTGCTATTAACTTGGTAACTCCTTAATATCTTAGACAAAGTTCCTTACTCTTCAAAATCACCGTGACTCCCCTTGGCTCTTTGTTCATCTAAGTTAAATTTGGGGTCAGTTTGTTCAGTTTCACAAAAAATCCTTTTGGATGCTGATTATAATCACACTGCATTTATAAATGTCCTATCACCATATTAAAGAGAATTCAAAAACAGGGAGAAGAAAACTCTCACAATATGAACATCCTAACACAATCTCTCGTATGTACATATGTGTGCATGTTGGAAGAGGTCATGGAGAAGACACAACTGCCTTTTGACGTGTGAGCTGGACCCCAGAAATGGGGGGTGCTCCTCGCCCCCATCCTTGGAATGTGGATTCCACTTGTCTCCCGCATTCCCAGAGTCTGCCTGGGGGACATAGCCTTGAGAGAGCGATAGGGTGCTGAGATCGTCTGGGCGGTATATGTGACTGAACGGTCGAGGCCTCTATATAAACTTTTAAGATTTGGCGGGCAGGAGTGGAGATCTACTCGTCTTTTAGTTCCTCAAGACACGTCTGGTATGTAAGCTCCCTGCTTGTTAAACCTGCCACCTACCAATTTGGAGTGACCTGCCTCTTTCTTCCGTCTGTCTGTGCCCTCTGTGTGAGGGCTGGTTTCAGATTACGTCTGTGAAGCTCCTGACGAGCTGTGCATGTGTGTGCTTATTGTTTAGTTCCCTGAGAATAGGGACTTTGTATGTTTTGTTCACTGCTCTAATGCCAATGTCCAGAAAAAGTGCCTGGCACGCAGTAGATCCTTAAACGATAGTTGTAGGATAAAGGAACAAATAAATGTAAGTGCATTTTCTTATCATCTTTTTCTCCATAAGTGTCAATCATTTTAAAACCATTAGCAGAGAGGCTTGAGATTTTTTCCATGTAGGTTTGTGAAGAACAAGACACTATTCTAAGGAGATATTCCCTATGGTGCGTTGAACAGACATTAGACCAGCAGGATGCTGTTTGAAAGGAGAGCTCAGTGAGCAAACGTGTTTGAAAAATGCCTCATGCAATAGTTGTCTCTTGCAGTCCCTGTGTGAGTTAGAATAGTAAAGGTTCCAGGAGCCCGGCTGGTGCAGTCAGTTGAGTGCCTGACTTCGGCTGGGGTCATGATCTCATGGTTCGTGGGTTCGAGCCCCACATTGGGCTCTGCATTGCCGTTGTAGAGCCTGCTTCTGATTCTCTCTCCCTCCCCTACTTGCACTCTCTTTCTCAAAGTAAATAAATAAACTTAAAAAAGAAGTAGCAAAGGTCCCGAGAAGTTCTGCTGTAAGGAAACTAGTTCAATTTTCTCCAAAAATGTCATGGCCCTCCTACTTTGAAAAGATGCTAACCCCCTTTTTTATACCAAACACAAATGCTGATCTGAAGAACAAGTCTACATTTCTGGAGAAGTATAGAACTGGAAAATGTTAGAAAATGTAAAATTATTGAAATATATTCTCCTATACAATTGAAGATTTCCTGAGGTGATGCTTATGTGCCATAGAGAAGACTAATTCATGGGACCGACACATCCCTGGAGACGTTCATCTTTAATACCTTCTTTTCCTGCTAGCAATGCATATGGTAGAAATGATTAGTTGTTGCAAATTTTCAAATTTCTACTAGTTCAAAAATGTAAAACTTAGCGAGAGAAATACATTTACAAGTATCAAATGTGCCCGGGTGGCTCTGTTGGTTAAGCGACCGACGCTTTTTTATTTTATTTTATTTTATTTTATTTTATTTTATTTTAATTTTTTATTATATGAAATTTATTGTCAAATTAGTTTCCGTACAAGCGATCGACTCTTGATATCAGCTCAGGTCATGACCCCTGGGTTGTGGGATCGAGCCCTGTGCCAGGCTCCTCACTGAGAATAGAGCCTGCTTGGGATTCTTTCTCTCTCTCTCTCTCTCTCTCTCTCCCTGCCCCTCCCCCCTGCACGTGTGCGTGCACACTTGCTCTCTCTAAAAAAAAAAAAAGGTTACAAAAATCAATGCAATTTACTTTATTCCTGAAAGAGAGTAAACTTGTAAAAACTATCTTGCATCTGTGTGTCTGTGCGATTATGTTGGTGCTGGCATGGCCGTGAAGCTACCTCTGTGCTCCAGCTCTTTTCTCTTACTCTGGTTCTTTGGTTCCCAAAGGAAGAAAGTTATTTAAATAATCGAATATTATATACTGTGACAAGCATATTTTCCAGATTTTAGTGACAGGTGGTATTTCCTGCTCCAGACTGAACGCTAAGTTTATAAAAATTTCTTCACTGTAACCATTCTGCAATTGATTTTACTTAGAATAACGATAGTTCCCCAAGACTTTCTTGAGAGTCCGTGCAGGCGCTATTATCCCAGAACAATAGACATAAACCAGAAGTGTCCCAGGCAAATCAGGCCTGAGGTCATCCTAATTATATAAGACTCATTGCAAATGACTCCTTTAATGTAGGATGATGGATTGTAACTATCTTGCTTTTGAAGGCTTTAAAGTATATACTTTATTACAATTGATGCAATCGCTTTAAAAATTACCCATCATTTTATGATTCCAATATAGAATCCAGAGTGTGAGGGAGTTAAGTGATAAATATCAGGGTTACCAGACATGGCTAAGTATCATAACACTGTACTTTTAAAAAACTGTGGGACCCTGAATATACACAAAGCTAAGTGTGTTTCTTTTTGTTTGCAACTCTTTTAACGTAGAATTTGCTTATCATAGCTTTTTGAGAAGCCTGTGGATATGCCAATGATCCTGGAGGTGACTCCATTGACATCAGTACCCTGTCTTCGACTTCTGCTTGGGGAGAGAGGGGGAGTGGCCCTTTTTAAGAGGAAACCTTAAAGACAAAGCCGTGGTAACCTTTTTCCAAATAATAAAGTAAGATGTTGTGTGCTATTGAGAATTAATAATTCATGTTTGGGGAGCTCTTTTGGACATTTCTTTACAAGATGGAGACAAAAGTAGTCTCCCACTTGTGTTTTATGAGTAGAATCATTTTCTTGCTGAAGATGTTTGGTCCAGTTGGTTTGTAAAGGTGTAACCTGGGGGTGCCTTCCCTAAAATCTTTGTAGACATAATACAGTCATAAGCATAGCCAGATACAGATATAGGTACACATGTTATATATACAGAGTGTGATCTATTCTACTTTCAAGGAATTTCCCAGGAGGACAGTTAGCCTCTTCTAGAAATAGGTTAATCGGGTTCAGGCCCTTAGCAGCAAAATTGTGTGTCACACATCCAGCTCTACACCGACAGACAGGTAGGTAGATAGACTGCTGTAGGTATGGAAATATCCAGAGTATGTATCATATCCAGATGTAAATATGGATATAGATGATGCCAATAAAAATATATGCAAATATAGACATAGACACAAATATAAATTATATAGCGGCTTCTTCACAGTTTTAATGAATGTATTTAGGACATCTTAATAACAGCAAATTGTTACTTTCATCTTGGTTTACTTTTCCAAAATGCACATTTTGGCTGTTATATAAATGAAACCTAGGGAATGGTTAGGATTCACATTAAGATTATAGATTTCTTCCCTCCCATGCTAATTTGAGTTATGAGTTTAGAGGAAAACTGATTTGGAGGACTACTCAAAGCCTTGTATCCTGCTGGCTCTCCAGCCCGTTGTGTTCTTTTCCCAGATCCACAAGGCACATTCGGAAGGTCATGGGGATCTCCGTGTTAACTTCACCCACTCGGAGGGGCCTTCCTGAAGCTCCAACCTCATACTCTGCTTTGTTTTATTCCCTTACATTTGTTATTCCTTATTCCTTTCTTCTCCTCTCCTCCCCCATCCCTCTCCCTCCCCTTCCTTCCCCCATCTCTCTCCCCTCTCCTCCCTTCCCTTCCCCTCCCCTCCTCTTCCTCTTCCCTCCCCTCCTCTTTCCCTTCCCTCCCCTCCTCTTTCCCTTCCCTTCACTCCCCTCCTCTCCCCTCTCTGCTCCTCTTTTCTCCTCCCTCTCTCTTTCTTTCTTTTTCAGTTGTCTCTCTGTCTAAAAGAGAGAGTTAGTTACTTGTTATTGCATTTTCCGTGCCTAGAATATTTCCTGGCACAGACTAATTGTTCCAAATATCTGTGCTACATGAGTAGATGAATGCAGAAATTAAAATTCATCTAATTTAACTCACCAGAGAAAGCTACATGAGAGGTTGGTGATCATTAATAGTGAACAGGAAACCATTGTTTTCTGAACTCCAACCATTTTCCAGGCACGGTGCTAGAAATGCCTGGGAATATCATTCAACAGAGTCACATGTGTGAAATGGAATTGTCATGTTTCTTAAATTGAATTTAATTTCTATTTAGAGCCCCTATTCTACCGGGCAGTGGAAACTTTATCTTAATCTATTAGGGATTCCATGCTCTGTTCTTGGGTGGTAGGGGGTGGGGGGTGGGGTGGGTCTGCCTTTCCAGGGTTGATGTGCAAGCAGAGGCAGGCCTGTGTTGCCAGCTCTCCATGCTGGCCTCTGAGGAAGCATTCTTTTTCCTGCCGGACCCTTGTCATTTGTCCACACAGGTCTCTTGAGGTTGTGTCTCTCAGCGAATTCTTGACAATGTAGGCACACGGCCAGCCGCCTCGCAGGCCAGGTGGAGACATGGGAAATTGCTTCCTTGTCTTCTTCAGATGCACAAGACCATTTTGTTGCATCTGAGAGGAGAAGGGAGCTGCAGGTGGCCCTTAGGGAACAACTTAGGAAACAAGCAGAGGAAAAGGTGCTTTATTTAGATGTGTAGAAGTGAGGCAAGAAGACAGAGAGGCATCATGGGAACCAACGAAAGAGATGGTTTTATAGAAGAGAGAGTGGTTAACAGTGTCAAACACCAAGAGAAATCAGTGAAACAGTAAAATCAGTGGGACCATCTAAAAGAGGTCTGAGGGGGCGCCTGGGTGGCGCAGTCGGTTAAGCGTCCGACTTCAGCCAGGTCACGATCTCGCGGTCTGTGAGTTCGAGCCCCACGTCAGGCTCTGGGCTGATGGCTCAGAGCCTGGAGCCTGTTTCCGATTCTGTGTCTCCCTCTCTCTCTGCCCCTCCCCCATTCATGCTCTGTCTCTCTCTGTCCCAAAAATAAATAAACGTTGAAAAAAAAATAAAAAAAATAAATAAAAAAAAATAAAAGAGGTCTGAGGATCATGTCTATGGGATGCCCCAAACAACGATGATTTGGCGGGGGGTGGGGGGGTGGGGGGGGGTGGGGGGAAGTAAAAAGAAAGGTTAGCTAACATATGGTAAGACATAGACAAAGAATCTATCTGGGCTTTTTTTCTTATTGGAAAGTTTTGCAATTTTTCTGTAGAAACCCAATGCACGAATGCTGGTCAAATGTGATTTTTTTTCACTTTTCGATTGTGAGATTGGTCACTGTAGCGACGGTCAATGAGGGGCTCCGTCTCCTCAGCCCCCTAATTGAACTAACTTGGCACCCTTCACAAAATTTCGTATTCCATCCTCAGATTTGTGCTCTTTCTTAAACGGCAGTAACCTTTTGTGATGGTCATTTGCTTGTTTTCTTTCTGCTCACCGCCCCCCCCCCCCCCCCAAGAGAAAGATTTGTAGAGGCGTTACACAGAACAGCTGCTTGGAACATGCATAGGCCAGTTTACATTAGGCTGTTTTTTCTTGAGAAAGTCATAGTTTAAACAAATGGTTGTGTCTATTTTAATCATTTTTGCCCTCTTTTGAAGTGTTTTTTCAAACATAAGTTTTTGTGTGTGTGTGTGTGGAGTAGAGTTTTGCATTATAAATTAGTCTCCTCTGTCATGTCCCTTTTAAACACAGCTGTTACTACAATGTAAACAGAGTTTTAAAAATGTAGATAAACAGTTACAAGAGGAAGAGTTTCAAGTGTTTTTAACACATGGTCAGTTTTTGCTTACTCGAATTCTGTGGTTTGAAAGCTAAATTCGAAATACACTCTTGATTTCACAGATGTCAGGCTATTCAATACAGCTGTTCGTGGATGCCCTAGAAGGCATTGCGATTTGACAGTCAGCATGATTTTGACAATGGCATCTTTTTTAAGTCATATCTGTAGCAAACAGAAGATGAATATGGAAAGTCTATCATGGTCCACTATGCAGTACCCTTTCGGGGCATAAATATGGGACAGAAAGAGTATCTAGTTGGCCAAAGTGCACACGTGAAAAGATTTTGTGGGTCCAACCCAACACCATGGAAGACATGGTGCATTCTAGTATCTTGAAAGAGGCTGTGGTCTCAATCTCAGAAGGAGAAATAACACAGTCCTAATTCTTCACTGGAATAATCTTGTACCTATATTCTAAGAACTTGTGCCTAATCCTACACTTTAAAAAGTGAAAACCTAGGCATTGTTTGAACATAAAGCTGTTGACTGCTCTAAGTTGATTGTTTTAACACAATTCAACAAACCAACCTAGATACATCATGAGTCTACTATTTCCTGAACATCCCAAACTAGATCTTTTCAGGTAAACAAGAAATACAGGTATTTGGAATTGAGGGAGTATTGGAACTAGAATATTTCAATGATTTTTTGGAGGGTAATATGACCGTACATGTGAAATCAATACTTCCATAAACTATCTGGAAATACACTATCAAAATATTGCAGTGGATGTTTAAGGGTATCATTGTTCAAATTATTATCCAGAACTCCCCAACTCATGGTTTATCTAAAATAACACCACTTCTTTACCCGAGTGATACATTTGGAGACCACATAATTTTCCATGATTATTTGGAAAATGTTCTCCCAGGCAATGTCACGTAAAGTAAAAGCGAAAGTAACATTAAATTCTACCCATAATACAGTCTCGTTAGAAAATGCCACTCATAGAAGTGTCCAAGAAAAACATACACAATTTCTACCCATATTGTTCCCAAACCACCACGTCTGAGTTATGGATCTTAGGGAGGAAGCCATGTTACTAAACCTAATTACTCTGTGTTTGGCTTGGAAAAATAGTTAACTGATTATTTAGCTATATCACGCAACCCAACATGACCTCATTTTCAATAAAAACATATGATTTGATCCAAAGCCTTCTGCAGTGCTCCATAATTAGACACCTTATCCATCAAGCTGCAAGGAAACCTTGGTAAAGAGTAAAACAAGAATTTTCATGTGTTAAGTTATACAGCAGAGGGAGTCCCTTGAATATAATACAAACATACTGATATTGCCAAAGAAAAGTCAATTAAAAATTATATGCACTCTAAGAGTTTCAAAGCTCAAAACGTGTTGTGCAATTCAGGTCAAACAGCCCTTGAGTAAAGGTGTTCATGAAAATTAGGCTGTATTTATTAGAGTTTTCTTCCCTAAGATGTTCTAAGACTTTTCCTAAGTGAATTTTGGAACTGATCTAAAAAGTATAAACAACATATTTTCTTCATCAGCATGTTCACGATATGTTTGTATGTATGAAGACACATATTGTATATTTACAAGTAATGCCATGTTTGGAATCTTAAAATTTCTCCTGAAATTCGATCACATACCTGCTGATCCTTTAATATTGCTCCCTCTAATGTACATAAATCTTGTTTCAAGGTAAATTGAACCGACTCCCTTAAACGAAGGAGAACCTGGATTTCTTCCAAAAAGTCACCTCTTATTTTCATTCACTCATTTGGCTGTCCCTCATACCTCCCTCCCTAAGTCATGTAAGTAAAGGCTGAGACAAAGATGATTTGCTCCCGCTGTGGCCAATTTCCACCACAGCCCTTTCCTTCTCTTTCGTGTTCAGCCTCACACACTGTGCAATTGACGTGGAGAATCTTTAAAAAAATTTTTTTTTAACATTTATTTTTATTTTTGAGACAGACAGAGACAGAGCATGAACGGGGGAGGGTCAGAGAGAGAGGGAGACACAGATTCCGAAACAGGCTCCAGGCTCTGAGCTGTCAGCACAGAGCCCCACGTGGGGCCTGAACTCACGGACCTCGAGATCACGACCTGAGCCGAAGTCGGACGCTTAACCAACTGAGCCACCCAGGTGCCCCGACATGGAGAATCTTGCCAGATGCAAGCAACAATAACTCTACAGAATTCTGTGATTATGGTCCCCAAAGAGCTTTGAATAATACTCGAAAATTCAAGATAAAGGACAACTGTTAATATCTTCATAGACTCTTCATTTACTTATTTATATTTTATTTTATTTTATTTTTAATTTTTTTTCTAACGTTTATTTATTTTTGAGACAGAGAGACACAGAGCATGAACGGGGGAGGGTCAGAGAGAGGGAGACACAGAATCTGAAACAGGCTCCAGGCTCTGAGCCGTCAGCACAGAGCCCGACGCGGGGCTCGAACTCACGGACCATGAGATCATGACCTGAGCTGAAGTCGGCCGCTTAACCGACTGAGCCACCCAGGCGCCCCTACTTATTTATATTTTAAAAAACAAGTTCCACTGGGTTTTATTTGGCCTACTAGTTCAGCCCATTGATATAAATAATATAAATGTTATCTTATTAACATAATAAAAAAACCCCACCTAACATATAAACTACTTCTTTACTAGTTAAGAAGAAAGAACAAGTGAGATGCATGAAAAATTTAGGCAAGATGTTAAATTGCTGCCGAAAATGTAGAATGTCCTGGGCAGGGGGCTGCTATTCCTGTGAAGCTATCTTGCTGGTGGACTTTCCTGTGTGTGTGTGTGTGTGTGTGTGCATGTGTGTGTGTTTAAGTTTATTTATTTATTTTGAGAGAGAAAGAGCACGAGCAGAAGAGGGGCAGAGAGAGAGAGAGAGAGGGAGAGAGAGAATCTCAAGCAGGCTCCACACTGTCCGCGTAGAGCCTGACACAGGGCTCGAGTTCAGAACTCATGAACCGTGAGATCACGATCTGAGCTGAAATTGAGACGGATGCTTAACTGACTGAGCCACCCAGGTGCCACGTGTTTTTGTTTTTTGAAATCATTTTTAAATGCAACACTGGAAAAGGCTCTTTTGGGGCCAGGCATCAAAACGTCAAGTTGTGAGGAGTTGATAAAAGTAGGAATATTACGAAATCTTCACTCTTTCTTATTTTAGCATACCACAGCCTTACACTGATGTAATCATCTCTGCTAGATCCTAAGGGTACTTATGGGAATGATGAAAAGGAAGTGATTTGTTTACTATCTTAATTACATTTGCTTTTTTTGGCTTCTTTATTCTTAATTTCCTTTATTCCAACCACAAATTTGTATAATACAAAGTAGACAGAGCAGGGGCGCCTGGGTGGCTTAATCAGTTAAGTGTCCGACTTTGGCTCAGGTCATAATCTCACGGTTCATGAGTTCGAGTCCTGTGTCAAGCTCTGTGCTGACAGCTCGGAGCCTGGAGCCTGCTTGAGAGTCTCCTTCTCTCTCTCTCTCCCTCCCCTGCTTGTTCTCTTTATCTCTCAAAAAAATAATAAATATTAAAAAAAACCCCACAAAGTAGACAGAGTAAATGATAAGCACTGTGCTAGTCATTGTTATTTGCATAAAGAAATCCCCTAATGACTCAAGGAAGGAGCGATTGTAGGGAATGCAATCTGTTTTTGTTTTTTTGGGGTTTTTTTTTACCTTATCACTTCCCTGCATTCTTGACCAGTTTCGCTTGCCCTAGTGCTTGTCCTGAATGCTCCATGGCTTTTGCTTACTCAAGTTAGCTACCTCCAGCAGCTTTGTTCAAGATCACATAGTGACTTTTCTTTTTTTTTTTTTTTTAATTTTTTTTTTCAACGTTTATTTATTTTTGGGACAGAGAGAGACAGAGCATGAACGGGGGAGGGGCAGAGAGAGAGAGGGAGACACAGAATCGGAAACAGGCTCCAGGCTCTGAGCCATCAGCCCAGAGCCTGACGCGGGGCTCGAACTCCCGGACCACGAGATCGTGACCTGGCTGAAGTCGGACGCTTAACCGACTGCGCCACCCAGGCGCCCCCATAGTGACTTTTCTATTCCTTTCCTCGAATTCCCTGTTGCCCTCAATGAATGCATTTCCTGAAGATCAGTCAGATTGTCCTATCTCCTCAAGGGGAAACACTGAGTTCCCGTTGTAGGGCTTTGTGGCACTGAACAAATTCCATGACAGTGGTGACATTCCTGGTCAAAGCATGAAATGATTTACACTCTCATCAAATAAACCACAATTGTCCCTTGAATATAAGCTCAGTTCAAAATGTTTTCCTGTTCCATGCACCACACCATTTCCATTGGGCAGCCAAATATTTAAAATAAAAATAGGGGCACCTGGGTGGCTCAGTCGGTTAAACGTCCGACTTCGGGTCAGGTCACGATCTCGCGGTCCGTGAGTTCGAGCCCCGCGTTGGGCTCTGTGCTGACTGCTCAGAGCCTGGAGCCTGCTTCGGATTCTGTGTCTCCCTCTCTCTCTGACCCTCCCCCGTTCATGCTCTCTCTCTGTCTCAAAAATAAATAAACGTTAAAAAAAATAAAAAAAATAATAATTTTTTTAAATGTTTATTTATTTTTGAGAGAGACAGACAGAGCACAAGCGGGGGAGAAGCAGAGAGAGAGGGAGACACAGCATCTGAAACAGGCTCCAGGCTCCGAGCTGTCAGCACAGAGCCCGACGTGGGGCTTGAACTCACAAACTGTGAGATCATGACCTGAGTCAAAGCTGGACACTCAACCAACTGAGCCACCCAGGCGCCCCCAAATATTTAAAATTATACACACACACACACACATACACATACAACTATCAGTTATGGTTTTAAGTAACAGAAAAAAATTTTAATTCAATCTTTCTTAAGCAACAAGAGAAATTTATTGGCTCAGGTAATTGAAAAGCCTAGGGGTAGGTCTGGCTTCAAAGTGTGACTTGATTTAGGGACTTAAATGATGTCTTTGGGATCTTTGAGTTTGGGTTTTGCCTTCCCTCTGTTAGTTTCAGGCCCCAGGGACCCGTATTCCCTGATACGAGTTGAGAGGGAAACTGAGTGCTTTGCCCTGGTGGTTCCCACCAAAATTCCAGAATTCATTTTTATTGCATCAGTTTGAGGCAGGTGCACATTTGTGAACTGTGGGGTCACTAAACAGAAGCAGCTCCATTGATGGACCAGGCCTAGGTCATAGGTTCCAATCCTAGAGTTGGAAATTGAGGCCAATCTCATCATGTGGTCTGAGAGTAGATGAAAGGTGGTTCCCCAAAACAAGTTCCGGTACTGTTTCCAAGAAGGGAAGATGACTGTTGGGCAGTATTATCTTCTCACCTCTGGGTGAAGATGCAAACTATCCCATCCTGTTGTCAAAGTGGGCTTTCATTTGGCTCCAGGAAAAGGAGGACATGTTCAAGGAATATAAAAATCAGATCTTATATTCCAATCGCACACTAGAATATTTAATGCAATAGTTAGGTGCGTTTAAAATATTTAAGCAATATTTGCGTTCCTAATCAGTTCCTTCTCTTGTAATTCTCATTTCTATAAGTAGAATCAGCTTTCTTCCAATGGTCTAGGCCCAGATGATTCAGGGCCAGGACCAAGGTGAGGACAATAATGGGAGTCACTTGCCTTAGACGCAAAATCTAAATAGATGTGAAAACGAGAAAAAAGAAACTGGCGTGGTAGGCTAACAATTAGCCTCCTCTCTCCGGCCCACATTCTGATCCCTGGAGCCTATGAATGTTACCTTATATGGCGGAGACTTCCTCAATGTGCTGAGGTTAAAGATCATGAGATGTGAATATTATCTAGGATTACGAGAGAGTCCTAAACGCGGCCACCAATCCCCTTACAAGAGAGAGGCAGAATGAGATGTTACACAGGCAGAGGAAGAGAGGATGGTGTGACCATGAGGCAGCGGTGGAAAGGATGCAGAAAGAACGGAGAGCCCCCAGAAGCTGAAGGGGCAAAGGAGGGATTCACCCCTCAGCCTCTTGAAGAGGTGTTGGCCCTACAGACGCTCCGGTTTCGGACCTCTGTCATCCAGAACTATGGAAGAATAAATCTCCGCTGTTTTAAGCAACTACACTTGTAATAATTGGTCATAGTATCAACAGGAAACTAAGACACTCCGTGATCAAGACGGATGTTTAAGTGCAATATTCACAGGGCGCCTGGGTGGTTCCGTGGGTTAAGCATCTGACTCTTGATATCGGTTCAGGTCATGATCTCAGGGTTCGTGAAATCAAAATCCTGAATTGGGTTCTCGGCTGGCAGAACACATCCTGCTTGGGATTCTCTCTCTCCCTCTTTCTCTGGCCCTGCCCTGCTCGCATCCTCTCTCTCAACATAAATAAATAAATTTCAAAAAAAAATGCAGTATTTACTTTTAAAAATCAAAATTAAGGCAAAAAATTTTTTAATCAAAATTAATGCAAAAAAATCGATGATAAAACAGTGAAACTTTAAATAAAGACAGGCTCTCTCAGAGTAATTCTTAACTTCTCTTGTTCCCTTCGTCCCCAGAGCCCATCATTTGATTTGCTCCTGCGGTCTGTGCTACTATAATTTCTTTTGACTCTTTCGCTCTGTTTTCCAATGGGGCCACTTCTCCAGTTCAAATGCTCAAGATTTCTCACTGTCTGGATTTCAACAAACAGTAATCCCTTTTGCCTGGTTCTACTCTCTCTTCCCATCACGGATGGGTTTTTCCTAAACATGTATTGGGTCCTGTTCTTCTATTGTTCAAAATCTTTAATGGGTTCTCAGGGTCATTGGAAATCTGATTACCAGCTTTCCAGTCCCATCTAAAACTTTTCCTTTTCACATACCCTTAGTCATCCAAATACACACTACTATTTTCTAGCCAGAAATCATTGTTCATGAGCTTTCCTTATATGGCTCATCTGTTTGTGTTTTATGGACAGACTATGGTATAATCCTCAAAACTAAGGCCCAATATTATGTGCTGTCTTGACATTGGTAAAATTAGAAGGGCCTTGGGGCGCCTGGGTTGCTTCATTTGTTGAGCGGCCCACTCTTGATTTCAGCTCAGGTCATGATCCCAGGGTCGTGGGACTGAGCCCTGAGTCAGGCTCCATGCTGAGTGTGGAGACTGTTTGAGATTCTTTCTTTCTCTCCCTCTGCCCCCCTCCCCACTCACATTGTCTCTCTCTCTCAAAAAAAAAAAAAAAAAAAATTAGAAGGTCCTTTTCTGATCCCATCTGTAAGGTCCCCTAGTCCAACAAAACTCCTTATCAGGAGGTCACAGTAGTTCCCCTTCACCCCTGAGTAGCAGGTGTTAGACCCCTGCCAACCTGCAGAATTATTCGATTTAGTTTATGTAGTTTCAAGCCAATCATATTCTCCTGTCAGAAGGAGTATCAAAAGGGTGAAACTACAAAACCTGCCTCTCACAACCCCTGTTTGTTTACTCTGTTCCCAAATGCAAGCCCTGTATGCCTCTGAGTGTCCTGCAGTGAGTGTGTGTGACTAATATACTGCTGTTGGTTTCATCTGTCCAGTATTGGACGTCAGCCATACCCAGAACCCTAGGGCAGGGATCCCTCCCTTAATGAATGGGGTCAACAGAAGGCAATTAAAACAGATTCATGTACAGGTCCCAATATGTCACATCCTATCATTGTGACTTCAGGCAACTCAAAAGGACAGAAGACTCATTGTAAAATTTAACAAATTCCGAGCACTACTCCCGCATTTTTCGTTAAAAAAAAAAAAAAAAAAAATAGAAGTCTGCCAAGGACCTGCTTCAAAGTTCAGAACACTGGGACTCTATGCAGGTGACATTATCATGTAATGGTCAAACGTTCAGGCTCTGGCTTTGAACTGTAGCTCTACCACCTACTAGCTGTGTGACCTTGGTCCGTTTTCTTAATCATCTTAAGTTTTGGTTTCCTCAAGAATTGGTACAATGATAATATCTACTCATAGTGTCGTTGTACCAACATTTAATGCAAACGAGATAACCCATACACTTATACAGTTCCTAGCATGATTAGTCAGTAAATATTAACTTTTATTATTATTCACATAACGGCATGAGCCAGGGAGAGAGATGTATCTGGCTCAGCTACTGAGATCATATTTTGTTTCAAACAACGAAGCCTCTAAAGGCTCCTGGAGTCCTTGATCCCACAGTTTCATGCCCACCATTTCACATGTGTTGTCTTAATGGCAATAAAAGTCACTTTTCTAAGAATCCTACCACATAGCTTTCAGAGTTCAGGTGGCCCAGTGTAAAGCAACACCTTGTCTTTTGAGAACTTTCCTTTCATACTTTTTTGGTGAGGAAGGAAGAGGTTATTTTCAGGTTAATCCGAATAAGCACTAGATGACCATTCCAGTCCTTTAATGAGGGCTCCTTCTCGACACCCTGCAATGCATCTGGGCCAGGATGTTGGGGAGGGGGGATTGCTGTTGGTAAGAAGAACAGTTTACACCCACACAGCATGTCTTTCTCCCACATGATATTCTCCCATATGGGGAGCAGAATGGAGATTTATTGTGCTTTGGATTTTTTCAAGTGCCGGATAGTTCAGGTAAATGAGATTATACTCTGTTATATCATTTCCATTTCTGACTTTTCAGATTGAATCCCAGAATGCTGTCTGGTTATGCACGCTTTTGCTTCCTTTTGGTCTCTGGGTATAGTTGCATAAATCTTGATTTTTAATTGATCTTTCTACAGGATTCCATTACTGCCCCCAGAAGCACTGGGGTTAAGACAGCCTGGGAGTTAACCTCACTTTATAGCCCAGGGTAAATAAAACTCCAAAGACAAGTAGCAAAATGGCTGTCATCTTCCTTTCATAATGGGGGAGGTTAGATTGAGATTCAATTTCAGATCCTAGTGTGGCTAGTGATTTGTTCAGTGAAAGAAGAAGACATTTGGGGTTTTTTTTTTTTTTGAACTTTTTATTTCTACTTTATAAAGCCCTCCATGGCATTTCTGTCTTCCTCACTTTCCCTTTCCTTTGTAAAAAGTCCCAAGGAAGCAGACTTGGATGGTGGGTGACCCAGGTTATTTCATTGGTGGTTGTTACTTATGGTGGGGGTAGGATGGGGCAGAAAGGGAAGAATGTTGGTGTCAGGAATAAGGAAGATATAACGGGGGCAAGGGTTCCAGTCCTATCTCTCTTCAGTGTAATCTAGATCCCCGGCTGGGCTTTAGTATGTATTTGGTGAGTTGATGTTTGTACGTATCGAGGTCTCTTTAACTTAGTTGCGGAACATCTTTAACAAGCAGAAAATGTGCATAATGTACATACCTTTTCCTCAACAGCTGACATTAGAGTTCTCAGGCCCACCTCATCTGAAGAGAGAGAGAGAGAGAGGGAATAAATTCCACCCTCATAACAACCTGACCCCTGGGCAAACGGGAACACACACAACGAAATATGCAGTGAATGAGAGCTACGGTGCCGGCTGGCAGTGTTCACACCACAGAAGGCCCTACTGTCTGCCTCCCAGGCCTTTGTGAGAGAATTCTCACACGGGAATATTTGCATGACCCACCGGAAGGAGAGCCATCCCCGAATAACTTCAAGAGACGTAGAATACCAACCTGGGGGGGCTAGGCTTGTCACAAAGCCAACGTTTTGGCATCAAGCACAGCTTCTACCAGCTGTGCATGGTGACGTCCCATGGACATCTGTTGTTTTTGTCTGCCCAGCATCCAGCTCCTCTTCTGCTAAAAACACCTCCATTTCCATTTGGGAAACCACCCAGCCATCATCACATACGGCATTGGCAGGACCAATACTTGATTAGCTAAGGAGTGGGAGCAAGACCCAAATGGGGGCTCTCTCATTGTTCCTCTTGGGAACGTGACCGTCAAGTGGATTGACACAATGAAACGAAAGGTCCAGAGTTCATTCGTCCTGACTTCAGCATCCTGACAGATGGCCTATCAATGTCTGACACCTAAGTATTGACAACCCTAATGCCTGTCCTTCCTAAAGCCTGCGGTAGCCGATGTCCTCTTAATTCCAGGAACAATCTCAAATGCTTCTAATAATTGCTTTTTCCCTTAAATTAGCCAGAGTCCGTTTTCCTTAGCTTGGAACTGGAGAATCCTAACTTGCAACTGGTGTCATCACCAGGGCAAAAGGAGGAGGAATTGACTGGGGGGGGGGGGGGTGTCTAAAACCTGGATTCTAGACTCAGCTCTGTCCTAGGATAGTCTATGACTCAAAGGGGTCCCTTATCCTTTCTGAGACTCAATTTCTTCATCAGTAGATTAAATAAATGGGTTACATAATTCTAAGGTCCATTTATCTACAACGTTCTGGAATTTTAGGTTCTTTTTAAAATACTTGTCGTTGTCGGGTTGCATTCATTTCTAAACATAATCCCTTGAGCTCCCATTGTGGCAGTCACTGGGAACACAGAAGTGAACCTGGGATACAGAGGTTACATTCTGATGTGGGAAATAAACTGTAAATAAGTAAGCAAATAAAAGAATTATGGACAGTGAGAAGTCACTGTCCTTTGCAAACGACAACAAAGTTGATAAGATTAGGAATCTGTGGGGAAGGCCAGTTATACAGCATAGCTGCATAGCCAGGGAGCCTCTCCGAGGTGGTGAGCTGGAATGGCAACTAAATGATAAGAATTGGTCAGCTGTGTAAAGAGATGGGGAAAGCACATTCTAGGAAGAGAGAACAACAACATGCTCAGGTCTGGGCTTGGAAAGGGAACCCGGTTTCTAAAGGGCAGGGAGGAGTGGGCACAATGGGAAGAAAGAGACTGCAGAGGGAGGGAGACCAAGGGAGACCAAGACCTGCCAGGATCTTGTGGGTCCCAGCCAAAAGATCCAATGTTTAGATTAAGAGAATGACACTGTATGCTCTGTGGGTTTAGAGTGGGGTGGGAGAGGGAGGAAGAGGAGTCGGAATGTTATGGCAGTTGTCAAGAGGTGGGAGGATCCCGGCTTAGACTGTAAAGGCGTCATTGAAGATGGAGAGACATGGTGGCTTTGACATAATTTTGGAAGTGGCACCTGGAGAACTTGGTGGTTTGGGGGTCGAGGAAAAGGGAGAACTCTAAAGTGACCCCTAACTAGTTGGTTTGACCATGTGAGTGGAGATGGAACCCTTTATTGGAGAGGAGGCAGGGGAGCGGAAGGTATGGTATACGGAGTGGTGGGAGGGGGTAATCAGAGATTCATTTGCACGTATTAAGAGTCTGATATCCTTATTAGCTATTCAAGTGGAGTGGAGCTGTCACAGAGGAAATTGACTATAAATATCAGGAGCTCAAGGGAGGGGTCATGGTTGGAGATAAATATTTGAGAATCGGCAGCGTACAGATGGCATGCAAGGCCACAAGCATAGATGTGAGTCCTTAGGGGAGGAGTCTAAGTCGAAACAACGGCTGAAGACCAAAACCTGAAGCTCTCCAACATTAGAAGTCAGGTAACCTGTGAGATTCCAGTTGTGGAGACTGAGAAGTGACCAGTGAGGGGGTAAAAAACCCAGGAGAGTGTGGTGTGATCAAAGTCAGGAATGGAGAGTGTTTCATGAAGGAGGCAACGATCAACTGTGTTTAGTGCTCTCAACATCCCTGGAGCATGCATTTAGCAACGCGCAAGCCTGTGGTGACCGTGATCAGAGTATTTGCATATAGAGTGGTAGAGATGCATTGAGGACGGGTGAACAGAGGTGACTAAAGACCTGACGGATGGCATGTGTAGAGGTCCTCTGAGAAATTCTGTCTGAAAGGACGCAGAGAAATGGGGCAATGGTTGACTAATTGAATGGAAGCTGATGTTAACATGGAAATGATTCAGTAGAGAGAAAGAGATTGGTGACTCATAGAAGCTGAAATAGTTGGCAAAGAAATGGCCATGTGAAGGAGAGAAGACGTGGTATCTGAGCAGAAATGAGGGGACTTCTTGCCTTCTTTAGGTGTAGAGATGATTCTTCTACTGTAAAAGCAGGGAATATGCTTACAGGGGCAGATAATGTAACTATATAGATAAGCCACTGTAATGCTAGGGTGTTCGTTTCCTCCATAAGGTGAGACATCAACACCTGAGGCAGGATGGTAGGAACAAGGAGGAGGTTTGAGGCTAAAGGAGAAAGTTTTTTTTTTTTTTTTTTTAATTTTTTTTTTCAACGTTTATTTATTTTTGGGACAGAGAGAGACAGAGCATGAACGGGGGAGGGGCAGAGAGAGAGGGAGACACAGAATCGGAAACAGGCTCCAGGCTCTGAGCCATCAGCCCAGAGCCTGACGCGGGGCTCGAACTCACGGACCGCGAGATCGTGACCTGGCTGAAGTCGGACGCTTAACCGACTGCGCCACCCAGGCGCCCCTAAAGGAGAAAGTTTTAAGTGATAACTTAAAAAGCAAGAAAGCAAGTTCAGAGGGAATAAGTTAAAACCATTGGACAGTGATTTGGGGATCTGGGATCATGATTTCAAAGTCGGTCTTATTGATGGGATCTTCTGCAGCAACATGGAGCACAGGTTCCTGCACAGAGACGGAGGGGAGCTGGGTTTGTCAGGTTGTTTTTTTTTGTTTTTTTTGTTTTTGTTTTTGTTTTTGTTTGCTTTTGCTTTGTTTTGCTTGAACCGGAAGAGTATGCTGAGGGAGAGAGAACAAAGGGAGTTGAGGGCATTCACAATGACACACAGTGGAATCTAAACTGAATGAAAGTGGGAAGTGAAGATATGAAGGTTCACGAATAGAGCGACAACTGTAGGATAAACGAGCAGAGAAAGGAGGTGGGATCCCCGGAGTGGAGAAAGGCTGCCACGGGAGGTATTGGAGTGAGTGAGCTGGAAGGGTAGGAGGTGGGCTTCAGGAAACAGGCTATTTAAAATCAAGAGTTTAGGGACTCCTGGGTGGCTCAGTCAGTTAGGGTTAGGCATCCAACTTCGGCTCACGTCATGATCTCCTGGTTCCGTTCATGAGTTAGGGCTCATGTTGGGCTCTGTGCTGACAGCTCAGAGCCTGGAGCCTGCTTTGGATTCTATGCCTTCCTCTCTTTCTGCCCCTCACCCCTCTCACTCTGTCTCTCTCTCAAAAATAAACATTAAAAATAAATCAAGAAGGCATGTTGGATCACTGGATTTGTGTTGGGGGTCGGAGGAACACACGAGCAATAGGAAAAGGGCTGCAGAGAGACAGGAAGGCCGACCATTCCCTCTTTTATTCCTTCTAGGTCTAGTGCTGCTTGAATGCTTGAGTTTCAGTTACATCTATCTGATGAGATTTAGGCCTGCTTTCTAAAACTAAAGAGGTCAGTCCAAATCTAAGGTGGTTTGAGAGTGCCAGATTAAGGTGAGGCTGGGTGTGCTCAGATAGGAAGGTGTTTTGCCGACAAGAGTTGAAAACTCAACAGCCAGTGGCTGAAAGAATGGGACGGTCATTTTTCTAATACAATTTGAAGTTTGGAGAGAGGTGATCCCTGGCCTTGACTTAGTGCCTCGACAATGCAAAGGTCAGGGTCTGTGATTCTCATGGCCCTTTTCTCCTGGCTGCAAAGTGGCTGCTTCGTCTTCCCATATCATAGCTCCTGTGTCAGTTCTCTGCTAAGACCGGGTGGAACCATTTCAGACTCTAAAAAGAGGATGGGAGAGAAGAGTCACATTGGGCCACCACCAGGGTCTACAACTATTATTACTATCTGGACCTAGGTAAAAATGAGTATAAAACTAAAACTCTTTTCAATCTGTCATCAACACCCCTCTCTCTCACCAAAAGAGTTGTACATAAATGTATTCACTGGATTCATCAGAAACCTGTAATTTTGGCTATGTTTGAGCAAAGAAACTGCTATACGCTGATTGTTGAGATTCTAGATATAAATGTAGAACTACAGGCAGTCAAAGAAATATGGGTTTCACCTACAGGGATTTTCCGGCCGTTTCTGAAACCTCACTTTAGGCAACCCCCTCCCACCACCCATAAATCCTAAAGAATATCAAGTTTCTTATTGAAAGCAGATGGGATGTGTTCAGGAGTTGCCACCTCTATGTCAATGACTTAAAGTTTAAGTGCCTGGGCATCTGTGGAATTCTAAAATGGATGAATGGGCTGATGAGTGGAAAGTAAAATGCCATATATATAAAATAGTAACCATCCACTTCAGAAAGATTATTTAGCCATTTTCAATTCTTCTAATCTTGCTTATCTAAGTAAAATCATACCTAGATATCCTTTCTCTATTTTAAGATATTTAATCTACCAGATTTATTATTTTAGAAATATTTGACTTCATTAAATTATTTAGAAATATTTTGTCATCTTTCTTAATTCTTTTCTGCTTTATGACTTTATTAAAGCCCATTATAAATATTTTTTATTGCTGAATTTAACACTCCCATTCATAAAGTGTGTGCCTTCAGCTGAAAGGGTGGCATCCATATACCTACATGTTATACATTGCTATGTATAAAATCTATTCTGCACAGAATTTTTTTTTTTTTTTTTTTACAGCACAGATGACCCAGGAAATCAAATCCTTGGGAAAGGTCAGGATAGCAAGAGTTTATTTCAGTACTGAGGTTTAAAAAACTGTTAATTTTCAATTTCACTAAAGTGAATTTCAGTGGCTCTACACTTTTGTGGTTGATGCTGTCCTGAACTGGCCATCTTGTTATCGTTACTCTAGAATGTGCTGTTAATGTCAGTTGTCTTCCTAACTTAACTATGTCCCCACTTTCTATTTCAGAAAAAGAAAAGAAAAGAAAAGAAAAGAAAAGAAAAGAAAGGAGGCAAGAGAGCCATAAAAACAATGGACAAGTTAAATATACATTCACTTTTGACCTTAATGTTGACCAATGAAGATCCTAATTATTTTCTTATATTTGAAGGGGAAGGGAGACTCCTCTGATTTATAGTGTCCTTAACTTAGTAACACTGCTATCTCAAAGTACTGTAGATCAGGGCACCATCAGTATCGTCATCGTCGTAAATAATGACAAAATCTTCTGAAACTGCTGAAATATATGCCCGTAATTTCACTTTGATCTCATTTTCTTTAAGACTTGAATGACAGCATCTACCTTTTGCACTATCATTCAAAAGGAAAATAAGACTTCTAGGAGCTTATAAAGGAACGACCCACCATGTGGGCAGGGTTTATAAGCTAACATGGAAATTCTCCATGAGCATCCAGAAAGACTCCCATTCCCATTCATTGGTCTGTGTCCAGTTTTATGACGTTGGAATAAGTTTCAATTTCCCTTACATCCAAAGTTGCAAGGGACAAATGTTCACACTGGTTGGGAGGCTGAATTCTTCCTATCTTATCGTTAGCTTTACTTTTAACTACGAGGACGGATTGAGAGGCTCAGGACTTTGGTTGAGAGACGGGGGATTGAGCTTTTGGGGTAGAACAAAGATGTGAATGCTGGTTCAGAAATCAGGAAAGTGGATATGAATGTACAGCTGAATAAGGTTTCCTGAGCATCTATTTTAGGGTACACACTGTCTAAACACCGGTCATTCCACCCAAGACAAATGCTTCTTGCATTCTTAGAGTGCGTCATCTCTTGGAGACTCTCTCAAGGCTTCGGAAAATGAAGAAGGGGCAGCAAGGAAGAGAGAAGATTAGTACCTACCGGAGGAAAGGGTTGCGGTGTTGCTTTTCTTAACCTTTTACTAAAGGAATTGTAAAGGTTACCGCACCAGTAGATCATCGGCAAAACCACACTCTTTAAGTACTAATTGCTCTATGTCGGATGCAGGTGTCTTGAACCAAGTCTTGAGACTCCTAGAAACAGTTATCACCCTAGAAGACTAACAGGTCCGGCTTTGTTGACAAACCATAAGAACCATTACCAGGTGTTTAGTGCTGTCTTTGAGTCAAGCAGTTCAAAGCCTAGCAGACTCAGGAAAGTGTTAATAGCTCTCTTCCCACGCTTGGTTAGCATGCCAGATGGGGAGGTGAAAGACTCTTAGCTTTTCCATTCATATTAATTCAATTCAGTAATGTTCAATTCACTTAAAATGAACTTAGACATGACTTTGCTTTAGGTGTTTGGAAACTACTTCAGAGCCAGCCTATCCGCTAAAGCTAGGTCTAGCTGACTTCCTTCTGGGTTTTTCCACGCGGCAATCTCAAGGGCACCTAAAACTCTGTAAGTTCAGCGTTTGTTGCCAAAAACGCCCCTCTGTGTTCACTATTCTGTGTTCCCCTGTGTTCTAGGGAGTAGAGCGCTATGATCTTGGACAGCCACACCCGAGAAACAGGCATCTCCCTCTGCTTCATCCAAGCCATGCATCCACTCAGTCAGTAAAGATTTACTGAGGAGCTACATTCCCGCCACTGGGATGCAGCAGCACAGAAGACAAACAAAATTCCCACCCTCAAGGAGCTTATATTCCAGTTGGGGGCAGACCATAAACACAGTACATAACATAAGAATAGTGGTAAGATGGGTGGAGAAAATTAAGTACAGTAGGGTGGATTTGACTTTAAAAATGATTTAACTATCTGGTCAGGTGGCTTTGAGAAAAGATTTGAAGACGGTGAGGAATAAAACCAAGCCTATATCTAGGGGAGGAACCTTCCACAAAGAGGCACTGGCGTGCCCAAAGACCTGAGCATGCGTGGAGCTTTTGAAAAATAGTCAAGGGACCGGATGGTTGGAGCTGTAGGCTCAATGAGAGGAGGCCAGAGAGGAACTGGGGACAGATCGTGCAGCACCTCCTAGGCCACCACAGAAACTTTGACTTTTACAGTGAGCGAGGGGGAAGTCAGGGCTGAGGTTTGAGTCGAGGAATAGAACATGCTGATACACGATTTACATATACCATTTTGTGGTAATTGATTATAACACACTGAATTAAAAGGAATAGGAATCTATTCTGAAAGTCAGAAGCAAAAAGAAGAAGAAGAAGAAGAAGAAGAGGAGAGGGGGAGGACAAGAAAGAGAAAAAGGAGGAATAGAGGAAGGGAGAAGGGAGGGAGAAGAGCCAAGAGCTGGTGGGTGGGAGTAAGGAGGATAAAACGAAAAATAAGGAAGGCTTTTTTTTTTTTTTTTTTTTTTACAAAAAATAGAAGAAGTGGGAGTATTTTTTAAATCACCCTTTTACAGGGGCGCCTGGGTGGCTCAGTCGCTTGAGCGTCCACTTCAGCTCAGGTCATGATCTCCTGGTTCGTGGGTTCGAGCCCCGTGCCGAGCTCTGTGCTGACAGCTGGGAGCCTGGAGCCTGCTTCAGATTCTGTGTCTCCCTCTTTCTCTGCTCCTCCCCTGCTCGCCCTCTGTCTCTTTCTCTCTCTCTCTCAAAAGCAAATAAACATTAAAAAAATATTTAAAGGAAAAAAAGCTGCAACTTTTCTGTATGCTGGAAAAGCTTCAGATAAAACGTCGACAGAGCAGAGTTCAATCATGCTGGCTGCTCTGTAGAGAATAGACTACAGGGAGCATGGGAGGAAGCAAGGAGGCCAGTTAGGACTTTTAAAATTCTTGTTTTAATAATCCAGGAATAAAATTATGGTAGCTTCGATCAGGGTGGTGGCAGTGGGGGTGCTGGGTGGTAGTCAGCCTCTTTGTAAATTTTGAAGTTAAAGCCAGAGGGATGCACTCACGGGCTGAATGTGAAGTATCTAAAAAAAAAAAAAGGAGTCAACAATTTCATCAAAGGTATGGATCTGAGCACGTGGAAGTGGAATTGCTATTAACAAAAGCGGAGAAGATTGCAAGTAGGAGAGGTTTCTGGGGGAGGTCTCCCATTGGGACGGGAGCATGGGAAGTTCGAGATCCCTGTTAGACATCCAAGTGGATGTATCACGTAGGCCATTGGATATTCAAGTCTAGAGTTCAGGGTAGCGTCAGCTGGAGATGTACATTTGGGTATCATCAGGGATTGGTTGAGATGGCCAAGGGAGTGAGTCTATCTAGAAAAAAAGCAGAGGACCGAGAATTGTGCCCTGGGGTTAGAACAGGGGGTTGGGTTCCAATGTCAAGAGTATGATCACTAGGAGTCTAAACCAGAGCGCAGAGTCAATAACCTTGTTGTTTCAACTCACTCCCTTCCCCTGTTGTCCATTCCCACTCATCTTGCTTTCATTCAGGCTCTATACCACCTTCCCCTTGGATTATCATGATAGGCTCCTACCTGGTCTGCCCCCCTGTAAATTGCTCTGTGTTCACCTAATCTTTCCTTAACACTTTGCAAATTGTCTCAGTGAACCTCTCTGCCAACACCTTTTAGGGCTCCTGCTGGATCTCTGCAGAAAGATCTAGCTCCAGGCTTCCTTTTCCAGTCTGGTCCCTCGTTTTCCCGAGTAATGCCCATACTCTGTGCTTCAGCTCTACTGAACCGATCTTTTAACAAGGGTCTTCTCTCCTGACTTTCCGCCTTTGTACATGCCTTCTTTCAGGTCTACCTTTTACTCGTTTTGTGCACTTTGTGAACACCTCCGTCATGGCACTTGCAACACTTAATTGCATGTTTTCCCTACCGCACTCTAAGACGCTTGGGTGCCGGGGCCTCCCCTTAATTCATCTCTGCCCATCTCAATAAGTGGGGCGCACTTATTTATCCAATGAATACTTGTTGAATAAATGAATAAAAAAATATTTCCATCAGGAAGGCTGAAGTTGAGGTGGCTATGCCTCAATCTGGACAAACCACAAACGTTTGTGGTATACCTACTGTTACAGTCTGAATGTTTTGTCTCCCCAAATTCATATGTTGCAACCCGAATGTGAATGTGATGATATTCGGAGGTGGGACCTTCAGGAGATGATTAGGTCATGAGGGAGGAGCCCTTATGAATGATATTAGTGCCTTTATAAGAGAGGCCAAGAGAACTCGCTCACCCCTTCCACCACATGAGGATACAGTGGGAGATTGGCCGTCTATGAATAGGAAAGTCAGCTCTCACTGGACACCCAATCTGCTGGTGCCTTGAGCTTGGGCCTGCCAGCCTCCAGAACTGTTAGAAAGAAATCGTTGTTGGCAAGCCACCCAGTGTGATATTTTGTTCTAGTAGCTCGAACAGACTAGGACACCTACTTTACTTAGACCAAAAGGGGGGGCATTGTAGGTCTTTCAAAATAAGAATTACAAACCAGTCTAGACCAGTTTGATTGCAATCCTGCCAAAGGCTACGAAAAGGTGACCTCGGAAAAGTCCACTTCAAAGCAAGGACTTTTCAAAAAAGTCCATGTTCCAAGCACCATGATTACATGTTTCTGGTGTTTCTCCCTCCGTATGAAAACTGAGAGCAGCAGGGTGCCACATTACTGAATTTTAAACGCTACACTTTGGTGATCCATAGCAAGAGTCTATGAGTCAGGTGATGATCCATTCATCAGTCATAGGAAACATGAGGCACTGAAAATTTAGTACAAAACCCCAAACCCACAAAAACTGGCCACAGTTTCCTATCACAGGGGATGTGACTCATATCTCAGCAGGGGTACACATACCTTATTACAGTCACAAAAGAAAATGTTTCTCAAACAAACTTTTTCCCCCCAACATCATTTGCACAGAGCAGTAATTTGGTGAAAATCTTTTGAAACTTACAAAGTAATTTATTTCTTTGTGGTTTGCCCATATTGCTACGCTTGGTTCTTACCACAATGACTCTTAATTTAGGGAACAAAATGATGGGCAATTAATCCTTTAACTATATTCAGCTGAATCCAGAGTCAAATTGAGGATGGATGGAAACAAAAAGCCCTTGGCTGACCTAACCTCTGGACCTCCCAGAAATTGCTCCCACACTCAAGGGATGCCCCCACCAACACCCACGAGGCGCTCCTAAACTGGCCATTTCAGTCCTGAGTGGATTCCTATAAACGTACTACTTGTCTGGCTTGTGGATAAGGAAGAGGTGCAAAGGTGTTGTTGAGAAAGAGAGAAAGACCACAAAATGTATGTTTAGTACTGATTTGAACGTAGTTCTTACAGCAAAGCACTTTTTCTTAAATACGTCTTTAACGTTGCAGTGCAGATTTGATGATTTTGTCCATAAATAAAGAATAAGCGGGATGAATGAGTGGGTAACATGGAGACCTCACTTAAACATCCACTCAGTCATTCAACATGAATTCATTACATGTCTATTCTGTGCCAGGGATTTCATGGCAAAGGGACTAAAATATGAACCATACCTTACAGAGATCCAGGATATTGTGCTTAAGATAGCCACGTAAACAAGAAATTATAACCACATGATAGAATATTCATAAAAGGTCCCTTAGGGAACGTAAAGGGTAAACGTAATCTAATTCTGTCTGGAGGTCCGGAAAGACCAATCTGGAAGTGATGTTTGTAAGGTGAGGCTGGCAGAAGAGGTCTTGAGTTCTAGAATATGAAAACAGAGTAGAGATTTCCAGACAGAGGGAACAATACATACAAAAGCTGGAAGGTGAATAGCATCACCTGACTTCCACAAAACAAATTGAGGTGTCACAGAATATGTTTGATTCTCACTGCTTAGACTCTGAGGAAGTATTGAGGCTGAGATTGTGAAAATCAGCCTTTAAATGGGAATGGTAGCAACATGAATGTTTTTTTTTTTTTTTTTTTTTTTTTGTCAAAAAGGCGTTTTCTGCAGTTTTCCTTCAATCTTGATTAATTCCTTGATCAGTTAAAGGGCTTACTGGGTTTTTTTTTTTCCATTTTAAATTTTATTTAAATTTTCATAGGGATCAATTCTTTCTTCTCTTGGCAAATATTTACAAAACTTGATTCCTTCAGTCTTTTGATCCTAACGATGCTATGCTCTCCAGTTTTCACTAGTGTGAGAGAAGGAGAGAGAGAGAGAGAGAGAGAGAGAGAGAGACCGAGAGAGGCAATTACTTTAATTACTTCACTATCTCTGGGACAAACTTGGCAAATCTAAATTTTACTGAGTATCATCTTACTTGTCGATTTTTATTTGCGTCGACTATGTCTTTCAACGGTATTCGTTAGAAATTGAATCAAAGACTGATATCCATTGCTCAGCTAATCCACCAGGAAAACAGAGACAAGTTCCTTTAAATAGTCTGGAATTGTTCTGTGATACCGGTCTTCTAAGTTTTTGACAAACCTATGCTCGCTAACAATCTGCGCTACTTGAGATCCAACAACAAATGACAAATGCTGAATGACAAATGACAACAAATGACAAAATGCCTGCTTCTGACCGAACCCATCCAGGGCATGTCATATACCTGCTTCTTCACACCCGATTCGCACACAGACAGGCTCTGGAATGCCAGATTCCCTTTTGGAAATGTTGTAATCCTCCAGACCATAATCACTCAGTTAAACAGATTCTGTTTAATTAAAAGGATTCTTTTGGACCATACCCGTCACAGTTCAGTCTTAAATGAGATATTCCATTCCTCCTTGGTTCTCTGGATTCCACCCGGAAGCTCCAGGTACCATTGAAATCAGTACCTCCTTGGGGCGCCTGGGTGGCGCAGTCGGTTAAGCGTCCGACTTCAGCCAGGTCACGATCTCGCGGTCCGGGAGTTCGAGCCCCGCGTCGGGCTCTGGGCTGATGGCTCAGAGCCTGGAGCCTGTTTCCGATTCTGTGTCTCCCGCTCTCTCTGCCCCTCCCCCGTTCATGCTCTGTCTCTCTCTGTCCCAAAAATAAATAAACCTTGAAAAAAAAAAAAATCAGTACCTCCTTGCGTTAAACCTACCTGTGTCAAGTTCAACCCTTTATCATCAGCTCTATTCAGCCTCTTTTAGTTCATTCATTTCTTGGGCCTCTACAGTGGTTACTCTTTATGGTGGTTACTATCTTTTTTTATAGAACCGACGTTCTTCAGAAGTTATGTCGAATTTATGATTCTTAACCACTGAGACAGATCTTTTTTTTACTTTTATCTTTTCGAAAAGTATCACCTTCATATACGATTTAGTCTTCATAGCTAGGATCTCCTAACATTTACTTTTATTAATATTTCAGTCACTAAGAAACGCATTCGGTATCCTCCCCTGAAATGAATTAGAAGTTCTTAAAAGGGCAGCTCCATATGTCAAGAGTTTACAGATATATTTGTATTTGTTTTTCTTAGAGAATCAAGTCTAGTGTCGAGAGCCAAATTAATTATACTTTCACTTAGAATTCTTGACCCAAAGATATTCTCAGGCCGGCATGTTGGTGCCAGATGAGGAGGAAAACACCATCAGAATTCATGAGAATTTTTTGCCTCATTGCATTTAAATTTCAGGCATCTCTTTTTCTCTGATACGCTGCTTTCCTACCCACCCCATACAATGTCTTGCCAAATGTCTTACGATTGGTGGCCCCTGATGCAGAAAGGGCTCTGGGCTTACAGTTAATTAGTCTGACAAAAATACCTCAAACAACTTCTTTTCCCTAATAGTCTCCATTTGAACAACAACAACAACAACAACAAATCAAACTTTCACCTTCAAAGTGTTGTTAAATTTGATCTAAATGGTCCCCAAATCCTTAGAAAGAAACAAGGAGAAAAGAAATGAGTTGATAATTCTCCAAACAACACAGCACAGCTATCTCTACATTCTTTTTAAGGCATTTCCTAATTAAAAAGCCAGAAGATATCTTGTCTCTGTATATTAATTATAAATTTAAACATTGGAATCATTCGAAATATCTTATCTTACAGTTTGAACTGACACCAGAATTTTCAATGTTGTGCATTTCCTTTTGGCTGCAGGGGCGATTCTCACCAATCGTTCTCCTGCGAGCACAGCTAGGAGAGTTTCTGCAATGGTGAACTTGGCATCATATAGACATTCACACACACACGGGGGGAGCCTCTCCCTTTGTCTTATGACCAGTCCAGCCAGGAACGCAGCTGTCTACAACTTATCTTTTATCTGCAAGGCCCTGTAGGGCAGTATGAGCTACTATTCTGATGATAACTCAATTTCACTGATTGCTGCAAAGATGCAGTGAGTACGTGGCTCGAGAGAAACGGGGAATGCTTCAGTCAAAACTCAGTTTGGTCAAGCTGCCTGCGTGGGCACAGGTTCCCCCACATTTAACAGCAAAACTTCCGAACAAGGATATTTTTCAAAGGGGAAACAGAACAAGCTTGGCTTACTTCAGGCTCAGGCAGAGATCAATTTGAAAGATGGTTTAACTTGAAAATAATGTTAGATTTATGGAAACATTGCAAAGAGGGCACAGAGTTCACGTGTACCTCATGCCCAATTCCCTCTCTTACTTTTGTCTGTATTACTGAACTAATATACATGCACTAGAATTGATGATGGCCTACATTTTATTCAGGATTCCTTAGCTTTTGCCTGATGTCCTTTTTTCTGTTTCAAGATCTCATCCAGTATACTACATTATATGTAGTGATCATGTCTCCTTACGCTTCTCCTGTGACAGTCTCCCAGACTTCCCTTATTTTTGATGACCCTGACAACTTCGAGGGATACTTGTCGTGTATTACACAGAACATCCTCGGTTGCATTTAGATGGCTAATGTTTTTCTTATGATTAGCCTGGAGGTCTGGGGTCTGGGGAGGAAAACCATAGAGACAGAGTGTCGCTCTCATATTCTACCAAAGGTACGTACTATTGACATGCATCTTATCCTTATTGATGTTGACCTTGGTCACCTGGGTAAGGTAGTGTTTGTCGGTGTCCCCGCTGCAAAGTTTCCCTTGCTCCTCCCTTTTCCAACTCTACTCTTTGGAAGGAGTTTACTGTGGGCCCGCATTTTGGGAGAGAGGAGTTACGCTTCAGAAAGGCCAGTTTTTACATGGGCAGATTATAGAAGTTGATCCTTATCTCCTCAGCTTGTTCTACACAAATGTATACCTTGTATCCTGTAGTTCAGTTATCTTATAGGTATTGACACCCCTTGTCTTGTTCACAGAACCCTGATTTGGTTCAGGTATTCGACGGCCAAGGACAGAGACGGCCATGTGTTACCTTTTCTTCCTAGGCACTTGGCAAAACTACATGTCCCAGACTCCCCTATTTCTGACCAGTAGAATGTGGACAAAAGAGATGTGTGCAAGCAGAAACCTCCCATGCAGGCCAGCTTCTTTTCTGGGTCTCCTAAGGTGAGAAAATCATGATACCATACGGCAGTAACTGTAACCTGTATGCATTTTGAAGAATCGCAACTTCTCTGACATCAATAGCATCTTATATTTGTCAAAATGCAGCTGCTTAAGTCAAAGTGGCAATTCCGTTTTCCCCTCCAGTGATTGGTTCTGGCCAATCGGATGGGAGGGAAAGCTTTCCGGGGCCCTTCATGAATGTTTTCTCAGTCTTAAAAGGAGCACAAGAAAGGGATTTTTCCCCCTTATGACTTGAAAACTTTTGTGAATTGCTATTACTATCTTGGGACATGATGGGGACCAAAGTGGAATGCTGAAAATGGCGAAGTGGAAATATGGAAAGAATCTGAGGGTTTTTTTTTTTTTCTTAAGTTTATTTCTTTATTTTGAGAGACAGAGAGAGAATGAGTCGGGGAGGGCCAGAGAAAGGGAGAAAGAGACAATCCCAAGCAGTCTCCGTAGCCTCTGTGCCATCAGCACAGAGCCCATCACAGCGCTTGGTCTGCAAAATTGTGAGATCATGACCTGAGCTGAAATCAAGAGTCGGATGCTTAACTGACTGAGCCGCCCAGGTGCCCCAAGAATCTGAGTTTTTTTTAATTTTTTTTTTCAACGTTTATTTATTGTTGGGACAGAGAGAGACAGAGCATAAACGGGGGAGGGGCAGAGAGAGAGGGAGACACAGAATCGGAAACAGGCTCCAGGCTCTGAGCCATCAGCCCAGAGCCCGACGCGGGGCTCGAACTCCCGGACCGCGAGATCGTGACCTGGCTGAAGTCGGACACTTAACCGACTGCGCCACCCAGGCGCCCCAAGAATCTGAGTTTTTATGGATGCTGTTGATCTCTGGACTCACCAGCGGTGGAATCAGCCTTTGTCTGGACTTCTTGATATAGGAACAATAAATCTCTTAAGGAAACTCTTCATTTGAATTACCTGCAACCAAAACCATCCTGATAGATACAGTGTATGAAGATAATGATGAGACAAATGCATCTCCAGGAAGTCTATCAAATGGTGTTATGGAAAGGGCGCTGAAATAGGAGTCAGGAGGGTCAAGTGTGAGCCTGAACAGCTGCCAACAGGCTGTATGATATTGATCAAGTGAACACCCCGCTCCCTGGGCCAGCGGTCTTCTCATTTCTAAAATAAAGGATCTCCAAGGTCTCTACTAGTTCTTTTTCCTTTAGGGGATCTCCATCAAGCCCTTCTGTTACATTTCAGTAAGGGGAAGCTCAGAACTTAAATACCCAGCCTAAGTTTTCTTTAACAGATAGCACCAACATTCTATCTCTGATGTCTTCACCAACAATCCACTGTGCTCTTTTATTTATGGCTCCCGGTGGAGGCATTTATTAGGACATATGTGATTGACACAAGGTGTGAATTATTTAGAGACTGTACCCATCAGGGTCCTTTGGTCATAATAGACAGAAACTCAACGCAAATGAACAAGGGAACTTATTAGTTTATATGACTGAGAAGTCCTGGGATTAATTTGGCTTCGCAGCTAGCTGGTTCCGGGAGCTCAGACAACGCTTTCGGGGGTCTCTCTCTCTCTCTCACTCTCTTTTTCCTGGAGGTCAGTTTCACTCTTAGTCAAGATCTCTCCACATAGTGGAAAGATGGACATTCATGTTTATAGGCTTACATTGTCTTCACAGGTCACAATGTTAGAAGAATCACATCCTTGTAGGGCATAAATGTTTGCTCAACAAATTTTGAAAGAAGAATCACACGTCTCTTAATTTGTATTATGAAGATGGGGAGTGACTCCCCCTTCTACCTGGGAAGGGTGGGGTGCATTATCAAGTTGGCCAATCATACTGTTCCATCCCCTTAGCCATAATAATTGGGTTGAGGGGCCCATCTCAGGGGCCTTCACAAAAAAGGTAGTGATCAGAAATGAAATGACCTATCAATTACTTTGAAAAAGGGCCAGTAGTAATAAAAGCACCAATTTACCTCCCTCTAGATCAACAATGTAAGTCAATCCATTAGAAGGTAACATGAGAGGGTCGCCTGGGTGGCTCAGTCGGTTAAAGCGTCCAACTTTGGCTCAGGTCATGATCTTGCAGTCCGTGGGTTCGAGCCCCGCATCGGGCTCTGTGCTGACAGCTCAGAGCCTGGAGCCTGTTTCCGATTCTGTGTCTCCCTCTCTCTCTGCCCCTCCCCCATTCATGCTCTGTCTCTCTCTGTCCCAAAAATAAATAAACGTTGAAAAAAAAAATGTTTAAAAAAATAAATAAATAAACGTTAAAAAAAAAAAAAAAAAAGAAGGTACCACGAGATAGGCTTTGGCATCTCTGTGTTGATAATTTTCAAAGCTACCAGAATAATTTTCAATTTGATTGAAGTTTTTTCTGTACTTCAGACCTCACATCACAACCAATGATCATATGCTTTTGTAGTCCTACTAAAGGTGGTTTAAAAGCAAAAACTCTCAAACTTGGGCCTACATCAGCATTACCTGGAGGGCTTTTTTTTTTTAAGCTTATTTATTTATTTATTTATTTAGAGAGAGAGCGCACAGGCACACGCCTGTGAGCACGAGTCGGGGAAGGGCAGAGGGAGAGGGAGAATCCCGAGCAGGCTCCATGCTGTCAGCACCAAGCCCAACTCAAGGCTCGAACTCACAAACCGTGAGATCGTGACCTGAGCTGAAACCAAGAGTTGGCCGCTTAACCAAGTGAGCTGCCAGACACCCTAGAAGACTTGTTAAAACACAGACTGCTGGACCCCTTCTCCAAGGGTTCTGAGTCAGGAGGTCTGGGGTAGAGCTTGATACTCCGCATTCTAGCAAGTTCCCAAGAAACTTGATGTGGTCCAGGGACCACACTTTGAGGCCTGTGCTCGAGCATTCATGGAGGCTGTTGACATCTGTATCACTTAGACATAAACATCATCATGACAGGAGAAGAGTCTTCTAAATATAAGATATTATATTTATTGTTACAAAAAAAATTCTCTTATTTCTTATTCGAGGCAAAGAATAAAAGAGTAAATCAGGTATCATCCTGGAATTGGGGTTTTGAGAGAGGTTTTCAATTTGAACATATCAAGACACATACTGAAAATCTTTCAGTGTGCCAGGAATCACCTGGGAATCTTATTAAAATAGAGATTTTTATTAGGGTTTCTGGGATGGGGCCTGGGATTTTGTATTTCTGGCGAGCTGCTGATAGCAAAGCGAGCCCACATAAACAAAACTGGCCTATATAAATTCTTGGGAAACAAAAGGTTTTCTGCACCTCCGGTCCCAGCCTTTAAACATCCGATGTCCGGGGGTAGAGAGGTGGCTTTCGCGGAGAGGGTTAATGGGTAGTTTGGAAACGACCCTCCACTTTTTTGCACTGTGCTCCCTTTAATGGCTGGCCTCAAGATTCACATTTCAGCCTTTCTTCTTGGCAATTTACTTCGGATTCTCCAACTTTAAGTTTAGGGTAGACCTTGCTGTGACACTTTCATAATACAGGTGGAAATTCTTATCATCCAAACACTCTGTGATTAGAGAACCAAACACCTTGTTGTGGAGAATAAATTCAGGTCCTCTGGTGACTGTTTTTTACACATATCCAAATGACCTTATTTTTTCACTGGCTTAGTTCAAGCTTGTACATCAAGCCCTCTTTGCCCTGTAGTGGCCATGCCCACAATAGCTCCTGAAACCCCTGCTTCCCTCCCCATCCTCATTCCTATTCATATCATTTGATCCCCGTGGTCCAAGAACGTCTGCTTTTGTTACTGTCTCCAAAGGATTAAGTAGCCAGATTTCTCAAGCAGTCGTGTTTATACAATTTAGGAGTGCACCTGGTTTTCAATCAAATTCTTACTTCCTCACTCAATGACCCACTGTGGCTTCCTACTGCCACCACATCAAATCTTTACTCTTCTGTCTGCATTGAAAAGCCATAATTTCTGATGGCCTGACATCTAGCATATGATGGATTTTTATACGTGTCTGTTCTAATAGAGACCAGGATCTACGTTATCAAACTAGTGATAATGTAGCCAGTGGCCAGCAGAGCTCAATGTTCCTCTTGAGCTAAAAGCTACATAATTTAAAAGAAGGGATCCGTGGGGGTTCTCTATCATAGAACCACAGCTAGCTACTTTTTCCTGAAAAATCCTTGACTATTTTGGATTAATAAGAAACAGGCCAAATTCTTTCGTAAGTTTTCTTGAGTGAAAATGTTCCACATCAGCCCAACAAGGATGCATCTCTGAACTTGTAACAAATGCGTGGGAGTTGCACAAAGGCAAATAAAACTCTAGTACATCCGATCGTGTGATTGGTAACATGTATGGGTATTCAGTTCAGTGTTGAATTCAATTTAATGCTGAATCACTTCAGGAAATCCAAAGCATTCCCATTACACATGGGTGAGTGTGTTTCCTCCCGGAAGTACACTGTTGGCATCTCCTAGATGAGTGTGAATCACCACTTTGTCTGGCTGCTATACAAGTACGTATTGTTTTATTGAAGAAGAGGGTAAAAAGTCACAGAAAACATTGCCTGCTACAAATGGCTGGGGAATAATTTGACTTGCTTTGGTGCAGCTTCATTTACACATTGAACTTCTAGAAGAAAACAAAAAAAGCAACTCTTCCAAAATTACAGCTTGGTCTGAGCACATGAACCGTGAATGGCTTTGATTATTATTTTTTTAGTTGTAATCCTGTTGCCACTTGTTTTGTTTGTTTGTTTTTTTTTTTTGGATTATAATATTTTAAAGATAAAACTACTTGAAGGCAAGGAAAAAAATTAAATAGAATGAAAATAAGATCAGAGGGGCTGGCAGTGGGACAAAATAGAAGAGAAAGACAAAGAGCATAGATTTTTCTCAGATTTCCACAACACTGCCATTTATTCCCAACCCTAGTGAATGAAATATACTTCCTACGTTTCAGGGCTGTCATTTCCCGCCTCCAACCCCAAACTTCTGATGTGTACCCATTTTTAATGTTTGACATATTGTCTTCAGAAAGAAACTATAGTGAACTTGTTTTCCAAGCTCAGACCACATCTAGAGAATATTGCTTTAAATAGAAGGGTCATACCGATTTTGCAAATCATGCTTGTTCTCTACAATGTCCACATCTCTGGGGATTCGCATACATGAGGTCGTTTAGGTAAATACCGTACACAGAGATACGGATTTAAGCATTTGTAATAGTGGGGGGGGGGGGGGGAAACTAGACCAAAAGTAGACTATTCTCTAGATATTTCCAGACATGAACATGGTGTGCATTTGTCATGAAATATTCCGTTAAGTAATGCTAGAATGTTTTCTGAGGGGGGGAGTCAGAGTCACTTGAAAGATTTATAACAATGGATATGGATAGACATAGACCTGGTCTGAGTTTGGTTTTAGACTAGGTGAGAATTAAGGAAAGTGACAGTCACAAAAACATGTCCTGTTGCTGTTCTTGACCGCCACCCCCTGAAGCTATGGAGCCTTGATACACAGAGTTCCATTGTCGAGCAGAGTTGTAGATATGGATTTCAGTTCTTTTTTTAAATTTCTCATACATTTTAAACTTGGTTTCCAGGATTTCAATGCACTTGTTAATTTCTACACATCAACTAATTGTAACCTCTAGGTTATAATTGCTGTCCTTTCTGGAAGGCCATTTAACAGCAAACTGGGATTTTGTTGTGGTTTCATACAGTGCTAAGTTTTCTGAGATATTCTCTGGGTTGTAGATTATTCCAGCTCATATTCAACCATCACGTTGGTCTTCCTGCGCCATGCTGAAGGTAGAGCAATCTTTGGTGAGCACCAGGCCTTGGGTCCACAACACCCCCCCTTCCTCTGCCCCTCCTCCCCAGTCACATCACGGTCATTTCCCCTCATCTCTAACCATGTCCTCAGGTGGTGCCAGGAGAGAATGCAGACCCATTTTCCTTCCCCAAGTCTAAAAATGTCTTCTTAGTCTGCCTGAAGTCTCTCCTTCAAACTCTCTCCTCTTGCATGTGCTATGACAGTCAGAAATAAAATCTGAGAAGTTCTATCTCAGACCTCCCACGGAAGCCTGGCCCAGAGGCTTCTACCCGCTTGAATTCAGGGACAGAAAATGAAAAGTATCTCAAAATATTATCCTGCAACAAATACTTCCTTGCTTTTGGATTCTTCCATTCCTGGACTTGGACCGCAGTATCTGACTTTTACAATACACCTTGGTTGTGAAGGGTTTATGGGAGTTTGAAGGCCAGCTTGCCATAATGTTGGGTAAGAAAGATGCGTCTCATGTGCATGGGCTTAGAGTTACAGGTTGGGGCCTGAATCCTGCCCCTTCCTACTCAATAGTGTGCTACATAACTGTCTCCACCCTTTTCCTTCCTCTTCCCCCTTTTTCCCCACCCCTACTACTTAGTTCAGCCCTCCATTATTTTTACCTGGACAATCATAATCATCTAACTGGTCCCTCTATGTCCACTCTCACTCTCTCCAGTCTATCATCTATCTTAACGATATATACAAATATGGGCATTTGAAGTTCCGATCAAAAGCTTTTAGTGACTCCCCATTGACCAGAGGGCAAAGTTCAAATGTTATAGTAATGGTTCCAGACATTTCATGATTGTTTTCCTCATGCCACTCAGGGACAGATACTCCCAGTTGTCTTCCAAATTCCATTTCCTCTCTTTTCCTATATTACTTATATTGTATCACCCCATATTTTAACGGAGTACATTGGCCACCATAACAGAATCTATTAGAAGTCCTCAGCAGATGTGGCCATGCGGCTCAGTCCTGAACAATAAGTAGTAAGAAGTATCCCGTGGCAACTTGTATGAATCTACCTTAAAAGACAAATGGCTATTGTTTTGTGCCTTTTTTCTTTTCCTTTACTCTTTTCTGTTGCTTTGAATGTGGATGCAATGACTGAATCTGCAGTAGCCATTTTGGACCACAAAGAGATATTGCAAATGGAGGCTATGTGTGGTGAAAAAGGTTCAAATGAACCTGAGTTCCTGAAGACTTCATTTCACTGGCCCAACACACAGACCCAGGACCTCCTTATTCCTTATTGGTAGCACATTCCTAAATAAGTCATTCTCCAATCTCATTTTCCTTTCTTCTGTACTCACAATCATGTTGAACTATTTGCTATTCTTAAACTTGTCACACAGTTTCTTGCTTCTGTGCTCACAAACTTCTTCTTATTAAGATCCCCCTTTAAGAAGACTACTCATTCACAATGAGGCAAAGTTGATAACTCTCTCCTTTTGTAATCATTGAAGGTCTGCCTAACATGCGACTCCTCACGTATCATGATCAATGTCCTATTTACCCATTTGTTCCACATAAGAGAGAGTGAACTCCTTCAGGTCATGACTGTTTCTAAATTTTTTTTTAACGTTTATTTATTTTTGAGACAGAGAGAGAGCATGAACAGGGGAGGGTCAGAGAGAGGGAGACACAGAATCTGAAACAGGCTCCAGGCTCTGAGCTGTCAGCACAGAGCCCGACGCGGGGCTCGAACTCACGGACCGCGAGATCATGACCTGAGCCGAAGTCGGCCGCTTAACCAACTGAGCCACCCAGGCGCCCCTAGGTCGTGACTTTTTCATCTTTGTATCTCCAGTACCTACATATAATTGGTTCCAAAGTGTAATTATTGAATGAATGAAAAATGGAGTCAAATTCTCTGAGCTTCCATTTCCTCATCTGTAAAATGATAACAATTGCCATCCTGTAGGGTTTTTTTTTTTTTTGAGAATTACATGAAATGAGAAATGAGAAGGTTCTTTGTAACCTATAACACATCATCAAGAAAATGAAGATATAGTGGATTTATCAAAATTTCTATTACCTGGTCAGTCATCTTGCACAAATATAATTTCTATTGAATCCAGGGCTATTGATCTACTTTAAATCTACAGGAAATCTACAAAAGATGACTTGGAAAGAGGGCACACTTCTGATCTTAGCAATGTAAAATTGGGAATATAATCAAGGTTAAGGTCCATTTAAGACACTTAACTATATTAAGTGTATCTGAGTACAGCTATCTTACAAACTCTTAGCTCCAAGTAACCTCTTCACCACTGGACAAACACAGCTCAATGCAAAATAGTTGTACTTAAGGTAAAACAAAAATAATACGTGTCAGACAACTTTCTCTTGCTGAATTCCCTTCTAGATCATAGAGTAAGTACAAGAGCCAGGAGCTCTGGACATTCATCATTCCCCCATGTTAGCTGATTTAAGAGAACATGGGATGGTCAGAGCTTGAGCCAGAGCAGATGCAGGATACATTCTCGCTTCTTCCATGTGAACTTGAGCATCCACGGGACTCTGGAGAGCCTCTGGAGAAAATGGAACCTACGGGGTGATGGGTCTGTTCAGCTCATACTCCCTTCTCTCTTAAGACTTGTATTCTAAGCTTTGCATTATCACGAGGTCATTCCCCAGAGCCGCTGTGTGATTCTGATTCTGCTATGGTTCTTTAACCATCTGCTGACCTGAGAACCTTGCTTCGGTTCTCCATGACTTCCCAGCACCAACATCTCTTGCCCAGGAGACTAAGAGCCCCTTTTTATAGCAATCAGTGTGCTCCCACCACTCCCATGGAATCCAGTCCTGCTTTTGCCTTTATTTTCTTGTCTGGGAGGGTGAGAAGAGTAAGGAGGGGTGAGTTTAATGTCACCTCTTATATTATGAATCAATGACATAGGCTTTTAAAGCCAAAAGTATTTGTAAAGATCTCCTTTTAAAAATACAGAAGATTTAACTACCTTCACTCTTCTGTTTAAACTGATTTCAGAAGGAAATGTATAGTTCAAAGTGAACTTGGGGCTCTTCCTCTCTGTATATTTGCAAATGCACAAAGCTGGGTCTGTTATGTCCTGTCTGAAAGGCTATCTATTTGTACAGCTTTATGCATCTCTTCACAGAACACCCATGAAGTCACAGCTCATATTTCTGCTTTAAATATTCGATCTTTTGGCTTTAAACACCCATAAGGGTTATTTGTCAAAACGGATCTTAAACCTCTCCCCACAGCTCTGCAGCAGATCCTTAAAGTTATGCTGTAGGGGTGGGAAGGAAAGGGTGGGGGAGACGGGAAAAGTCAGCCATTCAGCAAGCATTTATTGAGTGCCAAGTACGTGCAGAGCATATGGTATCTAGTAATAGGTACTGTGAGGGGAATAAAAAAGAAATGGGATACATGTTGTTACCTTCGAGACGAAGGAGACAGAAACAAAGCACTGTCCGTTTGTTCAATCCTCACTCCTGATATTTTAACTTGTTTTCCAAAGATGTTTGTATGAACAGCAGAAGCCAACAACTTGGGCCTTGTGTACACATGCTAGCAGCATCAGTGTGTGTATGCATGTGCGAATGTGCATGGGAGACAGACAGAGAGAGAGAGGGGAAAGGGTATGTGGGTATTGGGGTGGAACTGGGGTGAACAAAGAGTCATGTCTTTTCTGGAAGGTTTTTTGTTTTTTTTTTTTTTTCAACGTTTATTTATTTTTGGGACAGAGAGAGACAGAGCATGAACGGGGGAGGGGCAGAGAGAGAGGGAGACACAGAATCGGAAACAGGCTCCAGGCTCTGAGCCATCAGCCCAGAGCCTGACGCGGGGCTCGAACTCACGGGCCGCGAGATTGTGACCTGGCTGAAGTCGGACGCTTAACCGACTGCGCCACCCAGGCGCCCCTGGAAGGTCTTTTCTTGATGAGTCTTCCTCAATCATTTTCTTTTTTTTTTTTAATTTTTTTAATGTTTATTTATTTTTGAAAGAGAGAGAGACAGAGAGCGAGTGGGAGAGGAACAGAGAGAGAGGGAGACACAGAATCTGAAGCAGGCTCCAGGCTTCGAGCTGTCAGCACAGAGCCCGATGTGGGGCTCAAACTCACCAACTGAGAGATCATGACCTGAGCCAAAGTCAGACCCTTAACCAACTAAGCCACCCAGGCGCCCCTCCTCAATCATCTTCTGACCCAACACACTTTTATTTAGTTTTCTGAGATCCCAACAGCAAACTCCCAAGCTCTCTTTGTAGCAGTGCATTTGTTCTCACATGTTTCTGGATCCTTGGGGGTCCAGGCTCTTTGGTTTTCTAGATTTGTGTTTGTTTTGGTCTTTTATGAGGACCAAGTTTCCTTGCTTCTCTTGATCATTCATTTCTAACCCAAGTCTCTCTGGTTCTGCTGTTGTGCCCTTGGAAGAACACCTGTTGTGTGTGGGCTACCTGAACCTAAGAGGCTGTCTCCATGTGTTCAAGCAGTTGTGGCCTCTCTTAGCCTGCCCACAGGAGACCTGGCCACCCTGGCCCTCATGCTATGAGTGGAGACTTAGGTACGACTGCAAGGTACTCCATAGACCTTAGGGAGATGCACAGAGTAATGAAGGGGAAGGCATTCCGATAGGGAAGGCATCCGATTTCCACTATTAACTACCTTATATATTAATGAAACCACACAGAGCCTCATTTCTCCATCTGTCAAATGGAAATTCTTCCATAGCATTATTACAATAGTTAAATGAATTAATGCATGCAGAGTGGTTAGCACATAGTAGGCACTCAATAAAGCTTTATCTAGAATAATAATAATAATAATAATAAATAATAATAATACAGTTTTCATTAATAATCATGCATTTGCCTTGAGACTTTTCTTGGAGGACTAAGATAAATTTGTTCTGTCCTATAAAGTATGACTAAGAAAAACAGGAAATGTGACTTACTCCATTCATTAAACAAGCTTTTTTAAAGTGCTGACTGCATTGCCAAGTACTGTCGCAGATCCCTCCCTCCTGCTTCCCTTCCTTCATCCTTCCACAAACATTTATTGTGTTTCTATGAGGTGCCAGGCATTGCATTAGATTTTAGGAAAATAGCGATCAGATAGACATATGTGTCCTTCCATCACAGAGATTATGATCCAGAGGGAAAGACATATATTGCACAAGTACACCCAGGTGGAGAACCAGAGATAAGTTCTAGGTGTTACAATAGCACTCATGGAATACGGGAGGGGTCTTATCAGATCTGCCATGTCAGCAAGACCATCGTGCTATGCATTTCCATTTATGAGGAAAGAGTAAGTGACTTGATTGCCATTAGGTCAGTGGTGTTTTCATTATGTTTCCCTAGACAAGGCTGGCATTTTCTAATGGGATATCAATCAAATCCATGAATTTCCAACCCCATATTTTAAGTGACATAATGGCTCTTCATCAGAAGATTTCAGTGTAATGCTTATTGGAAAAGGGACATATAAAGCATCAAGATTTAAAATAATAAATTCATAGGTACAGCCTGCAGTGTGCCTTACTAATACTGAACGTAATGCGTTTTTATTAATACTTCTATTCTGAACTTGCTCATCTGGTCCGAACTTTACAGGATTTTTTTTTCATCGATTAAGACAAAAGCCAAATGGTGGATATGGCTTTAAACTTTCTTCTGTAGCCAATGGCTTCAATGCCATTATAAGGAGGGCAAAGGGATTGGGTACTCATGTTTATTGATTACTTCTTATGTATGAATGCTAAATGCCATCTCATTTTATTCTCACAGGAACTCTGTAAAATAGATCTTATTTCTACCTCTTTTTAGATATTAGGAAATTGAGGCTCAGAGAAGTTAAGAAATGTATCCAAATCTGCACCACAGGGCTGCTATTCAAAGCCGACACCACTTGGTTCCGAATGGTACTCTCAGTTCACACATGAATGGTCTAACCATTCATGGAAAGCCCCACAAAATAGTTTATTTCCACCCATGTACATTACATTTTAGTTTATATAACCATTGCAAGGCCAAATACACAATAATCACAGTTTAACTTACAAAAATTCGGTTTATGGTCTTTGTATAACAAATTGCATACAATTTATTCTTGGCTTTGGGACACCTTTCACTTTTTTGCTCTAAATCTCTATTTCTTTGACATTCTTTCCATACGTTATAGTTTAAATTAAGAGGACAATAAAGGCCATTCAAGATGACACAAACAAGAAAATGATAATGTATGTATCACTCTCTCTATGATTATGAGTTCACTTTCCTATACTCGTTAAAAGCTCTCCTTGCAGCATAGCAAACTTGCAGGATTTGCCCTCACTCAATGTGCCTGAAGGGCAACCAATCATCTTCCTGGGGGACCAGATTAATCTTCCCTCTTTCCTATTGCTTCCTACTGAGCCATGCATTTTCCCCAGCATCGGGGGTCAAAGCCTCATAACCATCTTTGGCTCCCCAACCGTCTCACTCCCCCACACCCAAACAAGCATCATTCATGATGAGAACAGTTTCTGCACCAAGTGGAACAAACATGCACTCCCTCAGTTGACCCGTCTTCATAGCAACCCCTACCGGAATTGTTATTGATTCCATCTTACCAATGAGGAGACGAGCTTCAGAGAAGTTGGAAGCTAATAACTAGTGAAGCGAAGATTTGAACCCAGGTCTTTTTGGACTGCAAAAGACCATTCATTCTTCAGCACTGATCTGCTCATCGATTTCGTTTCATTTTCCATGACCTCACCTTGCACAAGTCCTGTATTTCTTTATGCTCCAGTTAGTGCTACAATTCCCTAGCCACTCTCTTGCCTCAACTTCAATCTGAATTTTGTGCCCCACACCAAGTACATCTTCCCTGAGACTCATCATTTTTCATTGTCTAATGCAGGAATTCTGAATCTATTAGAACTACTAAAAATCAAATGATAGTGGTGTTTCACTCACCTACAGGAAAAGGAAATGTTTGTTTCTTAACATCAACGTTCACAATTTAACATTTAAAATGTCTCTCCTTTAAGTTTTTTTCTTAAACTTTTATCCTGATCATCAGTTAACGGAGTATATATAGTTATTTCATATGCCTACAAATGGTTTCTAGGGACTCTGTCATATGTCCATTTGAGAAGCGTAGCCCTAGATAGTAAGTGATAAGATGATGGTCAAGAGCTTCGAAACTCTGTCCTCAGGTCATATTTCTACCACTCTTCAACTTGCTCTCCTTCCCTATATGTGGTGGGTTGAAGTTCATAGCCCAATGCCAGATACACAGGAGTATACAATGAATGCCATCCGTCCACTCAGAACCCATAGAATGCACTCTTCTATTGTTCATTCCTGTGCTTTGCTCATGCAGGGACTCTTGGTCCCAACCTCTTCCTTTCCTGTTCTTTTCATTATGTTTTAAAAGATAATAGTATTTCTTGAATGCTTCTGATGCTCCAGACACTTCCCAAGGGGACTACATGTGTTAACTCATCTAGACTTCCCCCAACCTTATGTGGTAGGTATTAGTAAGACCTCCTTCTGGGCCTCAGTTTCTGAATTTGTAGCATGAACATTAAACTAATACCTACCTAATAGTATTGTTGTGAGGGTTGAGTTAAAACACGAAGTGCGTAAGACATGGTAAGCATTTAATAAATATTAGCCATTATTATTATCATTATTATTATTATGCCACCTTCTAATTGTGGAAATTAAAACTCATAATGATTAATGACTTGCCGGTAGCCGGTACAGCCAAGATTTGGACTTGGCCACATCTCCAAGGTTTGAACTCTCAAACACTGGGCTCCCCTCCCTTCCTTACTCTTTTTCCCTATTTAAACACCCCACTCCCTCCGGAAAGCCTTGGTCACTCGTTTGTCTCCCTAATATCTTCTTGGAACACATCATGATAGGTAACACCGTGCTGCACTCATACAAACCTTAAATATATGAAATGGTTTCCATCTTTGTGTCAATTGAATTGACAATTCGGGACAGATCTCAAACCATTTGTTACTTGTGCTGGGGGATCCTCCAAACCTCCCTCGGGTTCATGATTTGCTAGAGGGACTCACAGAACTCGGCACATAATCCCAGACATCGCTAAGATTTATTACCATAAAAGGATACAAAGGAAAAGCAGCAAAGGGAAAAGGTGCATGGGGCAAAATCTGGAAGAAACCAGGCACAAGCGCCCAGGAGCCCTCGCGCACCGGACTCACCCAGGAGGTGCTAAATTCCTCCAGCGAGGAGTTCTGGCAGCACATGTGTCTACTAGGGAAGCTCATTAGAGACTTGGTGCCCAGGGGTTTTACTGGAGACCAATCACACAGGCACTCTCTGCCTAGCGCGTAGTAAAATTCCAGACTGGGAAATTCCTTTCTTTACTCTTTCTGTTGAGAATAACGGAAGTAGCTGTTTAGCAGGAAGCACGTTGTTTGGACCAACAGTTTAGGCACAGTGAGTCCCTCTTATCAGTTCCGGGAAAGGTGGGAGCTTTCTTATGATGGTTAATTTCACGTGTCACCCCTGGAGGGTGTTTTCAGATGAGAATAACGTTGAAGTCAGCGAACTCTGAATAAGCAAATCGCCTTCTATTTTATGGGTGGGCCTCATCCAAGCAGTTGAAGAACTGAACAGAACAAAAAGACCGGCCTCCCCAGAAGGGAGGAATTCTCAAGCAGACCGTCTTTGGACTTCACATCATTTCTCCCGGGTCTCTATCCTTCTGGCCTTCCAGCTGGCACTGCACCATTGGCTCTCTTGGCTCTCAAGTCTAACAGCCTATGTTACAGAGTTTTAGACTTGCCGGCCTCCACGATCATGTGAACCAATTGTTTACAATAAATCCCTTTCTACATAGACACATACGCACCCTTTTGATTCTATTTCTCTGGAGAAACCTGACTAGCACACCTCTCCATATCTAAGTCCCGGATGCCAGTCAAGGTCGACCTTGCAAGCAGGTGGTTCCTCAAGGTAGCAGTCTCAGACCTGCTGCGCTAACCTTTTCTGTGCATTACTGGCTTTGATAGCGGCAGAAGTTACAAGGCAGTCGTACCATGGAGCAGGAGCGCCCGTGAATAACGAAACACTAGGAGTGGGGAGAAAGTGAGCAAAGAGAAGCTGGTTGGCAGTAACAGAGGAGTGGAAGCAGCAGACAGAGTCCCAGAGTAGGGGCTTCCCTATTTTCCGAATAGGAAACGAGAGGTGTCTGTCACAGAGAGAGAGAGAGAGCAAAACGGAAAGGTGTTCTTTTCCTCGGCAAGACCTGACTACCTTGCTGTGCTTGTGGTGGATTAGAGATGGCCAAAAATGCTTCGCCACGCCTTCCCTGAAGATGTGGAATGTTTCACCTCTCGTTGAATCGGGGTTGGCCTGCAACATGCTCTACCCAATAGAACACCACAGAATGACCTTGAGGCTGTTCCAGGCACAAGCCTTGAGAAGGCCTGGCTGCTTCTGCTTTTGTGCTCTTGGGATCCATGAGTCACCCTGTCATGAAGTTTGGCTTTTCTGCTGGGGAAACCGCTTAAAGAGAAAATGAGAGAGAGAGAGAGAGAGAGAGAGAGAGAGAGAGATGGCCGGCCAGGCCCCAACGATTCCAGCTATCCTAGCTGAGGCCCATGCATGTGAAGGAAGTTATTCCAGATGTTCTAGCCCATTTGAGACTCCTGCGTGAGTGCCCCCAGGCAAGACCAGCAAAAGAATCACCCTGGTGAGCCCCACTCAAATGACAGAATTATGAGCGAATAGCAAAATGTTACAACCTTGAACGGTTCACTTATTTAGAAGGGATCATTTCAGAGCCACACAGATACCTGACTGGGGAAGCAGCTGAAAGGGTCTGCGAGCAGTGACTTCCCCGAAGCAGTGGGACACCAGAGAAGAAAGTGGGAGCCGTCCGTGGTGGGGGCAGCAGGATGACTCCATGAGACTTGACACAAGGTACTCTTTCCCAGTTTCCGCTGTTTCACAACACTGACATGTGTCACCTCGCAGAGGAAACAATCTGTACCCTTCCGAATTAAGCTTTACCCCAGAATCTTTTCCAGACCTTCCCAACCCTCAAACCGAAGTTTGTGAACAGTTGATTGAGATCCCATGCACCGTGAGTCATGTTTGTCTTGTGGATGCCTGTTGCCTTAGTGGAAACCTTAGCTCATCAGAAGTCCCATGACCCGAAGCTCATGTCTTCACTCGGGGAGCCAAAATCCAACGCGGAACCTCATCCCCGGCAAAGATTCTCCACACGTGTGTGAGGATATGGGTGCGGGATGCCGAGGCCGTGAGTCCAAAAATGTGATAGTGACCCTCCCCCTCGCCTCCAGCCAGTCTGATCGGTTTTATTGACAGGGCTGATGGGTCGTCCGGTTGTAGCAGACACTGGACCCAGGACCGGTTGTTGCAAATACTTTCAACTCTCTTTTATGGATGAGGAAACCAAGAGGGAGAGACAGAGAGGGAAGAGATCCCCTGAATTGCCAGAGCCACTCAACATAATCCAAGGCCCCCAAGTCTTTCTTTGGGGGCTTTTTCCACCATTCACAGCACAGCCTTAGTTTTCGTTCATATGTTCATATACTCCTCTGCTGGAGAGGGCACGGGTACAGCTCAGCATTTTTTTTTTTTTTTATTATTACCTCAAACAAAATGTGCTTCCTCTTTGTGATATTGCTGTTTTACCCTGCACGCTTTCTTAGTTTTTTAGTGGGCAGTCTCAACCATCTCTTGGCGGGGAGGCGGGGGGGGGGGGGGGGGTAGTTCTGATAAGAAATAAATTCCCGAAGGACCACGTGTTCAGAAAGAATGTATAAGCCCAGCCAGTGGGGGGAGTATGGAGAGGCTCTCCCTGCTGATAATTTGGGGAGGAATAATTGCCTGACTTAGAAATATGACATTTTTCTAGGCCACCTCATTTCATCTGATAAAAAAGGACCCCTTTCCCATATGTTTGTATTAAAGAAAATGAATGAAAATATAGCCAGGAGGTGATGCAGACCGGTAAATCAGAGTGAGCAAAATCTACTTGTGTGTATGCAGTCAGGAGGCAGTCTGTGTTATTTACAGCACACGGAGATTTCCTCCATGCATCCATCCATCCCTTCCAGAAACCTTGACTGAACACCTACCGCGTGCAAAGCCACATTAGCTGGAGGCCATCCTGCCCGCTCTCCAGAGACTGCTTTCACAGTCTCATAAAGGAGATAAGACAAGATGCTAACACAAAGAACTACGATCAAGGTAATAAGTGAGGAAGTACCACAGGAGAGAAAAATAAGGTGGGATGAGGGTTCAGAAAAGGGAGACATCACTTCTGGCCAAAGGAAATAGCGAGTAGAACGATTTCTTAAAAGTATAATCTATCACCTTCCAACTCCTGGTTTAAAGTCTCACAGTTATTAGCTGGGTGACCCTGGGCAAATCATAAATTTCCTGCGTCTTACTTCTCTTATCTTTTAAAAGGAAGGGTTGGACTAAATGATCTTGAAGGTCCTTTCCGTTCTAAAGTACTGGGATACATAATTTTTCATGAGAAGGCCCGGCTAAGTATGTGACAATCTATTCTTTATACAACCAGAGTAACTCTTTAAACCTAAATAAGATCATGTTACCCATGGCTTAAAACCCTTTTATGGCTGCATTTCAAAGAAAACCTACACTCCTTCTGATGGGCGCACCAGGTCCTGCAGCATCTGGCCAGCCCTCCTCTGCCCCATCTCTCAGGCTCCTCCTCTCTCTCCTGCTCTCCGCCAGTCACTGGAACCTCTTTTCCATCCCAAGTGCACAAGTCAGCACCGTCAGCACCGTCACCGGCGCTGTTCCTTCTATCCGGAATGCCTTTCCTCTTAGAAAAAAAAAAAAAAAAAAAAAAAAGAATATGTGTATGTGTGCATATCGTTTTTATGAAAGAAATCAAAGCAACAATTTAAAAGAGTCAGATGATACCATGGGATTATAGCGCAAACCCAGGGGGCTGGGAGGCTGGGAGGACTAGAAAGCAGGTTCCAGTATATAGACTTGGGCTTAAACCCTTGTTTCCACGAACCTCCCACACTTCCTCCTGGCCTGGCATGCTGGGTGTGGAGCCACTCAACTTTTCCATGCAGTCTAAATCCCCTGGGGTCCTGGCAGGAGGAGGGAAGGACTTGCCTGGATGCGCGGGATGGAGGACAGAATCAGGGGGTCTCAGTGAGCTTTATACTGACTTTCAAATCGTTTTCCGGATTTCCTTCCCATACCTCCACCCATGCCTGCCACGAGTCAGGTGCCCTCAATTCCTGAGACTTTTCTGGGGAGCTCAGTGCTCCTTTTACATCGGCATTCTGTCTGCAAGCATTTGCTATTCGGCATTCTTAGTTTTGCTAAGTCTTCTTTCTACTCGTCCATCCCCCCAAAATGTTTTCACTGTTTATGACTACAGTGCTGTCTCTCTTCCCCCGTTCGCTTTGTCTTCCGAGTTTCTTTCTCATTCATTCTTTTTATGTTCAATTTTAGTAGGGCTGTAGAAGAGGTAAGGATGAAAAATGTCTCATATCTGCCATTTTAACCAGAGTGCCTCTCTTATCTCATTTTTAGGCTTTTCATCCTTTAGGTATCAGGTTCACAGTCAGAGGTAGACGTCCCTGACCACAGGTTTGAGTAGATCCTGCCGGGATCATCGAGGACGGTGGAAACCCCCGATTTGCTTCCGCTGTAACATTTACTGTTCTTTAAAGCTGCCTCCTTACTTATTAACTCACTAACCTCAAATACGTCTGTTGACTGTTTTGTTCAAGGTCTCTGATCCCATTGGAATGCAAGCTCAGGGAAGGCAGGGACAGGCTAAGAAAAAAAAAAAAAAAAAAAGACAAAGATGTAGCAAATTGTAGCAAGAGCCAAACTTCCTGTGTTCAAATCCCAGAGCAACCACTCCTTTTGCTGTGCAACCTTGTGGATACATTGCATTAAGATGGAGATATTAACAGCATTCCTATCTCATGAGACTATTGTAAAGATTAAAACAAAGCTAGAGGTCTTAGAACAATGTCTAGCACACGGCGAGTACTACACTAATGTTGGCTTGGGAAGGCCTTGGCTGAGTGAGGATTAAAGTTGTGCTCCGGGGGTGCCTGGGTGGCTCAGTAGGTTAAGCATCCAACTCTCGGTTTCAACTCAGGTCACGATCACGCGGTTTTGTGGGCTGAAGCCCCACGTCAGGCTCCACACTGTCAGCTTGGGATTCTGTCTCCCTCTCGCTCTGCCGCTCACGCTGTCCCTGTCTCTCTCAAAATAAATAAATACACTTAAAAAAAAAAAAAGTTATGCTATGAAAATTTAAGGCTCAACTTCCTGAGAGTATAAACAGGCTGGCGTTGCATTTCTGGACTGTTGAGACTCTAATTTTGAATTCTGAGTTTTACTTCTTACGTTTCCATGGTGTCCCCAGTTATGTCCAGTAATTGGTAAAGCCAGGTCCCTTGGGGTATCCCCAAACAGAAGACTCCTCCTTTGGGACAAGCTGGGGTAGGGAGGATGGGGTGAAGGATTACAGAAAGGGAGTAATGTGACAAACTTCGAAGAATAGAAAGCTTGGAAAGAGCGGGGTATGAAGGTGAAGAGAGTGGGGGTTAGACATCAGACAAACTTTGGCTGGAATGCCAACTCTACCTCCTGGAGCTCTATGCCCTTGAGCAATTTGCTACACTTCCTGGTGCCTCGGTTCCCTTAACTATGGCAAATATGATAGGAGATGATGTATATAGGAAACATAGGCCAGTACCTGATGGAGAGGAAAGTGCTTTAGCATTTACATTATTATCACTATTATTAGGATTAGTCAGGAGACCTGCGCTGTCACCCCACCTCTGAATCTGACTGGCAATGTTTCCTTTTCTGTGTCCAAGAGGCTCACCCATGAAACCAAGTCATGCTTTTTATTTCTTTGCAGCTTGTGAATCAGAATTCTGCCAGTGGTTGCCTCTGGAGACCAACTCCCATCTCGCCACTCCCTTTTGGCACACACACACACACACACACACACACTCCTGAGATCTTAGGCCTTTTCTCACTTTTTTCAGGACAGTATTTCCAAATTTGGCTCTGCTGCTGTACAAAATTAACCTATATTACAGTGAGAAGGGTCAGCAGAAGCCAGCTCCCAAGAAGGCTCTCTTGATCCCTTGATCCCCACCTCCTGGTATTCACACTCTTGTGTGGTCCCCTCCCACAGTGGATACAGCTTAGTAATAAGCTTTTGGTATAACCAATGGAATCATTCAGAAATGTCAGTGTGCAATTTTTTTTTAAATTTTAATTCCAGTGTAGACAACATACTGTGTTATATTAGTTTCAGGTGTACAATATAGCGATTCAACACTTTCATATACTTCTCAGGGCTCATCAACCTGAGGGTATTCTTAATCCTCTTTCCCTATTTCACCCATCCCCCGACCCCCTCTGGGGACCCTCAGTTTATTCTCTATAGCTAAGAGTCTGCTTTTTGGTTTGCCTCTCTCGCTTTTTCCCCCCCTTTGTTCATTTGTTTTGTTTCTTAAATTCCACATAGGAGTGAAATCATATGGTGTCTGTCTTTCTCTGACTTTCTTACTTTACTTAGCATTATACCCTCTAGACCTCTAGATCCATCCATGTTGGTGCAAATGGCAAGATTTCATTCTTTTTTATGACTGAATAATATTCCATTGTGTCTATATACCACATCTTCTTTATCTATTCATCTATCGATGGACACTTGGGCTGCTTCCATAGCTTGGCTATTGTAAAGAATGCTGCACTAAACATAGGGGTGCATATATCCCTTCAGATTAGTGTTCTTGTATTCTTTGGGTAAATACTCAGTAGTGTAATCATTGGATCACAAAGTAGTTCTAGCTCTAACTTTTTGAGGAACTTCCCTACTGTTTTCCACAGTGGCCGCACCAGTTTGCGTTCCCACCAACAGCGCATGAGGCTTCCTTTTTCTCCACTTCCTCAACAACACTTGTTGTTTCTTGTTTGTTATTTTAGTCGTGATAACAGGTGTGAGGTGGCGTCCCATTGTGGGTTTTGCCTGATTTTCCCTGATGAGGGATACTGAGCATCTTTTCATGTGTCTGTTGGCCATCTGGATGTCTTCTTTGGAGAGATGTCTGTTCATCAGAGTGTCACTTCTGAGATTAGGTCATGAAAGACATCGAGGCTTTCCCTTCACTTCTGGATTACTCACTCTTGAGAAACCCGGCTGCCATGTCATAAAGATAAACAGCCAATGGGGAGGTCCAGGTGGTAAGGAACTCAGGCTTGTCAACAACCAGTCTTAATTTGCCAGGCATGAGAGTGACAGGATCCTCTAGCCTCAGCCAAACCTTCAAGTGATTCATCCCAGTCAACATCATGACTGCAACCTGAGAGGAGACCCTGAGCCAGAACCACACGGTTAAGCGTTTCCAAATACTTCACCCACAGAAACTGCGTGAGGATACGTGTTTATTGTTGTTTCACATCTCTAAGTTTTGGAGTAATTTGTTATGCAGCAATAGATAACTAATACAGGGTCCCCAGGGACACGCTATGTACAGATGAATGGGTTTATAAGTGCAGACCCTGGAGTGCATCTGGGGACTGGCTGAAACCCTAGGAACCTTTCCAAAAATCTTGCTTATTTCTCTTCCCCTTTAGGTAGCAGACTGTTTCCTAGAATTTAACACTTTGGATCATAGTGCCTTTTGTTTTTCTGAGCGGTGTTATTTTGGGTTTGTTGGGTTTTTTGGTGTTTTTTTTTTTTTTTTTTTTTTTTTTTTTGCATATTAGGGCCCTACTCTGAGGCAGGCCCTCCTCAGGCCTACTCCAGGGTCTGACAAGTTTCAAAGTCCTCCTGGTGCACGGTTATCTTTTCTTTTCTTTTCTTTTTTTTTTTTTTCCAACGTTTATTTATTTTTGGGACAGAGAGAGACAGAGCATGAACGGGGGAGGGGCAGAGAGAGAGGGAGACACAGAATCGGAAACAGGCTCCAGGCTCTGAGCCATCAGCCCAGATGCCCGACGCGGGGCTCGAACTCCCGGACCGCGAGATCGTGACCTGGCTGAAGTCGGACGCTTAACCGACTGCGCCACCCAGGCGCCCCACGGTTATCTTTTCATGTCCTGACTGGGCCCATGCCACGTGCCACATGGTCCTACAGCTAATAAAATTTGTGAAAGAACAATAGTTAACTACAATAGGTTAATACCACTGTTTGTTTCTACATCAGCTTCCACCCGGTCATTCTTGCCCTCACCTTCAGCGGCGTTAGAGCGGCCGCAGGCATTTTTGGCATCCAGCTAAAGGAAAACTGAATGTAATTTGGATTTCGTAGGACATGTTTTTGTGGCTCGCAGACACTCGTGTGTGGAGGTGAATAATTTCTTGTCTTCTCAGGGTTGGAGTGGTTTCCCACGATACTCCTGGAAGTATTGCTTTGTTGACACAATAGCATATCATGGTAAGAAGATGCCCTAACCCAGGTCATATGGGCGCCAGGGGCATGTGGGGATCTGGAGGAGGAACGAAGGGTGAAACACACAGAGCTAGACGCTAACCCATGAACAGGTCTTCCAATCTTTATTTTTTTTTTTAATTTTTTTTTTTAACGTTTATTTATTTTTGAGACAGAGAGAGACAGAGCGTGAACAGGGGAAGGGCAGAGAGAGAGGGAGACACAGAATCCGAAGCAGGATCCAGGCTCTGAGCTGTCGGCACAGAGCCCGACGCGGGGCTCAAACTCACGGACCGTGAGATCATGACCTGAGCCGAAGTCAGACGCCCAACCGACTGAGCCGCCCAGGCACCCCTCTTCCAATCTTTAGATGGATAAGACTGTAATCCAAAGGTTGACTAAGTTGGCATCTAGTCAAAACTATGCCCTCCCCACCAAAAAAAAAAACACAACTACTCATCCATTATAGCAGAAAGACTGAATCATTTTTCTGCTCACTCTTTAGAGTATTACACCACAACGTAATTTACGTATAAAGAAATGAATAACCGAAAATAAAACGGCAACCAGAGACTAAAAATGTGGAAAACAAATATAAAAGTGCATCAGAAACCCTATCATATTTTCTGGGGTGTGGTGAAGCCTGAGGTATTTGTCAACTTGGCAAAACCTGTCACGCGTGGTGATAGCCGAAATTCGCTTTCAAGCCTTTTTTTCTATTTACAGATTTTTCATTCTTCGGGAGAGTCCTCAAAATTGTCTCTGCTTTGGGTTCCACAAAAGCCGGCTTCACTTGTGCGCCTTCCCACTGAGCTCCAGAGTCCAGCAGAAAGATTTCCTTCCTGTCCGCGACCGGCCTTGGCTTTGGTTTTGATCTGAGCTCCTCTCCACTCTCCTCACTTGTTCTCAGCGGCATTCATGTGGACCCGCTAGCTCCCCTGGCTCTTGGCTGAGAGCCTTTCATATTCTGAGGTCAAGTTCTATCTCCGCCAGCAAGTTTGGAATCCCCTCGCCTGAAGCCCGGTTTCTTTCCGAAGACCTCGTGTTCTTTTTCCCTGACAGGAGCCCATGACAGCCTCGACACTCTCTCCCCCTCACCGCCACCTCAAGGAATAACACTTCCAAGTCTCCGGCATTTCCACCTGCTTCGCGACCACCGTTATTATTACCCTGGCGGCATCATGAGAGCAGGAAAACACATCTAAACCATTCACTTTTGCCTAGTTGCAAGTGCGGGCACAGCAAAGTTTGGTGAAGAAATAAATACACGAATCATTATATTATCTACCTATTGGCATAAAATTTGAATATTTATGTGGCCAACCTTCGCGTACGATTCAAAATCTCCTAGCTCTAACTAGGCAAAATTCCATGAACTTTGGGGGTGGGGCGGAATAAAATGTTTCACTACAGGGACATCTTCTTCGCTTTTCCCTTGTTGAGACTTCATCCCTCAGTTTTCTTCTCCTTCCTTTTTTCTTCCTTTTCCCCATCCTCTTTCTTTCTCTCCCCTAACACACGCATCTGCGCGTGCACTCACAAGCATACCTGCATTTATACTTGTAGGAACCAGAAGAATCCATTGGGAATTAGCCAAAGCTATGGTTAGAGTTATGTATTTAAGACTTTCATTTGTTGCCCAAGTTGCTTTGAAATCTGGACAGGGGGAGAACAGAGTAAACCCTGTGGTCAGGAAGCTGCGATGCCCTGGTGGAGATCGGAGAGGCTCTGTTCCAGCTCACAGATGAGAGACACTGATCTTCAAATGGGCCCCGGGAGAGACGACGCATGTCCAGGAATACATCTCTGCTCGTTTCTTGTAGGTCAACAGGAAGGATTCCTTATTTTCCAAGCAATAATACGTTTCCTTCATTGAGATAAGTGACCTCCAGTTTTATTTCCTTGCAAACTAGATTATAACCCTCTAAAATGAAACACCTCACCCTACGGTATTTTCACAGAATGGAGTGGACAGCTGTTGTATTTGCCTGTCCAGCGTCCATCCTTGTTATTCTGAAAACAGTCCACGGGGTTCAGGATGGCGGGGCTCACCCCTTGTCGGCACCCAGCAGTGCGCCTAGACTCAAGCTCGGTCAGGCACTCTTACCCTAGAAAGTAAAACCTGAACAAAGTGCCAAAAAATGAAAAGTGTTGCAATCCGTTTGTCTCAACCTCAGTGTCCTGAAGAAACGTCCAATTATTCCTGGCCTCAGATCCTCAAAGCTGTTCCTACGCTAAGACCTGGTTTTGCTATTTTCGCTTCTAGCTTAGGAGCCGCTCCTTCATCTTTCAGTTAGTTACTTACTTTCTTTTTTTCCCTCTTTTTCTTTATTCCTGGGTGGATGCTCGTAACTTACAAAGAACCTAGCAGCTACAGACAGGTGAAGTAGATCCGAGATGTGAAGAAGACCAAAATCTGGGGCCAGACCCAGTTATAATTGTAGAGCAGGAAAAACCAGTTTTCCTAACGTCCGTTTCACCTCACCTCTGGCCAGCAAAGCCACAAATCTCTGTTCCCACATCGTCACTTCCACAACGCTCTGTGCTCTGGTGCCTTCTCCAATTTCTTCCTAGCAACACTCATCTCTGAAAAGGCACGGAATCAGGCATCGTTTATTTGGTCAATACTTTTCAAACACCTACTGTATGTTGGACACCGTTCTAGGTGCTTGGGGTGAATCAGCAAAATCTCTGCCGCAGTGCGGCTTTCATTCTAGTGGCGGAAAGCAATCAAGTCAACAAATAAATGAGCAATATAATTGGGCAGAGTGATAAGTATAACGAAAGCCAAGGCGATAGAGAATGACTGGGTGGTTTGGGAGGGTTTCCCTGAAGGGCACACATTTGAGCTAGGAGGAGGATCCTTTGTGGGACATGAAAATATGGGGATGGGGAGGCAAAGCTATCCGGGCACATAAAACAGCAGGTGCAAAAGCCCTGACGTGGGAATGAGCATGGTATGTATGGAAAGAAGTACAAACGGTCAGGGACATATGCAGGGGACAGATCCTACTGGGGTTTGTAGACTATGGTGCAAAGTTTGTGTTTTATCCTCATTGCCATGCAAAACATCAGAGGGGGGTGGCACGATACGACTTACTGATTTGAAAAAGATAACTGACTACAGTGTGGATAATCAGTTGTAGAGCAGGGATATCAGCTGGGAGGCCATAACCATAATTGTTACAAGAGATAATGGGACTCGGGCACGAGCACAGATGGAGACAAGTGGGAGGACACAAGACATACGTGGATGCAGAGCTGCCGGTGCCAGAAACAGAGGAGTGATGGTACACTTGCCGAGATGAGGACAAGAGAAGAGGCAGCCCCACGTTCAAGCGGCGGGAGGTGGACGTCAAGGGTGTTGTTTTGGTCCTGTTCAGTGTGGCACCGTCCATCAGAGGTGCCCAAGTGGAACTGTCCAGAGCCTAGTGAAGGAGTCAAAGCTGATCTAAAGTTGAGTCATTCGGATATGGCTGGTATTTAAAGCCATGGGGCTGGATGAAATATCCAAGGGGAAAATACGGTAAGAGACGAGAAGGGGCCCTTGACTATTACAAAGTTTGATGATCATTAATATTTTTCAGTCACAAACTTCTCAAGGTTCTTATTCACTTCATCCAGATCCGTGACCTTGATGAGTTTACAGTCTAACACAGTGTTTTAAAACATTTATTATTATTGTTTTCAATGGCAAGCTAGCCCTCAAAAGTAATCCGATGTTAAATCTAACTTTAAAATTGGGAGAGCTCTGGTTGTTGCCGGGTGGAGGTGGGGGCTTATCCAAAGCCCTCCACTCATAGTGTCCCCTCAAATGCCACCACCCCCCAGCACTCACACTCAGAATCATCTCTGAGGACCCACTATGGGATTCTGGCTGTAGGGAGAACAGAGTGAGAAGCTCTTTACCTCCTTCAAGTCGAATGTCACCCTTGTCGTAAGACTTACCCCTAGAAAAATTATGGGCTGTACTCTCTACCCTTAGTCCTAATGCTTTTAGCATGGTCTTTGTTGAAAGCACCTATCAGATGCTAACTTATTACAAGCTTTATTCATTATTTGTATTTTATTTATTTTTTTTTCAACGTTTTTATTTATTTTTGGGACAGAGAGAGACAGAGCATGAACGGGGGAGGGGCAGAGAGAGGGGGAGACACAGAATCGGAAACAGGCTCCAGGCTCCGAGCCATCAGCCCCGAGCCTGACGCGGGGCTCGAACTCACGGACCGCGAGATCGTGACCTGGCTGAAGTCGGATGCTTAACCGACTGCGCCACCCAGGCGCCCCTGTATTTTATTTTAAATTGTTATCTAGGGACACCTGGGTGGTTCAGTCAGTTAAGTGTCCGCCTTTGGCTCAGGTCATGGTCTTGAGATTCATGAGTTGGATCCCCGCATTGGGCTCTATGCTGACAGCTCAGAGCGCAGAGCCTAATTCGGATTCTATGTCTCCCTCCCTGTCTCTTTCTCTCTGCCTCTCCCCCACTTACACTCTGTCTCTCTCTCTCTCTCAAAAATAAATGTTAAAAAAAAAAGAAAAAGAAATAAACTGTCTCTCCTTGCTTGAACACAAGCTCCATAAGGAATATGTATATTCTTATTCATAAGAACACTCATATATCCTACCCACTTACAAATAGTAGCTGGCTCATGGTGGCACTAAATAAATATTCCTTAACTGAATGAATACATGAATGAACTAAAGAAGCAATTCCGTAGGTGGACGCAGCATTTTTTTTTTTTAACTCCCCAGATAGGTATTGAGTATCTAGATCATCAATCTGCGCTCAATAATGTAGGAAAAATAAAGGCATCTAGAAAACTACTTTTTTGTAGAAAATCACATTTTATTTATTTTTTAAAGTTTTTAATTAATTAATTAATTAGTTAATTATTGTGCATGAGTGGGAGAGAGGCAGAGAGAGAGAGGGGAGACACAGAATGCCAAGCAGGCTCCACGCTGACAGCGCAGAGCCTGATGTGGGGCTGAAACTCACAAACCGTGAGGTCATGACCAGGGCCAAAATGAAGAGTCCAACACTTAACCGCCTGGGCCACCCAGGAGCCCCTAGAAAATTACATTTTTAAAAAAAATTTTTTTTAACGTTTATTTATTTTTGAGACAGGGAGAGACAGAGCATGAACAGGGGAGGGTCAGAGAGAGGGAGACACAGAATATGAAGCAGGCTCCAGGCTCTGAGCTGTCAGCACAGAGCCCGATGCGGGGCTAGAACTCAGGGACTGCAAGATCATGACCTGAGCCGAAGTCGGCCACCTAACCGACTCAGCCACCCAGGCGCCTCAAAAAATTACATTTTAAATAAGGTTTGATCTCATTCCAGAAATCCTGGAGAACTCAGTAATTTCTGATTCTAGAGAAAAATACTTCCTTCCTCATTTAAACTGTCACACTGCTAGATTGGAACGCTCATCTGAGCGTTCCACTCCCACCCCAGAAGAGCTCTCTGCACCCACACCTCTCCCCATGTGACTCTGCCGCGCCCCCTAGGGGAGCCAGCCCGACTTGCATCTCGGACTTGAGGCTTTGCCATGTGACTTGCTTTGGCCAATGCAAAGGAGATGTGCTGAGCAGAGACTTTCTCTGGGCTTGCATGGTCTGGCTTATCCTGGGCTTCCACCCTCTGCCACGAGATGAACAAGTCCCAGGCAGCCTCTGGTCCCAGGATTAGAGAAAGTAGAGCAAACCTGAACTCAACCCACAACCTGTAGTTGAGCCTCAAGTTCATGGTTGTTGCTATAAGCGGCTGAGATTGAGGGAGTGTTTGTTACCCAGGACTAGTGCATTAAAAACAAACATAATGAACCTAAAAATAGTGGCTCTCAGGGCACCTTGATGGCTCAGCCAGTTAAACTTCCAACTCTTGATCTCAGCTCAGGTCTTGGTCTCTGGGTGGTGAGTTCAAGCCCTGCGTTTATTATTATTATTACTTAATAAATTTACAAAAATTTTTAAGTAAAAAAATAGTGGTTCTCCTCACTGTGATTTAAAATGGAATGGGGCGCCTGGGTGGCTCAGTCGGTTGAGTGTCCGACTTTGGCTCAGGTCATGATCTCACGGTTGGTGGGTTCCAGCCCCGCATCGGGCTCTGTGCTGACAGCTCAGAGCCTGGAGCTTGTTTCGGATTCTGTGTCTCCCTCTCTCTCTGCCCCTCCCTTGCTTGTGCTCTGTCTCTGTCTCAGAAGTAAATAAACATTTAAAAAAATGATAAAAAATAAATAAAAAGGAAAGAAAATTCCACTTTTCATTAAAATCAGAATTAGAAGGCATTTTGTAGGGTTTTAAAAAATGTTTATTTATTTTTGAGAGAGGGTCCAAAGCGGGCTCTGTGCTGATAGCGGTGAGCCCGATTTGGGGCTTGAACTCATGAACTGTGAGATCATGACCTGAGCCAAAGTGGGACGTTTAACCCACTGAGCTACCCAGGCTCCCCCATTTTGTGGTTTTTCTGAAACTTCTTTGAAGGTGGGCACACTGAAAAAACCAAAGTGAGGCATATTTCCTACGGGAAATATGATTTAAGGGGCTGCTCTAATGAAGGCAAAATGACTTGCAGTAAAGAGCACAAGAGTAGAAACAAAGATGAGTCCCAGCCAGACTTTGTCTGCTCCTTCCCTGAGTGAGCCTTGGGCAGTCCAGTGATCCCTGGGGACTCCTGCATCCAGACAAGCAGGGCAATGAAGTAGATGGTTGCTAAGGTAGCTTTCTGTTCCAACATCAGATTAACCGTTTTATGGAGAAGCAGGAAAAAGTTATTACGTAGCAGTAGAAGTAAAGTACTAATGGATGGAAACAATGAAGCATTTTTTTACAGAATAAAAAAGATACTCCATGTAATTGAATTAGTCTGCCATTATTAACGGAATTTAAAAAGCAAATGGAAAGAAAAAGGACAGCCTCAAACCAAACCACATCAAAAGGACAAAACTCTCAGGTAAGGCAGAGTATCCTGCAGAAAGGCTTGTGGGCATCTTTTTCCGATAAGAAAATAAGTGGAGAAGCAGAGTATCATTTTTGTATATAAGAATAAACTTTAAAAAACGTTTATTCATCTTTGAGAGACAGAGAGAGAGAGAGAGAGAGAGAGAGAGGAGAACACGAGCGGGGGAGGGGCAGAGAGAGAGGGAGACACAGCATCCAAAGCAGGCTCCAGGCTCTGAGCTGTCAACACAGCCTGACGTGGGGCTCGAACCCACGAACCGTGAGATCATGACCTGAGCCACCCAGGTGCCCCTAAGAATAAACTTTTTTAAAAATGACGAGTGGCTAGAAAGTAAACACATTGAATATTGTTCTTGTCTAACTTTGATAGAGCCAACAGGTCAAGTGTGGGGGTGCTTCTGAAGTATGCTCCGCCCCTGTTTTTAGAACTGCTTTTAGCTTTGCCAAGCTTCACCCCAGCTTAAGTTCAACATGCTGGGGGCAGAGGCAGAGCTGTAGAAATGGTTGCTCTTTGAAAGGCAGACTTTAAGGGGGAATTCCTTTTTAGTTGTCTTTCCACCACCCCCCCCCCCACCCCCAACTCCTCTTCAAGAAGGATTATCTGTCTCAGTAAAATGTCTTGTCTTTTCCTGATCACTTTTCGCAGTCTGCCTTCACCCAGCAATCTGCTTTGTTCCGTCAGGGAGCCCTGTCATCTCTCAAGGCAGGGAGAATCATCAATGGCATCTCACTTCAACAAATTAGCCACAGTGTTTACACTGCAAGTCCTGGGGGCTGAGCTTTCTTGCATCTCAAGAAATTCCCAGGATTCTAATGTTTTTGCAAGTGGGAGGATTTTGAACCAATGCATTTTACTTATTTAGCTTAGCATACATTACTTTATATGATGACACTGAATGCTCTGAGCTGAGCTCTTGGAAATATTCACGTACGCACATGCACACACACACACACACACACACTGTCTCTCTCTCTCTCTCTCTCTCTCTCTTTCTCTTCTGTCTCATCCATTGCTGCACATAAGGAAGCCAGTCTGGTGCAAGAGAAAGAAACTGATCTGAAGATTAGGGCACTGAGAGCCTTGTGTTCTAGTTCTGACTCAGGTAAACCAATCGTTCATTGTGGGACCTTAGGCAATTCACTTCTCCCCAGGATTCTCTTTCTTCCACTGTAATCCACGGTAAAATGAAGAAGGAAGGGGCTAGATGATTCCTAATGGCTCCTCCAGATCAAACATTCCATAACTTTAGGCTTCTAATTAGTAGCTAGATAGGGATGAACTTTCTTAAGGCAAGATGGTAGGAAACCAGTATGAATCTCTTCAAGGGTCAGCTTTCACCTCAAGCAGGAAACATCACACGACGGGGACAGACTGGAAAGATAGTGCTGAAAGAGCCACAAATCCCTGCCTCTATTTGCTCACTGTGTCACTGATATACCCACAAAAGAGTCCTGTCACCAGGCTTTTTTCTACAGATGCCACCACTGTATTGTATTGTACTGGTCCTCATGCAGACCTCGAAGGATGCGGCCTCAGCTTTTGAAGAGCTCATATTATGGGGCCAAGGGTAAAAGAACCACATAGGAAAACATCACAGTCAAGGGCGACCTAAGTAACTTCCTGAGGTTCCTTTTAGGCCCATGAGTCAATGCATAGGAAGAACGAACTTATTAATCAAAAAGCTGTGGACCTGCTCAATGTCTAATTATACCTGTCACTTCTGTAGCCCACACTGCAGCCTGACATGGCTTCACTCTCTGAAGTCACAAAGCCGTATTTGCAGACCAGTTCTTAGTTGATCTGTGTATTTTCTGTGTCACACGCCTTTTCCACATGACAGTTCAAAATTGTCCAGAGAAACACTGAAACCTCTCTATAGAACAACCCAGCAACCCAGACCACACAAACCCTTTCTGTCCTCTTCTCCTTCTGAGCCTCTTGTTAAATTCCCAGCCATCTCTCAAGGCCAAGCTCAAATCCTTCCTCCTCCAAGAAGCCTTTCTTGATCCCCTCCCCATCAGACTTAATCCCCCCCATTTCTTCTACTCCCCAAGCACTTTGTACCTTTATTATTTTAGCACTTACTTACCTGAGTCTGTCTTATATTAAGGCTATTTTATGCATATGTCTTTCCTATGACATTTTGAGCTTCTAGAGGGCAGAAATAAGTCTTATTTTTCTTTCTATTGTCTCCAGCATCCAGTTAAATGCTTTGCACATAGTAGGCACTTAAAACTGTCCCGTGAAGTATGGAGGTGGAAAGTGAGTGAAGCAGAAAGCATGTCTTATCCACTCTTTTATTTTCAACAGCAATGTGGGTTTTTTTTTTTTTGAACATAGCAAATTCTTAAAATTTTTGGATCACTTATAAATGCATAAAATAATGCAAAAGCACTAAGGTAGAAAACCAATTAGCCTTGTAATTTGTTCATATTGCACATTAAAATAAATTCAGTCTATTTAATCAATGTCAAGAATGAAATTTGCCAGTAATATTCATTTAGAAGTAAATGCTCCTTTCATTCACCCAATGAATTTATTTATAACAAGTCTCTACACACTTTAATTTGGAAGGAATGCATACTTTTAATGAAACACTCAGAGTATTTAATTAATCATTTACAACAAGCCATAAAAGACATGAAAAACCATCTTTCCACTTAAATGACTATTTCCTAGGATAAGAAACTTTTCCACTCCTACTCAAGGCAACATAATTTCTGTTACAGTATTTTATATTTGTCAATTTTACCATCTCCTCATTCTTTTTCTTCCTTCTGTGTGTACATGTTTGATCAATTAAACTAAATCGAAGGCTGTTAAAAGCGACCTTGGTCTATCTCAGCCTCTCTCTGCTCCTTCCTCCACTTTGCCTGATGTCATAACATCCTTCACGTGCACTTCTTAAATTTTCAAAAGTATTCTCTTAACTTGTAGAAAATTTCAATATCTTGCTTAATTGCCATTCTTTCACACCTCTTTTCTACATCGGGCTCTGTGCAGTTCACTAAAATCCAAATCTTTTTTGAATGACCTGTGTTCCTTGAGCACAGGTAAGCAAGAAAATGTACTCATTGTCTATGGCAAGTGGTTCCTCCCCACAGCAGGGCTATTATACAATGGTAACATTAGTTTGATATCACCGAATGCTTAAACACCAAGTGTAGAACAGCTCCGTTGGAAGAGGGTTACGTTTTGCTTTTAACACAAAACAGAGAAATTAGATGACCTTTCCATCAACAAACAGTTGTTTACTGTTTATTGAGCCTCTGTTTTGAGATACGTGCTATTCTGAAAGGGTTAGTAATCTTGTTGGGGAAGGGATTATTATCAAATGTTTTCAATACATTGGAGTCAATGCTGTAATAAAAGCACATGCTAGAGCCTCCCATAGGGAAACAGAGACGAAAGTGAAAATCATCTCTGGAATGTGCGCAAGGAACTGAGCAAGGTTGTGTGGAGAATCCATGCGAAGATAAATCAGACCTTAAAGAGTTGAGAGTGCATTGGGAGAGTGAGGGCTCGTGCTTACATAGCGATGACATAGTAGAGAACCGATTAAGTATCGAAAGAAAGACACAGCATGTTATGGAGATTGCTTTCAGATGGAGAGATGAGAGCAGTCTTCAAGGAGGAGGTGGCCTTGGAGCTTAGCCTTGAAAGGAGAGTGGAATACAGGTGCACACGGATAGGGAGGGAAAGAGAAAAGGGGAATGTGAGCGTTGACGGTAGGAGAGCACATGACATCGTTCTGCTCTGTACCTTTCTGAACAGGCACCACATACTATAATGTTGCCTTTTACTTCTGAAAACGCTGCTTTGCTACCAAATATGCGTGACCTAACCAGCCTCCACTCTCTCCTCTTTGACCTTCTCATCTGCTACAAATTGTGAGAACTTTTCGATGGAAATAGAGCTTTATTGTAGTCCTCCTTAACAGCCGGGGAATAAATGGGGGATGACACCAGCTGAGTCATTAGCTCATTCTTCTCCCATAAACTCACATCTCACATTGTTTATCATAATTAGACAGCAAAGGCACCAGGCAGGAGCTCTGTTTTGCAGAAGAATCCCCCTAGGTTCTTAGTTTTCTGTTTAAAAAGGAGAGAGAAAGAAAAGAACCATAGCACAGAAGTACAGAGAATGGACTTCAGCTGCTGGGCCAATGACAGGAGGCACTAGGTAGACAATGTGGCTACTTCTGTTTCAACCAATTAAAATTAAATAAATTAAAACTTAAAAAAAATTTGGTTCCTCAGTCGCACGAGCCACATTTCAAGTGCTCAGTAGCCACAGGGCGTCAGTGGCTATCCTGTTGGACAACGCAGATGTACAACGCAGATGAGAGAAAGTTCTGTTGGACGGTATTGCTCTGGAGCCTTACCACTTGGAGACCTCGGATGAATTCCTCTATGCCTCAGTTTCCTTATCTGTAAATGGGATAATAAAGAGGGCCTATTTCCAAGGACTCCTATGAGGAATAAACGAGCTAATGTTTGTAAAGAGCTTGGGACAATGCATCGCATGTGGCAAGCCCTGTATAAGCATAGGTCAAGCAAATAAAAACACACATAATTTACATATCTGCAATATGGCAGTCGAGTCCAAAGAGTGTCCAACAGGAATAAAAGGGAGTGGGGTGGAGAGTCGACTCCTATTGTTTCCCACCAGCTGATGTTCTGTTTCCACCGCTTCTCTTGGCCTCTACTCCTGTTTATTTTGTTCATCTGGGAAGACCACCAAGCAGGAGCTGTTCTCTATTGCACAGTGAGTGCTTGATAAATATTTATACTAGAAATAATAATGATGTATATGGAAAAGAATCGCTCCATCATCTCGGAATTGCGGCCACTGCCAAAAAGTAGATGACTTCGAGCAACTCGGCTGTGCTCCATGGCAGATTAGGGGAGGAAGTGAAAAATTCAACTTGTTGGGGGATTTATGATGAGAAATAGTTCTGGTAACCAAAGTCTCTTGGATCCAACCCAGACTGGTAATCCCACTTGGATATATATTTGGGTGTTTTATCATAAATATAAAAAGGGGGAAAAAAAAAGTCCCCTTGCCTGAGATACTCAAACTGTGTGTTGTTGAATGGGACACTCCCTCGCTCCCCATCCCATGCAGATGATGGACAGACTATGAAGAGAGACACTGATGTCATTAGGGTATGTACCCTGACTACAGACATCAGTCTCTCCTTGCCTCGGAAGTTTCTGTGCCTGTGCAGAACATAATTATGTGTCAGTGACAGGCATAGCCCTCATTATCAAACAACAATGTGCCTTCTCTCATGCCATTCTCATACCAATTTGTCCTCCATCCCACCTCTTACTACCCAACTTCTCTCTATTCCTCTAGGTCCTTGTAAAATATCCTTACCTCCAGAAGGCCTTCTCTGATCACCCCAGCTGGGCATATTCATGTCCTCTTCTAAAATTGTCTTATCATTGACAAATCGCCGCCCTATATAATGTCTGTGTGCTTACGTGTTTATTTCCACTATTGATCTAATGTCCTTGTATCCTTTGTATCCGGCACTGTATTTTAAACATAGCAACTGTTGCTCAATGTGTCAGACTGCCAGCTGTCTACCTTAATATTCTCCCCTCTTTTTATGTAGAAACAGAGCCCTGATTTTTAGCTAGCTCTTCTCTTTCTATTTATTAAAATTTAATATAAATCGAATAGCTAAGTTTGCCAGATTCCTCGATAGGTAGGTGTGGCTATTTGTCAAAGTCCTGACCAACGAGATAGAAACAGAAGTATAATATGGAGCTTCCAATATGTCTCTATGAAAGTGAGGACGCATGCCATTATTCTCCCTTTCCTCAGTCTCTGCTTCTTGGAACACAGACGTAATGGCTGGCGCTCTGGAAATCATACCAGACCATGGGGCAGTAGTTAAGTGCTAAAGTGACAGCCTCAGATCTACAAAGTCTCTATGGTGATATCACCATTCTAGCCAAGGACCGATGACTTATATACTTATTTTACATGACAGAGAAATAGTGTATTTTTTCTAAGTGACCATTTTATTCTTGCTGTTGTTCTTGTTACATATAGCTAAACCTAGTCCTAAAGCATTCAGGTAACAATTATTTTTATTAATTTATATACGATTATGTGATTATACTTACTTTCTGCCTGGTTGTGATTTGTTTAGATTTTTGATTTATTTATTTTAAATCAATAGGCTATATTTTAGGGCAATTTTCAGTTCACAGCAAAACTGAGTAGAAACTACACAGTTTCATCATAACTCTTCTCCCTTCCCTCACCCTCACGCACATACAGCCTCCCCCACCTCATCCCACACTCCCAACCAAAGTCCATAGTTAACATCATGGATCATTCTTGGGATGTACATTGGTTACATTCTATGAGTTTTGACAAATGTATAACAACATGTATCCATCATTATAGCATCATGCAGAATAGTTTCATTTCCTAAAAAACCCCCTGTGTTCTGCCTATGAATCTCTCCTCTCCTCCCCCAGACCCCTGGCAACCACTGATCATTTTACTCTCTCCATAACGTTGCTCCCCTCAGAATGTCATGTAGTTGGAATCATACAATGTGTAGCCTTTTCGGATTGGCTTCGTTCACTTATCAGTATGCCTTTAATGCTCCTCCATGTTTTTGTGACTTGATAGTTCATTTCTTTTTAATGTTGACTAATATTCCATTGTGTGGATAATACCACAGTTTCTGTATCCATTCACTTACCAAAGGACATCTTGATTGTATCGAAGTTTTGGCGGTCCTAAATAAAGTTGCTATAAACATCCACGTGCAGGTTTTGTGCGGACGTAAGTTTTCAACTCCTCTGGGTAAATGCCCAGGAGCACGATTGCTGGATGGTATAGTAGGAGGATGTTTAGTTCGTTTAATAAGAAACCATCAAACTGTCTTCCAAAGTGATTGTATTGTTTTGTATTTCCCCCTGCAATGAGTAAGAAAGTTCCTGGTATCTCATTATTGCTTCAATTTGCAATTCCTTAATCACAATTGGGACAAATTGGCAAATTATATATATATATATATATATATATATATATATATATAATGTATATAAATAAATTTATATATATAAATTTATATTTTAATATTTATATATACACAAATTTAAATTTATATTTATATATAAATTTATATATTATTTATTATTATATATTATATTATATATAATATATAATATATTATATAATATTAAATATAATATATAAATTATATTAAATATAAATATTAAATATATATTATATATTATGTAATAATATATATAATATTATATATAATTATTATATATATAATATTATATATATTATGTAATAATATATATAATATAATATATAATATATAATATATATAATTATATAATAATATATAATATAATATATATAATATATATAATATATATAATATATATAATTATATAATAATAATATATAATATATTATTAATATTATATATTAATAATATATATATATATATATATATACACAGAGAGAGAGAGAGAGAAGGGAAGAGGGGCAGAGAGAGAGAGAGAGAGAGTGAGAGAGACAGAACCTTAAGCAATCTGCACACTTAGTGTGGACTCAGTCCCACGACCCTGGGATCATGACCTAAGCCAAAATCAAGAGTCAGATGCTGAACCGAATGAGCCATCCAGGCGTCCCCAGCATGTTTTTAGAATTACTTTTAATAATCAGTCCTTCGTGCAACATTGTGAGGAAAGGTTGCATTGTTACCACTGCTACTCAGCAGCAGAGGAAACAGATGAGAAAGCTTCCTGACTTGTAATCTTTATAGGTAAGGTATGGTAAGTCATAATTAGACTTCTCAGCCAACCAGCTAATGGCAGCTTCACAGTTGAACTTCCAAGGATTGTTCCTCTTGTTCGACGGGAGCCGAGAAGCTTTCTCAACACTTTGATGGCGGGCTATGTCTGGCCATGCCTGTATAATATGGAAGAAAGGTGATGTTTGGTAAGTCAACACCTGCAAGGTGTGAGCACTAAATTTTTTGTCCTCTAGGAAACTGAATTTCCTATGCATTACTCTCAGTACTGACCTTGGTTGCTAATCAGCTCTGATTCCATGCTTTGAGCTAATCATGCCTTGGTTGCTAATCAGCTCTGATTCCATGCTTTGAGCTCAGGATGGTATTACTGTTAATAAAAAATCTGACAGATAAAAGAAAAAAAGGGCATATCTTCAAATTAACTAAATTACAAAACACGGCACACGTCATAATTCCCTGCTTGTGTATAATGAAAATCAAACTCATAAGAAGGGAAATCAGGACAGGACCATCTGAAATAAATAAATTTTAAAAGTGTAAAACTGAGAACAAACTGAGGGTTGATGGGGGGTGGGAGGGAGGAGAGGGTGAGTGATGGGTATTGAGGAGGGCACCTTTTGGGATGAGCACTGGGTGTTGTATGGAAACCAATTTGACAATAAATTTCATAAATTGAAAATAAGATAAAATAAAATAAGATAAAATAAAATAAAATAAAATAAAAGTGAATATGCCCCCGAGAGCGAAATTTCTCCCAGGCCTTTGAGCTGTACCATTTTCAATAATAGTAGTTTGGGGTTTTTAGTTTAGGATATGAAGAATGGAAGCTAGGCCAATCTGGGAAGTCACTTATTTAGTAGGACTAGAGGGTGAGAAATTTGGGCAGTGACGGTGGTGGGGAGAGGAGAGGGTTGGATTCCTTTGAAGATTAACTAAATTTCTGCTTATTCAATAGAGCATGTCCTAACATTCCATACATAAGTTTTTGGCATTGTTCTAAGCCAGTTAGCCAGCTTCTTTTTATTGCTTTACCGTATTGAAAACGTAAGTAACATCCGAATTAACAAAATAGAAAAAAATAAAAGAGGTTCTCTGAAGCCAAAGTAAGAAACAAAGAAGAGGTAAGTTTGCGGGAAATAAGAAAGGAAGGTAAAGAAACATCGCACAAAGTGTGGTGTAGAGTTCCTCTTTTTCTTTCTCATGTTGAATGGTAACATTGATGATTGCTGCTTTCTCGGTAATGGTGAGGATGAGAGTGTTCATGGCCTTGGGCTGTGCTGGCATTAGCCGATGGATTCTCACACCACAATCAAACAGATGCTGGTTGTCTACTTTTTCCAGGAGGAATATGCCTAAGTACATCTATGAATGTCAGAGACTCAAGACGACCAGAGGCCACAGGCCATGTGTTTCTTCAGGGTTCTGTGCTCTACTGAAACACATGGCCACTCTTCCACTGTTTGTATTTAATTAGAAGGCTTTGGCCTACAATCGAATATCGGTCTGAAAGTGGCTTCCACAGCAAACCAAGAGGTCCCAGGGTTGTAACAGTGGCTCGATGACAAAATCACAGCATCAAGATGTTTCTGCCCTGTCATCTAGTCAATGTTCTGATGGTGACTTTGATCCTCAGACTTGTCACTTCATGGTCACAATTTTTTTTTTAATTTTTGGTTTAACATTTATTCATTTTTGAGACACAGAGAGAGAGAGAGACAGAGCATGAGGGGGGAAGGGGCAGAGAGAGAAGGAGACACAGAATCCGAAGCAGCTCCAGACTCTGAGCTGACAGCACAGAGCCCGACCCAAGGCTCGAACTCACAGACTGCAAGATCATGACCTGAGCTGAAGTCGGATGCTTAACTGACTGAACCACCCAGGTGCCCTTCATGGCCACAATTTATTTATTTATTTATTTATTTTTTATTTATTTATTTTTTTTCAACGTTTATTTATTTTTGGGACAGAGAGAGACAGAGCATGAATGGGGGAGGGTCAGAGAGAGAGGGAGACACAGAATCGGAAACAGGCTCCAGGCTCTGAGCCATCAGCCCAGAGCCTGACGTGGGGCTCGAACTCACGGGCCGCGAGATCGTGACCTGGCTGAAGTCGGATGCTTAACCGACTGCGCCACCCAGGCGCCCCTCATGGCCACAATTTAAAGCATCATATTCTTTCACAACTACATCAAAGAGACGAAGTAGGGGTAGCAGGGGAAAAAAAATGCTCCTCCCATACCTCTCTCCTTTTATCAAAAAGAAAAATATTTTCCAGAATCCCCCAAGCTAGAAGTGGTCAGAACTGAATCACGCAGCCAGTTGAAGGTGCGAGATACGGCTAGAAAACTGGATGCCTATCTAAATTTTCCAAGTATTCTTTTACGTTTTATTTATTTATTTATTTTGAGAGAGAGAGAGAGAGAGAGAGAGGAGAGAGAGGGTGCACGTGCACATGGGGGAAGAGGGGCAGAGAGAGGAAGAGAGAGAGAATCCCAAGCAGGCTCTGCACTGTCAGCCAGGAGCCGCTCCACCTCACAAACCGTGAGATCACGGCCTGAGACAAAATCAAGAGTTAGCCACTTAACCAACTGAGCCACCCAGGCGCCCCCTCAAGTTTTTATCATGGCAAGTGGGGTCTACTAGAAAAGAAGGGGTAGGAAGATGGCGTTGAATAGATGACAGTGTCTGCCACTGCCGTAAGTTCAGGAAGATTGCCGTGTTTCAAGAGGCATAATCCTTCCTGACACGAATGATACTTAGGGTTTTTGTCGGAACACAGGATCGTCACACATCCAAATCATTCAGGCCAGAAGAAAAGGTCAACTAAGATTCTGCAATGAAAAAACCCCATCATCCCTGATGTAATTGATTCTTTACCCTAGTCTTGATAGAGAAAATCATAAGGCAGAGAAATCGACTTGTTACAAGCTAACAGACGAACCTTTTGTACTGTGAGGCTGGTTTTGCTATTCTTGTGGCCTGTCTCCCATAGTTCTGTTTCTTAATTCTTCTGGTCCCAGATAAGATTCACTTTATAAAACTTAGCTCTCATTGATTCCCTGGGGCCCAAATGTTTTTCACTGAACCACTGGAGTTGAATGTTTTCACAAAATTTCCCAGAGAGAGATAGAGGGTGAGAACCCAACCAGCCCAATAAAATCTGCCATCTCCTCCTGCAAGGCCTTCAATCATCACCAAGCTCAGAATACTGCAGCTCAAAAACACACCATATTTTTCTGCTTAAGATGAACGGAGTATTTCGAAATAGCCAGCACTTGAAGATTGGGTTTATCCCTGCTCGAGAGTCTCGGCTAATTAAGATGATCTTACCTTACTTCGCACAAACTCTCCAGTTCTTTTTAATTGCTTACACAATGTGTTGGTTGGGAATTCCAAATTTTTCCCATGCGAGGAATAAAAATATTCTTAGCGCTCATAAAATGATCTTCCCTTAATAAAAGAACAAAAAGATCGCCCACTAAACAAAATACGTAGCCTGGGTTCAACTTGAAGAATTGAAAATATTTGTGTTATCTTGGTTTTCAATAGGAGTTGCCCTGTGGGATCAAATCGCTATTTGTCAGGGCTAATATCCCCACCTCCTGTTTAGCCAGAATCAGATGTACCGGAGAAAAGGAAAAGGAAAATAAAGAGGGAAAGTCAAGCCTATTGCACCTGGCCCATTGTGTAGTATCCCACGCTGGACTGCGAGGTGGGAATTTCTTCTTGCCCCTCCCTCCACATGTGATCAATTTACATCCTGGAACATGAGACTTCATTTCCTTGTATCTTTTTTGTTCTAGCTCACACAGCTTTAAATGTTAGTCACGCTCATAAAATTATCTAATCCTTCCTCAAATCCTACTCTCCCCTGCCTCAGCAGCCCCCTGCGGTAGTAAAGGCTGCAGGTTGACTCTGCTGGTTGGGTTGAATACGAGTTGGTTGATTTACATCTCCTTTTCCCCGTTTATATTTTCTTTCTTCCAGTGGCAATGATGTGCCCTGCTCCTATTTGGAATAAGCTTTAAAATAAATAAATAAATAAATAAATAAATAAATAAATAAACAAACAAACAAACAAATAAATAAATAAATTTAATTTTTAAAATCCCCTGGAAGTCCCCTTTGATCTTGGTTAAACGGGCGTATTTGAGAATTTTGTGGTCCCCAGCACTAACTGAGAAATATACTCTGAAAGGAAGTGAACAAACTAAAGTGGCAGTGGGGGGCGATAGAGAGCTGAGAAACTTACCTAGAGCAACCTTTCCCAAAGTATGTTCCCACATCCCCTACTCCTGATGACTTACTCTAAAAGAGCTCCATAGTCAGGGAAGAGACTCGTGCCACATCCCTTTGAGTTTCCAGCTCGTAAGTTAAAGGCTCTGAGAGCTCGGCAACAAATATAAAACTGCTGGTCACGTTTGTTTAATCCAGTGTTTCCCAAACTCATTTGTCCTTGGAGCTCCATCTTTTGGGTCGTATATTAACTTCTTGCCGAACAAATGCTTCAGAAATACTGCCTAGACCACTGAGGCAACATACCTTCTTCTATATAAGCATTTCAATCACCTGTCGCTGCTCTGAACTCTGTAGTTCTAGAGGCCGAGAGTCAACGTGCCATAGGGGAAGGGCACAGAATTTGGAGTCAGAAAATTTTGGTGTTCGCCTAGGCCGCAAGATGAAGTCGTTTCTTAAATTGCGACACAGTTCACCAAGATTCATAACAGATTGGGTCAAGCAATGAAGCAAATGGTCTTGGGGAAAAGCAAAGCATTATTATAGTCTACTCGTCATACGACACTTAGACTATGTTATCTTGGATTCTTTACTACTTGTATAATTTTATGTTATTAGTTAGGGGAGAGTTATGGGCACAAATAATTCGCAAATCTCAATGCCTTTATATAATAAAAGTCTTGGCTTTATAACACTGTTCATTTCAGATGTTTCTGTTTAGGTAAGTCTCTTGCGTGGTTCTTCTCAGAGACCAAGGTCATTTCTATCTTGTGACTCTATCGTACTGTGGCTTCAAGGTCACCCTGGTACCGTCCAGCCAGTAGTCATCAGGGGAAACAGGAGATCATGGAGGAACATACAAAATGACTTAGGGCCTGGAAGTGACATACACCACTTCTCCTCCCATTCTACTGGTCAGAACTGGTCGTGTGACCCTCCTCAATGTAAGGGGCCTTGGCAATGTGACATTTCTGTGCCCTGGGAGGAAATGAAATAGCCGCATAAATACATAGCATTGTCTCAGGCGCAAGGCTGGGTTCCCAACTGGTTTATGAGCCTCTCCATTCCTAACATCTGAGCCCTAGCCCCCAGTAAATGTTAATACTAATAATGAGCCAATTTAAGCAAGTTTGCTTTTCTTCCTGAATTATTTACAATGACCTCAGTCCGTTAAAGTTTGGGACAAAGATCTTCCAAGTCACTATGCACAATTCTAGACAAATCATAAGGCAAATACTCTGGTGGAAATGCGGTCTGATGAGGGAGAGAGAACCCACATAAGTAGATCTAAACACCAACTACAGACTCTGCCAAACGTTCAGAACCAACTGCTGCTGTGCAGAGGAAATATAAATCTGTAGAATGAGAAAGGCAGGAAAGGAAGGGGGGTAGGCTGGATGTCTGAATGAACTGGAGCCAGGAGGAGATCATCAGAGAAGGCTAACCTCTATACAGTATTTTTCAATAGCATATAATTTTCCTACTTATAAAAGGGACACAATTTGGAAACAGGGAAAAGTACAAAATATTTTTAAAAAAACCATCTGTAATCCCAATACCTATCCACACTCCCTACACATGATCTCCATGGAGATGATTATAATTTACTTTTTGGTATAGGTTTTTCCCATTTTTTCTCCTAAGCAACATTTCTGCTTATTTGAGTCTCCCCCTCCCCCCCCCCCCCCCGCCTCCGACCCCATATCACACTCTAGAGATTCTGTGGTTCCTTTTTCAAAATCTCACCAATACAGTTTAAACAGCTCCCAGTATTCAGAACATGGCTTTGAACGGGCTGTATACTCAACTATGGTTGGGCATACATTGCTTTTCATTTTTCCTTCTCATAGAGGATGGTGTGAACATCTCTTCGTACACATCTCCTACTATTTGGCCCTCTAAAAGGATTGTAAGAAATGGGGACCAACATCTGTTGAAGTCTATGACGTGCGGACCCTGAATTAAGTTCCTTCCATGCAAGATCTCATTCATTCAATCCTTAGAACAGCTGTGTTGCCATTGCTATCAGTGACTTAGGTCCAATAGCTTGCCCCACAGGGCACAGCTGGCATCACGCAGAACTGGAATTTGAACCTGGACTGGCTGACTTCGGAGTCTCTGCCCAATCCACTGTGAGAATACTCTGCCCCAGGAGCCCATGTACATTCTCACTAGCAGATTAACCTCCATGGAAAGTTGACAGGGTAATGGATATGGCTTGAGAAGAGGCATGTATAATCAGGAGGAATGGTTTATGTGATGGCTTAGAGAGGAGAGAGGGTAAAGTTTTATGAGGGATAATAACTTTTGCCAGGTTGAAGTAAAAAAAAAAATATATGAGCTAGTAGGTTCAGGGAGGAAAATTGGTTTCAAAGGAGGGTCTCCAAGCCAAATTTCAGGAGTGTTTAAAAATTATTTAGGGAGACAATGGGAGTGCCTGTCCAGTCATACAAAGGGGAGTGATGTCAAAACAATACTTGATAAAGATGTACTTTGTTTCATTCTTTGATTTAGGAAACTGGCTTTGGCTTGTGCAATGAGATAAGATCCAAGTTTCAGAGGTCTTCTTGGAGACCTTTTGTCATAATTTTCTTGCAGTCTGACATGTTCTCTGTGGGAATGCAACTTTCTTCACAGTAGCCGTAGAATTTGAAGGAAGACTGAAAGGCATGACCTTGGATGCCCCTTCCAGTTCCAGGCTCCATACACAGCCACTTCTCTGAATGCATTCCAAATCCCAGATGGAATCAGGACAGGAGAAATTGCTGACAAGAGACAAGAATGTTGACCGGGGAGATATCAGGGCAGAGGGTAGCATCATGGTTGTGATCACAAGCTCTGCCCTCAGACTACCTGGGTACAAATAGTGGCCTCACCATTTACTAGCCATATGACTTCGTGCCACTTATCTATCTTCTCTGTGCCTCAGTTTCCTCAACTGTTAAATGGGGTAATAATAATAATATCTGTCGTGAAGGTTAAGTGAGTAAAAACAAGTAATGCATGTTGGCTATTATCTCCACAAGGTAACGCATGATCACCTGCTAATTTCTGCAGTTGGTCCTCTATCCCCAGCTCTTGGAACACTAGGTCCTTGATAGATATGTGTGGATTCAAACTGGGAGTCCAGGTTCTCCTAGGTCGGGCAACTCTTGTCCCTGCAGAACAAACATCTCTTACTGCACCTTCTGAACATCAGTGCATACGATCACAACAGACTACCCCAAGGAAAACTTTGGCTTTCCTTTTCCTTTCTCAACTCTCTGGACAGTTACAAGGAGTCCCAAGGCCAGCACTGGCTCTTTATGAACCACACAGGTCAATGTCCCTTCCCTTCCTCTCTCGTCATTCACCGCTCGGATCCTCTCTGCTCACACGCAGGGGCACATGATTTAACCTCTCTGCTCCTTTCCTTCTCTTTCATTTCTTGTCATGTCATCTTGGTGGCAGTGGAGGTTGAAGTGGGGACCCAGGGCCTTTCTCTCTCTGTTTCCCCCTTTAGTCATAGTGATCAGATCGAATTAGACAACTTGAGACCCAGCATCGTCTATGTGTAGAGTCTTGAAAGTGCCCCCCAAAGCCTGCTATAGAAATTACTCAAAAGTAGCCGTCTACCATCGTGAAAACCTAAAACTGAAGTTGATCTTTCTAGAAGTTAGCATTTGAGATAATGTATAAATTGATCAATGACTTTTGAACCAATTAATAAAGAATATTAAACTTAAAATGGTAATTCTAAAATGCACAATAGTCTGCTACACTATGGGTTAAATAGAGCTTTAAGGGTAGTCTGGGAACCAAGTCCTATGGGTGACATTGTTTCTATGGGAAAATGTACTCTGAATTCCAGACAACCCATTTACCCACTAACTTTCGGGAAAGGACCCTTTGGTAAGTTGGAGACTGACTAAAAATACCAAATATTTTCATGTATTTTTTATCGATGTATTAAAAACACATTTTTAGGTTTTATCTTAATAGACTGAAATAAATTCTAGACTCTTCCATGAGTTGATTTCCTGACCTCTGAAGCATAATTAAAAGTAGGTTTGTGGATTTTCTGCAAAGAAAGGGCCTGGCTATTTTAATTAGCTTAATGTACGTAAAATCAATTATTTTGAGACGGTAGACAAACAAAATCATTCATATTGTTGGCAGGTTTGCACAAATGATTTCACAAGGGTAAATCATTTTCAGGTTACATAGGACAGATGCATGCGGCCTATGTGAGAACGTTTGGAAGTATTCTGGACTCTTTTTTTCAAAGGCACACACTGCACGTGCAATCAATTGGAATCTGTTTCTTCAGTTATTTCTTTATTACCCACCCAGTAATGATGGCTGCCTCCTCGCAGGGCAATGTGACACTTTTATGTTATCAAGTGGTCTTTCTTTTGACCATTTTAGAAAAGACACAATATCTTCCCTTCACCATCGGAAGTCAGCTTCCCTGTGAGGGTTTACACAGGAGGATGAGTTGAGGAAATACATTTATAGTATTTCAAACTCATGTTAACAGAAACAGAAAAGTTGTAGGTCACAGAGTAGAAGGGACCCAGATCTGGCCACAAGACCTGAGTTTTGGCCCTGACTCTTGAACTGAGTCACCTCAGACCCTTTGTCTGCACGACGAAGGCTTTGGCGTCTTGCCTTGAAGTTCCTTTCCAGTCTTATGTTTTGTGTCATGGGTAGCTAATAATGTAAGGATTGGGGTGATGCTTTCTTCCAAAATCTTGTCTTTCCACTCACAGCAGTTTAGTGGGGAGCAGACAGAGGCTGCCAATATCACAATAACTTTTTCTCCACTCACATTAACTTTAAAATGTATTTTAACAAATAGCAGGTTAGGTGTCTGTGAATAATAATCAGTATTCTCCAAACTTTCAGTTTTCTTTTTCTTTCTTTCTTTCTTTCTTTCTTTCTTTCTTTCTTTCTTTCTTTCTTTCTTTCTTTCTTTCTTTCTTTCTTTCTTTCTTCTTTCTTTCTTTTTCTTTCTTTCTTTCTTTCTTTCTTTCTTTCTTTCTTTCCCTTTTATGTTACCCTTCCTCCCTCCCTTCCTTCCTCTCTTCCTTCCATCTTTCCTTCTTTCCTTCCCTTGCCTTTAAAAGGCAGACCAATGGATTTGGCTCGGGATCAGCTCTGCAGGTCAGGATCTAACAAAGGGAAATCCCCTATGTGTTGGAACTTCGCAACTCCAGAGATGGGCCGTTTATGAAAGCTGAAGTACCGCTGGGGTGAGCCAAGAAGCCACTTGTGATTCCTGCCAGTTGTCCCCAGTCCAGACCATTTCACAGTGAAGGGCTCCGCCGTCCTCCCGCCTCCAGCTGTCCAAACCCAGGAGACGCAGCACCTGCCGTCGAAAGCCATAACAGCCTGTGGACATGGCTGCCTGGGAGGTCACGCTTTCTCTTTTGCGTGGGCAAAACTGCCCTTTCCTTAACTGCTAGTATTCTTTCCCTGGGCTTTGGAGGTCTGACTATCGGAAGATTGCTTTCGGACATTTAGTTTCCCCCATGTTAGTGTTTGTTAACTTTTAAAGCCCAAGATGAATGGGAGGAGGGATGGGGCAGCGGGGGAGGATTGGGAGGGGAGTGGGGGGGGGGAGGGGGATGGCAGCTAAGCCAGCGTAGGCTGGAGTGGGATGGGAAAGGGTGGAGATAAAGCAATGAATAAATGGCCAAATGAAAGAACAGCGCAAAGCAGCAGGCAGATCAGCAAGCCAGACAAAATCTTTACGGAGTGCCTACCGCTTGTAGGTGTTGTGTTAGGCGCAGGCACGTTCCGGTGGACAGTGCAGCCGTGTCCCCACCTTACGGAAACTTACAGTCCAGGGGGGCGGAAGACATTAAACAAATAATTCAGTGTGTTAATGATTAATAATTGAATTAAAAACTTGAACAGTTACAACTGTGATACAGCTGCAAGGAAGAAATTTAAGGGACGGCAACCGAATCCGGGAGGCGACCAGGGTGGTGTTCGACGCAAGTTGGGTATTTTTACAGCATTTTTTTTCAAATAGAAATCTGAAAGTAAACTGTATTGCAATATGATGTATGTTTTTTTTCCAAACGAAACCCAAGCACACATCCTGCTCTGCCCCACCCTACACCCCCACACGGGAAGCTCCCGCCCTCATCTCAGAATCAGCCTGGGTGTTCTGTGGTTTTACTACATCCTGAGAGCTCTGCTGTCCGGCTCCTTCCTCCACCCACCACGGGTTTTTGTGGGGCGCCACCTAGAGTTTGACTGTCGCATTGCCAAAACCTAGGATATTTGGGTTTTTTTTTTTTTTTTTTTGAAAATAAGTAAATAATCAATTAAAAAAAATGAAAGAATGAGTGAGCAAAGAGGCAAGCAAATACACAAACAAGACAAAAACTTCCATTCACTGTCCTTGGCATCCAGAGTGAATTTAAAAGACTCCAAGTTTTCTAGGAAGAATGGCTTTCTCTAGGCTCCTTCCAAGATTTGTTTTGCAAAGCTGCCAAAGGGAATTATAGACAATGAATTGGAAGTAACAAGTCTCATGGTGACACCCAAAGTGTTTTAGATCCAAACCTCAGAGCTAGAAGGTTCCAAGAAGATGCCTACGGTTAAATCAAATTTGTCCTGTTTTTACTAATAACTGCCTGATAATTTATTGAACAGTCCGTATTACAGAAATACCTGTGGCATTAAGACAAAACCGACTGTTGTGATTTATGGGGTGGGCTAATATTACGGCTTTTAAGGAAATGAAAAAAAAAATGCATGAGGTTTGTCATTTTTAAATCACCTTAAGGCAAGACACCTAGCACTCTCGGTTACCACATTCCGAAGAGCCTGATAAGAACAGCCACGCTCATTTCAAAGGTGTTCTCACATATATAAAGATAGAGATGGAACTGTGCCTTCCTCCTCGTGCTAGACATATCCTTTCTCTCCCAAAAACTGCCCCAAAGGAAAAAAATTCAGATAAGGAAAACTCACATTCATTCCTCCATTCACTCGTTTTATTGAGGCATTTGTTTAGCACGTACAGTGGTGATGTAGAGAAGGTAGGAGGATTCTGCCCCAGGGTGCTTATTGTCTAGTCACATTAGGTTGACAGGAGATGCCAAGAAAGTAGATATGACAAGAGTGAGCTATTTCTCAATACTGTCTAGAAATGAGAAGCTTGGAGTGGTGACACATTACTAAGGGGGCTCCTGTCCAGTTTAGAGGGGACAGAGAAGGCTTCTCCTAGGTTAGCGTGCTATGTCTTCAAGTACCAACTTCTTGGAAGGCGAAGTTAAACACAGACATATTTATAAACGCAGAAAGATGAAGGTATCACTTTCCCTGAAAACTTTTCCACCTAAGATACAGAGCCAAGAGAGAAAAACATAATGAAAATGAATATTACTGGGATATAAATTCCAGGAGTATAGAGACCATTTTGATCGTCGTTTTGATCTTGTTCGCTCCTATATAGCTCTGTCACTTTCGTAATGTCTAGTACACAATAGTACTCAATAAAAATAGTACTCAATAAAAATTTGTCGAAAGCTGGTGGGATGCAGAAATCCTGTTGCACATAGTAAAAAATCACCACGTGTGTATTTCAGTGATCTATAGTTTAGCGCAAGTTGGTTTATTGGCATGCTTTCTTAAAAGCCTTCATTGGCTTTCTGTTTCCTCTTGACCAAATTTCAATGCTTCTACCTATTTTTTCAATCTAATTGATCAGATTTCAATGCTTTTTCCTATTTTTTTTGTTCCCACCTATTTTTAATTTGCCCACTTCAATTAAATGGTTTCCTGCGTTTCCAAATTTGTTTTCTTCTATTCTCCAATAGAATTGCCATTTGCCATTCACGTTGGTTTGTTTACAGCTCCACTACTGTCTTGTTCATTCCCACTTGCAAACATTCACTGGATTCCTTCTTCTTTTCTCTTCCCCTCCACCCACCCCTCCTTCTGATCTGTTGAAATTCTCAACATTCTTCAAGAACCATTTTGAATTTACCTTGCTTTCTCTGACTAACCCATTCTCTCCCTCTCTCTCTCTCTCTCTCTCCCTCTCTCTGGGTGTTTTGATTTCAAACTCACGTAAACTCTACAGTCTATGTCACATTAATGAGTCTTCCTTATATAACCCCCTTACATCTTTCACTTTTATGGGTGTTAGCCTTACCTTCTCAACTAGATTCTAAACTCCTAACAGTTATGCTTTATGCCTTGTTATTCATGTATACAAAATACCCACATGGCTGCCACAGCGATCCTAAATAAGGCAGTGGGGGGAGATAATAATGCTTGGAAAGCTGGGTCCAAATTATGGAAAATCTTGAATTCTAGGTTAAAAGACTGACGTTAGCCTTTAGGCATAAATAAGAGCATGTTCTACCATATCAGTCAAAGGAAAGGCAAGCTTTTCCGAAAAGGATCTTTGTCTCCATAGATACTTCACCATCATCAACCAGTCATTATGAAGTAGTTACCAATCATTCATTATGAAGAAAAATCATGGAGAGGAAAAAAATTAGGAAATATCTTCTCTGGTTTTTAGCATCTTGATTTCCATGTTCCATAGAATAGTTTCCTGTTTCTGTTATTGGAGAAGATTGAGTCTGGTGGTCTCCACGAGGTTTCAAATAAGCTGTGTTCTACCCAGGGTTTGGACAGCACTGAAGTGGCTGATAATAGCTACTCTTTGTTTTTTTGTTTTTTTTTTTTTTAATGTTTATTTATTCTTGAGAGAGACAGAGCATGAGCCGGGGAGGGGCAGAGCGAGAGAGGGACACAGAATCCCAAGCAGACTCCAGGCGCCGAACTGTCAGCACAGAACCTGATGCGGGGCTCAAACTCATGAGCGGTGGGGTCATGACCTGAGCCAAAGTCAGCCACTTTACCGATTGAGCCACCCAAGTGCCCCTGATAATAACTACTCTTGACTCCAGAAGCTTTGGGAAGAAATGATAAAAGAATGAAAAATAAAATAGTATTGCGCTTATAGAATCTTTTGTTTGATGAACTCTTCTCTCGAGAGGCAAAAATTTCATTAAGAAATTTCTTTTATACAAATCAAAACCACACTCGGATACCACCTCACGCCAGTCAGAGTGGCTAAAATGAACAAATCAGGAGACTATAGATGCTGGCGAGGATGTGGAGAAACGGGAACACTCTTGCACTGTTGGTGGGAATGCAAATTGGTGCAGCCGCTCTGGAAAGCAGTGTGGAGGTTCCTCAGAAAATTAAAAATAGACCTACCCTATGACCCAGCAGTAGCACTGCTAGGAATTTACCCAAGGGATACAGGAGGACTGATGCATAGGGGCACTTGTACCCCAATGTTTACAGCAGCACTCTCAACAATAGCCAAATTATGGAAAAAGCCTAAATGTCCATCAACTGACGAATGGATAAAGAAATTGTGGTTTCTATACACAATGGAATACTACATGGCAATGAGAAAGAATGAAATATGGCCCTTTGTAGCAACGTGGATGGAACTGGAGAGTGTTATCTTAAGTGAAATAAGTCATACAGAGAAAGACAGATACCATATGTTTTCTCTCTTATGTGGATCCTAAGAAACTTAACAGAAGCCTATGGCGGGGGGGGTGGGGGGGGAAGAGGTTAGAGAGGGAGGGATCCAAAGCATAAGAGACTCTTAAAAACTGAGAATAAACTGAGGGCTGATGGGGAGTGGGAGGGAGGGGATGGTGGGTGATGGGTATTGAGGAGGGCACCTTTTGGGATGAGCACTGGGTGTTGTATGGAAACCAATTTGACAATAAATTTCATATTTAAAAAAAAAGAAATTTCTTTTAGAAATTTTAGTAACTTCAAAGGTAAGTGCTTTTATAAACCCATCTTCCATATGGGGCAATGCAATAAACCAAGAGTGGCATCCTTAGACTCAGAGAACTTAAACAAGCAGAAACTAAAGGAATGTATTTAGCAATTAACTGGTTTTTGCATTCAAACATTTAGGCAATGTTTCATTTGCCTAATGAAACAGCAGTATTTCATTTTCCCCCTGAAATGTGGGATTTCTTTGTCTGGCCTAGCTTAATAGCTATGTCAGAAAGTAGTCAAGCCACATTATTCATGGATTCTGTAATTACAAATTTTCCTACTCACTATAATTTGCTTGTAACCTTAATATCAATAGTCACAGCCCTTTTACAGTTATTCACCAACATGGACAGAATGACGAAAATGTTGAGTTGCCCAACACATACGTTCCTAGCTGAGGTTGAACAGGATGATGCTCTGCCCTTTTGTTTCAGCTCCCATGGCAAGAGCAAAAATAATGTCCTTTATGTGATCTATTGAGTGCCATGTGTTTGCATTCCTGCTGAGGGGCTCCCAGAGTCCTATTTACCTAGAACTGCGTGTTAAGAGCCAGACAGGAAGCTGGAAGACCAACTTACAAATGATCTGCTTTTAGTTTGAGCCTATTCCCAGGCATTTGTTTTTTTTGTTTTTTTTTTTTTTGTCAAAAATTATCACATGGCAGGCACTGTCCTAAGCTCTACACACATTCAGCTCATTTAAGTATAAACGGCAGCAAAACAGTCCTACTTTCAACACCCAATCCCAAGCACGGAGTCCTGAAAATTGTCCAACCTGTCCTTCAGTTTAAATGTAAACACCATAGCCCAATTCATACAGAGTGCACAGTGCTGGATATGGAAGAGTAACTTATCCAAACTATTGAACTTGCCCCACGCTCTCTCCTCAAGTGGGAAGCATTAGTCTTGGCCTCCAAGGAAACCCACCTGGCTGTGCCCTTGGCTATCAGAAAGCACTCCTCTCTGAAACCTTGTCTCTCAGATGGCCTCTGGCATGGCTATGGACAGTCATTCACAGACCCAGCCCAATCCACTGCTGTGTGGAGAGCTGAAAATGGACTTCAGATTCTGCTGACGTAGGGGCAGAGGTTTTTGGTTTGGCGTGGAAGGGAAGCATCTAAAAATTAATCATAGCCTTTTCACTGAGAAAATTAGTCCCCAGTTAGCATCTCTCCTTTGCCTCCCTATTCTCAAAGAATGAATGACCCCTCCCTGGCCTTGCGTCCTGTCTCCAAAATGCCTCTGCCCGCGTCTTACCTCCATAGCACATACTTGTCAGGAGCAGGAAGAAAAACTCACCCCACTTTGCTTGCTTTTCAGAAAGTTGTCATGTCTTCATTTTCAAAACACTTGCTTTCTTCTCCGTTAGCGGATACAATGAAGCCTCATCTCTTATTTGAAGGGAAAAACGAGAGGTTAGGTAGACCCCGAAAATAAGGAGAAATCGCACTTTCAATCTCAGAATCTCTGTTGACTGAGCACTGCTGGGGATATTAATCATGAGGGCTTATTTTCCAAAGAACATCAGAGCACATCTGGAAATTTAAAATAACAGGAGGGTTCAAATCAACTGACGTTTTCCAGAGAATTCCTTGAAATAATTAACAAGATGCTGCCCACAGAGGCACAGAGAAATCCTGATTCTGTTCTGCCTAAACAAGCCTTAAAAAAAAAAAGTATCAAAATTCGCCTCAAATAGTTGGGTTTTTATTAACTGCCCTCTCTCGAGTGGATCCACACATACAACTGAAACCTGCCTTCTTTAGCTTTGTTTCGTTTGATTTGCTTTTATCCAAATGGAATTGACGAGTGGCTATTTCTAAGTGATCTTTTTGACACTACATAATTCTCATCGCCCAAGTTACCGTGAGCCCTAAGAAAGGAGGCTCTTTGCTGTGGGAGACAAAGATGTGGAGACCGCACCTCTCTTGAGAAATACTCCGATTAGGTGGCTCTCACCGAAGAGCCAAGGTCAAAATCAACTCTGGATTAGGCTCTCCCATGACAAGAGGGAGGCATTCTTCTGGAGAAGATCTTCTTTGTTAGCAAGATGGCTGTCAGAGGGTGCAAAGGAAGAGAAAGGAAGTGACTTCAACCTTTTCCTTATCTCTGAGAAGCAATGATTACTCCTTGTGGTTTGGTACAGACAGCTTGTCCAAGAATCGTGGATTTAGGCCAAATGGAGGCAAAAGTAGGGAAAGAGGCAACTTTGGTCTTTGCAGCTCCCTCTCTTCTCTTCCCCTTTCTTGCTCTCTCCCCGTCGTCCTGCTCCACGAGGTACCCGGAAACCTCTAGAAAGTTGGCAACATGCTCTGGATCCTGGAACACTCTTTGAGTCATTTGACTTGAGTATTACAAGTTGAATTATTAAAGTTCATATGATGACATCCTAACACCCAGTGCCTCAGAATGTGACTATTTTGGAGATGGGGTCTTTACAGAGGTACTCAACTTAAAATGAGATTCTTCAAAGTAGTCCCTAGAATAATATGACTGGTATCCTTATGAAAAGCAGAAATGTGGAGACAGATACGTGTACAGGAAGAACATCGGGTGCACACAAAGATAGCCATCAATAAGCCAAGGAGAGAGACCTAAAACAGATCTTTCCCTCATGGCCCTCAGAGGGAATCAACCCTGCTGCCATTTTGATTCAGACAGCCAGCCATAGCTGCGAGACAATACATTCCGCTGTTTAAGCCAGTCAATCTGCGGGACTTTGTTATGGCGGCCCTGGCAAACTGATGTACTGGGCTTCACACTTCCACTTGCTGTACATTTGGTTCCCAAAGTGTGAACCTCCAATCTGAGGGACAGTTGGAATTCTTGTCAGGGTCTCAAGATTTGTAGAGCCATTTTGCTGTTAATTTAAAGCCCAGTAAATATGCTCTGTGAATAATACACACAGATTGCTCCGTGATGGTCCTTTGCATTCCTTTCTAGATTAAACCCCATGACTGTCTACGTCTCCTCACTTCGTTCTAGCTGTACTGATCCGCTCATTTCCTGGAAGGAAACCTGTTTTCTCACCTCAGAACCTTTGTACATGCTGTTCTCCTCTCCTTGAAATACCCTACATATGCCAGGTGTTGGCCAATTGCCACAGATACTTTAGTCTTGGCTGAGTTGCCACATCTTCAGGGAGGTCTTCCCTGAGCTCTGCCAAAATCGAGTTAGATACCCTTCCTATGTGACCCCACAGCACCACACCACGTGCTCGCTTCTCTTCTATCAGTAAACAGATTCTTTGGCGATCATCCCTCTACTTGGTCACCTCACTCACTAGACTGGGCAAGGGGGTGTTTTGTGTTGGATCTCATATTCACAGCACCAGGCTCAGTGCCTATCACAAAATTCGTTTTTACACGTTACAACAATGCATCAAAACATTGTGTTTTGGTGAATTTTCATGGCCAATAAATATGAAACTACTATATTAGGAATCCTTACCTTTTTTATGCTGAGAAGTGGTCCTCAGCCTCAAAAGTTTGGAAACCATTTCTCTAATCTAGAGGTCCCACAATGGTGGCCCAAAGGCTTTGTCCAGCCGGCAGATGCTTTGGTTTGGCTGGTGCTCCAGATATCTCTGGATGTGGACAGCTCTCCCCGGGGTATATGTCCTTACAGTCACCGTAGGCTCCCCATTCCCACTGCGGGCCATTCACTCTTTCCTCATTAGCATTACCTGTCTGGCCTCTGAGGGAGTGGTTCCTCGAAAACGTTCCCCTAGATTCTTCATCAAAATGTATTTTCCTGATTGTCCCCTCCTCAAACGTACTAATTTAATTGAAAATAAAATCTAAGAGGTTGTCTCCTTCAGAAAAAAACCCCTATCCTATCCAGAACCTACGAGGAGAATTATTTGGGGTATAGATGAGCAGGGGATTTTTCCTATAATCGTCTAAAATGAAACACTCAAAGGAAGGCTAGTGGTTACTCCCCTAGAATTTTACCTTGTCTTGTAGGAAGGATGCAAGACTTGAAAACAAAGTAATTTTTTAAAAAAACTTTCCTTTTTGGACACTGCCGGAGACCCTGACAAGTACAGGAACAGCCAAATCAGGAGGAAATTGTGGAGGTGGACTGGGTAGAAGGCTCCACATAACCCCTAGTTAAAATTGTCAATCTCTAGGCAACAGAACATTAAATCACTGAAATTTTTTCATGATTATGAACCCTTTTTCTGATCTCTTTAAACAACTTCAGAAAAGGAAAAAGCTAATTTCATCCTAGAATATATCCAGATTGCTCTGGGTTCATGCTGTGATAGGGTTTAAATCCAATAGAACTGCTTTGTGTATTTATTTTGGAGACTCTCAAAAGAAAAAAAAAAAAAAAGTGCTACGTAGCTCAGGCTGACAACCAGGACACGATAATGCAGGGCCCTTCGAAGTGGAAGAAAAGTCCCCACTCAAAAAGAATGTCTGCCTTCTGTACAATTCTCTCTAGAGTTCCCCCATCCCCCACTCCCGCCCCCTTCCGTATAAACTTCTCAGAGGGACACCTTCGGTGACCCCGGAAAGTGCTGGTTCATATGTCAAATGCAGCTTCTCTTCTGACCCCACTTCTGATCCTGCTTTCAAGGCTGACACATTTCTGTTCATAGTTACCCTTTCTTTCCTCTCCTTTTGCCAGTTTTTAGTCCAATATGCCAATTGTCCTACACTTCCATGACTTCAGACCTTAAACATTTTAACCAGCAGTAGAGAATTCTGTAGAGCCCTTTCTGAAAAACCCAGTCTATAATCTCCTCCCTTCCCCCAGCCAGTTCACTGGGGCAGTGATTTCCTCAAAGAATTCCAACAAATTAGTTAGGCACGACTCCCCTTCCTGAAATGATGCTAGCTGTCTTTAATCAAGCTTGCTTTTCCAACTGTTCTCGATCTGATACCCTTAAAGTAGTTACAGAGTCCTTCCCCCTAAATGAAGCTAGACTGACTGGCTTATCTTCTTATTCCTGGCATTCCCCACAAATACTGATACTGTTTCAGGGAGGGGGTGTGGGTGATGAAGAGGGAAAGGATTCATTAAATCTTTTAACTTCTCCTCGTCTTTTCAGAGACCGAGACTTTTTCCTTAAGCCCAAAGATAAACATGTAAAATCAGCATCCCGGAGAGAGGCCTCTCAAAATCAGTCTTGGTCCTTTAAAAATGTTAGTACATATTCTTGTAGCTATGTATATTTTAAGATACATATGTATCTCCACAACACCTCATGTGTGGTCATGATATCCATCACATAAACTTCTGCATTTTCCAAACCCTGGGATACAATTTCAAACCATATATAAACTGACTTTATACTGCACATATGCACCGCGCTGGGCCCTACCACGCGGATGGCATCATTATTTCCACACGGTCTGATTCACAGTCCAAACCCAGGAAAGGGTCTCAAGGAAAAGACGTTTAGGACCAGGTTTCCAACTTGAAACTCTCCATGGGAATTTCCAGGAAAAAAAACTCTGACACTTCAAGGGAAAAAGAGTGAAGAAGGACCACAAACCAGAACCAAAACCAAACAAAAGGAGAAGCATTAAAAAGTTATGTGATGAAGCGGGATACTATAAAGTTTTTATTATGACTTGTTTGGAAAGAGCTTGTTTAACAAATGCAGTCACCCTCTATTCAAGCACAGAGCAATAAAAAATTTTATAGTCCACTATCACATGCCATAATGCGTATGGAATGGTTAAGCCCAATCAGATCTTGGAAAAGAACGTTTTGTTTGCTCTTCTAGGAAAGTTCGCCCTTTAAAAGAAAAAAAAAAAAAAAAAGTGAAGGGAGAAAGAAACCTCCACAAACTATGGGGATGGGGAATTGTCTGGAAAGTATATCCACTGGGGAATGGATAAAGAAAGGGGAACTATGTCTTTACCTGGAAGGAGAAAGCTAGTGAGGGAAATGAGGATTGTCTTCACCTATTTTGAGGGAAGTTTTGCCGAAGAGTTACTAACTTTCGAGTTCTGATGGGAAATAATGACGGAAGAACTAGATCCGACTGGTACGTGTTAGGGCGAAGGGAGGTAGGTAGATTTGACTCAGGAAAGAACCTTCTGAATGATAGCTTCTCACAAAGGCACGATCTGCCTTGGCAATTATTGAATTCCCTGTGTCTAGAAGCTCAAGCAGAAGCAGTTAGCATCTAATAGGGGTATCATGCATGTAAGGGGACCCTGCAGCAGGTGAAGCTTGGATGAGTCGACCTGGATGGTACCTTCCATCCATATCTAGGTACCTGTGATTCCGAGATTTGCTGAAAATCCCAAATGGGTGATTGGAGACATTTCATACTCTCTGTAAATCTGAGCATGCATCAGAATAGGATGTTCATTAGAAAAAAAAAAAAAAATGAAAAAGTATAAATTGGTTCTCATTGTTTAGTGTTCCCTATGGAAAAAAAAGGAAGTGTCAGAATAAAGTCTTTTTTGATCTCGGGTTTGGAGCACAGAGTTTTTCTGTTGTTTATTCATCACCCTTTTGTCAAATGTTTTCAAGTTGGAGATCACAACATGTTGAAAGGCTGTGGGGAATTCCAAACGGCTTAAAGAAATCAGAGCCCTCCCATTCTGAACAGAAATTTGATGTAAAGTGTATTAGTAGATTCTTTTCCTTCCACATTATCACCCCCGAATCTCAGCTTCTCCCAATCACACATCTGCCAAAGCCCCCCTTTCCTTTTGATGCTCCCTCCTTTGTTTTCACCTCCTGTGCCCTTCTGGGTTTGGTGCCTGCCTCCCATGGCATATTTTCCTTCTGAGATGAAACAAAGGAAAGCTATTCCGTAGCTCTCTCCTTAATAAGAGAGACCAAACGAGCTCACTGAAGGGATAAAGGATAAGAACGTTGGAGAATTGCTGAGCTAGTCTCATTATCTCACTCCCTGTTTATCCTCAAACTTGCCAAAAATTGCCCAGGAACAGACTTCCTGCTCCATCGTTTAAAATGATCTCTCTTTCTTCTACTTTCTTGCCAAACTTATTTCATGATACAAGAGACTCTGAGACGGAAGAGGGCAGAGTAATAAGCCCAGGATGAATTTTATCCTTATTAAGTACCTTTCATTCCTCAGAATCCCCAAAGGCCTGACAATCTATATTTCATGCCCTCCTACCTCACCGCAGAAAGCTGGACTCCATGCCGTAAAGGGAAAACACAGTAAGAGCAGAGGTAAACTCTCTTCGAGTCTGATCGCCACTTCCATTATGCATTAGCATTTCTATGACACACTGTATTGGTCAATGTTATATTACTCAGTCTAGACAGGAGGGAGAGGAGGTCTTCCTGTAAATGGTATTTCCACACATTTTCCTCTCTCTACTGACTTTCCTTCTTGGGTCCCCTTTTTGGGTACTAAATTTTCCCTCTCGCATAGAATTCTTATTTTAAAAAAATTTTTTTTTCTTAATGTTTTTATTTATTTTGAGACAGAGAGAGACAGAGCATGAACGGGGGAGGGGCAGAGAGAGAGGGAGACACAGAATCCGAAGCAGGCTCCAGGCTCTGAGCCATCAGCACAGAGCCCGATGCGGGGCTCGAACCCACAGACCGTGAGATCATGACCTGAGCCGAAGTCGGACGCTCAACCGACTGAGCCACCCGGGCGCCCCGAATTCTTCTTATTTTTAAACCCATCAGAATCCATTTCAGGGAGAAGCTCTACGAGGAGGGCATCTTCTTCACAGAGCACAGAGCAAGAGCCACAGAGCGAAAGTGTCCTTTTGGAGTTTGTCATTACGTAGAAACATGCTATGATGTCAAATATTAAATGTAAATAGCACGCGACCCCTACCTTATAGGAAAAGATATCTCACCCGCCAAGCGAAGGAAAGAGAGACGCAGTGACTCTACCAGTCTACACTATCCATGGAAACATTGAAAGAGCTGGTACATAAAGTGTGTGCTTAGCAGGTATCGCCTGTTTTGCGTTTAATATCTCCCTTATTTCCCATAACAATCTTATGAGGCGACACTATATGATTCTCACCATGAAAGAAAAATGGCACTCAGTGAGATTAAGCAACACACGCACATGCGAGGTCATGCCAATTCTTTAAGGAAGTGGAACGCACATTATTCTCGCTCCAGAGTCCATTTTCTGAACCACCAGTTTCTCTCCTACCTCAGGCGTCTCTTCAAGGATGAACATGAGGACAGACACCCTTCTATTTGAGTGGCTCCTTCTAACTCCTTCCACCTCTACACAGAGTTAATGCAGCCTTTCCCCCATCTCTATACGGGGTCAATGCAGTGACGGTGGGGGTGAGCCCCCCCCCCCGCACTTGGGCTTCTCCGTTCCTGGCTGACTCCTGGCCAGTGGAATCTCCCTTCAGGGTTCACGCTTTTTTCACCACTCTTTCCAGTTCAAGTTCATCCTTCTCTATAGAGTCTGTGCTTGAACTTGGGTGGGGTGGGGGCGGGGGGGGGGGGTGGGGAAGGCAGAGTGCAGCGCAGGCATTCGTTTCTCGCTGAAAGGGCAGCTGTCCACTGAGTTCACAGAGTAACTTGAGTAGGTGTGTTACTTAATACGCCGCAAGAAAATGCCCACCCCGAGAGTCTAAAATTGTGGATTTCGGAGGCCTCCTGCTGCTGCTCGGCTGTCTTCCAAAGCTGCGCTGAATTGCTTCCTCTGCAAGCAGGACCTTCTGCCGGAGACGTTGGGGGAAATGTGGTTGTTGATCTGTGGCAAGAGGTGACGGGTGGCCGCTCTGCGACGGTGGGACGTTAAAATTGATCTGAAAATATTTTTTTCCAAAGGGTGAGTAGGGACTAGGTAAAGAAAGCAAGCCCTGATGTTCCTGCGCCTCTAGAGAAGGTGTGCTGGCTACCAACCAGCTTTCCACACTCAGAGACCTAAATCCTCTAAAGACTCCTTCTGGGAAGATCTTGGCATGGGGATACTGGCCATGCCTGAGCTGGGCCTTCGCTGAGGTTTGGTTCCCCGGGAGCCTTCACCCCGCCATACCTCGTCACCAGCATCAAGGAGGGGGCTCCGCCGAGAGCGTAACGACTGCTTCTACGGAGGCGATTGCCTTTCCTCTCTTTTCTCGACAACAGCAAGCAAGTACCGCAAACGGTCTAAAACGTGACAACTCGGGGCCAAATTACCTTTGACCCAAGGCGCAGCAAACTTCGCCGCGTGACTTCTACAGCTCACCAAATGAAAATTCGTCACCATGGTGCAAGGTGGAAGGCAGGCCGCCAGCAGTGTGTTGCTTCCTGAGCTGGAAGAGCCCGAACAGTCATCTCCTCCTAGAGACAGCAGGGGGGCATTTGTAGCAACAGTTTTCTGGAGAAGTGTGGGATGTTTTGATGGTACCTGATGGCAGGTATCCCCATCTCCGAGTTACAGATGAGGAAACCAAGGCCCAGGGTAACCCAGTGGATTAATTGCTGAGCCGAGACCAGATGGCTATGCTTTTGTTCTTTATTCAGGTGTCTGTTGTTTAGACCTTCGCGGAAATAGCTCTTCCTCGGGCCTAAGCTGTGTTGCCATATACTCCTGGGAGGCTGGGCAGCTGCTCCTGAGACCAGGCATTCATTGTGTAGGCTTCCTTTCTCAAGGATTTTTCTAGAGGACGGAGCCAGGCTCCACCTTCTGTCTTTGGAGTTGGCATCTGTTCGAACTACTAGGTCGCCGGGGAGGTTTGTCATTCTTTGGGGTTGCCCACCTTAGGATTTTTGGTGGAAGGCCATTGCGATTAACTCGCACAGAAGCCAAAACTGCTGTATCCTCGTTGTTTTCCAAGTTTCCGTACAACTAGGACCCAAACGTCCACCCAGGCTCCCGCGATCGGATGCACCGAGTGCAGACTTTGAACCTGGGATGCCTGCGGCCGTGAGTGTGGATGGCAAAGAAGATTGTGGCCGTGGTGGCAGCTCAGGCTAATCAAGACCCCTCGCCAGCAGGGGCGGCAATGGCAGAAGCAGCATCCGGGGCTCGGAGCTGGCAGCCCAAGGATGTGGGTTGCAGAGTGTAGCGGTCATAGGCCGCCACGATGCCCTCACCAGAGCAGTCCGGCGGTTTGATTCGGGGCACTCCTCCTGGTTGGAGGATTCAGCCTCCTGTGCTCTACGTTACTTTGCCATTCCCTGAGCTACTGAGCAGCCTTTAGTAAATTCTTCCCATAGAGTGGCTCTCTACCCGCTGCTTACAAGGAAAACCGCTGCCTTGAAACAATCGAAACAAATTCAGAATAGATAAGCGTCTCGATTTCTTAAAGTAACAGAAATCACCTTAGACTATAAAACTATACCCTAGTATAGCCCACAGCCCGTGGCACTCGATAAGGGTGCATCATGAATAAAACCACACGTATTTACAGCTTCATGCAAACATATCTGCATAGACACATAAGCCTGTACATGTGTGAAAGTGTGTATGTGTGCCTATCTGAGTCCCCCAGTGCAATATGTCACAGTTAGGACTGTGCAATATGCAATATTGCAAATGCAATTGCAATATTGCAAATTGCCATTGCAATATTGCAAATGCAATTGCAATATTGCAATGCAATTTGCAATATTGCAATGCAGTATGTCACAGTTAGGACTTTTAGCCCCAAAGCCAAACTTCAAATTCCCTTCTGTAGTTGTCAGACCACCCTCCTTCTCCCTATTCCATTGCTTTCTGTTCACTGCCTTTCTTTCCCAAAAGAATGTATTTGCTTTTTATCGGGCAGAACAGCATTCTCCTTCATTCGCATCCAATTTCAGCTGCGTTAATCACTGACACAAAATGAACTAAGACCAACGTGGGATACTCAGCCAACACCAGCCGCGGGGTGGCATTCATTTTGCAGCAGAAACACGGAGCATGAAGCGAAATGTGAAGTTGTTCAAAGGGGGGTGTGCACCGTGTACCCTCGGGGACATGTGCCGTAACTGTTAGGAAGCCTACAGTTCTGAAATCCTGGTTCACAAAGCACACACACTTTTGTGCAACAAGAAATCCAATCAGGCAGAGGAAACTGAAGCAAACTTCCCTGGGGTCGCCCCTTAACCAGTGCTTTCCAAAGCTCTTAGCCAAAGCACGGAAATATTTTCAAAGTTTGCTCCCCCTGCGGATAACATAATTGAATCACAATGACTGGGGGCTACACCGAGGCAGGTATTGCCATCTCTGATTTACGGATGAAGAAACCAAGGCCCAGGGTAACCCAGTGACTTAATTGCTGAGCTGCGACTAGAATCATGGGCTCCTGGTTCATTGTTCTTCCCCCATTTCTTAACACTTCGTGGCTCTTCTTGCTTTTAGATGGTGATGTGTGGATCTCTCTCTCTCTATATCTATGTTTGTATAGGCAGATATTTACTTATATTATGCATGTATATATATTGTGTAGTTTTATATATTTGTTAAAATATTTAACATACACGATATATAAAATACTGTCATTAAAAGATTTACAGTCGAGGGAGAAGATGGAGAAATTGTCTGCATGTTCTTCTGAAAATAGTCAGTGACCAGCCTTCAGAGGAAACCAGCCATGAGGGGACCGGGGGGTGGGGGGGAGCTCGTCTTCGACATCTGCTTCCCTTTATAACTATTCTTGCGCCTCTTTCTTGAGGTAACTCCCATCCATCCTCTGTGGTTCAGTGTAAACATCCCTTCTTCTGGGAAGCCTCCTTTGATCCCCCTGTCTAGGTCAAGGTCTTTTTATTATGTGTATTCTTTTCTCACTTTGTCATTCATTATACATGAGTTGGTGTGACTGCTTTTATCTTTTTTGTGTGTTTTTAAATTTTTTATTTTTTGAGAAAGAGAGAGAGCACAAGGGGGGAAGGTACAGAGGGAGAGAATCTTAAGCAGGCTCCACACACAGCGCAGAGCCCCTCGTGGGGCTCCATCTCATGACCGTGAGATCGTGATCTGAGCCGAAATCAAGAGTCCGATGCTTTCGGGGCTCCTGGGCGGCTCAGTCGGTTAAGCGTCCGACTTCGGCTCAGGTCATGATCTCGCGGTTTGCGAGTTCGAGCCCCGCGTCGGGCTGTGTTGACCGCTCTGAGCCTGGAGCCTGCTTCGGATTCTGTGTCTCCTCCTCTCTCTGTCCCTCCCCTGCTCATGCTGTCTCTCTCTGTCTCTCAGTAATAAATAAACGTTAAAAAATTAAAAAAAAAAAAAAAAGAGTCCAATGCTTAACTAACTGAGCCACCTAGGTGCCCCATTGTGACTACTTTTAATAACCTGTTTTTTGCACATCAGCACATCCCTAGAACCTAGCCGGTGCCTGGCACAGAGAAGGTGCTTACTAATCTTTGCAGAAGGAGGGCATAAAAACACAAGGAGAGGCATTAATCAACAGGAGGTGGGGCTCCTCATCAGGGACGGAGTGGTAGATAAGATGGGCTCTGCAGTCAGAATACCTGTGTTTGAATTCCGGCTCTGAGATTTCCCAGCCAGGTAACTAAACACATTGCTCGGGCCCTCTGTTCTTCGGTGGCCTCATCACTAAAATGTTGATAATGCAGTTACCTGTCTCACTGAGCTATTTGAGAATTAGTGGAGTTCATATATGTAAAGTACTCAAGATACTGCCTGTTACATAACAAATGCTTAATAAATATTAACAGTGACTTTTTTTTTTTTTTTTTTAACTAGGTGGAAAGAAGGAGTGTGGGTGAAAACAGGTGTGCTGGTTCAATGGTGGGAAATTGAAGAAGATCCAATGTGATGATTTCTCTCTTCTGGGCAAGTTACAAGTTGAGAATGAGAGGCAGGTCGTGTGGCAGGGATCAGAAGTGGTACAGGCTGAGAGAAACCCTGCATACAGCAGTCCCATCGCGCAGGCCGCCTCTCCCCACTTTCCCGGGACCTGGCAGAGCCAGCTTTGCCTCCCCACAGGGTGAGCAATCAGAGTCATTTTGCTAATGCTACTTCAAGAACGGAAAGGTCAAAAGCCTCGTGCATGGAGCACCTCAGAGCACTAATCTAATCGGTAATACCAAGGCCTGAGAATTGAATGAGAATACGGAGCACTCCAGATCCGCAAGTAAGAAATAGTTTTTGGGTTCTGGAAGAATCTGGCCCCTTCGCCGTAGTTCTTCGTTTCTTGAAGGGTTTAGATTTTCTTGTATCCTTAGGGTGATCGCTCTGTTTCCTTAATGTGTGCAACTGCGGACATCCGCCCGTTGGGGCAGGCGAGCTAACCTGTCAGTGGGTAATGGATGTTTTCCTATTGCTCTGCTGAAGAGCATTAACTTAAGCCTTCACTTCAGCTCGGCAGATAGTTGAGACAACAGATGGCCTTTCTTGCAATTCTCAGGGAATTGCTGCTTTAGGAGGTTCAGAAGAGTGGCTTCTATTTGTTGGTGGCTTAAAATAGACAAGGCGAATAAAGAACCATTATTGTTATGTATGCAGGGAGTGCAGTGGCTGGTGAGGGCTGGAGCTGGAGGGAAGGAGAGAAATCTTGGTCCAGTCGCCTTCTTGACCTTGCAGGATGCAGTAAATTTCAGCTACAGAGTAGAAGAGGGAAGCCAAGAGTCGTTCTGAAGAGGTCGAGTTCTACCTATAATATTTGCAGATGTTGAATATCCTTTTTGGGGACAGGGCTGCCATCTTTTTTTTTTATGTTTATTTACTATTGAGAGACAGAGAGACACAGAACGGGAGCCGGGGAGGGGTCGATAGAGGGGGAGACACAGAACCCGAAGCAGGCTCCAGGCTCTGAGCTGTCAGCACAGAGCCTGACGCGGGGCTCGAACTCACAAACTGCGAGATCATGACCTGAGCTGAAGTAGGTCGCCCAACCGACTGAGTCACCCAGGTGCCCCAAGAACTGCCATCTTAAAAAAGCATAACTAGAAGATGGACAATGCAAATCCGTTTTCCAGACTTAGGCATTTGCAATGCGTAGTGATTCCATCAATTAAAAAAATACTTACAATCAAACTCTGGAACTTGTGCACTTTTTTCAGTGACAGTTTGGAGGCACATGGACAGGCTTGACATCACTTATCCTGCTTTCTGAGATTTGTATGACAAAGGGCCTTCCATCTTGAAGCAAACAAAATCATACCACCTTCAATATACATGTACTTTGCTCCTGTTCACCCATGGCATTCTGACATTCACCATAATAAGAAGTATTCGGCTTCACATAAGACTAGATTATTTGATGAACTCATGGGATTTTTAGCAGTGAATCTGACTAACTGAAAATAGTCATTGTTCAGAGCTATGAGGCCCACAAAAAAAGAATCAACAGCCTGGTTGGAAGCTTCCTATTTATATCTCATAGTAAAAACCTTGTTGCCATCTTGACATTATAATTTAGGGGCTTCTCAGATGGCATGTTGCAGGATGGCCTCGAGCAAAATGCACCCATTGACTGAATGGGATTTGATATTTGTAATGCTCTCAGAAAAGACAGTGTTCCATGTATGAGACATTAAAGAGACAGATTCTAACATAAATGAGCTCTACTGCATGTGGGTAGAGCATTTTCTAATTCCAAGGGCAAGAAATGCAGACTCTATAATATCTGCATTTCATCCAGGCACACCACCCCTACTCAGGTGGCAGAGAATTATTCTACAATCTGCTTGAGGATCAAGGATGCAAAGTGTAAATGCTTTCAGCAGATGCTTTGAATCTTGAAGGCATATGTTGTTCATACTTCTTTAAAAGAAATCTCCAAAACTGCTGTAGGACTTCAAATCATCTGAAATTTGGGAACTTCGGTTACTTTTTTCAGATGAAAGCAAAACCGAGACTTGGGTCATAAAAAGGCAGTCCAGAGCAAGGTGGTCAGCAGTTTATTCAATAGAAGGTTAATTCATTTAACATGAATGCAAGGTGAGCATAATGGGCTGTAGATGCTAAGGAGGAACATCAACTCCATGTGCAGTATCTTGGCAATTGGCAAAGTGACATTCCATGGTATTCTCCAACAAAGAATGTAGTCTTCTTCATGTGATAGCACCCCCAGCCATGCTGCTAGAAGGTTAAGCTGTATGTGCTCTTTGACTTTGTACCCAGACTGTGGTAGGCACCCTGATAAGCACTCGGGGATAAAAAAGCAAAACAAAACAAAACACAAAAAACCAAAAAACCTCATGGGGTCAGAGCCTCCCCGAATTATTCCCATTATAACAGCCTGGACATGAGGAATTACAATGCATTCCTTCACCCAGTCTCCGAAGACTTCATAAGGGGAAGCCCGTGGTCATTTCCTTTAGATTTCGTTCTTGTATTCATTCTCCTGAAATCTTGAAATACACCTTTTGCTCTAACAGGGAAAATGGAAAGATTTGAATATCTTTATTAAACAAGATATATCAGTTAAGGGTTTTGTTTTGTTTGGTTTGGTTTGGTTTGGTTTGGTTACAATCAACAGGAAGACATTCGGCTAACTGAGCTGAGAAGGGAACTTAATGGAAAGACTTGGGGGAAGCTCAATGAATTGCAGAAAAATCTAAACCAAGACTCAGAAAGGACCAGAACTGAGAAGTTTCAGGGACCTCAACAGCAGGAGTGAACACAGCACATGAGCAGGGCACCTTCAGTAGGATGGATTGTGTTGTCCAACACTTGAATACTTACTTGCAAAAATGAAAAGGGAGATGTTCCCTGAACATTGCAGGCCAAATTATAGAAGTTTTGTTGTTGTTTACTGTTTTTTTGTTCTGTTTTGTTTTCTAGAAGTTGTGGTGTGAGATCACCTTGATTCAGTCCTTCAGGTTCACACTTCATTAAAGATGGCTGGCAGCCTGAAGCTTGATGTGAATGGAGAGCTAGGAGAGAATATTGTCTTCCATTATCATTCAAATGGACTGAACAGGAAACCAAGGTCTTGGCCCCAGTCTCTGTTTAAACATGAAATCAAGGCTAGAACCTCTAAAAACATCTACGACTGGAGCTGTTTCTTTGTATCTTGGAGCTCCTTTCTGGGAAATCTGCCTGCCTCTTCCATAACCTGCTTCCATGTAGGAGGACCCTTGGGCACACTCCTTAGCTCTGCTTAACTCCTGGACGTCTAGGCCTATTGGGTCTTTGAGAGAGCCCAACACAGGGTAATCCTCTTCCCCAGCAAGTTGTGAGCCAATTTAGAAATAAAAGTAGACAGCAAATGAAAGCAAAGGCGCCTTCCTGTTTAATGATAAAATTGATCTAAGAGACTGTGGCTTAAATCTAGGGGAGAGAGGCTGAGGTCTTCTTAATAGCGAGCACTAGAATCACAGATTTACCAGTCTCAGTTTCATGCAGCATCTAATCACATCAGGCTTCTTCTCCAAATAAGTCCCTCTTTATTTGGGGGAAAAGCCAATTGCACCTGTTAAAAAAAACAAAAAACAAAAAAAAACCTACCTCAAGAAGGAACAGAGGAGAATGTATGCTGCCTAAAGGCATCTTGTTCCAAAGAGGAAGGTTAAGGATGGAAACACATCCATCGGAGAAGTCACGGCACTTCTCCTGGGGAGGAGTTATTAAAAGGGTAGGGAATGACCTATTGATGGGCATCGCCAAGTGGAGGCTAAATTTCATCCCCCTCCAACAAGACCCTAGAACAGTCTAGAGAGAGAGAGAATCCTCTCTTGTCTCCCGAAAGCCTAACCTCACCAGCTTCCTTCTTTTTTTTTTTTTTTTTTTTTTAATTTTTTTTTTCAACGTTTATTTACTTTTGGGACAGAGAGAGACAGAGCATGAACGGGGGAGGGGCAGACAGAGAGGGAGACACAGAATCGGAAACAGGCTCCAGGCTCTGAGCCATCAGCCCAGAGCCTGACGCGGGGCTCGAACTCACGGACCGCGAGATCGTGACCTGGCTGAAGTCGGACGCTTAACCGACTGCGCCACCCAGGCGCCCCCTTTTTTTTTTTTTTTTTTTTTTTTTTTAATTTTTCACCAGCTTCCTTCTTGAGGGTACACCTTATGTTGTGATGATCAACATGAGGAATGTCTTTCAAGACTGTGGCTACTTAGAACAGCGTGCCCTTCATGTACAACTTCCATCCTAGAGACATATAACCTAGAGTAGGAATGGTGTCTTGTTTTGATTTGCTGTTTTTATCATTTTTCGAGTTGCAAGGGTATCCAGGAGACATATTTCTTACTTCACCCATTTTTCTCTTCTTCATCTGCCTACCTGCATCCACTTCCCAAGCAATCAACACCATTATCTGCCTATAAAGGATTCTTTAATATGTTTCTAATGTATTGCTTTTTTGCTTTTTAAAAACAGCTTAATGAGATATAATTGACATCATGACCTAATGTTCATCATGACATAATGTATAAAGTGAACAATCAGATCAGTTCTGACAATGTATATACCTATGAAACCGTCACCACGATCATGATAGTGTGCATCGCCTGAAGGATACAAAACCAATATTCCTCATACATCTTTGTAATCCCTCCCTCCTACCCTTTCTATCCCCTGCTCCAGGAAATCACTGATCTGCTTTCTGTTGCTATAGATGTGTTGCCATCAGACTGTTTTGTTAGCTTCTTTCACTCTGCAAAATTATTTTGAGGCTCATCTATGTTGCTGCGTATACCAATGGTTCATCTTTTACGTTGCTGACTAGTATTCCGTGGGATGGATATGTAAGTATCTCCTACTTTTCAAAGGTTCCCATTCTGTCCCTTCACTTTTATGAAAGACCTACTTTTCTACCCGTTTTTGCTAACCGAAAGAACCCTGAAGAGAACTTTTGCTTTTACGAAAAAAAGGAGAAAAGCAAAAAAAAATCGCATGCTGTGTTTGTTTTGCAATGAGCTGTTACAGAGGCAATGCACACCCTGATCAGCTAGAGGGGCCCGGCAACTACACTCAGTGTCTCAGCATCAAGCCACCAGAGCTTTGAACTGTGCCTGTGAGCATCTGTGCTTTATCTTGATTATTGTGTGCATCCGTTAGCAAGATGCGTCCTAAGGTATCAGAAAAGCGTAAGAGAAGTTATTTTGGGGTCTGGGAAAACTCAAAAATGTTTCCCTATAAATGAATGGTAATTGCTTCTTCCCTTTACTCCATTTTGGCATACGAAACAATCCGTAGGAATGCTCTACTCTCAGATAGCAAGGGAAACCTGCACCACAATATATTTATCCATTTACCTGTTGATGGACATTTGGCTTTCACAAATGAAGGAGCTACGAACATTCAAGTACAGGTCCTTGCACACGCGTATGCTTTCTTTTCTCTTGAGTAAATACCCAGGAGTAGAATATCTAGATCATATGGTGGGTTTATGTTTAAGTTTTTAAGAAACTGCCAAACTATTTTCCAAAGTGGTTCTAACATTTTACATTCTCACCAACAATGCATGAGGGTTCTCATTCCTACCCATCTTTCTCAACCTTGGATATAGTCAGCCTTTTTAATTTTAGCTATTGTAATTGGTGTAACTGGGTATCTCATGGTTTTATTTTGCATTCCCTAAGGAAAAGTGCTCATTTGCCATTCCTATATCATCTGTTCACCTCTTGTTCCCATCTCTGAACCAGGTTTTAAGGTGGGCTATTTGTGTTTATTATTGTCCTGAGGGTTTAAAAATGTATTCTGGACACAAGTCCTTTACAAGATACAAATATTTCCTCTCAGTCTATGGCTTGTGCTTTCATGCTCTGAGCAATGCCTTTCTTTCTTTTTTTTTTTTAATATAATTTATTATCAAATTGGTTTCCATACAACATCCAGTGCTCATCCCAACAAGTGCCCTCCTCAATGCCCATCACCCACTTTCCCCTTTCCCCTACCTCCCATCAACCTTCAATTTGTTCTCAGTCCTTAAGAGTCTCTTATGGTTTGCCTCCCTCCCTCTCTGAAACTTTTTTCCCCCTTCCTCTCCCTCGTGGTCTTCTGTTAAGTTTCTCAAGATCCACATATGAGTGAAAACATATGATATCTGTCCTTTTCTGATTGACTTATTTCACTCAGCATAATACCTTCCAGTTCCATCCATGTTGCAGCAAATGGCCAGATTTCATTATTTCTCATTGCCAAGTAGTATTCCATTGTATATATAAACCACATCTTCTTTATCCATTCATCAGTTGATGGACATTTAGGCTCTTTCCATAATTTGGCTATTGTTGAAAGTGCTGCTATAAACACTGGGGTAAAAGTGCCCCTATGCATCAGCACTCCTGTATCCCTTGGGTAAATTCCTAGCAGTGCTATTGCTGGGTCATAGGGTAGATCTATTTTTAATTTTCTGAGGAACCTCCACACTGTTTTCCAGAGCGGCTACACCAGTTTGCATTCCCACCAACAGTGCAAGAGGGTTCCCGTTTCTCCACATCCTTGTCAACATCTATAGTCTCCTGATTTGTTCATGAGCAATGATTTTCAAAGAGTAAAAGTTTTTAATGCTGACACTTTAATGATTCATCACTCCCAATTTTTTCTTCTCCAGATCATGTGTTTGATGTTGTATCTAAAATATCTTTGCTTGTGGTTTATACTTTCATAGTTTTAGGTTTACTTGAAGTCTATAATCTATTTTGAGTTAATTTTTATATGGTTCTAGGTATAAATTCAAGTTATTGTTGTTGATTTTGTGTATGTCTTCCAGCATCGTTCTTTGAAAAAAATGATTCTTTCTCCACTGAATTGCCTTTGTTGAATATTACTTGTCAGTATGTGTTTTGTTCAAATACCCATCAGTTGTTATATGTGTGATCTATTTTTGTACTTTCTATTCTGTTCCATTGACCTATTTGTCTATACCTATATTAATGCCCCAGTGTCCTGATTACTTTAACTATCATGTGTATAAAGACTTTATAGTAAGTCTCTATAACATAGTAGTCCTTCAACATTGTTCTTTTTCAACGATGTTTTGGTTATTCTAGGTTATTTGCATTTCCATATGAACTTTAGAATTGATTTTCTAATTTCTATTCCCCAAAAGCTTGCTAGAACTTTGATTGTTATTGCACTGAATCCACAGATGCATTTGCCATCTTAATAATATTTTTAAATTAAATTAATTTTTTTTTGAGAGAGAGACAGAGTGAGAGCAAGTGAGGGGCAGAGAGAGAAAGAGACACAGAATCCGAAGCAGGCTCCAGGCTCTGAGCTGTCAGCACAGAGCCCGACGCGGGGCTTGAACCCACGAACTGTGAGATCATGACCTGAGCTGAAGTCGGACACTTAACTGACTGAGCCACCCAGGCGCCCCACCATCTTAATCATATTAAACCTTGGGGCACCTGGGTGGCTTGGTCAGTTAAGCATCCAACCCTTGATTTCAGCTCAGGTCATGATCTCACAGGTTTATGGGATCAAGCCCCACATTGGGCTCTGTGCTGACAGTGGTAGAGTCTGTTTGGCTCTCTGCACCTCCATCTCTCTCTCTCTTTCTCTCTCTCACTCAAAACAAACAAATAAACATTTTCAAAAGATGATATTGAACCTTAAGACCCATGACAAACATATCTCTCTCTATCTCTTTAGGTCACAATTCATTTCCCTCAGAAATATTTTGTAGTTTTCAGTGTACAAGGCTAATCTTTTGCCAGATTTATCCCTAAGTATCTTATGTTCTTCATGCTATTGTAAATAATATTTTTAAATTTCAATTTCAAATTGCTGACTTATAGAAATACAATTGATTTTGCTATTGATCTTTTACCCTTCAAATGTGCTAAATTTGCTTATTCAAGGAGTTTTTTGCAGATGTCACCAGGTTTTCTGCAGAGACAGTCATGCACTCTACAAAGAAAAACATTTTTGCTTCTTCTGCTCCAAGATGAATGCCATTTTGCGTGCCTTACTGCTCTGCCTAAGCCACCAGTGCAATGTTGAATAGGAGTATAAGAAAGTACATCTTTTTCTTCTTCCGGAACTTAAGGGGAAAGCATTAAGTCTTTCACCATTAAGTATTGTGTTGGCTCTAGGTTTTTCTTAGATGTTCTTTATTAGATTGAGCAGAAATTCTCTTAGTTTGCTGAGTGCTTTTACCAGGGATGCACATTGGATTTGGTCAAATGCTATTTTTGCATGTATTCAGATGATGTGGTTTTTCTTTTTTTTTTAGTGTGCTCGTGTGATTAATTACCTGGGCTGATTTCAATGTCAAACTAAACTTGCATTCTTAGGATAAACCTCACTTGGTCATAATGTATTATTCCTTTCGTATATTCTTGGATTTGATCTCCCGAAATTTAGTTTCAAAACGAGGTGATAATTATCTATGTTCATGAGGAATACTGATCTGTACTTTTCTTATTTTGTAACGTTTTTGTTTGGTTGGGGAATCAAGGTAATCGTGGGCTTACAGAATAAGACGGGAAGTATTTCCTTCCCTTCAATTTTCTGTAAGAGGTTGTGTAGAATTAGGATTACTTATTCCCTAAATATTTGGTGGAATTCATTAGTAATGCCATCTAAACTCAGAATTTTTTTCTAAGTTTTCTTTCTAAGCATAGAGGGTTTTTAACTATAAATTCAATTTTTTAAAATAGATATAGTGCTAAGCAGGCTATATATTTCTTCTTTGGTGAGCTTCAGTAGTTTGTGTCTTTCAAGGAATTTATCCATTTCATCTGTGTTGTTGAAGTTCTTGAAATAGAGTTGTTGAATACATTCCCATTATCCCATTATCCAAATCTATAATAGGCTTTCATTTCTGCCTTTCTAGCCTTTATGGTATTGTTTTCATCCATTTTACTTATACATAGGTCATAAACCCAATAGTACATTACTATAATTTTCATTTAAATAGTAAAGTGTTTTAAAAAGAAATTTAAATAATAACATAATAAATCTCACGTATTTTTCTTTAGTTTCTTCATTCTTTTGAGTAGATCCACATTTTCATCTGGTAACATTTTCCTTCTATTTGAAGGATTTCCTTTAACATTTCTTGCACTGGGGTGCTGCTGGTGATACATCCTTTCAGCTTTTGTATGATTGAAAAGGTATTTCATTGAGTGTAGAATTCTGGGTTGATAGCCATTTTTCCCATAGTATTTTAAGCATGTTGCCTCACTGGCTTCTCATTTGCATAGTTTCAGTTGATGGATTTGCTATCTACCTTGTTTTTGTTTGTATGTAACATGTGGCTTTTTTCTACCTGCTTGTAAGCTTTTCTATTGATCACTGCTTTCGAAAAGTTTGATTATTGTATGTCTCGGTACAGTCTTATGTTTCTTGTGCTTGGAATTCATTGGGATATTTGGATGACTTTTGTGGGAAGATATCAAGACACATGGGCCTTGACATCCATGGATGGCTCGAGGTGAATCCCATAGAAGTTGGTCTTAACACATAATCCATTTTATTTTCCAAAGGCATCAGCTATCCTATGGAAGATTAGTTCTGGCAGTAACTGCCGTAATATCCACTGAAGATCAATACCAGAAGAAAAACCGTATCTTAAAGAAGTAGTTCTACTCATTTAACCATCCATCCATCCATCCATATGTACATACTAATTCCATTCATCCAGTGAATATTTATAACACTTTTATATGTGACAGGCAGTGGAAACACAAAAATCATGAGACAGTGCTGACATCTAATAATGTCTGGCTTTAGCAGGGGAAAATAATGTCAACAACTATTTACAGTTCGGTGTGATTGCAACAATGTATTATAATGTAGGTAGGTATAAAATACATGAAGTTTCAAAGGCATATAAACTTTATTAGCATATAAAGGAAGGTTTCCTAGAGAGGTCATATTGGAGCTTGGCTCTTTAAGGTGAGTAGAAGCTTGGGAGATATTTGATGAGAGTGAGAATACGCAGAATGTTCCAGTTAGAAGCAGCAGCATGGGATAATGCAGGGTAAAAGGACGTAGAAGTAGTTCCTGGTCTGCAGGAGGGGGAGAGTAGGGAGGGAGGAAAGGAGACTGGTGGTAGGGCAGGAGGAAGAGACTGGAAGAACTGAGGTGAGGCCAAGCTGGTGGGGAGGAAAATTGCTTTGATCGTGCTAAAGAGTATGGTTCTTACTCACCAGGGTTCCCTCTAAAAATACACATTCCTGGGTCCTGTCCTAAAGCTATTAAATTAGAACCCCCAAAGCAGATCTGGGAATCTGTATCTTAAGAAACACTGAAGGTTTGGGAGTTAACTGCTATAAGTCAAAGGGTGCTGCTTAATGCTTTAAAACAGAATGCAATAATCAGGTTGGTGTCTCAGAAAGGTCACTGCAGGACTCATGGAGGATGACTTCAAAAGCAGAGCAGGTGGACACAGACATGCGGAGCACAGTCACAGCGCTTCGCCACTTATTTGCAATACGCAGAGTGCTAAGCCCTAGCTTTGCTGGAGCCGATCCTGGCCGAATTTAAGGAAATTGTGGAGAAGACTTGATCGAAACCGCCCGCATTGTCTCTTGCCTCTGATTAAGTCAGGCTGAAAAGATGATCTGGGCATGAAGATGCTCGAGAGTGGGCTGTTAGAAGACACTGGCCAACAAGGCTTGCCAAATGTCCCTTTGTTGACTCTGTGTATTACTCGATGTTCACTAGTAAGAGCCGTGGTGGATGCAGTGGATTAGCACTCAACATCTGCTTCACTCTCTTTCTCGCGTGATGGCTTTCAAACCTCTCCTCCAACTCAATCCACAGTAAGAAAATCATCGTACGTGCTGTCCAGCGCCCACAAATGCGTGTGTTGCACAAACCAATACTCAACCTTACTGAGTTGATGCCCTCCACGATTTCTATTCTGCTCTATTTCATTTCTTCCAGGGCTTTTATGATTAACAAACGATGGGTCCTTAGCCCCCACGCGAAGGCAACTGTTGTAACGTGATTTCCCATATAACAGAGGCTGGAAGGCAAAAGACATTTTACTGCTTACTGCGGCTAGTATTCCAGATATTTCTAGGCTCTACAAACCAAATGCTTTCATAGTGCTCTTGTTACTTCTGCTGGGCAAGCACGTCACGGAAGTGGTTTGTCCTTCTTGCACTGCCAGCAGAGGTTTTGTCGTGAGCATAGGCATCTTTCACAGGTACCAAGAAGAAAGACAAGGGGGCCTGTTTTTGCTGGTGACATTTGTATCAGGCACAGAATGGTTCTTGGGTCTGTAGCATTTATGACTTCGTAAGCATAATCAGAAAAGTTTCTGATTGCAGTGGCTTCAAGACCAAGGCCTGAAGAGTCCTGATCTTAGAGTGGTGGCTGTTGCTTTGGGTACCCAGTACTATGGGGTGCTTGGGGAGAGGAGAGGAAGGTTACCAAAAACTCCCTCCAAAGACTTTCTGTCTGCCCTACCAATGATTCTATGTGCCTTAAAACAAAACAAAACAAAACAAAACAAACGAAACAAAAATGACCAAGCAAAACAACCTGCGGTAAATCTCTACCTGTCTCAATTATCTAGAGGAGATTCTATTCTCTGCCAGGGACTTTGGACACCTACTGAAGTACGAATGAAATACTAAGACATGGGTGCTCAGGACTTTCCTAAGCTTTCACCCATCAAAAATGATCTGAGTCCAGTCACAAAATGAAAGAGAGACAGCTGTATCTAACATCATGAGTCCATCTTAGACACACAAGGTTGAACAAAAGTAGCAAAACATACAAGTGTGTGGTTCTGTTTATATAAAGTTGAGAACATAGGCAAATGGGGCCATATTGCTCATAGATCCATCTATACTTAGGGGCTAGATCAATAAGGAAAAGATGTCCACCATAAAAGTGGGGAGAGTGGGCATGGGATTGGGAAGGGTCATGGAGAGACGTCTCGGATGCTGGCTATGTTCTATTTTTGACCCAAATGGTGATTTCACAGGTGTTTGCTTTGTGTACTTTCCTGTATGCGCGCTGCATTTTATCTTCTCTCACTCACACAAAGGATGAACATCTGAATAAACAAAAATTTGAATAGGGATTTACACACCTTCAGGGTTAAAAAATAATTGATGATCATCCAGGCCATCTACTCATTTGATGCTTGAATCTCCCTAAGACCTCTTCTGTCCTCTGCTTGGCCCCTTCTGAAGAGCTAGACTTGGGTAGATGGTACTCATGAGAGCAGTAACACAACCAGGCAAGTAACAGGGGAGCCCCCTAGCTTTGTTGTCATGTAATTGTGGTTGTCCACCCTCTTCCTTCAATTCCCAACTGCCAGGTCACTGCAGATCATATTGAAAGACCTTGGAATGCTCAGCAAATCTCACAGTGAACCTTTGCACCCTCAGGACATAACTTGCTTCTCCCCGATCCTTAGGTATCCTAACTTCTTTTATTCAGCAGGGGATACCCATTTTTATTAGGATTTGTTATCCATTTGTTATCCATCCAACAAATATCCATTGTTATTTGGTATTGCTGACAAGAGGCGAGTAAGACAGCAATTACCAATACAATTAAAGAGAAAGGGATACAAAACCTATGAGTTACCTTGAAGTCTGTATTGCTTTCTTTTTCAAATGAGCTACTGAGTTTGGGAAGGGGTTTTGGGAGAGCAGAAATGAAGGATGAGACAGAAGAATACTCCACTCTGAATATAGTCTCATTTTCTATTTTTGGACTCTACAGGATGACCTGGTGAATTGAGAAGGTAAGAGACAAGTGGCCTGGACCTAAATGATCATCCAGTGGAGAGAAAGATACAACAGAAAGGTTTTCACTGCTCCGGTCTACAGAGAGAGATGCAATTTATTTGGGGGGGGGGGGGAACCAATGTTGTCAGGATTAAAAGTTAATGGCCTAAATCTTTTCAAGCAAAAGTTGTTATGTCGGCTTTAAATAATACATTCCTTTTACAAGTTCAACTTTTTGTCTTTAAGGAAACATAGCCTTTGCAAGAGAATTTTTCCAAAAGTTGTTCACCTTTTCCTCCTGCCTCACAATAATTTAAAGATTTTTCTGCTGATTAGAGTTTCCTTAATAAATGGGCATGATACATAAGGATAATATGTCTTTTGTTTGTCCATCAAATATCTGCTAGATGAGTAACAATGAACAAATGAAAAAAATATTATGAAAGAATAAATAACCATTTGGAACCAGGTAGTTCTTTTTGATATATACAAAGGTTACACATTTTCATGAGAATGACTTCTGACTTCTGAATTACAGGTAATGATTCTGTTATAACAAAAGGCAAAACTAAGTAAAGCTGCCTCTCTCCTCTATGCAGGCAAAAGAAAGTTGAAAAATGAAACAATTATCTGGATAATTCAGACAAAAAATCAACTATTGAGGGAAAGGAGGCCCTTTTTTCCTGGCCCAAATTAATTTGAGCCATCCAATAACATGACCCGCTAGAGTGGAATTTGGCATTAAAGAGGCTTGTCTTGGCTCCTGTCCAGCAGGGTTTAGTTACTGAATTCCTTAAAGGACATTGTTCAAACATGGTCTCCCATGTAACTGGGTTCCAAAGCATGAGCTGCAAGAACCTTGACATCACCAGGCGACTCCAGGGTATTACTCCCTTGGATCGAATTATCCAGAAAATCACTCTCATTCCAGTTCACCTTTCTGCCTTAGACAAAAGTTAAGTGTATTGCCCCAAATCTGCTACATAATAATTACATGCGAAAGCTTTGCCTGCAAAGTCTGTTCATAAATATGATCTCAGTTCCTAGACTGCATAGATAGAAACCAATGGGCAAAGGGCGACGGCTATTTGGTAACCCCTCTCTCACTACCTTGATCTTCCACATTTCCATTCCTCTGAATGCACATTTGAGTAGTGAAATAATTGCATCGATTTCATGAAGGGTAGAAATCACGGCGCTTGAACTGCCTACTATCCTAACGTGTCTTGCACGACTCTTAATTTGTTCCCTGAACCCTCGCTTACCAACTGGAGAAAACACAGGGCGGTCTTGCTGAGAGTAACCAAGTTGCAGAAATCGCAACTGTGGCCTTTTGCTTGCTTTCCTAGGGTTTGCACAGCTTTGCTGGCCACGTCTGAGCAAGGTTTTTTTGTAAAATGACCTGGGGTTAGGCATTCTGCCCATGTGCACACCTGGCAGATCGAATCCTCCTATCCTTGGGAACTCGGATCCATGCTGAGTTCCCATTTTCTCTGACTGCAAAACAGACAGGGACCAGCTGGTGAGTGCTGACACGGCTCACACTACTGGCGAGAACACTACTTCAGTGTTCTGCGTTTGCTCATTATTTATCAATGGGGAGATATTTCTCCGGAGAAAAGCATGTCCTTTGTCTTCCGACGGAAAGTCCATTCTTCCAATGGGAGATGACCTAGAGAGGAAAAACTGATAATTCATTTCCCATGTGGAAGTTTTCATTTTAAAGGTTTGAGTTCAAATAAAAGAAGTGAATTGTGGGCCTAGAAAGATCAGATACCTAACTTTTTGCCAAAGCGATGTGATTTCTAATAGCTGGTCATGCCATCTCTCATCAAGCAGGCTGCTTTTATCACCAAGCACATATTATTGTTATAAGTACCATTAACTAATCGAATGTAACTTCACACCAGAAATAGTTACTCACATCATCAGCCTCAAGGCAGCAAATAATTCAGCGCTGTGCTTGAAGTGTTCATGTAGACAAAGCACTTTCCTACATGACCCCATGGGCCTCTCCTGAGCCTGGGGAATGTGGGGGATAGAAAAGTGGGGAATCAGGCACTTAGCTAATAAAGCGGTGAGAAGGATCTTTTAATGCCGGCCCTTTCCTTTTCGATCTTCCACAAACTTTCTATTCTTAGGTGGGATAACATTTTAAACATGTAAAAAAAAAAAAAAAAAAAAAAAAAAAAAGGATTTTTTTTTATCCTTTACCTGAAATGAAAAACTCTCAAGATCTTATTCTTTCCTCCTCTTCTTTTTCTTCTTTCCCTCCCCTACTCTGTCTCCTTTTCTTCTTTTCTTTTCTTGTTCTTCTTGGTCTTGCTAGATCGAATATCAGGGTCCCTTTGCTCTTTGAATTATTCATGCTACTCTGATTAACATTGTATTCATATTCATCCAAAGAAGCTTATTACGCTTAAGTTTTCCAACCATGAAACTAATGGAGCATAATGGAAATGTAACGGATACTTAGCTATTGTCCTGAAAATAGGTTTCATTACAATTATAAGTAAGAGATATTAAAAATAACCGTAAAGCGGGAGGCATATTTATGCTCTTCTGAAGAAGAATAGACTTATTTATAGGTGGGGAGACATTCCGTAAGATAAGCGGAAATTAATCACATTGCTGAAGTTTTCAAAGAGGTTAGAGTCCAAATTAAATATAGAAGGGCAAACCAGTTTCTTCCTCTTGCGTGTTTTAATGAAGACTAGAGAGGCTGGAGAAATATTTATATTCTTTTATTCATATTTTCAGGATTGCCTCATGTCTCGATTCTTTTTCAAATCACTCATTTAAGTGAGGGTACTTCAAAGCGAGTATGGGTATTGTCAACTCCTCGTATCTTAAAAAAAAAAAAGGGGGGGAGATTTAATGGGGCTGGAAATTTAAAAACAACAGATGTACTCAAAGCGTGATTACTGCCATGAGTAAGACATAACGGGGGAGTTTCACCACTTTCCGTAGCTTCGGTTGACGGCTGATTGTATCGTAGAGAAACTGGAGCCCCAGAGTAGCGCTAAGACCATCTTTAGGAAGCTGCTGATTTCCCTTGGAGTGCAACAGATAAGGAGCTGTTTCTCTCTAAACATAGCTAGCTAACTGCTTTGTGGTTAACAAGAGACCCTGCAAAGAATGATGGGTAATGCATTTAAGGATGAATATCAAAATGTGCTCTGTGGTGAGAGAGGACATTGTGCTCCCAAATGCCAGCTGTATCACGCTGATGGAGTTCAAGGGTACAGGGGGACTTCGAGTCCTCCACCAATGGACGGACGTGGAGAAGTGAGCCGGACTCCAGAATCCAAGGTCAGAAAGAGACTCCCAACAGCACAAGTGTGCTGAAGTCAGATCTCTTCCCTTCTGGCCCCAGACTTTTTTTTTTTTCTCTCTGCAGAGCTACATAGCTCAGTCATGACGCCTTGAGCGAGAAAACAACGTCTTCAGACAGTGGCTGAGATAAGAAAAACGAGGCGAAGCTGAGTCCCAGGCACAATGGTGTGCATGTTGATATCACTGAATTATGAACTATTTCCTTTTAATCCAGTTTCAAAAGATGACTTCCTCCATATGCAATTAATTCCCCATATAACTAGAAGGAACTGCATATTTTAGAACAGTTGTGTCATCAGGATGAATGTTTAAACAATCTCTGTGGTCTCTTTCCCACAAACTGATTTAACATGTATATAAAGAGGCTTTTGGAATGAGCACTTTACATTTGCTTCTCAAACTTCAGCGTCTGTTTTCAGTAAATATTGAAGATGAAACTTCCCTCATTCATGCCTGGAGGACTGGCCAATTGCAACCGAGGAATGCAGTTCTTGGGCTCTCATGAATAAAATTCTTCAGTTGTGAACCTAGTCTTTCTCAGGCCATGTCAATAGGGCCACAACAGAATGGATGTAGGATAAACCATTCATGGCAGTTGACCGAGCTAGTCACAGATTAATATTCTAATTAATACCCAAAACAGTGAGAGTCACACAGACCTGGGTTTAAATCCTGACTCTGGCACTTACAGATCGGATGACCACATACCCTTGTTTGCCCGTGGTGGCCCCAGTTCACTCTTACTGCTCTGATGTAAATTAAGGACGCCCCTTTCAAAAGTGCCCCAGCTTGAGCCAGAATGTCTATGGTCACCCTGCTAATAGCGATACCCAGCTTAGGTCTCTATGCCCTCACTTTCTACGGGTGCACCCATATGTGTTGGGGATCTATCCTACAGACATATCGCATAGGCCCAAATCATCAAAACTGATGATGCAAATAACTTACCGTTAATTCAAATGCAACCATATGTGTAACAACATAATTCACTGAATTTTGAAGGTGTGGGTTTTCTCCCCACATACTGGTTTTCTCTTCTTTTCCCATTTCAAGTAGGAGCCAGCTCCTTCCTTCAGGGAGTTTTGCAGGATGAAAGGCAGAAGCCCCAGAAATCTGTGGCTTTTCCTGTTTTTTCTTTGCTTTCTCTTTTTGTAAATACCTACAGCCATTGAGGAAATAAGTGCCCCAGACTCTAAGGAAGAGGGACAAAGCATGGGGGGGGGGGGGAAGGTAGGGAGTCGGAGAGAAGCTCTTCTACAGAATGGGGTGGGGGAGGATTGCAAACACCGCAGAGAAGGTGAGCAGAGGGGGTGGTAACTAAAGCCACGGGCAGGACCGCCAAGGAATTTGCAGGACACAGTGCAAAATGAAACCATGGGTCCCTTGTTCCAGTCTGAAGATGGCAACAGCAGAGCCTTAAAACAAATCCGGGGTTCTTCTGAGCACAAGGTGGTGTGAAACTACACGGGTCCTGTGGCCATGCAGCTGCAGAGGAGGTGACTTCTTGGTGTGCCGAGAGGGAGGCATCCTCCACAAAGCCCCCTAACCCCCAATGGCGCCACCAAAATCCAGAGTACCACGGCGGGCCTCATGGTGCAGACGTCCGTGGTGCCTTGACAGATAGGACATCCCTTCCTCAATTGTCCTCATTTCCCGAGTAAACCTTCTGGTGTGACTTTGGGTAGGAGAGGGCGTCCTAACAAGGACGAGATGGATGCTCTTGCCACTTTAGAGGAAGGATGGAGGCTGAGAGTCAGAAAACAAAGTTGATTTAAAGAAATAAAGAAATTGATATGTTTTGCACACTTCAGTTTGTGGACTAAAATTTATTCCACATATGCTTTTATAAATATTTAAGCATATAAAACCAAATGTTTAATATAAGATCCACATTGTAAATATTCCTTTGAGAGTCTTTTTCTGCATGGACTGGAATGGCTGAGCTTCTTAAAATACAAGTTCATGAAGTGGAGGCGAAGATGCCTGCTTTCTTGGTAAACCTCCATGAAATACCCACAGGCTTTCTTCGCTGCTGCAAGGACTTTGATCTGCATTTAAAATTCAGATTGTTTGTCTCAGACATTTTCCTTATCCATTTCATGTGCAAAAAGCTCTGGGAGTCACTGAATGGTAGGTTCTGTGGGATGAGAATTTCCATGGGTTTGGTTAACTGTATATGTGAGCACCTTACGTATGACGGTAAATGCTTTTTGGTTTTTGTTTTTTTAAAGAAAAGGCGATTCTTTGTATGATATTTGAGCAAGTTACTTAACGTGCTACAGTATTTTTATCTATGAAATGCGGATCATACCCGCTTCTTGGGGCGTTGTCAGAGCTCACTGGACGTGACTCTGCCATGTTGGTCCCACAGTGGTAACACAATTTCTAGTTCATATTTAGCTCATGGTTCATGGGTTGTTACCTCGAACGTACCTGCTCACGCTCTCTGTTTCTCTCTCTCTTTTTCTTAGTTGTAAGCAACAGAATCCCCAGCCACCATAGAGTTCTGGGAATTTTTTGGTTTTAACATGAAGATAATTGATTTGTCCCCAAAAGGACAAATTAGCACCAATTTCCTCAGATACCCAGGGATGACAGAACAGATTATTTCATGCTCCTGCCAGCCACTCCAGGCCTTGGGCAGAGAGTGAATCATTGAGGATTAGAATTAAAAAAAAACAAAAAACAAAACAAAACAAAAAAAAAAAACACAGAGATTGTGGTCTTTAATGACTTTAGAGACTTCTGGGGATGCCCAAGGAACTCCCTCATGCCTGGGGTCCCAGACGCCTCCTCCCCATTCTGCCAGAGGAAACTCCAGAGGAAACTCAACTCTGTTTTATATATTGTCCATCTAAGTAAGATTTTGTTTAACGGAATGGCACAGCTAAAAAACGAAATAAAAACATTTGAATATCACTGATCTGGTCCAACCCCCACCTCTTAGAGTTGATGAAATTGAGAACTAGAAAATTAGGTGTTTAATCAAGATCACACAGCTAGTTAGTAGCAGAGGTAGGAGTAAATGGAGGTCAGCTCCAGCCCTGTGCAGTTTTCCTTCTAGCAGGCTGCCTCTTGCAGGAAGATGAAGCTAAAATCACAGATGTTTCGGGGTCAGGATTTACACCTTACGAATCAGCTGTACAAAAACAGTAGCTTATTTGTTTTCTATAACTGATTTAATCTTGCTCTGAAGCTCTCGTTCCTACAGACGGCAGGAATAAACTTGCTAAGGAACAGTCTCTTCCAGGGTGAATAAAAGGGGAGGGGGGCTGAATTTGCTCATGTCCATGGTGAAATTCCCTATCAGAGCTAATTCTCCACCTTCTAAGGACCTTCCCTCCTCCCTTCTTCCCAAGTTGGTGACGGGGTAATGGGGGGATTTAAGGATCCTCAGGGAACAGGAGGAGGCAGGTCTTTCTCAGATTGTCTTTCTCCGCCGGCTCCTGCTGTCCTACAGCTGAGTTGTGACTCCTCTCCATCTTTGGGCACCAGCCTCTGCCCTCCCTTCATGTGCTTTGTAAGTGTCTGCAGCTGGTGTAATTTGTGGTCTACTCTCAGCGAGGGCCATCTATGGTGACAGCTCCCAGGGAGCAAGGCCATCTCTCCCTGGGAAAATTCTAACCATGGTACCAGTGCCATGGGAAGGCCGTCATCAGAACAGAACTGACCCCCGTTCAGGAAAGCTCCTCTTTATCAGGCACCTAACAAACTGGAAATTCATTACATTTCGCATACATCCTTCCCTTAACTCTTCCTTGAAGTAAAAAATCAAAAGCAGACATGTAATTGTTTTAAAAGGTAGATCTTCTTGTTAAAGGCAAGTGAGTAAAAACATTTATGCCCTTCCTCTTCCTAAAAATCCAATGAAAACAATAAATGGAACAAAAATAGGAGGGAAAATCTCCCCAACATGAATGAAACAAGGAACCAGCTACAATCCCAAACCACAAACTATATTGTTTGGGGTTTTGCCAAATATTGTGGGCATGGATGGAGGTGAGGGAGGCGCTTAATGCTGACAAATGCCTCCTTGGATCTCAAATAGGATCTATATTTCTCTAAAATTGAGTGGGACGGCCCTGAAAACTCAAGCCACTGATCCTTTGTTTGGAGAGGGGAGATTGAAGTACGTGAATGAGACATGGGAGAAATGGGGACTTTCCTTAAGAGATACCGAGTTTGAGATGTTACAGATTTTTCACTTGTTTGCGCTTTTCTGAGTTTTCTGAAACTTGTTATATGAGTGCTTTTCACCAAAAGGATAGCCATTCTAATAAGTAAAAGCCGAACACAAAACAAAACAAACAGAAAACCCCAAAGCAACTAGTTTTATCAGTTGTGTGTAAAAGGATTAAAGGATCATTAACAGCTACGTCAGAATTCTTCTTGGGGACGGACAGTCTCTATTATGATACCTTCATGGGTAATTGAGTACAAAAGACAAATCAGATCCAGAGTCTGGAAGAAGACGGAAGGCTAGAGTGAAAACCAAATTGTTCTGCATTCAAATCTGGGCACAACTAGTAGGGCTTGGTGGAGATTATGACACCTGAGAGGCAAGCAGGAAGAGAAGAGGGAAGGGACCCAAGAAACAGTGGGCGTGGTGCCAGGGGTTGTGGTGCTCTTAGAATCTGTTAGTAGAAGTGGCCAAGAGTCTTCCTAACCTTGAGAATGGGGAGGTCTTTAAGTTATTGTCGTTACCGTGACACGAAGACCTCCTTCAACCTTCTGCTACACCCACAAGGATCTTGGCTTTGTTTCCTCTGTTATTTATCTATCTATCTATCATCTATCTACCTATCTATCTAATCTATCTCATGAGGTTGGGTAGAAATAAAGGGAACCAAAAAGATGAGATAGCACTTGTGGATAAGAAATGATGGTAGAATTACCATCTAAATCAGTAGCTCTAAATCAGGGCTGATTTGGAAAAGCCACAAGCTCCTCCCACTCCGTAACCCCACCCATCCACAGTCTATTCCAAACTGCTTCTACATACCTGCAAAGGGGTTTGAGCTACTTTCATTGGTACCATACTATAAACTTTGGGTTGAGAAGAAGGGTGGGACCATTTGGATAGAGATCAAGTAAGAAGTCATTATAAGGACATCCTATCTACACACTCACCTTAATCCTTTCTAGACCACTTCTCCTCTCCTCTCCCAGTTCATTCACCACATGTAAAAATAAGGGGAAAAAAAAAATCCAACAGATGAGAAAGAGGGTAATACAATGATTCTTACCGGTATCTGGAGACTGTTCAAGATCTCAGTCCTTGCTAAGATATCTGACTACTATTTTGAGTCCAGAACATATTCCTTCCCATTACAGTCTTTCTTCCTCTGAAGAATCTTCTATTTAAATAGTAAGGACTTCTAGTAACACTAATTTTTCAAACCATTATCTATTGAAAGCCCAAAGTTCCAAGACAAATTGTCTCTCAACACACCCATTAAAAAATAGTGGAGAAAAAAAACCCAGGGCAACCAAAGATTTGTAAAATTTCCAGTTTAAAAAATAGAAGAATGGGAAACCTCGGCAGTCATTAAGCAATAAGGAAATAATCAGTCCTGTTGAATAAGAATAGCGATGACTTCCAGCTCAGGTATTTACTTGGTTGGTGATTCTAGAAGCTGCCCTCTGGGATGAACTCCCTGCTAATTATCCCATGTTAATTCATGCTTGGTGAGTAATAAAGAACATAGCTTTCTTGGAAAATACACACCTTCCACACACTTCTTCATGCTGGTGCAGAACTAGTGGCCTAGGATTAGTTTTAAGGATAAAATCACAGGCGGTTGCCAGCTGGGCTTGAGGTGTCTTTGACAGTGGGTTTCCTAAAAATCTTAGTTGCCCTCTCTTCCACTTCCTGTCAACTGCATGTGCTTTCAGACACAGCCAGAGATCCTGTGTGGACCGTCTTTAAATAGGAAGATTCCCTCTCTTTACGTGTGACATTAGTGATCTGTCTCTTCCTACTCCTTCTTCGATGTCTGCTTCTTTGAGACGATTTGAAATCATAACTTTTCATGGTGAGACACCCCTGAACCTGAAATTTTCCCATGGGTCTGAACAAGGTTTTTTGCTGAGAACTTTTCTTTTTTTAATTTTTATTTTAGAGAGACAGAGAAAGAGTGCGAGTGGGGGAAGGGCAGAAGGAGAGAGAGAGAGAGAGAGAGAGAGAGAGAGAGAGAATCTTAAGCAGTCTCCATACTCCACATGGAGCCCAACTCATGATGCCACAACCCCAGGATCACGACCTGAGTCAAAAATCAAGAGACACTCAACTGACTGAGCCATCCAGGTGCCCCTCTTACAGAGAACTCTTAATTGATGGCATAAAGTCACACAGCATTTCCAGCTGAGGCTCCTAGCTTGATGTCATTGTTTCTAAGTGCTTTTTGGGGGGATAGAGAAGTGGTTGTCTTTGTCAGCCTTTCAAGGCTCCAGATCTTGGGGATTCTCTCCACCTTAGGTTGTGGCCACCGTCAGAGGGCACCTCCTTTAGGAAAGCAGTAATGGCTAACCCTAGCACTTGGTGAATGACAAAAGATACCTCACCTCTACCCGACTGTGGCTCCCATCCCCAAACCCAATTCCACATTTTAGATTTACCCTACTTTCCCTGACCAAATGTGTTTATTAGTTTTCCTTTTCTTTTGCCTGCCTGCCTGCTTTCTTTCTCTCTCTTTCTTTCTCTTTCTTTCTTTCTTTCTCTTTCTTTCTTTCTTTCTTTCTTTCTTTCTTTCTTTCTCTTTCTCTTAATTGCAAACTATAAAATCCACGCTGCTTTAAGCAGAATTCATTAGAAGTTATTTCTTAAGATGCATCGGGAGATCTGAAGAAGAAGAAGCTCAAGGCTAAACCCCTAGGAATGCAGCTCAGAACCTCATGCTGAAGGGATATTGCTGCCACCACCACCTTCACCTGCAAAATGAAGGCACAGGGCTCAGAATCCAATCTGTTTCCTCATGTTGCTGACTTCCAGGTCAGAGTTTCATGTGGGTGTTTGATTGGTGGATCTTAGGGCACATGCCTGCTCTTTGGCTGCAAGGGATGCTGGGAAGTTCTTACCTGGGAAAGTAAGACTGGTGTAAGAAACTACAAAAATGTAGAGCAGGGGTATGACAGAATGGCAGGTATCTGTTAACAGAAAATTTCTTGTTAAAGTTTATTTACTTATTTTGAGAGAGAGAGAGAGAGAGAGAGAGAGCACAAGTGGGGGAGGGGCAGAGAGGGAGAGGGAGAGAGAAACCCAAGCGGGCTCCTGTGCTGTTGGCATAGAGCCTGACTCAGGGCTTGGGGCTCAAACTCACGAACCATGAGATCATGACCTGAGCAGAGATCAAGAGTCAGACGCTTAACCAACTGACTGAGCCATCCAGGCACGCTGAGAATTTTTGTTTTTTTTTTTCATGCACAATTTTTTCACAAGACCCCCAGAAAGATTCAGGCTTCAGAGCCACTACGTACCACAGAGAGTGAAGATGAAGCATGAGGCTAAAACACAGTTTGGTTGAAGGTCTATAGAAGGTAGATCTCTGGGTTCCCTCATCCACCTCTGTGAAGCCAGGTATTTATATTTCCACCCTTCCGGTCCTCTTCTCTCTCTTCTTAGAAGACTAGACATTTGTTCTCTGCTGAAGTCCCATGCTCAGGGATGCCAGGCCGAGAGGAGGTCCAGGCCAAGGTGCTAAACTGAAAACAAGGAGATGAAGTTAAATCTTGCTTGGTAAGTGTGGAAATGATCTATTTTCAACCCCTGAAGTGATACTTTCGGCTATCTCCAGCTATATTCCTGATGCAGGCATATTAGGAAACTCCGCTCTAATTTCAGGCATCTTTGCTGTGGGCTGGGGGAAGGGGGATGGAGTGGGTTGTATTGATCATTTGCTTCTTCTCTCACAACACACAGGGATGGAGTTCTCATTCTCTTCTTCCAGGAATCTGTCCTCTCCCTGTCCTGCTATTCCATTCCATGCCACCCGGTGAGGCTCCCAAGAGTGTTCTGCACAAGCCCGTTTCCAGTTTAAGACAAACAGTTTGCCAGTTTAAGGCAAACAAAATGGTGTCCGGGTTATATTTAGTTTTGTTTCCACCACTGATAACCTAGACATCCTAGAAAGACAGCCAAATTATCAAGCACAATAGCTAATAGCTGAAATAAGCACACTTTTCTTCCTAACTAAAGTTCAGAATTTTATGGGAGAGAAAAGATGGCTTTCCCAGGTTCCAAGTGTCCAGGATCCTGACGCCGCATGCCATCTGCTGGTCTTAATCTGTATAGCTCCGCAGTAACTCCAGAGAGGGAACAAAGGGAACCCTCACCTCCTTCAGAGGCGGAGACTCCAACAGGCCTTCTGCTACAAGTTTTAGACATGAATACGTCCAGACCACCACTTTAAGAGAAATGAGGAAAATGAGGGCTATCCTATTTGGGCACGTATCTCAAAATTGTCATCATCCGCTTAAAGTTCATTACCACGGTGACATTCCTACTTATTTTCCCAGGTGTTGTAAAGTTTTGGGATGGGAATAAAATATCACTTCTAGAAACATAAGTTAGAGCACCCTGTATTTTACACCAACCCTCCTCTTTGAAACACAGGGCGTCTTTTAAGGAATTGTGTCTCAGAGTCTATACCAGCCTAATGTTGTAAGACTGCATCCTACTGAATGATCTTCCTTGGGTTTCAATCTTTGTTTCCTGCTGTGGCTTTTTTCAGTGGCTGCCAGATAGCAGATACATGCAACCCACACCTTCTCAAATAGAAAATATCACTAAATAATCTTAAATAATGGAGGCCAATTCTACTCTTTTCCCTGTTCCTTGTATTAAATTGCCTTTCTGAGAACAAACTGAGGGTTGATGGGGGGTGGGAGGGAGGGATGAGCATGGGTGTTGTATGGAAACCAATTCGACAGTAAATTTCATATTTAAAAAAATAATAAAAATAAATTGCCTTTGATCAAAATTAAATTATTTGAGCAAAGCAGTGCTGGCCCAGTCTCAATGGGGTACCTAGAAAGACATGGTAAGGCAGCAACAGGTTTACTTTCAAAGTTTACTGCCAACCTTTTATAAACCCAAACACAAACAAGCAAAAGTTTCTTTCACGGGGCACACATTTCTATTTGATCCAATAATCCATCAAAATGAGTGACAGAAAAATCACAGATATTCCTGCATATGAAAAAATATACTTAAGTCTGACCATTGTTTGCAAAATTGTAGCAGCAAAATACACTATCAACGCTGAAAAGAAAAGAAAAGAAAAGAAAAGAAAAGAAAATGGTAAAAACAGTGTTTTCATAGAGTCTATGGCCAACCTACATGCAAAAACTTAGAATTCCAGAAACTAAGCCATTAGCCCAGAAGTGGAGAAAATTCCTGAGTCTTGTTCAATCAAGTCACTTTGATAACACGCACTCACTAGCTTGTATAAATCTAAAATATCCAAGGGATTCTTTCCCTCACATCTTGTACAGTGAATACAATGAGCCATTAATTGATAAAGTAATTGGCTTGGCATCTGCCCTGGCTGTTCCCTGCAAGAACATGCAGGTCTAGAAAACACCACAAGAAGGCTTGGTAGTTGGGGAAGAGGCACAGTGGAGGGCAGGCGGTGACACATGGATGTTTTCCAATCCTGCACAGACCACTGATAGAGCCTTCGATAGGCCATCCTTATTCCACACTCAACATATGGCGACCATAATGGCCAAAACGCAGATTCTGAATTCTTGGGTCAGTTTTGCTGTTTAGGTCTCCAGGTACAGAGAGACAATAGCAGGTGGGAATCAAGAGGTATTGAGGTCTAGGTTGGATATCCTGAAAGCTGAGTTCCAGACCCAGTGTTGCCAGAAGTTAGAGGAGAGCCTTTCAGAAGCTGATTTACCTTTCCAAGCTGCAATTTTCTCGTCTTCCAACTCCTACTCGTACCCCTTTCTCACTTTCCCCTGCCCGCCCCCTGCACCTTTCCAGGCTGGGGAGAGGATGGGGAGCAGCAGAAAGTTCCGTGAGCTCCCTTCTCAAGGTGCTAGAGTAGTGGGCCCAAGTCCAATGGAGTAATTTTTAAAAACACATGCCTGGCCCGTCCCCCTCCCTGAATTTGGGCCAACCCATTACTTGTCCCTTCCTTTCTCAGTTTTCCTTCTCCCTCCCTTGGGTTCTTTCCTGTCCTTCTGTATCTATATCCACAGCCTCCTTTCCTGGTACCCAACAAATGCTCCCAATTCTGTTTCACTTTGTTGGCCTAAGAGGCAATATTCCCATGGCTATATGTTATGCCTTTTTAAAAATGTTGTGTGGATGGGTAGTTGAACTTACAGCAGAAAGTAGGGAAAATATAGAAAGGCCCATAATAATGGCAATGATAGTGATGATGATGATAGCCATGGTTTTATTGAGCATTTGCTCTTTGCCAGGCAATGTGGAAAGCATTTCACATGTATTCATTCATTTAATTCTCCACTAGATAAGTGCTGCTATTATCTGCATTTTGCAGGTAAGGAAACTGAGGCACCGAGATGTTAAATGACATAAAAGAGAAAGTTAAAAGTTACCCACAAAATCATGCTGAGAATAGCAATAACCACCCTGAAATCCTTATTTCTGCATGAATGGAAGGCCCCTTGCCTCATGCATACATTTATTCTCTAAAAGCAATTTTGAAGCAATTCTGTGCTGCCCTGGGGCCAGCCGTGGATTTAAGGACCTTTCCTGATAACACATTTGAGGCATGACCTTTTTTCATTAAATGCAGAGGGGACTTCTGGCCAGTGGAAGGAAGAAGGAGACTGAAATTCACCGCCATCCTACATCCTACATCCTTACTCCCATCTGGTCATTCCAAAGACAAAAATCCAAAGAAGAACACAAGATCTTGCCAATAGCCAGCCTTGGAAATGAAGGTGTTATAAATAGCAATCAAAAAGCGCCTACTACGTCTGCCCTGAGAGCAGTCACTTCAGTAACTGATATGTGTCCCAGGAGAACAAGTGTTGTCTTACTCCCATTAGTGATGGCAGAAACTATAACACACACACACACACACACACACACACACACACACTATGCGTGTCTGAGAACAGGGAAGTGCTCATGATGGAGGAGAATGAGAACCACTGAACAGAATGTGTGTGTGTGGTATGATGGCAAACATTGTTTAAAAAAGGGGGGGCGGGGGGGGACCCATATGCACTGCAAAAGTACTGGAATTTAAAAAAAATAGAAAAATTAGTGATTCTGCCTAAGGAAAAGTTATAGGGGATTTTTCTTTTCTTTTATCTTTTTTTTTGTTTTTTTTTTTCTTTTCTCTTCTCTTTTCTTTTAGATCCCCAAATTTCTACAAAGAACGCATATTATTTTTAAGCTCAAAATGGAGGTCAATGAGGTCACCTTAAAAAAAAAGGCTCTACAAGTCGATTAACAGTTGAGGCAGTAGATTATATTCAAGTGAAATTCAGAGTTCTTATTTTGTAAAAGGGAAGAAAACTAATATTTAGGAGCTAAGCATTTTCTCTTACATTACCTTAGGCAAGCTTTGTAAGGCTTTGTTTTTTTGAAGGTTTGTTCGTTTTTTTTTTAAATTTTTTTCATGTTTATTTATTTTTGAGAGAGAGAAACAGAGACAGAGCATGAGAGGGGGAAGGGCAGAGAGAGAGGAAGACACAGAATCTGAAGCAGGCTCCAGGCTCTGAGCTGTCAGCACAGAGTCCGATGTGGGGCTCAAATGAACTCACGACCGTGTGAGGTCGTGTGAGATCATGACCTGAGCCGAAGTTGGATGTTTAACTGACTGAGCCACCCAGGCGCCCCTGGCTTTGTAAGGCTTTGTAAAGTCAGTATTCTGTAGCTGTGGGGACATTAAGTAATGTGCCCAAGGTCACTCCCTGAGAAGGGGCAGAATGTCCAATTCCTACTGACTCCCAAACTCAGATTCTGTTCTCCAGACCAAGGGTGTTCCACTATTTTATCTTCTAACACAAGTATAGTAACTATTTTCCTCTATGGTTCTTGGGAGCAGCAATGGAGAGAGAGTAAGGATGGGGAGTGAGGCAGGCGGTACCTCTCCGAACTAGCTGAAGGCTCCCACGTGATCTGGGTTTGCTCTGACTCTATCCTCTGTCCCCCCGAAGATGTGGAAGTCTCAGGGGACCCATTGAGTCACGAACATGATTTCCAGGACAAGTGAGAAGGACCATCAGCAAAACACGTCTCCAGAGACATCCTTTGGCTTAAGAATCTCTGTGCCTTTGGCTAAAATGCACTCAGCCGGTGTAAAACTGAATTATCCAATAGATTTCTTTCTCTGAGCATAAAGATGCCTTAAACCCTATCACTCTTAGCAACAAATAAGTTTGCCAACTTCTCTCCCGAGTGGACAAGAGGGTGACTATGAACTCCAAGGAAGACACACACATGGAAGGCAAGAAGGGCACCAAAAAGCCTCAAGATCTACATGTCCTTCTTCACAGCCCTGCCAATGGCTGGCCTTGATTATAATATTTAGGTTTCTGTGTTTATATCTTGTCAAAGGAAAGCAGAATATCACATTCTATCAAGTCGCTTGAAAAGAACCACTGATTTACAACTCCGAGGCACTAACAGAGTGTTTGATTTAAAGAAGTGTATCTATGTAACTGAAATAAACACACCACACTCCAGAAAGTCTGTAGAGAGCTTCTCTGGGAGTAAATGGCAAAGAAGAACCACGACTTGTTTATATTCCTTCCCTTGCCTACGGGTTATCAGGGCCTTTTTCATCACCTTGGAGGGAAAACAAATGATCAAAAGATGGGTGACCCCTGTCCCTTCCATATCTCCTTCCTGGTATGTCAAAAGGCTTTCCAGCAAGGCAGGGCAAGCTAATTATTTTCTTCTAATCAATCAGCTATTTTAATGATGTGTGACACTCCTGATCTATCAGTGCCATTAAGATAATGTCTGCTCTGTTGGGTGGCAGCGAGTTTACACACAGTTGACTAGCCAGCCTGGACCCTCTACAAATCCAAACTCATATTCATCTGGGTATGTATTCCAGGGTCTCAAGAGGGAAAATCAGACCCGGATTCCCCTGTCTAGGTGGAAATGACTTGAGGAATTATTGAAATGTAAATCTGCCTCCAAAGGCCTACCACAGAATCTGAAATTTCCACTTATTCCTTTGAGGATTTTTAAAAAAATTGTTACATGCATGTATGCACGTACATCGGTACGTAAGTATGTACGTATGTACTTATGTATGTATTTTTGGGTCTTTGAGAGAAGTCACTGTTAAAAAAAAAAAAAAAATCCCCGAACGTACTGAGGTGTTACCATTTCTTTCCAAAGTACCTCAGAAATCTTTGTCAGAACAGCTGCCTTTCAGAATGCAAAGACACAAAAAGAAAGATCCGGAATACAGTCTTGGTGTCCCAGCTCTACTACTCCGGGGAAGGCGGATATCAGTGGGACAGCAGGAGGATCCTTGGGGAAGGAGTGGGAGACACAGTGTTAAGAGAAGGTGGGAAATTCTGACAAGAACAGGGACCTAAGTTAACACGAACACAAACTCAGTTCTGCTCACCAGGTTGCTAGAAGTCTGCCCTTCAGATCGTCCATATACTAAGCAGAGAGTGAGTCCTCATTCTCACGGGCCTGAGGTCACAAGCACAGGCCAAGCAGAAGTCTACTGGTGGCCGCCGGGGAGAGAAAGAGTGGAGAGAGTGAGCGTGGCTGTGCCGCAGGCCTCGGCCTTCCTGACAGCCTCACCCCAGGGCAGGCCGTTCCTCCTCCTCCTCACTTTCTCTTTGGCTTTGGCACTCTAGCAGTCTCAGGAAATCAGATGGGGAACTCGCTGGTCTCCGTCTCGCCAGCTGACAGTGGCCCCGACCAGATGTTTCGCCGGAAGTTTTCACACCCCTCTCCCATTAGGCGGTAATGGCACTGGGGCTGCAGGGGCCGGGGGGGGGGGGGGGGGGGGGGGGGGGGGGGGCGGTGCTGAGCTGCTGGGCCACAGCTGGCAAGCAGCTTTTGTTCTGGATGACTTCAGCTTGAAAATCTGCCTTGAGAATGTTCTCCTCTCAAAGGAAGGGAAAACCCTATCAAGGCATGGACACAGGCTGCTTTCACCTCTGAATGGGGCTGGTGCGGGGGAAGGGTGCCATCCTCCCTGTTCATAGGCAGCTCTTTGTTCGACGGTGGGGGGTGGGGGGAAGGATTTGGGACACCACCATCAACCCTGCCGCTTGGCAGAATTCACCAGGAGTGGCCAGCTTGCCCTGCATCCTGTCTCTCTCCACGGTGTGTGTAAAAATCTGTAGGCTCCTTGTAAAGGTATACTCCATGTCCCCTGTCCTCAGAGAGCTCCCCATTACAGCATAGGGGTACAGAAATATGAACACAGAATTACAATAAGGTGTCAAAAATGCTAATAGGGATCTATGTGTGTAGTGTGGAGACACAAAAGAGAGAGAAGAGAAAGCCTCACAGAAGAAGAAAGAGTGGTATGGGTCTTAAGGCAGAATGAGCAGGAGTTTGGAAATCGGGTGAGGGGAACAGGCAATCCAGACAGAAGGAGCTGTGTGTGCAAAGACACGGAGGAAGGGGGAAATTGTGGCCTATACAACTGCCTGTACTTTTCTGTGAGAATGAAGGGGAAAGAAGCTCAAAATTTATTTACTGCTTTCCTCAGGAGGCCTGGAAATGCCTAGCTGGAGGCCCAGGACTCCCACCTGGAGAACCTGTGGCTGCCAGGGCCTGAACAGATCTTACCTCCTCCCTCAGGCAGCCCTCCAGCCCAGGCCCCTTCCTCTTCACAGACCTAGCGAAAGAAGCATATCGGTTCTAAGACACTACGACTGCCATTGCTTGGGCTGGAGCATTTGGCTACGTTCCCGGCCTCTGGCCCCTTCACTCCCAACTCCCTGAGAAACCACAGACAGCCAGCCCGGGTTTTTTGCAGGGTTGGGGAGCAGTGGAATTGATTCCCCCGCAGTCAGGGAGAGTTGGGGGCTACCATGTCCCCTTCGCAGACTGCACGACCCCCATCTTGGGTTAGGGGGGCTCCGTCAGCAAACGACTAGGAAACAAATGGAAAAAGATACTCACCTTTATGAGAGCTCAAAGAAATGGTTATTTCACTGCAGAACGTCCTCAGAGCCAAAGGTGGCTGGGTTGGTGGAGACCCTGGGAGACTGAAGCGGTGTGTCTGGAGAGCAGTTCCAGAATCTGTAGCTTGAAAAATGCTCATTTGCTTTTGCTCAGTAATTTCCCTTCTGGGAATGGGTCCTAAGGTAACCAGCAGACATGGCGGAAGAAAAGATTTGTGTACAAATCTGTATCTCATAGCCTGTTACAACTGGGGAAATGGAAACAGTCTAACAATAGGGCAGTGGTTATGGAATTCAGCATCCCCTGTAGGAAGATTATGAGGCCTTAAAAAAAAGATGCTTGATTGGGGCGCCTGGGTGGCGCAGTCGGTTAAGCGTCCGACTTCAGCCAGGTCACGATCTCGCGGTCCGTGAGTTCGAGCCCCGCGTCGGGCTCTGGGCTGATGGCTCAGAGCCTGGAGCCTGTTTCTGATTCTGTGTCTCCCTCTCTCTCTGCCCCTCCCCCGTTCATGCTCTGTCTCTCTCTGTCCCAAAAATAAATAAACGTTGAAAAAAAAAAAAGTTTAAAAAAAATAAAAAAAATAAAAAAAAAAAAAGATGCTTGAAAAAAAAAGCCTTAATGATGTGGGAAAATATGCATAACGTTATATCATGCCCAATTGTCTTAATGGTAGAAACAACTCCACCGAGGAAAATTGCAAAGAAAGAAATTTAAAAGCAATGGGCCAAAGTGACACCTTGATTGGCTATAAATCTGGTACTTTGGGCGTTTTGTTTTGTTTTTGTTATTTTGTTCTCTCTTTCCTTGCTCCTCTGTGACTTTCTGAATTTTCTACGTTTTTCTTTCACAGAAAGAAAAAATAATAATAAACCAAAAAAAATCTATTGGAAAAAAAAAATTTATTTCCTGCTTTGGCAAATATTTCCTGGACACCATCTTATGTTCCAAGCACTAAGGTATGGTGGGGAAACACAAAGGAATGTGAACTTCCTGGAGCTTATGGGTGGACAAAAGAAGATAAATAAGCACATAAATTATAAACCAGGGCAGCTGCTTTGAAGGAAGTACCGTAGTCCCCCCTTACCCACAGTTGCCCTTTCCGTGCTTTTGGTTACCCGAGGTCAACTGTGATCTAGAAGCAGACGACCCTCCTTCCGACAGACCGTCATGTCAATAGCAGCCTAATGCTATGTCACAACGCCTACACCATTCACCTCACTTTGTCTCATCATGTAGGCATTTAATCATCTCACATCATCCCAAGAAGAGGCATGAGTACAGAACATTAAGGTATTTTTTTTTTAAAGTAATGTACTTTTTTTTTTAATTTTTTTTAACATTTATTTATTTTTTGAGATAGAGAGAAACAGAGCATGAACGGGGGAGGGGCAGAGAGAGAGAGGGAGACACAGAATTGGAAGCAGGCTCCAGGCTCTGAGCCGTCAGCCCAGAGCCCGACGCGGGGCTTGAACTCACGGACCGTGAGATCATGACCTGAGCCAAAGTCGGCCGCTTAACCGACTGAGCCACCCAGGTGCCCCAAAACATTAAGGTATTTTGAAAGAAACCACATTCACATAACTTTTAGTACAGTGTATTATTATAATTGTTTTATTATTATTGTTGGTCTCTGACTGTGCCTAATTTATAAATTAAATTTTATCATAGGTATGTACATGTAGGAAAAAATTGTCTGTATAAAGTTCAGTCCTATCCACAGTTTTAGGCATCCAGTGGAGAGCTTGGGAACATATCCCCTACAGATTAGGGGCGACTACTGTAATCAGAGTTTATAATAGAGAAAAAAAAGCAAGGGAGGGTTTGCCTTAGGATGCTAGGGAGGCCTCTTGGAGGTGAGGGGGGATAATCAGCCAGAGAAGAGCCTTCCCAGCTGCAGAAACAGCCCATGCAAAGGTCCTGAGGCAGATAGAGGTTTGGAAAATTTGGGAATCAGAAAAAGTCACTATGGATGGTGGGTAAGGAGAGAAGAAAAAGGTGGGAGATACCTTTGATGAGTTCTTAAAGGGCTAGATCATGCAGGGTTTTGTAGATGAAAGCAAAGGGTTTGGAGTCTTTTTAAAGCACAAGGAGAAGATACAGCATTGTTCTAAACAGAAGAGAGACATAATCTGAATTTAGCTGAGAAAAAACTGCTGACTTTTGTGTGACGAATATATTGAAGGAAGTCAAGAATAAAAAGAATAAGAATAAGAATAAGAATAAGAATAAGAATAAGAATAAAAATTCCCCCTAGCCCTCTAAGAGCTTATGGTGACTCAGCCAACAGTAGTAGCAACAGATATGGGAGAGGTGCATGGATTTGTGGTATTAGTTTGTCATTTTGGTTCTCTTTCCTGTCTCACAGTACTTTTTCTCTTTTGGGTGTCATAATTTAAGCTCCTCCAAGAACACTACACCATTTACCTTTATCCTTTCACTGTAACAAGTACGTGATAAGTGTCCTTGGTCTAGAAAAGGAGGAGCCACAGAGAGCTGAGGTGGAGACTCCAGCCCAATGACCCCTCATCACAAGAGACTCTTGGAGCTTCCCCGGCCTTCTTTGCCCGTCCATCTCCCTGCCCAGCCCTGTCTAGGGTGCCCACCTCAGGCTGAAATTAGAGAACTGTTCCTGGAGAAGAGTAGCTGATGCCAATCTCCCGCCTCCCAGACACAAAGTACTCATTAAAAGCCATTCCTCCCATAGTCTTTCTTGCTTCCTGGGGTCTGGGTAGAAGACACTCACAGGCATTTCTGCCCATGAGCAGCGTTGGCACATTTCCGGGATGTGTTACATTGTCTCCTCTCCATCCTTGACCCTGAGGTCTGGCAGATTACCCATTTACTGCTGCTCCAGATGTCCAGGGACATGTATGCAGAAGGAGATCAGATTGGTTTATAATTTATAAGGTGCCTCCCTCTAAAAATCTTTGAGGGAAGCCTCAGTCATTGTCAGGATCCTAATTCAGTCTTCAGAAAGTCTCCACACAACCTCCCCTTTGGAGAAGTAGGAAGATTTATGTCACATTCTCTTGTACGAGACTTCATCGATTCTTTAAATATGCTTTGCTGTGACTAGAAAATGATTATCCCAATGTGCGTGTGTGTAATCACCAATACATAACACATTAGCGTTTATAAATCACTTTCCCATACATCTTCTTTTACTACGACCCCATTTTACAGGTGAGATGAGTCTCGGAGAGGTAAGGTTATGTAGGTATTGGCATATAACTTGTAAGTTCCAACAGTGGAGACTTGTAAGTTCCAACAATGGAGACTTGTAAATTGCAGTCTGGTAAGACACAGTCTGCATTGTTCTCCATTATATCTCTGAAGCCTAACAGAGTGCCTGGCACATAGTAAGTGTTTGATAAGTATTTGAGGAATTAATTAATAAATGAATTAGCGACACCTTCACACGGCTGGAATTAAAATTCTGAATTCTAGGGGCGCCTGGGTGGCTCAGTCGGTTAAGCATCTGACCTCGGCTGAGGTCATGGTCTCACAGTTCATGGGTTCGAGCCCCACGTCGGGCTCCGTGCCCTCAGCACAGAGCCTGCTTGGGATCCTCTGTCTCCCTCTCTCTCTGCGCCCCCCCTCCCCTTTCAGGCACATGCACTCTTTCTCTCTCTCAAAAATAAACTTTTTTTTTTTTAATTCTAAATTCTAAGTAACACATGTCAAAGCTGTATCACGTTTTAGTGACTCTACCCATTTGGCTTATCGTGGACTGAATGCGGCCCTGCAGAGAGGAATTCCCAGACTAAGGGTTTCCCACCCTGCTTTAGCTCCATGTCCCTTTGCGGTGCTTCCTCTCCCCACCCCACCCCCCCCCCCCCCCCCACATCCCAGCCCTGTAAAACGTGCGTGTGTTGCCACAGGCCGTTTGCACACCATTTTGTGGAGCTCACAGTCAGAATCCCTACCCAAGTTCAAGACTGTCTTTGGAGAACCTTTTGCCAAAACGGATGTGTCACGGATAGTAAGTGCCTCTGATAAACTACGTGTCCCTGCCTCCTGCTGGGCTTCCAGGAGGAAGCCAGGAAGGAAGGAGACACAGAAGTTCCCCCAAAGTGGTGCTCTTTGTTGCATCCACAGGGAGACAACAAGTCCCCCCACGAGGATTTCCAGTTGGCCTGGAAAGCCACGGGATAGCCAAGTTTGGTGAAACGATTCTTTCAGACCCTCCGACTCAAGAAACCCCAGAGCAGCCTGCTGTTTAGCTGACTAGCTTTTCATTGATTTCTGAGGAATGAGAGAAGGTTGATTGTACATTTAAATCCTTGCTGACCCATGGCGAGGAGCTGAATAGCCTGGCATGCTAGGCTGTTCGTGTAAATACGATCTACGTCGTGACTGATTTATCCTCGGAGAGGTTTGAAACCCAGGCCATCTTTTTGCCCCTTCCCCCCACTACTCTTCTTGGTAAACACAAATAGAGTGGTTTTATAAACACTCTTTTAATAAACCCCAGAAACCGCGCCAAAACTAGCATCCACAATCCCGCTTTCGGGAACCGGCCCCCTTCCCTCAGATCATTATTCCTTGTGAAAATACCACATTCGGTTAAACAGACTTGCTGGTGTGGTCACATAAAATGGTAAGACGCAAAATAAAAAACCTTTTGTGTGCGGGAATGAATGAAGTGAAATAATTCTCCTGCCGCCTCAAGTACATCTGAACATCTCCGGAGTTCCCCGACCTTCAAAATAAAGATGAATTTGTGAAGATTAGCAGTGACAGCCATGGGAAGCAGAGACAGATAGCAGAGTCCAGCCGAGCTTTTAATGAGGAAAAAAGAATTCAACCATTGAGAAGTCGGGGGGCCCCAAATCCTGTATATAGCAACTGAATATAATGTAAGCTTCCCATATCCTGCCTGCTACCACTGTGCCCTCACTTTAGAGAGGCCAACTTTTTCCAACAGAATGAAAATCGTGGGCTAGCCTTATATAGTATATATACTTTTAAGCTATCGGAGAAAATGTGCAAATATGTGTGTAATGTAACAAAAATAGGTACTTGGCAAAATAACGCGTAATGACAACATGCGTTCGTAAGTCCCTGTATGTATAACGTGTTACAGAAACTTTTAATACTGACGCAAGCTTGAAAGCAAGAAATAATGACAGTCCTTAAGGCTCGTCGTGTGCCAGGCACCGTTCTCAGCATTTCACATGTGTCATCTCGCTTGATTTCCACAAGGTCCCCACGAGGATCCAGTTATTATCGCCATTTCACAGTTGAGGAAACAGAGGCACAGAGAGGGTGGGCAACTTGCCCAAAGTTATACAGCTAGTAAGTGGCAGAGCCGCTTTAATTCCAAGCTGTCGGAATCCAGACTCTGTGCTTTTGATCGTTACTCTAAAACAGAGCTCGAGGTCAAGGTGAAGACGGAATTCTCCATGGGCATGTTGGAGCTGGAGTACACCGGGAGCTGGGGGAGCATCATTTGTGTAGGATGGGTATTAAAAGCATATACCCTATAGGTACTGCAAAGCGGAACCCCAAATTCTGCCCAAAACCGGACACCGGGATATTCTGTTTTGATGTAGCCCTGGGAAAATTCTGTCCACGGGTTAGGGCCACAGGATATGGCACCAAAGAGAGGAAAGTCGTTTGTGCGCAACAGAAACCCTGAAACCACTCTATTCAGGAGCGGGTTCTGAATTCCCACTGCATAAGACGGGGATGAGGCATTAACGTGAAAACCATTCCACAAGCGCACTTTTGACCTCCCCCAAAGAGATGCCTCCAGTGGAAAGCAAGGCTTCCCGAGGATGAGCTCAAAAGCACAAAAGGAAACAAACTCTCATGACAGACAGTGAGCAAATAAATACACAACAATAGCGATACCTGTGCGATCTGAAAGAAATTTTAATTAGTGTTTTCTAAATATTCAAGGCAAAAAGAGAGAAATGGGCAAAAAAGCAATGCTTTGGAGAAATCATGGGAATTTTTTTAAAAAGCAAATATAAATTCTAGCTAGGAAAAATACTGCCATTAAAAAATGTGTACGGGGGGGGGGGGCGCCTGGGTGGCGCAGTCGGTTGAGCGTCCGACTTCAGCCAGGTCACGATCTCGCGGTCCGTAAGTTCGAGCCCCGCGTCGGGCTCTGGGCTGATGCCTCAGAGCCTGGAGCCTGTTTCCGATTCTGTGTCTCCCTCTCTCTCTGCCCCTCCCCCGTTCATGCTCTGTCTCTCTCTGTCCCAAAAATAAATAAACGTTGAAAAAAAAATTAAAAAAAAAAAAAAGTGTACAGGGGTGCCCAGGTGGCTCAATCGGTTAAGTGCCCGACTTTGGCTCAGGTCATGATCTCACGGTCGGTGAGTTTGAGTCCCGTGTCGGCCTCTGTGCTGACAGCTCAGAGCCTGGAGCCTGTTTCAGATTCTGTGTCTCCCTCTCTCTCTGCCCCTTCCCTGTTCATGCTCTGTCTCTCTCTATCTCAAAAAGTAAATAAATGTTAAAAAAAAAAATGTGTACAGCCTTAGCATATGCGTCAAACAGTAAAATAGAGCTGAGGAGAAAATTAGTAAATTAGAGATTGAGGAGACCATCCAGAACGCAGTTCAAAGGGAAAAAGAGCTGGGGCACGCCAAGAGGGAAGAGGAAAGATACGGAGGTACAGTGAGAGGTCTGACATGGGGTAAAAATGTTTTCAGACATAAAGGCATAAAGAAAATTCTGAATCCTCACATTGAAAAAGAACATGGAATCCAGGGGCACCTGGGTGGCTCAGTTGGTTGAGAGTCTGACTCTTGGTTTCGGCTCAGGTCACGATCTCACAGTCGTGAGATCGAGCCCCATGTTGGGCTCTGTGCTGACAGTGAGGAACCCGCTTGGAATCCTCTCTGCCCCTCCCCCCCACTGGCGTGCACTCAACCTCTTTCTCTTTCTCTTAAAATAAATAAATAAGTTTAAAAAAAAAAGAACATGGAATCCAAATATCATAATCAAGTACAAATCCATACCTAAATGCATATTGCTGAAACTGCTTTTATATTAAAAATAAAGAGAGAGGCCGCCAGACAGAAAAGACATATTACCTTAAAAGGAATGATAGTCAAATTAAAATGATGACTGACTTCTCATCATCAGTAATGGATTCCAGAAGACAATTGCATAATCTCTAAGGGCCAATGGGACATAGTTGTCAATTTAGGTTTTCAAGGGACCACTCTTAAACGATAGCAAAAAAAAAAAAAAAACCTTTTCAGACTTCCAAAAACTAAAGCAGTTTTCTACTCAGATCTTCATGGAAAGAATTACCAAAGGATATACTTCAGCGGGAACAAAATGTAAAGCAGAGGAAAGAGAGGCAGGAGAAAGCACGAACAGAGAAATGAGCAAAATACATAAGGAAATGTAAATGAGTATTGACCTGGGACATTCAGTGCTCTGGCCAGCAGTAATAACCAGAAGAGACAGTGACACTGTGGAATTAGGGAGTTCTCGTGCACTTGCCTAATTCAGGAGAAACACAGACACGGATGAAATTCGCACTTTGAAAACTACGTCATAAATATAACAGTATAAAATACGCTAATCATGTGGGTGCTATTTACTACTTTCTAGTCTGTTAACCAGTCATTCCTAAATCCCTTGAGATACTTTTTAAAAACAGATTTGCAGCCCCTGCCCCCTGCCTTTGATAATTCTGGTTCAATGTATCTAGAGGGAGCCTTTGCTTCTGTATTTTTTAGTTTACACTTCTATTTTTTTTACACTATTTACATTTCTCTCTTTTTTTTTTTAACGTTTATTTATTTTTGGGACAAAGAGAGACAGAGCATGAACGGGGGAGGGGCAGAGAGAGAGGGAGACACAGAATCTGAAGCAGGCTCCAGGCTCTGAGCCATCAGCCCAGAGCCTGACGCGGGGCTCGAACTCACGGACCGTGAGCTCGTGACCTGAGCTGAAGTCGGATGCTTAACCGACTGAGCCACCCAGGCGCCCCTTTAATTTTTTTTTTTAACGTTTATTTATTTTTGAGACAGAGCATGAATGGGGGAGGGTCAGAGAGAGAGAGGGAGACACAGAATCTGAAACAGGCTCCAGGCTCCGCACTGTCAGCACAGAGCCCGACGCGGGGCTTGAACTCACGGACGTGAGATCATGACCTGGGCCGAAGTTGGACGCTCAACCGACTGAGCCACCCAGGAGCCCCTTTTTTTTTCTTTTTTTGAGAGAGAGAGAGAGAGAGCACATGCACGCATACGGGGGCGGGGCAGAGAGAGAATGAGACACAGAATCTGAAGCAGGCTCCAGGCTCTGAACTGTCAGAGCACAACCGGACACGGGGCTCCAACTCACGAACCCGTGAGATCATGACCTGAACCGAAGTCGAAGCCTAAATGACTGAGCCACCCAGGCACCCCTGCTTCTGTATTTTGTAAAAGCTACCCAGATAATCTTGCTGGGCAGTAATAGCTATTACTGACTAGCCCAGTAGGCCTTACTCTACAGGTTTTTTCTCCTTGGGTCTCCAAGATGGAGAGACAAAGGGGGGTGGGGGGGCATGGGTTTTACCCTTTCCAAAGGGTGGAACCCTTTGGAAACTCAATGCACCACAAAAGAAGCTCCTGCACCATAAAAGAATCCCTGTCCTGGGATTATAATGGGAAAATCCTCTTTATTCTTTCTGGCATGTAATGTTTTTTCCAGGTGATTGATTTGAGGAGGTAATTTAGTAGATCCTGATAACTGAAAACAAACTATTTTGAAGTGATGATTTAAATTGTGTATTGGCAAGAATTAAATATTTAGGCACAACGACTGTGCGAGTCAGAAAGTGATTTTTGCGATGACGTGACAACTGCCAGCATTCTGCATGCAATAGCCCAGAGGTTTAAATGCTTGAAGGGATGAGCAGTGCTACTTGTGAGAAAGCACTTTTTAAAACTAGGTAAGAGCTCTCAGCTCCTTCTTTAGCCTGGGTGAAAAGTATAGGTCAATATCTGAGAGTCCCATGAAAATACAGTGTGGCTGTAATAAAAATGGGATATCACTTACCAGATCCTTGTGTTGAGGTCCCATGATCTATTTTTGAAGAATATTTATCAGTGGAGCCCAGTTCCCCAAACTCAGCAATAGATGCCCTACGTATAAAGAGCCAAAGTCTAGGGAAATGCAAATTTGCCTCTTTTTCTAACACCTGTTCTACTGAATTTACAGGATTAAAAAAAAAAAAAAAAAAAAAAAAGATGTGTAGTGTGTTATGTTAAAGCCCTCCGCCTTTTGCTTGAAAACCTTGGGGTATGGGAATAGTTAGAATTTAGGAATCATTGGGGTGCCTGGGTGGCTCAGTTGGTTGAGTATCCAACTCTTGAATTTGGCTCAGGACATGGAGCCTGATTGAGATTCTCTCTGTCTCTCCCTCTGCCCCTCTCTGCTGCTCATGCTGTCTTTCTAAATTAAAAAAAAAAAAAAAAAAGAATTTAGGAATTTAAGAATCAGGAGCTCTGCCTATAAAGTTTAGCATACCCAGCATTGAGTAAGAAGAGAATTATCCCTCAGTTCTTCCTATTGACAGCAACCCTTTTCAACGTTTATTTATTTTTGGGACAGAGAGAGACAGAGCATGAATGGGGGAGGGGCAGAGACAGAGGGAGACACAGAATCGGAAACAGGCTCCAGGCTCTGAGCCATCAGCCCAGAGCCCGACGCGGGGCTCAAACTCACGGACCATGAGATCGTGACCTGGCTGAAGTTGGACGCTTAACCGACTGCGCCACCCAGGCGCCCCGACAGCAACCCTTTTAAGAGCAAGATCTGGTCACCCAAGTCACAGTGCAGTGTCTTAGTCCTTTGAGCCAGTTCCCTCTGTTACACCGTAAATTCCTCAAGAGCGCTGGCTCGGTCTTATTCATCAGGGAATCTCCCGGTCTAGCCTTGTGTCTAGCATATAGTGGGTGCACAATGTATTTTTGGTTTTCAGTGAGTGAGAAAATGAATAAATGAAGTCCCTGAGGTCAATGTGCTTAACATCACCTCAGAAGAACACTTCCTCCCCTATCCAATGACACCCTGCCCCATGTAACCTGGGCTAGTTCAACACTTGGCTCACAACTTTCCAATATGGTAGCCACACGTAGCTATTTACATTTAAGTTCATTAAAATTAAATACCATTTCAGTTCCTCAGGCACACTAGCCACAGTTCAAGTCCTCGATAGCCATATACGGCTACTGGCTACTATCTTAGTATGGCCAGAGTATATCCGAGATAATGGAAAGTTCTATTGGACAGGGCTAGTATAGACTCATGCTGGGACTCCTGGAGCTCTATGCTCATCTCTGACTTTACCAGTTATTAACCCCGTGCATGCTATTCCCTCTGCCTAAAGAGCGCTTTCCTCATGGAGTCATCTAATTAACTCCTTTCCTTTCAGGTTTCAGCTTACTTAATATCCCAAGCTAGGTCAAGGCATCTCACAGTACCTTGTACAATTCCTTGTCAAGGCTGACGTTTTATACAGTTTTAGGTGATTGCTTGATTAATACCTGTCTCTCATAACAAATTATCAGCTTCTGGAAGACAGGAGCACGTCTGATTTTGTTTAGCATCGTACCCTCCGTGACCAGCAAATGAGTGACACTATGTGAGCTTGCAGTATTTGAACAAACCAATAAATGAATGAACTGTCAGTTTCAATGTCTGTACCATAGCCATTGTAAGTGGTTAGTCCTCCAGTAGACTGATGCTCAGCTGAGACACACAGTTAAGGCTGCATCTGTTGTTCGTGGCCATCATTCCTTTGATTGCTAATTGCTGCCGGTGCTGAACATTTTCAAAACCGCCCCAGTGATTTGCCGGCATAATTAAAACTCTCAAGGTGAATATAGTGAGCGTACCAATGACGCATTCACAAAGTAAAAGAAGAACACGACATTTCATGTAGGCATTGAGACAGGCACTGTTAGTCTTCGTATCTACAGGCCACTCATCAAACTCTCCATCAATCAAATCAAAAACCTGGCACTGAAACCCTGGATAGTTTTCTGAACAGTAATTGTCCTCCAGAAACCTTCCACCTCCAGAGGTTAGCATCCAGCTCAACTATTAGGATTATACATGGAAAGTTCGAAAATACACATGTCACGGCTTCAAAATTCTAGCTACGTTTCTCCCAATGGCCTCAGAGGTTTGCAACTGCCGGGCTACCCTGTGCATCATCCCAGTCCTCTTGTTTCCGTGGAAACTTCAGGGAGTGGGGGCAGGGACCGTCCCCTGAAGGGGTTCGGGCCTGCACATACCACAACCATTGAGTCCAGGCGAACCAAAACAGCAACAAAAGAGTCCGCCCACTCGGGCTCCTGTGAGCCTTCATGTCTGAGTTCATGTGGCTCTCACTTAGAAACGGAAGTGGAAAACCAAATAAAGTCAACTCCATGGAGGTCCTGGGGACTTAACACTGAGCAGCCACACAAATACCAGAGCGATGCATCATGACTCATGTTCTTACAATAAATGCCTAAGAAAGTAATAAGGATTTGGCACTTAGTATAAAGCATTGGCAAGACAACCCAAAGTTTTCTGCCTGTCGTAAAGTAGCCTGGGACATTTTCTCTCATTGAGCTATAGGCATTAGCAACGTTATCTGCAGCGGCAAAGGAGTTACTCATAAAGCTTTATTAAGTGATATCAAGACTTCTTTTTTTTAACGTTTGTTTCTGTTGTGGGAAAGGCTTTAGAGAAGGCACTAAGTTGTTTTTCCCCAATGTGTCTATTCCAGCCCAATATTGGAAGATGAAACACATACCTGGAAGGTTAGCAATCTCGAAATCACCTTTCCCAAAGTGATTCATTTTGGGAAAGACGTGCTGAAAAGTTAAACAAGTACCCTCTTGACTTAATCCTGTTCACATTTACATAATAGATTCTGCAAAGGACAGAAACAAGTTGAGGCAGAGATCATTCCTATAGAGCAAGCATTTGGGGAATAACCAAAAGGCAAAAAGAAAAGAAAAAGACCAGATGGGTCTCCAGACCTTCACAGTATGAGGAAGACTGTGATGCCCAAAGGAGAGGGGCTTTTTCATTTAGAAAAATAAAATAAATAAAACTTGCATCTCTATGGCGGCTCGTCCAGCACGTCCATCCTGGTCCACTTCAGAGTGGACAAGGCTTTTGCTGGCAAGTCAGTTGTGTGATAACCTGTATTGCTCATGAAGGCAGCTGAAATAGATAGGAAAGGTGCAGGCCATTTCTCTGGTACATCCGCCATTTCTTCCTGGTGGATGGGCTGATGGTGTGGATTCTTGGTTTAAGAAAGAAAAGCTGGGGGCACCTGGGTGGCTCGGTTGGTTGAGCGTCCGGCTTCAGCTCGGGTCATGATCTCGAGGTTCATGAGTTCGAGCCCTATGTCGGGCTCTGTGCTGACAGCTCAGAGCCTGTTGCCTGCTTCGGATTCTGTCTTCCTCTCTCTCCGCCCTTCCCCTGCTCACACTCTGCCTCTCTCTCTCTCTCTCGAATAAATAAAAGAAAGAAAGAAAGAAAGAAAGAAAGAAAGAAAGAAAGAAAAGAAGGAAAGGTGGAAGAGGCCTTGGGAAGAGCTAGTCTTCTCTGCTCTCCTGCTTCATGTGAGAGGTGCCTAGATAGCATCTCTACTGGTGTTCCAGATCTACGTTGTCAAGCACCGTGAATCTGAGGGGAGATCAAAGGGCAGGGGGACACATTTGCAGGACAACATGGGCCCATGACAGGAGAAGGCCCTCCACCATCTGTCCCCCAGTCTGCCGACTTCCTCATGATCTCTCCTGCCTCTGGGTCTTTGCACACATGGTTCCTTTGGCTTGGGACCTTCTTCACTCCCCACCCTTCACCAACCATGCCTGGCTCACTCCAACTTCTCCTCGTTCGGAGTCATCCCTTCTGCCAAGAAGCCCTCCTCTGGACTTGGCAAGACTAGGTGAGACGCCGTTCCTCGAAGTCCTTCCACCCATCAGGGTGACCAACCACTCCAGTTTGCCTGGGCCTGAGGCGCTTCCTGGGATGTGGGACTTTTAGTGCTAAAATCAAGATGGTCCTAGGCAAACCAGAGCAGTCACCTGACCTCCCGTGCTCCCCGCACTCACTTTCCCCAGATGTAGGGTCTTCCATTGTATCTGCCCATTTACTTGTAGTGCTGGAGACTCTCAGTTCCCTGAGGTCAGGGACGGCGTCATTCGTCTCTGTGATCTCGCTGCACACCTAGCACAGGTCTGGCACATGGCAAACACTCAAGAACCATAACTGGAATAGGTACTTAGTACTGAATGAATCCATATAAAATCGACATTCTGTTACAGATGGTTCACTCATCCCTGCTTCCTGCAGCCTCCTTCGTCTTTCCTTGAATCCAGGCATATATCTTGCTATTTGCTATGGTACCTTTCCCATCAGCATCCGAGCGGCTAATATACACCTAGCAGAGACTCCTGCATACAGATTAGACACCTTCCCTTCCGCTCCCGGCCACCATTTACCTTCAGCTACTGCTATAAAGAGACCAAAGCCCAGGAAACCCATACTTTCGTTACTGTTGATTTCTTTGGCTGTCATTAACTGAGAGCTTACATGTCAAGCACCACGTGGGGCCCCTACATTCATTTTCGGACTTACAACTCAAAATATCCCTATGAGATACTTCTCCCACCACTTTCCAGATAAAGATCCTGAGCTCCAGAGAAGTTAAAGAACTTGCCCAAAGTCCCACAGTTGGTTATGGGGTAACCAGGTCGAGAACCCACACTGAAGGTATGCTTTAAATCACTACCCTGTACTGCCAGAGGCTTTCCATGGAAGGCTTTACTGTCCAGTTGACAGCACAGTAAACTGAAGCAAGACACACACCGGACTGTTATGTCCATTGCCCAGTGTCCACCCTGAGCCTGGCCCCCATCTGAGCGAAAGGAAGCAGCGTTCAGGCGGGTGTGCTCCTGAATTTCAGGGAAGACTGGCCCAGTGGTTTTATGAGAGAGCCGAATGAATAGCTGGTAAACTGTAAAGACTCTCAAGCTCTTTATGTGATCAGTGAGACACCAGGATCAAGAGAGGGTTGTCCTCTTGTCCAAGGTAACACAGCCAGACAGTGGCAACACCAGCCTGAGACCCTAATCCCCCGACTTCCTGTCCACGTTGGGTCCCCAGTTCCTTCCCCCATTCTGTGTCTATTAAAAACACACAAGGCTCTCTTTACCACATTCCTTGGGTTTTAAAACAGCTGCTCCTACTATCGTCCCTCCTCACTCAATCCTACCAGGTTTTTCTTTCTTTCTAACATCTGAGGAAGAAGGTGTTATGGTTCACAGCATTTGAATTCCAGTGTCCCTGTAACATGTAATACTTTTGATTCTTTATTATCAAAATGCTTAAGAGCTGCGGAAGACGGAAGGCTTTTCTCTTCCTTCTGATGCAGAGCTAACAGGTTTCCTCCCGTCATTGGCTGGGGGGAGAAGGGACTCACCTAACCCTCTCAGTGCCCACAGGAGGGGCCTCCACGATTATGCTGGAATTGCGCGTAAATGCCAGATTTGTTTTCACGCGGCCTTTGCCGTCCTGAGAAAGGCATGCTCTCAGAAACACCTATGCAGCGACCCAGGACCAGCTGAGTGAGCTAAGGGGGAAAGGGGACCAAGAGTCTGGTTTCCCCAGAATCCACAGTAATCGGAAAATTCTGTCCCAACATAAGGGCTGCAGAAAGCATGGCACTTTCGAAACCGGTTTGGCAAACTAACCTTGGGGATGCTTCTAGTACTTTTTAAGACTGTGGCTAAAAGAACCAGACACTCTAAACCTTCCCCAGTCACCTCCATTGTGCTCCATACCTGCAACCCAGGAATTTCGCTTGCACTAAAAAGACACCTTCCAGAAGGACCTATGAACTTAAAAACAAACGCTGTTTCATTTGCCATTCATTAGGGGTATATCTGGCTTGATTTACTGCGGCCTTCTGACCCCGAGTCTTTGCAACAGCATTCCTTCACGATGAAGCGGAAATAGGATTCACGCGTGACTTTCAGGCATAAGCGTAGAAGGTACAATACTTCACATTTCTCTGTATCGGGTAACCCAGAGGAAATGCTCGACCCAATTCAGCAATGAAAGCTCGTGAGCCGGACAGGAGTTTGCAAGCTTTCTGACCCAGGTTTCCCGAGCCTTTCCTAAGGGGACGTGGCCAATGCCGAGCCACATACAATTGATTGAAGAAATTGCAATCCCTTTTGATGCCGAGGAAGTCAGCTCTTCCTGGTCACTACCCAGGAGTGGGGGGGGGGAGAAAAGAGAGAGAAAGAGAAAGAAAAAGAAAGGGGGGGCGAGACCAGTGCACCAGGGAGAATAAACTGCTACTGTTAGCTCAGTAGGTCAGTGGTCATCAGAAAATGAGAAAAACCCTCAAAAACACTCAGGGCGGAGGGCCAGCAATTGCCCTTTAAAATGACATGGGCAACCTCTGGGGGGGGGGGGGGGAGTGCGGGGGAGGGGCACAAGCGTAATTACAGCAATTAAGAGGAAAGACTGCAGGGGGCCTTCGTGGCTCAGTCGGTTGAGCGTCCGACTTCAGCTCAAGTCACGATCTCGCGGTCTGTGAGTTCCAGCCCCACGTCGGGCTCTGGGCTGATGGCTCAGAGCCTGGAGCCTGCTTCCATTCTGTGTCTCCCCCTCTCTCTGCCCCTCCCCCGTTCATGCTCTGTCTCTCTCTGTCTCAAAAATAAATAAAACGTTAAAAAAAATTTTTTTTTAAAAAGAGGAAAGACTGCAGTCCCTTTTTGCTCTTAATGTGTAAACAAAACCATTCAGGGACTTGTAAGCCAAAGAGAATTGGTACATCGTTTAATTTTTATCTACTACTGTGGCTCCCCTGGCTTTAACTGGCTTCCAGGAAAATTCCAAGGGCTGGGGCCCTTGTGGTTGTGGTTGTAGTTAAATACACAGATTTACCTGGAGCCCGGGTGGGGGAGGGAGAGCGGAGCGCTTTCACTGGCTACTCAGCTCCCTACAGACCAGTGAGCCCCCAGGCTACCCCTCCGGACCTACAGAACGGAAGTGAGGCCACCTGAGGGAAAGGGATTCAGGATGAGGGCACCCTGGGCTCCAGCTCTTCCTGTGAGGCCCTGAATACCCTGTCCCCCTGGAGCAGCTATGAGTGGATCTGACCTCCACTTCCTGCGGTCCTCTCCCCTTTACCGTCCTCCCACCCCAAAGTGGCACGAGTCCGGGTGGCTAGCAAGCATCCGAACTCTGTTTTGTTTTCCCGTTGAAGCCCAGTGGACATGGAAGAAATACGAAGAGTCGGGGGAGGTAGATTGGGCTGGGAAGTTGCTCAATTCCTGCGGTTCGGGAGGTTACTAGAAAGTCCTCGGATCCAGCCTTCTCACCCAGGGCTGACATCCCACCATCTGCGAGTGTCTGGCTTCCCTAAGGATTGCTTAGGATTTATTAACGCAACTACATACAGGAATCCCTGGCTACTAACCGTGGAGCTCAGCTACATGGAATTACTGCTGTGAAAAGCAGCTTGATTGCAAATCAAGGCCTGAAAATTCTCCAGAGGATGACTTTCTACCTCTCCCCAAAGAATTTGGTCTAGTCTAGCTGTAAGTCAGACCATCCTAAACATAGCCTCTGAACATAGCGACGAGCCACGCAGCTATTTTCTCACGATGCAATCGCAGGCCAACAGACAGAAACTGAATTTTGTTGATAGGGATTCATTTCTTCGCTTTAAGAGTTCCCTTACATTGCTCTTTCGAACGCAAGCGGGTTTGCTCCCCTATTTTGGTATGCATGCAAAAGGAGGGGAATCTTATCTTCAGATGAGGCTCACGGAGGAACTGTTCCTGGGTAGGAGCTGGGAGACTGGAGCCCTCCCACCAGCTCTGGGGCTATTTGTCTGGAGAATCAAGAAGCTTTCTGGTTAGGCTCTCTCACTGTCTTGTAGACCTGAGCTCTCTTGCTGCTCATGCCTTCCAAACTCAGTCTCTGCAGGAAGCCCTCACCCTACCTCACGACCTCACAAAGCCTGCCTGGTCTGAAAGGGCCTAGAGCTACCCACGAAACCTGGAGGAGGCTGCCGACAGCTTCCCGAATTGAGATGGGAGCTAAGTCAGCGCAGCCCCTCCAGAAGGTTCCTCAGGGGTGGGTGTTTGTGGAAAACCACTTACCGATGCTTCTGAAAGCCTGGGCCCAGGGTGAGGGCCTGGGGCTGAGCCAGCAGCTCAGAAGAAGGAGAAAAACCAGAGGCCCGGCAGAAACTAGGAGTCGCTTGTAGGAAAATTATGTTTATTCGGTGGTCTTTCCCTCCACACCATTCATGAATGTCCCGGCGGCAATATGGCGGTCAGCTCACTCTGGCCCACCTCCCAGTTATCACCATTCTCCAGTGATGACCCAATGTGGTGGTCGGGGAGAGGCGAAGCCGCAAGGTACAGTTCTGCATGTTCCTGACTGCCCCAGCTAAGCCCCTCCCCATGAGTACCTCATTCTTTCCTCGCTGGCTTTACCTTCAAACTCTTCTGCCACTCAGCTACTCAAGCCCTCTTGGCTCATAACCTTTGTCTCCTTTGCTCTGCATCATTGAAATGAAAAATCTTCACATCCTCGGACACTTACTGTCCTTTCTCCGTCCAAGCTGCCCGGAGCCCTGACCTTGGAGAGGTCCTCAGTTTCACTGGGTCTTTGTAAATGGTGCCCATTTACACCACAAGGGGGCCAACAACCCTCACTGGGTTATTGAGAGTTGACAAAATCTAGTGAAGTGTGTGAAATAATGTCTAGAAAAGGGTTAACACAAGTAAACCCTCCATTAGAATCAGCATTAACACATACGCTACGCTGCCTTTCGTTTTGTTTCCTCTGAAGAGAACCCATTTGTGAGAGGATGCCAAAACGACGCTGGCTTCAAAAGACCATCCTTTTCCTTAAAAGTTATTTAGCAGATCTGCCTGGATTTCTGTCAGACACTGCTTCCAGGAATTACAGTCTGAGACTTTCCCTAAAGCTTCTAGCTGCCTGATGGCAGTCGCTTGGCATAAAGGGAAACAAAGAAGGCACAGAGCAGGCAGAGGGGAGCATATTTCTGAAAGTTCCCCACCTAGTGCTAGGAAGAAAAAGAGGTGGAAATAATAGAAGAAAAGCAGTAAAAAAAAAAAAAAAAAAATTGCAGACGAGGCTTGGAAATACATGGGGGCGGGAGGGGGGTGGGCAAAGGGACGTTGAGTGGACAGCATATTTAAAGGGTTAGCGATCTTAGAAACCACCTACACAGCTGTTCTGTAAGATTGACCCCGAGGGTTCCAGGTGAGTGCTCCTTGCCCCGGCGTGGGAGAGCGTCAAAGGATTCCGCTTTCCAAACTGCTCTGAGGTCTGGTGCGGAGTTCAGTTGGGTGACCTCTGGAGCACCTGATAAGCTTTTCGCTTTAAGGAGACCTGCACTTCATCAAGCAGAGGAATACTTAATACAAGGCGAAGGGACAAAGCTATTTAGTGTCAGGCTGTTGCCAGATCTTTTCATTTGGAAGCACAGGGTTGAGCCAGGGCCAGAAAGAAAGAATGGTTGTTGGGTTGGGGAGAGTGCCAGGGAGGCAGGGAAGCAGGAGCATAGGTGTGATTCTTAGTCCCACTGCAGGACAGAGGGTCTCTCAGAGTCTCCGTTTCTGACGGCAAAGCTAGAGACAAAAGTCTTCCGTGCTCAGGAAATGCATGACCATTCCAAACGGTTTATGATGGTTTTTCTGGGAAAATAATGTACAGTCAAAATGCCACAAGAGAATCAATGGGAAAATGCATAAGTACACAAGACGCTCCACCTCCCCACCGCCGTATAATGTCGTATCCCATCACGGAGGAGAAAATAGAAAGAATAATGTGTCCCTAGAGGGTTTAACAACATCTCAAGCCTATCTGTCCCATGAACGCAAATGTTTACATTATAGAGCCAGAGTGCCATATTAGGAAATTGCTTTTCTGCAAGGTTCTCTCAACTGGGTAATGGGCAAATGGATCCAAACTGATAAGAGAAGCATTACTTCTGTGGTTCTCCAAAGCGTCCTTATGACCGTCAGACCCCACCTCCTTAATGTGTAAGCAGGACGGGGGTGTCTGAATAATGCTTGCCCTTTATGGGAACATGGCAGGAATGTTCCCTGGGACTCTAACAACATCTATGGCAGGTCTGGGCATCACAGGCACCACTGACAAAGTCCCGCGTCCCTGTTCATGGAAGCTCTACTCAGCGTGCAACTCTTCCCAGTGAACATCTCCATGACCAGCAATTACAGAGATAACTCCCTGCCAACTCAGGGACGGTCCCTGCGGCTCCTCCTTTGGGTTTGACTCGGCCTCCACCAAAGAGCAGCTGCATTATCTCTGGCAAGTTACTAGGCTTTGAGTGAGGACAGTGACACCTACCTCCTGGAGCGACTTTAAAGGTTAAATGGGCTAATAAATATCAGGCACTGGAAACTGACTAATGCTTGTAACAGTGACTCTCTCATCTGTAACAAACACTCCATGAAAGCTCACAATGGTTACTATTGTTTCTCCTGTGAAGGTTAGTATTGTTCTTGCAAGAGTATACCCGCTGGCTGGCTTTCCAAAATGTCCAAAAGTGTATGTTAAAAACCTTGGTTTGGGTGAGTCCAGTATCACTGTCAAGTAGGTGAACGTGGTCTCTGGGTCCCCTTCCTTGGGGCCAAGATCTGTTTTTTATTAACCATCGAAAACCCTTGACCGGACTCAAACATCTCTCCGAGCCCCGAAAGGCCCAGCACGCTCCTCACCACCCCTGACAACATGCACGTCACCAACGACTACCGCACACAAACACCACCGAGCTTATTGATGCGGCCCTGGAGGCTGCTGGTTTCTGGCCGCGCCGGACCCGCCCAACTTCGGGATACAAGGAATCAGGAAACCGGTCTCTATGAGGCAGCCCACATTACCGTGACCAAAGGCTTCTGCACGTAAGACCATCTCCCACCTTTCTGATCTTGCAAAGACAGAGGGGAGGGATTGGCTTTCAGTCAATCGTGAGCTTACAACCCGGGCTCCTTGCTAGGCGCTCACAGTGGCTTTCTCTGCGGCCTGCCATGTTCTCCTCTGCTAACAGAGAATGCAGTACGAGGGTCAGGGCCAATCCTTAGTATTACAAGATCCTTTGCAGTGAGAGCCCTGCTTAATCATTCCAGCCAACTCCCCAGCAATCCTCCCCACAGACGGGCCTTGCTCTTGAGGCTCTGCCCGTGGTGCGTTTTATATCGCTTCCTGGCAAACTCTATTCAAAAGCCGCATTCCCTGGTGTACTTTCCTAGACTCCTGAGGGTACAATTAGATACCTGCTTTGCTCCCGTAACACTTCTTATTCATCTGTATGTCTGTCCTCCCAATCAGACCCCGTCTTGACACTATTTTGAAAACCCACCATTCCTACTAAGAACATAATAGATGTTGGCCAGGGGTTAATAACTTGTTGTCATTGTTTTGGCTTGTTTTGAAACAGTTGTTTGTAATTCAGAATTCAGATCCTCCTTTATGGGCAGGATTATTATATGTCTAACCCGTCTCTCAGCTTCCGGTCTGTTCTTGCCACCCAGTTGTGTTACTTCCGGGTACAGAAACTATCAGCGGCCACGCATTGTCTGTAGATTAAAGCCTGAACTCCACAGTTTGGTGTTCAGGGCTGCTCATGTCTTGCTTCACGCTTTGTTTCTATCCTCCCTACACGTCATTCGCCACTGGTCACTCTGGTCACTCATGCCATCTGTAGCACTCTGGAGTTTTTAACCCTACTGCCCATAATCCCCTTGTCCCCTTCCCAGCCTTCAGAGCAGAGCTGAAACGTCACTTCCTGAAGTCTTCTCTGATCTCCCTCAGCAGCACCAACTGCTTCCTTCTCCGGGCTTTCACACACCTGTTATATGTGGTTTTGTCCGTTGAGAAGCTCCTGGTCTCCGTGAACAGCGCTCACCGGAGCTGTGTGGTGCCCAGCCTATGGGATCATTTGCGCAGGCTCCTGGGAACAGGGAACTTCCTGGGACCTCCAAATGCATCGCACAGGGGGCATCTCTGCTTTCCATAAGAGAGAGCTTCTCTGCAAACAACATGCAGCCTGTATAGAACAAGGCCCTCTCACTTTCAAAGGAGATTATATTTTAGGGACCAGAAGCTAGAAATTGACTTCGCCAAATTAAACTTCTCTTCTCCTGATAATTGTTGCATTTAAAAGTCTTCAGCTTACCCCCGACCACAAATGACATTGTTCTCTTGCACTCCCCACTTTTCCAGGGGATGGGGAGAATTTTTCTGTTACAAAAGAACATGTAATTGATGGTTCATTCACAAGCCAGTGAATGCCATCAGCTCTGGCAAATCTATTGCTACTTTAAGTTCATTCATTCATGCATTCATTCGACCCAGGTTCATCGGGGCAGGGACTGTGCTGGGGGCAGGAGGGAGACAGGCAGACATCTCCTTGCCCTGAAGATGCTCACTGCCCGTGGCTTTCCTTTGGCTGCCGTTAGTCCTTCCATCCCTTCAAGGCAGCTGGCTCACCTGATTCCAGACCTGGGAGGGAAAAGCTTTCACGCTAGTGAAGGGAGACACCTCATCAGGAGAAACTCTGTAGAGCATGGTATCTTTACCCAAGACTGAGCCAATGGCGTGCCTGCAATAGCAGTACTGAGCTGAGGTCAAAAGCCCAGTATTTTCTTTAAAAAAAAAAAAAAAATTATGTTTATTCATTTTTGAGGGAGAGAGAACGAGAGAGCAGGACAGGGCACAGAGAGAGGAAGACACAGAACTCGAAGCAGGCTCCAGGCTCCAGCACAGATTCCTGACCTGGGGCTCAAACCCACAAACCATGAGATCATGACCTGAGCCAAAGTCCGATGCCCAACTGACTGAGCCACCCGGGCGCCCCCAAAAGCCCAGTATTTTCTTTTTTTTTTTTTTTTAATTTTTTTTTCAACATTTATTTATTTTTGGGACAGAGAGAGACAGAGCATGAACGGGGGAGGGGCAGAGAGAGAGGGAGACACAGAATCGGAAACAGGCTCCAGGCCCTGAGCCATCAGCCCAGAGCCCGACGTGGGGCTCGAACTCATGGACCGCGAGATCGTGACCTGGCTGAAGTCGGACACTTAACCGACTGCGCCACCCAGCCGCCCCAAAAGCCCAGTATTTTCTAATGGAAAAGAGAATGTATGAGTCAGAGGACCAGGAATGGCTGGGGCAGTCAGGCCAAAATCGTGCACAGTTTCTGGTCCCGGGGAGTCGACCTGGACCAAGCGGCCAGCACAGAGCTGACTCCTCTCCGAGAAACACACACAGAGGTCCCCCCATGCGAGGTGCTCCACTAGCATCCCAGCCGCTGTGGCTGCTGAACAAATCACCCTGAAACTTAGTGGCTTAGAAGTCGTTTTATTATCATCTCCCAAGGCTCTGGCTCAGCTGAAGGATTCTCCCGTACACTCTCTCATGTGGCTGCAGTTTGACAGCCGCAGGGCTGGAGCTGTCTCAAGGCTTGCTCAGGGAAGTCTGAGATGGCTGGATGCCATGGGTGGCGGCTTGGATGGGGTGTGGGTATCAGCTGAGCACCCACACGTGGCTTTCCTGTGTGACCGGGCCCGTGCACAGACTGGTGGCTGGGTTCCAAAAAGAAGTACCCCCGGAGAACCAGGTGGAAGCTGTATTAACTTTTATGACTCAGCCTCAGAATCACGTAGACTCACTTGTACTACATGCTACGGGTTGACCAGATTCAAGAGGAGGGCGCATAGCCCAGCTTGATGGAGCATTCGAAGAATTTGTAGATGTTTTTAGACCACCGCAGCTAAGCGGAGGAGCTCAGTAAGCTGTCACGGGGTGACCAGGACCTCATTTTTTGTATCAGTGGTAAAATGAGACCAAACACGTTGCTTGGAGCAGGGGCTTCAGACTGTAATGGATGATACGCGTCACCGTAAGTCCTCGAGGGCTGGGACAACGGCATGAGCACTGGACTGGGGATCCGAATATGTTTGTTCCAACTCTGCTATCTTCACTTCCTGTTCACTGAACTTGGGCAAGTAACGTAACAGCTAAAAACCTCAATTTCTTCATCTCTGAGGAAAGGATAATAATACTGAATCATTCATGGTTGATGGAGATTTACAGGAAAGCAATGGGATGAAGAATACAAAAGGACAGGGGCGCCTGGGTGGCTCAGTTGGTTGAGCGTCCGACTTCAGCTCAGGTCACGATCTTGCGATCTCGCGGTCTGTGAGTTCGAGCCCCGCGTCGGGCTCTGGGCTGATGGCTCAGAGCCTGGAGCCTACTTCGGATTCTGTGTCTCCCTCTCTCTCTGCTCCTCCCCCGTTCATGCTCTGTCTCTCTCTCGTCTCAAAAATAAATAAACGTTAAAAAAAAATTAAAAAAAAAAAAAAAAAAGAAACTAACTCCATGATATATCCTCCGATTTTAAATCATTAGTGTGAACAAGAGGACCTTATATTTTTTTAACCGGTAAAATTTATTTTAGATTGTAATCAAAATGAAAACAACAAAATTAGAAGACAACTACCATGCGAGCTCTCCCGAGCCTGGATCGGATGGTCCTTAAGATGCTGTCCACTTCTCTGCCTGATTCTGTGGTCTGTGGGGCGACTCACAGAGCCAGCTCCTGTTTTGAGTTATACGCTGTGAGAGAAAAGGGACGTGTTGGCCATCTCTTTGAATCCTTCAAGGCATTTTGCATATAGGATGTACTCGGTAATTTTTGATCGAGTAGCAGTAAAAATGGACATTGGTAGTGAAAACTATAAACAGGACAATAAATTCACATTTGAATCCCATCTTTCTGCCGAACTAGTGCTTTATTATTGACGATCTTACTACTCCCCAGTGGAGGATGACAGTGGCCTTGTGTGTTTTAGGATCGAATTAGCTCGATAGGTTCTTGCTTCTAATTAAACTGACAGTGATAGAAAGTGGTTTAAACAAAACTGATTGGAAGGAGGATTGAAAACATAAGATTCTTCTCTTGGCATTCAGGTCCTGCCTTATCTGGGCTGTCTCTTTCTCTTGAACCCCCTCGGAGCCACTTGCCCTCACCTTTGCTGTTCCCTCTGTTTGGAACACTGTTCTCTCCACTCTGCCTAGATCTCTCCTTTCTCTCTTGCAGGTCTCTGTTTGAGTATCTCTTCCTTGGCACCTGTCTGAGCCCTTCCATCTAAATCAAGCCCACTCTTGGGGCGCCTGGGTGGCTCAGTCGGTTAAGCGTCCGACTTCAGCCAGGTCACGATCTCGCGGTCCGTGAGTTCGAGCCCCGCGTCAGGCTCTGGACTGATGGCTCAGAGCCTGGAGCCTGCTTCCGATTCTGTGTCTCCCTCTCTCTCTGCCCCTCCCCCGTTCATGCTCTGTCTCTCTCTGTCCCAAAAATAAATAAAACGTTGAAAAAAAAAAAATTAAAAAAAAAAAAATAAATAAATCAAGCCCACTCTCAAACTGCCTCCTGGCACCTGTATCTTTCCTTTACAGCAACTATTTATATTAGTTTTTGAGTTTGTTCAATTGCTGTATTTTCCAACTTGACCATAATCTTCATGAGGGCATCTAGTTTGTACATGATTGTCTCCCGAATACTAAGTATAATACCTAGCACAAAGCAGACGACTTTATAAATAAGCAAACATTTACCAAATACGTAAATGGAACAAGCAAACAGATTTTTTTTTTTTAAGTATTTTGTGGCCGTTCAGCACTGTGTTAGCCACAAGCAACTGGTAAGTTTCTCAGCCTATCGAAAGAAAAAAAAAAATCTTCTCCTAAAACTAAGATTTCTCTTTTAAAACCACGCAGCCCAGCCCCTGCTGCCTGTCAAACATGGCCACATAAGCCAGAGTGACTAAAACCAGATCTACTCCAGGACCCTGTTTCACACCGTTTCCAATAGGATATGAATCAGACAAGATACCATCAACCAAGCATTCAGTCAGGAAACAGGACCTTGGTAAACCTTTCGGGGTGACCCGTCTTCCACTGCCAGGATCCAGCCCGACTGACAGCATCTATTAGAATGCTGCGGAACGAAACCCCCTTAAACCCCACAAAATGGGCTTTGGAGCCAGGCGGCGGCCAGCCACGGGAAGTGTACTAAGTGTGGAAATTCCCTGCAAGCTTTTCAAGCAGCTCGAAGCCGTGAGCTCAGGAGGGACTTCAAAACTCCAAAGAGAAATTCCACTTTCCTTTTCCTCGGCCCCGGGTCTTTCCATTCCAAACACAGCCTCGCTGGTTGGAGCCACTTCATGAATGTGGGATTGTTAGGGGTGGTGCGGAGACGAGCCGTTATTTTTCTTAGGTTAACACACACACACACACACACACACACACAATTTGGCATGCACGTTCTCTTTCATTTGCCCTGAAGAAATCAATATCCCAGTCTGGGGGTTACCAGCTGTGGTTCATATATATCCTGAGGCATAATTGCTTTATTTTATAGCTGCCGACATTCTTTTCCGGAGCCCCAAGGCTTCTCTGCTCCATGCTCAAAAATGGACTTAACTGTGTAGTCGGTGCCTTCACGAGGCCCTTCTTTTGCACCGTGGTGAGGACTTCCCCTAGGACCCAAGCTTCCTTGTCTCCACTCACTTTGCCCTGTGTGCCCGGAAGCCATTTCTAAGGAGGCAGCATGTTATCTGCTTGTTCTACAAACTTAAGGAAATTGAATTTTAATTTGTTACCGACTCCACCACTAAGCTCTGTGTTCGGGGGAAGTTAATTTTCCTCAACAGCCTACTTATAGTGGGGTAGATTAAAGATGGCCACAATTTTTTTTTTTTTTTTTGCTATCCCTTCTACTGAGAGGTAGAGTCTAATTCCTCTCTCTTGGGATATGGGTATTAGTGACTTGCTTGATGAATGGAATTCAGTTCAATTGATTTTCCGAGACTCCCAAGTGCAGGTCATAAGAAAACTTCTGGCTTCTGTCTAGTCTCTTGGAAGGCTGATTCTGGGAGATATGGCTGGCATGTAAGAAGTCCAACTGCTCTGAGGCCACCATGCTGTGAGGAAGCTCAAGCTAGTCACAAGAAGCATCTGTGTGGACAAAAAAAAAAAAGATACCAAGCCGGCCCTAGCCCTTCCAGCTGTGCCCAGGCACCAGTCGTGTGAGTGAAGAATGTTCATTTCAGATCCAGAAGGATATAACTTGGAGAAGAACCAAGGAACCAGACCAGACTTTCAAAACCAAGTCCCCAGCAGATGGCCCTAGGCAAGGCAAATATTCTCCAGCCATTTGAGCCACCCAGGTGAAGCCCCATCAAATGTGAAGGCGACACAAGGGCCGTGGAAGTTCCCAATTTCCAACTGCCCAAATTCCTGACTTGCCAAATTGTGCTATTTCACACCACTAAGTTTTGGGGTGGTTTCGTATGCAACAACAGAAAATCAGAACACGTAGTGAAACTCTAAAAAATGATGATTATTACTTAATAAAAACACTATCGTCAGCATTTGGAGAAGAATGTCACAATTGCTCCTTAAACTCTGAGTTTTGTAGTCTACAGGACACATTCTTCTTGGGGGCAGGTGGTCCTAGAAGGATCACAAAGCGACAGAAGAGAGGGTGTAGCATGGGGAGGTAAAGGCAGAAGAGAGGGTATACCCTTCCATCTCCCGGTGCCCTGCACCTCACGGGCACTCAACAAATGCTTTCTTCGTGAATGAATGACATCATACATCTTTTTAGAATATCAGTTTTACTCCAGGATTATCTTTCCTATCTCACAGATTTTATAAGGGAATAGAGCACAGCAGTCTTTAAAATTTTAAAGATGAAATATGAGACTTCCCCCCAAAATTATAGCTCAGATTAGCCATTCAGGTTCTGACGCCACTCCTCTGGCTTTGAATTCCCTCTTCTCTGCCATTAGGTGTAACTAACTGATTTGTTCATTGAACAAACACGTAAGTGTCGGGCACTGTTCTAGGTACAGGAGATAAATAGTGAACAACAAAAAAATTACCTGTCTCTTGGAGCTAACATTCTAGTTGGGGGAGACAGTGAACAAAAAGATTACATGTGTGTTGTTGAATGCTATGGGAGAAAATTAGAGCAAAGTGAGGGGGATCAGAAGTGCTAAGAAGGGGTAAGAGTCACCCTTCTTAAAAGGAAGGAGAACAAGGAATGCCTGGGTGGCTCTGTCAGTTAAGCATCGGACTCTTGGTTTTGGCTCAGGTCATGATTCGTGAGATCGAGCCCCACACCAGGCTCGGCACTGGGCATGGAACCTGCTTGGGATTGTCTCTCTCTCCCTTTCTCTCTACCCCTCCTGCACTCACACTTACTCTCTCTCAAGAAAAGAAACTAAAAACAAACAAAAAAAAAAGGATGGAGAACAGAAACGTCACAGAGAAGATGACGTTGGAACAGAGACTAGAGATAGTGGAGGAGTAAATCACATGCGTACTTAAGGGGAGACAGTGCCAGGCAGAGGGAACAGCGTGTGTACAGGCTTATTCAAGGAGGGTCACGGGAGCAACGTGCCCAAAGTGAGAAGCATCTCCATGAGAATGCTAAGAGATAGGGTCAGAGAATTGGCTGGCGACCAGGGGCAGACCCTGAGGTACCTCGTGGACGATTGCAAAGACTTGGGCTTTTTATTCTGAGAGAAGTGGGGACCCACTAGAGGGTTCTGAGCAGAGAGATGTGATTTGATATTTCATTTTAAAGAAAAATGGGGTGCCTGGGTGGCTCAGTCAGTTGAGCGTTCAACTCTTGATTCTGGCTCAGGTCATGATCCCAGGGTGATGGGATTGAGCCCCAAATCAGGCTCTGCTCTGAGTGTGGGCCCTCTGCCCCTCCACCCTGCTCATGTTCTCTCTATAAAATAAAATAAAATAAAATAAAATAAAATAAAATAAAGGAACTCTTCTGACTGCTGGCTGCAGGATAAACTGGTGGAAAGTGGACAAGAACAGAAGCAAAGAGACCACCTAGGATGGCGACTTGGTACAAAAATTGAAGAATGGAGCTCTGCCCAATAAGAACCCCAACTCTGACTCTGGTGTGGTGAAACCAAAAGGGGATTCTCTTTTTGGCCTTTCCACATGGCTTACACCTATCTTGGCCTAGTGTCTAGGTTTCTAGGAGAAGCATCCCAAGAGTGAGTAATCCAAGACGCAAGAAGTAGAAGCTTCCAGTTCTCTCAAATCTGTGCTAGGCGCAGAATTGGTACAATGTCACTTCTGCTATATTCTATTGATCAACACAATTACAAGTTAGCCCATATTTTAGCAGATGGAAGGCAGAGAAAGGGAAGAAATGACAGCCATCTTTAAAGGCAATCTACTATATGGAGTATCTCTAGAAAGTATCTTCTAGATTCAGTGGAAGCAAAGGGCCTTCCACTATTTAGTAGAAATCAACTGGAATTGATTGCAAGACAATTGAACAGTTATGGAGGGGGGAAAAGTACATAAATAAATAGATTTAAATAAACCTATTTGTAAAAACAACAACTACAACAAAAAACCCACAACCAACCCATCTCCACACCTCCTCTGTCCACACTAATGTTGCTCCCTTCTCCCCACACATACACCTGGAGGCAGAATGGGGCAGTTCAGAATTCTAGCAAACCAGCTGGTAGGGCTGAGCTGTGGAGTAATGGGCTTATGTCACTGTCTTCTCATTAAACTATTCCCCCAGCTTGGTATGGCCTGGAAAATTACCTGTTACACATAAGTAAAAATTCAGACCCCAAGGACTAAGATTTACCCATCATCAAGGCAATTCAAAAGAATATGCTGTAGGTTTGAAGACAATTTCCAGAGAGACATGCATTCCCAGAATATTTTTAGTAATGGCAAAATCATTGGAATAAGCAGTTGACCTCCTCCCTGGGGGACCATGCTCATTAAGATGTATGCGTTCGGGACTGTTAAAATTCCAACTCATTACCTAATAGTTGCACCTTATGCACTTGGATACCTCTGAAAATGCTTCCAGCCCTTCCATGTCAGTTGTAACAACCAACTGACAGTCTCCTATACCTTCGAGGGGCTTCAATAGAATGTTGCTGTAGCAACGTTTAAAAGGAAAAGGAAAAAACGCAACGAGGAAGTACTATTGATAATCCTCTCTATCCATTTTCTTTGAATTAATCTAAGATGCATGAGGAATGAATGTTTCCCAGTTTGGGGGTCAGCGCTCAAATCTTCATTCACCCTTTTCTCTCATTAATTTCTACACGCCACCAGGGAAAAAGGTAATCCAACCTCAAGAACAATTCCATAGCCCAAGCCAACAGAATCTTGGAGGCAACGTCAACCAACATTCACTGATTACTAACACTTGTCCTTCAGGATCTACCTCAAGTATCCCTTGTGGAAGTTTCCTCTAATCCTTTCCTTGGGATAGTCATGTCATTCCGGCCATGTTCCCTTCACCCTTCTGTTAAAGTATTTGAATCTTTCTTCCCCCTATATTTAATTCTTTGTTTTTCCTCTTTCTCTCTTACTAAACTGGAGCAGCTTGATATCAGGGACCACATCACATCCATCTCTAGGTACTCAGTACCTAGCACAGTGCCTGACATTGTGGGGAGCACTCAGTCAATGTTTGCTGAATGAATAAATGTGGTGGGTAATTCTACGATCAATTTGCCAACCAGGTACACAGAGAAACCAACAAGGTCAGTTTAATTACAACCACAATAAAAGAGGCCTGACCTTAAGGAGGTTGCCCTCAAGAACAAAAAAATAAATAAAATTTGTGGGTGAATAATTATCAATTTAGTCAGGTCGGAATAAGGTATATAGAAAACATACTGGCTTATGAAATTTGGGTTCTAGGCCAAACTCAGGGAATAAGGAGCTTTGATTTGTCCACTTGACTATTTATTGACTGCCTTCTACAAACCATGTATATCCATCTTCCCTTCACTTAAAACCTTAATTTATTCCTGAAAATCCTTCCATGAAATGGAAAACGGTTGAATGCAAAAGTATTCACATTAATATTAAATTAAAGGGAAAAAGTATGATGTGCTCCACTTCTGAGATAACTAACAATTTTTCACAGGTATAAAAATACACAATTGGACAACAAAAAGAGGTATTGATAATACACTTGGAAAGGAAAGAAATGCAATGTAATGTAAGGATTACATTATAGTAGGTGATGGGAGGGACTCATTCTTTGGATGCGACATTCTGCATCATCATAGTTGCCATTTTTAATTCGGGGGAGCTTATAATTTCCTTATGCTCCAACTGTACTTATAAATAAAGTTTTACATGAAAAAAACATTTGAGGGGCACAATTTTAACATGTCTAAACCCAAAAGCGCTTCAAAGTGCCTGGAAATAAGGCATGCTCACAACAGCCTAAAGAGCTGTAGAAGACACCCATCTGTCTCGCTTAAGTATAGCAAATAAAACGCCTTGGTTTATCCAAACACAGCATACAATTCAAATTAGTTCACATAATATTCCCTAACTAGGAACTGTTGGGTTGAATAAGTTGTTGTGTTTTTCTCTGCCTGAAATTGGAACATTGAAAAGCACTTCTTATGGTGTATTTATTGTATTCTTGGACAAGGAAAAAAAGCATTATAATGACAACAACAATAAGCCAGCAGTTGTTGCGTAATATTTAGTGCCTCATAACAAATTATCTCAAAATGTAGCGGCTTAAAACTACATATGAACTTTTAAAAATTGGGGTGCCTGGGTGGCTCAGTCAGATAAGTGTCTGACTCTGGCTCAGGTCATGACCTCACAGTTCGTGGGTTTGAGCCCCACGTCGGGCTCTGTGGTGACAGTTCAGAGCCTGGAGCCTGCTTCAGATTCTTTCTCTCTCTCTCTGCTCCTCCCATGCTCACGCTCTGTCTCTCTCTGTCTCTGAAAAATAAATAAACATTAAAAAGATTTTTTTGAATATTTTAAAATTATATTTGTTATCTCACACAGTTCCTATAGGTCAGGAATTCAGGTGCATTTTAGCTGGATAGTTCTAGCTTGAGGCCCCGTGAGAGGCTGCAGTCAAGATGTTGCTTGGGGCTCCAGTCATCTGAAGGCTTGACTGGGGCTGGAGGATCCATGTACCAGATGTACTCACAGGGCTGCAAACTTAGTGCTGGCTATCAGCAGGGGGTCTCAGTTTCTTGCCACATGGTCTTCATAGGGCTGCTGAGTGTCCTTACATGACAGCTGGCTTTCCCCAGAATGAGTCATCCATGAAAACAAGGCAGAAGTCGTATCTTTTATGATCCAGTCTCAGAAGTTTATGCTTCACCGTTCTTGAAATATCCTATTGTTTAAAGTTTATTTATTTTCACACAGAAAGAGAGAGAGAGCACGAGCAGGGGAGGAGCCAGAGAGAGAAGAGAGAAAATTCCAAGCAGGCTCTGTGTGCTGTCAGCACAGAGCCCAACACGGGGCTTCAGGCTTCAAGTCACACACCATGAGATCATGACCTGAGCCAAAACCAAGAGGCGGAAGCTTAACCAAGTGAGCCACCCAGATGCCCCAGAAATATCCCTATTGGTTACATAGGTCATTCCTATTTGTTGCAGGAACGGACTGTGCTTGAGTGTGAATACTAGAAGAAGAGAATCATCACGGACTATTTTGGAGGTTGAAACAACCAACAGGTGGTATGATTTTTCAAGAGCCATGAGGTGGAAAGTTTGTTAGCTACACAGGTAGGTTTCCTCCTTTTATGGAGCTCATACTCAAGAGGAAAGGAGACAAAAAACAAAGGAACAAATAAGTTGGGGATTTCATTCAGCATTCCCTGTTGTGAAGAATATAAAGCCAAGTGAGATGAAGTGAGGCGAGAAAGGGTCTTTTTTTCTAGTAGACAGTCAGGGAAGGCCTCTCTGAGAAGCTGACGTGTGACTTGAGAGAGGGATGAAGAGAAGGGGCTGGATCTGGGAAAGAGTGTCTCAGATAAGAGGAAGAAGAGGAAAGATCCTGAGGCAGAAACATGTTTGATATATTCAAGGAAAGGATAAAAAGAGCAAGGAAAACAAAGAGGACGTAGTAGAATATGAAGTCAGAGATCCACTTAGGGGCTAGACCATACATAGAGCTTTGGAGGACAGAGTGAAGAATTTGAATTTTATTCAAAGCGTGATGAAAAGCCTTTGGAGGGTACTCAGCAGGTCAATGACATGATCTCATTTACATTTTCTATGAAACACTTTATCAAGGAGATTCTGTAAGAGTCGATTGCAATAATCCTGACAAGACGTTAGTTTACGCTAAGATAATAACGGGGTAATGGGAAGTTGGTAAGTCAGGATATATTCTGGAAGTAAAAGCATTCGCTGGATTGGATAAGAACGAAGGTGAGGAATCCATGATAAATCCATGGTTAGTTTGACACATAAAGAGAATCATGCAACCATTTACAAAATGGGGAAGGCAGGTGGATTAACAGGTTTTAAGTGGAAAAAGCGAGAATTCTCTTTGGGCACGTTAACTTGAGGTGTGGATACGTTATCCAAGTGGATAGGGAAGTTGATCACATTGGACAGATTTCTACGGAGCACAGAGGACATAATATAAAAATCTGGGATGTATCTTCTTCATGTACCCAAGTTAAGATAAATTTTGGTTGTGTGATATCAGAAGAGGAAGAGCCCATGTCTCACTGGGCATATTTTGGATGATTCATGGAGGAAATGGTGCATTTGGGCTGCCCTTTCAAAGAAAATTTCACCAGTGGGGATAATGGAGGAAAGTTTAACGAATAGAGGAACAGTCTGAAGGAGGGCAAGAAGACCCGTTAGGGGCGGCTGCAGTGAAGCATCTGAGGGGTGGAAGGGGCAGTGCCTGCCATGACTGGACAGGGGGAGAAAGGGCATCTTCCACACACTTGGTACAGGTAGTCGAAAACAACATGGTAGTTGGCTGGACTAGGAGGAAGAGAGAAGAGTCAAAGGAGAAGGAATCTTTGACCCCCACAAGTGAAGAATAATGCTGAGTCAAGGAGCTGCTTTGGGGTTTTGTCTGTTCATGGGGAAGAGGGGAGAAGAGATGGCTGTAGGAAGATGATGATTCTAAAATGCCAGTGAGATACCCAAATGGAGATGTCCATTTCTGTGCTCTAGAAAGAGGAATGGAAATACAAATTAGGGTTTTTGCTATCTAATGGTATTCCTAAGGATGAGAGGGAAAGACACAGTTAGGAGAAGAGAGAGAAGAAAAAGAATGGGGTTGCCCCTGGCTAGTACTCATGGGCAGGGCAGTCCTTCAAATACTCAGATGACAAGTAACATTTAAAGGCTGATGCTTCGGCCCTTCTTCCCAGAGCCTCATCTTCTTAGTGTGGATTAGGTGCCCAATAAATCAGTGAATTCCCCTGAGTGGTGACTATCCCTTATGTGGCTGCAACTGTCCCCCAGTGTCCTCTCTTCTTAGCTGTAGCTTCTCCCATTGCCTCTCCTATAGACCCCAGGGTGCCTTTTGCCCTCCTCTGAGGCGCAACTCATGTGGATCGGCTCTGAGTTGTTTCCCTAAGCGTGGGGCAAGGCGACTTGTTGTGGGTGAGGGTGGAAATACTTATTGTATAATTTAAACCCTAGTTCTCTCTTATCTTTCATTGTTTGCTACTTGTCCTACCCCTGTAAAGTGCTGGGCATCTGATGGGGGTGAGCTGGGGGTGGGGGGCGGGGGTGGGGAGAGGGTGGGTGGAGCTCCACAAGTCAAGTTGAAAGAGCGAGGCCTAAAGTCATGTTAGGTACACTGTTAATGTCTCACCTCGGAGACATTAAAAAGAGGTACATCCATGAAGGGTGTATGTTTGGGTGGGGAGATTTATCCTTAGAAACCCCACACATTTCTGTTGTTTACATAAAAATGAAAAAAAAAAGTGCTTTAGCAGGAAACTGCCCCTCAGTATGTCAAAAAACACCAGGGTAAATAACGCAATTTCATGAAATGTTTTACGTTAGGGAGATGATTTGGGCATTAAGATATTGCAGCCCCTGCCTAGGGTATTGGTGAGCTCCCCAACGGACACAATTTGCTATAATGTAGTATCTGTCACAGACTGACTTCATTTGTCCCCAGGAAAGTGACTGGATCGTCACATCACACCCTCCAAGTTAAAACTGCTCACGTTTCTTGGTTCTGACCCAGGGCCAATGAAGCCTTCCTTTCCAACAATGTCAGCTGTGAGTTTGAGGTATCACTCGGCCTTTTCTCAGGAATTCTCATTTCATGTCTCTCAGGGGCCAAAGCAAGGCTTCATATGAGTTGCTATTTAGGTTCTAGTTCCCAGGCAGGTCCTCCTTCTCGCCTCATTTTTCTTCCTTTTGGACTGCAGTGCGATCGATCTACCCCGACTCTGATCGGACGGGCCTGCTCTATTTTTAGTCCGGCGAAATAATTTATCTTGCTTCCCAATAGCATCGGTGCCTTCTAATCCAAAGGCCAAGAGTGTGTCTTTCCCATTTTCTGCCTTTGAAGCTTCTGAGAGCTGTGCTCTTCGGTCAATTCTTCCTCATTCTGCATGACCAAGTGCTCATTGTGGTAAGCCTGGCTTTCTGCTTTTCTTCAGGCCTCACTTTCCCTGCTCTCTCTCCCATGGTCAAAGGTTAATCCCCAGCTCTCTGGGAAAGAAAAATACCATCTTTACCCGCTCACCACACCGTTAAGATTGAGAGCAGAATGGGGCCAGATCCTATCTCCAAGGAAGGGAAGAAAAAGGAGTCTTATAGTAGTCTGCTTGGGCTATAATACAAAGTACCACAGACTGGGAGGCTTAAGCAACAAAGATTTTATTGTCTCATAATTTGGGGGGCCGGACATCCAAGACCAGGGTGTTGCCAAGGTTAATTCCTTCTGAGGGCCATGAGGGAAGGATCCGCTCCAGGCCTCTCTCTCTCTGGCTTGTAGCTGAACATCTTCCCTCGGTGTCTGTTCACATGATCTTCTCTCTCTGTGCATCTCTATCTCCGAATTTCCTCTTCTTATAAGGGGACCAGTCATACTGGATGAGGGCCCACCTTAACGACTTCACTCTAACTTGATTACCCCCATTAAGACCAAATACAGTCACATTTTGAGGTACTTGAGGGTTAGGAATTCAACCTATGAATTTTGGGAGGAGACACAATTCAGCCTAGAGTAGATCCCACTTGATTATGAAAACTGGATCTAGGGTCAGGCTGAGCCCAGTCGAGTACCAGGAACGCCTCCATAGTACGCATCTCGCGTCCTTGCCGCTGCACCACGGTGGCCTCTCGAAGTAACTTGCTTCTACGACCGTTGTCTTCCAACAGGGACGAGTTCATGACATTTGTGCTTCTTTCAATTTGGCGACGCGGAATATGTCTCAAATCTGTGGCGGATAACTACTGCTACTTTACAGCTGTTGTAAAAGGCAGTGAAAGAGAAGGGGGGGGGGGGGAAGCCCATCAAATTATATGATGTTAAATCTCTTACGGGCTCCTGTTCTTCCTTTTTATTTACCACTTGGGTCATACTGAAGATAGGACGTGAGAGGGTGGGATATCTTCTGCCAGAATTCCATATCCTTCTTTCATGAAGTCTTTCTTGTCCATCTCCACCACCCCCCCCCCCCAACCCTGGTAAAGTGAAACACTTCCTCCTGTGACCGCTTACATTCCTTAATTTGAATATTAACCATATTATTCTGATTGTTTGTGTACACATCTATCAATGCACCCCAACTCGCCAGCCCATCAATGAGAGTATCTAGTCCATTCAGGCTGCTATAACAAAAAGTCCGCACACCGGATGGCTTATAAACGACAGAAATTTATTTCTTGCAGTTCTAGAGGTTGAGAAGTCCAAGATCACGATGTCAGCAGATTCAGGGTCTGGTAAGGACCCACTTCCTGGTTCACAGGCGGCCATCTTGTGACTGTGTCCTCACATGGCAGAAGGAGCAAGGCAGCTTTCTAAGGTCTCTTTGATAAGCGCATTAATTCCTGTCATGAGGGCTCCACCCTCCACATACCATTGTTACGGAAAACCCGGTCTGGATCACCCCACAGAAGAACCAAGCGGCACTCAGAGATCTTGGAAGGAAGGAGGTTTATTTTACACCGGTGGGCCCAGAGGAGATCATTCTCCAGAGATCTGAGCCCAGAGCGGCAACAGAGGGGACAATTTATAGTCTGTTACTTCCTCCTCCCTCATTAATAGTAATTTGGCACCTGCAGCAGGTGGGTAGGAAGGAAATCCCGGAAGGGGAGCCTCCCGGCAAGGACTGGAATTCCCTCATCAGTCCTGTCGGTCATCTAATAACAGATTTTTCCCTAACACCATCACATCAGGGGTGAGATTTCAACATAGAAACTTGGGAGGGCAAATGGGGCATAAACAAACATTCAATCTATAACATCTCTGTCTCTTCAGCATCACTCACGGCATACCTAGTCAATGTTTTTATTCAAGGTTGAGTGACTAAGTAAAAGAGCCAGCACGCGTCTGTACATCAGAAAAGTTGCTGATACTATACAACATAGAATAATAGCCTACTTAGTATATGTGTCACGTCAGGTCCCCCAAAGCAGACACCAAAACAGGGATTTAGACACATAGCGAATGACTGCTGTTATTTGAGGGGAATTGTCTGTAGGAGAAAATGGGCTGTGGGGTAGGGGGTGGTAAGCAGAAAAGGCAGGGAGAGAGCCTTCAGACCCAGTGTGGTTCTGACCCCCGTGGAGGAGATGGGGTAGGAGAGTCTCGGGCACCAGTTCAGTTCCCAGAAAGGGATCCACGCTAAACTCCTGGGGGTGTCCTTGAGCGGAAGTTGCCAACAGAGAAGTCCCAGGTCTTCTCGAGGATGAGCACACGTGGGCATCCCTGCCTCTTCTGCATCAACGACTTAGAGCGGCCAGCAGGAAGTGTGGCCTTGGGGCGAGCACGGTGCAAACTTGGATTTAGAGCACAGCGGCTGGGGCCATGTATTGGGCACACATGCTATTTACTTATTTACTGACTTCATTACTTATTTATTTTAGGACCACCTTCCTCCAATTCCTCTGCCCTCCAATTCCTGCCTCTGGTAGCCACAAATCCAATCTCTGTACATAGTTTTTTTATTTTGCGTATTTTATAACGTTTTGACATTTTAAAAAAAAACCTTTTCTGGCTGGAGAGGGACTGCTCCTGCAGGGGCTGGCCAGTTCTGGGATAACAAAGACCTCAGCCAGGAGCACGCCTCCGATGTGCAAGCTAACCAATCCAGAGCACGAAGCTCTTTCTCTGGCCTGAACGGCCCAGGAGGCAATAATCCCCTGCCTTAATTATGCCAGGACCAGGTCGGAGGCAATTAGAGCCCACGCTACGGCCCAGAATCCACCGAAATTATTCTTACTAGTCAAAATCCTAAACTGTTTCCTCTGCCCTGCCTTGCTTGCAGAAACCCCAACGAAGGTCATGGTGTAGGCTTTCCTGTCTTCTGTCACTTGACCAGAACCGGGGTCTTCCCCCACCCCCCAGCCCCCACCGTGGCCTTGCATGCCCTACGGTAACCTCCTGTCTAGGTCCCGTGAGTATAACACACTGTTTTCTTGTGTCTCCCCTGGGGTCCCTTTTGTGGTGCACCTGACCGACCGTGACCTGCAAGAACATAGACCAGTCCCTCGGTCAAGTACTGTCACTGCAGCAGGAGGTCTGAGCGGCCCCATTGGTGGCAGCCGCAATACGGATCGATAATAATCATCAGCAGGTGTCAGCGTTGCGTTCCACGTGTCCTACGCTTCGTCTCCTTACTGCTATCAAGACTCTGAGGTGGCCTCAGCTAACATGAGGAAAGGGAGGCATTAGAAGGTATCTCTTCCCCCTTTGGCGAGCTGGCCAGAACCCAGGTGGCACCCATGGGTCGCTCAGCGCTCCGACACCAAGAACAAAGAGGGGCGCTAACCATCTTGCGGCCAGGCCCTGGGGGCGCCCACGGCAGCGGCCTGTGCCTCTGCCCACCTCTAGATGCTCAGAGCCCTTTGGTGGCTCAGCTGAGGCCTGAGGTCAGTGTAGACCCTTTTGTGTCCGACCCGAGTTTGTGCTTCCCTGGGCATGTGCCTGTTGGGGTCCGCCGACAGGGAGCGTGCGCGGCTGTCTGAGCGCTGTGTGACAGGAAGACGGCCGGCCCTGGGCCATGTGCTGCTGGCCGCGGAGTGTGGATGCTCTTTGTTAAGCTCCCAGGGTCTGGAAGGAAGCAGCTATGCTCTTGTTTAATTCCATATGAGCAGCTTTTTTATTTTTACAAATAGTCCTCTTGCTGTTAGGGAGTGAGTGAGCGACATAAATCATCATCATGTCTTTGGCAGCCGGGATTTCTCGGGCATGGTCCTCATTAAAGTCTTTAGTTGCAGGGTTCCTGGAGACCTTCCTTTGATACCTAAAAACATCAAACTGAAAAAGCCGTGGTGAGGAGGAGGAGGAGGAGGAGGAGGAGGAGGAGGAGGAGGGGAGGGGGTGGGCGGGGAGGAGGGGAAGGGGCGGAAGCTCGCAAGGATCCCAGAATCACGGTCGGGAAAGGCAAGGCAAAGCTAGACTGGTTATTATTCACAGCTTAAAAAAACAAAAGAAGAGGCAGAAGAAAGAACTGCAGGAGCCGAGCGGCAGAAGCAGTGAGCCTTCCGGGCTGAACGGAATCCAACAAGCCCGTACAAAGAAGACGGAGCGACGCGGGCGGGAGGGGAAGCTTCTCGGAGGTGATTCACGGAAAGGGAAAGGCTCCCTGAGCCCCTTCCTCCGCAGACCTCAGCCCAGCAGGCTGTGGCAATCAAGGAACTCACCTTTTCCTAGGGCCCCGGTCTCCCTGCTGGGCGGGAATCCAATCCCCGGGCAAAGGTCACTGGGAATACCAACGTGCTGCTGGCGGCGGCTGTTCATTCACAAAATGAGCTCCTTTGTGATAAAAGGAGGGAGCGCAGCCCCGGGGTTTGTGTGCATTCCAGGCTGGTGGAGGGAGCTGCCAACACGCTCGGTCAGTGGGAACCCAGCAGCACATGCATCTCAGTTTACACGATTGATGTGGCCTCGCAGGGCCTTGTATGTTGAATTCCTATAAATCAAGTCACATTTTAAATGCACTAGGGGAGCTGGCCATTTAAAGGAACCCTGCAGCGAATCTTTTGGAGAAGTGAAAAATCACGGCTGAATTGATCTCTTTTGGCAGGCAGTAACAAATATTTAGGAGCCCTTATCATGTGCCAGGCAAAATGGTAGGTGCCATGGGCGGTGTTTAACATGAGGTGTCGTCCCCCAGCTCGAGGACAAGCCTTTGGGAGGGAGGTTTTTGTCTTTGGTGCAACCAGGACGAGCTGAGTACAGCAGTGGGAAGAGAGACTCCAGCTGGAGCCGCGTCCTGTCATTGCCATAGGACATGTACCAGTTGGTCTCCCTCAGAGTAACCACAGGCAATATTTCTCATTCAGGAAGACAAGCGACGCTCAGTGTCTTTTTAAGGCCCGAAGCAGGAGGCTAAGGGCAGGGGCTCTGGGAAAAGACCAGGGCCTTCTGCAACCTGAGTCAGGCTTTCAAATCAATACCCACGGTAGTGGCCACAATCTCTATCTCTGGTTCTCTCCGGAAATCTCAAATGTCCAATTTATTCATTCTAAGCTCTGGCATGTACAGTTTGGTGTTACACAGATTTGCATATCCCTAGAGTCAAATCCTATCCTGAAGACGTGTAAGTGCTAGCCTCTAGCACTCGAGAAACGTATTGTGCTTGAAAACAGATCCTAAAATAATCGAGGCTGTGGGGAAAACAAAACAAAATCAAACAACATTTGCGTGAATCCAGATTTAGCTGGCGGGCAAGAGCACAGACTCAAGTGTTAGCCCCAGTGGAATCTGGTTCTACCGTGTTGTTACATGACCTTGGGCAAAGTATTTAATCAGCTTTGTGTGTTGGTTTGCTCACCTGTAAAACGGGCATAAATAATAGAATGTACCTTCTGGGCTATTTGTAAGGATTAAATCAAAAGTGATTTTACATCTGAAGGCTTAGAAGAATAACTAGAATATAGTACATACTCAGTAACATTAGTTATTATGATGTTGGAGTTCATTTAAAAAATAAAACCCTACGGGGCGCGCCTGGGTGGCTCAGTCAGTTAAGCGTCCGACTTCGGCTCAGGTCATGATCTCACGGTTCGTGGATTCGAGCCCCGCATCGGGCTCTGTGCTGACAGCTCAGAGCCTGGAGCCTGCTTGGGATTCTGTGTCTCCCTCTCTCTCTGCCCCTCCCCCACTCGTGCTCTGTCTCCCTCTGTCTCAAAAATAAATAAACATTAAAAAAAATCTAAAAAAAGCAAAACCCGAGACATATATTACATGGTTTAAGAAGTCGGCCGGTCTGGTATTAGCTGGTTGTCACCTGGATGAAGCATCATAAAGAAGGGACTATGCATACACTAAAGTCTTACCACCGTTGGAAGCATATTCAGTATCTCCAAGGGGAAAGGAACTCTAGGTAAGCCAGGGAATATCTTTGCAGATACTATTCAGAGAAGCAGCTTTGGCATTCAGGATGGAAAACAGATCTTGTAAAGGAATCATTGGGTCCATCCCAATGATTTGTAGTGAGGACAAATAAAAAACTCAGATGAAGTCAGAGACTCAGCCAGGATATACATCTTCTCGGTTAAAAAAAAAAAAAAAAAAGACAAAAATTTAAGTCTCTGACCTTTCAAACCACCACGCGGGCTTCCCAGTAAGAAAGGGACTTTCTCTGCAGCTAGAATAACACATGATGTGCTTCATCAAACAAAGCAGATGGTTATCACTTTTCTTTTGGGAAGGAGCTGGGCCGGGGGAGGGGAACAATAATATATCTTGTCCAAATAGAGACGCAGATAGGTAACAGGTTTAGTAATAAAGTTCTTGTTTTTAGGGCTTGAAGTGTGTCCCAAAGTTCTAAGGAGATCTTTGAAGGCAATCATGTCCTCATGTGACAAAAACTGTAGCGTACAAGATGTGTGGGGGCCTCGGACGCAGCATGGCCGTTTCCGACGCCCGGAGGACATTCGTCCTTGGACCAACCGGGATGACGCCCCCGGACCGCCACACCCAGTGGGAGATCAGAGCACGGGGAAGAATTCCTCTATGAGGTGGACCCCTCCAAGAGCCTACCGGCCCCGCTCCTGTGAACCAGCATAGGGGCGGGATCCTTACCTCTCCCTTTGAGGGTCTTCCCTTTGAGGCTCTTCCCCCGAAGATTTAGTGGCAAGAAATCCATGTTGACCAAGCGGTTGCGGATTTACCACAGGCAAAAAGAATTCTTTTTACCTATATCAGTTCTGTAGGCTGCACGTGCTTCCCAGATGCTGTCTTCTTCCATGTTCTTTATTAAAATGGAATGTACTGAGATAATGTCTCTTGGAAGCCTCTCAAGCTGAGCACAGATCCCAGGGAATTCCCAGAGACTTTCCCTGGCATCTGGGATAGAGTCCACACTGACGGGAGGAATCTCCTTCCCTAAGTCTTCTCAGACCTGTCTTCCCCAGCTCCGAAGCACAGACTTGCACTTGCTCATAACCAATGACAAGGCCGTCTTTGTCCTGGGGCTCTTCTTCCAGATCCCAGCCCCCACTCCCCTAGCCTATGAGACCCACGGTAAAAGCACCCCGGCTGCACGTGACCATGTTTCAAAATTAAAGCCGCAGCATCCCAGATACCCACTGATGTGAAGAGTAAACGAAAAGCTGTCTCAAGTCAAAATAGGAAAAAAATAATAATAATAATAATAAGGCTTGGACAACCTGGTCTCGAGGTGAGATGAAATCAGAATACAGATGACGGCATCCAGAATGGGACAACAAAATGACAGTGCTATTCAAAAGTGTCAACGATAAAACCTCAAAGGCAGTTGGAAATGCCGCGGAAAGCAAGCGAGACAGCCACGATCCTCCCCCCGTGAGGGCTGCCAGGAGGTGACCAGCAGAACAGCTGAGGCAGAGAAATGGTAAACTGTGTCGACCTCCCTCCGTCTGCAAGATGATGCAGGTGCAGAAGCTTGAGAAGGGAAAACAGGTGGAGAAAGATGTGCTGTGTCCGGGAGAGAGTTAGGCAGTGCAGTGAGGCTGTGAAATTCTTTGGGTTGATATCCAAAGAATAGAAATCGTAGGCCAAGCCTGATGTCGCTCCTGCCCTTGGTACTAACAGGAAGCAGGAGGGCAAAACTCACCGAGCTTTGATCGAATTTTACATTGAACTCAAAGCTCCACGTTCGCAGAGAACCAGACGGAGACTTGCACTGAAAGGCACATGGCAGGTCCCTGGGTTCTTGTCTGTGTTTTCATCCTGCCCTCAGAGAAGGAGATAAGGCCACTGGCCGGGTGATGGGACTCAGTGCCTCCTTCGAGAAGACAGTGGCCCAGCTGGGAAAAACAAATGACAAGTCTCTCCAATCCTCAGAAGGGGCTTTGGTGCCAAATGGTATGGGCTTCATGCAACGAAGAAATAGATGTGAGGACTTCTGGAAGCGTCTCTGGACTATAAGCTTATGAAAAGTAACGGTGGTGGCATTCTCGTTTTTGTATGCCCCTGCTGAAGCCGGCTTACCGTTGGTGCATCGTGAGGGGCTGTTGAATGAGGTAGCAGGACACTGCGTGCGTCTTGGAGACAGTCTGGGGGAGGTGGGGTCTGTCCTTGCACTGACTAGCCCATGGCCTTAGGCAAGCTCATTTGGATCCCTGAGCCTCAACTGTCTCATCTGGAAAGTAACAACAACAACGTCCACCACCCAGAGCGGCGAAGAGGCTGGCAGGGGAAGCCTCTCGTGGATCCAGCTGGCTGGCTGCCTGGCGCTCAGAAAACTCAAGGAGAAGCAGCCATCCTCGTCCTTATTTTCATCGTCGTCCTCCCCTTCTAGTTCTCACCCAAGTCTGTGAGCAATGCATGTCCAGGCTGTGACTGATATTTCTAGTCACCGAGGCGGCCAGGCCAATCTTCCACCTATCCCTTATGCAATAACTGCAACGATCATCAAGTTCCTCTGTCTCCCCCGCTGAGTTCTAGAAGGAACTCTCTCTCTCCTCCCAGATTGCTAGCGTCTGAAATTTCCATCGCTTCTCCTGTCCTTGTGTGGCCCTCTCCCTGGGGCACACGGTGCCTCGTCTGGGAGCCCTGCCCCTTCAGCCTACACCCACTAGGGGGCAGGACTAGCAGCAAAGGGGAAGGGAAAGAGGGAAAGCGCTAGAAAGGGTCATCCCTAACACCAGCCCATGAACATACCCCTGCCTCAGCTTCTCTCCCTCCTCACCCTTTCACTCCCATCCGCTCCGGTGAGCAAAGGCCCGGGAGACAATCAAGTCAGGGTTTTCCACTTCTGTGAGGAAAGGCCCCCTAAACAGCACTGCATGCAACCTCAAGCCTTCACGTCTCCAAAACCCCACTATTATTCCTCAGGTAGCTTTTCTCCTTCCTGAGGGGGTCTAAGCGGAAAAGACGAGTCAGTGGGGTTGAGGACGAAGGCTTCTTATGGCTTGTCTGTTTCATGTCTTTGTTAGAGGTACAAACCCTTATACAACCTCAACATGAGTATAGTCTGTCTCCTCAGGGAAGGGAGAGTAAAGCGTAAGGCTGGCTTCCATTTCTCCTCATCTCAGAGTGGAGTGAGGATCCGTCTGAATCAACAGGTAGGGGCAGCATGAAGAGGAGCAGACCATTCATTCCTTGTGGTCCAGAGGAGAAAGGGGAGCAGAAGACAAGGGCTGAGCAGGGCACTCACTTCCACAGAATTCTGCTCATCCGTCCTCACCTCCCACTGCCTCTGCTGCCATTGGAGTTCCCACCGTGAGCCCTTAGATTCACCACTCATGACCTCTGAGCTAATAGAGTCCCCATTCTCACCGTCCAGTTTGATGCATCAGGATGGGAAGCGGGGAGGCTGCCAAGGTTGGGAGGCCATGGGGGCAAAAAAACAATTGTTCCTGTTGCCTGGGTTGAACTCAAGAACTTATGCGCCAGGGAGATGTTGGGAGTCATGGTAATCGGGCTCGATTACCAGGATCCCAAGATACAGGAAACCCAAGCACGCTTGAAACAGCATGTCCTCTTGAAAATAAAGAAAATCCAGAAATCCACAAGAAGCCGTGTTTTCTATTCTACTAAGCACGCGGAAAAGAGGGCCAATCCACAGAGTTTTCGGAAAACAAAAAGGCCAGAGGGAGGAATGCCGCTTTATGAAAGAATCTGGCATGGCCGCCATCATATGTCTAGGGATGCCTCCTTAGTAATAATCAGAAAAGCACAGACTGATATAAAAGAAGAAGAAAGTAGGCTTTATTTGTTAGAGAGAAAACCCAGGAGCAACGTAAGAGTTTATCGATGGGGGCATGATCCAGTGAGCCTTGACATACCCAAACAGCGGGGTATTGTTCAGTCACTACCGTGGAAAAACATCTGATGGCATGGAGAAAAATGCCCAGAAGGTGTTAATAAAGTATATAAAGCTATATAATGAGTATGATCCCAATTATGTAAATATATGCACACAAAGACAAGACTGGAAAGAGAAAAATGTTAATAGCGGTTATCTGTAGGGCATGGGTTTGTACTAGCTCTTTTTCACCTTTCTAATTCTTTTGCATTTAAATTTTTTCCTATAAATAGCACATTATTTTTTGCAGCTACGAATGCATTTTAATTGTAATTAAATGAATAACTTGAAAATAAAAGTTTTTAAAAAGAGAGAGAAAAGCCCTCCCTCTTATGACCAAACAGGGCTTGATTGCTTTCCTCCCTCAACCACTAACCTGCCAAAAAAATAGGGGCAAATCATTTAACCCCCTCTATAAAAATAAACAGCATTGTCTTTATGGAACTATTTTGTATCTTAATCACTTTTGAGGTCTGTGTTTGAATTCTGCTGCCATAAGGAAAAGCCAAGATTTTCTACGTAGAGGGAAAGTTAGCACCCAGGTCATTTCTTAATTTTTTTTTTTTTAACGTTTATTTATTTTTGAGACAGAGAGAGACAGAGCATGAATGGGGGAGGGGCAGAGAGAGAGGGAGACACAGAATCAGAAGCAGGCTCCAGGCTCCGAGCCATCAGCCCAGAGCCCGCCACGGGGCTCGAACTCACGGACCGCGAGATCGTGACCTGAGCTGAAGTCGGACGCCTAACCGACTGAGCCACCCAGACGCCCCTAGCACCCAGGTCATTTCTAAATCTTCTTCATCTCAATTCTTTGATGCAAAACCCGAGTGCCAGGCCACTGAGCTAAGCACCGTGGCATCTCTGTCCTCTGTGCGTTACCCCCAGAGAAGACTGAAGAAAGGCAGGCCCTCAGCATAGGAGCTGTGGAGAGGTCCCAGGAGATGTCTACACGGGGTCCCCTGAGGTGCTTAAACTTTTTTTTGGTCAAGGTCTAATGTCAGAATTGCACCTTTGTGAGTCTCAGAAACTCGGAATGGGCCCATCTCCAGAGAGGGCAGGTGAAGACAGAGACAGGCAGAGGTGGGGCAAGGGAGTGAAGTAGACAGGGCGTGGAAGGTTGTGACCATTTTCACATTGCTTTTAATTATCCCTTCTTCCACCTTGCCTTTCATTCACTCCCCGCACCCCCACCACACAACCGCAACCCCACCGCCATATACAGCCCAGCTGAAGTGGCTGCAATTTTCACTGTCTTTTCATAAATTACTTAAAAGCCTTTCTGTTGCTACTGGGAAATGCCAGCTTTGGGAGCCTTTCTCTGCAAAAGGGACCCTCCAAATCAAAACGATATTTGGAAACTGAGATAATACAAATGTCAATGTTTACCTGAAGTTCTGTGATTTCCAGGGAAGATGCTAAGAGCACATCTGCAAACCTGGGACATCCCTTTGGGCATCGGGACAGCTTGAGCCAGTGAGCGGCAGGCTCTTCAGGAAGCAGACAATTCCAGAACCCTGAGGGATCACAGCAATGAACAGCAATAGCAGACACTGCTCATGTTTCTTTTTCCAACCTGAAAGGAACAAAAAAAAAAATTTTTTTTAAGTCCTTTCCTCCTCTTTCTGCCCTGGACTTTCTTAGCCTTCCTCACCTATCTCCCCCAGTGTAATTCTAGTAAAATATAAAATCCCAGTTAAATATGAGTTTCAGATAAACAACTAGTAATTTTTAGTATCAGCGTACCCTAAATATCGCATGGGACATACTTACACTAAAAAATTATTCATTGTTCATCTGAAATTTAACTGGGTATCCTGTATTTTTACTTGCTAAATCTGGAAACCTGCCCCCCCCCACCCCCAGTCATACCTATTTTGAGAAATCACAAGAAAAAAGATTAAAGGAAGCCAACCATTTGCTTGAGACACAAAAGAAGGAGAAGAAAAAAATATCCCTTTACTGGTCAGGAACCCTTATGACTTGGGATTTTAAACTTGGGACTTCAGGAAGAGGGAGAAATAAGTCCTAAAATGGACACTTCCTGATCATGTTTAAGCTAGCATTAACATTAGTTTGAATTTAAGGAGAAAGAGCTAGAATCATTGTTTGCATTGTTAACCTTACAGTAGTATTGTGGTCCAGCTGGCACATTTGGGGCTGCTTTGAAGTAACTCCTCCTTTATTAGGAGCAGTTCTTAGGTCTGCTTCCCTGTTCAGAGTTTAGAAAACACCGACTCTTGCTTACCTGCGCTCCTGAAGTCTAAAACCTGGGCATATGGATTCTGTCTCAGGCCAACAGCAGCCACCTCAGACCACAGATAGGTTTTCTTGAGAAAGAGAGAAACTTGTTTTGGAGAAATACTTCTGTTGTTTTTAATAACGTTGCTTTATCCCCTCCCATATGTAAAGTTATAAGAAATATTTCAGTTACCCACACCAAATACCCTGAGTTTTTGGTAAGACTTCGTTTTGCTAAAAGGACTGAACAACTTCAGCTGGGCTTTCTGCTTCTGGGTAAGACTGCACTTAGGTCATGGCAGCAGAAATAGATTTTCTTTGAACCTTGCTTAACTCAAAAATTCCAATTGTAGGGGCGCCTGGGTGGCGCAGTCAGTTAAGCGTCCGACTTCAGCCAGGTCACGATCTCGCGGTCCGTGGGTTCGAGCCCCGCGTCAGGCTCTGGGCTGATGGCTCAGAGCCTGGAGCCTGTTTCCGATTCTGTGTCTCCCTCTCTCTCTGCCCCTCCCCCGTTCATGCTCTGTCTCTCTCTGTCCCAAAAATAAAATAAACGTTAAAAAAAAAAAATTCCAATTGTATTCCAAGTTATTGAAGCCACAGCAAAGTATTTTAGGGGAGCAGGGTAGGTGAATGGATTCAGATCCAGGATTCGCCTAGTGTCTGTGGCATGGTTTTGGTCAATTTAGTTACCCACTGTGTGCTTTGGTTTCCTCAGCAATAAAAGAAGGGTCTGGGGAGGATGAAATGAGCTAATGTACGTCAAGTTCTTAGAACCGTGCCTGGCGCAGAAACAAAATCCACAAGGAATGGTGACAATTAATATTATTATGTTGTACTACTGAGGGGGATGCAAATAAAAAATAATTACCAGGAAACAACACGGCAATAGTATCAAGAACTTTATTTTATTTTATTTTATTTTATTTTAACGTTTATTTAATTTTGAGACAGAAAGAGACAGCATGAACGGGGGAGGGGCAGAGAGAGAGGGAGACACAGAATCGGAAGCAGGCTCCAGGCTCTGAGCCGTCAGCACGGAGCCCGATGCGGGGCTCGAACTCACGGACCGTGAGATCATGACCTGAGCCGAAGTCGGCCGCTTAACCGACTGAGCCACCCAGGCGCCCCGACAAGAACTTTAAAGTTGTTTTTCCGTTGGACACAATGATTCCGATTTCTAGAAATCCCACCCTAGGAAGCTAACTGGAGATGTAGACACACACGTAGATACAAAGAGACGCATCACAGGGTGATTTATCATAGCCAGATACCAATAGCTGCTGAGCATCAGGTCCAACACCAGGGAACTTGTTAAATAAACAGAAGTGTATCGATTTGACAGACTATATGCGCTGTCACTAAATATCTCATTTTAAAGGAATTCTTATTAAATGTCACAGGAAATTATTATGATTAACTAGAAAAAGGAAAAGCATACTAAAACAGTTTTGTTTTATTGCATAACCTACAGTGACAGCCCCTAGTTATAGCTGAAAGGCAAGGGCTACCGGCCATGTGTTTATCCTTTTAGATGGAGTTAGAGTAATGGCCGGTAGGAGAACCCTCAAAAGTAACATATGTATATTCAGTCTAATGGAGTAGACAGGAGAAGCACAGATGACTACAAACAAGGATCATACTAACATGCTCATGAGTCCAAGAGAGGGAACACATAAAATGTGTAGAGAGATGGCCTGACGTCCGCCAAGTGACTGAGACTCTGGCCCAGCTCACGGAGAACATGGTGGGATCCATTAGTGATATCTGGGGATGTCTAGGCAGTATGCGCAATATACATGTGTCATCCCGGACACGAGTGATGAGCGTGCCCAAGGAATCAAAGAATGGTGAATTTGTCCAAGATAATTTCAAGGAAGAATCTTAATGAAATGGACCTAGACTCTTTAACTTGTAAATATGTAACATGTCACACTTAACCAGGGGTAGCCACAAGTAAAGGATGGACTGGATAAGAAAGAAAAGCCGGGGAGCCAAATACGTTGGACTGGAGATCCAGTGATCTCCAGTGACTAGATCTGTGTGACTAGAGCAAGACCACATAATTCACTCCATTTGTTGGAAGGTCATGAAAAGCCAGGGCCCTGCGACATCTTGGTCGGGACCAAGGAGCATGCTGGTACCAGAAGTCAAAACAAGGCTTGTCAAGCGTTTATCAAGCATTGGAGGCATTTAATCATCCCAACTCCCTCATATGGTAGGAAGTGTGGTCCTTATTTTACCAACAAGGAAACTGGGGCTCAAAGATTTTGGGGTCCCACAGCTAGAAAGGGCAGAGCTCTCTTCAACCACAGGTTTGTCAGATGCTAAAGACTGGAGGTGTATCGAAGTCCCCAGCCCTCTTGTCTCTGACGGTGAGGCAGAACCTGCTGCCCCGTGAGTCATGGGAGGATTTTACCGTAAGGTTAAAAAGCAAGGAAGAAACGAGAGGCCCAAAGATTCCCAGCTTGACTGTTTCTCGAATTTGCTCTCACACCGCGTTCCTCCTCAGGGTTATCTGATTTGTCCGGATCCACTGATAATCAATAATTTTCAAATGGCCAAACACTGAGCTAAATAGTTATCTCACTGAATCTTTACCACCTTCCTAGGTGGTAGGTACTATCACTGTGTCCATTTCACAGATGAGGAAAATGAAGCCTACGATAGTCTTCTGTCAAACGCCTAGGGATACAATGATGGTAAAGAACATCCTGTGAGGGTTTTTGTCCTCCAGGGTGTACTGAGAATGTCAGAGAGAGAGAGAGAGAGAGAGAGAGAGCCCGACATGCCCACAGGTGCTAAACAAGCCCAGGATAGACCTGAGACCTGGCCCAGCTCCGAGCTTTCCTCACTGCGGACTCAGCAGCGGGGTCGACAGAGGCTAAATCCAATTCGGTAAACACAGACTTCTGGTAAGCAAGTGCTCTCACTTTTGCTCAGTGTCGGCTGGAGGTTGCATATGGCTTGAGTACTAAACAGTTCTGCAGGGAGGCCAAGTGCAGAAATCCGTGCCTGAGATTTTCTACATTTACAAGAAGACTGACCATGTGGGGCTCTCAGCCAAGGTCAACCTGGAACTGGAAGGCTGAGCCCAGGCTCGGAGGAGCCAGAGCCAAGGTGGAAAGCTCCAGGCGCTGGGAGGGCAGGGACGGAGGGGCTAGAGTAAAAGGCCAAGTGTGGGAATGTTTCTTGAAAAGAACGTGCCGGGGAGGACCCAGCCCTCACACCTCGGGGATTTGGGAGCTGGCCGTCTACAGAGGACAGTCCTGCCAGATGAGTTCAGCCATTCCCACTTTATAAAGTTCTTGGTACAAAACTGAATGGCAAACCCAGCCGTGAATGTAATTTCTGAAAGGAGATGGTTGGGAAGGTGTTTCTGCTTTTTCAAAGTTCTATTCTGGCGGTCAGGAGAAGGGCAACGGGGAGAAAAGTTCCTGGACATTTGCCAACACCCCCATCGCGTCCCAGAGCCCCATTATGCCCTAGCAGCAGGACGAGGGGGAGCCCTGTCTTCAAAGATCTTTCAAGAGGAGGAGGGGGCTGCAGTCTGGGCCAAAACGAACCCAAGAGTCTGGATCTGGTTGCCAGAAGAGGGTGGAAGAATGGCAGGGTCAGTAAAGAGGACAGGTCATGCATTGGTGTCCTCACACACTGACCCTGAAATAACACGGCCCCGGATTGCCCTCTGGGTGACGGAACTTCAAGGCGTACATTAGGCAGCTCGAGGAAGAGACACACTGATTACATATCTAATTTGCTGTCACTGTCCCCACGACATCACATATGTCACTGTGGTTTTCCGGATTACTCTCGACTCTGAACACCCGAATCTATTTTCCCTGATGAGTCAGTTTGAATTTTTTTTCTTGGCCCTGGTTTTATTTTCTTCCTTCCCGTCGGCATCCCTTCTCAGATCTTTGCCGGTGTGTTTGGTGTCTCCCAAACTCCCGAACGTACAGGAGCTTTTTCTAGACTGCAGACTCTTCTGGCCTTTCTCTCGCCTTATCACTCAAAATGATATCAAACCTCACCAAACTGTCTGTCATTGCTGCCTCCGGGTAGATGTGGCCCAGCTTTTCCCCCTTGATGTTTTGCACTGTGTTCAGGGCGAGGGTAAAGTGAAGTCATCACAAGTGCTCTTTTAAGCTTAAGGAATTTGATAAATGAAGTTGTGTGGGGTCCTGGCAGGCAACATGTTTCAGCAAAGTACAGTGACCATCTGTGGACCAGTCTCCTGGTTTATTATAGGCACATATTCCAGTTCAAATTGCTTTGTGAAACTTTTTTTGTGGGTCTCTCTCTTTTTATATTTCAGCTTTATACAATTATTCCCAAATCCTCAAAACTGACAGTGAGGGAGAGTAATTTGAAAGGACTGCTCAACGTAAGTCTTTTGAAGATTTGCATCATAGCTACATTTTTCTAATTTCCTGGCATCTCCTCTGTTCTCCTGGGCTTTTCGAAAACAATTACAAGTGGGCGAATACGTTTAGTAACCGATTCCATCGAGACTTCTGGACCATCTTTTGGACTTTCTGTCTCTGGACATTTTAGATTTTAAAATTCATTTGGCACCCATCCGCGTTTCCAGAACAAGGAAAACGAGTGCATATTCTCAAGGATCTCATGATCTAATGAAGGGCAAGGAAAAGGTCCAGATTCATATGTCGTTTCTGAATATAGAGAATAACGTCTGGAGGAAAGAAGAAAGTTAGTAAATTAATTACCCTCATGTTCAGAATCACAGAATTTCTTTCATCCACTTTATCGGCTTGGGAAACAAAGTCATTCATTTGTAAGTTTTCCAGATAGAATGTCCTGTCTTGATCTCTAGAGAGCAACTTTCCTTTTTCCCATCCCTGAGATTCTTTCCCTTCTTGTGACAAATGAAAAAGATGTGAGGGCCAGTTCTGATCCTAACTGCTCCAGTAAAATTTGGTTTCGTCATCAGAGGTGATCTGGGCTCTTGAACTACTGAGGACGTCCACCAGAGTGCTGCCGGGAGCGCTGAGGACGCGAATTGTCACCTCCGGTACAATGAGAAGTGGGGTGTGCTCCTTTGAAATGGAAGTTCTGCCACTACCCCCCAAAAGCTTGGGAGGGGGGACTCGTGTGCTGCTTTTATAAACCGAAACCCTTCCCCCTCTGCCAGGGAAAGCCAGAACTGCTCCTTGCTTTGACTAGAATTTCCCTGAATTAACAGGTTAATTTGGGAAGAATTGGCATCTTTCCAGTGTTGAAGAACATCGGACTCTTGGTTTATTCAAGGTTTCTAGTAACATATTATCCTTCTTTTCACGCAGGTCTTGCCCATTTATTGCTACATCTGTTCCTATGTACTTGAGAGTTTTTGTTGCTACTATGAATAGGGTCTTTCTTCCCTTTAAATTTTCTAATTGAGCATCACTACTGATCAGATCTCTTTTTTTTAAAGTATTTTTTTTAAAGTTTTTATTTATTTACTTTGAGATACAGAGAGAATACAAGCGGGGGTAGGGGCAGAGAGGAAGAATCCCAAGCAGGCTCCACACTGTCAGCACAGAGCCTGAAGCAGGGCTTGACCTCATGAACTGTGAGATCACGACCTGAGCCAAAATCAAGTGTTCGCGCTTAACCAGCTGAGCCCCCCAGGCGCCCCATTGACCAGATCTCTTATATCTGACTACCTTGCTGGACTATGTTAGTTCTAATGGTTTTTCACTCCAGCTGAGCCCCCCAGGCGCCCTATTGACCAGATCTCTTATATCTGACTACCTTGCTGGACTATGTTAGTTCTAATGGTTTTTCACTCCAGCGTCTTGGATTTTCTATGTAGATAGTGCTCTCTTTATTTCCAATCTTTGTACATTTTTTTTCCTTGTTGCATTGGCCAAGGCCTTCAATGCTATGAGCAGTGATAGCTGGTATCATTGTCTTATTTCTACACTTAGGGGTCTGTTTTAGTATTTCATCAGTAAATACAGTGTCTGTTGCAATTTTAGGGTAGACAGATACTCTTCAGGTAGAGTTAAGAAAAGAGAAAAATTTTTATCCCAAGTTTGCTAAGGTTTCTTACCAGGAAAGATGTTGAATTTCATCAGATGCAAAATCTCATGAAGCATAGGATTTCCATAACAATTTTTGATGATTCAGAATAAGCTTATCTTACCACAACTCTTATGCTTTTACAGCCTTTCCAAATTGGTCGATATCATAGCCAAATATCTATAAGCAAATGTCCTTCTCAGGATTTTTAAAAAATCACGGTGGGATCCCATTTTTAGAGCTGTTAGCAGAACACAATGTATAATGTAAGTCATTGTTCTGAAACAAAGTCCACGTTACAGAATACTATTTTAAAGTTGTTTTTTTTTTGTTTTTTTTTTTTGTTTTTTTTTTTTGAGAAAGACAGAGATAGCACAAATAGGGGAGGGGCAGAGAGAAACAGGGAGAGAGAATCCCAAGTAGGCTCCGCATTGCCAGCTCAGAGCCCAATGCGGGGCTTGAACCCACGGAAGTGTGAGATCATGATCTGAGCCGAAACCAAGAGTCGGATGCTTAACCGACTGAGCCACCCACGCGCCCACAGAATACTATTTTAAAAATGACCAAAATTGTGAGTACCAAACCCCAAGCTACAGGTGTCATTTCATGCTCTGATGAAGAGAAGAAAACCTCAAATCTTACCTTTATAGATCTAATCAATCTCCTCACTCTAGGTCTTAACAGACTTCCTTCTTTCACGATATATCTTGTCTCTCAGTCCCAGTCTCAACAAAGGAACAGCAGGAATAAAGATCGTAGTTCTCCACACCTCGGAATCATACTTCACTTAAAACACACAACTGGTGGGGCGCCTGGGTGGCGCAGTCGGTTAAGCGTCCGACTTCAGCCAGGTCACGATCTCGCGGTCCCTGAGTTCGAGCCCCGCGTCAGGCTCTGGGCTGATGGCTCAGAGCCTGGAGCCTGTTTCCGATTCTGTGTCTCCCTCTCTCTCTGCCCCTCCCCCGTTCATGCTCTGTCTCTCTCTGTCCCAAAAATAAATAAACGTTGAAAAAAAAAAAAAAAGAAAAAAAAAAAAAACACACACACAACTGGTAAAAATCCAGACCCAACAGGGATGGAACGCTCCACAGCTTTGCCTTTCATGTGGAGGAGAGGGAAATAGGCTGTGTTCTAGAATGGGGACCGATATTAGCTGATGTCTGGAAATGTCAAAACAATTAACATGAAGTACCAAACTCATGTGACACCAGGGGCCTGGGGGTGGGGCCCCTGAATGTTGTCTCTCACGTGCTGCACACTAGGACCTTGTGGCTGACCTTGTGTGCTTCCCCAAGTCCTTGACTCTGCCACTTGCAGCATCCCTGTCTCTGTGGATTTATGATGTGTTGCCAGTGTTACTACTTTCCCTGCTCCCACCCCTTCCACCCCAAACATTTTCGGCACTGTAAGTAACACATTTCCACATAAAGGCGCTGAAAAGTCAAGAAGCAGAATTTCTCCGCCAGAGGAGCTGTAGGTAAAGGGCCTCCCCCACCTCATCACCTTCGAAGCTGGCACCCAGGAGGCTCTGTCCACTAGTGAGAAAGACGGAGTAGAGAGAATGGGAGGAGAAGGATGCTCAAGGGAGACTGACCCATCTGGGGTCATTTCCCATCATGGTCAGTGCCAGGCCAGCCCTGGGAGCAGAGAGCTCCTCCCAATTTGTAGGGGCAGCCTTGATTCCCTTAACAAGAACCGAATGCCTCTTCTTCTGGTCCTGTGGGATAGTTGGTACAGTGAAAAGTTTCATTCATATATGCTGTCACCATAGGAACCTGTACGTTGGGGAACCAACCAGTGCTTCTAGTCTGCTATCGCTTTTGTAGGAAGTAAAGCATTGATGGTGACGTGGCTTTTCATGACAAATTTCTCCTGTCTCTTCTGGAACAGAACTGCTATTGTCACTCTTATGTCTCTCTAATTATTTAAATATGGGATCCTGGGGCGCCTGGGTGGCGCAGTCGGTTAAGCGTCCGACTTCAGCTCAGGTCACGTTCTCGCGGTCCATGAGTTCGAGCCCCGCGTCAGGCTCTGGGCTGATGGCTCAGAGCCTGGAGCCTGTTTCCGATTCTGTGTCTCCCTCTCTCTCTGCCCCTCCCCCGTTCATGCTCTGTCTCTCTCTGTCCCAAAAATAAATAAAAACGTTGAAAAAAAAAATTTAAATATGGGATCCTTTTGTCCCCTCCCCATGTTAAATACAGGCATGCTGACTGACTGATTATTCCTCCCTGGTTGATAATACAAAGCAAAAGTAGGCCAATAATGACTGCTGAGGACATACTCTTTCTCACCCGTTACGTAATTCCAGCCAGAATCCATCCCAATCCCTGGATACTATGCTGCCCCACCCAGACTACCATGCATTCCCTTCAGGATCAAGACTCTCAACTTCCCAGCTGCCAGGGGTTTGGGCTCCTAGCTGAGTCTCTTCAGCAATTCCCTTCAGCTAACGGGAGCTGCCTCACCCGTGGTTAAATGACGCCTCTTTGAGGCCAGGCTACATCCAATGCCTAGTCTGGCTTCCTTATGTCCATGGGACAAGTCAGAGGGGCCATCCCAGCTTCAGGGGATCCCCTGAGTTCTCTCATGCAAGACACATTGCAGTTCAACTTGTCCCTTGGTCCCATTCTGATTGTCTTCCTCTCTCGGGTATTGCTCCTACCTGAGTATTCACTCCTCAGTATTCTGCCCATAAATCTCCACCTCAGAATCTATGTCACAGGGAATTAAGCCTAAGCCTCTTCCTCCCCCTGTTGGTTACTTTCTAATTGTTTCTTCACATAAACAGACATTTCTATCTATATATTGGATGTGTATATGTTGGATGTGTTTGTCGTACAGGGACATATAGTCTGTATTCACGTTTAGTCTGTATTCCGTTCCATCAGGGCCTGCGTCCAAGGACAAAACCCTGCTCTGGAGATGGCTTGGGATCTACTGGCTCACAGAATGGAAAAGTTCAAGAAGTAGTCTGGCTCCAAGAACAGCTTGATCAGGGGTTGAAATGATGTCACCACGACCTGTTATTCCCTCCCTCAGTCTCTTAGCCCTGTGACTGCCATGTTGGCCTCATGCTGAAAGAGGCTGTATCAGTTAGCTGTTATCATAATGTGTGGCTGAACCAACAACCACAAAGTATCAGATGGTGTTCAACAAGGAGCATTTCTTTCTCCGACACCTGCTGGTCAGCTGATGTCAACTGGGCTTATTCACCCCCTTGGGGGTCAATTGAGTTAGATTCTGGGTGGCTCTACTTCACATGGGGGTCCATTTGAACTTGGCTTCTCAACGCAGGCTGGGGATTCATCTTGGGTTTGGGCTGTGGGGGGGTAGCCACTACTCTGGGGGGTTCTTCTTATGGCTGTGGTAAAAGCACAAAGCAAGCCCACTGCACAAGCACACTCCATGCCTCTGTTTTTGTTCCATCTGCTAACATCTCATCGGCCAAAGCAAGTCACATGGCCAAGTCCAAACTGAAGGGCTGCCCACCCGCAGGCGAGTCACATGGTCAAACCCGTGTCTTCACAGTGAAGAAGCATATTTCTCTTAGGGAGGTAAGGGGGCTGGGAGGGGGGCGGGGAGGGTAAATGTTTGAATGGATAATCAAACCTAAAACAGAATCCTTCCCCCGTCACAGTCCCAACACAGATACAGTCTCTTCAGTATCCACTTTTTCTCAACCTCACGTCTAAGGAGAAGCGTGCCGGCCTCAAATCCCAGCAGAAGTCATGGTGTTTCTCACTGGCCCTGGTGCATTCTCACCTATCCCTGCACCAGTTACTGTGCCAAACGTGGACTAGAGCTAGGAGGTGGGTCACCTGACTCAAGTTGCTCGGGTTAAATTCTACACACAGAAACCAGGGCACAGTTCTAAGAATGAGAGTCAAACGTCCTGGGCTGCAGGAAACCTCATCTGTCCGCTGTGGGGACCTCTCCCCCCACCCCCCGCTGTCTCTCCTCCTGTTCTTGCTCTTAGCACTGGGGCTGTTCCTCATGGTCTTGTGCCCATTAGACACCCTGCCCCTCTCTCGGGTTCTACACTCGAGAGTCTTGCTTTGGCCTCTGGAGCGCTGCCCTCGGCCTTCCTCGGGCTTGCCTCTCCGAGTGCTCTCCAAATTGCCTTTCCCCGGAGCATCAGCCTCAAGACAGCCATTTCTCCATAGGTGCCCATCTTGTTCGCAGGCTCGGAAATCAAAGACCTCCCTGGCATCGCCCTCCTCTTCCCTGGGCCGTGTTGACACTCCCCACCCTCCGACCCCAGCCAGGGGCTGCAACCCGCCAGGCCACATACTGGCCACCATGACGGCCAAATTGCTAGACCTGGTGGGTCTCATGCGGCTATTCTGGGGCCTCTCTCGGGTCTGTTCTGAGGAGAGAGATTTATTTCCCTGAAGTTTTAGGGCAGGAAAAGACTGGCTTCCTGGAGGCATGCCAAGAAGGAGGCAATCCACCCAGGAAACAAACAAGACCCTTTTCTCTATAGTCTTTCCTGTTTCCCCATGGCAGACCTTCCCTGCTCCTCCTGAGTGAAAGGAAAGCTGTCAGGATCAAAGCCACGTATTTGTGATGAACGGCTGCTGGCTGGACCCGCCCAGGAAGGACTGTCAGCACTTTAACTCCTTCTTACCCAAGATGTGCTTGCTGGCTGCCTGCATATGGCTTCCGGAGTCGCGTTTCAGTAAATGAAACGTCTTTTTATGAGCAGAGAGCCATGCCAAGTGGAGGGTTCGAAAGAACGTCTAGGGACTCAAAAGACAACAAAATCTGCCTTGGAGGATTTCTTGATCTTTTTGCAATTGCTTCATAATACATGATCTAACATATTTGCCCCAGGAGAACGAAAAGACTAAGAACGTGGGCCCTGGAGGCAGACTGGTTGTATTATTTTCTTTTCTACCTCTCTGTACCTGGGAGAGCTCAAATAAGCTCCTTAGCCTTTCTGCACCTCAGTATCCTCATCTGTATAATGGAGCGAAGAATTATTAAGGACCTCACGGTGTTATTGGAGGGAATAAATAAGATAGTGCATAAGCTGCATTTAACCTAGTGACTGGCACACAGCACGAGCATCATTAACTTTCACTGTGGTCATCATTGTTACCATTTTTATTCTTCCAAAGGAGAGAAGACAGCACCCAGGCTCGCTGAAAGCCAAGTGTCAAAATTTCAAGATGTGCTCCGCATATCAAAACTCAGCCTCAGAGTCTGTTAAATAAGCACGTGACAGAATCTTTGCCACACCTCCCAAGACAATGAAATGTGATCATTTACAGAGAAAAATGAGTTAGAACCTAAGATTACTGAGCAATCAACTGTATAGGCAGAACTGGGTAGATTATTCCCCAAACAGCTTCTAAGGACCCCGGCTTCAAGATGCAACAGTGAACAACAGGGGTTTGCAAACAAATGAGAGGAACAAAGCTAAACATTGCTAGTGTCCCTCTGTGCTAAGTGCCCCAAAATATAAATAAAACATTCTGGAAGGATTTTGCAACTCCGCATTTCTTGACTCCACACTTCCTTATGGACACTTTAAAGTCTGTTGTGGAGCCCATCTTAGGTTACTTCTGACTCATGGCAAAGTTAAGACATTGAGAAAGCACCTGGTGCTTTTGAGATTCTAGAGTGTTCCACTGAATATATAAATAAGAACATGCTAGGGCTTTGGTATTTGGCCCTGACAATTTCTAAGACGTACAAGCTGTCAAATAAATTTTATGAATTTACGTAAATGGGGTTACAGCCATGAGACTTTCTGATACCTGCCACTATCACCCGACATGGATCTGGAACCGTTGTAAACCATAATATCCCAAGTAGGATGGTCACAATGCCCGAGGAAACCACGGTGAAAAAAAGTGTCACTTGTGGTTTATTTTTGTAAAGCCATATTAAGGAGAAACAGGGCTGTTTCAAGAAAGAAACTATTAAATTTATAGAGTCAAGAAAAATCTTAGTCTTAATTAAAGTCTAGACTGCCTCTCTTGGCAACCATCTCACCCAACACAGAGTAATTTGTAGAAATGTGGGGTCAAGAAGACAGCAAAAAATGAGGAGTAGCTTATCTGAGCATGATGTAGGAAACCCACTTCCTCTCCACTTGCCCAACAAGCCAAGCAGATAGAAAATTAATGAAGGACAAAATACTGAGATAAGACTCTTATCTAAAAATCCAGTAGACATAGCAATGGTAGTGCTTCCAGATTCTTTATTTATCCCTATGGTATTTATATGAGAGGGAGAACTTCCGTCATTACTGGCCTTAAAATGCTGTTAACTGAAATAACATTCTTTGTTGACCGTAAGGAAACCACGGGTCCAACTACGCTTTAAAGCCTCCCAATCCTCTTTTGCACAAATAAGTTTTAAAGTGTTGGAGGATAAAAGGGGTTGATCTATTTAAAGAATTCCGATAGAAAAATCAGATTTGAAAAATGTTCGACACCGTAGGTTTGGGCAAAATAGATATCGATGAAGAAGGAAGGGGTTGTAGAGAAAAATGAATGACATGGTAATAGGTTACCAAGGGAAGTCTTCTCTTACAAAAATGGAGGAAGAGAGGCAGAAGACGGGCATTTTTTTTTTTTTTCACATTGCCGATTTAAAAGAAGAAAGATGTGATGAAAGGCATTGTGAAGTCTTCCTCATTGCTACGAAAGAAGTCTCTTACAAATAAGGGAACTGTGATTTAGAGAGAGAGAGAGAAACACGAGCATGGGCTTACAACACAAGGAAAATGGAACCATCCTTGATTTAATGCAGCTGGACAGCCAGTCAAAGCCACAGTGGCAAGAGAGGAGGCCCCTGAGACCAGCCAAAGCTCCTCACGGACTTACGTGGTGTGTGAGAGAAAACTCTGCTCAGAACTGCCTTTAACTTGTGCAGGGCCCAAAGCAAGAGTGTAAATACAGGCACTTCTATGTTATGTATAAAGATTTTAAACTCTTAGGTCAAGCTCACAGACTCCTAAATAGACATTTTTTTCCTATCTAACAAATGTATTCTATTGGACAAATATTTTTTCATAACAATAAAATTAAATAATAGATGTAAGTATATGGTTTTTATATGAGTGAAAATCAGTAAAATAGCAAAAGACTAAATTGCTTTATTATTGCTCTGGTCGGGGCACTCTGTTGGTGGTCAGTGATGTCCAGTGACGTCCAGATGAGTAATAAAATAAAAACATACATGATTCATGACTTATATATTCATTCTATAAAATAGTCTTTTCCTTCATTTAAGTTAAATTTATGTTCAACTGACAATAATGATATGAAGGATTAAAATACAAAGAAAATTATATTCAATGTATACAACACTTGCACATATCTTATTAAAATGTAAACTAGGCTAAAAGTGAAAAATAAAATAATTAAAATTATTTTTCATTTAAGAATTCAGAAGCTATTTTCCACTTAAAATATCGAAAATTAGCTCTTAAAATTAAAATTTTATAATTATTTACATTTATATAATTACATAATTATATAATTCACAAATTATAATTAATAAATACAAAAATATTAAATCATACTTACTTAAATAAAGCCAGATATTTATTTAACTTTTTGAAAACCTTCATTAAGTCTTATTCGACATTTTTCTATAAAATCAAACTGTTTCCAGTTCTAGATAATCCAATGTGCATTACCTGTCATTGTAAAGAATCGGAACTTTGTTAAATGCGTTTCAAGTCTAGATGTGTGTGTGTGTGTGTGCACAAATTCAATAGTAATATGAGTTGCTTAATGTCACAAAATATTCCTTAGCCACCATGTACAACTCTTGTGACTACACAATAATTCATGAGTACCTCTGGAACATTTTTAGAATACAAAATGAAGCAATTAAATGCACTCTTGGGACTATAACAATGACTTTTTGCTTTTTTTTTTCTTTAATTTTTAAAAGTTTATTTTGAGAGAGGAAGGGAGGGAGAGGCACAGAGAGAGGGGAGAGAGAGAATCCCAAGCAGGCTCTATGCCATTAGCACAGAGCCTGACTCCGGGCCTGAAGTCACGAACCATGAGATCACGACCTAAGCCGAAACCAAGAGTCCATCCCTTAACCGACTGAGCCACCCAGGTGCCCCTACAACAGTGATTTTTTTTTTAATTTTTTTTTTTTAACGTTTATTTATTTTTGAGACAGAGAGAGACAGAGCATGAGCAGGGGAGGGGCAGAGAGAGAGGGAGACACAGAATCCAAAGCAGGCTCCAGGCTCTGAGCTGTCAGCACAGAGCCCGATGCAGGGCTCAAACTCACGGACCGCGAGATCATGACCTGAGCCGAAGTCGTACACTTAACCGACTGAGCCACCCAGGCGCCCCTGATTTTTTTTTTTTAATGCAAAATCTGTTGCATCTGCGCAGTGAAAGAAAAGAAGGATTTGACACGTTCATAAAAAAATGTGCTTTTCTCTAACTGGGGGCTTCTGCTGTCCCAATTCTTCCTGCACTCAGACACAGTGCCTGCCTCAATCTCAGAAGTACAAGGAACCGCAGACCTTCATGGCATTTGGGCTATCACCCTTTGTCCACAGCTAAGGGCAAATGAATATGGAGTATCAGTTCTCCAGGTCCTCAACATTGCAAGGCGTGAGAAAGAGCTCAGTTTGGGGTGTTGGGTTGTATAAGCACTCAGGGCCAGATTCCAAGAGGTCAGTGTGCTTATTTGTGATATGTGGGGACCGTCTAAAGACCCAAAGCAGGACCATTTCACCTGGGGGTGAGAAAGATGCCGGTTGTGTTTCATCCTCAAGGCAAAACAAAGGAAATTTATGTTAGGTTGTAAAACTGTAATTAATAGTACAAACACACCATGCTCAATTTATTCTTTTGCAGTTATATAAACTTTGTTCTTGCTTGTCTATTTTTACTTACATATTTATTACAGTGAATAGTTAATACGTGAAATGTTGGCCACCATCATGGGGCCTTGGGCCCGTCATTGTCTGTCTGTTTTCTCATCTGTAAACAGAAGTGGATGGACTGTATAATATCTGCACTTAACATGCTATAGTTCTCGAGTTCTAGTCTTGCTTAAGGAGAAGGAAGCTTTAGTAATGGGGACAGAACAAAGGCTCTGGAGTCGATAAAACCTGGTTGGCTCTGTGATTTGGGACAATTTACTTAATCTCTCTGGACCTCAGTCTCTTCACCTGTAACAATTATGTATAGAGATAGTTATGTCTATATATGTCTTATGTCTTCATATGGAGACAATTATAGCTGCCTTATAGGAGGACATTCAGGATTAAATGAATTAATGCATATTAAGTTCCCAACAGAGTACCTTCCATACAGAAATGGATATTAGCTAAAGTTAAACTCACATTTGGAAGAGAATGCAAGAGGGAACACGCGTGTGTATACACACATGCATACGTGTGTGCTTGTATGTGTGCATTTATTGAAAAAATTCAAGATGTATAGCGTAGATTCTGGGGTGGGGATGATGGGGGAATGGGTTGGAATTCATGGAACCAGAAAAGAAATTGCTGATTTCTGAACTGGATTTGGTAATTGGAGAAAATGAATTTCTCTGGAATTCATAGGGGGAAACATCTATGTCTGAGAGTAAGCTCTTTATTGAAGTGTAACATACACAGAGAAAAGTTAACGGTTCAGAGCATGCACACTCATGCATCCAGCATGTAATGAGGAAATAGAACACTAGGAGAACCTACACAAGCTCCCCCATGACACCTCCCACCCACCGACTAATCACCGCCACACCCCCCGGCAAAGGGAAACTCTTGTCTGATTTCTAGCTCAAAGAGTCCTTGGCCCATGTTTGAACTTTATATAAGTGGAATATGTAATTTGAACTCTTTGGTGTCTGGCTTCTTTCTCTGATTATTGTGTTTGTGAGGTCCATCCGTGTTTCTGGGTACCGATATAGTTTGTTCATCCTCAGAGCTGTCTCGTATTTCAGTGGGTGAACATGCCTCAGTTTACTTACTCATTGCATTCTTGCTGCTTGGAACATTCTAGTGTATGTCTTTTGGTGAACATTTCTGCTGAAGGTGTACATAAGAGGGCAATGGGTGGGCCATAGGGTATGCACGTGTTCAGCTGTTATAGATACTGCCAAGCAGGTTCCCCAAAGGACTATAGTAATTTACACTTCCAACAGCAGCACCCCCACCGGAAAGTCCCAACATCTATTGTAAGATACTTCCCAAAGAAAGGACTGGATAGCTTGGCTTCTTTTGTGGTGTCGGGTTTTGGAGAGAAATTATAAACAACTTCTCTTCTTCCAGAGTTCTACTTTGGTTCACTTTGCAATGTGATGCCACCTTCACTACAAACCTTCCCACACCCTCTGGTGCACGGTCCACTGCTGGGTGTATTCGATGGGGCCCTCTCCAACTTTCCACAAATTGAAGGTCTTTTTCGGTGGCCAGTGCAAGCTGATGGTCCAAATTGACCATGATGATTAAGACATACATACATGCACACAGAGTAGAAATGACCTTGTGCAAAGCGAATAGAAAGATTTGTTGAGCAAAGGCATTTGAAGGACAAATTCACACCAGGTACAATCTACTTCACCAAGGGAGAGTGAATTTTTGGCCCAAAGTCTCCCCGTCTCCCCTCGGCTAAAATTTCTGTGTTAATATACAATGCCAGGGGCTTTCCCATTACTGTCACCCCCATTGAGCTCAGGCATGACCCCAAATCTGCTCCCTGTTGCCATGTGGAGAAAGTTGAAACAAACTAGCCATCCCTCCCCCATCTGAGCCATTCTGGCTCCTGGAGCACTGGTGACGCCAAAGCGCGAAGCTGACACTGTCTAATTGTCTTTGAGCAAGAAAGTCTGAATGACCCCATTTGAATCTCTCACTTTCATGTGGCAATGGGAAAAGCAGGCCGTTTGCACATGACGGATAGAGTGCAAGACTTGCTGTAAATGTTGTTTATATTGCCTGGGGCAGATCAAATGACTTGAAGGATTAACATATCAGAATAAAAAAACTCAGATGCATGAGGAAAAGCCAGAAAACCCCACTCTCCTCAACACTGAGTCATTTTTTGACAGATTCAACTTGGCAAAAAAAAAAAAAAACAAACAAAAAACAACTATGTTGGGCTATAGTCCCTGCTCTGTTATAGGAGACTTTGTATGGAAGCAAAATGTAAAAAAGGCAACTGTTGCATGAAACCATTAGACCCTAGATCCAATGCTCTTTTTCTGTCCACTCTTTCAGGGATCTCCAAGCCAGGGAAGTCTGCAGACAGAGCCTGTGCTGGCCCGTAGGTATGGTCTTCTCCTGGCCCATTGCTTTTCTTCTTACAGTCTCAAGGAGGTAGATACCCAGAGCTTGTACTAAGTCGGGATCATAATTAGCAGCACATGCAGTGATGAGCCCAGTACTGAGCTACTTACACATTCTGGACATTCACACATCTGCAGATTACTGGGAGAATGTGGGGATGGCCCGGGTGGGTCATTTCTGGAAAGCCATCCTTCACACACCATGCTTGTCTGCCATACCCTAGCAGTCAGTCCCAGGCCTGGTATTTATGTTCGCTTTCAAATCCCTGTGTCATATTACAAACAGCACTAAATTCCTACTGCTGCCTTTTTGGGGTGGGGGTTATAGTATTTTTCCAGCACTGTTTATTTTAAATTTCGAGTTATTATTGTTATTTCTTCTTGGTGGTTAAAAGTCCAGTTGGAAAAGTTTTCCACAAGACTGAAAATTCCTGAGAAACCCTGACAATATTCAGCATTCATGATTACCTAGACGGACATATTTTATGAAAATTGCATTGCCTTTGAATGACTTCCTATGAATGAGCTTGAATGTTGGGATTCTGTTGGATTGGATTTCAGAACATATTTAACATATTTCCATCTGGCAACCTTGGGATGTCTCTCAATAACAGTGATTATGAAAGGATTGTTATTTGGTATAAAAACATTTGCTCAGGTTGGACAAGGCTTCCTGAAAAATGTTGTACATCTTTATGGCTGACGTTTTTGTTGTTTTGAAATCGGTGGGTTTTTTCTACCACCAGTTTGAAATATTTCACCATAAAACCCTCCCTATCCCACCTTGAACAAAGCTGGCAATTTTCCCTCAGAATTGTAAGAACTCAAATTAAATCAAATCCATGAAAATACTTTTATTAGTCGGGAGCTCAAGTTTCCCATGTTTGTATAAAAATACTGATGCTTGTATAGTTTCTCATTTCTTAGGCTGGAGACGCGAGGAGCTGAAAGCAGGAGTACTCCTAAAATTTAATTTTTTAATGATAGACTTCATGTTCAAAGGAAGTTAAGATTTTTTTTTTCTTTTAAGTCTTCAAAATATCTCTTAAATAATTTGTGATATTCACAGCACTTAGAAATATCCAAATAAAACAATACTAAAGGTCCAATCTTTTGTGCCTAAGGGAGAGAACTGACATGAAAAGGCACAGTCAAGTACAAGGATGATGTAAGAATAACTGGCACACAATCCTGGAGAAAAAGGTGGGAACTTATGGAAGGCATCAATATTTATATGAAATATGAAAATATGAAAGTCTTTACTCATAGGTCTGTTTAGAGATAAGAAAACCAAAGACCCTGAAGACTGTAATGACAGAAATCTCCATGAAGAAAAGATGTTTGCTCTCACTTCTCTCTTGATGGCTCTGTCTCAATGGGTCACTTAGACGTGTCCAGTGTTGATCACCATTCAGAAGTTCAAAAATCTCATCAATGAAATCCAAAACATGTCCTCTTACTTGACCAGCTATCCACCTCTCACTGAAAAGGACCTCAAAGTTGAAGAAGGTACTCTTTGGGAATATGAGCTATATGGAGGCTACAATAATTCTTTTAAGCTATGTGAGCAATCAATTTTGAGGGACTTTTAAGTTAAAGCACTATTTTGAACATGGCACTATTTCCTTCTCTTTCTCCTCTCAAAAATTACCCTAGGAGAAAAAGAAGAACAAGAAATGGAAAAACAGATTCCATATTTGGTAAAACTAGAAAACATATGCAAACACAAACTACGTTATATAAAAACTGAAAGTAGATGGAGAAAGGTTAAATGACATAGCAGAGTGGAGGAAAGTAAAATCTAAGGATTCTCAGAGGAGATATTGACAAACGTTGTCCTGAAAGAAAAGACACAAGAACTGGAAGCTCTAGGTACTCCAAATGATGGTATTCTTATTCAGAGATGGGAATGGAGCAACAGGGGAATTGGTTAAGAAGCCCAATAGGAGGAGACTTTTGCTTCTAGCAGTGTGGCAGATTTGATACAATAAAAATTTCCCTCCTGACAAAATGCGATTAGAACCTGGATAAACTACAACAAGTATGTTAATACATTTTGGGATTACTAAAAAGTAAGAGAAATCTTCAGTTTCCTTCCCTCACCTTCTTCTGAGGAGGAAAAAGAAGAGGTAGCTGAAACTTGAGTACAGAACCACAGTACCAAATAAACTCCAGTAAGTAAATTCCTGAGTTGCTTGCCCTGGGGTAGGAAAAGCAAAAGTGTCAATACTTGAGTTGGGGTTGATAGACTAATTAACCCCATGGCCTCATGTGAAGATAAGAGAGATGAACATGAATGGATGGAGACAAATCCACACATGTAAGAAAAATCATGTATACTAAACAGGATTTGAAAAAAACGATGCAGGGGCGCCTGGGTGGCGCAGTCGGTTAGGCGTCCGACTTCGGCCAGGTCACGATCTCGCGGTCCGTGAGTTCGAGCCCCGCATCAGGCTCTGGGCTGATGGCTCAGAGCCTGGAGCCTGTTTCCGATTCTGTGTCTCCCTCTCTCTCTGCCCCTCCCCCGTTCATGCTCTGTCTCTCTCTGTCCCAAAAATGAATAAACGTTGAAAAAAAAATTTAAAAAAAAAAAAAAAAAAAAAAAAAAAAAGAAAAAAACGATGCAGTGCAATTGAAGAATTATAAGGAAAAAGGCAATTTAAAAGCACTCATAGAGAGGAGAAAGGCCACCTACAAGCGAATAAGAATTAGGACAGCTAAAAAAGAGAAAATAACACGTTCAAGTACTCTCATATATGAGCTCACCAGTTAAAAGAGATTGTGAGGTTGGATTAAAAAGATTCCACTATATAATGTTTAAAAGAGACCCACTAAAATATAAGGTTATGGCAAGGCTGAATATAAAAGGTACATTCAAAAATATATATGCTGAGCCATAAAATCTGGAATTGTTATCTTCTTTTTACGAATCAAAATAGATACTAACCAAAACCATTATTTGGGATAAAGGGGATCATTACATATTGATAATATTTAATTTACCTGGAAGAAATAATTATACTAAACTTGTATCACCAAAAACTAGCCTCAAAATATACAAAATTCAAGAAGATAGAACTACAGAGAGATCCTGAAAATCTGCAATTATACTGGGAGATTTCAAACTATTTCTGCCAGTTATTGCAGGTCAAGCAGAAAAAAAAATTAGTGAAGATAGGGAAGAATTGAATGATGCAATTAATAACTGTCACATAACAGAATTAGTAATTAGAATAGACATCTTTTTCTTAAGTACACAGGATATTTATAAAGATTGGTCACATCACAGGCTATAAAATACACCCCAGCAAATCTTAAAGAGTAATTATCATGCAGGCTTTGTTTTCTGACCACAGTGAAATTAAAATAAAAATCAGTAATAAAAATATATATGAGAAATTACATTACTAAATAATTCATAACTCAAAGAGGCAATCATAATGGAATTTTTTTAAAATTGAAGTGAATGATAATGAACATATAGAAACAAAATTTTGTAGGATACAAAAAAAAATACTATTTTAATATTAAATTCTTAGAGTAGAAAAGAAGTAAGAAATTAGTAAGTTAAGCATCCAATTTAAGAAGTTAGAAAAAAGAACCCAAATAAAGTAGATGAAAGGGAAAATACAAAATAAGGGCAGGAATGTACTAAATAGGAAACAAAGATACAATACAGAGGCTCGCCAAAACCAAAACTGGTTGTTCCAAAAACTAAAATAAAATAGACAAATCTTTGGTTACCTTAGTCAAGAAAAAAACATGTCACAATTAAAATGTAATAAAAATGAAAAGGGACCCATAAATGTAGGCGTGGCAAATATTAAAAACACTTAGTGACTAGTGTGAACTTGATGTCTATAAATCTTAAAACAAAGTCACAGTAAACAAATTCTTAGAAAAATTAAGCCTAATAAAAATGAAATCAAGAAGTAGAAAGTCTGAAGAGTGTTATAACCACTGAAGAAATAAAATCAGTAGTTAAAATAATCCCACAAAGAAAGCATTAGGCCCAAATGTTATTACAGGTGAACTCTACCAACTACCAAAGAACAAATCATTCCAATCTAATGCAAACTCTTCTGGAGAATTGTAAAGAAGGTAAAATACCCTAGCTAACTGTATAAAATCTATATACTGTAAGGGGAGAACGAGGTAAGGACAGAATGAATGAAAAGGAAAAACTATGAGGGACTCTAACTCGTGAGCCCAGATGGCAAAATCTCACCCAAAAGACCAAGGGAACCGATTCTACAAGTTGAATTTATCTTAGAAACAAAACACTGGTTTAACAGTAGAAAACCTATACATGTAAGTTGCCAAAATAACATTTTAAAACCTTCAAATGATACTATAATTTTAACAGATGCAGAAAAAGCATTGAATAAAAGCCAACACCAATTCATGATGAAAAGTTGTCACCAAACAGAGGGGAATATCTGTAAGTTGATCATCTCCCAAACCAACAATAGTATTTTTAGAGGTGAAAGTAAGAATCATTTCCCTTAAAATCAGGACCAGCACAAAGATTTTTGCTAACACTGTAATGTTCAACTTTGCACTGGGCATTCTTGCCAATATAGTAAAAAAGGGGGGGAAGTGGTAACCATGGAAGAAAAGATTGATAAATTTACTACATTAAAATTAAGAATAACTGTTCACCAGAGACAAAGTATAAAAGTCACCATAAAGAAAGCGAAAAGATAAGCAACAAACTAGGAAAATGATTGCCACACATATAAAAGAAAGGATTTTAATATCCCAAATGGAGAAAGAATGCCTATAAATAATTTTTTTTAAAGATAGCCATAAACAATTGGGGAGAAAATGGCCAAACATCATGGATAAGCATTTTTCACAGCAGAAGGAACACATATGGCAATCACATAGGAAATTCTCGCCCAGTGCCCATCAGAATAAGTGGCAAAAGGCCCTCCCAGTGGCATAGCAACTTTTCCAAACTCTAGTGGCAGAGAAAGAGCTCATAATCAAAGGATTAGAATCTCCACTGGATAACATAACAGCCACTCTAGAAAATAGAAGTCAATAGAACAGTGCTTCCAAATTTGAAGGGAAAATGACTTTCACCTTGGAGTTCTAGACTGCCAAAATATTAATAAGGTGTGAGCAGAATAGAGTTATTTTCAAACACACCAAGTCTCAAAAGTTTAACACTGGGCACGCCTTTTCATAGGAAACCAAAGATCTGCCCGAATGAAATGAGGATGTCAATGAAGGGATCCAGTACCAAAGGAACCAGCACAGGAAAAATGTGATGGGGATCCTCAGAATGATGACCCAGTTAGGATCTAGGGCATCAGGAGTGCAGAAGGTCTAGAGAGCAAGTGATCCAAACTGGAACAGGGAATTTCAGAGGTGTGAGTAGGCACACGTAAGCGCACTAGACTTCATTATGGATATTTCTAAGAAAAAGGTGTAACTAATATATTATCTGATGTATTTGAGAAAGTGGAAAATTGTTTTAAAGTTATTTTACGAAGCTGTTGGAAGATATAGAAAGGCTTCAGTAGAGAATCAATGACATAAATGAATAAATGAACAAGTGAGAACATAAGACAGTGATTAAATCCAAGGAAAATCAGAAGTTGTACTGAAGGAAAATGTAATAATACTATCCTAACTTGGCTCAACAGTAAACAATTATTTTCATTGTTATAATAATGGAGACCCTAAATGTGGATGTAACCAAAAATTGTGATAGAACTTTGTTGGATGGATGAGGGGAGAGGAAAGAGGGATGTAGGAGTTAAAATAATAAGCCAATAAATGATGTCTAAAATTAATGAATTAATAGATGGCAACCTGTAATATCATTTCAGAGCATGAATAAGATGTCCGCAGAGACAGTAAGAAGGATTAAAGTGACCATGCCTAGGGAATATGACAGAAGGGGAAGAAGGGCCAAGATCTCTTTCTCGTTATGTCTTTTAGCACTGTTGTGCTTTTTAAATCCGCACATATATTTCTTTAGTTTAACAAATGTTTTGAGAAATATGTCAAAAGCTAAGTCACAACAAAGTAATTGAGGTTCAGAGGTATTTAAGGAACTTTCTTAAGATGGTGGCCGGGAAATAGGATGGCCAGGACTTACAGTGTTCCCTGCTGATTTGACTGATTCCATTAATGGCTCTCAATTTTCATATCTTTTGATCTCCATCCCTTTGGTAGGGATTGCTTACACTAGTTCCAGATGTGGTCATGTAACCCGCTTATGCCAGAGGGACAGTAACAAATAAGACAACCAGAGGTGTGAATAGCATTTGCACACTCTCACTTTATCTCCTAATCCCTGATGAGAACACGCACAGGCCAGCTAGTGGGAGGGATGTGTGGGGATATAGAGGAGAACCCTGTTGTCTCAGCGGTGGCCAGCCCCCAGCCAGCCCTCCAGCTGACTGTGGACCTGTGGCATAGGACATGTGTCACCACTGTATAGGAAAGATGCTCTCTGAGTCTTAAACAATGAGAAGGCAAGTGCTAGCCAAACTACCTTTTTTACAGGGAAATAAAACACTTTCACTCTCAATATTTGTAATGTTTTAAATTATAGCATACTAAATAAGTGTTTGTTTTACACTTTTTTTTTCATTGCCCAATACATTTATGATTGGGACTGTAAGAGAGCTTTCAGTGTTTCAACCAAAATTTTTAAGGATCACAGAACAGCTGGAATTTTCCCAGGTGATTATGAAGGCCACTTTGCATCATTTCAGCTTGCATGGTTATTTTTATGGTCTCACACTATCATGCAAAGAATTACCTGTGTCTAATGTACAGATTGTCACTGGTGCCCTCACTGGACCCACGGGCCCAGTGGTCACATGTCACACACAGTGTCGGGGGGAACGCGGGAGGTCTTCACCTCCAGTGTCGACTAGAGGCACCTGACGTGCGCCTGCTCAAGATTTATGGATATCTGTAGTTGGGGAAATGAGCCCTCAGAGTACTGACAAGTGAGTAAAAGATGATTTTCACAACTGAAGTGCGGACTGAAGCTAATAAAAATGTAAGTCTAAACAAGCCGCAAGTAAATAACAGGAATGCCACTTCTGATTAGAGTGTCAGCCACTCAAGAGGACGAAGCGATGATCAGATCCGTCGTAGAGTCAGCCAAAAATGTGAAGTGATTAGGATGAGTATATGAAATATCAATGTGTCCCCATGCTGTTAACAAACCACTTGCTCCGAGTGTATCTTGTACCTTGTATTATTAGCAACTGATAAGGTGACCATCACAGCGAGCCCAGCATTTAGTTACCAAGTGCTCAGGACATGGAAACCAACTTTAAGATTTTTTTTTCAGTGAGGTTTAGCATCGCATAATGCTCAACACACTGCTTTATCAACTTTCAATAAGCGTAGTGATTCATGTTTAGTAAACTACGAAAGACCACATACCAATTGTTTTTTCTACCCTGATGAACGTATCTAAAGTAACATGAAAAGAAGATAGTAACAAACTAAAACGTGTTTACAGAAAGTAAATGTCATTGGAAGACACAGAGAAAGTATGCTGAAGATGTGAAAGAAACTAGTGATAGAACAAATTCCACTGTGTGGAGATTCTCTTCAAAGTCACATTTAAGTATAGATGTTTCTAGGGTCACTTGGGTGGCTCAGTCAGTTGAGCATCTGACTTTGGCTCAGGTCATGATCGTGTGGTTCATGAATTTGAGCCACGAATGGGGCTTTGCACTGACAGTAAGGGACCTGCTTTGGGTTCTCTGCCTCTCTCTCTCTCTCTCTCTGCCCCCACCCCATTCACGTGCGCATGTGTGCACATGCACGCACACATGCGCATTCTCTCTCTCTCTCAAAGATGAATATTTTTAAAATTATTTTAAACATATACATAAAAAAGTATATGTTTCTATCACGTCTCAGCTTATGGTATTTGCTAGATGAAGAACTACTTGTGTGTACGTGTGTGAGCCCATAAAGGGAAGGTGGAAATAACACGTTCAATAAACGTGTTCCATGGCAAACTACCAATGCCATGGCTGCTTTGACTAGAGTATTAGAGAAATAATGGATTCCATGAGAAGGTTACAGAAAGATCTCTGCACATGAAAGTCATCCCCTGCACTATTTTATGCATGGATAAGCCCTCTCACTAAGGGACTGAAGCCACAAGTGCTACAGCATGTCATTGGTGTGGTTAATTTTATAAAAATAAGACATGGAAATATGGTCAATCTTTATAATACCTTGCAAGGAGATAGCTAATAGCTACGACAATATTTTATACTTACTAGTGACTTCATGAAAATGTTATCAATCTTAAAGATGAGGTTTATTTTTAAGTTCCAAATTTTCCAACAATTTCTGTGAGGACAAGTGTTGGTTAGTAGTATGTAATCTAACTATTATCTAGAAGAAATTGAATATTCAATCCATTCCTTCAAGGTAAGAGTGACATCTCAACAATGAGTAAGTGCCTTTTAAAAGACATTCAGGTCTTGGAGGGAGCATTGTGAAAATGGGTATTTGGAACTGGTACCCTTTTTGTGTGATGTTTATTTTTTTTAATGTTTATTTATTTTTGAAGGAGAGGGAGACAGAGTGTGAGTGGGGAGGGACACAGAGAGAGGGAGACACAGAATCCAAAGTGGGCTTCAGGCTCTGAGCTGTCAGCACAGAGCCCAGCACAGGGCTCGAACTCACAAACCATGAGATCATGATCTGAGCCAAAGTCAGACACTTAACAGACCGAGCCACCCAGGCGCCCCACTTTGTGTGATGTTTATTGCCAAAAAGGTAGGTGTCTTACCTTAAAGAATAGTTTAAAATTGAATGCTTTTTAAAAAAAAAACCGAGGATTCAGATTTTAAAAGCTAAATACGACCCAGTTCAATGGATTTTTCACATTTGCTAAATATTTTTCTAAATATCTGAATAATTTTCAATAATACTTTATTGACATCTGGGAATATGAAGATCTACTAACCAAGATTTCACAGACACCTTTGTATACCAGCAGTTGGGATTTAAAAAACGAGTATCACGATCCATAAGTGAACCTAGAGTGCCCCTTTCCATAGGGATGTCATTGTGGAATGTAGTTTTCAGGGATGTCATTCACTTAAGCAAGTATTTAAAATAAACTGAATTTAGATCCAGACCTGAAACACTGCTTCACCAAACTGTTAAACCTAAAGTTTAGAAAATTAATGATGGATTCCAATCACACCTCTTTCACTAAAAATTTTACTTAAGGGGCGCCTGGGTGGCGCAGTCGGTTAAGCGTCCGACTTCAGCCAGGTCACGATCTCGCGGTCCGTGAGTTCGAGCCCCGCGTCGGGCTCTGGGCTGACGGCTCAGAGCCTGGAGCCTGTTTCCGATCCTGTGTCTCCCTCTCTCTCTGCCCCTCCCCCGTTCATGCTCTGTCTCTCTCTGTCCCAAAAATAAATAAAAACGTGGAAAAAAAATTTTTTTTTTAATTTTACTTAAAATCTTAATATTTTAGTAAAAGCAAAAAAAAAAAAAAAAAAGCTTGGGTACCATTAAGCTAACATTTAAATGCGTTTTAAATGTATGTTTTATATTTGTATCCCATCTTTTAAAATGACCCATCTTCATGTATAGTTTAGAACGTGGACGCTAGATCGCTACAGTGATGGATGTACATAAAATAAAAGTAAGTGTTGATACTAGATGCACATGAATTTTATATTTCTGGAGCTGCAGGACCAAAAAGTCTCCCCATGTAAGAGCAAGAGCTTTGAAGTCAAATGGCCCTGTCTTTGCCATGATCGTTTCTAGATACATTATCACGGTGAAGTTATTTAACCTGCCTGTGCCCCGGTTCTCTCCTCTCTAAAATAAAGATAACAGTATTACCTACCTCGGGGTCACAAACCAAACGCCTACAAGAAACGAGTAGGTTAAAAAAGAGTCACATGGCTTCCAGAGTCTGTATTTTATGTTCCCGTTTTGGTAAAGACAAGGATACAAAAATATTTGTCTTTTGTAAGAAACATTAAAGCAGCACACGTAGGAAGATAATTGGGAGCCCACAGGAAGCAGTGAGGCTTGCAACAGTCCAGGAATGTCATCACCTCAAGGACGAGGTACCGCTCCGCACAGTCTGATAGCGACGCAGAACCGCCGGGTTCCACCTCTGTCAAAAGAATCTGGAAGTGGAGTATTATGTAAGGTCTCCTAATTTTTAAATATTGGCTCATAGGTTTTTTGAAAAGGTGTAGGTGAAGAAAACACACCCTCAGCCTCCAGTCTGTGACTTCTCTCTCACCCAGATCGAATGAGATAATGAATTTTAAGAGTCTAGCCTCGGGGCGCCTGGGTGGCTCAGTCGGTTGAGCGGCCGACTTCGGCTCAGGTCATGATCTCGCGGTCCGCGAGTTCGAGCCCCGCGTCGGGCTCTGTGCTGACCTCTCAGAGCCCGGAGCCTGTTTCGGATTCTGTGTCTCCCTCTCTCTCTGACCCTCCGCCGTTCATGCTCTGTCTCTCTCTGTCTCAAAAATAAATAAACGTTAAAAAAATAAAAAAGAAAGAGCCTAGTCTCTGAGAGGCCCCTGGGTGGCTCAGTTGGTTGAACGTCCAACTCTTGGTTTCAGATTGGGTCAAGGTTCCAGGGTCGTGGGATTGAGCCCTGCATTGGGCTCCATGCTGAGCATGGAGCCTGCTTAAGATTCTCTCTCTCTCTCCCTCCTTCTGCCCTCTTCCCAACTCATGATCTCTCTCTCTAAAATAAAAAAATAAAAAATATAAATATAAATACTCTAGCCTTTAGTAAGTGCTGGGGGCAAGTGGGCTGTAGTTGTTACCTGTCAGGTGAAGGTTCTAGAAGGATCATGAAGGGGAAAGAGGCTTGGGGACATGGTCATTGCCCGGATGACAGACCTAGGTGGATGTTAGAAGAAATGATGGAGCAAGACAGAGAAAATGGGAGAGGAGTGGAAATGAATATCACCATCTCTTTTGTTTAGGCCTGATTCTAGCTTTGTTCCATCTACTAAGATAATTATTCCAAGCGTCTGTCCTCAAGAGGAACTCCAAATCTACAGCCAAGGCATAGATAGTGATAATGGAGGTCCGTTTGTGCTAGGGGAAGAAAGGAAATTGGCAATGTACTTTAGGAAAGCAATTCTATGCCTGGATTTAAAGGATGACTCAAGTCTACCACTCAGAAAAGGCAGGAAGGACATTTTAGGCAGAAAGTATGTGCCCTGAAAATGTGGCAGAAATCTGAACGGCTGGGGGTAGGGTGAGGAAGCGGATGTGAGGCTGGAAGGGGCGGGCCGTGGCTGGATCGTGAAGGGCCTCTCTGTAGGCCCTGCTACCTGGTGCTTGGACCACATCCCAGGGTGGATGCCGCCGAATGATTAGCTTTATGTTTTCAAAAGATCATCGGTGGCCTCGTGGCCTCTGAAAGAAATGGAGAGACCCTGAGAGACAGAAAGCCAGTTGGCAACTACTGGCATCGTCCGGATGAGCTCAGGATGGCCTGCCCTTGCACAGAGCAAGCAGAGTAGAGGTGGAAACAGATAGGAAAGACTTTGCAGAAGCTGCTTTCTTCTTAGATGTGCTGGACCCAGAGAAAGCAGAAATAATTCCTGAGACCTCCTTCCAAGAACCTCTACCTCCTCAGGGCGCCTGGGTGACTCAGTGGGTTGAGCATCTGACTCTTGATTTGGGCTCAGGTCATGATCTCACGGTTCGTGGGATCGAGCCCTGACGTCGGACTCTGCGCTGACAATGCAGAGCCTGCTTGGGATTCTCTCTCTGTCCCTCTCTCTCTCTGACCCTCCCCTGCTCACACACTCTCTATCTCTCTCAAAATAAATAAATTAAAATGTGGAAAAAAAAAGGAATCACCCTCTCCTCTTTCCCCTTCTTCTCCCCTTTCTCCCCTCCCTCTTTCCCTCCCCACCTTCTCCTCCTCCCTCTCCTTCCCCTTCCTCCCCTCTGTCTTTCTCTCCCTCCTCCCCCTCCTCCTCTTGGTTCTCTCATATATATATATATATATATATATATATATATATATATATATATTCTCACAGAGGATAAATGTTTTTAACAAGAGAGAGGAGGCATATGAAAAAGCCTTGCATCATGGGACGATTTTGGAAAACCACTACTTTTCAAAGTAACCAGAAGTATATTTGGAAAAAGTCACAGCCCATACAAGTCCCTTACTAAACTAACTGCCTCCCTCTCTCTTGTGTCTCTGGACTCTTTATTCTCTTCTCTGGGAAACCACCGTGTACTCCCCAAAACACTACGTCTCGTCTCCAAATGAAGTCTCCCCTGACTGTGCCCCTGTCTCTGCTACACCCCCTTCTCCCAGCTGAGAGGAGGTGAACACAGCGCTCACACTTCTGTGTACCCCCACACAACATGCCGGCCTAATGTGGAATTAGCTGCGTGTCTGTTTCCCCAACTAACTGCAGGTACTGAGTCTTACTCAGCTTTCGGTTTCCTGTGCCTCTCCCATCAAGGGCTCAATAAATGTGTGTTGAACGGACGAACCCTGTCCAAGGGAGATAAGCAGGACACGGCAAAAGTAGAAAACTGTTTTGATGTTCTTACTGGGCAAGGTGAACGTTGTGATCGCATCTAGTAGGGAAAAGACTTGGCATGTGTAAAATCTGACATGACCTGTAATACATGTTAGAATTCTGGGACTTGGTACTAAGGAAAAACTCCGGGAGAGATTTGAGGAGATCTTTACGTTTTTTTCCCCCGAAATCTCTTTGCCTTTTCCCTAAGGGCATAAATAGAAGTTTCGGGTGTAGAGAACCAGGAACCCCACTGGCCATGTGTGGGGAAAAAGCCCCTCCTATGTAATTGGATGTAAAAAAAAAAAAAGAAAATTTCTTTTAGACAGGCACAGGATCTTGGCTGAAGTTCAGCCACATACCTATTCTAAGCTGAATTTGGGTATAACCCTAATAATTACAGTTACTCTTTAGAAAAAGAGCCCAAGAGGTTTACCTGGAGATTTTTTCCAGATGTAAGCAGGTATGTGAGAAGCGCAGTAATGAAGATGTAAACCGGATGAGGCCATTTTGTGCCCCGTGGTCCTCCCTCCAATCGCTCGAATGCTAGGAGATGTTCCCCAGCAATCATAAGGATGATGCAACGCAGCCATCTAACAAACACCAGATGCCTGACTGGCCTTACAAGCTGTGGTGTTAAAGAGAAGGGGGGCGCGAAACACCAAATTTGAATGCCTCTGCAGTTATCAATCTGTCATAAATTGTAATCAAACAGAAACAAACCTCTTTATTCCGTCCGTTCCTGGGATAGGTCCCTCATATGCCTTGCAGGCCTCCTCTGGGTGTGGTTGGAGCCCTCGGGAATCTGTCCCCCTTCTTCAGTCTCTGCAGAGTCTCACTGACTGGGTGACGTTGCTCAGGACACCTCATCTCCACCCCCCAGGGCTCTACATCTTTCTAGATGAGGAGCCATTAAGTGGCTCAGCTATGCCAGAAATGGAAGATTTTCATCAGTGCATCTTTAGTATCATCTCTATTCTTCCTTTTTTCCATTTGGATTCAAAGGTGGCTTCGTGTGTGTGTGTGTGTGTGTGTGTGTGTGTGCGTGCGTTTGGTAGTCAGAAATCACTAGGAACATCAATGTTAGCCCTTGGGGGGCGGGGAAGAAAACTCTCCATCATTGAAGTGTAAAAAGATCAAGGTGTACGATGACTAATTAGCCCTGTCTGAAATAAAGCATTCACATGGCAGATTATAATTTGGAAGGACAACTTGCAATTAATTTGAAATAAGAAGTGATATAGCCACATTTTTCTACTTGTGTAAAAGCTTCTACGGAGCACGATCTGAACAGCCAGTGTCCTACGTTGGAGGCACTTCAGTGCTGAGGGGGAAGCCTTCGAACAAACTTGGGCTTCGATCTGGCCATGTGCTGTGTAACGTGCCTCAACTGTTCTGAGCTTTAGCTCCACCATCTGTAAAACGGGCAGAAGACTACCCACCTCCTACTAGAGATAACAGATCGAGTGCCTGACTTCTGGAGATGACTTCATACACAACGTCATCAAGGTAAAAAGAAATCCCATGGTGAAGCTGAGGGCCTTGGGGATAGAGCTTCGGGAAACCACAGCTTAACTCTTACCAACTATCTCCTGTGCTAATACAGACACCCTGCCCCACTTTGCTTTCTAGTTATGGCTACAGCTTTCTACACCCTCATCCTGCCAGTACAGTGCTGAAGTAAGCACTCAGTCGCTACTAGCTGACTTGCCTGCTGCTTATTCCTGCAAATCTGTCAGGCTCCTGCCCAGCCGGGATGAGAACATGGGAGTGTATTTGCTGAGACTATCGGTGGTGGACACTGTGGGGGAGGGGGGGGGAGTGCAAAGCTTGAAATAAGAATGAGGCTCCCCGGCACCCGTAATCCCACAAGTTAGTGTGGTTCTGCAGCCAGCCTAACATTTGGAAAAGTCTCACGTGGGCTGGAGGATCTGATCTGGTTCCCAGATCTCAGGTCACTGTGGCCCTAACCTGTGATGGTTGCGTGATGGCACGGCAGGCTCTTGGTCCAGAATCTGCAGTCGTTGTCTGGCTGATCCTTCTCCAGGTTGGTCCAGGATGAGGCTAGCCTCCGGGAGCAAGTGCGTGGGAAGAGTTCTTGCTAGAACGTTCTGCTGTGGCATATGCACCACTTCAAAATGGTGCACTATCTATCGGTTATGTAGCGTATAATAAACTTTAGTTAGAAGTCAGTACAGGTGCTTGGAAATCTGCCCCCAAGTGTTTTGGTTTTTTTTTAATGTTTATTTAGAGAGAGAGAGGACAGAGAGCGAGCATGAGCAGGGGAGGGGCAGAGAGCGAGGGAGACACACACTCTGAAGCAGGCTCCAGGCTCTGAGCTGTCAACACAGAGCCCAACGCGGGGCTTGAGCTCAGGAACTGTGAGATCATGACCTGAGCCAAAGTCAGACCCTCAACTAACTGAGCCACCCAGGCGCCCCGGACACATTTTTTTTTTTTTTTAATGTTTATTTTTGAGAGACAGAGACAGACCAGGAGCAGGGAAGAAGGGTCAGAGAGAGAGTGAGACACAGAATCCGAAACAAGCTCCAGGTTCTGAGCTGTCAGCACAGAGCCCGACGCAGGGCTCGAACTCACGAACCACGAGATCATGACCTGAGCCATAGCTGGGACACTTAACCGACTGAGCCACCCAGGCACCCCTCCCCAAGGGCAAGTTTTAATTCAACCTTTCTTGTATGTTAACATCTCTTAGAATTCATTTCGTGATTAAGTTACGGGTAATGACAGCAGTTTTCTGACAAAAAAAAAAAAAAAAGTCACGATTCGAATACATGGCCACCTTGTAAAAAAATCTCTTGATGGTTTTAAATAAAACCCATGTTGGTGATGATAAAAGGTACAGAGACAAGGAAATGGAGGGGATGGGAAAGGTCATGTGTCAATTTGTGCACTGAGGTCTGTTCTCTAGCTCCTGGAATTGCTGGGCCGAGCCCCGCCACAGACACCCTGCAGTTCTAGAGAAGCGCTGGGCAGCCCGGCTTCAACCCGCAAATGCAAACTGGGGTTCAGGTGTTGGCTGTGGACGAGGACACACTGGGGCTCCAGAACAAGACGAACGAGTGGGCGGCGAAGGACGAGAGCGGCTGACCACCATGACGCTTTGGGAAAACCATTTGACCTCTCTCTACAGAAAGACAACCAGTGACGATAATACAAGGCATGTTTGAGTCATCAAGAAATGCTTTTGAAATGAATACTGATTGCCTTTTTCTCACGAAGAGTCCCAGGGCAGTGGCTGTCAAACTAGAACAAGGACCCTCATCACATGGAGGGCTTGCTAAGACACAAACTGCGGAGGCTCCGTTCCAGAACTGCTGTTGTGGTGAGTCTGGGGGAAGGCCTGGATATCTGTCTGCGTAGCAAGCTCCCGGGTCATGCCAGCGCTGCAGTCTGGGAAGCACTTTTCGAGAAGCACAGTTCTCCGGTCCGCTCCACGAAACTGCCGGCCTGTGAATTTTAGGGTCCTGGGAATTGGCTGAAAACCAAGGTCTTCACCACCTCACCACCTCTGCAGAATCAACAGATCAACCAAACAAACCAAACCAATTTAAAGATTTCCACCACAAATACGCCTATACTGAAATGCTTCTGTACAGATGACTTTGAAAGGTGATTTCATCTGTGAGTGGCGGGGAACTCCTAACGGGCTACCCCAGAGACCCATCCTTGACAACGGTGTAAGTTTCCCGGCAAAGTATTTAACAGAAGCCAAGGCATCAGCATGGCATCATTCCTACATTTTTATCCACGGAGATACCATGATGGAACTCCCCAAAGTCCGTATCTTAAGCACACGGGCTGCTAAAGATGGCTGAGGTGAAGGTTGGGTAATTCTGCAAACGTATCCCTTTCCTCCAATCTTTCCGACCCCTGCAGGCCTTTCCTGGGGCCTGGGGTATGGACAGTGGCACTCGACCCTGTGATGAGAGCCCCTGCGAGCAGAGGCCACATCAGATAAAAGGCCCTCTCTACAAACTACAGACGTATCAGCCGGTAGGAGGTCGACAGAGCGGTCTGGCAAACTCCAATGGATGGTCCATGTATCCGGGCTACAATAAGAGGAGACTTCAGGAGTCAGAGAAGTAAACATTTTTATAAAGAAATTTTATTGCATAATTTCTGTATACAATAAACATAGGAAAAGGGTTTTTTAATGAAAATTTCATAACGTTTTTCAAAAGGTTTGAACCGTTTGGAGAAAAATCATTACAAAGCTGTCTAAGACAAAAATACCTGACCTTCGGAACAAACGAGAATCCCTTTCATGATAGTCCGCGTTTGAAGCAGGGCATCTCAATTCAATGAACATGGAGAGGCTTTCGAGTTGCTATGGCATTTGCAAGAAGTAGTTAAATGCATCTAAGAAGTGAAAAGTTTAAACGTGTAGAAATGTTCTCTAATACAAGATAGGCTGCTGCTTTCTTCAGATCCATTCTGCACGACTGGACGGATGTACTTTTTACACACCAGCAGAAGCCCACGTCTCCTAACGGTGGAGCAAGAGCTGGAGTGCAGAGAGGGAAAGTCCCGCGCATTTCCTATGTTAAATGGCACAACTCTCACCGATCACATACACCTTGCCATATTGACTCAGTTCACTGCACTCCATATCCTGCAAAAATAAATCTAGTGCTCGACAGCTGACATTACTGCTCACTGACGTTTTAGTAATATATTTCTTTAACATAAGACAGAAATACACTGAAATTTTATACCACTTAAACTCAAAAGCAATCTGGAATTAAACCACATGCATATACCCCGCTTTTTTTTTTTTTTTTTTTTTTTTTCTTTTCCAGTGGATGCTGCATTTTTCTTCAAGTTGATGCTGGAAAATGTGGTAGAAGAAAAACCGGCCTTCCTTGAAACAAAGACAAAGGGTTAGAAAAGAAGGAGTTGTTGAGGGGGCAATGTTAGGCCCCATAATAAAAATGAAAGGACAACGAGAATTCAGAATCTCTGGGGGGAAGGGAAGAGGCTCCTCATCTTCCTTGTCTACCCAGATATGGTCGCTAGTGTCCAGCAGACCCTGGGGCAGGCTACCACGCACAGCTGGAGTGATGGGAGAGGGGCTGGGTGACCCAAAGGGTGGGTGTGCCCTGGGGCAGGGCAGTCTCAGGAGGCCCCCGTCTTTAGCCGACCCCCCAGGGGATCCTCCAGTCTCTGGGAAAGGATGGGGCTCCCTCTGTGAGCTCAGGGCAGGCTGCCAGGATGGTCCGGGAGCTGAGGCTTCAGTGGTCTTGAATCTTACACCTCATTTCCAGAAAAATCCCAGGGCCCAAGGCGAATCAGCCAGGAGCTGGGAAAGGAAGAGCGTGACTTATCTGGAAGAGCGTAGGCTACGTGGAGCTGTGGCCCACGTGACGACACAGTCACCAGAGTATCAGGGCCTCCCCAGGACGTGGTGTAGACACATGGAAGAACGCGGACGTGACCCCACTGCCATTTTGATTTGTCACTTCCCATTTTAACTCCTCGTCGTTTCTCATTGTAAAACTGTCAAGGGTCCCTCTTTCTTATTTTTGTCTTGGTGCTTACAAGGAAAGATGTCAGTTTTCATCAGCCTTCAAAGATTTACAGAAGGGAATTTTTTTCGGGACTGCATTTCAGGATTCGCGGTCAAGGCTACAAACACAATACACACCAGTCATAAGCTGTACCTTCACACCTGGCTACGGCAATGTCATCTGAAAGCACCACCGTTCATACCTGTGGAAACCTAATTGTGCACAGCGCCCCCCACTCCACCAGGCTAAATGCTACACAGCAACTGAGCAGCGCTTCTCGGAGTGAAACCAGCCATATTGCTACAAAGAAAACTTCCTGGCTCTTGGCCCAACTGTTTCCATACCAATCAGCTAAGTCAACCTTCTCTCCACTTCTTTCCATTTCAAATGCTTGGGCTTCAGCCTTTGAGGCAATTAGAACCAGATCAGTTTAATTTTACAACACTGATCTTAACTGTACAGCAATATAGTGACTTTGCCCTGAGAGTGTCGGTTATCTTGTAAATATTGTTAAGTCCCAGTTTACACATGAAGCGTAGGCATGGAGAGGCTAAACGGCTGGTCCCTTGTCACACAGCAGAGAAGTGTCAAGGGTGGGACTTGAGCTCCTGGTTCTTCCCGTTTTAACCCCTAGCCTCCTTCCAGAGGTCATGTGAACCTCTATGTGCAAGGTCCCCCCACTTTGGGCTCTGTTACTTGCAGTATCTCATCAGCTTTTCTGCTCAGCTCTGGGTATTTTAAGACCCAGGACTTCCTCCTTGGTCCTCCCTGCTCCCTTCCTTCCGCTGCCCTGATGAAGTGTATTGTCCCCAGTATTTTCTTTTACACAGTGGAATTCACCAAAATGCCTTTCCAGCTGCAGCTGGCATTAGGTGCGGAGGCACGGACTTCTAAAAGGCAATGGCAGGTGTTCCTCTTTGTGGACTTTGGACAAAATGGGGCTCAGCATTTTACAGTTGTCTTACATTCCAATGTTTTCAATGGAAAATAAAATAAAATAAAGGCCTAACCGTGAGGTAATGTTTACTCTCTGCCACAACACTCGGCGCACCCCCTCGGATCTGGCAACAATTTAACATAAGGAAAGACTTTAGACCTTCACACCCCTTTAGTGAGAATAAACGACCTTAGCTCAAACTTTCCACAGAGCTGAGAAGTCTCACAAGGCACCAGTCCGCCCTTATCTCAGGTGGGCCTGCACAAATGCCGCAGGGCCATGCGTCTAGAGGTCTGGGTGCCCGGCCCCCACTGCTGCGCCCTCTCTGCTGCACAGGGGATCTCGATCTTCACCGTTAGAAGGCCAAGCGCCTTCCACCTCGTAAGCAAGGGTGGGGGAGGGAATCTCAAAAGAAGCTATGTGCTCAAAGAAAAGAATGCCAAATGGTACTCAAGTGGCTTGTGAAGACGTTTCCCACAGCTATCTCCGTTCGCTGAAGTTATAAACAGTTCTGGATCTAGTCAATAGCAAAATACATTGATGGCCAGGGCCTCTGTTTAAGCAAAAGAAGAAAAATATCGATAGCACAAAACTGCCCTTCTATTTTTTGAAAAAATATATCTAAGACAATTCTGAGTATTTTTTTTTTTTTTAACAAGCTGTGCATTAAGTACACTTGTTTCCATCGCTCCCCACTCCCCTACAGCTCCGCGTTGTCTGCCTGGGCTGGACTGCCCGCCCCACGGCCTCCCTCGGCGCCGCGGCCGCTATCTGCAGGCGTGAACGACAAGGAAGCTGAATTTATGCAGTATCTTTTGCCGGTTGGACGAGGTCCGTCATCAAAAATGTGCCCAAGGTGAGCACCACACTGAAAGAGAAGAGCAAAACATTAAGGGAGAGCGCGCACAAAGCGGGCTTTGAGAGGAACTCACGTTCAGCAGTTTAAATGGATGACCAGCCTGTAGAGAAACGATGGAAACCATCATGGATGATTTCTAATCCGCCTGTCAATAGCTGCAAAGATGGTTTCTGGCAGGCTTTGCACCACATGCTGAGAATAAAAAACACCAGAACTGTGCATATCAGAAATCATTTCGGAGCCACTGTATTTTTTGATCTATGAAGTCTCTCAGCCAGCTGAAAAAGGACTGCAGTAATTTTATGAATTGAGTTGACCCTTGATCTCCCCTTGTAAGAAACATGGCAGAAGAAAATCCCCCCCCCCCCAAACTGGCATTACTTTTGGCTTTGGATGGGTGGGTTTCAGATATGCAGAAGTCCACTGTAAAAGATACTGTTTAACTGGCCATGACGGAGGTGATGTTTGCTTTCATGGGCAGTAAAACTTAACATCAGACAAGCGCTGGATGTTCCTGGAACCCAGCAAAGCAATGGCAAGGCTCAACAGATTTATGTCATGGTCACCAGGACTGCAAGAATGGCAAATAGAAATGTCGCTAGCCCACACAATCGTTTTATTCTGGCTTCCAGTAGGTGGAGTGCCGCTGGCTTCTTTACCCACGTGAACTCTCTTACGTGGAGAAGGAATAAGCTCAAATCCATGCTACAGACTATCCAAAAAACCTGGGAAGGAGAAGAGGCCCAGAATCCAGATGGAAGGAGAAGGAGGGACGACTGGCTATCACAGTGTTTGAACAGAAATCCAGCCCAGAGATAGCTTCTCCAGGAAGGCTGGCTCGGTGAATAGAGCCCTGCGCTAACCACTCCGATGCTGGGTACGGCTCCAGGTGACAACAGTGTTATGTCATACTTACCTATCCCACACCCTTTCTCAGCAGGGACAGGAGTGAGGAATATGGAGACGTCAGTGCATCATATTCAAACAGGCTATGAAAACACATCATCCATCATGTAACTAGGAAACTAAAACCCGGGCAGATGACTTCCATTCATTCATTTAACAAATATTTATAGAGCACCTACTACCTGCCAGGTGCTGTCTCAGACACTGGAGATATGGGCAACAGTCCCTGGCCTCACGGAGCTTACTTTTTCTAGCGGGAGAGACAGGTAATAGGCAAAGAAATAAGCCAACTGTCAAGTGTGGTAGGTGGAAATAAATGCTAAGGCGAGGGGAAAAAAAGAGGCAGTGATATGAAGTGTTCACGGTTGGGGGCTGATGTTGCAGGCACGACGAGGTGGGGCTGCTTTCCTGGGGTAGTCTGGAATACTCTGGAATAAGAAGCCAAAGGAAGTGAAGCAGCGGGTGTCTCGAGGAGCATTTCAAGCAGATGGCAGAGTCAAGATTTAGGGAAGAACGGGAGAGAAAAGGCCGATAAGGTGATCTATTAATTCCTCTCACTGTGCTTGTTTGGTGTGCACCATACTTATCAATTATAGGGAGAGAAAAGTAGGAATTGACACGGGAGTTGGGCTAATGGACCAAATGGAGATGATGAGAGAGAAGTGAAGGACGGTGCTCGTTACAATGGAAAGAACTAGAATCTCAGTTTCTCTACTCAAAGTGCTACACTCAAATCTCAGGGGTTCTCTAGTTATTAACAAATAGCACAAATAGCAACTTTGACTATATGGCACTTCCATGTTAAAAGTGCATTCTTATTTTACTGCCAACATACTGTGTCAGCTTATTAAAGAACTAAAAATGAACCCTGAACTGATTTGATCTATTGCCTGGAAAATATGAAACAGGCCTAAAAAACAAATCTTGCACTATTTTACCACATTCTAGGCAGGTTTAGGTAATATCAAGGCTGACAGCTCAGATTGCTTTTCCTTTCTATAAACAATTGAGGCCAAACTTTCAGGCACCGGCAGCTAAGATGCACCAGTAAAAATCCATATGCTTACCCAATGGACGCAGGAAAACACCTATTTCTGCCTGCCAAAACAGTCAGTGTGCAGGCCAAGAGTAGGAACTGGTGCTCTCGGTGATCAGTATGTGTGCACAATTATTGATCTCACACGCAGCTCTGGCACTTTGATCACTTGGCATCTGAGAGGCGGACTTTTCACATAAAAGCCTCCAATAGGTTTTCTGGTGTTGTTTCTTAATGAGAGAATACAGCTCTCTGGCAAAATAAATGATATTACCTTTATTAATCCTCTCTTGGGCGTATTTAGAAAATGGTTCTGTTTACCTTACTCTAAAAATAAAGCACCGTAAGGATAGACTTGAAGCTCTGCAGGAGTGTTTCTATGGTCTTCACTTCCCAAATCGTCTTGAAAAACTCCAAATTAGAGTAATTGAATCTACTGAAATGAGTTGGCCATTGGTCTGCAGTTTCCTTTGCTAAATCTGGAACCGGTGCTTTGGTTACACAGAAAGAGAAACACAGATTCTAGATGTCCTTAATCCAACATGAAGAGGGAGGAGGGTGAGGAAGAGAACTTACAGTTAGAAAAGAAAAAGGCAACGAAAATGGTTTGCGGACAACTCTATGGGTTGGGGAGGGGGTAGGGAAATCCTCAGAAAAGGTGGGAGTCCCCTAAACACCACAGTGATAGCTTCATCATGCTTGCCACAGGGTGTTCTGGAAGATTCACACCGGGCTCAGAAAACTGAGGGAGGAGCGGCATTTGCAAACATGGCCAGGTGGTCGTTTATACCTGCGCCACAACGACGTACCTGCCCGCCCCGATGCCTGCAAGGCTGCTGCGCCATTTGTCTGCAGGAAGCCTAACCACACAGCGCCATTTCTGCTTTCTCCCAGGTACACCCAGTCTCCCATAGAAGGGTATGAGCCGGTTTCTTTTAAAAGTGCCTGAGGCCCGAAGGTTCCTCCCTGAGGGGAGCGCACATGGAGCCCATTCTTTCCAGCTTCTACCCCTGGCCGAAGGCTGGGATGATGAATGGAAGTTGTCAGTGATGCATTGTTTCTTTAGCCGCCTTCGAGCTCTGCCTCCCCAGCCCCAGCCAACTGGCAATGTGTTGGGATCTCAGCACACCTGGTTGTAACTGAAACAAACTGGCTGCCCAATGAAGAAATCTGTGAGACCTGCTGTTAATGATTTATTTCAGGGTAAAATCTTTAGTGTGCATTTTGAAAGTTGTTTTAAAGTGGTTATGCATTTATTTTATAGGTAAAATACAAACTACAACTGAATATTCTAGCTCGCGTTCTGAAAAACACAGGAGATAATTGTTCAAAAGAAAACTTTCAAATTCCTAAAGGAATCCTTTATCACCTAAGCCTCCCACTCAGAAAAGCTGGCAACTAAAGAACCTGGGGAGAACCGAGGCAAAGGGGACCCCACCACACACACACACACACACACACACACACACACACACAAAGGGAACATCAAATTTAACATAATTCCTTAAAATCTGATCGCAACTCCCAATCGTGTGCATAAGAAACACAAATAGTGCATTCAACACAGTTACATATTTGTGCACTGATGTATTTCCAACTGTCCTAGAGGGTTTTCTCCTAGCTATTCCTAGGATGTTTTGGGCTTTATTATTGTCATTTTCTCTTAAGTGTTTGATCTACAAGATGAAGCAGTTTCAAAGCAGGGCTTTTACACTTGGGCACATGGGGCAGGATGAGAAGGAGAAAAGAGTTTAAGAAGAAAAGCAATTTACTTTGCCAGTAGTATCCTGTTTTCTCCCACCATTATTGAAGACACTTGTGTGTAAGTAGGGCTCTTTTCCTCTGTGCTTGTGATATTAATCTTTTGCCAAGGAAATGATTGTGAAGTCACCAGTTTAGCATTATGATTTTACTGAAAGATCAAGAAAAAGAGAGATGGGCTGTGAGTCTGAAACCCTATTGTAACACATGGGTATCTTTAATCATCAGCAATATATGAGTTGTCATCTGCAAAAGATTAATAAGGCTTGGGGTTTTACCAAAAACTGTTTAACTTTCGAAAAATACTCTGTATTGGTGGATATTTACCTTTCTGTTGCTTTGGCTGCCTTAGAACAAATTAAGGATGATCGAAAACAAACTTAAGGGACTCTACCATAGATTCCAGCAGTAACAGCAGCAGTCATAAAGGGACTCCAACGTAGGTAAACTCCAGGAATCTGATGGCTTCCTTAAAGATGATTATGAAAAGTTCGGTGATTTGCTGGTCTCCCATTTGCTGCACATGTAGAATTTGGGTCTAAAGAAGGGAGAATTCCCCAAGTGTCACCAGGAGGGACTTACTCCTCTGCACTACAGCTTAAACCATGCAACTCTTACCTCTTTGCACTGAATTTAAACTCCTGACAAAGCACTGCTTAACAGGCTGGGGGTGGAGGACTAGGGAGAAACTGTCAAACAATTATTCACAGTAGTCAGTGAAACTGGGATAGACACAACATATTTTATCACTAGCTGAAAAATGTAAATGCAGTACATTTTTAAGAATTCTTTAAAACTGAAAATTTTCTGAAAATTGCCACAGCAAGGAAGAAGAGACACATGCCCACTAAAATGTGCAGATTTAAGATAAAGACCCTCTTCGAAAAAGACAACTAGAATACAATTCAGTAGGTAGAACAGTAAAAGAAAACAAATATGGTTGCAACAAAAATCAGAATGTAACCAGGCAACCTATTTCCTCCACAAGCAGGAATCCTAACAGAAGGCACTGAAGAATCTCTACCACCCTTGCTTGTTTTCTGCTCTGTTAACTTAAAGATCAGGCAGTGTGCTAGGTTTCTTACGGAGCAATTCTTTCAGAAGGACCTGACTGCAAGGTTTCTCTGAAAGGTGATGACAGTACTGAATCAATCTTAACTTTCCCAGTAAAATCTTACTAAGATATTATTACCAAAGAAGTCACGGGACACACGGAAAAACTATAGCGTGGTATAAAAAGTTATGGCTCCCAACATGTTTACAATTCCTACCCACATATGTAAGGCCTAATTCACTGCATAGCAAGATCCATATCACAATTTTAAAAAACAAAAGAAAGAAGAAGAATCCTAAGTACTAAGGTTAGAATTAGGGGCCAATAAACAAACAAACAAACAAAAAAAGCCATATTGCCAAGCAAGCAGGTTAAGCATACTGGTTTTGCCCATGGAATCTCAGTCCATTTGTATAACATGTCAGTAAGACAGTCTTCTTGTGAACCACATCAGTGAATTCAGTTCAGAGTAAGGACCAGCCACGTGAACTCAAAATGTAACAAGAATTTTAGAAAGAGGAGAAGCAAATCAGATAGGTTTCCTACACCACTCCCCCAACAATGATGGGAAGAGTGTGAGTAGGGGGAAAGGCTATGTAAACTGAAAGAACAGGAAGTTTAAGAAAAGATAAACTGATAATGAAAACTAGTGGTAAGAATGAGAAACTAGGAAATAAAATACAAGTGGTTACTCTGGTATGGAAACCATTAAATCAGTTACTTTTTTCCAAGCCAAGATAAAAAGGATGAATGAGAAAATGGAAAAGAAAAATACTAAATAAAAAGGTAGAGCAAAAAGAAAATAAATGTGTGAATGAAACACACATTAAAAGAAAGAAAGACACCCAGCACACTTGAATTCAGTGAGCTATTACTGCACTCGTGAGGCAGACATCTCCCACTCTGCCCACATGGAGAAGAATCTGGCAAACATATCATTCTTTAGTGCTGGAAGCCGATTATTTTCTCCATGAAACTTACTTCCCAAAGCATGTGGTTTTACACATGCCTTAATAGAACAAATTTCCCTCCCTCTTCCCTTTAAATTTAAGACTTTAAGAAAGAATCAAACATTTTCCAAATATGAGAAGTAAAAGGAGTGGGTAAAGAAGCCGAAAGGAATAGCTAGCTCAGTGTCAGTTCCTCACCCACTAGGAAAGGACCCAAAAGTACAGTGACAGTCACCGACGCCTTTGACTGAAGGGCTGGGAGCTGGGCCTGGAGGGGCTTAATATTTTTTATTAATGTTGCCTGATTTGGGCGGTTTGTAGGTTTCATCTGTCTTTGGTCACTGTAGAACAGATTCATAATGTTTTTTTCTTGACCAGTACTAATATTATCTCTGTGGTTGGCACAGAGAAAGGAGGAAGTTTTTCTAACTGTGAATTTTAAGAGTTAGTCACAGAGACATTAGAGAATAGGGCATAAGGAAAGTTATTATCTTATGCCTCCCTTTTTCTGTGCCTTTTTTACTTGGTTTTCATAGGACTCAATGTTTGAAAGTGGGTTCTGAGGAAAAAGGAGAGTAGCAGTCACATAACAGCCTTTAAGGTAGCTTAAAACAACAACAACAACAACTGTGAGTCTTACAAGAGGTTTATTAAGTGCTACATATACCTAAGTTATACATTACTATATACCATCCTATCCAGTTCCTTTTTTGTCGAATATTTCGGAATCCTGGAGAAATAATCATAATTAGTTTTTGTGGCCGTTATAAACACATCAATTAAAATTCAATTGAATTCAAAACTGAGTTGAATTAAACTAACTGCTAGAGATCACAGAATTTTTTTTTTAATGTGACTCTTTCTGTCTGGCCTATCTATCTGTATACCTACCTCCCTGCCTGCCTGTCTAAGCACCTAATAGAGCCCTGGAGCTAGCTGCCCAAATCTGAGTCTCAGTTCTGCCACTTAAGTCTATGTAGATTTACACCAGCATAACTGCCTTCTTTGTGCCTCAGTTTTCTCAGCTTCAAATGTAAGAAAGAATAAGAGTATCTACTTCACAAGGTTATTGTGAGCATTAACCAGGGCAGCTTTTAAAAATGCCGATAGGCAGGCCTCACACAAGCCAACTAAACTAGAATCTCTGGGGGTGAGACCCAGGATCAGAAAGTTCCACTATCGCCCTCAGAGACTTATATCTTAGAAATAAGGGTGAGCTGAAAATATGACTTAGATAAAACATGAAGTCTGTTTTTCAAGGGAGAGAGTGGTCTTCGTAGTTAGAAGACAGTAAACTTTCCAGCTTTATTTTTTTAAAAAAAGAAAGTACAAATTCATCAGACGGTTAGGTTCTAACCAGTCTCCCTCCCTGCTTGGTAGTAAATATGCCACCTACTCCCTAAAACCCTTGTGCTTGATGAAGGGGGTTAAAGGGCAGGTAGAAGAATGTCGAGGGAGGCCCACGTGGCAATCGCTTTGCTATTTCAGCTGCCTGATGGTGCCCCCTTTACCTCTGACATGCACAACTGACATCCCCCAACAAAATACTAGGTAGTACCAATGAATTTCAGTGCCACAATACTCAGACTTTACATTTCACTTATTTAAAGCAGACTAGAACAGTACTTTCCACTCTAGAGAAGAATGGTCAGTTGCTCCTGTTCTGTGTACAGACGGTCCTGGCTATGTCTCTGGGTTTAAATACAAAATACTCTATGAGTTCAAGTCCCTTGATTGTGAGAGATTAACTATTTTTGCCTCCTCAACACATGCTCATTTTCTCCCTTAGAGCCAGTCCTAATCTGAGTAGAGAAGAGTGATAGGAACTAATTAGAACATCCTTGGGAAACGAAGAGAGGTCTACCTACTAAGAGAAGTACAGAAGGCATGACCTTATCACGTATCCTCGCTCTGGCTTCTTACAGCCTACCACGGAACTTCCTCTTCCCACTGCCATTCCCCAACCTCCCACCTCTCACCCACACTGGGAAAGCTGTTTCTGGGGTCTTTACTGACCACGTTTGGATCATTACCATTAGAGGTATTACAACTGAACGGGTGCACAGAACTGCAGAGAGAGGGCTATTACCTAACATCAGATTATATAAAGCCACATAGTGAAATCTTCATATGCCCTAAGAATAGCCCATTTCCCAGTGCACTGAGTCAACTGAAGACGATTTTCCCTACCAATGTTTTGGGGTTTTTTTAAATAGTGTTGAAGCCAATGACTGGCATTTAACTGGACTTGCTAAACACCTGAAGACCGAGATATCATTAAGACGTTGTAGAGACTTCATTGCGCTCCTCTGTCGGTGTTGTGATCGGTCACTTGGCCTCAGTTGCTATATTTAGCACAACCAGGGGTCCTGAAAGTGTTTTCAGTGCAGAGTGGGCAGCATACTGGCTTTTCAGGTGGGGTTAACTGACCTGAGAGCAGCTTGTTTCCACCCTGTGCATCCCGTAGGAAAAGTCATCCGTGAACGTGATTGCGTCAGAACTGATCACATCGTGGAAGGAAGGCCAACCTGGGGCAGAGCAGCACGAGAGCAAAACAGAGAGGAGAGATACACAGCCTTGGGTTAGAATACAGTTTTAAAGAATTACTGTGCAAAAAAAGACAATCTTTAGTATATGAATCATGCTGAACTTTTTCAACCTGAAAAAAAAAAGTCAAAAGCTGAAGGATAATGTATTTCATAAGAGTGCAACTATTTTTTAAGAATAACCTTTTCCTCACATTCAGATTACAGTTGCATTGGGATTTTATGTTTCAAGAAGCATTCTTAGCCCATCCAGTAGTTTTTTAGAGCATTCCTGAATTTATAAAGCTGTCTCTTGCCACTTTGTCTTGTCTCTCTTCTTCAGAGTCACTGGGCACTCATGATGGGTCTTACGGTGTGACATTTTCCAAAACACAATCCAATTGTTCTGGCTGTTAACTTTTGGACTATTCCACGCCTTTTTAGGAAGCATGCTTTTTTAGTTACTTAGTTTGTATGGTTAAAATATTTACAAAATGGTATTCCACAGTTTCCATCTTTATCTAATTTCTTGGGACAGAGGTATCTGGAAATCACAGCTTCTACCTATTTTATGGGCAAGAGGCTTGCTCACTTCCTAGAAAAAAGTCAGAGAGCAGTGTTCTTCAGGCATCTCTAGGGTGCATCTTCTCTCAAATAGCATCTCGTTCCAATTTTCATTTATTCTCATGATTTTTAAAATATGCACACTGCTTTAAGAAACTCAGTGATAAGGGCCTTAAGATTGTACAAATGTTTATGAGTGTACAGTCAGGATTTTTATGTTCAGTACCTATAGGCCTGTTTTTACATATTTCCAGAAAATTTGTCTGCAGTTACTGAGCTGAAGCCCAAAATGATGGAAGAGGTGCGATGTTGCTGAACTGCTGGTACATTTTTTTCTTTCTCTTTCAGAAGCCAAATTTATTCCGGCAGAAAGCAGGAGGCCCTTTAAAAACACGGTGCTTTGTGTTAATACACCAACTGAACGAAAACAGAATGCAGACTTCAACAATATAATTTCCAGTTTCAAACAAAACAAATTAGCTCAGGCCAAGTTTTTATAAGAAGCTCCCCCCAAGCTCCCCATCCCCCACCATGCAACAGTACAGCTTTCACAGTTGGTGCTGGGTTTCACAGCACCAACACTTTCCAACTCCGTGATCTGAGTTCAAGATTGCTGCAAATCACCAGAAAAACCTCAACTTTCCAGATATGATAGCACTCCTCAGAAAGCCATTATGCCAAGACACATCAGTATTCTCAGGACAACTTTTTCTTCCTGCTCTCTAAATTCTAACGAGAATCTCAACTTACTCCAGGCTATGGGTTTTGGTTTATAATGACTACTGGACACCTTTAAGTCTTCTTCTTGTTCAATGGCAGAGGTGCCAATAGCTAGCAACGAGAGGTTTAAAGGCGGTGTTTGAAGACATTGGGAAATAACTTAGCTGTGAAAAGAAAGAAGAGAACATTCTATGTTTTTTAACCTCCCAGGCTACATACCACTCATTCGACCGCAGTTTTATGGCAACTAATATCGTGGAGGGACATACTTGATTCAGTGGGAAACAGATAAAGAGTTAGCAATGTTGTCGTCGTCGCGAATTTACCATAAAGCTACCCCCAACACACATGCATTTTCCTATTTTTAGGATTCAAAATAGGTCTGGAGAAATGTACATAAAATATATACACTTCTCCCTCCCAAGTTACCTCTTCAGTTTTTAAAATGTTTATTTAATTTTGAGAGAGAGAGAGCACACCAGCGGGGCAGGGGCAGAGAGAGGGGGAGACAGAGGATCTGAAGTGGGCTCTGTGCTGACAGCAGAGAGTCCGATGTGGGGTTCGAACTCACAAACTGTGAGATCATGACCTGAGCCGAAGTTGGACGCTTAACTGACTGAGCTATCCAGGTGCCCCGCCTCTTCATCTTATATACACTTATCTTCTTCTACTGATCATACTGGATTTTTGACGTATTTGTTTTCATGCTTTCCTCTCTGACTAGGTGGTGAACACTTAGAAGGCAGAGTCTGTACAAATAAGAAAATGGGGTGAATATTTATGGTACATTACAGAGTCCCACAGGAGAGAGAAAATATAATCACATTCCTTTTTTACAGGCTAGATTAAGAAATAAGAATGCTGTTTTTTCAGTGGAGTAAACAACTTGGCTCAAACATCATAATTAAGCCTCTCCTTACAGGTGGAGGGAGCTTATTATTTATTTAGGATGGTAAATCCATGAAGATCATCTGGGTCACTGGCTTAAACAGAAGTTTTTGTGGGGAGAGGGGGGAGAGGGAGCAGAAGGACACGGGACTTGCCGATAGTGGCAGGGGCCAAAGCTAGAATCTGTGTATTCTGACTCTGGTCCAGGGTTCTCTTCTCATGTTCCACTTTCTTCATCCACAAAAGGCCAAGACATCATTCACTTCAATACTCCAACAGGAAGGAGGCTGCAGGTTTTAAGACTGGATGGTAGTTACGTTGTGCCACTCAGGAGCTTCTAGGTTGAAGTGGGTAATGAATGCACCCTACACAACACCGATTCTGTCACTAACAACCAAACTGTTCCAAGAGAAAGTCCAAGAATAATGACATAAATGTGTAACCTAGTTTGGGACATGGGTAACTTTTTATTCATTTATCTAAAACAACTGCAAATACTGAGAAGCTCACTTTATGTAATAATATTGAGAAAGCTGTTGATCCTATTTGGGGTTTCTTAATTCTAATTCTTTCCTAACAACTGTGAATCATTGCCTATTAAAATTTTGGAGAGGGAAAGGAACTGCTTTTGAATGAATGAGCTATTAAACCACACAGCTATACATTTTGTCTCCATGAATTAAATATTTATAGAATTTTCCAGAAAACCGTATTCAAGGTTAGACAAGGATGAGGTATATATAGTGACACAGAGTAGAGGCTCTCAAAAGATTTCAGTGTTTCTGGGAAAACTGTTGACACCTGAATAGTGTACTAATTATTTCTCATGGCATTGTTTAAACATCAGAAGAGACATTAAAAAAAAAACCAAACAAAAAAAATTTTTTTTCAAAACTCCCCAAAATTCAGTGTCTCTTTGCGCTGTAGAAGAAATGCAGTTTTCAAGATGGAACGTTTGATACGTCATTCAAATCTTCATTAGTGGAGACTGACAAGGGCAACTATGTTGAAGACTATAAATAACCCAGTGTGGCGGAACACATTTCAAAAGAGAATCATGGCCAAGTTCATTAAGGTCAACACAGGAGAACACTGAATTCTTTCGCTAGGTCTCCCAGAAAAAGCGGAGCTCTACGGAAGGAGAATCCATCAGAAAAGTAAGTCCTTATTGACAATCAAACCAAGAAGGACCTTTACCCAAGAATAAATTGTCTCATGGCAGAGAAGCCACAGAGATGACAGCACTTTGAAAGCGGAATTCCCTCATCATGTGAAAGTATTTAAAGGAGGAACTCTTCACTGCTGCAAAAATCCTCAAAGGAAACCCTGCCCCCACTCCTAATAATAAGGAAAGTGCTTCAAAGGGTGATAGGCAAGACTGAAGCAATCTGGGTCTTGTTGAGAAAATTATCTTGAGCAAAAGGGGGAGGGAGGTGTGTTTATGTCAGTTTTGACATTAAAGAAAGATCATCCATTCTCCTTTCTCTAGGATTTCCCTTTTGGTCTTCTCATCTAACAAAACATTATTTGTTTTGGATGCATTCCATGCACTTTTTACAAGAACAGTCATTTGAAAACCTGTATAAACAGTTGGTTCGCCCCACCCCCAATACATCCCTTTGTTTCTATTTGATGAGGTTGGATTCGGGTGTATTATCATTTTATTTCTAAAAGTATACACTGTACTTTTTAGATATCAGCCTGTTATCACCGGGAACGTCCTCTATTCAATAAATAGATTCTCCCCTCAAAGACTTCTCGCCTCCAGACAGCATACAGATACAAGTACCACAACTAAATCAGCCAAGGCGGTCTGTAGGCAGTCCTGCTTCAGTGTGACCCAGCCAGCAGGCCACATTAATCTGCAGACATAACTTCACAGTACGGGCATAATAGGAAGCAAATCAAGGATATGTTCATTTACATCTCAAATAGAAGAGCAAGGGATTCAGTTTAATGGAAGATCCTTGGGGCTTGCTACCATCTACATTAGAATGGATTTTTTTTTTTTTTTTTTTTTTAAGACTGCAGTAAAAAGAAGTTTTCCTTCGGACTTAGAATGTGGCTCACCGAAGCTGCTCAGAGTCTACTTGAACCCATCCCTGAATAGTGACATAGCTTTCCACAGTGGTGTTCTACTGACGAGTTGTAAGTGTTTTGTTCTAACTGCCTCCTGAGAAAAGCTTTCTCATCGCTCCATGCCAACCTTTTCCTCCTCCCTTTCAAAAATCTTTGAAACGAGTTGCCAAAACCAGCAACACACTATAAACGAGTTGAAGCCAACCCCATCTGTACCACGTCTAGAAAATGGGGTCCTCCTACCTCTACTCTTAATTTAACAAGGATTGCTATACAGCTGCCGTGTTCCCCGTATCTTCCCCCAACCCTCAAATAAAAATGAGAAACCTCAGTAAGTTAGCTGCATGACCCAGCAACAGAACACAACAGAAACTACCCATGACTAAGAATTCATTACACTGAAATGTAATTCCAAATATTTTATTATCTTCAAGTGCAAAATCAGCTTGGACACAATAAATCTCAGCTGGGCTTAGATGATGTTTTAATAATGATAAATATTTGAGGGGCGCCTGGGTGGCTCAGTCGGTTAAGCAGCCGACTTCGGCTCAGGTCATGATCTCGCGGTCCGTGAGTTTGAGCCCTGCGTCAGGCTCTGTGCTGACAGCTCAGAGCCTGGAGCCTGTTTCAGATTCTGTGTCTCCCTCTCTCCGATCCTCCCCCTTTCATGCTCTGTCTCTCTCTGTCTTAAAAATAAATAAACGTTAAAAAAAATTTTTTTAAATGCCTCTTTAAAAAAAAATGATAAATATTTGAGCATGGTTTTGGTGAGACACAGCGGACACTTACCGATCTGTATTTTTTCTGTATGTACCGATTCCCAAAGCTCTATAATTCTAGGACCATATTTCAGAATTTGTAGCTTTTAGTATCTCTGAAGCCAGAATCTGTTAACCTCACTGACCACGATTTCCCTAATTAGCTACCTCAAGCCAAATGATACAACTCTCTATGAAGACGCCCTGCTAACGAGAATCGTTTGAAGTTTAGAATTCTGATTCTTGCCCAGCTATTCACTTCAATTGACACGTCAAACGTTAACTTCTATCTCATCTTTAAATGTTGGTTCTCTATTCCCCCTCAAAGACCCAAAAGTTTAAGTAGTAGTCAACCAAATATATGTATGTAGTAGAATATCAAATAGTGCAAGGTGACTCGTAGTGAAATATTCCCTTTCAATTCACCCCACCCCTGCAAACAACCATGTTTAACAGGTGTTAGGTTTAATTCTAAAAAATAAGCTTATGCTGCTACCTTAATGCCTTCATTTTCAATCCGTGCTGTCCAATACAGAAGCTACCAGCCACATGTTGCAACTTAAATTGAAATCAATTAAGATTAAATAAAATTTCAGTTCTTCAGTCATGCTAGCCATATTTCAAGTGTTCAACAGTTACATGTCGTTAACATGGCTACTATACTGGACAACACAGGTATAGACGTAGAACATTTCCAACCTCATTTCCACAGATATAGAAATTCCCACCATTGGACAGGGCTATTTTGACATTATAAATTGATTCCCTCCTGTCAATGATGAAGATAGAGTATTCATACTTCCACCAATCTCCCCTCCCTTCCCCCTTGCAATTTTTGATAGTTGTATTATTTTTAATTCTTTTAAAACTTTGCTTAATGTCTTCTTCTTGAACTAGAATGTAAGTTCAATAAGAGCAGAGGATTTGTCAGTTTTGTCCACCCATGTATTGCCAATCACCTAAAACGGTGCCCGTGACATAAAAGGCGTTCCAAAACTATCTGACAGATGAACAAATGAATGCGTGACTATCCTATAGCTTAGTATCATTTGACTCTTCACTCTCTAAGATGGCCTTAGCCCCCTGACCCTCCTTCTACCTTTTCCTCCCCATTCCAATGCTCAGCCATAGTGAAGTCTTCTATGCTTTTCTATAGATTGGTTCTGAGAGTTGAAAACTAGTAAACAGTGTTAGTATTATTATGGCTATATACGTGGTGCTTACTGTACAACTAAAGAGTGCTGGGATTAAATCCCCTTCTCCAACGATCCAACTGGCATAACCCCAGGCTGCCTAAAGTCAGACAGATTTCCCTTCTTTTATACTGCATCACTATTAAAAGGCATGTCACGTTTTCTTTTTTTTTTTTTCCGTTTGGACCATGACTTTCCTACACAATTGTACAAGTATGCTCTATAATTCAATATTTTAATTTTCAAATTTTAATTAGAAATATTTCAACCATGCAACCATATGCAAAAATATTTAGGATATATAGGCATCCATGTTTAACAGATTATTAACTACCCAAATTTAACAGATAATATTTTTTCTGTATTTGCTTCAGCTTTTTCTCTTTTTCTAACAAAATAAAATGTTATAGTTACAGCCAGATCTGCCTCCAGCCTTCTCCTCTACCCTTACGCTTGCTGGTGCCCCAGAGATAATTGTTTACGTACCATTCCCACACTTCCTTTGATTCATTTTCTACATGTGTCTATATGCATAAACAATATACAATGTTTTAAATTTTTAAAAAGCCACATGAATGACACTGCATCATAGGTATCTTTTGGCCACATATTTTTTTCACATTATTCCTGGTCTCTAGTTTTGGTTTTTTGGTCTTTTTTTTTTTTTTTTTCAAACAACATCATCTTCTTATTTTATAAGTGAAAGATTTCAAATACCTCTGAGAATATGAATCAGAGAATTGTTGTAGTTTTGGTGTTTCTATTATTCTCTAAAATATCTCTGCTTCCTCTGGGGGCATTTGTTCTCTTTTTCTTGGTTTCTGTCTTTCTTGCTGTTGGTTTTCTTTGTTCGACCATTTCTATTTAAGAATGGAGTCTGGGTCAGTTGTCCCATGCAGCGGACATACGCTTCCTCTGCTATCAGGTACAGTGCAGGTTTGTTCCCTGACTAGCTCTTAGCCCTGAACAGAAAAGCTGATGGGGAGCTCTGGGGACACTGTTGTCTCTTGCTGAGGGACAAGGGTATGTCCCAGAGTTCCCTGAGTACCTGTCTGGGGAATGGCTCACTCTGGAGCACAACACCTCACGAGCAGTCCCAACTCTCCCAGACAGGCTGTTTAATATCTTTAGAGAGCAGTCTTCCAGGTTTGTTTGTTTGTTTTCCCCCCCGTGGGTAATTGACGATCTGCCATTCCAACTATGAAAGTGAGAAAGCTGTAAAACTGGTCCAGCTGTTCTTTAGACTTTCAGGTAAACAACTTGTTGCCGGCCCCCCATTTTGCTCTTGACAATTTGTTCTTGACTCTGAGCCTCTCCGTAATTCTGCTGGGCACCTGGGCCGTAAGTCCTGTACGTATTTTGGGCTGCTGCTTTCTTTAATCAGTCATGCCCGATAATGCATTGCCAGCCATTTTTTTCTTGGAAAAAATTGGTTAAAATTTTTTGTCTGCTCAACACCCCACCCCTACTCCGATTCTCTTTGCAGTGGGGTTCTTCTTCTTTTATGCCTCCTCCTCCTCTTTCTTCGTCTTTTCCTTAGGCTCACTCTGTAGGGTTCTCCTGGGAGAGAGGGTAATGAACATGTATGCTCAGTCTATCATCTTGAACAAGAAGCCGAGATTTCTTTTTAATAAACTGCAGATTTTGGTCTCTTGATCTAATATTTTATGGGGAGAAGCAACAGATTTCAGGCATCATACTTTTTCTACTAACCACCATTATATTATTTTTTGCCTTACTGATAAAACCCAAAATCAATGTAAGGTTTAGCAGCTTTAACTGGCTCAGACTTGACACTGGCTACAAAGTGATTCTGGACTCACTGCATGAGAGGATGACGTCTGCAATGCCCTCTGAGTTAGAACTGCAGCAGGCCAGGACTGTCTCGTCCTGGAGCTGGTTCGGTGGAAAAAACTTTATAGAACACTCTTCAACTCTACACTTGGTCGTTCCTTATGGTGTGAGGATGTATTCTATTTCCGCCCTCTTGCCACTGCAAATATTAAGACAAGTATCCCCCTATGTGCTGATGACATGATTTTATTACTGCAAACAAGCAGTGAGTCTCAAGAGGCAAACTATTCTAGTCAAGAAAATGGTTCAGCAGCAATTAGGACAAAAAGAAAACCATCGGTTTTGGCAAACATTCTCCCATGCTTCATTCAGCTTTATTAAGCAGTACCTCAAATAAAAATAATACTTAAAACACTTCTCTTGAAAAACAGGAAGTTTAGGATATAAAAAATAGCATAGATCTACAGACTCTAAAAATTCATGAAGATACAAAATGCTCAAATGCATTTTCAAGCATTCATTTTATTTTGGTTGTTGATTGCCTTGCTTCTTCATCTTGTCAAGTAACCCTGTTATGTAGTTCTAAGTGGCAGTGGCATTTTGAATGTCAGGAACATGTTAAATGGCATGATGACTGGGTCACCTGAAACAGTCTAGTAACATAAGCAGACTAATACTTTAGGAAGATGGTTCTGGAAGCAGACTGAGGGTGGGGGTAAGAAGGTGAAAACAGGTACATCAAATGCAAGACTGTGTGGGAACAGAAGCGATGAAGCTCTAAATGAAAGCATTTGCAATGGGACTGGACAGCACGTGAGAAATTATACAGAGATTAAGAGACCACAATTCACTGATTTGGGTGGTACCTGCTGGGGAGTGAAGGAGAAGAGTAGGGTCGAATTACTACTAGGTTTCCTGCTTGTATGACTAGCTGGATCATGCTAGTCATACATGTTCCAGGGAAAACAAGAAAATCAGTTTAGTGTGGAACTATCTAGGAGGCTTAGGGAGATGTGGGCTCAGAAGTGAGACCCTGGCTAAAGATACAGATGTGAAAGTCATCAGAGCACAGAAGACAGTAAGGTTATGGATGAGGATATGTAGGAGGCAATAAGGGAGAGCCAGACAGGTATTTGAAAGGTGAGGAATAAGAACTGAGGAATAAGAGTCAGTGAAGGAAAATGAAAGAGAGCATTTCTTTTTTTTTTTTTTTTTTTTAAATTTTTTTTTTTCAACGTTTTTATTTATTTTTGGGACAGAGAGAGACAGAGCATGAACGGGGGAGGGGCAGAGAGAGAGGGAGACACAGAATCGGAAACAGGCTCCAGGCTCTGAGCCATCAGCCCAGAGCCCGACGCAGGGCTCGAACTCACGGACCGCGAGATCGTGACCTGGCTGAAGTCGGACGCTTCACCGACTGCGCCACCCAGGCGCCCCAAGAGAGCATTTCAAGAAATAGGAGGAGGACAAGGGAACCAGGACAGAGTCAGATAAGGGAAAACTGTTTCAAGTTGGAGGACAGTCGCCAATGACATAATCTACCGAAAGGACAAGTCAAATAAGATCAGGGAGGAGACTGCTGAATTCAACAATTAGGAAGTCTGGTGGGCTTTAGGCAGAGCCATTTCAACGCACTGACAGAAGCCCAACTCTGTTGGGCTGAAAATCTTATGCGAAGTGGGCCACCTAAACAAAGCTGCTCTTTACAGAGCCTGGCAGGGAAGGAAGGTACGGGAGGTGAACGACTAGCAGGAGAGCATAATGATATACACGTTAACATACTTGGATACTGGGGCTCGATTCCCACCTTTCTGTGTTTTCTAAGGTGTTTAAAATTTCACAGTATTTTCTAATGGGATTTTCACAATAAAATGAGTAACATGCTAAAAATCTTAAGCATGACTCAAATGCTCTTTAGGATATTGAACAGAAGCCATATTTGAAGAAAGACTAAAATAAAATTCCACCTCCGGGATCTTTTTTATCTTTAGTTTATTTTTAAGTGGTTTGTTGCTGCTGTTCCTAATATCTTTCAATATCTACCAAACTGAGAGTGATGAGTGTAGTCTTTTAAATGGCTATGATAATCTGTTTTGCCTTTTGGCACACAGTAGGTGCTCAACAAATGTGATTAAACACAGGAATCCAGAACTTTAATGCTAGGTCAAGTTCTCCTGCCAAACATGTTCACAGCACCCAATATTTTCTCTTCAAAGCATGTATCACGGTTTGTAATTACTTATTTAAATAAATATGGGTAACTTTTGATTAATGCCTGCTTCTTTCCCCAAGCTCCGTGAGACCATGATTGCTGTTTTTTGTTTACTTACTTGTTTGCTACTATATCTTCAACACTTCACTCATAAAAATGTTTGCCCCATGAATTAATAAAGAATGTATCATATTTCATTACTTAACAACAAAACTGGACTTTATTAAGAGATCATCACTTAATTTAGATACACCTATCTCTAGGCCAATCAAAGAAATTTTTTTAAAAAGGTAAAGAATTTCTACTATTTGGCTTTAGGCAATTTTTTACAAATATCAAATTTAACATCTTGTTTATTTTCCTACCAAAAATAGTGTCTTTCTTCAAACTGATTATCAGTAACTTCTTCTGTAGAAACCACATAGTCTTATCAATCATAATCATGTTGGGCATTTGAATCTCTTGAAGGACAAGATGACCAAAGACTGTCAAGAACACTGAGGTGTCCTTTGGGCAGTGTGAACATCTGGTATCTATTCTCTCTGGAGATTAATAATGTAGCTGTACTGCAGCAGGCTTGACTAATTCCTTTGAGCCCCGCACAGCATTTTTAAATAGTTCCAAACACACAAGATCTCTAATTGGTACGGATTTCATCCACAGTTTTCTTGCAATCTCAAAATGTCTCAGAAACTCCTAAGCAGGAATTGACAGGGGCAAGCTTCTCTGTTTCCCTTTGAGGAGGCAGCTATTAATAATTTTTTTTCAGGTTCAATAAAATTACTGAACTCAAACCATTTCAACCAAAAAGCTGACGAAGGGGACTTTATTTTCCCTGGCCTGAACACTGTCTCTTGCTACTTTAAATCATAGTTAATGTTTTAAAAAGTGTATCTTACACATAAGGCAGTTGTAGACTTTTAGCATCAAAGGATCTGAGCAACATCACATGTAACGACCTGGCCTTTGGCTATAATTTCTAAGTGCCATTAAAAAATGTCTCTCAAACTGGTTTTAAATTTAGTGTTGACCTAGTAACCTTGATCTAAAAACATTCAACTTTAGATGATTATTTTATTTTGCTTCCAAAAGCTCTTCAGTCCAGTGAGGCATCCATTAGGAAGCTTCACAGAGAGTTGAGTTTGCTCAGAATTTATTGGCTACATCGAACAGGAAGATGGTGATTTGGGTTGCTCGCTGAGTGAAGATTATTTACTGTGCTTCACTGACCTTAAGAATGCCAGGAGGGATACAGGACGGGGAAATTCAAAGAAATAACAGATTCTATTCTCAGTGACATGCAACCCAGACTAAAAGTGAAATAATGTTCCATTCAACTGCAGTCCTGAATTAGGTCTATTCACTACATAGCATCATTTGGGACTGTAAAACTATTACTTACATTCTTTAGTTGAGTACCTATCAAGATTTTCAAATAATTTCTTTCTTACACACATGTGCCTGATAAAAAAAATGTTAGATTAACTCTTCTGAGAGACTTGCCTTGAAATTCTTTTACTTATCTAATTTTCCTCCTGATATTTTTCTCTAACTGAAACCTCTCTAAATTTTGGAATAGACTTTAGATTGTTATTCTATTATATACTTCTAAGTACTACAATCTGAATAAAATACTTCCTTGTTTTCATAAATGTATGATCCTTCACTGGTCTACATCACCTCTTTATGATGCATCAAAACTTAGTTCACCTACTACAATTTAAATTTCTGACAACCCATCCTGAAAAAAATATTTTGAAACAGAACAGATTACTAAGGAAAGCTTTTAAACACACATATTTTAGAACAAAATAATTGTTTATACAACAAAAGATGTTTTGCCCTTGTAGCAGACACATGGCAAAGTTTAAGAAATTAAACACTGTATATTCTCTAGCATGTTAAAATTTTTAAATAAATTACATCAAAAAGGCACGAAGCAAACTACATCAAACCAAGGCATACTCTGATAACTATATGTTCTTTTTAAAGTCCTTTAGGGAAAACTTGCCGACACTCAATCCTCATTATTCTGCTCTTCTTTTTCATACATTTAATCACATTCTAATACACTATAACTTACTGTTTACATTTCCTGTTGTTGTTTATTGTCTGTATTCTCCCAACCAGAATGAAAGCTTCAAGGGGGCAGAGAATTCTTTTGTTCCTGATGCATTTGAAGCTCCCAGAAGGATGCCTAGTTACTCTGGAAATCTGGGATTTAAAACTAATCCTTGGTTTTGTCTTAAAAGACACAGTCACAAAAGTCTTTGTTACAGAATTACTTATAGAATCTCTGGGTCACTTACTAATATTTCATGATGATTTTGGCACCTGGATGACAGTTTTCTCTCTACCGAAAATTCCTACCTACATTCTAACCCACTTAATACCCCTTACAGCAACAGCTCTTTGAGCCCCTCAGAGAGGTGAAACTAAACTATTCTATGTAGCCAAGGTCCTGTACCAAGCAAGACCCATGGGTACAAGTGGTCTTTGTAATTTGAAAGTCTCAATGGCTTTGCTTCTGACCACAGGCAAGCTTAATGCATTAAAAATTAGATGTGATCACGTGAAGAAAGTTGAACTTCAGATGGATGAAATTGGTTAAAGTGGTATTGTACTGCATAGATATTTTAATTTGGCCCTGGACAACCATAACAAAAAACAAATGAGAAAAATTCCATAAAGGTCTAAGCACATCCATAGTATACTCCATGGCCTATAGGTTGACATATTATTCTGTCAGTTGTGCAATAATACTCAAGTCTTGCTCCTCTAAACCACTTGTTGTTCTAAAAAAAATTTTTTAATTTACTTATTTTTGAGAGAGAGAGCAAGCGAGCGAGCATGAGCCGGGGAGGGGCAGAGAGAGAGAGAGGGAGACACAGAATCTGAAGCAGGCTCCAGGCTCTGAGCTGTCAGCACAGAACAGGACGTGGGGTTCGAACCCACGAACCGTGAGATCATGACCTGAACCAAAGTCCGATGCCCAACCCGCTGAGCCACCCAGGCACCCCTCGACTACTGGTAAATGAAGCGAGGTGCAGGTACAAGATTTAGCTACTTACTACTGAGTAGGCACTAAATAAATGTTAGCTGAAAAAGTGAACCAAATTGAGGCTGAAGAAAATATTAACAAAAGCTATGAAAATGGTATCACACTACATCAACGTCTGTATTGCAGACATTTTTTTTTTTTCAACGTTTATTTATTTTTGGGACAGAGAGAGACAGAGCGTGAACGGGGGAGGGGCAGAGAGAGAGGGAGACACAGAATCGGAAACAGGCTCCAGGCTCCGAGCCATCAGCCCAGAGCCCGATGCGGGGCTCGAACTCACGGACCGCGAGATCGTGACCTGGCTGAAGTCGGACGCCCAACCGACTGCGCCACCCAGGCGCCCCTGTATTGCAGACATTTGTGACAAAAATCACCTCTCAAGCATTTATTGTTCTTTCATTACTACAGACCAGAGTATAGCACTCAATGGGTTACTATCTCTTGATAATATGTCATGGACACCTATGCAATTTCTTTGATCTTTTCTAGTTTGAATAGCATAAGATTGCGGAAGGCATGGTCAGCATCCATAAACATAAAGCACCCTGGCACTGTTGCAGCAGCAAATAGTCTCCTTTTATTGAGATACTTGGCCTCCTTTCAGCATAACAAAAATTTTTTAAAGTCTCAATCATGTATTATTAAAATCATAGTCTTAAAAGCGAGGTGAAAATTAAATTATATTCCCCATATTAGAAAACTCCCTTCAGAAAAATCCCTTAAGGGGAATTTTGCCAAAATCTAGTGCTATACAAAAGACTTTTAAAAAGCATGTACTTTGACTTAAGGTGTAAATCAAGAGCCAACGTAATAGTTGTTTGCTCTTTAACGGTTTTTCTTTCTGTGCATGTTTGTTTGTAATGTATCTTCCATACAAATAATTTTTACCTCTCACTTGCTCTGAACTTTATGTTCAGTTCCAGGTATTGCCCTGAGTGTCTGGCTTGCAAGATATCTTAATGCTATTAGTCTTTCAATGCCTCGCTGCTTAGCTCCCATTGCTTTTGAAAAATGTCACACACACATTTTATTAACCATATATAAATGCATAAATGGGAATATATCATACGTACTTTAAGTGCAACTATTTCTCCCTATTTTCTTTGCTCCTTTCCGCATCCTTCACGAAAGCTTATGGTAACAACTTAATAAGGGTTCTACCACATTTTTTCCATGTTCTATTAGCCTCACAAAATCATAGGTATCCACACACACATAAATGTAAATGTTCTAGTAGCTGCATAATATTCCACTGTGCAACCATCCCCCAAATGACAGGAATGACTTTCTGTCCAATTATTTTCCTCTGTGAAACATACTGCTGTAACAACCTTGCATATATGCTCCTATCTCTGGTAGAGTTTTTCTTCCTATGGGATAGATTCTTAGGAATAGGATTGCTATGTCAAAAGATAAATGCATTTTTATGTTTAGTAAATATTTCTAGATGGCTTTCCAAAACAAATATAGTTAAATACCTTTTTCTCCATACCCTCCATCAAAAATAGGTGTTGCAGCTTTTTATTTAAAGTTTATTTATTTATTTTTGAGAGAGAGAGAGACAGACGGAGAGGGAGCAGAGGAGGGGCAGAGGGAGGGAGAGAGAGAATCCCCAGCAGGCCCCAGGCTGTCAGCAGCAGAGTTCCACATGGGGCTTCAACCCACAAACCATGAGATCATGACCTAAGCCAAGATCAAGAGTTGGATGCTCAACCAACTGGACCACCCAGGCACTGCAGGTGGTGCAGCTTTGAAAAACTTCCAGGAAATTATTGCCAGTAGCTCATTTAAGCAAAATTTATATTTCAGTGACTATCTGTAAGATAGCTAACTTTTATGGAGGGGGGGGGGAGGGTCGGAGGGAGAGAGGGACAGAGAGAGAGAGAGAGAAAGAGACAGAGAGAGAGAGAGAGAGAGAGAGAGAGAATCCCAAGTAGGCTCAACGCTCAGCTCAAAGCACGATACAGGGCTCCCTCCCATGACTCTGGGATCATGACCTGAGCCAAAATCAAGAGTCGGATGCTCAACCGACTGAGCCACCCAGATGCCCCAAGGTAGCCAACTTTTAATGCTTGTTGGCTATTTGCTTTTCTGAGACTTGCATCTTCATATTCTTTGCCCTTTTTCCTACTGGGTTATTTATTGTTGTTATTTTTCTTTGCAACTGGTAACCGTTCTTTGTATATTGCAGATGTTAATTAGTGGCCTCTGCATTACAGCTACCCTTTTATATCTGTTGTTTCTGTACTGACTTTATGATTTTTTTTAGTCAAGTATGTCTATCCCTTTCTTTTGTGCTTTCTGGTCTCCTAGCTCAGTAATTAAGAGCTCCCTGCCTCTGGACTATACACATGGTATCTTATATTTTGTGCAGGATTTTTGTTTTGTTTTGCATTTAGATCTCAATTCATCTGCAATTTCTTTCTGTATATGAAATAGTATTTCAATTTTATCTCCTTCCAAATGCAAGAGCAACGGGATCATCAACAATATTTAAACTGTCCATCTTTGACTGAATTGAAATACTATGTTTAACTGATATTTATTTACATATTCTCTAGTTTACTCCACTAATCTATTTATCTATTGCTATACAAATATAATTTTATTATTATGGCTTCACAACATGTTCTTATATTAGGAAAAGCAAGTATCTACTTACTGGTTTTCTTTTTCATAAACATTTCTGTTTGTTTTCGTTTTGTTTTGTTTTCCTTAAATGGGTTCATTGTAAGTTAATCGGGGTTCTTTTTTGATCTTTAAAAAAATCATCTTTAATTCACTTTTTCTTTCCACAATTGTTTCATGTTTTCTATTTCATTAACTTCAGCTTTATCTTTATTCCATCTTCCTAGAGTTTTTATTGTTTCTTTTATAAAGTTCCTTTATTTTTCATCTTTTTTTCCCTTTAATAACAAAGGTATGCAAGGCTATAAATTTTCCTCTAAATATAATGTTCAGTGTCTCCCATAGAGTTAGATATTTACTGCTAATTTCATTGGATTATTATAAAAATATGGCCTCTGCTTTCTAAAATTTATTAAATTTAATAATACTTATTAATATTTTCTTTGTGACCAAGTAAATGATCTATTTTTTAATATTCCATGAAAATATAGAATTATGTTTTTTATTTGAGGGATTTTTTTTAATTTGAAAGATACTTTATATATCTACTAAATCAAGTTTATTGATTATATTATTTGCTTATTCAACCTCCTTAGCTTTGGCTACTCATATGTCTCAATCTGAAAGAGACATAGTGAAGTTATCCATGGTAACTCTGTATTTTAAAATTGTTTTCTTTAAAGATTTTGATTCATATGTTTAGTTGTTATGTTACTTTACACCTACAAGTTTATGATTGCTCTATACTCTTCATGAATAATGCCCTTTTATGATCACAAATTTGCCATTTTATCCTTTTGTGTTTTTAGCTTAAAGTCTACTTTGTCTGATGGTAATACGGCCATTTCTCCTTTTCTTTTTGTTTACTTTGGTCTGATGTCTTTTCGACAATGCCTGTATTTTCAAGCTTCCTTTATACTTTGTTTTTGTAAGTGGCAAATGCTAGATTTTAACTCAGTCTCTGACCACTTCTGTCTTTTATTGGGGGAATTCAATCCACTGATATTTAACAACTGACATACCTATCTTCCCCTCATCTTGCTTTGTATTTATGATTCATTTTTTGCTGTATTTTTCCCCTTGTTTCTGCTGTTTGGATCAAATTCATATTCATTCCATTCCCCCCCCCCCCCATTATGCCATTTTTCCTTTTTCTGTGCTCACAAACACTGAATTATCTACAATACACTACATCAAGACACAATTTCCTCCACAAAGACCCATTGTTTTCCAAATCAAGACCCTATATCCTCCTTCTCTTGCTTCCCCTTTCTCCCACCCATGTGAAATAAAGCCTGTAGAAAACTTTTATTCTCCTCCTTTCCCCATCTATACATACGATGTATCCTGCCATCTTCCAGCTTCCAGGGTTGCAAATGAGAAATCTAACACTAACCTGATACTTCTATTGTGAATTTGGAAGCCTATACAATTTCCTCTTTATCCTTGAAATGCAGGGGTAGCATCACCAGGCTAGGCTTTAGGTGCCTCTGCTTTCTAGTTAATCCTACATAGAATGTGGCTCTAAAATTAAGAACACTATTAACTTACAAAACAAGGACCACATAATATTTATGTGGTTCCCCGTTGGTCACGTAGGTGACACAATGTGTTTTCCCCTCTGCCCTCTTTAACAATGTCAGTGATCGTCACACATGTGTCCTCATGGTCACACCATGGCTGCAGCAATTCCAGACACCAAAGGCAGACAGGACAACATCCAGTGAAAATGGAAGCATTTCAACTAGTGTGTCTTTTTTTATTAGTGAGGAGAACTTTTACCAGAAACCTCCAATTAGATGTTCTCTGAGATGCAACCGACCAAGAATGGGGCATCTGTTCAAGCTGAAACCAATCACTGACAAGGGGAGTGGGATTTTATGATTAGCTTAGGTCAAGTATTATTCACCTGAGAAGGGAGTTACTCTGCCCTGAATAAAAAAGGATGACTATACGTGCGTAGATTAGGCAACCAGTGTCATCACAGTTGGTTTCTTTGTTTTGGTTTAGCTACAAGTTCTCTTTCATCAGACATGTGACTATTTGTTTTGAGTGATCCTGAGGGCTGAATTCCCTTAGATGTATTATTTTTCTTTGTTGGCTCACTTGGGCTCAGGACTCATTGTTAATGTAATCCAAAAGCTGGTAGTCCTGAAGACTTTGGAAACACTGACACGGGTGAGCTGCCAGATCTTGATGAGGGTATGAATAAGAGAAAGTCTCCCTGTTTCTAGTGTCCTTTAAGGGACAGAGACTCAGCTCAGATAGTTAGCTTCTTCTTAGCCTCTTGGCAGCAAGAAAGCCAGTTACATTTATGAGTGGCTATGTTCATCTTTATTCCTAGAGTCCATGAATCTCAAACACTTGCAATGATCTGCCACATTCAAGATCTCACCGTCATGCTTCATGACACTGCTTTCTGGTCCCTCAGTCCATAAGGCCGCAAGCTTTACCCAAGTTGTCCCTGCCAAGATTCCCATCACTATTCAGCTCATGAGATGCAGAGAGACTGGAATGGAGAGTATAGAGTAGTGAGTCACATGCAGGACCATCTTCAATGAATGTGATTGTTATTATTTGTCAGATGCTATGCTAACTGGTTTACATTTTTTGTCTTACATATACCTCACAGCAACCCTATTTATCCCCATTTTACAGGTAGAGAGACTGAGCTTTAGAGATTATCATGTATCTTGACAAGGTCACTTTCCTATGCACTATTAAGTGGTGAAGTGCGCATGTGAACCACGATTATCTCCAAGCTTTTACTCTTAGACACTACACCAAACTGTCCCCATGGCAGCCCCAGAGAGCTGTCAGGTAAGGACAGTTTATGACAGAATACAACTAGTGATGACAAGAAATAAAATAGAGAAGAAGCTACAAACATTTCCTGGAAGCCAAAAAGTCCATGTTCTACCAGATGATTAATGATTTTTGTAAATTTTCTTTTCAATAAGTATTATTATATGTATGAAATCTTGACCTGCATGCCCCATGCTCAATACACTAAAAAAAATTCTTTGGAAATGCTGAAATGATGATGTAATGCCCAAAGCAGGGTGCTTAAACTTTTTTGTTCCATGGACTTTTTGGAAATCTACTGAAGCCTATGGACTCCGCAGGATAATGTTTTTAAATGAATGAGACGAAATACATGGCATTACAAAGAAAAAACACAGGGGCACCCGGGTGGCTCAGTTGGTCGAGCATCCAACTTCGGCTCAGGTCATGATCTCACAGTTCATGAGTTCAGCCCCTTATGAGGCTCTGTGCTGACAGCTCGGAGCCTGGAGCCTACTTCGGATTCTGTACCTCCCTCTCTTTCTATCCCTAGCCACTCACACTCTGTCTTTCTCTCTCTCGAAACTAAATAAAAAACATTTTTAAAAAAGGGGGAAAAAAACCCCAACCAGCAATGTAATCAAATGCTGAAAAAAAAAAAAACCCCCACAAATCTGTGACACAGTAATGAATGCAGTTTTTTAATAAAAAGCTCTAATAGTGGCTCTAATAATTGCTATAATTTAGAAGTAGTTATGAGTATATGGGGCGCCTGGGTGGCGCAGTCGGTTAAGCGTCCGACTTCAGCCAGGTCACGATCTCGCAGTCCGTGAGTTCGAGCCCCGCGTCAGGCTCTGGGCTGATGGCTCAGAGCCTGGAGCCTGTTTCCGATTCTGTGTCTCCCTCTCTCTCTGCCCCTCCCCCGTTCATGCTCTGTCTCTCTCTGTCCCAAAAATAAATAAACGTTGAAAAAAAAATTAAAAAAAAAAGAAGTAGTTATGAGTATAAATGTTATTTTGAGATATCTGTGACAACTATAATATGATATGAAAATATCTATGATTTCTATTGGTGATAAAGTCACAAATACTACTGCAGGTTGTTTTCTATATTCATAATTAAAAGAAATTGTGGTTAGTTAAAACAAATTTGGATTTTTTTCCTCATCCAACTTCATGGACCCTCCAAATTCAATCCAATGACCCTAAGTTAAGAACTCCTGATCCAAAGCCTATGCCTAAATAGTTCACTGACACTATTTTGAAACTTTTCAATCCTCCCTGGTTTTCTTATCATGACTTTTCCTAGAATAGAATCATTTTTTACTACCCACCTTTTCTAAGTAGAATGTATTAAGTGGAAAACATGGAATTTAAAGTTTAATTTACACACACACACACACACACACACACACACACACACACACAACTAGGTTCAAATCCCAGCTCTGAAATTTGCTGTCTGTGAAATCTCTGACAAGTAATACAACCTCACTGAACCTCAGTTTCTTCTTCTATAATTTGAAATTTAAAAAATCTACCTCCTGAGATTACTGGAGATTATTGAAAAATGGATGAAATATCTGGACCCTTTCCAGAAAAATATTAATCCAAATACATATACTAAAACTTCAGGAGTTCACAAACCGGGGGTTACTACCCCTTGCCTAACCTTTAATGTGAACTCGATGAATTCCTTTCTTATCAGAAAGGAAGGTCAAGACCTCTACCTTCCAGAGAAGGAGGAAGGTTGCCTAGAAGTCCATCAACACTGTGCTAGAAACTTTCACAAAATGTTACCAAAATGTTTCAAAGTGCTTAACAGGAAACATGATACGCTGAGCCTGGGTCATCAGTGTAGTGTAACACTATAATAGTGTGAATAAGCAGGTGTACAACTTTTAAGAAACCTGATGTGCCGTTCTTTATTCAAAATCAATACTGTTCAAGCTATAACTATGATGAAGTATTATTACCAAATCTGAATTTAACACCCAGAGAGATATGTGGAAAATTGGAAAAGATTCAGAAGACAATCACAAATACAATAAAAGGGTTAAAAGAAATAGCCTATACAAATGGTTAAATAAACCAGTAATTAAAATTATGTAGTCTGGCAATAAGAAAGGTAAAGAGTAAACTCAAAATAGTCTTGAAATACATAAAAACATTTTTAAATGTAGACTTGGTCTTGGCCAAAAGATAGAGAAACAACAACAAAATTTTAAACAGGAAAGTGCAACGGGTATTGAGGAGGGCACCTTTTGGGATACAAGCACTGGGTGTTGTATGGAAACCAATTTGACAATAAATTTCATATATTGAAAAAAAATTAACAAAAATAAACAGGAAAGTGCAAAAAATCAGAAAGTTCTTTATCTCATCTTACAAAAAAAAAAAAAAGTGAGTGGATTCAAAGTAAGAATCAGACTGGACTTGCATATATTTTGCTGATAATGGCATCAGCATTGTTTAGTTACCAATATTCAAAACTCATCTGTTATACTCCCATATCCACTTATTCATAAACTACTGTGATTACTACTACCTCTAATTTCTATCCCTTGTCCATTCCTCAGCTACCATCAAAATTGGGGGCCTCACTATTTTTATCTGATAACATCTAACTTGCCTCCCAGACATGAGGCTCTTCCAGCCCAAATCACCCCCCAGTTCTAACATTTGGTAGCTATATAAAACTTCTAGCAAGATAATTAGAATCTGACTACCTCATCTGTTACTTCACAAGGTTGTTATGAGGGCCAAGTGATATATAAGAGTGCTTTAAAAATATTTAATCACCACACAAATGTAAGGAATTTATATCATAGAAGCCTACAGACAGGAAAAAAAACACTTAGGGGGAAAAAACCTTCCGTAGCCCCGTATTTGCTATCTCCTTTATGGAAAGAAGATGGGAGTATGCAGAGGAGTACCTTCATGGTTGCATCAATATACTCAAGTTCACTACCCGTTCTTTTTTTCATGTGCTTTCATTTGACTGGAATTTTGCCATCTCCAAATCTCAACCATTCATTAATAATATCTTGCAGGGGCACCTGGGTGGCTCAGTCTGTTAAATGCCTGACTCTTGATTTTAGTTCAGGTCATGATCTCACATTCGTGGGATCCAGCCCCAAGTCAGGCTCTATGCTTACAATGGGGCCTGCTTGGTATCCTTTCTCTCCCTTTCTCTGCCCCTCCCCTGCTCACTCTCTCTCCCTCTCAAAAAAATAAATGAACATTTTAATAATAATAGTAATAATAAAAGTCCCATATGTTCCCCGAAGCTTTTCATAACTTTTCCCCACTACTTCTGATTGTCAATGACACCTACCAACTCTGTTATACAACCTAAAGCTTACTCAATGATACTTTAAACTACTGTTTGTTATTTTATTATGTTAAGCTTATCTTCCCAACTAGATATTAAACTGTCTGCATACTGGGTGCTCTAAAGGATATACTAGAACAGACTCAGAGGAGCAGATAAAAAGATCACAGTAGGAATGCCAATTCCAAAGAAGCAGGACTGAAGTATAGGGATAAAGGCAAGAGCTTAAAGTCAGATGTTGACATGAATGGGTAGATCCAACTCACAGGTGTAGGTACAAAGTAGACAATAAAAATCCATTTTCAGAAAGAAAGAAAGAAAGAAAGAAAGAAAGAAAGAAAGAAAAGAAAAGAAAGAAGGAAGGAAGGAAGGAAGGAAGGAAGGAAGGAAGGAAGGAAAGGGGAGGGGAGGGGAGGGGAGGGGAGGGGAGGGCAGGGCAGGGAAGGGAAGGGAAGAGAAGGGAAGGGAGAAAGAGTGAGTAAAACCCACACAGGCTGTAAATAAGTAGCCTTTAAACCAAGGAAGATTCTACATAAAACTGCTGCAAATATAATTTGAGCATACTTAGAAAAGTGAGCACCTCAAGGGCAAAGATTCTCCATTACTGAAGACTTTCAAAAGGATATGCCCATCCTTTTTAAGGATCTGGGAAAATGATCAAGTTTCTCCCAGCAGATACGGTAACCCAGAAAGCCTGTGATGCTGTCTCTGGCTGGGCACCAGGGCAACACAAGTGGAGTGGGTCATTTATCGTGGGGCTACAGTATGTGGATCTGAGAGAATATCAGAGAGAAGCAAAAGCCAAAGCCAAGAAGCACACTCTGGGAAAGGAAGTAGCATAGATGCAGACTTGAAGATTTCCCTTAGCAGAAACCAAATGAAGTAAGTTTTTGAAAAAGCCAAGACTATTTTTTTTCAGTCCTGAAAAGTAAGAAAATTATCAATATCAAACAACAACCTTTGAGAAGTGTTATCAGTGGAGCAGAAGGATGATGAAATTCAGAAACCCCCAAGCAGCCCTGTGACAGTACCCAGGTGTGTGGGCCACGGTGTGAGGGGTGGAAGCAGACCCTTCGAGTCTCATTCTGTACATGACGGCTGAAGAAAAGATGGCCATGAGGGGAACTACTGAAATTGGACACCCAACATCTCTGGTAAGGGTAGGTGGGACTTGGAGAATGATTTGGAGGACGGTAATTGTCCTCACTGACAAACAGGGCTGGAGAGAGAATGAATAAGAGGGAATCACTCTCCCCAAACATAAAAAAACAGTGGACCACATTAAATGTATAATCGAAGGCCTTTGGGGCCTTTGTGTCAGAGTGCCCTAAGGGTCCACTCTGAAGTGGGAGCACAGTTTAAACCTGGAAGGTGTCCCCAGAGTCAGCAAGTGCCGAATGTAGGGGCTTCTAGATGCAGAAGACCAAACAAACCAGTCACACAGTTAGAAGGGACCTCCCCCTGCTCCTCCCCCAGTGCTCCCAAACCATTAACTAACCATTAGCTAATAGTCCTTGCTCCTCCTGCTGAGACTACAGACAAAGCCCCAGTGAACAGGGAGGAGCCTGAAGGACAAAACACCTACCACTATTTTTAGACCAAAAAAAATTTAGAATTGCCTTTCTTAAATGGGTAGGCTAAAAAAGAAAAGAAAACTTTTAACAATGGAAGAAGTCTAAGTATCCAAACGGCAAATAATGTTTGGGTTTTTTTTTCCTGGAAGTTTTATCCCACAAAACAGAGAAAGAAATTAAAACACAAACGGTTCGTAACTCTCAAGGAAATTAAAGAGAATATGAACACCATGAAATATTTTAAAAGCAGATAAGTGGACAACAGAACGAAACGAAAAGTCATTAGCAGAGTCGAGGAAAAAGTCCCTATTATTTCAGAAATAGGAAATGCATTAGAAATATCAAAGAGCAAAACTGACACAGAAAAAAAAAAAAATGAATCTCTGGCAAGAAAACATAGCTCGAGAAAAGTGAATATGGAAGAAAACAGACAAATGGAAGTAATCATGCAAGTATATGTAGGATATAGTTGGAGAGCAAACAACAAACCAGGGAGACCCTGAAACAGAAAGCAAAATGAATAAAAGACATTTTCCCAGTTAAAACAGAAGGAACGTTTCCTAAAATGAATACCTAAATCTACAGATCGTAAGGCTTAAAACAGTTAAACACTGAAAACAGAAGGAACGTTTCCTAAAATGAATAACTAAATCTATAGATTGTAAGGTTTCAAGACGTTTCAGGAAAAATTAATACAGACCCTCAAAACAGAATTATTTAAACACTCAAGATATAAACTCCTATGAGCCTCTAGGCAGAAAAATCAGTTGCCCACAAGAAAAAAGAGTTGTGTAATTGTAGTTCTGTTTGCTTATTTCATTCAAGGGCCATTCAAAAAGTTCTATTTTTAAAAAGTTGTTGGAATTTTTGCTTCCCCAGTATTATTAATTTCTACTTTCCTATATTTTACTCAGATTATGATTTGTACCATGGTTTGGAATAATCAGCGGTTTATACGCTAAGGCTTTCATATTTTCTTAACTCTTTGTCTATCTGCAAATAGATTGGTTGTATCCTCAAGTTACCCTCACTAAATTGATGTATTTACTTCAGCAATGTTGTGGATTATGTAGTCAGAGCCCCATGTTCTCTTTTTCCCAATATGGTATGTCAGACACCGAGAGACACTGAAGTCTCTCATGACATTTGTGTTTCAATTGCTTCTATCTCTAAAAGTTTTTACATGTATACTTTGAAGCTGTGTTATTGGCATTTAAAGTTTCTTTCTTTTTTTTTTTTTTTAACATTTATTTACTTTTGAGACAGAGAGAGACAGAGCATGAACGGGGGAGGGGCAGAGAGAGAGGGAGACACAGAATCGGAAGCAGGCTCCAGGCTCTGAGCCATCAGCCCAGAGCCTGACACGGGGCTCGAACTCACAGACTGTGAGATCGTGACCTGAGCTGAAGTTGGATGCTTAACCGACTGAGCCACCCAGGCGCCCCTGGCATATTCAGTTTCAAGATCAATATATCTTCACTGTGGATTGTAGCCTTAGCCAATTTTTTCTTTTTTTTTTTTTTTTTTTTCAACGTTTATTTATTTTTGGGACAGAGAGAGACAGAGCATGAACGGGGGAGGGGCAGAGAGAGAGGGAGACACAGAATCGGAAACAGGCTCCAGGCTCTGAGCCATCAGCCCAGAGCCTGACGCGGGGCTCGAACTCACGGACCGCGAGATCGTGACCTGGCTGAAGTCGGACGCTTAACCGACTGCGCCACCCAGGCGCCCCAGCCTTAGCCAATTTTTTAAAAAACCTCTTTTAGAAATGTTTGGGGTTTTTTGCCTTTAATTTCATTTTGATAGTAAAATGTGACTCCTCTTTTCATTTAGTTTGCCATTCTTGTATTTTTAAAAAAAGTGTTGTTAATGTTTATTTACTTTTGAGAGAGAGAGAGAGTATAAGTGAGGGAGGAGCAGAGAGAGAGAGAGAGAGAGAGAGAGACAGACAGACAGACATAGAATCTGAAGCAGGCCCCAGGCTCTGAGCTGTCAGCACAGAGCCCAATGCGGGCTCAAACACGTTGAAGAGAGATCATGACCTGAGCTGAAGTCAGACACTTAACCGCTTAACTGACTGAGCCACTCTGGCGCCCCTCCATCCTTCTATTTTTAACTTAACTTCTCTGTGTCATTTTGCTTTGAGTATCCCTTTTAGATAGAGTATGCCTTTTACAAAGTTGAATTCTTTAAGCTAATCTTGAGGACTTCTGTCTCCTAAAAGGAAAGTTTATCCCATTTACATTTATATAAAAGCTTTTCCCTAAAGTAGGTGTTTCCTTTGACTTTTTCTCTAGCGGATCAGTAGATTATCTAGTATTTTTAGTTTCAGATGGATTAAACCTTCCATTTTTCAAATGCTTTTTAATTTGCCTGTATTAATTACATGCAATGAAAGTGCACCCGTTGAAAAGTCTTATGTGTAGGATGAAGAAATCAGCACAAATTTACCTACCCTTGCACCTTTATTTCCTAATTCTAACTTGTTTGGTTGGCATAAACTGGGACTTTTGGCCCAAGTTACTATTGGTGAAATGATCCATTTTTTACTTGATAGAACTGTCCTTTCAAAAATCATTTTGACTTTGCATTTTGTGGTGATACCATCTTTGAAACAGTGATGTTTAACTTAATCCTATGTTTATTGTTTCATGCTCACAAATAGTCCTTGTATACTATACTTTCCCCATAATCAAGTTCTCTATTTTGGTTCCTTTCTCAGCAGCTTGGAAAACTTCACTAAGTATTAACTATGTGAACAATATGCTTCCCAAATCATCATGCATTGAGAAGATCCTCCTGCTTCTTTCATAGAAAATGGCAGTTGACTGGCTATAGAATTTGAGTCCCAGTCTTCTCACAACCCTAAAGCCAAATGGTTTCATTGTCTTTTTTTTTTTTTTTTTTAATTTTTTTTTTCAACGTTTATTTATTTTTGGGACACAGAGAGACAGAGCATGAACGGGGGAGGGGCAGAGAGAGAGGGAGACACAGAATCGGAAACAGGCTCCAGGCCCTGAGCCATCAGCCCAGAGCCTGACGCGGGGCTCGAACTCAAGGACCGCGAGATCGTGACCTGGCTGAAGTCGGACGCTTAACCGACTGCGCCACCCAGGCGCCCCTCATTGCCTTTTTTAAAAAGAAAAATGTTTATTATTTTTGTGAGGTGGAGGTGGGTTGGGGTGTGTGTGTGTGTGTGTGTGTGTGTGTGTGTGTGTGTGTGTGAGTACGGGAAGTGCAGAGAGAGGGGGGAACAGAGGACCTGAAGCAGGCTCTGCACTGACAGCAGCAAGCCTGATGGAGGGCTTCAACTGACAAAATGTGAGATCATGACCTGAGCCAAAGTCAGACACTCAACTGACTCAGTCACCCAGGCAGCCCATCTGTCTTTTTTTTTTTTTTTTAACATTTATTTATTTTTGACAGATAGAGAGAGGCAGAGCATGAGCAGGGGAGGGAGGGAGGGAGAGAGAGAGAGAGAGAGAGAGAATCCGAAGCAGGCTCCAGGTTCTGAGCTGTCAGCACAGAGCCTGATGTGGGGCTCGAACTCACAAACTGGGAGAACGTGACCCGAGCTGAAGGTGGATGCTCAAACCGACTGAGCCACCCAGGGGTCCCCATCTGTCTTTTGATGGACAAGGCTGAGATGATGTCTGGGACAGAACTGATTGTTGTTCCTTCAGAGACTTCCTTCCTCTGTTTAGATGCTTAGAATATACTTTCGTGAGTACTCCTTTTTGTTTTACCTGAATGCTGGATGTCTAGATGCTGGTATTGTTTCACCAATTCCAGCAGGAACACAGTAAATGTGGTCTTTGAAACATGCAGTTCCTATCTTTCTTAATATACCTCTTACCGTTCTTTTCTTTGCTGTTTTGTCTTTTCCACTCTCTTCCTGAGGAAAATCATTTGCTCTGTTGCATCACTGTTTTCTGTCATCTAGGTCTGTCATCTTAGGACCGAAACTCTTCAATTATTTTTTCTTTTTCCTCAGCATTACAAAATAGTTTGTCAGGTGGCTCTCCAGATTACTATGCATATATTTAAGAGATTCAATTTGCTTCTTCACTGCTTCTAGTGAAGTTTTCAATTCAGCTACAACATGGCTAGTTTCCTTGCAGGATTTTCTTCGTTCTACCAGCTGTGTTACATCTCGGTCTGTGATGACATTTCATCTTTCATCTCTTTTATAAAGATTTTTTTTTTATCTCTCACTGAGAACGCAAATATTTTTTCAATAAAAATATTTTTTAACATGTATGCTTTTCCCCAGAGCTTTGTTATTTTCATTTGCTCACACTGCCAAATATTTTGTAGTTCCACGCTTATTCATTTTCTGCTTCCCACACCAAATGAAAGAAGTACACTTTGGCCTGCTGTCGGCCCCAAACCATCATGAACGTATATTCCTCTTCAATCCTTTCAGTGTCCACCTAAGTGCTGTTGCAAGTCTCCTCTTACACAGAGAGCTGAAGACCTCATTCATCTTTGTATTACCAGGTCAGTGATCCAGTACATTGAGGAAACAGGAGGGGGCAGGTGTTACAGGTTGTCCTCCTTGTGGACATCTATCTTTCTATACTTTTCACTGACTTTGGCCAATCTTTTATGCCAGGGACCATTTTTCCCACATGGAATTTACTCTGTGGCCTGTCCTCCTACCCAAGTATATGAAGGGACTGTGACTGGTGGCCATCTGAATGCTGGTTACTGCCTGGTCCAGCAAGGATAGGTTCTGATTCTTACCTATACTGTATAATGACAGTTGCCTTTAGACCTAATGCATTCAACTGCTTTTGAATTTAATTGCTCCACAGTAGTGAAGGATTTCCAAAATGGAAGGTTCCCCACCTGTCGTGAGCACTACCCTGGCCTTTAAGTTCTCACAACTCTCCAGTTCAGAAGTATTATTTAGGTTCGGACGGGATCGCCTCTAACTTACAACCATACCACTTTCTCATAAAGGAGAATGACAAATCTTCCCCTGGTATCATCCATTAATCACATCCTAATCTACCTTATCTGGCAGGAATTCTCAAAGTTTAGGAAGTCCTTTCACATTACTTTGGTTATTTTAATTAGGATTTGGGAAGGTAGGGCAGGAACACGTATCTTTTCATCTTGCCGGTTGTAGCTCAGTCTAACTTCCTCATCTTTAATCTCTAATTACGATGGTTTGAAAAAACTCTTAGAGAGTACTTTTAAAAATAAAAACTATTCAATAATAGTGAAGATAAATAACATTAGATAATATATATTTATATACGGTGATATTGTGATTTATAAGCAATACATAGTTTGTCTTCACTCCTGTTCCTGACACGATCCCGCTGGAAACAATGCATGCCTAAGTGGTCTCTCCCTGGGACACACATTTATTCTTTTTTTTTTAATTTATTGATTTATTTTGAGAAAGAGAGAGAGCACAAGCAGGGGAGGGGCAGAGAAAGAGGGAGAGAGAATCCCAAGCAGGCTCTGGGCTTACGTGGGGCATGGGGCTCCATCTCAAGAACTGAACCCTGAGATCATGATGCTTAACCGACTGAGCCACCCAGGAGTCCCTGACCTACATTATTCTTAATGATTAAATGAGATCTTAGTAATATGTCAGTACCTTTTGACTTTTATGATTGTTTTGCTGTAAGGGATCCAGGTTTGAAGATTAGGTGGTAGACTGGTAATTCTACTTGTCATAAGAAATATATGCAGTGTTTGGTCTTTGCCCCCTCTTGGCACAGACTCCTAAAAATCTTGGAATTTCCTAAGTGATTACAGTGACAAACGTGTCTTTTGTTATTCATAACAAGCCCCTGTCAACCACACTTGAGTCTATGTTAATGAGATGACTTTTGGAAAGCCCCTAGGTGACATAAGGACGGGGGCTGGTTGCCCCAAGAATCAGCCTTGTGATTAGACAGTTGAAACTCCCAAAATTCCTGGGAGGGGAAGGCTCTGGAGATTGGGTTAAGTCTTCCAGGTTGATCAACATGAGGAAGTGCTGGGAGAGTCACGCTCCCAGAGAGGTCACAGAAGCTTTGCACGAGCTTCCCACATAAATGCCCTGCGCATCTCTTCCACTTGGCTGTTCTTGAGTTACATTCCTTTACGACAAAATGGGCATCTAGTAAGAAAACTTCTTCCTGAGTTCTGTGAGCCGCTCTAGCAAATTAATTGAACCTGAGGAGGAGGTTAGAGGAACCTTCGACTTATAGCTATAGGTCCATCAAAAGCACAAGTAACAACAACTTGGCCTTGTAATTGGCATCTGAAGGGGAGGTGGGGGGTGGGGGAGTCTTGTGGGACTGACCCCTTAACCAACATGCGGGATGTGATATTAACTCCAGGTAGACAATGTTAGAATTGAGTCAAATAGTAAGATACCCAGGGGGTGCAGAATTGCTTCATACGTGGAAAACCCACATGTCTGGTATCAGAAGTGAAGTGGTATTGGGGAGCATTAAGAACAGAGTAGGTAGACACACAGGCATATGTTTTTTCTTGTTTTTCATATATATGTATATATAGTAGTAAAATATGCATAATATAAAATTTATCATTTTAATCATTTGTAGGTGTACAGTTCAGTGGCATTAAGTACATTCATACTGCCGGGCAACCATCACGACTAACCATCTCCCAGAATTTTTGTATCTTCCCAAACTGAAACTTTGTACCCAATTAGACAGTACCTCCCCCCCGGCAAACCCCCCTCCGCCCCGGTCCCTAGTAACCGCCGTTCTACTTTCTGTCTCCAGGACTCTAGGTCTTTATGAATTTAACTACTCTAGGTACCTCATATAAACGGAATCGTATAATATTTGTCCTTTTGTGCCTGGCTTATTTCACTTAGCATAATGTTTTCAAGATTCATCAGTGTTGTGGCATGTATCAGAATTTCACCTGTTTTTAAGGCTGAATAACACTCCATTTTAGGTATATAGCTTAGTCTGTTTACCCACTCATCTTTCAGTGGGTGTTTCAGCCGTTTCTACCTTTTGGCTACTGTGAATAATGCTGCTGTGAACACTGGTGTACAAATATACCTGTTCAAGTCCCTTTCAATTCGTTTGAGTTCATACCTAAACGTGGAGTTGCTATGAATTGCTGTACAGTTTTCCATTACCAGCTGCACCATTTTACATTCTTACTAGTAGTTGCCGATTTCTCCACATCCTTTCCAACACTCCTTATTTTGTTTTTTGTTTCTTAATAGTAGCCATTCTAATGAGTTCAGAACATATTTTTAATGGGTCATTTCCATATTCACACATCTCCTCATCTCAAATTTATATAAGAAAGGGTGTGGGGAACAATAGATGTCTGGATAAAGGCCTTCTGACTGCATCGAAATACTCACACTGGCAGTCAAGCGTGTGGCCCTCGCATCATTAGCGACATGCTTACAGCAACTAAGGCAACAGACTCCAACCACTGTGTCACTGGCTAACACAGAGCTGCTTCTGTTAGGAAAAACGACTGTTAAGGAAGGACCGCATCAGCGGATGAGGGAAGAGGCTGGGGAGACGTTACAATGCCAGACATCTTTTCTCCTGTCTCCACCTGCTAAGTAGGTGAGCCAGTGCATTTACCTAAGTGAGGATCAGAAGAGCTGGAGGAGCACACAGACGAAGAAGGGAATTAACTGTTTTTAGTATCAGCTTATGCTAACGTATATATCTCCAAACCCCATGTCAGCTCTCTTGTTTTACTGTGGAACCACCAAGCTTAAAAAAAAAAAAAAAAAAAAAAAAAAAAAAAAAATATATATATATATATATATATATATATATATATATGTATTATTTTGGAATCCATTCCTCTTTCTTTACCACAAAACAGTCCTGTGCCAGAATCTGGTTCTTTTCTCATGGGTCTAACATTTCAGCTTGTTATAAACAGCATATGGATATAGATTATGCAATGATAATGTGTGCTACATTCCAAGGACTTATATCTTCTGTATGTATATATAAATAGCAAGTAATTATTGCATTGATTTTTTCTCTACTCTAAAAATAAATCATATACTAATCAACCAAGTAAAACACTGACCTGGTACATATATGCTTTTATGCTTTATAAATAGAATCCCTTCTTTTACTGACTTCAAATTTTTGAAAAAGCCTTGTGCTGAAAAATGAGAAAGTAGCCATGAAAGAAGTATTATACAAGCACCTAGCTTTTTGGATAAAACTCTAGATTTGTCCTTAAAGGCACCAAACATATTGAAGTCTAGTAAAAGATTTCCTAGTAATCAACTTCTGAATAATTTGTTAGTGTCAATGTTCTACTAGCCTTACATTTTTCGTTTGTCCCATGATAGATGAATCTTGCCAAACAGCATGTCCAGACTTAGACGTCAGTTGTCTCTGTGCATGCTCAGCTGCCATTTATTATCAGAACACTGCTCGGCATTATCTTTTAAAACACACAGAGACGTGCACACGCAGATGACGCTGCTCACATTAGCGAAGTGTGTGTTCGCAATAATCACCAAGAATTTCTGAAACGCAAATGTCAAAAAGTATCATCTTTACTTCCCTGGACCCTTCAGATGAGAACACACAGGGTTCTGCCTCACTATAACCTGACTTTCACGTTCTTCAAAAAGAGCTTATAAAAGAAGAAAGAAAGAAAGAAAGAAAGAAAGAAAGAAAGAAAGAAAGAAAGAAAGAAAGAAAAGAGAAAAGAAAAAAAGAAAAAGAATACCCAAAGGCATTTCTCATCAATTACTAAATGGTCCAATATATTTGTAACTCTATCTTCCTTTTCCTTTACACCAAGCGAGTGATGAAAACCTGATGGGACAGGCGAGCAACCCAACAACATCAAGTCACCGGGATGTATTCACAGAAACAGACAAAAGCAGGCCCAAGTGGGCACATAAAGATTAATGCTGGGAACTGCAGGAGCAGCAACTAAAAACATCTCCATCACGAGAGGAAGAGGTTAAAAAGTTTAAGAAAATGTCTGAATACAGTTACTAAGACTAAGGCAGTGAAAGGGATTAATTTTTCAATTTTCTTGAAAAGCAGGAGTCAATCTGTGACCCGGCTCCCCAGGTATTACACACAGACCTCAAGAGCACAGTCATTTAGAGAGTAACTGCTTCAAGGAGTCCAGCTAAAACTACAAAGACATGAAATTCCAGGCAGACACAGGAAATTCTCTGGGGAATAAAAGAATTTTATGACTCATAAGATTAAAATCTCCTCAATACTCACTAAAGTAATCTAATGAAGTATTGTCACCAGGAAAGGAGTTTGATAAATTTATGTGTTGTACAGGAAAATTTAAAGCAAAACAGGAAATTGGACCAACGTGAACCTATATTCATTCGTAATTTTTCCCTTTCAGGGTAAAACTAACCTCAAGGAGGGACACCAGAATTTTTTTATATGGTGTGACATTCTATAGGATGCCATACTTTTCACTACTGGGGTTTCAAGCAACATTTCGTATCCGTATTAAAATAAAAAAAGATCAAGTTGGCCCGGGATTCAAACGTGGGTCATTTTGAAGGCTCTTAGACTTCAAAGTTAATACAATTTGAAAGAAGTTATAAGAGTTGAAGGTAGAGGCATGGGCCAGATGCCAGTGTAAAGAGAAGGAAGGAGGTCACATTTTTCCTGGGGAGGTCAACAACAACGCAAACTGGAGATGGTATTTATGGTAGGAAATCAACATCAAGAAGGCTACCCTTACTTCACAACATGTTCCATGTTTTTTTTCTAATTCAATCCTAATTCAAAATTTTGTCTGTTCTGTACGGAATTCCCTTCTGGTAACAGGTTGTAAAAACAAAGCAAGCAACGAGAGCCTCTGTCTAATCTTTCCCCAGAACAAACACGGAGTAACGTACGATATGTAACTAGGAGTTGGATTGCAAATTACTTTTATTTCATTTAGTCCAGTGTTTAGTTTCACCTCTGAGATATCAGTCTTCATCCTTCTATTTCGGTTTGATTCTATAGTCCACTTAAAACAGTAAATGTTTACATTGAAAGGACAAGAGTATGTGTGATGTATTTTAACTGTCAATGTGTTGTGAACAGCAGCAGCTGGAAGAAGAATGTGTAGTCCACTTCCCTGTTATTTTGAAGCCTTTTAGATTCTTCAATCAGCAGTTACATCCTTCAGTGCTCATATATATATATATATATATATATCTCCAATTACCATCTTGGAAAAAAAGGTAGTTAAATTTCTAGAGTTCACTTGTGGTCTTTGCACTGGGTTCTGCACTAACTTTCTGCTGGTGTAGGGAGTGAACTCATCACTGGACTTGGGAGCTTTTCTTTCATTTTTTAGGTCACTGCTTCAGATGGAGACGGAGGCCAGGGGCAAAAGAAAGGAGCTCCGTCCTGGCTATTACCTAGAGAGCTCCACGAAGTGTACTTAGTCTAGTTCCTCTTGCCATCGTCATTCACATCATCCTGAATTCATTATGATATGGCTCCTGTCAAAGGCCTGCTGAGAAGACCAAACACTGAAAACAAGTTGATTCCCTTAATGTTTCCAAATCTCGTGCAATTCCACCGAGAAAACTGGAGAAATGTATGACCCTCTTGCTCTTAGTGCTATGCTATGAGGTTCAGTGGGAACACAGCTGGGGAGAAGCAGAGCCTCACGCCGTGCTGGAGGATGAGGACAACCGACACATGCATAGTTAGATGACACATTCAACTCAAGAATACCTGAAGTAGACAAGAGCCTCCATGGTCAGCCTCCTACCTATCGCCCTAAACACATCTCGAACCACACTCTCCCTTTGCACTCCACCCACACTAGTGTTCTCTCTGTTCCTCTAACGTGTTAAGTTCTTTGCCATCTCAGGGTCCGTTGCATTTGCTCTCTCCTCTGCTTTCAACACTGCCCCAAACTCTCTGTTAGGATGGTCATACTTCAGACCTTGGCTCAGATACCGCCTTCTCAGTGAGACTTTCCCCCAAACCCTCTTTCTAAATTAGTGCTTCCCTCTACTACCACGACCACCCTCCCCTACTATCTGATCCTTTCTATTTCCTCTTCACCTCTTATGAGGGGCCACCATGTTTGCTTACTTATTTAGTGCCACACACACACATTAGAATATAAATAAATTCCTTAAGAGCAGGAGCCCTGCCTGTTTACCACTGTTTCTACTGTTCCCTTACAAGGCAGTAAATATTTAGTGAGTGGATGTGACACTCTACTAGAGGCTGAGGCTAAAACAAAATGAAAAGATACAGACTTGCTCTCAAAACCTTATAAAGAGAATGGAGACTGGCAAGTTACCATAGTATAATTGTTTGGCAGGGGGCGCATAAGTCTAGTAGAAAGAGCCTCCATATATCTTAATAGAAAAAAAAAAAGTCTATTCCAAGGGTGTGGACTGTGTGTGCAAAGGCACAGAAAGGGCTATAACAGAACAATTCTGTTTGGGGAGGTGGGGGGGGTGGGGGAGTTAGTTTAGATCTTACAAACTATAAAATGCTAGGGGTGGAGGTGGGGAGAGGAAGAATTAAACAGAGAACAGGATCTAGGTCATGACAGCCTCTCCCTGCCGTACAAAGGGGGAGGGATTTCATCCTATAGCCAGTGGGAAGCCATTCACTGAAAAGCTCTGGGCAGAGGAGTATCATGATCAGATTTACATTGTAGAAAAATAACTGATGACAGATTTAGGTGATTCAGAAGATCAATTATAGGTAGGTAGCAGAGGGACAGCCAACAGCTGCACAATATATAGACAGGTATCAGAGAGGAAAAGGGACTCGATACAGAAAGAGCTCACACAAATTTTGCTGAACACTCATCTCACTTCTGGATGGTTTTATTAGGCCATATGCTGCGGCATTCGTCCATGGTGCCGTCCTGACAGGCAGGTCTAGATACCAGTGTCTATTCTAAGAAGTGTTATCTACAGGGGCTGAATTGGTCACTGGATAGGGAGCTTTTTTGCCAATGCTTCGGTATTTAACGGTCCCAGACATTCTCCCCCCTGAATACAGGCAGGACTTGGAAGGACACTGCTGCCAATAAGCAGGGAATTCTGTTTCATGGGTGTAGGGACATTTCTCATCCTTCAGACCCAAATTCTCTAGCTCCAGTGCCAGTAGAAATAGTGTGACCTACACAATGTATTCAGGCAACCTGTGTATGCAAGGCTGAAATATAGTGGCAAGAGGCTTGTTAGTCCTACCAGGTCAAGCACAGGAAAACCAGTGAAGGGTTGGGGGGGGGGGGCGGGTATGGCTATCGCTTCAAGCACTTGAGCTTGCAAAAACAAAAACATAATTAACGCTTACGACCATCAGGCACCTGTCACAGAACTTCTGGGATGACCAAGCACTCTGGAGGTGAAATGAGATCGTGATGTCATCTGCAACTCGGAGGAGAGCCCTATGCATCCATGACCCATCAGCAGTGATCTTCCACGCTCACAGCCTTTCTCAACCAGAGTGCCCAGAGAATTAAGCTTGAAAGTCCTGATGTAAGACCTAACCTAAGGCATCCAGTGGATGTAACTAACTTTTCTCCTGAGCATCTAGAATAATACTTGGTATGTATCATCCTTGGGAAAACTGAGACAACTGATACTCAAATCATTTTCTGTGGCCTATGGTTCAGGTGAGAAATCCAGGGTAAAAAAACCAACAGGGGTTTTGCTCTGTTCTCTCATACCTCAAGACTTGCACTTAGCCTCATTCCAGTGCTTGAGACTATTCTCACCCCACCACACCCCCTGCCTGTCCAACTGTCTCCTACTCATCCTCCAGGTTTCAGCTTAAAGCCAGAGGCCTTCTTTGACCACTTATACTAAGTGAGTTTGCCTGGGACATGAAGGGTCCAGGCCGTGAAACCCCTTATATGCCATGGGAGAGAAATTTCATCCTGTAGCCAATGGGAAGCCCTTGAAAAACTCTGGACAAAGGGGTGACATGATCAGATTTGCCAGTTCCAAAACCTCATACCTCTTCTGTGTAATCTTATTTTAAAAACTCATTCAAGCTATAAGATGAATAAGGTCTGAGGATCTAATATATAACATGTTTGTATCAACACAGTTGTTAATACTTATTTTATAATTGAATTTGCTAAAACAGCAGAAATAAATATTCTCACCAAAAAAAAAAAAAAAAAAGATAAATATGTGAGGTGAGTGAATATCCTAATTAACTCAATAGGGGAAATATTTTCACAATGTATATACATATGTCAAATCACAACAATGTATACTTTAAATATTTTAGCATTTTGTCAATCATACCACAATAAAGCTGAAAAACATCTGCAAAAAAAAAAAAAAATGCTCCAAAAAAATTCACTCAATTAAGGCAGGGCCTGAATCTATGCTGCATCATATATACTCAGTATCCAACCCATTAGAACAAGTGTTGAAATAGTGTTTCAATGAAGAAAGAGAGAGAGACAGAGAGAGAGAGAAAGAGAGAAAAGGAGGGAGGGAGGGAAAGAACGAACCATCTAATATTTGAACAACCGTGCCTTGATTGGATACGAAAGAAAGCATTTTAGCAGTTTAAAGAGGCATTGTTAATAAATGGAAAACTATCAAGGGCTACTTACCAAAAATAGCACTGAATACCTCACAAGGAGTGGGGAAAGAAAATTAGTATTATCCAGGGCTACCATGATCAATCCAATAAGATAGAGCAAGCTACAATTCTAATATGTTGTTTCATGAAAAGGCACATCCATTGAAACATCATTTTCAGGACTAACTATTAAGCCTGTCCGTTAATTATGATGATCTTGGCTATTTGGAAACCTTTGAACATGGCACACAATTTCAAAGCTCACAATAGGCAGAATGAAAGGCAAAATAATCACTTATCCCTCTACTGAGGCTTTGAGACAGGAATATACATAACATACTTCAGGGAAAAGATAAAATTAAATAATTTTATTGAGTTGAATGAAAATATGACTATAGTAATGGTATCAGTAAATAGCCCTGAATACTTGACTAGGTTCCTGCACATGAAACCTTGGGTAATCCACGTGCTGCCTTTCTGAGCTTGTATTATTTGTAAACTAAGAGCATTAGACCACATGATCCTTAATGTTTGTTTTTTAAGTGGTAACATTCTGCTCTTATAAAACCAAGTCATGACAAATCACATCCTTCATTTTATATACGTGTGTGTGTATAACATATTTTTAGTATACATTAAATATAAATATATAAACATACATTATAAATAATCTAGTTTATAAAGGTTTCATCAATAAACTACAGAGTACCAATACAACAATGATTCTTTCTTCCCCTCCATAAATAAGCACTTTTGTTTTTGCCTTTCTAAAAGGCATGTGTGATTGAATATCTTTAAACTAAAAGCAGCTTATAAAGGGAAGTTTGTGAGAATTTAAGCATCTTCCATTCTCATGATCAAGTAGATATGATGATCGTTACAAATTTTTCAAAGGTGAAAGAGTACAAAGTTTGCATTTGTTTGTACACGCAGGGTTTTAAGGAGACTTGAATATAATGGGTAACGTACGTACAATGGTTGCACCAGTGACCATAGAGAGAACGTACTTTATTTAAACACAGAGTATACAGATACACAAAACTGATATAAAAAGAAACAACACAATGAAGATATCCCTATGGAAAGCTCACATTCCTATTCCTCCTAGCATTTGGGAGAGAAAAATGTCACAATCAAAAAAGAACTAAAGTCTCCATGGCATATTCAGAGGTAGAAACACGCTTTTGTTCACTTGGTACATCTTTTACCTGTACAACTGCCGTTTTTATGGAAGTAGGAAAAACAGACTTAATGAAGTATGCTGTATCTGAAAACAGTACTCTATTTTTGCTGAGCTTTATTTATTTGAAAAGTACACTTAATTGAAAACCTACATAATGAGCACCCAACAAATACTCAAGTTGTTGAAACAAAATAAGAATGAGATTGCCTATCAAATATGCTGCCTAATAAAAGGGAGGGTACATGACCAGGACATGACCACTGGCAGCAGTTCTGATAAGCAGGACCCAAATGCTACATTGTAAAACGGTCTTCAGCAAACTTTCACCTTGGGGAAGGTTAATTGTCAGAAGCCAGATAGAGCAACAAATATAACTCATACACTCATTCATTCCACACCATTCTCTTTATCTCTGTTCAGCTCATCTGTTACAAAGAACACAAATAGTAACAGCCAGAAATAATTGAATGTTACTAAATTATGACAGGTATTATGCTAAGCCTTTTAAGTCACTGAATCCTCTCAACAATCCTCTCAAGTTAGCACTATTGTTTTTTATCAGTTTTAGCAGCTAAGAGAAACTCAGCCACTTCCCAAGATTGTACACAGTGAACAAGTGGCTAAACTGGGATTTGAATCCAGAGTGCATGCTCTTAACCATCTCCCTAATGAATTCCCAACAACTGTTCTGGTACCAACCAGAAAACAGCATAAATAAACCTATTAAAATATCAACTGGGTAAATTATTTGTAACATAGATGATGACATCCTTCATATACAAAGAGAATTTACAAAGCAACAAAATATATATATAAATATACCAATAGAAAAATACATAAATTACATAATCTGGCAATACATAAAAGGAAAAATGTTCAATAATTATATTTAAAAATTTAAACTCATTAATAAGGAATGTAAATTAAAACATTAATGAGATATTAGGTTTCAAATATGACATACATTATCAGGTACTAAAGAGGATGAAAATATTCAGTATTGAAGAAACAGGGCGGGGAAATAGAAACACCTACAAATCCACGTGGAAATTACATAAGCACAACTTTTCTAGAAAGCAATTTGGCAATTACAGCAAAAGCCTTTAAAATGTTCATAATAAGACCAGGAAACACTCAGAAAGTATACCATTCCTATTCTGGGATGTTCTAAACATTGTTCTTTAAAAAAAAAAAAAAAAAGAAAGAAAAAGAAAGCTCAAGGTAAGGGATGACTTACTATCTAATAAATAGTTATGATAAACAAAACTTATAAAAGTTATTTCAAAGTTAAATCCACATAATTGTTGATAATATGGTTTGAAGTATAATGTAACATATAAAAAGGATTTTATAAATGGATGAGGAATTTTATAAGAAAAAAATTACTTATAATTTGAGACACAAATTCCCAAAATTCCCAATTATTTCAATGAATCTGTAAAGGTACAAGTGAGAAAAAAAGAAAAAATATATATATATATATCACACACACACACACACACACACACACACACACATATATATTTCCAATACATATTTCCATTAGCAGTCACTTCCTATTTCCCCTCAGAGAGTTCAGCCCTAAGAAACCACTATTTTATTTTCTGTCTCTATAGATTTTTCTCTTCTGGACATTTCATATCAATGGAATCATGTAATATGTCCTCTTTTATTACTGACTTTCTTATATAAGATAATGTTTCCAAGGTTCATCAGATTGTAGCATGCTTCAGTATTTCATTTGTTTTTCTGGCTAAGTAATATTCCATTAAATAAATATATCACGTTTTATTTATCTACTTATTAGTTGATGGACATTTGGATTGTTTCCATCTTTGGGCTATCATGAACAATGCTACTATGAATATTTGTGTACAAATTTTTATGTGAACATATGTTTTCAGTTCTCTTAGTTTTATCCTAGGAGTGATAAAGCCAGCAGGGTCATATGCTTGCTCTATGTTGAATGTTTGAAGAACTGCCAAACTATTTTCCAAAGAGGCTGTACCATTTTACATTCCCTCCAGCAGTGCATGAGGGTTTCGATTTTTCTACATCCTTGCCAACATTTGTTATTGTCTTTTTTATTATAACCATCCTATTCGGTGGAAAGTGGTTTCTTATTGTGGTTTCACTTGCATTTTCCAAATGGCTAATGTTTTGCATTTTTTCAAAAATGCATATTGCCCATTTGTATATCTTTTTTGAAGAAATGTCTATTCAGATCCTTTGCCCATATTTTTTCTCCTGGTCAATAAATGAGGTTTATTTTTCTAAACTCATGAAAATCAGACTAAATTTGTATAATTCTTGAAGTTTTGTCTAAATCGAAATTATTTTTAAAGCAGAATTATATGCAAGTGAAGAGCTAAGAGAAATTCCCATTGAAATACATTTTCTGTATCATCCTTTTTTAAAAATAATGATTTACTAAACCAGTACGTTCAGTAACACCATAAATGAGTACTAACAAGAAATTTCTGAGCTATCACTATTAACACCAGTAGACACAAATCTATTTCTGACAAATAAAATTGTATTTATTCAAGGCGTAAGTGTGATGATTTGACATACATATACTTTGTGAAATGACCACAGCAGGTTAATTAACACATCCATCACCTTGCAGTTATCTTGTCTGTGTGTGTGTGTGTGTGTGTGTGTGTGTGTGTGTGTGTGTGTGTGCTAAGAGCACTTAAGGTCTACTCTCTTAGGAAATTTCAAATACAAACACAGTATTATTACCTGTGTAATAGTCACCATATTGTACATAGATCCCCAGAGCTTACTCATCTTTAACTGAAGGCTAATACCTTTTGACCAGCATCTCCCCATCTCCCCCACCTCCTAGCCCTTGGTAACCACCATTCTACTTTCTATGAGTTCAACTTTTATTTTTAGATTTCACATCTAAGTGAAATCACACAGTATTTTTCTTCCCTCTGGCTAATTTCATTTAGGATAATGTTCAACCATGATGAACACAGTTCATCCATGTTGTTAGTGATAGCAGAATTTCCTTCTTCCTCATGGATAAACAATAATAATAATAATAATTTATATATATGTATATGTATGTACACACACACACATACACACACACACACACACACACCACAATCCTCTTTATCCATGTATCCATCAACAGACACTTAGGTTGCTTCCATATTCTGGACTATTATGAATAGTCCTCCAATGAACATGGGAGTGTGGATAGCTCATCTCCTTTGGATATGTACCCAGAAGTGGGATTGCTGGAACATATGGTAGTTCTGTTTTTAATTTTTTGAGGAACCTCCATGGTGTTTTCCATAGTAGCTGCACCATCTTACATTCCCACCAACAGTGCACTAGCATTCCATTTTCTCCACATACTCATCAACACTTGCCTCTTGTTTTTTTTAATCACAGCCATTCTAATGGAGTTAGAATGAGTTAATATCTCATTGTGGTTTTGATTTTTATTTCCCTGATGATTAGTGATGTTGAGCATCTTTTCATGTACCTTTGGCCATCAGTATGTCTTCTTTAGAAAAACATCTATCAGGTTCTTTGTCCATTTTTAAATTCAATTGTTTGGGGGCGCCAGGGTGGCGCAGTCGGTTAAGCGTCCGACTTCAGCCAGGTCACGATCTCGCGGTCCGTGAGTTCGAGCCCCGCGTCGGGCTCTGGGCTGATGGCTCAGAGCCTGGAGCCTGTTTCCGATTCTGTGTCTCCCTCTCTCTCTGCCCCTCCCCCGTTCATGCTCTGTCTCTCTCTGTCCCCCAAAAAATAAATAAACGTTGAAAAAAAAATTAAAAAAAAAATAAATTCAATTGTTATTTGGCTATTGAGTTATAGGAGTTCCTTATATATTTTGGATATTGACCCCTGATCAGACATATGGTTCGCAAATATTTTTCCCCCATTCTGTAGGTTGCCTTTAGTTTTTGCTGATTGTTTCTTTTGCTGTGCAGAAGATTTTTAGTTTAATGTAGTTCTATCAGTTTATTTTTGCTTTTGTTGCATGCCATTGTGGTGTTCTATCCAAAACTGCCAAGACCCATGTCAAGAAGCTTATTCTCTATTTCTTCTTCTAGTCATTTTACAGTGTCAGGCCTTACATTTTTATAGTTTCAGGTTCTACATTTAAGACTTAGATCTAGTTCAAGTTAATTTTTGCGAGTGGTGTAAGATAGACGCCCAGTATCATCATTTTGCATGTGAATATCTAGTTTTCCTAGCACCATCTATTGAAATGACTATCCCTTCCCTGTTGTGCATTCTTGACATCCTTGTCAAATATTAGTTGACTGTATAATGTGTGAGTTTATACCTGGGCTCTTCTGTTCCATTTGTCTATATGCCTGTTTTTATGCCAGTACCACATTTATTTGATTACTATAGCTCTGTAATATATTTTGAGATCAAGAAGTGAGATACCTCAGCTTTATTCTTCTTTCTAGGGATTTCTGCACCTATTTGGATTTTTTGTGGTTCCACATGAATTTGGGGAATGTTTTTTCTATTTCTGTGAAAAATGGCATTGGAATTTTCATAAGTATTGCATTGAATCAGATCACTTTGGGTAGTAGGGACATTTTAACATTACATTCTTCTGATCCGTGAGCATAGGATATCTTTCCATATACTTGTATCTTCTTCAACTTCTTTTAGCAGTGTCTTAGAGTTTCAGTGTACAGATCTTTCACCTCCTGGTTAAATTTATTCCTAAGTATTTTATTATTTTTGATGCAATTGTAAGTGGAATTATTTCATTTATTTTCCATATAGTTAGTTCATTGCTAGTATATAGAAAAGCAACTGATTGTTGAATATTTATTTTGTATCCTGCAACCTTACTGAATTTATTAGTTCTAATAGTTTTTTTTTTTAATTTTTTTTTCAACGTTTATTTATTTTTGGGACAGAGAGAGACAGAGCATGAACGGGGGAGGGGCAGAGAGGGAGGGAGACACAGAATCGGAAACAGGCTCCAGGCTCTGAGCCATCAGCCCAGAGCCCGACGCGGGGCTCGAACTCACAGACCGCGAGATCGTGACCTGGCTGAAGTCGGACGCTTAACCGACTGCGCCACCCAGGCGCCCCAGTTCTAATAGTTTTTTAGTGGAGTCTTTAGGGTTTTCTATATATAAGATCATGTTGTCTGTGAACAGATATCATTTCTTCCTTTCTTATTTGGATGCCTTTTATTTCTTTTGCTTGCCTAATTGTTTTGAAAATTAATTCCAACATTATGCTGAATAAGACTGGTGAGATTGGGCACCCTTGTCTAATTCCTCATCTTAGTGGGAAAGCTTTCAATCTTTCGCCATTCTGTATGATGTTAACTGTAAGTTTGTAATGTGTGACCATCCTTATGTTGAGGTACATTCACTCAATTTATTGAGAGTTTTTATCATGAAAGGATGTTGCATTTTGCCAAAGGCATTGGGACGATCATATAATTTCTATCCTTCATTCTATTAATGTGGTATGTCATATTTATTCATTTGCCAATGTTGAAACATCCTTGCATGCCAGGAACAAGTGTAAATTGATTATGGTATGTGATCCTCTTAATGTCCTTTTGAATTTAGTTTACTAGTATTTTGTTGAGAATTTTTGCCTCTGTATTCATCAAGGATATTGGCCTGTAGTTTTCCTCTTTGTAGTGCCCTTATCTGGCTTGGTAACAGAGTAATGCTGGCCTTGTAAAGTGAGTTTGAGAGCATTCTCTCCTCTTTAATTTTCTGGAAGAGTTTGAGAAGAATAGGCATTAACTCTTTTAAATATTTGGCAAAATTCATCAGTGAAACCATCCATCTGGTTTGGGCTTTTTTGTCAGAAGGTTTGCCTGTTTTGTCTGTTTGCTTGCTGTCTCTTTTTATTTAGTATTTGTAATAATTGCTGTTCTGTTCTAGTGGTATTTTTATACTAAATACTTAAGTACCCTACTTACTATCTTTTTAAAAATTTTTAATTTCAATGTAGTTAACACAGTGTTATATTAATTTCAGGTGTACAATATAGTGACTCAACAATTCCATAAATGACTCAGTGCTCATCAAGATAAGTGTATTCTTAATTCCCTTCACCCATTTCACCCATCTCTGCCCCCCACTTTGTCTTTGATAACCATCTGTTTGTTCTCTATAGTTATGTTGAGAGATTTTTTATTAGTTTCACTGTCTTGTATTGGTCTATTCAAATTTTCTATTTCTTCATGATTCAGTATAGTAGGCTGTAAATTTCTGGGAATTTGTCCATTTCTTCTAGTTTATCTAATTTCTAGCAAGTAATTATTTGTAGTAATCTCTTACTATCCTTTGTATTTCTGTGCTGATTGTAATGTCTCACTTTTCATTTCTGATTTTATTTATTTGAATCTTCTCTCCTTTTTAAATTTGTCTAGCTAAACATTTATCAATTGTGTTTATATTTTCAAAACCAGCTCTTAGTTTTGTTAACTGATTTTTTCTACTGTTTTCTGAGAAATCTGCTTTAAATATAAAGACACAGATGCATTAAAAATAAAGGAAGAGAGAAAGATATACCATACCAACACTAATCACAAGAAATCTGGAATAACTATATTCATTTCAGACAAGACAGACTTCAGAGCAAACAAAATTAACAGGGATAAAGATGGGATATCATTATATAATGATAAAGGGGTTGATTCTTCAAAAAGACACAGCAACCTTTAATGGTTAATGCTTTTTTTTTTTTTTAATTTTTTTTTCAACGTTTTTATTTATTTTTGGGACAGAGAGAGACAGAGCATGAACGGGGGAGGGGCAGAGAGAGAGGGAGACACAGAATTGGAAACAGGCTCCAGGCTCCGAGCCATCAGCCCAGAGCCTGATGCGGGGCTCGAACTCACTGACCGCGAGATTGTGACCTGGCTGAAGTCGGACGGCTGAAGTCGGACGCTTAGCCGACTGCGCCACCCAGGCGCCCCTAATGGTTAATGCTTTTAAGAACATTGAGACAAAATACATGAGGGAAAAACTGATAGAACCTCAAAGAGAAAAATAGACAAATCCACTATTATAGCTGGAAACTTCAATACCCCTCCATCAGTAATTGATAAGTTCAGCAGGCAGAAAATCAGTAAGGACATAGTTCAACTAAATAGTACCATCAATCAGCTGGATCTAGTTAACAATTACAGAATCATTTGTCCAGCAACAGCAGAATACATGTTCTCAAGCTCACATGGAACATTCACCAAGATCTGGGCCACAGAGTATACCTTAACAAATTTAAAAAAATAAGTAAATCACACAAAGTACACGTTTAGACCACAATGGAACTAAATTAGAAACCATACCAGAAAGAGAGCTAGAAACCCCAAATACCTGGAGATTAAACAACACACTATTAAATAACACATGGGTCAAAGAAGAAGTGTCAAGAGAAATTTTAAAATATTTCTAATTAAATGAGAGTGAAAGTCCAAGTTTTCAAAATTTGTGAGATACAGCAAAAGCAGTAGAGGGAAATTTATAGCATTAAATGCATACAGAAAAGAAGAAGAAACTAAAATCAATAATATAAGCTTCCACTTTGGAAAATTAAGATTGTATTAGAAAAGGAAGAGAAAATTAAATCCAGTACAAGGAAAAAAAGGGAGAGAGAGATAGAGAGACAGAGAGACACAGAGAGAGAGAGAGAAATAATAAAAATTAGAACAGAAGCCAATGAAATTGATGATACGAAATAAACAAACAAAAAAACCAATAAAACCAATGGCTGATTCTTTGAAAATGCCAATATGATTCATATACCTCTAGTCAGGTTAACTAAGAACACAGAATAACAAATTTCTAATATTGGAAATAAAAGAGAAACCATCACTGCTAATCTCATGGACATTAATAGGATAATAGAGGAATATTACGAACAATTCTGTACTCACAAATTCGATAACCTAGCTGAAACAGACCACTTCCTTGAAAGACAAAATCTACCAAAATCCACACAAGGAGAAATAGATAATCCAAATAGGCCTATATCTATTTAAAAAGTTGAATCAATAATTAATAACTTTCCAAAACAGAAAGGGTTCACAGGTACATTCTACCAAATATTTAAGGAAGAAATGAGACCTCAAATCTCTTCCAGAAATACAAATGATTTTGTATATTGATCTGGAACCCTGCAACTTTAATGAATTTTTTATTCGTTTATTTTTTATGTTTACTGGATTCCTTAGGATTTTCGATATACAAGATCATACCATTTGCAAACACAGATGGTTTTACATACTCCTTTCCAATTTGGATACCTGCCTGCCCTCCCTCCCTCTTTCTTTTCTCCCTTCCTTCTTTCTTTCTTTCTTTTCTTCCTTCCTTCCTACCTTCCTTCCTTCCTTCCTTTTGTCTAACTGCCCTGGCTAAAACTGCAAGTACAATGTGAAATACAAGAGGTGAGAGTGAACATCCTTGTCGTGTAGGAAAGCATTCAACCTTTTGACCATTAAGTATGTTGTTAGCTTTGTTTTTTTCATAAAGGCCATTTATCAGGTTGAAGGAGTTTCCTGCTATTCCTAGAGTGTAGGAATGCTGAGTGTATTCATCATGAAAAATTGTTGGACTTTTGTCAAATGGCTTCTCTGTGTCTATTGAGATGATTATGTGGTTTTTGTCCTTTATTAATGTAGTATTTTATATTAACTGCTTCTTAAATGTTAAACCAACTTTGCATTCCTGAGATAAATCCAACTTGATTATATTTCATATATTGCTGTATTTAGTTTAGTAGGGTTTTGTGGAAAATTTTGTGTATGTATTTATAAAAGATACTGTTCTGTAGTTTTCTTTTCTTGCGATATTTGACTATTTTTGCTATCAGGGTAATACTGGCCTCATAGAATGAGATGGGAAGTGTTCCTTCCTTTTCTATTTTTGGGAAGAGTTTGTGAAGAACTGATACTGATTTTTCTTTAAATATTTCACGGAATTTACAGTGAACCCATCTTGGCCTAGACTTACCTTTGTGGGTAGTTTTCTGAGTGATAATTTAATCCCTTTATTTGTTTATTCAGATTTTTCTTCTTTTATTTATTTCTATGCATTTATTTTTATTTATTTTTATTCTTGTTTATTCATATATTTCTTCTTGAGTCAGTGTCAATGGTTTGTCTTTCTGGGAATTTGTCCATTTCATCTCAGCTACCTAATTTATTGGCATTTGCTGGAATATTTTAAAATAAATATGTTAGTTTTATCTTTTATTACTTAAATAAAGCATATTTTTTTTAAAAATTTTTTTTTCAACGTTTATTTATTTTTGGGACAGAGAGAGACAGAGTATGAACGGGGGAGGGGCAGAGAGAGAGGGAGACACAGAATCGGAAACAGGCTCCAGGCTCTGAGCCATCAGCCCAGAGCCTGACGCGGGGCTCGAACTCACGGACCGCGAGATCGTGACCTGGCTGAAGTCGGACGCTTAACCGACTGCGCCACCCAGGCGCCCCATAAAGCATATATTTTTATTTAAAATTGTCCATCATACAGAGATATTTAATACATAAACATATTTAAGCATATATAAGCATTCAATCTATCTATATGTATATATGCATATATTTTATATAAATGGCATCATATTCCACATATACTTCTGTAAATTAAAAACCTTTCCACAAGCCTACATAATCATACTTAATCAGAGGATGGAATAATTTACTTATTTACTTATAAATACTTTGTATTAAAATGTATTTTAAAATAATAAAAATATATTATAGATAAATATTTAGTGGCAGGCAAAGTGTTCATAATACCTCTCTGTTCAGTGGGAAAAAAATGAGGTTACAAAGCAGCATAATCATGATATGCTCATTTTTATTTAAAAAAATTAAAGGAAGACACTGGAATTATACATATCTATTCACATCAACAATAAGATTGATGAGCATTGATGGGAGGGGGGGAATGAGAGGGGTTGGGTTAAATGTGTGACAGGTATTATGGAGGACAGTTTTCAGGATAAGTACTGGGTGTTATATATAAGCGATAAATCACTGGGTTCTACTCCTGAAGCCAAGAATATACTGTATGTTAACTAACTTGAATACAAAAATAACAAAAAAACAATCAGATTGAGTAATAGTAGTACTAGAGATTTTTACTCTCTTTGTGATTTCCACATTTTATAATATCTGTATGTATTTGTATTTACGTATGTATGTTTTTTCTTTTTAAAATTTTTTTTTCAACGTTTTATTTATTTTTGGGACAGAGAGAGACAGAGCATGAACGGGCGAGGGGCAGAGAGAGAGGGAGACACAGAATAGGAAACAGGCTCCAGGCTCTGAGCCATCAGCCCAGAGCCCGACGCGGGGCTCGAACTCACGGACCGCGAGATCGTGACCTGGCTGAAGTCGGACGCTTAACCGACTACGCCACCCAGGCGCCCCTGTATGTTTTTTCTTTATGAGCAAGTGTATACACACATACATAGAAGAATAGCAAACAAACAATAAAATAAGATGGTAGGTACTTTAAAAGGTGTCTCCCTAATAAAAAAAGGGAAAGACTTAAATTCTTCAATTTAAAAATATCCTCAGATTTTAAAAAAGCAAAAATTCAGTTGTAAGATGCACACACATAAGGTAATATGACAAAAGAAATTTAAATATAAAGACATAGCAAAGATATACAAGGCAAACACAACATAAGGAAAGCAGGGATGATACTGTTACTCAGACCAAAAAAATTCCATTCTAAAAATGTTAACTAGGATAAAAAGGAACATTTTTAATAAGAAATGATTCTCAAAAACAGAACTCATGAACTTTTATGTACTATAAAGCAGTAAACTATATAAAACAAAAACTATTAGAAATACACAGGGGCACCTGGGTGATTCAGTCAGTTAGGCTTCCGACTTCGGCTCAGGTCATGATCTCACAGTTTGTGAGTTTGGGCCCTGTGTCAGGCTCTGTGCTGACAGCGTGGATCCTGGAGCCTGCTTCGGATTCTGTGTCTCCCTCTCTCTCTGCCCCTTCCCTGCTCGCGTTGTTTCTCTCTCTCTCTCTCTCTCTCTCTCTCTCAAAAGTAAATAAACATTAAAAAATTTTTAAAAAGAAATACATAAAAACTTGGTAACCCTCAAATATTGTGTAAGCTGTTAATGTGCATCTTTCAAAACAAAAAATAAAATATGGAAGAAGAAAATGATACAAATAATATAACTGATGAGGCTTACTGAACAAAAAAAAAAACTGTTTCTGTGCATTTACAAACTACAATTCATTCCAGAGCAAGAGGGAGTTTACAATGGCAGGACATGAGTCCACCGAGGGAGAATCTGGGGAAAGCGGTACTGAAGAATTTGAAGTGTTGGCCAAATTTACAGGCCCTCAGGAGTTTGGCTGAAATTCTGGGGCAATATTCTGGGACTTAAGACAATGAGGCTGACTTGAGAGGATGACAATTCTTTTTTTTTTTTTTTTTTTTCAACGTTTATTTATTTTTGGGACAGAGAGAGACACAGCATGAATGGGGGAGGGGCAGAGAGAGAGAGAGAGACACAGAATCGGAAGCAGGCTCCAGGCTCTGAGCCATCAGCCCAGAGCCTGACGCGGGGCTCGAACTCACGGACCGCGAGATCGTGACCTGGCTGAAGTCGGACGCTTAACCGACTGCGCCACCCAGGCGCCCCGAGAGGGTGACAATTCTTGATAGGTTCCTGACAACAAGGATTGAGAGACAGAGACCAAAGAAGAAGACATGAATTAGGGACCAAAAAGCTCCTCTTAGGAATCAGAGGATCAGTTGTCCGAATTGATGCAAAGTCAGAAAGAGACTATTATGGGCTATAAATATGACCTGAAGCTGAATTATAATATATGGAATTTGAACTAATTAAATTCATTCATTCCTCATTCATTGATTAATTCTTTTACTCAAGTAAATATTCACTGAGTTCCTATTAAATGTCAAGCACTATGCTGGATGCAGCGGTACAATGGTGAGTAAAATAGACACTCACTGGAACTTCTGAAAGACGATAGAGTAGGAGGATCTCAAGCTCACCTTGCCCTATGGATACACCTAGATAACACCCACATCAGTGTAACTGACCACGAGAACAACCCAAAGACTGGCAGAACAGACTTTCCACAGTTAACCATAGAGAGCAGGCCACATTGGAAATGGTAGGACAGGTGGGGACCCAGTTGGAAATCAAACGCCTGGCCAGTCTAACCACAAATGGGAGGGACGCTACAAGCACAGAGAAGGGAGAGGAGCAGAGCCCCAACCAGGGACCCCAGACATAGGGCACCTGCACTGGGAAATGAGTCTCCACAATATTGGGCTTTGAAAATCAGTTTTCAGTGAAGTTTTGAAAACTTCATGAGTTTTACAACCAGTGAGGCTTAACTCTGGGTACTTTAAAAATCACAGGCTTCAGCTCTGGGAGAGCCAGAGGGTGAAGGAAAAGGAGTCCTAACCCTTAAAGGGCCAGCATAATAAACCATCCCATTGAGATATATCACAGAAACAGCAGTTTGAAAACCACAGATTTATTTCTTAATCTCCGGATGTGTGCTGGAGGGGCAGGGATCTTCAGGAGACTTCTCCAAGAACAAAAAAGCTGGCAGGCGCCATTTATTACTCCTACTACCCAAGCTGGATAGCCAGACACTGGTGGGAACCAGCATGAGCACCCACCACCTTGCCTGCTAACACCACACACCCCACCTACATTGTCCTCCTGCAGATCCACCCCCGTCCAGTCCACCCCACTCAGGAGGAATCCCTCGCTACCATGTCACATCCTGCAAGCGGCCCTGGCAGGGACCAGCGCCACTCCAAAGTGACTCCTGCCCTGGGGAGAGGGGAAAATAACCACACATACCGGTACCCTTGCAGCCCCAGCAGCTGAACTTTATTAGCAGTGTGGAGAGTGCCCTGCCAGTTAGTGTGTCTGAAGCCCCAGCAGGCATCTGGCCTGACTGCTGCCCCTGCCCACCAACAAAAGTCTCTCAGGGGACAAGGCAGGCAGAGTACCCTGCAGGTCGGTACTACAGCAGCTTCAACGGACAGACTGAGGACAGACTTCAGGTTTGCCTGTAGGCCTCTCCCACCAATGAAAACCTCTCAGGAGACAAGACAGGGAGAACTGTCTGTAGTTCAGTGCGACCGCAGCCCTGGAAAATGAACTAAGGGCAGGCATCTGGTCTGACTGCTGACACTACCCACATCTACCAGCCCATGACAGCCCCAGACTGGCCCGTAACAGCACAGGGACAAAATCCTCCCCACAACAGGAAAAATGGACCACTGCAGATGACTGGACTGAAGGCAAATGAATCTCAACCACAATAGGACACATACAATACACATAGGTGACACTCCTGACATGCCTGGTTCCAAAGAACAAAGGGAATTGTGCTGCAGAGCACTAGAAATCTCCTCTTCATAAGGCCATTACTTTCCATCAGGTAACACAGTCAACTTTCCAAATACATAAAACAAACACAGAGAGTTAGACAAAATGAGGAGACAGAGGAATATGTCCCAAATGAAAGAACAAGACAACACCACAGCAAAAGAGCTAAATATGAAATGGAAATAAGCAATATGCCTGATAAATCTTTCAACGTAATGGTTTAAGATACTTAGTGTCCTTGAGAAGAGTGGAGGATCTCAGTGAGACCTTCAACAAAGAGATAGAAAATATTAAAAAGAACCAACCAGAGATGAATACTCAATAACTTAAATTCCAAGTACATTAGGGGAAATAATAGCAGATTAGAGGAGGCAGAGTATGGATCAGTGACCTTGGAGACAGGGCAATGGAAGCAACCAAGCTGAAGAGCAAAATGCAAAAAGAAGAATGAAAAATAGGAATAGGTTAAGGGAACTCAGTGAAATCATCAACTACAATAACATCCATATTATAGGGATCCCAAAAGGAGAACAGAGAAGAAAGGGGGCAGAAAATTTACTTGAAGAAATAATAACTGAAAGCTTCCCTAATCGGAGGAAGGAAACAGACATTCAGATCGAGGAGACACAGAGAGCCCTCAACAAATCAACCCAAAAAGGCACACACCAAGACACACAATATTTAAAGTAGGAGAAAGTAGTGATAAAGAAGAGAATCTTAAAGGCAGCAAGAGAAAAGAAAACCCAGCAAGAAATCAAAACCCCATAAGGCTATCAGCTGATTTTTCAGCAGAAACTTTGCAGGCCAAAGAGAGTGGCATGATATACTCCAAGTGTGGGAAGGAAAAAACCTCCAACTAAGAATACTCCACCCAGCAAGGCTAATCATTCAGAATAGAAGGAGAGAGAAAGAGTTTCCCAGACAAACAAAAGTTAAAGGAGTTCAGCATCACTAAACCAGCCTTATAAGAAATGTTACAGGGAATTCTTTGAGTGGAAGGAAAAGGTCATAATCAGGAGTAAGAAAATTCTTAAAGGAAAAAATTTCGCAGGTAAACATAAACATAATAAAAGTAGTAGATTGCACAAGTAAATACAAACATGATAAAGGTAATAGATTAATCTACTATTGAACCAGTGCAGAGGTTAAAGCACAAAAACAGCAAAATCAACTGTATCTATAAAAATCAGTCTAGGAATTCATAAAATAAAAAAAAATGTAAAGAATGTCATCATATACATAACGTGTTGGAGAGAGAGGGGAATAAACATTTGGTGCTTGTAGAATGGATTCAAACTTAAGGAACCACCAACCTAATATAGACTACTATATGCATAAGATGTTATATATGAACCTAATGGTAACTACAAATCAAAAACCTGTAATAGATATGCAAAAAATAAGTAAGTAAGTAAGTAAATAAATAAATAAATAAATAAATAAGTAAGTAAATAAATAAGGAATCCAAGCATATCACTGAAGAAAGCCATCAAACCACAATGGAAGAGAGCAAGAGAAGACAGGAACAAAGATTTACAAAAACAACTATAAAACAAGTAACAAAATGGCAATAAGTACATATCTATCAGTAATTGCTTTGAATGTAAATGTACTAAATTCTCCAATCAAAAGACACAGTGTAACCAAATGGGTAAAAAAGCAAGACCCATCTGTACACAGCCTAGGAGAGACCAGCTTCAGACCTAAAGACATATGAAAGTGAAAGGATGGAAAAACACTGACCATGAAAATGAAAGTGAAAAAAAAAGCTAGGGTAGCAATACTTATGTTGGACAAAACCGACTTTAAAACAAAGACTGTAACAAGACGCAAAGAAGGACTCGACATAATGATAAAGGGAACATGTTGGGTGCATAAATATTTGTAATTGTTATCAAGAGGACAACTTGACATAACAATTGTAAATATATATGCACCCAACATGAAAGCACCTAAGTACATAAAGCAATTATTAACAGACATAAAGAAAGAAATTGACAGTAATACAATAATAGCAGGGGACTTCAACATCCCGCTTACATCAGTGAATAGATCATCTAGGCAGAAAGTCAACAAGGAAACAGTGGCTTTACATGAAACATTAAACCAGATGGACCTAACGTATATTCAACATTTCATCCCAAAACAGTGGAATACACACATTCTTTCAAGTGCACATGGAACATTATCTAGAACAGATCACGTTAGGCCACAAAACAAATCTCAATAAATTCAAAAAGACCTAAATCATATCATGCATCTTTTCTGACCACAACAGTATGAAACTACAAATTAAATAAAAAACAACAAAAAACAACTTCTGGAGAGAACACAAATATGATGAACACATGAAGGCTGAATAACATGTTACTAAACAATGAATGAGTCAATATGACCCATTTCATGGAGACATGAAAATAAAAACACTTCCCTTGTGAAGGGAATCGTTCAAAAATCTTTGGATACAGCAAAATCTATTCTAAGAGGAAGATTATGGTCTAATTCCAGAAGCAAGACAAATCTCAAATAAACAACTTAACCTTACACCTAAAGGAGCTAGAAAAAGAAGAACAAGGCCCAAAAGCAGTAGAAGGAAGGTAATGATAAAGATTAGAACAGAAATAGAGACTAAAAAATAATAGAACGGGTTAATGAAACCAGCGGCTAGCTCTTTTAAAAGATCAACAAAATTGATAAACCTTTAGCCAGACTCATAAAAGAAGAGAAAAAAAAAAAGAGAACCAAAGGTTTATCAATTTTGTTGATAAAATCAGAAATGAAGGGAAACAACAACTGACACACACAAATACAAAGGATTATAAGAGAATATTATGAAAAATTACACGTCAAATTGGACAACCTAGAAGAAATGGATAAATTCCTAGAAACACATAACCTTCCAAAACAGAATCAGGAAAAAATTGAAAATTTGAACAAACTGATTACTAGCAATGAAATTGAATTAGTAATACAAAACTACCAACAAACAAAAATCCAACACCAGATGGCTTCACAAGGGAATTCTACCAAACATTTAAAGATGAGTTAATACATACTCTTCTCAAACTATTCCAAAAAATAAAAGATGAAGGAAAGCTTTTAAATTCATTCTACAAAGCCAGCATTACCCTGAAACCAAAACTAGGTAAAGACGCCACAAAAAAAAGATAGGCCAATATCTCTAATGAACATAGATGCAAAAATCCTCCACGTATTAGCAAATCAAATCCAACAATACGTTGAAAAAAAGTCATTCACCACACACAAAAACAAACAAACAAAAACAAAACAAAAAAAACAATCACCACAATTAAGTGGGATTTATTTCAGGAGTGCAAGGGTGGTTCAATATTCACAAATCAATCAACATGATACATCATATTAACAAGGGAAAGCATTCAAACCACATGATCATTTCAACAGATGCAGAAAAAGCATTTGACAAAGCACAACATGCATTCATGATAAAAACTCTCAAAAAAGTAGGTTTAGAGGCAACATACATCAACATAATAAAGGCCATACATGAAAAATCCACAGCTAACATCATCCTTAATGGGGGAAAAACTAAGAGTTTTCCCCTGAAGTTAGGAATAAGACAAGGATGTCCACACTCACCACTTATATTAAACATAGTACTGGAAGTCCTAGCCATAGCAGAGAGCAGAAAGAAATAACAGGCATCCAAAGTGGTAAGGAAGAAGTAAAATTTTCACTATTTGCAGATGACATGATACTATATACAGGAAATCTTAAAGACACCACCAAAAAACTACTAGAACTGATCAATGAATTTGGTAAAGTCACAGGATATAAAATTAACATACAGAAATCTGTTGCATTTCTATCTACTAATAATGAAGTAGCAGAAAAAGAAATTAAGAAAGCACTCCCATTTACAACTGCACCAAAAAGAATAAAATACCTAGAAATAAACGTAACCAAGGAGGTAAAAGACCTGTACCCTAAACACTATATAACACTGATGAAAGAAACTGAAGATGACCCAAACAAATGGAAAGATACTCCATGCTCACTGATTGGAAAAACCAATATTGGGACACCTGGCTGGCTCAGTCAGTAACACATGCAACACTCGATCTCAGCGTCATGATTTCAAGCCCCACATTGAGCATAGAGCTTACTTTAAAAAAACAAACAAAAAACCCCACAAATATTGTTAAAATATCTATATTATCTAAAATAATCTACAGATTTAATGCAATTCCTATCAAAATATCAATAGCATTTTTCGCGAACTAGAACAAATAATCCCTAAAATTTGTATGGAACCACAAAAGACCCTGAATAGCCAAAGCAATCTAGACAAAGAACAAAGCTGGAGGTATCACAATCCCAGATTTCAAGATAGAGTATAAAGCTTGTAGTAATGAAAATAGTATGGTGCTGGCACCAAAACAGTCACATTGATCAATGGAATAGAGTCCAGAAATAAACTCACATTTTTATGGCCAACTAATCTATGACAAAGGAGGCAAAAATATCCAATGGGAAAAATCTCTTCAACAAATGGTGTTGGGAAAACTGGACAGCTTCATGCAAAAGAATGAAGCTAGACTAACATCTTAAACCATACACAAAAATAAACTCAAAATGGATTAAAGACCTAAAGGTAAGACCTGAAACCATAATATTCCTAGAAGAAAACATAAGGAGTAATTTCTTTGACACAGGCCATAGAAACAGTTTTCTAGATATGTCTTCTCTGACAGAGGAAACAACAGCAAAATTAAACCATTGGAACTATACCAAAATAAAAAGCATTTTCACAGCGAAAGAAACCATCAACCAAACAAAAAGGCAACCTACCGAATAAGAAAAGACATCTACAAATGACATATCTGATAATGGGTTAATATCCAAAATATATTAAAAAACTCAGCACACACACACACACACACACACTAATCCAATTAAAATTGGGCAGTGGACCTGAATAGACATTTTCCCAAAGAAGACATACAGATGGTTAACAGACATATGAAAAGATGCTCAACATCAGTAATCATCAGTGAAATGCAAATTAAAACCACAATGAGCTATCACTTTACACTTTACATCAGAATGGCTAAAATCGGGGTGTCCGCGTGGCTCAGTCAGTTAAGCCTCTGACTTCGGCTCAGGTCATGATCTCAAGGTTTGTGAGTTCGAGCCCCACGTTGGACTCTGTGCCGACAGCTCAGAGCCTGGAGTCTGCTTCAGATTCTGTACCTCCTTCTCTCTCTGCCCCTCCCCTATTCATGCTCTGTCTCTGTGTCTCAAAACTAAATAAATGTAAAAAAAAAATTAAAAAAAAGAATGGCTAAAATCAAAAACACAACAAATAAGTGTTGGTGATGATGTGGGGAAAAAGGAACCCTTGTGCACTGGTGGTGGGAATGCAAACTGGTGCAGCCGCTGTGGGTATGGAGGTTCCTCAAAAAATTAAAAACAGAACTACCATGCAACCCAGTAATTCCACTACTGGGTATTTAACCAAAGAAAATGAAAACTCTAATTTGAAAAGATATATGCAGCCCTCTGTTCACTGCAGAATTATTTACAATAGCCAAATTCTGGAAGCAGCCCAAATGTCCATCAGTGGATAGATGGATAAAGAAGATGTGGTATATATACACAATGGAATACTACTTAGCCATAAGCAAGAATGAGATCTTGTCATTTGCAACAACATGGATGGACCAAGAGGGCATAACGCTAAGTGAAATAAGTCCGAGAAAGACAAATGCCATATGATTTCACTCCTATGTGGAATTTAAGGAACAAAATAAAACAAAAGCAAAAAAAAAAAAAAAAAAAAAAAAAAAAAAAAAAAAAACAGAGAGAGAGAGACCATCAGAAAAACAGTCTCTTAAATGTAGAGAACAAACTGGTGGCTATCAGAGGGCAGGTGGGTGGGTGGGGGATGGGGCAAACAGGTGAAGGGGATTAAGAGTACAATTATACTAAGAAATATATAGAAGTGTTGAATCACTATACTGTACACCTGAAATGAATATAACATTGTATGTTAACTATATTTGAATAAAAAATAATTGTTCTTTAAAAAAAATAGACACCCACTATTTCTACCCCATGTAATTGACTCCTGACGCTAACCAGCAGTTCTCCACTCTAATTTCACATTAGAATCATATGGGAAGCTTTTTACAATACCAGTGCCTGGGCCCCAACTGCAGAGATTTTGAGTTAATTGGTCTAACATGGGCCTAGGCACCTATATATTTTTTTTCAGGTTTTTTTTTTTTTTTTGAGAGGGAGAGAAATAGCACAAGTGGGGAGGGGCAGAGAAATGGAGAGAGAATCCCAAGCAGGCTCCACACTGCCAGTGCAGAGCACGACGTGGGGCTCAAACCCACGAACTGTGAGATCGTGACCTGAGCCAAAATCAAGAGTTGGACGCTTCACCTACTGAGCCACCCAGGCGCTCCAGTCACCTATATTTTTTAAAAAGTTCCTCAGATAACTGACATGCATGGCTACAATTGAGAAAAACTGCTCTAAATGAAATTGTACCTGATAACCAGATCTAGGGTTGGGTTTACAGTGAGTGTAAATAACTCCAGGTGTGGGTAGCTGGACTACTGTCGCTAGAAAATCAGGCAGGCTCTTTAGAGCTTCATCACTCAAGAAACTCCACTTTTGAAGTCTTCAATTATCCTCTTCTCCCCTCCATATGTAGATTCCTGGGATACTCTTCCATTTTCTTTTAGCACCTGGCTCAAATTTTCTCTCTAATCCAACTTTTCATGATCTTGTATAACGTCCAAAACACACTGAGAATTCTACCAGCAGCCGCCTTCGTGTTTCTCAATGTCCGCAACTCCAAAAACATTCCTTTTCATTCCTCCATTGTGACTGACCAGCTCGGGCCATCTTGTAGCTAATCACCTTTAAAAACTGCTCAAAACTCCTATACGAGCTTACAGCTGAGGGACTCCTTTTTAACTTACCATAAAATAGGGGAATGGGAATTTTATTCTTGGCATCCCAACCTGAAATTCTGGATGAATTTTTCACTGAGACTATTATGCATCCTCATGTACATTATAGGCTAAATGTGTTTGGTAAACTGGCCTTGAAATCTAATTTTTCTATAGTGAAGAATGAATTCTCCTTTCAAAACAACCCAAGTACAAATGAACTCCTAACAAACAACCTATTCATCTCTTTGAGAATGATCTGCATATTATATTCTGTTCTGTGCCCGATATGACAGCATCATGTGTATGAATATGAGTTATGAGCAAAGGACAGAGACTGAGGAGGCACACAATTAGTTTTAGCCTATATATGTAATGTCACAAATTAAAAGTCTCCAGCTAGAAGCATATATCCTGGACATTTCTATGTAAGCAACAGCTGCTCCTAGCCTCTGAAGAGGAATATACTACTGTCACTCATCACTTTTACTCATTTTCTGGAGAAGGAGACAAACCATCCCTATTTTCAACTAAATAATGTTTTGGTTGTCAGTCTTAACATTCAGTGAAATTACGGGACAACCTACCCAACACTGATGAGCACCCACCAACTATTAGCTTAAGATGACGTGGTTCCTTTGTTTCCAGTTGGTTCTCTTTCCTCCCCTTTACTGCTTCCACACATCTTCCATTGGTGAGTTCCTCTTCTCCCTTCTCTAACATTCTGTACTGGTCAATATGTTCCTATCATTGTTCACTTGATGGGAAAATCATGTTCCCCCTCCTTTCCATAATGTACTCCAATATTTCATGAAAGCAAATTAAGGAATAACTGGAACACCCTGAAAGCTTATAGACATATAAACACCTGTTTACAAAAATCTCTGTTCTTTGGCCAGAGACAGAGAAGGAGCAGGGGTGAGGGGTGTTAAGGGTTAATATATGTAGTTATATTTTTTAACCTTTCATTTTCTCTGGTTACAAATTCAATCGGTGTTCTTATAAATTAAACTAGAATTTTACAGGAAAGTGTAAGGAAGATAATAAAATCACCTGTAATATTACCACTCTGAAGCAACCACCATTATCATTTTGGTATATTTACTTTTGGACTTTTCTCTATGTAGAGAGTGTAGTAACTTGCCTCCATTATTGGACATTTAGGCTGTATCTCTCTCTTTTTTATTTTGCTACTATAAATAATGCTTCATTAATGTTCTTTCACATTAATCTTTGAATATTTTCTTTATAATGTTCCCTAAAGTAGAATTATTGGATTAAATCGTTTTTCTGGAAGATTGCATCAATTTATACCTCCACTAGTGATATTCAAGAGTAAACATCTCCATACTCTTGAAGCTCTAATTTTTTTAGTAAACATTTTTGTGGCTGATATAACTTATATTTATATGATTAATAATGAAGTTAAATTTTTGCAAATGCTTATGGGCCTTTAATAATTCTTTTTATTTTTTTAATTTGAGTGAGAGAAAGAGAGAGAGAGAGAGGAACAGAGAGTGTGCGGGAGGGGCAGAGAGAGAGGGCTCCAGGCTCCACCCTGTCAGCACAGAGTCCCACACAGGGCTCAATCTCACAAACCCTGAGATCATGACCTGAGCTGAAATCAAGAGCTGGATGCTTAACCAACTGAGCCACCCAGGCACCCCCTGGCCTTTAATAATTCTACTCTCCTCTGAAGAGGAGAAAGTAGGAACGGTAGTGTACTGAGAACCTTGATTCCAGTGGAAAGATCCAACTGGTAAAGGAGTAAAGATTTCAATGGGAAGAAGAGAACAATGTTGAAGGAGTTATGTTTTGTTTGATTTTTTTTTTTCCAATGTTTATTTATTTTTGGGACAGAGAGAGACAGAGCATGAACAGGGGAGGGGCAGAGAGAGAGGGAGACACAGAATCGGAAACAGGCTCCAGGCTCTGAGCCATCAGCCCAGAGCCTGACGCGGGGCTCGAACTCACGGACCGCAAGATCGTGACCTGGCTGAAGTCGGACGCTTAACCGACTGCGCCACCCAGGCGCCCCTGTTTGATTTTTTTTAAATGGGATGATTTGAGCTCACCTCCAGGTTGAGGGGAAGAAGTAAGCAGTATCAAAGAGCTTCAGAATTCAAGAATTAGAGTAAATAAGTGACGGAGTAACATTCTATAAGAGTAGAATTGATGGGATCACTGGAAGAAAGAGCCTATCTTTTTCATCCTCCAATCTCTTCACAAAATGTTTCCTTTATTTCCTGGCTTCAGTCATGTAGGAAAGGAGGTAAGTGTGGGTAGAGATGCTTGCTTGCAGTCACAGGAGGGAAGAGCTGGAAGAACTCAAGCTTCATAGCCTTAGATTTCTCTGTGAAATAGGAGGCAAGATTGTTGCTGAGACAGAAAAGGGTAGTAGAAAGGGGATTTGAGAAAAGTGGTGAGGACTTAGAAGGACTGCAGAGTAGTGGCAAGAGGTGATCTGAAATTAAAGACCATAAATCTCTAGAGGCCACTAACCCATAATTATACTCTTCTCTTTTCTTTAGCAGAGCTATATAGACTGGGCGAAGGAGCTACAACTGAAAACAGATGGTTGGGGGATTTTCTCTGGGGAATTCAACATAAGGAAAACAAATCTAGAACCCAGAGGATACTGGCAAAAATGACAAAATGATCACCAAAGAGTACAGGATGGATGGGGAAGAAAGTAAAACAATGAGAGGCATAATAGACGGGGAAGAAAAGGAAGGGGCCAAGACATGGAGGTTGGAGAAACCAGTTGTGGGCTGGGCTGGCCACATGGTCACTAAAATCACCCATGAGGAGGACAAGAATTCGAGTGGAAGACTAAAATCTTCAGTAAATGAAAGGCATTACCAGGAGCTAATAGATCACAGCAATGATGAAAGGCAGTAAGTGGCTGAATAAGATGGCAACCTCAAAAGGGCAGTTCTTACCTGAGCAAAGAAAGCTAAGACTCTGAAGAAGGTAATGAAGAGTTATTACTGACACTGTGTCTAGGTATGAGGAAAAAGTGCAGTTGCATGGACAGACCTTGGGAGAGAGACAAATCTCAAAGCCAGGAAATGAAGTAAACATTTTGTGAAGAGATTGGAGGATGGGGGGAAGAAAACCCCACAACTTACAATGGAATGAGAGCTGCCTAGTAAGAAAGAATTGTAACTAATAAGTTACAGAGGGAATCTAGGGGGAAGAGAGAAGAGCATCGTAGGGTGGTTAAGCACAATTAGAGGGGGCGATTTCTGCAAAGCACACTTTGCTGAAAATTTAATCTAATACCTATCAATTTTCCCATAACAAGAAAAACATTCAAAAAGATATGTCTCAGGTGGGTCATTAACATTACTATTTACTAGGAGGAAGAAATCAACCCTTACCAGCACATGAATTAATACCCAGGGTAGACAAATAGAAGGCTGTATGATTGGTGCCAGTGCTCTCTTATTTTTCTGTTCACAATATTCAAACAAAAAGGCTTTTCTTTTATAAAAAGTACGTGTATAAAAGATTGCTCAATTAAGTTGAATTATGCAGGCAGATTTAGATCCATTAATCATTAATTTCTTAATCTGATTCCCAAGGCCATTTGTGATAACGCTGAAACATGGGGCCACCTCATAACATGGTGTAACGTGGGCAATACTAACAGAACTTGGTGGAATGGGCAAGCGGGAGCTAAACTCTAGCTCACACTTTCCTCACTTCCAGGCCTGTGTGTTTGCTTTGACTCAGAAAAGTCATTCAGCTGCATTGTGGGGGAAAGGTAGAAGGAGGGAAATTTTTCTAATTCATTGCCCCAAGGACGGCACCATTTTCTAATGGACACAAAGGCATGGCATAAAATAGTAGAGGCCCTTCCAAATAATTCAGATGTACTGTCAAAGTCTTCAGGCATTTTTTTTTTTTTTTTTTAAATAGGCCTCATGCCCAGCACAGAACGCAATGTGGGGCCTGAACTCATAACCCTGAGATCAAGACCTGAGCTGAGATCAAGAATCAGATGCTGGGGCGGCTGGGTGGCTCAGTCAGTTAAGCTTCCGACTTCGACTCAGGTCATGATCTCACAGTCGGTGAGTTCGAGCCCCGCGTCGGGCTCTGGGCTGACAGCTCAGAGCGTGGAGCCTGTTTCAGATTCTGTGTCTCCCTCTCTCTCTGCCCCTCCCCTGTTCATGCTCTGTCTCTCTCTGTCTCAGAAATAAATAAACGTTAAAAAAAAAAAAATTAAACAACAAAAAAAGAATCAGATGCTTAGCCAACTGAGCCATCCAGGTGCCTCTTAAGGCATTTTTAAAAATAATAACTTGTTAACTTATTAAATAATGTTTTCTGAGTTAATTTGACCAGAGTAAATGTTAAAATTTTCCCAAAGATATGAAAAAATCATATTATTGGTTCACTTAGTCTGAGTCACTAAAATTAATAATTCCATTTACAGCTCAGTCACATTCAAAAATATTCCCATCATATTTTTATAATATCGCATGTGAAGAAAGTTTTCTCAACAAAATCTCAAAGTAAAAATCATAAAAAAGACTGACATGATACTAATAAATTTGTTTTAATTTCTGTAAAGAAAAAAAGTCTTAAACATCAATTGGGAAAAATATTTGACACATTATGACTTTTTATCAGCAGCAGCATCACTGATGTGTTTTTCTAGGCACTTGAACTATATATTATTTTATTTAGTTCTCACAATATTAAGGTAGGTATAATAAGTGTTCTTGCTCTACAAATGAAAGCTCAGAGAGATTACATGATTGCCCCAAAACACACAGCGCTTAAGAGATAAAGCCAAGATCCAAATGACAGTCTGTCTCATGTAAGCTCTGCTCTTACTCCTAGCCTCAAAAAATAGTAATAACAGGGGCATATGGCTGGCTCTGTCAGTGGAGCATGTGACTGACTCTTGATCTTGGGGTTGTGAGTTTGAGCCCCATGTTGGGTGTAGAGATCACTGAAAAATAAAATCTTTAAAATAATAATAATAATAACAATAATAAATAAGTATTAACAAAGGAAGTATAAATGATCAGTAACACAGAAGAAAAATGTTCAATATCTCTGGCTATTAAAAATGCAAATTAAAACAATGAGAAACTACTTTTCACCTATCAGACTGGTAAAGAAAATAAGAGAATAATAATACTCAGAGTAGGTCAGTGTCCAGGAAAAAAAATATTATATACAACTGAGGAGAGTATAAATAGGTACAGTTTTTCTGGAAGGCGATTTCACACACACAAAAAAAATCCTCAAAAGTCTTAAAAATGTGCAGCAGTCTTTACTTCCATTCATTTTATTTTTATTTATTCACATTGCCAAATTTTTCCTTTATTTCCCTTTGTTCACTGCCCTCCATTTTCTTTTTTTTTTTTAATTTTTTTTTTTTAACGTTTATTTATTTTTGAGACAGGGAGAGACAGAGCATGAACTGGGGAGGGTCAGAAAGAGGGAGACACAGAATCTGAAACAGGCTCCAGGCTCTGAGCTGTCAGCACAGAGCCCGACGCGGGGCTGGAACTCATGGACCGTGAGATCATGACCCGAGCCGGAGTCCGTCGCTTAACCGACTGAGCCACCCAGGCGCCCCCGCCCTCCATTTTCAAACTATATTCTTTATTGCATCAAACTAACGATCGCTGAATGCTTTTAAAATGAGATACTGATGTTGTATTGTAATCCTGTCATCCATTAGCTCTACAATAGCCTTACATAAATAAATCCAAAAGTTGAAATAATGAAATAAGACTGAGAAATATCAGAAAATATAGTCTATATTAAAAGTACATATATCTGGGGGCACCTGGTGGCCCAGTCGGTTAAGCAGCCTACTTCAGCTTAGGTCATGATCTTATGGTTTGTGAGTTCAAGCCCTGCATCTGGCTCTGTGCTGACAGCTCAGATCCTCGAGTCTGCTTTGGATTCTGTGACTCTCCCTGCCCCTCCCCCGCTCACTCTCGGTTTCTCAAAAAATAAAAGTTAAAAAAAAAAAGTATATATATCTGCATAACAGATAATTCTATGCCTTTACTTACAACAAAACTGACATGAAAGATCTTTGTCGCATTAATCTTTGTGAACTAGAAAAACAAAGTGAAATCCTCTCACGCCTTGAACTGCTCTAACATGTAGTTAATTTAGCTAAGTATCTGAAAATGGATAATGACATTGAAAAAGTGGTGCCACTTATAACCTGATTTGATCAAAGATAGTAATATATCTTTAAATTTTGCCTTCCATCTATTTAATTCTGAAGTATGCTTAAAGCAAAACTCAAGAATTATAAGTCATCACATGAAAAATTTCAACTATAACATGAAAAAAAAAAAACCCATCTCAGCACATTTAACCAAGTATTGTATTTACCATGCTCCTCCTCAATACTGGATATTTGTTGCATAGAAAGGATGCTTATCAAGTATTTGTCGAAGTACATATTTTTAACTGAATGATACCTAACACATTCCCTTTTTTGCCTCTAAGAGGAAATTCTTAGCAAATGAGTTATAAACTAAAATCATACCTAAAAAAGTTTAGCATGTAAAAGAGAAAAAAAAAGTCCACCATTAACGAAAGCACAAAGATCTTAGAATCACACAAGTTCTATTTACCAACTGCCATGCCTGAAGAATAAATTTACAATGGTGCATCTTCTGCCTTGAATCCTTTTTGACATTCAAAGTGTGAATAAATGATCTATATATAAAGTAACTCAAATGGTTTGCTGTCTTGAACCAATTCTGAAAGAAAACCTGAAAAAGTACTACAGCAAAATGAAAAATAGATCTAAGATCAGGACACAAGAAACAATGATGAGTAGATAAAGATGTAAAATTGCATAATTAAATCAAGGTAGTAATTAATAATGCAGCTTTAAAACAACGGCTTCTTGAGATATGATTTTTAAGGAAGTAGATAGAGGCATAATGAGAAGTGTCCTAAAAATTCCAGATTGAAGTCAGCCCATGGGCGTAGGCATCAGAAACAAATTAAAAGTACTAAAGTTCTTATACTAGGAGAAGCAGAAAGAAGTTATACATTTTAATTAATTCCCAACATTAACAGAAAAATACAAGGTCAAATATGTTCCCTAAAATTAAATTGTAGACGTAAAAAGAAATAGTATGTTTAATTATAACCAGAAGTTTTCTTTTTTAAATGATAAAAATTTACTCAATCTAACCAAAGGAAAAACAGGAAAGAAAAGGAGAGAAAGGACAAGCATAATACAGAGAAAACAAGATGGCAGGAACAATACCAAATATGCTAGTTTTCATAATACATGTAAGCAAATGTAAGCAATAAAAGATTAATTCATTTGGCATGAGCTTAGTAAACATTTATTCAGTCATCACTTGTGACTTAGTGCCGGAATTAAACAGAGCTCTGTCTCTAGAGAGTTCACAATATAAAAGTTAAATAAAGTTATTTTATTCCATTTTGTGAGGTTTCAAAATTGGAAATAATTAAAATAACATATTCCTTTTCCTAAATTCATATACATGGCATTTCTAGAAAACTGTTCTGTAAGATATCTAAGGATTAGCATAGGTTTCTGGTAGAAATCAATGCAAGTCTTCATAAAAATGGTATGCCAGTGATGATGGAAATTCAGAAGCAATGCAACTGCATGTGCGGCCGGGGGGAGGGGGGGGTGGGGAGGCGTGCCGCGGGCAGGGAGGGTGATTCCCTCAAGTAGATACAATCAGAAAAAATTATCCAATTTTTAAAGGAGCTTAATACCAGTTGATATAATTTGCAACATATTTTTGCTTTGGTCTTATCCATCGTCCTCCTCCCACCAAACAAAACTCATATCACTATGCTTTCAAAGACAGATTGTGTTTGTTTAAGATGAATGGTATCTTTAGACAAAACAGACTTTCTTCCATTTGCCATTTCATGTAGTATTTACACATAACCTCAGTGAAGGAGAAAAATGAGGGATTAAAAAGACTTCCTCTAGGTAAATATGACAGAGACTGAATATACATCATTATCTCTGGATAAAAAAAGACAGAACAACTAGAATCAATGGGCAAAACTCCAACATTAATAGTTGTACTTGTCACCACGTATATACATAGAAAACATTTATAGTTAAATTTACTAAAATGGCCTATTTCCAAATGATGAAGATCTGCCTAGTTGTAAAGATAAATTTTAAAAATTATGTACTGACTGAACTGCCTAATTGAAAACAATAATCTTAGCTCTTTTATGCTGAACCTAATAAATATTAACACTTCAATGAATGTATTTAAGAACAGCACACAAGCTATATTTCAGTTAAAATTTGTTTTTAATTTATGCTGCTTTGGCTAAAAAGTAGGCACAATCTGATAAGGTAAAACACAACTTCAAGTGGCTTATAAATGATATATTTTGCCTGTAATATTTTACTAGTTATAAATTTTAAGAGTAGAAACTTAAAAATATCGGTCATTAAAAACAGAATGTGAAAATATTTTAATCTTTTTCAGTCATTAATCACGTCATTTTTACCACATTGCCCTGCTAAGTTATTTCACACAGATTAAAACATTTCCTAAACCACAGCTCTCCCATTTCTGTTCATCCTATATAAAATCAACTTATTGACTCTTAGTGAGAAATGCAGATAACAAGAGAAGCGTTTGTCTTTCTATTACATAGACCAATGACTTGTGTGGTGATATATCATATCTAGCAAAATTCATATGAATTGGGAAAAAAGCTTTTTGAAAAATTATGCCAAAAGAGAAAGATTATTAAATCTAGCAGTAAGGAGAATAAAGTAGAAAGTAAGTTCTTACCAATCATTTTATAAAAGTAAGACATGGTATCTCCTAGATTTCTAATAAAAAAATTTGAAGTACTTTCAAAGAATATAAAAGATTGCTTTCTTATGAACTGGTTACAAGATAGAGATGACAATCGAATTACTTTTTAAACTGGGGAATTTCTAAAACGCAATTTAAAAAATAATTGCTAAGGGGCGCCTGGGTGGCTCAGTTGGTTGAGCATCCGACTTCAGCTCAGGTCACGATCTCACGGTTCGTGAGTTCAAGCCCCACGTCAGGCTCTGGGCTGATGGCTCAGAGCCTGGAGCCTGCTTCCGATTCTGTGTCTCCCTCTCTCTCTGCCCCTCCCACATTCATGCTCTGTCTCTCTCTGTCTCAAAAATAAACATTAAAAAAAAATTTTTTTTTAAAAACAAGTAAAACATTAAAAATAATAATAATAATAATAATAATAATTGCTAAAACATGATACACTTCAAATTTCTACAAAATGAATCAGAGTATTTTGAAAAACCGTAAAAGATCTTTTTTTAAAAAAACTGGTTACAAAATAGAGATCAGAATTAACTACACATAAGAAGTTAGTTAAGCCGTCTTTAAACATTCCCCTCAAATCTAAAGAGTCACGTTTATTAAGTAATAAAGTTGGTTACAATTGAGCTGCATATCTTCACATTTAAAATAATCTTACTAACAATGCATCTTTGTTCATTTATATAATGTTCCATTTTAGGAAAAAATATTGTCACCTGTACTACCAAGAAGTTTACAAATACTAAAATAATGTAACAATAACCAGCTGTTGAATCAAGAGTTAAAAAATCAGCTGCATAACTAAACTGACACTGGGATCTGTGATAATTTTTTCTTTAGGTATGTGTTAGGCACACAAGCACAAAATAATCAAAAGCCCCCTCTGACCTTGTTAACTGCAAAATAAATAGCAGCAGAGAGGCGACTGTCTTTCATGCTAATCCCAATCATGTGTGAATACCCTAACAGTAGTAAATTTCTATGCTGAGAGTTATCTCTGTTAGAAACTAAATTATTCTACAATAATTTACAAATAGTTTGCTCAAGGCAAAGCTTTACCTTAGTGCGCAATCAACAAACATTTGTGGAACTGAACACGGTTTCATTAAACTTCCAAATTGATAAAATGGCAACATTTCGACATTAATATTTCCCTTTTTATTTATTGTTCATTCATAAAATTTTGTATCATTTTAACAAAACATCATAATGTTTTGTCCATATCTGACATGGCTATATTTGCCAGTTTACAAAAATGCATTCTAGTTTTACACAGAAAAAACTTTTGGAAAAAAATTATATTTTGTCATAAATGAATCTAACATAATTTTTAATCTAGATTTTGGGGGGGTTATTTTTTATTTTTCACATGTGAACATATATACTGGGAACTACAGGCAATTTTAAGCGCTAGTTATGCAGTATTCTTCAACGATCCCCCCCAAAAATCTAAAAGACGATAGGCTACAAAAATAAATGTACTGGTGCACTGCTTAGAATTTTAAACCAACAAATTTCCAAATAAATAAATCAGCAAAAGCCACATATCTAGGCATTATTTTAAGGAATACTGATAATTAAAAAGTAGGACATGATAAAAAGTATAAGTATGACTTAAAAGGCAAATTATGTACAAGATTAATATAAAGCAAACCACAAAATACAATAAATTTAAATAAATTCCTATAAGGATAGCTCTAAGGCATTACATTTGAGTTTCAATGCTACTTTCATTCATACGGTAAAAGTAGAGTTTATTGACTATTAGCATACAGCAACACAAAGGAAAACTGAATTAATTTTAATACAGCATAGAAATAAATTTAAATCTAAAATGTTAGAATAATATCCCAAACTCTGGGGAGCCTGAGGCTTACCATTTTTGATAGGAAAAATACTGATAGGCTATATAATTTCAGTCTTCACATTACTGTTTTGTGCTGCTATGCTCTGCCATAACATCTCTCCATTGTTATTGCATTTTATTGTCCTTCACATCTCTCACCTTCTACATGATGGCCTTCTATCCATGATGTAAATGATTTGGATGACAAGGTAATTTATAGACACACTTTTTGAAGAAAAATGCAATTTAGTAAGTATTCTATATTATTTTGGAAATGGCAAAAATACATCTTTGCAAAACTCAACATCATCCCATTTATCAATCATTCACTCATCACGTATTCAGTGAACATTACCACATGTTATTGTGTGAAAATATGATGTCGACTAAATATGCCTTTAATATATATCAATATGTCCTGAATTTCAACAAAAACAAAAAAAGTACAACTAGAATAGAAGATTACTAATTCCAACATCGAATATCACGTAAGGCATCTGGCCACTTAAGTTCTTAATTAAGAAACAGTACTGGAATCTCCAAAACATATATATTGAAAATCACTAAAAGACCCATGATAATCAAGCAAAAATTTACTTTAATTTTTATCTTTGATTATCTTTGATTTATCTTTGATTCCTATCCAGGGAATTAATGAAAAATCAAAAGAACCTCTTGTAAAATGTTGTTTCCTATAGCTTAGCTCTAGAATACAAAAGATAGAACCAAAAACTTACTGAGACATAAAAAAAGAACTAAAATGTCACTGGCATTTTAAACTATTTTTATCAGAACATTTTGACATAATAAGCAAATAATTGATAGTTTGCTTACTGCATTTGTACTTGTTCTCTAAACAAAATATTTTCATACTGCAGCAAAATGTTAAAAATCTTACGCCTGCAACCAAGTAGTGTGTTCAAAACAAAATTTCTACCCTTTGTAGTTAAGTGGATCTTATTTCTGCCCAGGAATGAGCAAGATATGTCAATTAACATGAATGGACAACTAACCCATGTGCTATCTCTCCAGAAGGTAACAACGACTACCAATTCATTCCACTTGATGGATATCTACCGATCTAAGGTAAGCATTTCACTTCCTATAGCAACTACAGTCAACTCTATTAATTGAATTATCTTAATTTTGAACTGTATTAAAAATAAGGTGCTGTCCAAAACAAAATTATTATCAATTCTCTAGAGACTGTTAATTCTTCATCAATCATTTCTTTACAACAAATCCCGTATGAGTATCTTTTTCCACCGGTGATTTAATGTTGTGGGGACAATCTGCTTTTAGAAATGAAAACTCAACATCACCTTTAAAACCTGTTTCTCAACAGATTCCTGCATGAACTTTTTGGGGGAGAAAATTTCTACAACCATGTGTGACTGTATGGACAAGTATGTCATGTGTATAAGTAAGAACGGTCATGTGTATGAATAAGAAGGCATATCAGTAAAAATTCATAAATATTTTTTCATCACGTCAACCCATATTCTAGGGGTTTTACTGCATAATGGTTAAGACCGTGGGTTCTGTGATTAGGCTACTTAGGATCAAATCTCAGTTCTGCCATGTACTAGCTATGTAACTTTGGGCAAAATACCCAAGCTCTCTGTGCCTTACTCTACTCAATTTATAAAATGGGAGTAATAGTGCATGATTTGTACAAATTCAATGAATTAGTAAACATAAAGCACTTGGTACAGTGCCTGTCACATAGTAAGCGTAAAATCAGTGTTAGCGATTGTTACTATTATCTGTAGAGTGAAGTCCAAATTCTTTAACCTGTGGTCTCTAACAGACGCCCAACTGTACCATTACTTCCCAACAAAAGTCCTCTACTTACTGTTCCTCAAATACTTTTTGCACTTTGCCTCTGTGCCTGACTTTAAGTGGCTCTCTATTTAAAAACCATCCCTTTTATCTCTATCCAAATTTGACCTCTGAAGATCTAAATTGTACCTCCAATAAGGAACCTGCCTAATCAGTCACTGTAGCCTATGGTAATTTCCCTTCTAAAATTCCAGTAGGACTCCATTACTGGAAACTGCACCTACAGATATTTTTGTGTATATGTGTATGCATGTATCTCATCTCTTCAATTACATGACAAGCTCCATGAGGGCAGAAACTGTGTCACACTCCTATATCCTCCACCACGTCTTAGAGTAAGTGTTCTACATGCACAATGCATTACACTGACTGATCATGAAGCGTCAAAGTAAAAATGTCTACATACTGCCTCAGTGCATTAACAACAGTATTCTGGGCCTGAGAATTTCAGAAACAGAGATAGCTCAGTAAACCTAACTGCATGAAGGGTAGCCTGACTTAGACCAAAATATGCATCCCAACTTAATACTACACGGCAGTTAACTGCTGGTACTTACAAATAACATGATTAAATCTCAAAAACATTATATAGAGTAAAAGATACCACGCACAAGAGAGTACACACTGTATGATTTTATTGTATATGAAGTTCAAGAACAGACTAATCTCATCAATGGTGATTAAAGTCAGAACAATGGTTGCCTCTGAGAAGTGGGAGCTGACTGAAGGAAAATATGAGGGAACATTCTAGGCAATAGAAATGTTCTATATCTTGATCTATATATTGACCTTGTTCTGCATCTTAATTTTAGTACGCTGGCGTGGTATGTTAAACCATTAAAATTTTAATACATGCTTCAATAGCTAAGAAAAATTTAAACGATGAATTTTAAGTTCTAAAGTTTCCACACATGGTCTCCTGCTCTAAGAACTTGGAAACAAAGTCTCAGGTAATGGACTTGTAGTATGTTTTCCAAGCCCAAAGGCAAAGCTGTCTTTCATAAGGATGGATGGGTAGATGGACGGATGAAGGTGAAGTCAATGAATGTTAAGTTATATCAAGTCTCACTGGCCAGGACGACCCCTATTTTGAGATAGATAATTCATGTTAACTTAAACTCACCAAAGCTAAATATTTCAATGTGTTTATTTCCCTTTTTTTCTTATTTTGTGCTCAACAGAGCAACTTTTTGGTTATGATCTGACTCCCCATGTAGGTGCCTGCCTTTAGGGTGCTAATATGCTATGGTAAGGAAATTTCAGTCCCAATATGTACTGATTTAGTTCGGTCAATTGATAAAGTGAGTTCTTACTGTGATTTTTGTGAGTCACATAGCCTCACTAAGAGAAAGAAGACGCTGATCATGCACATGTAAGTATTCTGAGGCATGGGAAAATTGTATTTATCATCATACACAAATACATTGGCATTCTAGCTTAATCCATTAGTATTGTGGGTTTGTCAATATGAGTCCATCCCTAAAAGATACTAAAACATCTAAGTTTCTGGGCCTGGAAGTTTAAGACTAGATACTAGAACACAGAAAATTCACCAAGGCAATTGATGTTATCTTTTGAGGCCTCTTGGAAAACTGCCAGCAACTTTTCAATGGCCTACTAAAAGCCACATTGAAACCATATATAAATCTGTATTACACTTTATATTCTCAAGGCATGTTTATAATCATATTATGTTTAATTTGAGAAAAATACATTTTATAATGTATAACAGTTGCTAAATCGGGGCACCTGGGTGGCTCAACTGGTTAAGCATCCAACTCTTGATTTCAACTCAAGTCATGATCTCACATTTCATGAGCTGGAGTCCTGCATTGGGCTCTGCACTGACAGCATGGAGCCTGCTGGGGATTCTCTCTCTCCCTCTCTCTCTCTGCCCCTCCCCTGCTCACACACACACATGCATGCTCTCTCTCTCAAAATAAATAAACTTAAAAAACAAACAAACAAAAAAATAGCTAACCCATGATCTAATAAAAAGGACACAGTCCTTGCAAGTTGGAGATCTGAAGTCCAATCCCAGATTGGCCATTTACTGGCCATGTGGCCTTAAACAAGTCATTTAACCTTTCTGTATTTCAACTCCTTCACTGGTAAAAAAAAATATCCCTGTGTATCTTGCTAACTTTTGAGTCTCAAACTTGGTACGATTTATCAAAGTACCGTTTAAATGGCAAAGCATTATACAAATATTTTCATTATCATATACTATTAATACTACATCCAAAGTTAGGTTACTGTAATGTGATTATAAAGAAGGAATTGGATTCACTTTAGAAATAGAATATTTCCAACTCTATAAACATTTTACCAAAGAATTGACCCAAGTACAGGATGTGCTAATGTAGTAGATTCCATTATAGGCTCCTATTCTTTTCCCCTTCCCATCTCTACACCTTTTACCATGTGACGCAGCAGTTCTTCCCACCAGAAGGAAGAGAGAATACTTACATCTGCATGATTAGTGAGGAGGAAGGGCAGAATTCTTTCCCCTTCCTTCGCTTTCAGCTTGGACATGTGACTTGCTTGGCCAATGGGATGTTGGCAGACATCCTATGCAAACAAAGGCTTGAAATGTGCTCGCATAGTGAAGTCTGCCCTCTTCTCTTTTATCATCAATGACAATACCCGTGGAGCAGACCTGGACCCAACCTGTGACCAACCTATGTCAGCCAACTCCCAACCAATCCACAGACATATGAGCAAGAATATATTATTGTTGTTTTAAGTCACTGCTTTTTAAAGTGACTTCTTAAAGTCACAATAATGTATGATTGTGACAATTGACAAGTGATAGGCTTGGTGATTATACAGAACACAGTATACTATATTTCTATGATCCCTCATTTAAAGGATCATCTTTGGGTTAGACAATATAATCCCTAGCCATTAATTTTATCATTTATCCAACAATAATCAATGAGCACCAACTATCTGCCAGGAAGTATTCTAGGCACTGGGCTAATCAGGGTTTGTAACTTTAGCTGCCATAATAAACAATGGCAAAATCTCAGAGGCTTATTACAATAAAAGTTTATTTCCTTCTGCGTAAAGGCCACTGAAGATGCTCTGAGGTGAAGGGCTCTCCTGAGTGAATCTCTTCCAAGCATGACTCAGGGATACAGACTCCTTCCATACTGTGATGCCATCATGTTCAACATGTACCTCTGACATAACTTCAGAAGAGAGAGGTGGAGTATACTGGATACTTAATCCCCTAACCCAGAAATGACACATACTCCACCAGAGAATTAGTCACATGCCCCCACATTGGTGGAGAGGGATGGGAAACTGCCATCTCTCACTGAGTAGCCACTTCCCCATGACTCTGAAAGGGGAGAGTAAATCTTTGGTAGTTAGTTAAGCATTTCTATCGCAAGTGAAGAACAGAACTCCCAACCTCACGGAATTTTGGTTTATGAACTAATTATTCATACCAGATACCAAGGCTATAAAGGTGAATAAGACACAGTTCTTTCTTCAAAACACTCACAGACTTAGAGAGAAAGAAAAGATTCACACAAATAAGTATAGCAGAGCATAAAGGCTGTAATAAATCCAAGTATAAGATCCAGTGTTTGCCCACAGGAAGGAATGATTAATTGCTGGGGAGGTGTAAAAGATGGCTAGATTTAATTGAGGGGGCAATGTTTGGGCTGAACCTTAAAACCTAAAGGCTTGGAGCCACTTTCCTTACAAAGCTATGGGATGACATTGAGGGCAAAAAGGAAGGGGAAAGCATCAGTGTTTACAGGTAGTATAACAACTTCTTGCTTCACATATGAATTTGGGATAGCATAAGTTTCCTTTTTGGAGGAGCCTTCATTTCTTTGGGCACTGCTTTGGAATAACGTTCTCTACAGGAAGGCAAGTACAATACATGACCCAAGCAAAGTGGCTAATGCCGGAAAACACATAGTACCTGAAGCTGAAAACACAGGGATGGTGATATCTAAAGAGGTAGAATTCAGGTTAAAATATATATTTTTTTCAGGTTAAAAAATATATACATATATATATATTTTTTTTTTTGACAGAGTATCTCTCTTCTCAAAGTCCTTGTCAGATAAAAGAGAAACCAAATAAATAATGATATAAATCATGACTCAGACTGATCTAATAAATATACATGAAATCCTTTATATTTCAGAGAATACAGTTTTTGTATCACCCACAGAAGAGTTATAAAAATTAAATATATATTAGGCCAAAACTACAACTTTAATAAGTACCGGATAATAGACTTACTAAAAAATAGTAAGGCTACATTCTCTGACCACCAAGCAATGAAACTGAAAATTACAAACAAAAGTAGAAAATAGTACATATGGAAAGGTAAAACACTTTCCTAAATAATCATTGTGTCCAAAAGAAAGTCAAAACTGGAACTATTTACAATACAATATAAAAAATATCTGGGACCCAGCTAAAGCTTTAATGAAGGAAATTTGTAGCTTTAAATGCTCTAGTTCTAAATTAGAAGAAAAGAAAAAAATTAAGTATGTAACATAATGGTATACATGAAATCCAAGAAAGCCAACAGAAAATTATTAGACATAAGGAGAGTCTTCATTTAGATCTATCTGATGCAAAACCTCTGCACTTAGCTGCTATGCCTTGCTGCTTCCTGGTGTGCAAATCACTTTATAAAAGGAGATGAAAGGCTATGTACCCTCTACTTGCTTCTACACAATCCAGTGAGACCGTTCTAAAGAAGATGGCCTGATTTTTCAGGCCAACCCTGATTAGGATGCAGTAAAAGAACACATCAAAAGTTCAATAAAAGTGAAGAAGAGAACAGTATTCCCAAACATTTGTCATTGTTCTCTTGTAAATTACTCTCTTTTAATGACAATCAAATGTGAAAAGTCAGTCCTTATTAAAAGCTAGAGAAAAATTACACACTAACCAGTAGTATTATTAGGCTGGTTTCTTACAAGTCAAAGTAGAAACCAAAGTGATACCGTTTGAATAAATTAAAGAAAGATAAATATGTCAAAACCTAAAATATATTAGCTTATCTTTAAACATCAAGAGTTCTTTAATTCACCATCTGGATCTAAATTTAACCTTGTTAGCCCTTTTTAGCTAAATATGCAGAGAAATCCATGTGAATCTGTAAAACGGCCCAACTAGCTGTAAGATTCTGGAAAATGAATTGTATCCACCCTGTTCACAGCCATAACCTCAGCATCTGGGTATGGCATACAGCATGCGTGATGAATGTAGACTGAACGAATGAACAGATGAATAGACAATATTTTTCCTATTTCTATTAATGAACGATGCCCAACGATAGAGATTTACACTGTATTTCCTTGCTCTTCGTTTGTCACAAGCCATTCAAAAGTAAGAAACTGAAAATGACAACATTGATTTGAAGCAACTGAAAAGTATTACCAATATAATGTCACATAGATAAGATCTGAAAATGTTTCCTTTATTAATATTTCTTAAGAAAGCCTCACTATGTTAGGCAGACTGTCTCCTTTGTCGCAAGCTTTCAACACCCTAAGTTCTACACCATTCAGATTCCTCATTTCCCTTCAACCTAGTGACCACCATTAGCAGCCCACTGTATTTTTCACTGCCCTTATGTTTTTGCCTCAAGCTTTAACTGATTATATTCTTTGATTTCCTTACCCTGGCGTAGAGTCCCTTTTAACTACAGATCTTAAAAGCGACACTAGCTGCTTTTTGTTCCTTGGGTTTTTTTTTTTTTCCCCCTTCAGGATAATTATATTCCGTTGTGCCTTTTATTATCGTGTCTTTTAGGATCTCCTAACCTTGTACACTCTTGGGCTTTATTTAATAGTGAGCTCCCTCCTCTACTCTCCACACTAAACCATGCTCATTAGGTTTCTTAATCCTCCATAATTTGCTTTCATGAAATCTTATACCTTTGAGTTGCTGTGTTCTGCGAGCCCATATCTTTAGTATAGCTATTCCAAGCAGCCCAGAATCAACAAGCACCAAACATAAGCTTATTCACTTTCTCAGCCAACATGACTCTACAGAAAAGAAAAAAAAAAATCTTTGTTTTGAATGTTTATGGACCATGAAACCATCATTTTAACTTGGTATTTCATTTTCTCATTCAAACATGGCCTGAGAAGGTTAACACCACAGATTTAGACTCCGGGCAGTCCTTGACGAATAGTTATTAACTTATAGGCTTCAGGTTCTTCTTGGTCAGAAAACTATCCTATTTTAACAGAACAGAAATAACAATATCCTGATGTTAACATAGTGACTAGTAAATTCCAACTATATGTTTGCCTTATATTCAGGATTCAGGAGAAGAGAAAAACATCTTTTTTCAGTTATTCTCCAAGAGCTCTGCTTTTCCAAATGGGTTTTTTTTTTTTTTAAAGACATGTGCATGTTCCTGAAATCTGACTATACACTCAACTCTGCTCTTTCCAGCAGTTCATCCTCTGCTTTCTCTTCAGTTCTACTCATCACTCACACCTTTGCTAATGGGTATGTACAGGAGGGCAAAGACAGCATATATTCAGTTTTTGTTTTTAACTTCTTTCGGTGAAATTAAAAAAAAAAAAAAACAATTTAGTAGAGAACTGAAAGAGTTAACGAAGTTTCCAAAGGTGCCTTGCTTATTCAAGCAAAGTTTACACTTCAGCCCTGTGCATGTTAACTTGTGATCCTCCCCATCCAGATGACAGAAAGCAAAGCCAGTAATTTCTTTATTTAATTGGTTTGCATCCACACACTGACCTCCAGGGCTCTGTTTACATAGCCTATCATGCAATATGCTCCACAGTTCCCTGCCTCTTTCCAAAGCATGTTTCTCCTGAGATTTGATATATAGCTTTCATGTTTAATCACTGCATTAGACTCAATGCTCTGCTTCCTCCACATCAACTAACTTCCCTTCTTGGGAGGTGGGGAGAAGAGCACGGCTTCTTGCTACTCCTGAACATAAAAGGAAGTCTGTTTCACTCTATTAATAAAATCACCAGCTACACACGAATGCAGGCAAGCAACAGCAGTGCATCAACTAGGAAACAGCATTAAAATGGAAACCCTAAAACCGCATGAGAAAGAAGGTGGCCTGATTGCTCTCCATCGGCAAAGCCAAAAGCTTGACGTGACTGAGTTATAAACCAACAGAAACAAACTTTAATCAGTATATAACTCAGTACATAGAGGACACAGCTAGAGGGCAGCTAAAGTGTTAATCAAATTAATCTCCAGGACAGAACACTCCTGGGGTTCTCAGATCAGAATTAATTCAGTGCCGCTACCTTCTGGTTAAAGGTTTTCTTAACCTTCACCACAAATAGAACTTTTGAGGACCCTTTAACTGATGTGGACATGGTAATGCCACAACCCTTTCCAGAAGAATCTGTATGTGACCCACATTTCTGAGACAGACAAAAAAAAAACCTCAAAAAAATAGTTGATCTCTTTCAGTAAATCAAGACAATCCATAACCTTCAGGCTTCAAAAATGACATGAAATGGACGTATTTTACTTTAAAATATTTCAAGCAAAGAAAGGAAAGTGAAATAAATATGGCAAATTATTAACAATAGTAAAATCCAGATGATGGATTATGTGGATGTCCACTATACCACACTCTCTAATTTTATAGAGAGTTGAAATTTTTCATTATAAAATTTTTTGAAACTTTAAAAAACACAAGTTTGTTTGCAGATGCTTTTATAGAAAAAAAATTGATATAATTTTGATAAGAAAAAATTTAAATCTCTCTCTAGGCTGATCATTCAACAACCGACATTTTTCCCCATGTGATGACAGTGAAAACCTCCCTTCCTTCCTCATGAATCTCACTCCACAGTCAGAAACTTGGTTACACACACTTGGTGCATAAGCCCTGCCTGAATCGGGTTCCTCACTTGGGAGGGGAGCTATAGGTACATACATATACATGTAACATTTTACTTTGAAATCCTTTCCTTTATGGCTAGTCACTGACCATACTGTTTATTTTTTAAGTGTTTTTGTTTTGTTTTGTTTTGCCTTGGTAAGATTGGCATCCTCCTTCATTTACAAAGCTTACTCTGTCAGGAACACTCTTACAGCTGTATACAACATTAAGCAGAGCAAGTTCACTTTCTGTATTTGATGAACAATAGAGAATCTGAACCTATTAAAGTCATACATTTAATTGTTCCAATATGCTATCTTATTTCTGACCAAAATTTGCATGATAGAGCGTGCCAAAGAATACAGGTCCAGCTTCCTCTGCCATGATTCCCTCATTCGATACTAAGCTAAAAGAGCTTATAAGAAAACATAATTACCTGTTTCTTAACTTGAAACCATCTGAATTCTTTCCATAACATATCTAAATTCTAAATTAAAAGAATAAATAAACTTTTCATCAGTATTCCCCATAAGATTTTTCAGGGTACAGAACTTTGTACTTTTCAAAGACATGCAGATGTGGTCCGTGATAAACCTGCTTAAAAAAATTAGGACTTAGAAAAAATAAGGATCATGAACCAAATCTTTGGTCACTAGAGTGAAAGATGTATGCCTGTACAGATGTTATAACTATCACTACAGGAGTTTAGCGGCATATTTTAATTTGGATTTCAAAATTCAACGTAAATTTTCTGACTTTGACAATAGCTGCCTAATATTTCAATTTTGTACACTATTTCCAGGCTTTACCTTCAAAATGAACCTGGTGGACTTTTTCATTTTTGAGAACTATGTTCCAGATACTATACCCTAAAATCAGTTTCTGATTGATGTTTAGGGAATTAAATCGGATCATAACAAAGTAGGCCCTTAATATGACACTTGGTGACTTACTGGCAAATGATAAAAAGACATCCCACTTCTATGTAAAAATTCATTCTCTATCAAGTCTATTCATTTATTTTTTATCATACTTAAATATTTTACTGTTTAAAAAACGACAAAGACTTTTCACCTTACTTTGAGTCACCTCCTATGAATCAATTAAAAAGTCAAGTCACTGATATAAGGCCACCATGACTTCAGTCTCCACGTAGTCAATATTGTAAACGAGAAATGTTGGTTTTATGCTATTAATGTCAGATGTGATTCAGAAGCCCAAGAACACACAGAATGGAAAGATTTCTGGTGAAATTGTTAACTCAAATGTACCAACTTCATATTAAAGAGGCTTACCAAATTGGAGACATTCATAAAGGAATACAATAAAAGAAAGATGAAGCTTTTAACGAAAAAGCATGTTGGCTCCTTAACACCACTACCAAAAAGAATATATAGTCCTTAGTTCCCTTGAGAGCATAATAAACAAAAAAATGTTTTTAAGTTAAAACATAATGGAACCCCATCCAGAGTCAGAATGTTACTTTTAAGTTCAATAAATTCTATGTTTCTCTGAAAATTATTTTCTCCTGGAAAAATAAAAAACAATCAACGTTTATTTATCTATTAACAGTTCACTAAAGGGCATAAGGCCTTTGTACTGAATAAGAGGAAATTTTTGTGCTTTAATTATAAACACCATTAGAAATTCTGGAGCACATAAATCTCAGAAAATGACATAAAGCCTCAGTCAAACCTAAGGATTATATGGCTACATTCATGCTTAATGAAAAGAAAACATCTAATGAGGCTGATATGCCACTGTTTGTGAGAATGTGAATTTTGTCTTGATAGATACAAAAGTAATGGCTTAAGGTGACCTTAGTTTTGCATTATCCACTCCCACAACAAAACAAATTTTTTAAAAAACTAATAAATCATAAAGAAATTTCCATTTCTACTGGCTAAAACTCCTTACAGTTTGCTGGATTAAATGTATTTATTATCCACATTTGACGACAAGTCCCTTGCACATAATCTTCAAATTATTCAGGACGCTTTGCCTACTGAGAGAATAATATTGTATTTTGAGCAGCAAGAATGTACAACCCCCACTTCTGCTCTTAAAATGGAACTCTGCAGATAGAGAGCATTTAATGCTTATTGCAGAACTATCGAGAATCCCAAAGTGAACATCTCAAGTTCTGATTCCAGGCAGCCAATCGCCCTGCTTTGAGGTGGGGTTCATATTTTGAAAAGAGGCTGCCTCGTCTGTTTAAAATCAAAATGGCTCTTGATCTGATGAGTTGCTCCTCAGAGAATAATGTAAATAAAATATACTCAGAATAACATCACTAATGTAAACATACCTGAGCCGGAGTCAAATTTGCTTTCTGACCTGCAAAGAGAAAGAAATGTTTTACAATACAAAAATTGCATATTAAAGAACAACTGGTACTTTATGGGAGGGGATGTAGTGGTTACAGATTTCAGTTCAATGGCCAACAAGGAAAACAGCTTTTTAAAATGTAAATACATATCTCTTTTAACTATTTTAAACGTATGCATTATCCTACGTCCCCTGAACATGCACATATCTGCAGAGATAGCAAGCATGAAAAAGATACTAACTTTTTAACTTGTTTTGAGAGAAGGAGCATAAATTGCATTAAAAAAAAAAAAAAGAGGTAGATTAACTTGTTTCCGTAATATAATAAAGCAATAAAAAACTCAAATTTAAATTTATCCTCTTTACTTATTATTAAAGATTTCCAATTATTCAACACCAGGTAATTTTTCACTAAGTTGTGCGCTGAGTAAATGAACCTGGTAACCCCATACATTTAACAAGAGAGAGAAAAAAAATCTGAGCCCTTGTGGGAACATTATGTTTCAGATATAGGCTAATACTGGTTGTAAATTCAGAAGCCTTTGAAGCTCTCAGTTCGGCTGTGGGAAAACTTCTGTTGGGTAATTACTCTCAAGATGCTGCTGATGTGCTGTCAGGCAGAATTAACCCTATGACTAGGCCTATCTACACAAGCTACTATAAGACAGCATTGTCTATATCTAGCTCTCAAACCAATTAGTGGGCATGCTCCAGTCGGATTTATATCACACATTAACAATCAATAGTATATATGTTCACAGCTGCCACAGCAAGATACAAGAACCCAACAGCAGGAGTCCTGTTAAGGGATGTTACATTGACAGAGAAGATTTTTTTTTTTTTTTTCCTGGGGAAATGTAGTTAACTAAGTGGGAAAGGAGATTTCTTTGAAATTATGCCAGGGTACCAAAGCACTTTTGGAAGCGGTGGCTTTCTTTACCTAAATTAGTTTCAAGAGAAGTCATCAAAGGGGAGAGGGGGAGAGGATAAGCAAGAGGCAGCTTTCTTTGTCATAAAAACCCATTTTCTCAAGTATTCCTAAATGAGGTTTCACCTGATACTTAGAGTCAATAATGGTAAAAACAAAAAAATGTTGTCACGGCCACGGTTGCCGACAACCAGCAGTGCGATGCAGGCCCGCTCTCCCAAGCCCTAGCCTGACCGCACTCCTCATCCCACTCCTTCACTTAGACGGCCCCGACTGCTCTTCCAGGTGCAAACACTTTTGTTTTTTGTCCTCTCTCCTTTTCTGGAAAGGCTTGCCTCGCGCCCTCTTCTTTGTTCCCAGCATCCCTGAACACAGCTCGAAATGGCGTTGGCCCCACATCCTGCTGGTTTCCTTGCCTATCTTCCCCACTACACCTTCCTCATCTCTGCAGCCACAGCGGTTGCACGGCACCTGCTGCTTGAACCCAACAACTGTCTGTGGAAGGGAACTTCCACCAACACACACACATCCTTCTCACCTGGATAGGAGGTGTTCTTTCCTTCTGTCTGGGCTTTTCTCCACTTAGGTGCTAAAATGCATTCTCTCATCTGCCCTGGAACCGGGCTGGATGAATGACTCCTCTCTGCTGTATCTTTCTTTTCTTTTCTTTTTTTTTTTTAAGTTTATCGGTTTATTTTGAGAGAGACACAGAGAGAGCAACAGCAAGGGAGGGGCAGAGAGAGGAGAAGTGAGAGAATCCCAAGCAGGCTCTGTTCTGTCAGCGCAGAGCCGGACGCAGGGCTCCAACTCACGAACCGTGAGATCGTGCCCTGAACCGAGATCCAGAGTCTGACGCTTAAAACTGACTGAGCCACCCAGGCGCCCTTCTCTTGTGTCTTCAATATCCAGGTTTCCCACAGGTTTCTCCTCCCTTCTGAAGAGGAGTGCTCAGGAATTAAATAAATGTCCTCCTTCAAGTAGGTGCCCTATTCTTGTTATCTGCTTTCTTCCTATGCTCACAATTGAGCCTATGGGAAAGGATAAACTATACTGTATGGTGTATGTTTTCTTCTCCTGACCTCCCAACACATTCGCTGTTTGAGCCACCACGATCTGTCCTTGCTAAGGTTTATCAGTGGCTTCCCGTTGCTAAACCAAAAGCTAAATGTATAGCTAAACCAAAAGCTAAACATATTGCTAAACCAAAAGCCCTCTTACCATCCCTACTTTACTAAACCTCTCTCCGACTAACAAGCAATACTACCTGAATGTTGCACTGAGACCTCAAATGACCTATGTACTAAGCTCAATTCAATGTATTTTCCTTCAAATATAATTCTCTGCTATATTCCCTATCACTGAAATTGGGCATCATGATATTGTCCTAGTTTTCTTCTGCACCCCCTGTATCAAATTTGTCACTAAGACCTGTTGATTTCACTACTTCCCCTTCTCTCTGTTCTTACTCTTACCACCTTTGGGCTTATCTTTGACTCAGAATCTCATACCCTGAAATCCCACCTACCCATCCAATCCGTCACCCCATCAGCTGCCAGATGTTTCCAAAACACGAATCTGATCACATTACCACCACCTCAAAAACTAGAGCAGGCCTCTCCAAACTTGGGTCACAAATTGACCCATTAGTGGATTATAAAATTAATTTAATACAACTAGTATTTTTTTTAAACCTGAACTGGAATAGAAAAGAAGACAAATGCACTCCACATATTGAGAGTCTGGGCAATTTTGCACAACTTTTGGGTATATGTACGTGCATTTGTGTCTGCGAGTGATGGCACACGTGCGTGCTATGCAGCACTAGCCTTACAAGTGAGCTAAAGGCTCTGCTCTGGTCTTCCTCTGGCTGTGCCCTCCTCCCCACCAGGCAGGGAGTCCCCTCTTGTATCCGAAGCTCCAAGTACCCGGGTCTGTGGCATTCTTCACCCAAAGGGCCCTGCCTGAGCCAGCTTCCTCACCCTAGATGGGCCCTTTCTTCAAGTCAGGTTGTTCTACTAGTGTATGTACCTCAAGCCCGAGGGGTGGCCAAAAGCTGCTGCTTGAAGGAGGGAGCTTGGACCCAAGGGCAGAAGGAAGGGGACACAAAGAGGACAGGGCAAAATGCTATTTCTGCTCAGAGAATTCTTAATTCAAACCCTTCCGCGAGAGTGGAGGATTGGAGCACCTAGGGGCCAGAGGTTGCCCCTTGGACCAGACCGGCAAGGTCTACACAGCCTTGGAACTCAGGCGCAGGGCCGATGGAGATGGGGAAGGGGCGATGATAGGACAGAGGCTGGCAGAAACGAAAGAGCTCCTCCCCCCAGAAAAGAAGAAAACAAAGGAGGTGTTCTCTTATGGATTCCACAGCCTTTGGAAGAGAAGGCTGAGGGAGACGTCCCCTCCTCTTCTCCCACTCTTGGCCCACTTGCCATTGTCTCTGCATTTCCCCAGGATGAATAATGAATAATAGTCTTTTGGTGGAAGTCTAAATTAACTTTATTTGCACTGTTCTCAGTTATTTGGTATCAACGGTTTTACAGTTTTCACTGCTTTTGTCAAGATAGATTGGTATATCCTTTTCTAACAGTTTATTGCCTTGATTTACAACTTCTTAAATGACTAGCTATCTTGTATCCCCATTTGTCCTCTTGCCCAGGTCCTGCAAGTGGTAGGACCAGGCCTGGTAACAAATCGTCATGTAAAAAGGTACTCAGTCCGGGCTCCTCCACCCCATCTCTAATCCACACCGTATCCTTCACTCTCACCAAATAAAGAACCGTTACCACATTATGAGCCTGCATCCAGTACTCTCAGGCTAGAATGCCCTCCCCCCCAGCTCATCACTGACAAACTCTTACTCAACTATGAAGACTCCCCTCCATCCCATCAGCACCCTGCCTGCCCCCCTTGCCTCCCAGACACTAACCTCAGCAAGATGCAGACTGGGTTTCATCCATCTGCATATTCCCAACACTTACTGAAGCATGTGACATTTAAGAGTTTTTAAAATTTTACAGTAGGGGGCGCCTGGGTGGCTCAGTCAGTTCAGCGTCCGACTCTTGGTTTCGGCTCGGGTCAAGATCTCATGGTTTGTGAGTTCAAGCCCCGCGTCAGGCTCTGTGCCATGGCAGCAGCAGGCATGGCACGGAGTCTGCTTACGACTCTCTCTCTCTGCACCCCCACCTCCCCCGCCAGCTCTCCCCTGCTTGCACTCTCTCTCTCTCTCTCAAAATAAGTAAGTAAACTTTAAAGAAATTAATAGGAATTAATTACATGAATTAAAACATGAACAAATGAATCTGTAATTAATTAATTAATTAATTAGTAGGAATTAATACATGAACAAATGAATCTGTAAACTAAAAGAAAGCTAAAAATAAGGTACAGTGGCCCAAACCTCTATAAAATGCATCTTTTGAGACATGAAAAATCATATCAAAAAACTTTTATCCCTCAGACCATCTTATCTTCTCCAGAGATAGCTGGCCAATATGTAAAATATACCCATAAAGTGCAGAGAAAACATCTTCACAAACTAATTAATGATGTTAGGTACCAGTTTAAAAACAAGAGTATTTTTAGAATTCTCAAACATAGTACTGAACCTTCAAAAAACTCACAACTACTCTATTAATAATTAAGACATAATAATAGAGTTAATACTATCAGTTTGAGGGTTAAGGAAAATTGGTCCTATAGTATAAGTTAAATCAGATTTCTCAGATTTTCTATACACACATGGAATCGATACACACGTACCCATTCAAGACACAAAGTATGTACTGTGGACTATGATCATCTCTCCTTCTAAATCCTCTTTAAGAAAGTAAGCAAAATATAGATCGCAACAAACAAATGGCAAATGTGGGGAAAAAAAGGATTCACACATAATACAGATTATACAAGAAAAGCAAAGAAGGGATGTTCATTCATTCATTCCAAACCATGTATGATGTGCTTTTTTTCAGTAATTCACTAAGCTTATACGGCAGGGATATGAAAATGCAAAAAGTAAGGTTATACGGGATATAAGATGCGTAAGTAGAATTGTCTCCACAGACACCCATTTTACCCCTTGATTACACACTCGCATCTAAGCTTAAAGCCACTCAACCAGTCCCTTTGGCAACTGCCAAAAGACGGTGAGTACCGCCCAGACTGCTACCGTCTTTCAGCATCCGTTCTCCACTTCTTAATTTTATTTTTAATTTTTTTTAAAGTTTTATTTATTTTTGAGACAGGGAGAGACAGAGCATGAACGGGGGAGGGTCAGAGAGAGAGGGAGACACAGAATCTGAAACAGGCTCCAGGCTCTGAGCTGTCAGCGCAGAGCCCGACGCAGGGCTCGAACCCACGGACCGCGAGATCATGACCTGAGCTGAAGTCGGCCGCTTAACCGACTGAGCCCACCCAGGTGCCCCACTTCTTAATTTTAGAAATAGACTAAGTTTTAGATGGGTACACGGGCTTCCTAGGTAAAACAATTTTCCCACACTATACCCCACCTCTCTTGTAGCTAGTTGTGACCCTGTGACTAAGTTCTTGCCAAAAGGATGCAGGCAGAACTGATGTGTCGAGCACCTGATTATGCCCCTCAATAGAACTGCATCCCTCTCTTCTTCCCCCTGGCTGGAATGTCGATGCGATTCCAGGGGCTGAAGCAGCCATTCTTAGATCATGAGACAGAAGCTGACACCAGAGCATCGGCCTTTCACCACTCCTTGTACTGAAAGTACACACACACACTAGTAGCCCGTATCAATCCTGTTACATGTTTAAGCCACTATTACTTTAGAGCACTTGTAACAATATTACCACAGTAAAAGAGGCTTAAACTAAATCTCCCAAATTTTTAAACCTGAATAGCTCTCATGAATTTGTAGTTGCTAGGAGAATTTCAGTATCATTACTACGTTTTAAATAATTAAAACATATGATATATGCATTCTTTCGATAACAGAACTATAGATTTTCAGAAGAGGGCAGTTTTAGTCTTTGGTTACAGTTCTACAGTCCTGAACAAATTTATAAAACTACTAATCTCTATTTACAGGAAATTAACCCAGTGTCCATGAAAGTTCTGTGTATTGAAGTCAAAAGCTTTTACCTTATTATTTTTCAAAACTTTATTTTCTCTTATGAGGAATGCACAAAGTCTCAGAAAAACTGCTTTTTGCTTAATGTTCCATGCTATTAAATTTTTTTTTTTAAATGAGACCACGTAAGTATGAGCTACATGAAGTTAATGCAGGCGGTATGCCAAAAGGTTTCAGGTAACATGTAGAAAAATGAGGGTGATGTTCTTATTGGTTTTCTTTTTCAGTTTATTTGTTTATTTATTTATTTTGAGAGAGACAGAGAGCACGAGCAGGGGTGAAGCAGAGAGAGAGAGAGAGAGACATGGAGCTGGACACAGGGCTTGAACTGACAAACCATGGGATCATGACTGGAGCCCAAATCAAAAGTTAAATGCCTAACCAACTGAGCCACACAGGGGCCCCTGTTCTTATTGCTTTTAATTGATGTCAATATAAGATTCTAGCTGCAGAAAATTTTTAGAAGGAAGAAGAAGGTGTAACATGATTTTTGTCTATAAGGTCATTCATTATATATGTCAACTCCATACCCAGGATTTTCTAAGACAATCCAGGTCAAATAACCTATACTGTTCTCCCCTTAAATTTTTTTTTAAGTTTATTTATTTATTTTGAGAGAGAGACCAAGCACGCGAGTGAGGGAGGGGAAGAGAGGGGGATAGAGAATCCTAAGCAACATAGGGCTTGATCTCACAAACCATGAGATCAGGACCTGAGCCAAAATAAAGAGTCAGATGCTTCACTGACTGAGCCACCCAGGCGCCCCTGTTGTCCCCTTAAAGCACAGAACATTTTCAGAAATTCTAACACTTCAGGATCCTACTTATAAGCCTAAGAATTTCTTCTTACTCTAAAAGTAATTCAGGGGCGCCTGGGTGGCTCAGTCGGTTGAGCGTCCGACTTCGGCTCAGGTCATGATCTCACGGTCCGTGAGTTCGAGCCCCGAGACAGGCTCTGGGCTGACAGCTCAGAGCCTGGAGCCTGCTTCATATTCTGGGTCTCCCTCTCTCTCTCTCTCTGCCCTCTCCGGCTCGTGCTGTCTCTCTCTGTCTCTCAAAAATAAATAAACACTAAAAAAAAAAAAAAAAAAAAAATTAAAAGTAATTCAGAGGCCTTCATGAAACCAGTGGCAGTAATAATAGCGGTGAATATCTGTGCCCCTTCTTTCAGCTACAGAAACATAATATGCTTCCTCTGCTTGGAACGTCCCCTCTTTCCCCCCCCCACCCCCATTCTACTATCCCTTAACCCCTATGCCTACTTAACGTCTAAAACTCACTCCACATGTTAGCTTAATTATCAATTCTTTGAAGAAGAGTGGCCAGACTACATTAAGTTCCTTTAGTTTATACTTGCACAGCACCAACTGCTCCTTCTTTGCACTCATCAGAGTTGTCATTCTACATTCATCGGTGTGGTTATTTGACCATATTAAAAGAGTCCAATAAGTGTGGCAGACACTATTTGTTACCCATCTAACGGACAGTCTTCCTTTTCCCTGAAAAGAGAATTTTGATTTTTGAAGAGTGCTAAAGATGTGACCACCCCAGGAATAAATCATAATTAGGCTCTGCCATCTCTGGCAATCCTACTCTCCTTTGTCAGTGGCTGGTTCCGGGACAGGCATGTGACCCGGTTCTCAGCAGTGAGAGGTATAGGGAGGACAGCTGGGACACTTCTTGGAAAGGTTTTTCCCCATGAGAAGGACAGGAGGGATTTAGGGAGAAGGCCCTTTTCCTACTCTCTCTCTCTCTCTCTCTCTGTTTCATGCCTTTGAAGTTACTGTGTAAGGATATGAGAGGAAGGCCAAGAGAATCACAGAAATGCCAACACAGAACTTTGATATCATTCCAGTTCCAGAACAGCCTTTCTCTTCTAGAGTCCTTGTTGAGTTAGTCAAGTCTGTCATTGTTAGGCCACTTTTACTTGGGTATTTCTGTTACTTTTAACCCAACATATTCTGATATTGTTGCCAAAGCAGTACTAGGTTAAGATCTATCTACTTTTGTGTTTAACACACAGAAAGGAAAAGAATAGATTTAAGCATTTAAATCTATTTAGCTACCACAACTAAAAACTGAGAAAAATGTACAAATAAAAGGTGTCCATTAACTGCACACTTATTTTTTTTTTTAACTGACAGATATGGGGATACCTGGGTGGCTCAGTCGGTTAAGCGTACAACTCTTGGTTTCGGCTCAGGACGTGATCTCACAGCTTCGTGGGTTCACGCCCCACATCGGGCTCTATGCTGACAGTGCAGAGCCTGTTTGGGATTCTCTCTCTCTCCTCTCTCCCTGTCCCTCCCCAACTCATACTATCTCTGTCTCTCTCAAAATAAATAAATAAACTTAAAAAAAAATAACTGAAGAAACTGGAAATATTTAAGAGGGAAGGAAGACTAATGCAAAATAATATAAATTATTTGTTTACACAACATAGAGAAGAAATCTTATTTGTCCTTAAAAGACAAATGAAACATTCTCTAACTAAAATAGTTACACAATGTACTCGACAACATATTGCAGGACGAATCAAGAGACCCACGAATCTAGTTCAGAAAGTAGAACAAGTCATTTAACTTGTGAGCTCCATTTTCCTCATTAGTAAAATAAGGCATCTGAAAGAAATCAGTGTTGTTCCACACAAACTATTCCATGGAGAGGTAGCTGTCTGAAGTTTTCTGTAGTTCCCAAGAATAAAGAAAAGGAGATGGGGAAAGGAGAGCACAGAGGAAAAGTGAGTGTGAGGTGACAAAAATATGCATCTATAGACCTCAAGCCTATGGACAAGGAAGACTGAAAAAAACAGATAATTCTTAAGGCCATTTTTGGCTCCCAAGTTCCACAATTGCTCCCCAGACCATACTGGTAACTGCCTTCTTCAAATTCCAGGATCATTTCCGGTCTGTATCATTTACAGCACTTTAATCGTACGTTTCCCTGAAAATAATTCAATTGTTTCTTCTGTATATTTATATCTCTAGGGAGAATAAAGCTCTCAAACTAAAGACACCCTTAGCTACTGAAAATAAATTCAAAACGCTAAAGAAAAACAGTGGTAAAGAGAACAGAATACACCTTCTTCGTTTTATGAACTTAACTGTCCTCCCCAAATTCTTACGTTGAAGTTCTAACCCCTGGTGCTGTGACTGTATTTGAAAATAGGGTTTTTGAAGAGGTAATTAAGTTAAAATGAAGTCATTCAAGTGGACCCTAATCCAATATGACTGGTGTCCTCATGAGAAAGGGAATCAGAGGGAAGACAGCCACCCACAAGCTAAGAGGGGAAGCCTCAGGAGAAAGCACCACTGCTGACACCTTGATCGGGGACTTGCAGCCTGCCGAGCCACGAGACAATACGCGCCTGTTGCTTACACCACCCAGGCTGCGGTACTTTGTTATGGCGGCCCTAGCGGACCACCGCCCTCCGTTTCTTCTTCAGCCAGATGTTCAGCAACCTCAAACCTCCAGCACAAGCCCAAAACCCAGAAGTTAGTCGGAAATAACAGTGCCCACCGCTCTTATACACTTTAACCCATTTTAGGTACGATGTCATTTTGATCTCTCTATTCTCCTTCACTATTTTTAACCGCTTTCGGCCAAAGTGCTTTACCTGCATTTTGAGCACGGGGCAGCTGCTCCTGCAAATTACCAGAGGCCACCAGTAGGCAGACATAAGACCCTGATCAATGGGCTCTTTGTCTCGTCATATCGCGGAGGGAGAATGTTTCCAATGGTTTTGCCTGGTTCTTTAACACTGGTGTTGTGTACAGATTTGGCACGTGCTCTCTGGGGGATGAGGCAGACTTGGGAGGTGGTGAAATTTATTGCCCAACATCAGTTTTACACATCATATTTGTGTTCTTATTTTCCCTGGAGATTTTCATTTCTACTCTAGGTTGTAATCGGAAGTAGAACAACAGAAGTTGTGGCTAGCAGGTTAGTGCTAGACACAATAATTGGCAGATCCTAACATTTTAGAGAGAGACAACAAAAGAAACTCAAACAAGGGCAATCCAAACTTGATGAGTGTAAAGGCAAAGACTTTACACACCTCAGCGGCCGATGGGAGCTGTCAATGGGAGATGAAAAGACAAAAGAATATCATCCTCCACATTTTCCAGAACTCTGTAAGAATTCTTTAAAGGGATAAGCAGAGCCGTATGTACCTCATTAGGGCCTCACTGGTTTAACAACTAATATTAATAATGATGGCTACAAGTCATGAAAGCAACCTTTTAAGTATGCTATTTAGTAAGATACCGAAGTACATTCCTTAGGGGCTCTTGGGTGGCTCAGTTGGTTAAGTGTCCTTCTTTGGCTCAGGTCATGATCTTGCAGTTCATGGGTTTGAGCCCCGCTTTGGGCTGTGTGCTGACAGCTTAGAGCCTGGAGCCTGCTTTGGATTCTGTGTCTCCCTCTTTCTCTGCCCCTCCCCTGCTCACACTCTCTCTCTTTCTCTCTCAAACATAAATAAACATAAAAAAATTAATAAAAAAGAAGTATATTACTTAGACAGCATTTTCTTTTTAAAATCATTATTTAATACTTTTAAGGTTAAAATAGATGTTTTAGTTGTCTAAAGAATATGTTTACAAAGCCCTTCATTTCGTAGATATTGCTATACACAAACAGAAGAAGCAACACAAAATTAGGAACAGAAAAGCACAAATTAAGAATAAAGAGACCGTGGCAAAAAGATCTAACTGCCAGTCTTAAGGGTACTTCTGTTTCTACAAAGCACTAAAAAAGTCATTTAGATCTTAAAAAATCAGTTTTGTTTCCATTTGCAGAGTAAAGATAATAATATCTGCTACTCTATACAGTTCTTTTTTAGAACAAAATGAGTAATGGCTGAAGCACAGGAAAATGCTATAGGGATAAATTTTCCTTGAGAATTTTAGGATTAAACAGTTCAATAATTAAACTGAATATAGGAACTAATTTTCATGACATTCATTATTTCACTTAAAAATTTTGCATTTCTAGTTGAAGCCATTAAAACTCAGCCTAAGGCAAACTTTCAAGGGCAAAATGGGTGAGAAAGTCATCGATTCCTTTCCCCATTCATCCATTACACATATGAATTGAGCACTGACTATATACAGGTACTGCTTTAGGCCTTGGGATATAGCAGAGACTAAGTCAGACAAGGTTCCTGCTCTCAAGGAGCTCACACTCTGGTGAAGAGAGTCAGATGGCAAACGACCACATAAATAAGATTATTTCATATAGAGGCTGAAATAGAATGCCTTCCATGATAAACTCTAGAGGGTACTGGGATAGAAAGTTCCTGAGGTGGGGGTGGGGGGAGTGGGGGAGGCGACCTGTTTTAAATAAACTGTCAGAGAGATGCTGTGGGAGGATATGACATTTCAGTTGCCACCAAAGAATGAGAAAGAGCCCACATCCAATGTGGGTGCAAAACAGAATTTTGGTACAGATTCCCAAGGAAAGGGCAAATGCAAGAACCCAAGATTAGCATGGAGAAAAAAGAATAGGAGCAGGAGGGGGGCAGAAAGGAGGAAGGAGAGAAGAAGAAGGGGCAAATAAAGGCCAGTGTATCTGGAAAGAAGTGAGTGAAAGAGAGAATGGCAACAGATGGAAATCAGAAAAGTAAACAAGGGCCAGATCTCAACTTTAAAAGCCACTGCCAGAAGTTGTGATTTTTAAGCATAAATCATCAGAGTTTTTAAAGAACGAATTATAGTCTAATCACAATTATGTAAATTTTCACTCTACTATGTGAGAAATGTACCACAATGGAACAACAACCGAAACAGAGAGGCCACCTGGCACCTGATCTTGGTGGTGGTGGTGTTCTTTTAAGTAGGCTTCACGCCCAGTGTGAAGCCCAACATGGGGCTTGAATTCACAAGCCCAAGATCAGAACCTGAAGTGAGGTCAAGAGCTGGATGCGTTAACTGACTAAGCCACCCAGGCACCCCGAGATCTTGGTTTTTAATACCATTCTCTAATAAAAGGAGGCAAAGCTCCTTGGAGAAATGACTGATTCTAGAACTGGGGTAGGAAATACATGAGATAAACCTGGATTATCAAGTAGTGCTATAAAGCAAAGAAGGGCTCAAAAATAAACAAATAAAAACCCTACATTGATGGAGATATGTCAAACAGACATAGGAGCCAAAGCTGGAACAATATGAGCAATAAAATAAAGTAGTATTGAATTATAAGCCAAAGTATAAACTAAATATCCATGTGTCCACATTGATATAAATAAATGATTAATCAAATAAATGAGAGAAAAGGCACGCATTTCTCTCGGCACAAGAATTCCAGATAATTTATGTAGCTACTCTGCCCTCAAGATGAGGAACATAACTCTCCACTCCTTAAGTGTGGGCTGTGCATAGTGACTTCCTTCCAAACAGTACAGAAAGTGGAAAACAGAGTAACTTTACAGTGGGGAAACCTAACAAATACTGCCTCAGCCATGTGACCAAGTCAATATTAAACGTGGTATCATGTTGATAGTATGTACCATTGATATGATGTGATTGAAATGGCACTTTATCTCTGTGATCTTCCTCGCCAAAACCCATAACCACAGTCTAATCATGAGAAAAACATCAGACAACTTCCAATAGAGGGGCATCCTACAAAATACCTGACCGATATTCTTCAAAACTTTCAAAGTTATCAAAAATAAGGAAAGTCTGAGAAACCGTCACAGTCAAGAGAAATCTGAGGAGACGTGACGAGTAAATGTAAGGTGGTTCCCTGGATAAGATTCTGGAAGAGAAAAAGGACATTAGGTATAACCTAAGGAAATCTGAATAAAGTATGGATTCTAGTTAATAAACATGTATCAATATTAGTTTACAACTTATAACAAATATACTATACAAATGTAAGATATTAATAATAGGAGAAACTGCATAAGAGAGTATATGGGATCTCTCTGTACAATCTCTTCAATTTTCCTGCAAATCCAAAACTGTTCAAAAAAATAAAATATATTAAGAAAGCCACAGCAGAAAAACCATCACAGAAGTTCAGGTAACAGATGATAAAGATAATGGTAAAGCAGTGAATACGGTGAGGACTCAGAATCCAAATGTGTTTTGAAAGCGCACAGTGCAAAATGTGTTGGTAGATTAGGGAGGGTGAAGGAAAGAAGAATTAAGGATGACTCTTGGAATTTTTGTTCAAGTAACTAGGTAAATAATGAATAGTACCTTTATTTAGTATATGGGGGGGGGGGCAAGAGAATAGGCTGCTTCTGAATCATTTGCCACTTCTATTTGTTGCTAATTCCTGATCTACTCTTGTGACTTGGTAGGGTCGATAAAGTTTCAAGCTGTATGGTCCCTCACAGGATCTCAGATTACTATATATGTAATATATATATTTATATTTTTTTAACCAAAGACACAAAAAGTCTACTTTCTAATAGAAAAGTATATAACTGTCTTGAAAAGAGATGATATAAGATGTTTCTTGACCTAACTTTGAAATAAAAATTAGTACTAAACCATTATGTTACCCAAATAAATGAATCTGGAAGATATAGGATTTTCTGAATTATATCAAGCTTTTACAAAACACAGATCAAAGAGTTTGGAAATCTATACTTTTCAGCTCTCCAGATGATCCTAAGAACCACTGACCTGGATGGCATTCCTTTAAAGCAAAGAAAATTTCTATTTAAAATAACAAGGCATCCCACTTTTCTTCTTTTTATATATATATATATATTTGTTTATATATAAACAAATTTTAATTTGTTTATATTAGTAATTTCCAAAGTAACTTTTTGCCCAATAAGGAAGTAAAAAATTTCCCAGGGCTTTTGTATGAATTCCATATTCAGAAATTGTTAACACATCCCTGTTATAAAGTTATCTTTGTGGGAAATAATGAACTAAGCACCAAACTAGTGAAAAATCTGTCAGAAAAGACTCAGTTCCCAGGCAAAATAACAACAACAACAACAACAACAACAACAATACATTTGCTACTTTCTTGATGAACTTACTAAAAATATTTTCTTTTACAGCTATTGTCCCTGCCCACACGAATGAAATGATAAATCCTTAGATTCCATGAATTACTCAGACTGGGCTGGCAAATTAGCTAAAAAGATTATCACTAAGGTGATGTGTCTTGTGTAGTCAGCAAATTTACGCTCCATTACACTCCCAAGTAAAAATAATATGAAAGACAAACATTCAATATCAAAAAGCCTTCCCTCAAAGCTGGAGACCATGAAAAGAAGTTCACCAGAAGATGTGAACTTTCACGAAGTCATAGTCAAAAGCATTTATGGAGTGCTCACTATGTGCAAAGCACTTGATTTGAAGGAAGAAGTCTTGTTTAAAGTAGCCATAATTCAGCCCATAAAGCCCTTTATAGTTTAAGATCAACAATTTGAACCTCAGTCAGAAGCAAATGGGTAGCTCGTTCATACTGGAGGATGCAGGTGTAATTTGGTCAGTGCCACTCAGTTTCTTAAATTGAATGGACCTTTGCAGTTTGTGTAAATTCCGCTTCTGGGTGGTCTTCCAGAGCAATCTCAAAGAGGGCACACCACAGAGGTACTGGAGTTAATTTATGCTTATGCAGACTATGAGTCATGCAACGGCCATTAACACTATATACTTAAGTGAGTACATAGAAGTAAAACGTGCAAATCTCCAGCAGCATAAAGCCAACTTCCCTCAGGGCAGAAAAACTTCAAGTAAGATGAGCACTGAAAAATCTGTCAAGGTGCTAATGAACAAGTGTAGCTTGTTCCAAGCACGTTGCAAGATAATAAGAGAGAAAATATAAATGGCAGAAGAATTCGTGGGCTACATCCAGCTAGTTCACGATTATGAAATACAGTAATGACGTAAGGTAACAAATACAGTTATCTGCTTTGACTTTGACTCTCCTTTCCTTTGTCTACTCACTGGTGGTGGTGTAAGGCAGTAAAGTGTTCAAATAGCGGAAGCGACAGTGACACGAACAAGAGTCGCCACGTGTTGAACTCCTGCTCTACGGCAAGCATACTTTAACATACACAGGCAAAAAAAATCTAGACAACCCAAAAAATTGAATATTAAACACTTATCTCAGAGATGGACAATCACTAATCTAAAAGAGTTCCTTTTGGGGTACCTGGGTGGCTCAGTCGGTTAAGCGTCCAACTTCAGCTCAGGTCATGAGCTCGCGGTTCACGGGTTCGATTGAGCCCCGAGTCGGGTTCTGTGCTGACAACTCGGAGCCTGGAGCCTGGAGCCTGCTTTGGATTCTGTGTCTCCCTCTCTCTCTGTTCCTCCCTCACTCGTACTCCGTGTCTCTTTCTCTCTCTCTCTCTCAAAAATAAATAAAAATTTTTTAAAAATAAAAAAGAATTCCTTTTACCTATTTCCTAAAAGGAGAAAAATTAATCTTCTGTTTTAAAGTTTACTCTATCTGGTCTTTAAATCTCTTTCCCTCATTTCTAATACCTTAAATATATCCTTCTTTATGCCTTTATTCAGTGTATCAAAAAACATAAGATAAAATTTTCCCTTGAGTTTGCTTTCCCTCCAGTTACAAGGAGTTAGCCTTACCATTCCTACCTTAACTATAATGATGTGACTATGATGACTATGTTTCCTGGGATCATCCCAATTTCAAATATTTTACATTATCTCCACTTTGGTTTGTGGTTTGAAACCATGAGATTGCATCCAAAAGTCTTCACAATCTTTGCTCTCACTACTACTTCTAAAGAAATTGTTCTCTCACAATTGCCAAGCCCAATGACTGGTTCTTAGTCTTCTGAGTCTTAGCATTTCATAGCCTAGGTTCATCCCTTCTGTGATTTCTATATACTTTGCTCTACATACTAAACTTAAAGATCTTCTTTGTCTACTGGGGCATTTCTCAATGTGTCTCAGCGGTAACATCAGCTGCACAGTATATCCCTAGGTTAAGATTCTGAGGTTAGAATCTTTTTTGAATCATTTTTTGAATCATTTTTGAAAATGCTACATAGAACAATCCACTTCCGGAGCTCTACAGTGAACATGAGTGAATTGTGCACTCCTTGATTTTTATGATGAAGCAACCATGCAATTCATTGTAACTCTGTTTCCCAGAGAGCAGTCCTGTGTATTTAGAGTACACAGAACCCTCTTTATTTTTCATGGAACACATATCAACATGTCACAGAGCTAGTCTTTTGCAGGAGTAGTAATCTGATCGAACAAATATTCACTAGAAACATGCTGTGGGGAATATTGATACACCTGAAATTTTAGGTTACAACCTGAAATCTATCAGACTTCCAAAGCTGAAGTAATCATCTTTTTCCCCAAGCCACATTTAAAACAGCAAATTAATCTTTAGTAACAGCTTTTTCTCAACAGACGGTTGAGAAATCTTTGCAGCTCTTACTGTCTGTAGTGTTTGTTGTCTGTAGTGCTGTTCCCTCGTTCTCATGGCTATTGACATCACCCTAAGGCAAACCCTTAAGTCTCATCTAGATTCACGGCAACCAAGCATAAGAATTAGAGGAAAGCTTTAAAAAACAAACAGACTCCAGGCTCCACCACAATCTTGCTAAAAATCAGAATTTGGAGGGGGGACAGGCTTGGAATTTGTGGTTCTAATGGGCAGCTAGATTTACATACTGCAGACCACAAAGGCTCCATGCCTTCTCTCCTCCCCTTGAGCTGAGCATTTTCAGTTCCCTTCCATCATCTGTTCAAGTGACACAGTTTTGAGATTCCTAACCATCAGTCACTCTTCCCTGCATGTGATCCATTCGGCCTATGAGCCTTTTAAGGCGAGGGTCTTACACTGAACCACAGAGCACGGCACTCCAGAAATAGGCTGGCCAATTTGTGAGAGAAGTAGGGCTATCGATGATCTATTGTCTCCTGGGTTTATGCTGGACAAGCAAAATCAGTCTCCTCCTTATCCCACCCCTGCAGCAAATCACTACTCACTGTCATCAACACCAGTCTGCAATAACCACTAGGCAGTGATCGCCAAGCAGACACACTTGCCAGAAGCTTAAAGCATTACTTACTAACTGACCTTCTGGTCTCTGTTCTAAATACATGGCATGCTTCCTGTTCTCTAATGAACTTTCATTGTGAAAGCTGCAATGTATGCCAATCCTTAAAATGCTTTGGTATCAATGCTTCACATGCGTAGTGTTTTTTACACTTACAAAACATTTCAACACTGTTTACTTAATCCTCTCAAAAGTTTTCATGACACAGGTATTATCTTCATCTTGCAAATGAGGAAATTAAGGCTCATAGAGGTTAAGTCGCTTATTTAAGGTCGCACACATTAAATGGGGAAAATTGTGACTTTAACCTCACATGTCTTACACCTTAATCATAGCTTGCTCCACTTTAAAATGCAAGTATAGTCACTCGGCTATCATTAGAAAATTAGCACCAATTAACACCAGAGCGTGACAGCTACCAGATGGTGAATTACTCAGCAAAAAGAATAATCAGCCAGAATACAAGGAGGCATTGCGACATAATATAGGAGCGAAGGAGTGCTGCCTCTAGGAAGAGCTAGACCTGAATTTGTGTCCTAGCTGCACCTCTTACTGCCAGTGTTCCCTTGAATAAACTGCACACCTTTTGTGAGCTTTGATTTTCTGTTTCAGTTAAGAAGAATAAAAGAGACAATTTTCTTTAGAGTGCTTAGCATAATGCCTGGTACATAGTAAGCTCTCAATCAATGGTTGCTTTTTTTTTTTTTTTTTTTTAATCCCAATTCAAACATGACAGTTTATGAAAATAAATCTGGAATACCTCTTCTAAAATTGGTGTCCCATCCTTCATCAGTTACCTCCAGGTGTCTGGAAACAAGAGCAGGTGAGGACTAGAGGCAGAGGGAAGACAGTCATGAGAAGGGAGAAAACCTGAAATAATGTTTGAAGTGTAGGCCAAGAGAAGGTTTGCAAATAGGTTTTAGCAAAGTTTAAGATCCCAGTGGTCACCTTTCCTGGAATCGTATCATTATTACCAGTTATTTAGGGATAAAAGAGAAGGCAGTGGGTAACGTATCTACTTGGGTTATGAGTAAATTATTAAATGGACAAGATGAATTTGGGCTCTAGAAAATGAATTTGGGATTACATTCTATTTCATTCTTTCCAGTTATCACTGGGGAAAGATAAATTTGGGGATAGAAGAATGACATTTCTAAGGTAAGTTTTTAAAATAAATTGTTCAGGGGTGCCTGAGTGGCTCAGTTGGTTAAATGTCCGATGATCTTGCGGCTCATGAATTTGAGCCCCGCATCGGGCTGTCTGCTGTCAGCACAGAGCCCACTTTGAGTCCTCTGTACCCCCATCTCACTGCCACTCCCCTGCTTGTACTCTCTCTCTCTCTCAAAAATAAACTGTAAATAAGTAAATAAATAGTTCAATGTTTGTAACACATAAAGACAAAATATTTAATATTTTTTTCTTATCACCCCCTAAAATACATGTTCATCTTTAAAACAAATAAAAAGGTCAGATTAAAAAAATCACCTATAATCTAATGACCTGGAAATAACTACTATTGACATTTGGTACATAACCCTATTCTAAGCTGTTTTATGTTCATGTATTTATACATATTTGTATTTTATAAGTATGGAATCACATGTAATTATTACTTTGTAAACTTTTAAATTTGTTTTAAATTTCTTTCCAGATCATTAAGCTTTCTTTTGCAATATTATTTGAAATGTCACATACATTTTCACTAGGGAGTTCATTTAGCTAGATATTCAAATTAATTTTTGCTCTCATAAAGAGTGATTAAACACATTCTTGTAGCCTTATTTTAATGCATTAACATGATGTTTAGCATAAATTGCTAGCAGCATATTTGCTAGATTAATGGCATTCAGAATTCTAAGATTTCTGACATAAATCATTAAGTTATTGTCCAGAAACTTACTACCAATCCACACTCCACCTAGCAGTAAAGTGCTAATTTCCCAGACCTTGACCGACACTGAATTTGATGATATTACAAGTAAAAACTATCTCTCCTTTTACTTCATTTTTTACTGTTTTTCTTTTTTGTCTTAGAGAGAGAGAGAAAGAGACAGCGTGAGCAGGGGAGGGAGCAGAGGGGGAAAGAGAGAGAGAGAGACAGAGAGAGAGAGAGAGACAGAGAGAGAGAATCTTAGGCAGGCTCCATGGAGCCTCATGCGGGGCTCAATCCCACAACCCTGGGATAATGACTTGAGCCAAAATCAAGAGTTGGACACTCAAACGACTGAGCCACTCAGGCACCCCTTCATTTTTTTTGTATTCTAAGAGGTGGAAGATTTTTCATCTTCTACTCATCTCCCAATGCTTGTCTTTCTCAATTGATTTGAATATTAATCTTCCGTTTCTCACATGAGTCGCATATATTCCTCCCAGGTGGCTTGTTTGCCAGTTTTTTTTTTTTAAGTGTTTTTGAGCTATAGAAATGTAAAATATTTAGGTAATCCAAACATATTTTTTTTTTATTTCTGCCTTGGGAATCTTATTTAGAAAGGCTTACCTCACCTCAATGTTATACAAATTTACCTTTATATTTTCCCCTAGGACTTGTATGGTCTTATTGTTAATATTTTAAATTTTTATTTAACCTAGAATTTTATTGGGGTGTAAGATACTGGGTTGTAAGATATTGAGGGTAGGATCTAAATTTATTTTTTAAATATTTAGCTGGTTACCCCAATACCACTTGTGGTACTTCATTGATTTGATTGGGTACTTTTTATATTTAGCATGTTCACATCTCTGAAACCTAGATGTGTCTACGATCAGTAAGTAGCATTTCACAATTTATATGGCAGGTTTTTTTCCTTGGTGTTGAATAATAATTGAATAATAATTCCTTCAATCAATGGCTTCTTAGATTTGATGAAACACAATATTTAATCATATCCCTATTTCACTGAGAGGTTTTTTTTAATTAAGGAATGTACTTTAAATTTTTATAAAACCTCTTCTGGGCACAATTACAATGATCATAGTTTTTCCTAAGATGTTCCAGTATTGAACTATCCATACATTCCTGAAGTAAATCTTACCTTGCCACGGCGTATTACTCATTCAACACACGGCTACATTTCTTTTACTAGTATCTTATTTAAAATCCTTACATCTAGGTCCCTCCTCCCCCAAGGTGGCTCAGTCAGTTGAGCATCTGACTCTTGATTTCAGCTCAGGTCACGATCCCAGGGTCATGGCATTGAGCCTCACATCAGGCTCCACACTGAGCGTGTAGCCTGCTTAAGATTCTCTCTCCCCCTCAGCCCCTCTCCCCTGCTCACACACACTCTCTCTCTGAAAAAATAAAATAAAATTAGTAAATAAAATAAAATCCTTATACCTATTTTTATAATTCCATTTGGTCTATATATTTTCCTTGGAATATCTTTGTCAGGTCTTGGTTTTTGAGGCATTTTATATTGGTCAAAGAAGTTGGTAAGCTTTCATCTATTTTCTGCGATTGACACAGTTTATAACTGCATAGGAGTAATGTTTTTTCCTTTTTCTGTAAAAGACTAAGCTGGTTTGAGATATTTCTCAATTTTTTCTATGGTTACTGGTCAACTAAAGTATTATAACTCTCCTATAGTGAAATTTTGTATCTTACCTAATTAAAAAAAATTATGCTGAGATTTTTAATTAGAATAGGAATACATAGCATATTACATTAATTTTTTTTTCCATGTCTTTGGTTTTATCCAATTTTCATTCCTAGTGTTTGGGACCTATGTTCTTTTCTTTCTCCCTCTCTTTCTTGATTGGGCCTGAAAGAAATGGTCAACTTTATTGGTCTTTTTGAAGATCAACCCCTTGGTTTTATTTAATAGGTCTAATTGTTTTTATTTTTCAAGTTAATTTATCTGAGTGCTTTTAAGACCTTCTCCTTGCCTTTGATTTTCATCAGATTTGCTGTGATGTACCCAGATGTGGTTTTTTTGTTTTGTTTTGTTTTTTGTATTCACCCTGTTTCAGATTTATAGCACTTTTTAAATCTTGAGGTGTTTTTTTTTTTCCTCCATTTGGGAAAATTCTTGGCTATTATCTCTTCAAATATTGCTTCTTTCCCATTACCTCTTTCTTCCCTTTCTATGGCTGTAATATGTTATTCCTGAAACTGTAATTCTTGTATTAGCTTCTCAATAACTTTTCATTTTTTTTAGCTCCCTTAGCTTCAGTCTGAATATTTTCTACTTACCTGTTTTTCTGTTCACTAATCCTGCTTCTTTTTTCTCTTGTATTTATACATGTATTTTTTCATGTATGGCATTTTTCAGCCCTAAAACTACTTTATACTTTAAAACAGATTCTAGTTCTCCAGTGAAATTCATTTTGTCATCTATTTTTTTTAAAATATGTTCATCAGAGTTATTTTAAAGTATGTGTCTGATGACTTAAATATCTGGATATCTGGGCCATCTGTAGACCTGTTTCTTTTGTTAGTTTATTTCCCTTAGTCCTTCACTTTGGTATACCTGGTAATTTTTGATGAATGCCAGACATTGTGTATGAAACACTGGATGCTGGATAATGTCACCTTCTTTTATAGATGGTTCATCCTATCTTCTGATAGGTAGCTAGAGTGGGGAGGGGAAAGGGAAGATTACCTTAATCTAATCATGAACTTGAGGCTGAGCTGAAGGTTTTGATATATTTGGTTTTCCCTTGCTTTGCACCCATAATTTGGTGTGCTGAAGCTTGAGAGAGCATATTGCTAAAATTCTAGGAACGTAAGAGTCAGTTGCTAAGTATAGGCATTATTAAAAATAAGTTATATAAATTAACAATTAAATAAATTATATTAAAAGCAAAAGTAATACTCCCAAACTCACCATTTCTAATTTTTTTTTTTTTACTAAATTTAACTGTTATCTGTGTTCTTTACATCTGTTGTAGGTGTATACAGAAAAATTATATAATGAATGGTGTTACTACGCATCTCTTCCCAACTCCACATTCAGTGAGGTCACATTTGTAGCTTGAAATATGGCCCGTGGTAGAAGTATTTGCACACAGAAATCAGCAAACACTACAAATCAGAGCTTGACTTACTGTTCTTTTGGTTGTTAAGATCAGTTGTTCTCAAATGGAGGTGATTTTGCACACCCCCACCCCCCGCCCCTGCCCCGCGGGTATTTGATATTATCTGGAGAAATTTTTCTTTGTCAGCTTGTGGGGATGGGGTGGGAGGGCTGGGGAATGAGACTAGTGCTACTGGCATCTAGTGAGTACAGGTCAGGGATGCTGCTACACATCCTACAATGTATAAGGCAGCCCCCTGCAACCAAGAATTATCCAGTCCAAATGTCAATAGTGCCGAGGTTGAAACATCCAGGTCTGCTGGTATCTCTCCTTCTGAATGTCTGGCAATTACCTGGAAGGAAAGGTGGGCACTTTACCCTAGTTTATTTTATTGTTTTTGTTATTTTTCTAGCATTTTGAGTTGACTATTTAGTTCAGTTATTTTTAATCTTTCTTATATTTAAAAATAAAAAATATTTGACTATGAACTTCTCTTTTGATACAGCTTTGGGTAGCTGACTCTTATTTTTTTTTGTCACTTTTTGCTCTTTTAATGTTTCCTTGTATAAGGTTCCAGCCATAGACATTTCCATCTCTTCCTTAGTTGGGACAAATAAGCCTTTGCAGTTGCAAGCAATGCTATTGTTGAAATAAGCATCCAAAGAAAGTTCTATGAGTGATCTACAGAAAACACTTTAGAAAGTGTGGTAGGAGATAACAATTAGGGGAGTCTATCACCAAGTATCTATTTATACTTCCCCCATTCCAGTATCAACTTGAATCATTTAATTCTACAATTATTCTCGACTTAACTGGAATTAAACCATTTATCTCACAAATAGTTGAGTACCAAGGATAAACAAAGTCCTATGCCCCTGCACTGGGTGGAGATGTGGATTACAAAAATCCTAAATCATGACCTACTCTCTCAAAAGTTTATAGATTTGTTAAGGAGAGACTTTCAGCTAACTAATGTATTTAAACTCTCAGCTACTCATGTAAGTCACATTATTGGGGGAATTTAGAATCTATAGTAAATTTGTTTTTAATTATTCAGCAGAAACTAAAACTATTTTGGGTATGGATCACTAGGTCAAACGATATTATAAAACGTGGTAATGTTGGAATCAAAAGCAAACTATACTGACTTAATTTTGAGAACTTTAGATTTGCCTGCTGTTTATACTTTACCATGCAAATTTGCTTAAAGCTGCACAGTTTTTTACAAACCTTACTTTTTATACTTGTATCTTTATATCTTTTACAGCATGCTTATGTAATTATTACATTTGCTACAGCAGTGCCATGAGTTAGAAAGGGTTGATATTATTTTCATCATTTTAAGATGAGAAAAATGAGATGGAACACTTAAGTAACCTGCGTATGGTTATACAGCAAGTCCACACGGGAACCTCCACCACCTTCCACCTGGTACTCTGGATGGCTTCTGCACTTGTGTTTGATAATGTGATGGGTTACTTATCCACGTAGAAGACACACTGAGGACATGAATCTGAATGAAAATTTATGCAGTCTCCTTGAATCAGTGACCACGTTTTGAAAGAATTGTTCATTCACAGGAAGAGGCAGCTTTGTGGATGGCCTTGGAATCACTCGCTAAAACTTGCACATTATTTTTCAGAAGATGTCCTTCCATAGTTTCAAAGTCTGTGAACTGTCATAATAATTACTCATTAATATTCTGGTTCATACTCATGCAAACAAGATAATTTACATGAATCATAGTTAAAACTTTGCCTACTGTTTTTCCCAGTTTAATCTAACTATCCATTCTAATTCATTAAGAAGAATCTAAGCTATTTCTGTCCATATTTGGAAAATGAAAGAACCGGGATTGTGATTTAAGTAATAAAGGGCAAGATTGCTCTGCCCCCACTTTTCTTCTTGCAAAACACAGATACACACACACGCACCCAAACTCACTTCCAGCTATCCAGGGATTTTATGCGTAGGCATTGCTCCAAATCCTTTTTGTGTCAGGAAATGCAGTCATAATTACCTTTGCATATTGTTAAACTCTGAATCATGACTTGCTATAGTTTTCTGGTTTCTCAAATGGAGTTGTTCTTTGTTTTATGTATGCTTTTATGCTATTTATGCTTTTCTTTCTTGTCTTGTCTTTCTTTCTTCCCCCACCCCCACCCCCAGCGGTTTAATGAGTCAGGCATTAGCAATGTTTTTTTGCTCCCTATCTTTGCCAGTAGCTCCAGGAAGTACATTTCTTTCAATCTAGCTGTGGTCTTGCCCTAAGCTTTCAGATGAAATGTAGATAGAAAAGTTAACTCCCTCTGTTACAGATACTTGTCCTGTAAATCACTGTATGTGGGGACAAGACAGGAAGGGTCAATGGGATGGGAGAAGTCAATTTTACATTCTCTTCAAAATAATATATGAGTTATGTAGATATAACTCCAGTTTAAGCCACTATTCAGAAATCTAGTTCATTGCAGAGCGGTTTCATTGTACTGGAAAGTTTACTTGGATTAAGGATTTAGAATGAGGTGAAGGGCAATTCGAATCTTCTAAATTCAAGTTAAATGCACTTTGTTAAAGGTTAGAAAACATTTGCTGGAATCATGAGCAATTTCTAGCTAGAGTTCCTAAAAAGAAAGCTAGAAGTTAAGTTCCTATTACTCTTCCTGGTAGGATTCCATAGTGACCGGAATGGTTTATGAATAAATACTATACGGATAGCATTTTAAAGGGTTGAGAGAATAGGATTTGAATAGACAGTAAGAATGGAAAATGCCCCTCCCTTTTACATCTCCTCCACTCACAACCACAACACACACATGTGCCCATATGCACACAGGCACACCCGCAGACACAATATTGTAGCAGAAGGGGAAAAGTTTATGTGGAAAATCTCCTTTAATGCTAAGTGGAATAGCATCCGTGGAATAGCATAGCTGAGTAAATTGTGTGTGGCACCGAACTGGAATTTCTTCAGTGAAAGGGCTTATGTTCTTAAAGAGTTGAAAAACTGCTTAAATTTTCTAGTAGCCTAGAATAAAATTGCACAGGAGGCTCATGTGAAATGTAGCATGTGTGAATACTTTGGCAGCAGAGTTCCATTTGAAATGTAGCAACACAGCTGAAGCAGTGACTCATCACACTAATACCTACTGTTAACAGACAGACCCCCTCTCAGAAAGCCTGTACTTTCTCACATTGTAAGGAGCTTCTTAGGCTGTTGTGATAGTAGGATATGTTCCCGAAACTTTGTCAGGCCACTTGACTTTAACATTTGTTGAATATCGGCCATACGCCTTTTCCTGTATTCAGTTCTTACACCTGTTCGGTTTTATTTTGCCCCTTTTCTTTTTTTTTTTTTTTTTTTTAATTTTTTTTTTTCAACGTTTATTTATTTTTGGGACAGAGAGAGACAGAGCATGAACGGGGGAGGGGCAGAGAGAGAGGGAGACACAGAATCGGAAACAGGCTCCAGGCTCTGAGCCATCAGCCCAGAGCCCGACGCGGGGCTCGAACTCACGGACCGCGAGATCATGACCTGGCTGAAGTCGGACGCTTAACCGACTGCGCCACCCAGGCGTCCCGATTTTGCCCCTTTTCATAGGTGATAAGGCTGAGGTCACACATCTGGGCTAATATTCAGTTGGTGCCACCAGTTGCTTTTATCCCTTGCCTGTTCTGAATTTTTGATGAAGGGACACCTGGGTGGCTCAATCAGTTAAGCGACTGATTTCGGCTCAGGTCGTGATCTCACAGTTCATGAGTTCAAGCCCCTCATCTGGTCTATGCTGACAGCTCAGAGCCTGACGCCTGCTTCAGATTCTGTCTCTCTCTCTCTCTCTCTCTTTCTGCCCCTCCCCTGCTCTCTCTCACCCTCTCTCAAAAATAAATAAACATTAAAAGAATTTTCGAGATAGAAGGAAAAGACATTTAAGATAGCTCATGTCAGGGAGCCCGGGTGGCTCAGTTGGTTAAGCATCGACTCTTGACTTTGGTTCAGGTCATGATGTCACGGTTTCATAAAATTCTCTCTCTCCCTCTGCCCTTCCCCGCCTCCCCTCCCCCCCCCCCCACCGCCACCCCGTTCCACCTCTGCTAGTGCTCTCTCTCAAAATAAATAAATAACATTTAAAAAAAAAAAAGATAGCTCATGTCAGTTGGCCTCAGCTTCTCAGAAACGTATAGAAGGAATTCAAAAAAAGTGGTGAAAGTCTGAAATACAGTTACTTGAGAAAATGTAATGGGGGCGATCAATGTGAAAGTAAAATGACCTTCAGGTTTCAATAACTAGAATCCTGCCCATGAACCCTGCTGCTGTTCTACCTCACAGATGCTGAATGGCCTGATGGCTTCCTGGACATTACTACATCTTCCTGTCGGGATTCCAAGGGACTTCCCTAAAAACAACCAGTGTGAAGCTGAGTCCTTACTGATGGCCTGCCATGATGGGTCTATCTACCTTTGGTTCGGCCCTCCCTGGATTGGAATGGTCTTCAACTGTCAACTCAACTACTACAACGAAGAGCAGATTTTTCAAGGAACTGAGGTGGGCGCGTGGGTGGGCGCACGCACATGTGCGTGTGTTCCATTCATTCCATTCATTTCTATTCAGCAAAATAATGAGACTGGAGGGACCAAAATAAATTATTAAAACTTTATCTTCCTTTAATTCTTTACCTTTCTTCTTGCCTAAAAGTTTGAGTGTTACTATTCTAAATCTATTTGTATACTGGTATGTGATCTTCTCAAAGCATTTATCCTCTCTCAGTTTCTTCAACTGTAAAATGTGCTGTTGTTATGAAGATTAAAAAGCTGAATTTACATAAAGCACTTATAACCATGTCTGCCATATTAAGTGCTATGTAAATGTTAGTTCTTGCAGTATTATTATTATTATTATTATTATTCATGACCCTGTATAAAATGAGCTGTTTATTCAGTGAGAGGCCTGATAAGTTAATGCATACAGAATAAAAACTATCCTATATGTTGCTTCCAAGTCTTAAACAAAATTATTAGGAGTTGATTATACATGGATAATGCTGAGGTTTATTAGCTAACAAGGAAAAAAGTTTCCACTGAGGCTGTCATACCTTTATTGCCTTCTCTTTTCACCCCCAGAAATCTATCTTCTACCCTGTTGTGGCTTACTTCCCATTTTCATCACGCTACTGACTTATCTGAAATTTCTCCATAACCCATCTAACAAAGTTTAGACATGAATCTGACCAACAAACAAATACTTAGTGATTATTACATGCTAAGGGCTAGAGATAGAAATATGAGTAAGGCCTGGCCTTGCTGTGGGAGTTCCCTTACTAGTGGGCAGACAGGCATATAGACAGGTAACTGCAAAACAACATGGGAAGTACATGGATGGAGGTGGACACAAGGTGTTGTGGGAGCAGAGATAAAGGACACCAAAGTTCACCCTGGAAGGCTGAGTCTGGGCTTCCTAGAGGAAGAGATCCCAGGGCTTAAAGGGTTTTAGTAGGAATTTAAACGTCCTCTCTGGTATCTCAGGGCCTTCTTAATTGGTCCCTTCTAACCCTCCAGCCAAATCTCCCACTACTCCCAACATAACTCACCTCCCCACTCCTACTGGACCAGTCTCCTAACTGTTTCCTTGCAAAATCCACTTTTGAGCCTATCTCCAATTCTTCTTCTCCATGGCATTCTCTATCAGGCATCCTCCACCTGGAAAAAACGAAACCCTTCTCTGCCTGGTAAAGTGTGGTCTCATCAACTCTGCGACAACTGGTCCAATTTTGATGCAGTCACATACCCCTCCTATTACACATTAACGCATTTCTAACAGACACATCCAGATAGACAGTGGCATTATTTTTCCATATTTTATCATTGTTCATTCTGTTTTTCCTATCACTCCAACAAAACTATAAGTACCTTAAGGAAAAAATAGTTCATAAATTTATTTTATTTGTTCCACAACACCTGGCAAAGTGTCAGCCAAAGCAAATATAAGTGGTCAAAAATACATTCTGAATTACATTATTTCACCAATGCCTTCTCTGGTTTATCTGATGTGCAATAAATTCATTTTATGAAATTTTAGAAGTTCAAATAACCAGAGGGGAGAACATTCTTACTCCTGTCGGCTAATTTACTAACTGAAACCCAGGAATACTACATGAGAAATAAACTAGGTTGGTAGAGTTTGTGTATGTGAAGAAAATGTGAACCATGGAATAAATTACACATTTGGTTTATACGTAGTCCGTGAATAAGGTTCTTGTACTTGGTAAGCAGTAAGAAAGCAGTATATTGTTGAAAGGGAGCATACTCAGGGTAGAGCACAAGTTTGAAAATGAAAGGAGAATAATTGAATGGCCTTTTTTGTAAGGAAATATTATGTATACAGATATTAGTCAAATGAAAGAAGAGAATTATACGCATGTGAATGCACATACACTATGAATACTGATAACAGAAATGGCAACTGGGAAAACAATCTTTTCATATTGCTAATGATTGGGCATTTTCAAATTCAGCACTTCTTTATTTTACCTTATTTTTTATCTGTTTCCCTCACACTATTATCTCTCATGTTGTTACTTTATTTGGTCTCCTCTGCCCCATCTTCTTCCCTTACTCCCTGCTCCCTAACAATCAAACAAAAACCCCATACACTTTCTCACTCACACACCCCTTTGGTTCCCTGCACCTTGTGTCCAAAGTATGAAACCAACTATCTCAACAAGTTGTCTGTTAGTGATGCCATTAATTCACTAAACTAGTGAGTGGCCTTCAAACTTACTCATGAAACTCAATAAAAGAATTTTGGGAAAACACATATATTGGGATATATATGTGTGTGTGTGTGTGTATAATCTGGGAAAATATGTATTTGTATATATACATACTGTGCTTTTTATCAATTTATTGCCTCTCTGTCCTCTAGCCTTCCCTACTCTGCTAAAACGGAGCTGTGACCTTTAAACATTTTTTTCTTTGTCAGCTAACATGATATGAAATTTTGTCAGCAGAGGGCACAGGACAAAGACCGCAGAAGAGCAAGGTGTGTTCCCCTCCTAGTTTCAGGATGTTTGCTCAGCAGGCTCCTGCAGAGCGTGTGGCTTCTCTAGCATCTGGCTTTTGCAGGGCACATCGCTTCTCTTCTTCTGGGCCCTTGCTGTGTAGGTAGCTTCTCCAAAGCCAGGCTGCTGCAGAGTGAATGGCTCCTGCCGCAGCCGGCCCCTGACAGACAGCTCTCCCAGCACCCGGCCTCTGCCCCACACACCACTCTTCTGGTGACAGGCTCCTACAGCACAAGCAGCCTCTCTGGTGCCAGGTGCTGCCTTCAGGGCCAGGAATCGGCAGCACCTGGCAGCCAGCAGCTTCCCGTGGCGCACCCACCCCCCCCCCCAACCCAGGTACTTTTGCAGTGGAGTATCTACAGTGAGATACCTCCCTATACACAGCTTTCCCCAGCACTTCAGAGGGCAGATTTCCAGAAAGTCGCACAGTCATGGCACTGCGGTGATTTCTCTGCTATTTTAGGTACAGCCATGCCCTCTCCGATAAGACCCAGATCTCAGCCCCTGGGAGAGGAAAGTGGGGAGCGGGGCACACGGGGAGCTTTTCCCTGGGCTCTATCTCAGCCCTAGTGGTCATGATTCCTTCTTCTATTTGTGAGTTCTGTATTCTCTAGAATTTCTATTTACTCCCTGCCAGCCAATCCCTCATTACCCCAATCCTCTGTTAGAGGGAGTAATTCTTTAAATTATACTTTTCCTGTTCAAATTACTGTGTGGTTTACTGACATATACTTCCTTATATATTTTAAAGTAACCGCTAACATTTCTTATCAAAATTTCAATAATTGAAAAAATAAGTGACTTTTCTGGTGTCTGTAAATAGATTACATGCTTAAAATACATTTTTGTCAAAACCTTAAAAAGCTACATATTTAGATCATCTAGGAAGTGAAAAAGTCCACCATATAACCTCATTGGCAAAGGTAGTCCTCTCTGTTGTATCAATCAATCAAATCAAACTATCAAAAAAAAGAGTTTCATTTTTAAAATTTAAAGAAATATGTGGATATGTATTCTCAGGACAACCATCTCACTTAAGGAGACAGGTAGAAAATGAATAGACAGACACCAGATAACAGATGGAGAGAAAGATAAGCAGATAGCAGTCTTACCAAAACTGTCATTTTGCTTGATGCCTTAGAGATGCTATCCCAGGACAATAAATCATAGTAAGATTTGGGATGGGTGAAAGGTATGATATCTTCTGTAAAGCGGGAGAAGGGGATTATGATAGAGGAGATAGGAAGAAAGAGGCAGCTGACCACAGACTCTCTCACGCACATGAGTTTCAGGGACGCATACATACAGAGGCTGAGGACCACAAAATTGATTCCCTCAAAACTGTCTGTCCCCTGTGGCCCCTGGAAAGTTTTGGTGGACACCTTGCTGTCTCCGGTATGAAGACGGCAGCACTAGACCAATGAATGAATGCATTCTATAATAAAGGCTAAAGCATTCCCCCTCACCTTAAATTGACAAGATAAGAGGAAGCATACAATTTAAAAATAGGGTGAGGGAGAAATAGAATAAAAATATTAACCCATATTCCTTAGAAACTTAGAAAAATTAAAGGTTTCCTACAAGAATGCTAAAGGAAATAGACATAATGTCACATCAAATGTGAAACTCCTTGAATCTCACCAGTACCTATGTTTAAATAAAGGTTTTCAGTATTTGTGACTCAAAATCTCACATGGGTTAAATCCTTCATTTATAGCGGTTCTGTTTCTTATTTAAAACAGTAAGCTCTCCTTAGATCCACTACTCTACTGAATCACATGATACGGAAAGAGATGGGGAATCTTAAACAAAAGGCAAAGGGGATGTGGCCAATTTTTACCATTTGGGATATTAACAAGTTTAACATGGCTCAGCAACTATCTTAAGTGTTATATCAACTATTATGACACAAGCTAAAGGTGTTGAAATATAAAGATGTGTGTTTTCTGAGAGGAAATGGGTGACAATTTGAAGGGCTGGTTTTTTTTAACATGAAGAATAAATACATAAGAATTCAGAACAGATTCTCAACCAACACTAATGTGCAATAAGGTTTATGCAAGTTAAGAAAGGTTTTAAACTTTTTAAAAAAATTTCAAGGAAACTACTGTTTCCTGTTATTTCTGGAAAATCTGTAAATGCAAGTGCTTTAAAAGGGAAACATTTATGGAGAGATATTAAGTATGTTTTACATGCTACACGTATCAAATTCTTGTTTGTTCAATTCCCCTAAGAAATTTGTAATTTTGCTTTAAATAAATGACATTTACCCTCGATTAAGGTTTCTGTCTTTTCATTCCCCTAAATCAGCATCCCGGTGGGAAGTACAGGGCTTCTAGGATTTTCTACACCTAGATAAATAAATTTTGGTGAAGATTTTCCTTTCTTGAGTAAGATCCATAATCTCCAGAATACACTGTCTGAATTAACGATTTGGGCGAAAAAGCCTATGCACTGCTTGTTTCATAGGAAACTACAGGGAACCTTTAAAATAAAGATTGTGGATCAGTGCAAAAACTGTCAAAATCACATTACATAATCTGTTTACATATGTACAACTATCTGTTGGAAGTCCCATGTTACTTTTGATACAGGTACTGCCCTTCCTCACAGAAGTATGAGTAATCAACTAGGTGGCTATCACTCAATCTGAAGGATGCACACGAAGAACTTTCACCACGGCCCAATCAATAAATTCAGGGCCATCACTTGATAACGGAAAAATCAACAACTATATCAATGTTTCTATGCCCACCAAAATCTCTTTCATAGCCCTTGTAAGCACCATGGTTAATTGCGATGAACAAGTTAACACTGTGAATTTTAAAGGTCCAAACAGTGCAAAGTCAGCCAGCCTAGCAAGCTGGTAATTTATTATGAAAGTCAGTAATTACTCTTGTGGGGAGAAAACAGAAATAATAGAAATAAGAGAATTTAGTAGTATGAAGATTTTTTTTTTTAGCAGTACTATAAATAACTAGCTTGTTACCATCTGTGAAGTGTCCATATCCATAGGTTTTTTAACATACTTACTTGAACAATGGAGTTCCACAAACGACACATTTATATATTCCAGGATCTTTGTGATGTGTATATTCTCCTTCGAAGGCACTGATAAACAAATACACAGGGCATTAAAACAATTAAACAAAGTTCGCATTATTTCTTATAGAATGTATTTGCTTAAAATAGATTTCTCTAATAAATCTTTCAAGGGCTTTTTGTCCTAAAATGAGAACAGACCAAACATATGGAAATCTGAACATTACTAATATACTTCAAATCTATATAATAAAATGTGCATATAACTACTCCAAACTAGTGCAAGTTAAATAAAAAAAAAAAACAAAACTCAAGCCATCTAGTTATGTAATGCTTAGAAAAAATTTTTGCTATTAAAAAAAAAAACAGCTTGTAGTTCAGATTCGCAGAACAAAACATTACTACACAAGATTTCTGCCTACTCTACAGTGTCCAAGAGTGTATACCCCAAAATGCAGAAGGGTCCAAGACTTCAAGTGGAGGGAGACTTATTTTTTGGTTTGAAAAGGAATATTGCAGCTTTAAGGGAATATTTTTCTAAGTTAACAATCTTAAAGGCTAGGAGGTCATTCCACTAATGCAAATCAGCTGTGCTAGCCCAACAAAAAGTCTATGTGCTCTGCAGCTTGTTTTTATTATCCTTTCACCCTCTTTATGAGGTCCAATTTTTTTATAAACAGAATTTTTAAGAATGACCTAATCTCTAGTTGTTTGTGTGCATTCAATCATTTTGCTTGTCATGTACACAACAGGACGGGTAGAGGTCCTCCTGGGCTGAGACTGAAGCCCACCGTCGGCTCGTTGTGTGGTGAGGGTAGACTCTGTCAGAGATTCAACATTTGGCAAACTCAGTAAACAGTATATACTGTGACAGGAAGAGAGTGTTGCCTATTAACAAGGACCCCATGTGTGGTAAAGAGCTCTTTCAGTTCATGAATGAAAACAAGAAGTTACATCATTAATAAATTTGGATCAGAGGTAAGTCACGGCCTTATGCCAGCCTCCATGGTATAAATTAAACAACAAAATGGTTGGACCTTGGCAAGTTACCTTTGAGCTGGAATCAGCTGAGAGAGACTTTATTCACTAAAAATGTCTTGGAAGTGAACAGACTCTTTTTTCAGGACTTAGGGCGAATTTCCAAGGACCAAAGCCATGTGAGGGCAGTTATTGAAAATTTTTGACATTCCAACCACAAATGAGCCAATAAATACTTTCTCCACATGTGCTTCAAAAAGAAATTGGAGTGGGGTAGAAAGGAACTAAATTATGCTACCTTCTTTTTGCAGCCAAAACGTCTATACTTACAATGGCCACCTTCAAAATTTCAGCGTCCTGGCACAGCGCCATGTCCCTCGTGGTTTTGCTTACTGTGATGTCTTCCCCAAAAATGTACCTAACTCGCTATTACTTCCACACATTTTGTAGTAAACTAAAAACAGGCCCTTAATAAAAGCCTTGTGACTTTACATAAGATAGAGTGTTCATTGAATGGGGGAAAGAATAAATAAAACTTAGTCTTCACCTAAACAGTACCATTTTCAACCTTTTCAAGGATACCAATTTGTAGATGTTAGCAAAGAGGTGTAGCATTCTTTAAATTAAATGGCAAGGAACAGGATTCAAAGCGGGGGGTGGGGGCGGGGTGAAGAAAACTAGCTCTTACTTAATGACCTTTTCTCGCAGCTCATCTTACCTTTCGGTCCCTTTCTCCTGAGTGACATGGTACTGCAGGGGTGTCAGCCGCTTCCTTAGTTCCTGCTGGGAAAAGACCACCTTACAGTTCTTTTTATCCCTACATGACCCTGGAAAAAGAGAGGACATGGGAGAAGGAGGCTTTTTAGCTTGGATCCCGAATGCTTGCTTTGGCTGGCCGCCACAGCCCAGCTTTAGCAGTCACTGGTCAACCACCAGACCAGCCCCTCACGCACCAAACTTACTTCAACGCAGCTGACTATTTCTCTCCGTTTACAGAGAATCCTTCTCAAGGTTCAGGTGATTCCATGGGAGCACGGACAAGGTGCTAGAGCCAAGGATACTAGCATGTGATGGTAATGACTCACTGAACATTCACAAAGATGGTAGTATATCCTTTACGTCTCCTGAAACCATGACCTTCTTTTTTCAAATAAATTCCAAAAGCATAACTCCATTTATAAGCATTTACACTGTATATATATAAGATGATGGGCATATTAGGTTAAATAATAACTCCCCATTCAAAAACTTTGCAACTCAGTAGAATAGCTGGAAACTGTCATTTAATTTCCATTCTGGGTGATTTAAATACCATCCTTTTTTTTTTTTTTTTTTAACCCTGAAGATGCATTTTTTCCCGTGACTAGGAATTGCTGTTCTCTGTGATTGTCAGATACTGCACTAGGTTCTGTGGAGCCCTTAAAAATGAATGTCTTTTAAAGATTGTATCTTACCAGGTTAAGCAGGCAGCAAGAAAATTTTAATAGACTCCAGAAGGCATTGACACTAATGTAGATTCAATAAGTTCCAAAGAAAAGGTGAGAAAAATAGGGAGGGGGGGGAAGACAAAGAGAAGAAGAAAAGTGAATGTGATTTTACTTACAGACCTACATCTTCTGTTTGCAAAGTGTATCTAGGAAGACTTCACTGAGTATATTTGAATGGTGAAATGATTTTAATGTGATTTTAATAACAATGGCATCTTTTATTTCAACCTATACAGACTGCAGTAAAATGTTCAGACAACACCTGTTTATACATAGTATTTTATTCTACCTACACAAATGAATTGGAAAAGAAATATAACTCTGAGACAGGGCAACCCTTACTCACTGCAGTCAAATTGCTTTTTTTTTTTTTCCTTTTGTCATCCATCACAGTGGGAAAAAGGCTTGCAGTTGGCCCCATGTGCAAAAATCTCTTATCACGTTTTGAAGTTACTGAAAGAAAGCTTGCTTCGTTCCCTGAATACTAAACTCAACTTCTGTGAAATAAAAAGAATTCTGATTTAGAATAGAAACGTTTTCTATTGGTCTGTTGGTCTATTTCAGATCACTGAAATTAAACCAGGACAAAACTGACTAACCAGTTACCCTGATTGTGGGATTGAAGAAGCGTATCAGCTTCCAGGATCAGGGCCACCAAGATAGTGTGGTTGATTCTCTCTGAGAAAATACAGAGGCGGGAAGAGAGCTAAGCAGAGCCAAAGAGAAAGTCGCACCTTGGAGCAGGCCTGTGGGTTGTCAAACAGCGCCTCTCCTGACCTTCCACAGAGCACGCTGGCCCTGCCCTGGCCTGGAAAGATCCACAGGAACAGCTGGCATATCACTAATGGTGTGCTGGTCTCTCATCTCAGTGGAACCCATATTATACTAGGCTTTATCCAAACACCTACTCCTTACACTTGTAATATTTCCAAGGGGTAGATGAGAAGTGTTTGTCCTGTCAGAACAAGCCTCTCCAGAGCCTGAGTGCTGAGCTGCTCTTTGTTACGTATCAGTTGACTGGGATAGCTGAGTTTCTGCTCCGTTCACTCTAGACTTCTTAAAAATTATTATTATTTTTTTTGTGTATTTCTTTATCAGTTGGAAGGGTTGTACCTTTATGGAGTTTGTTAGACTAACTGCATGTCTAACGTGACAAAATCTACTGGTTAAAAGTATTCCGTCCAGTGGCATGGTAATTAAAATCTATACAACTAGAATTAAACAATGCTGTCCAAAATATTTTTGTTAATATATGTTCATTCATACAAAAAGACCAATTGTGTTCCCAAAGTTGAGAGAACTAAGCTACCCATCTGTATGTCATTTAGTACAAGAGAAGCAAACTGCAGGTTTAAATTACATGGTATTGGATTGCAATTTCCTAACATTGGATGCTTTTCTGCTTTTTTACCTTGAGTCATTTACTAAGGAGTGTTCATAAAAAGTAGCTTAAAGCACAGATGCTTGCAAATCGTTTAGGCAAAGATGTTTCTCTCTTTTTCATTCTGCCTCTCTCAAAAAATCTCCCTTTTCTGAAGAAAGAATAAAATTGTTGGTCAGTATTGACGAACCATGTCAAGCATTTGTACAGAGAGAAAAGGTAAAATTGAAAACATCTGATTGAAGTAAATAATACAAACATAAAAGCTTTAGTCGTGAATGAAGGGTATTGAGGAGACCTTATTTCATAGATTAGAAATTACTTTTGATCTAAACATTCTTAAAAACAGATTGTTTTCCACTATGAACCATCTCATTAACTGTGCTACAGAGACCTCGTTTTAATGGCAAGCTCTGAAAGGGTGCTGCTGTACTCTTTTGTCAGACCCCATCTGATTTGGGAGGGGGATAAAGATTTCATTCCAGCTTTCTTTGTTTGTCTTTCAAGAACCACTAAAGCAGCATTCACACAAATTTTGTAGGAATGTGCCCTATGTCATAGCCTACAAATTATTTGGTTTTGGTGCACTTAAAGGTCATCTTCCAAATTAGCAAAATTTTCCTATATCCTGGCTTTTCAACCTTAAATATAAATATTGTTTCCTAACTGTAAGTGAGGTGTTTGGTTTTTTTTTTTTTTTTTTTTCTTTAAGAAATGCTAGTGCTTATTTAAAGTTGTCAAACTTTGTACGTTTTCATTCTTTGGTCATACCACGTTCTCAAAATAATTAGGTTTTTAAAGTGTTCCTAATAGCAAAAAGAAGGATATGTAGACTAGAACAGCTATTGTGTTTTATATTAAACAACCCGGTGAGCAGTTAGTCAGATTTTAATCAATTTCTTGCCACATAGTTTAATAATACACTTCCTGGACAATTGAAAGCTCTGCCATTACATTAGCTCTTCCAGCATCATAACTGAAAACTGACATGTATAAACACAGAAAGGCTTCTCTTTTGTCTCTGATTTCCCTTCTCCCTCTCAGACTCACTTCCCTGAAGTCATATGGTGCCACTGTTAATTTTGAAGAAATTATTTCATTTTGAAATTCTACAATAATTCATTGCATGGTTTCCCTTTACTATCTTCACTTAGGAACTGTAATTTTCTTATTACACAGGGTAATTTAACATTAGTATTATATGACATCTGTTCAATGACCTCTAAATTGGCTTAGAAGTATGTTACGGAAAGATTCTTCCTTTATTTAAATGTTTAATAGAGTACTTTGAAGGCACAAGTGAGGCTGTGTGTATATACCTGCAACACAAAGTATATTTGAGAGGGTGACACTGCCACTTTGGTATCTAATCACCACACCATTCCCTACAGAGCAACTTTGGTATAGATAAAGATCCACCTTGAACGCCCTTCAAGGGTATTTATTTACTGAAAGACGCCCAAATTCTCTTTTATATTAACGCTTGTTCCATTGAGGCTTGCTGCCTCAGAGCCAGTATTATCTTGAAGCTCCAATGAAAAGCTCTTGCTCTAAGTAGAAACAGACTTTCAGCAGAACTCATGTTCTGGCTCTGCCTGCTTCCCACTCATGTGACCTTAGGCAAGTCGGTCTCTTAGCCATGTACTGACACCCTCACAGGCCTGCTGTAAGGATCACGGCAATTATCGCTTAGCAAACACTGTCCAAGTAAATGCAATATCACATTATCGTTCTGAATACAGTAAATTCTGAAGTCAAAAATGTATTCTGAAAGGTAGCCAGGTCAAGTATTTCAGTGTGCTGCAGTATCTTATTCGTAATTATTTTTCTATAATAATTCCCTTAGAACAGTATTTTTCCCACAAATTGTCTTTAAGAATGATTAAAATAAGAATTAAAAGAAAACTAAAATTTTGAGTATTTACTATGTGCCAGGCACATTTCTAAGCATTTTTACATAACCACATTTAATCTTCTCAATAATTCTAAAATATAGATATCATGCTCATTCTGCAGATACGAAAACTGAGGCTCAGAGAGGTTGTAACATAACTTAATAGGGACAAACAGTAAATAAAATTATCGACTCAAACCAGGGCTCTCTGACTGCAAAGCCCATAGTCATTATTCTGTGAGGAAAAATTACGCTACAACGTTCTTCTTTCTTCTTAAATTATGCAATAACTTTTAGCTCCAAAACTACCACTAACAAGATAATAAAGGAGAAAAGTAATAACTGCCTCAGTACATCCAGAAAAATACCTTTGTCTGCTAGCCAATGTCTGTTTTCCCTGTGTTCATTCCTTCAACATAGGGTCAGTGACAAGGTTCAAATGGGATTCTCACAAAGTCTATAAAACGTTGAAAGGCTTTTTAACTTCCTGTTAAGAAGTAAATCAGATCTGTTACCTAAGTCTTAGAACACTTTTAAGTCATAAATCTTACGTTCAGTGTGAAAAATCAAAACAAAACAAGACCCAAAGATCCCATAACTTTAATTTTGGTTCTAGGATCAGAAAAAAAAAAATGAAACTATTAAATATTTCCCCAAGATAATAAATAAATAAAAGATGACAAGAGCATCTTGTTTTGCTTTGACCTTGCCGGGTTTAAACAGTAAAATTCATGTTAAAATAGCTTGCTACTATATTTCAAAGTGGTATACTCTGATTTTCATTACAACGTTCAATTTTCTGTTGGTTATTAGTCTGTCATATTGGAAAGCTGAAAACTATCCGGATATGATAGTGTTAGAAATTTCTAAATTAAGTGGGCATTTATAAAAGCCAAATCTGGCCCATTTTTAGAAGCGAATGTAAAATGTATTCCATGAACTACTTTTTCATATTTGTTTGTCGGTTTTGCATTCCAATAACCAATAAAGGAAATGTCAAGCACAGGGAAGAAAAGCTTCCATGCTAGCAGAAGCATACCCAGTTCTGGTTTTTCTCTCCAAGTGGACCTACACAAGAAGAACATTCCCAGGATTAACATGCAGTCATGACACTTTTGCTACAACTGTGGCTTCCATGAAACTAGGGCGGCAGAGCTTACTTACAGGGACACTGATCCAGCGTTTTTTTTCTTACTGTTTTTTCAAAGTCATCAAAAGTGTTGACTGTTAACACAGTGCCAGGTACTGTGCTAAGTAAAATATATTCAATCATTCCTTCAGTAATTATTAAGCACCTACTATATGCTGGCATTATTCTAAATACTTAGGATATACCAGTGAACAAAATAAAGATCCTGTTCTCATGGAGCTCCCACGAAAGCAGCAGGGGTAGGGGAAGATAAAGAAAAACACAATGAAAACAAGTGAGTAAACTGGATAGCCTCTTAGAAGGTGGTTAAGTACACAGGAAGGAAAAAAGCTAAACTGAGCACAGCAAAGACTGGGAATGCTAGAAGTTAAGGGCTATAACCTTAAGTATAGTGGTCAAAGTTGGCCTCACTGAGAAGATGATATTTGAGCAAAGTTCTGAAGGAAGGGAGGAAGTTGGTTGTACAGACATCAGAGGGAAGGGCTGTCTGCATACATGCAGGACAGGCCCAATGCAAAAGATGGATATACTAAATTAATGCTCTAGCGGTAGAGACAACATACATGGTAAAACCTGAATGTGAATGGAGCAGAAACCAACAATTTAAACATGCGAAGTAAATGTTTTTAAAACCAGGAGATTTACAATTAACGTATCAGGCCAGACGTTGTCTGGCATCACTTCTTACTCCCATGAGAAAAATGTTAGTGAATGTCCTTTTTAGCAAAGTTCTATCCTCAAAATAGCTCTCAGAGAGTATCTGTCTGGCTGAACTTTGAACCCAGCATCGGACTGCAGCCTCTGCTAATTTGCTCTGTGTAATTAATGTCATCCCTTTCAGACTACAGATTGTCAATCCAACCTGGAGTCATGTGTAAGAGGATACTCAGATGTTTTTCAGTGATAAATTTTTGATGGACCCAGAGAGCAAAATCCTATGGCCAAACAATGATGCTTTTACCCTCCTGGAACACCCCAGTCACTCTCCCCTTCAGAGTGTTCTTGTAGGTGATGTCAGGGAATATCCATAACTAAAAAGAGTATAAAATTTGTACCTCAACTTGGTTTCCATCTTTAAAAAAGATACTTAGTTTCTACGCTTAGGTTCAGTTTAATTTTATCTATCCTCCAAGTCCTAAATATAATACAGAGAAAATAAAATTCCAGGTCTTAGGAGTCAGAAAGCAAGACAATAGTTTCTTCTTAAGTTAAAGATTTTTTTTCTTTTCTATATGTGAGAAAAATCATGTCTTTGTCATAGACGTTATCGCATTTCATGCCTTCTCACTGCTTTTCTATTACTTCACATAAGACAGTTCTACACATCAGTTTCAGTTATATTCTACTGATGCATGCGCAGAGTTCTAATTAACATCAATGGACATTATAAGCATGCCAAAGCAATATGCCATTTTAAACTTCTTGAATTAAACAAGACCATATGTTTTAGTGGAGCATAGTTGAATGATAAAATTAGTCTTCTGGTTTCCATACTAAAGGTTTGAATAGATAAACTGAGAATATACTTTCAAGCAAGTTTTCCTTCCAAGTCTACCTACCCTAATAAATTAATCCCTACTCTGATACTCCATTCCTCTGGATACCCTTAGTACCAGTGCATTTACTCTGCGAGGTGCTGTTTACATAGCATTTTACAATTATTCTCAAATGCCTTCAGGCATTTCTGCTTTATTTTCCCAGACTATAAATTCTTTGACAATATGTTGAGCCTCATATTAATTCATACTTTCTACAACCACTTACTAAACATCTAGAGTGAATCAAGAACTAAGATGCTGGAAAGTCAAAACATGAACAAGTCGAGGAGAGCACCCATTCCAGCACGAAAGATAAGAAAAGCAATCAACACAATGTATAGTCATACGGTGAAAAGTATGTGCAAACTTCTGTGCATGGAGAATTGACAAAGAAGACATCAATACTCTTAAACTTTGCCCATCTAGATTGGCTAGGTCCAGTTGTAATGAGATATGGAAAGCTCATAATTTGTAGAAACAGCATCTAAGGATCAGAGGGCCAGGGAAGATTCAAATAGGACAGAGAATGTCAAGATGGTAACTACCCTGCCCTGACGAAAGGAATGCAGACGGTCTTTCTTGTAAGTGGTATCGGCCAACTTATCAAAGTAAAAACAGCCAGGATAAAGTTGTAGATTTAGATTTGGAAGAGGAGAAATTGGGGAGCTAAGAAATAAGGCAGTTTTAATATTAAGGGGAACGTGTGCAAGCATTTTCTCACTGGAAGTCAACAGGAGTAAGTTTATTTCCCACAGCTTCCAAAGCCTATTAATATGGTTTAAAACTCTAGCCTCTAATAATAAGTTCTCCTATGTGGAGATGTGTGACTTTCTTGAGAGGAGACATGGAGAGTTTTACCATTACGTGCATTCTGTTGAAACATTCACCTGAATGACTCCATAAGATAGAAACCACATTTTGCATTTCTTTTACTTGTGTGTTACAAATTTTTAATTGTTGAATTCAGGCGTGGTAATAATGGTATCAACATTCTTTAAGTACTAAAAGAATTAAACAGTACTTTATCAATTCTTCAGAATGTAATGCAAATATCAACAGCAATGATTTTTGTATTAATGTGGACCAAAAGCCTAGAGTTTAGGAAAATATTTAAAACATGTCTTGATCCAAAAGCATTTTCTTGCTTGCAAAGCATATGAGTAGAAAGAGAATTTTTAAAGGAACTGCCATCATCAAGTGACAAGAGTGGAAGAGAAAGTCACTTAACTTCAAGTCTATCTGATTGCATGTGAAATGTCTGACAAAGTTGGAGTTCCCTGTTTTTAATTCTTTTTTTTTTTTTTTTCTAGTATGGGTCTTCACTAGAACATCATAGCCCATACAGGGAAAGAAAAAAAAAATTAAAAACAGACAGGCTCATTTCCATTCTGCATTTCACATGCAATCAAAAAAGACTTGCAAAAAATAGCTCACTCCCCCATTCTCCCTCACCCCCTTGGGAGCACAGACTGCAGGGAAGATGAGGGGTAACCATCCACAAGAAGGAAGGATAGGATCCCTCGCTTAGATGATCATGCAGAATTTTGTTTAAATGTAACATTAAGAATACTTCATTAGAAAGAAAATAAAATGTATATTGTCTAAGAGCTCAGCTTTGTAAATTTCCAAAATTACATTACTGCTCAAATCAAATTTAAAATCTAAATTAATTCTAAAACAATGGGCAGAAAACAAGTCTACAATTGCCACTCAATGGTCAGCTGAATTTGAGTACATATGTTCCAGAAAAAAATGTGAAAGTGTCTGGAGAAAAAAGTCAAAAAATCTCACATTTTTCTTTGTCACCCGGACAAGTAAAGGAAAGCCATAAGGCTTCTTCTGAACTATACAATCTCCTTGAAAGACAGTGTACATATATATGTTGGTTATCTTTGTACTCCTAGCACCTAGCAACGTGCCTGGGAAAGAGTAAGTACTAAGTAAGTATATGTTGTACTTAAAGATTTATACAACTCTCCATTTTAATTAATTATATTTAAATTTTCTTCCTAAAAGATGTGTTCTAACTGATGCCTTTGGCTATGTTTCTTGGAAGTTAGTTTAAAAACTACAACAGGGGCGCCTGGGTGTCTCAGTCGGTTAAGCGTCTGACTCTCGATCTCGCCTCAGGTCATGATCTCGCAGTTCGTGAGATACAGCCCAACGTCAGGCTCTGCGCTGACAGCACAGAGCCTGCTTAGGATTCTCTCTCTCCCTCTCTCTGCCCCTCCCTTGCTCGCTCGCTCTGTCTCTGTCTCTCTCTCTCTCAAAAATAAATAAGTAAACTTAAAAAAACAACTGCAATAAATAGGGGTACCTGGCTGGTTCAGTCAGTGGAGCATGTGACTCTTGATCTCTGGGTTATAGATTCAAGCCCCACATTGAGTGAAGAAATTACTTGAAAGAAAGAAAGAAAGAAAGAAAAAAAGAAAGAGAAAAAAAGAAAAAAAAACCCTACAATAATATTTAAAATCAGTGAAAAAAAATGATGACGGGTTAAAATATTTTTGCCTTTATTACTACTCTGAATCCTTTATTACCTCTCTCGAGTTCTACATTTGAATCTATTATTATGGCTAATACTCCATTAAATCTCTGGATTTAAGACTATGAGATTACCTAATCCAGCATTCCCCAAAACGTAATCTGTAAAACACTGGCTCTAAAAAAAACACTAACAGGTTGTTCTTGTGGGGAGCAGGGGGGGATTGGCAAGAATAAGTTTCCACAGTCCAACCAGACTGGAAAAATCAACATTATGTGGGCTTTTTAATGAAGATCTCAGAGATTTTCTTAATGCTGATGTGCATTATTAACTATGTGGTATTCTGACACACCATTATTTTATGCTCCACTAGAAAAGTTAAAAAGTTGCCAATGACACAATATTTTCTCACACGATGGTTTAAACTGCATCCTGATTATCGAGATGATAAAATGTGAGAATAGAATTGATACAATATGGTAGTATGCAGTTTCTCAATTTGACAATGAGATCAGTTTACATGGCTTTAGTAGAACCAGTGTTCCTCCGGTTACAATTCGGAAAGTGATAAACTCCTAGTCCAAAGTTCTCATGAGGAGACCAAGGCCTAACAAAGTTACTGGACGTGGTCACACACCTGGTTAATGAGAGCCAGGCTCTCTGGTCTGCAGTGTTCCTGCTTTAATTTAGTCATTCATTACATTTCTTTCTTGAACTCATGCTTTGTTGTGCTTTAACATGCCCATTTTTTACTCACCCATGTGCTCACAGTCCATTCCCACCCCCATGCCGCCATCCCCCCACCCCCACCACTTCCTGCTAATTACATCTACACATTCCTTCAATATCCTTCAGAAGAACTGTCATTGCTTCAGATCCTATTCCAAGAAGCCAGTCTGCCATTCTGCGCAGAAAGAGAGAGGCACGGCGCTTCTCACTTCTTTTACTCCCTCCCACCAGAGCAAACAAAGGAGGAAATATTTATATAGAATCATAAAACCATCAACTATATAACTTCTTTCATCCTATAGATAACAAAACTGGGACTTAAATGGCCATCTTTCTCACCAGAATGTACATTCCTTAAAAACAGAGATCACATTACTTACAATGTGCCATTATTTTGATACATAAGCTGATACTACTTATTTACACCCATTCATTAATTCCACAAATATTTATTGAACACTTATTATGTGACAGACACAATTCTACTTGCTGAAATGCAGTTGTGAACTAATAAGAGACAAAAAATTTCTGCCTTTCCAGGGATCACTTGGCAGGAACCAAGGATTTCCTACATTACAAATAGACTTTGGCCGATCACCTTTCCCAGACTTTTTTGACATCCCACCCCCCTCCTTTTTTAATTTTTCCAGTTTATTCCCCTTACAGCCGGGGATTAAAGTCACACAGAATAAATTCTGGGAAATGTGAGATAATGTTAACACCTGAGGGTTATATCTAATTGTGAAAGGTTTGACAAGAAAGTTCTATCATTCTTAGTTTACAGATGAAGAAAAGAATAAAGGACACAAAACAGATTCATGGGGCCAGAAAGCAAATTGGTGGTAGAAATAACCTAGTAAGTACAGACTAAGCTTCTAATCTGTTTCTTCAAATACTCTAATGATTTAAATTAACACTCCATTCTGTTTGTAATTATGTGGCTAAATATAATAAATGTATCTATTGTTGAAGGAAATGCTTATCCTAACAGTTGAGTGAATTTAAATTCTATAAATGTATAGGTCTTACAAATCACTTAAATAACTGATATCTTCATCATTTCATGGTATATTTTTTATAACATGCATTTTTAAGTGACTAACACAAGTGCAAACATACTAAATGTAAAAAAAGAAAAGAGAAAAATATTAGGGAGTTGAAAATAAACAAATGGAAATTTTCATCTTTTAAATAAATGCTTGATTTTTAATGCAAAGGCACAAAAAGTAATTAGAAATAATTTGCCATTGCATCTCAGTGAAATCTTTTTATTTCAAAGCACTTTAAATTAAACTGTATCTGGCAAAAACAGTCATGGAAATTTAATCCCTAATTAAAATGTTTAGGATGAAGCTATAAACTGGAAGAGACCGACGATGACGGTCCATCAAGTATGTAACCTCAATATTAGAGAGTCTCCGGGAACTGCCATGCAGTCCTCATTCCTTCATTAAACATATGTTTAATGACAGCAAAAGGTGGCTCAGGCTTATCTGAATAAATCCTTCTATGATCTGATAGGTAACATTACTGTGAACATGTTTAGATGGACAGACATCTAATAACTTCACTTATAAGATTCCCCCAAAGTCCATATTGTCTAGATAATCTAACCCTGTAGAATTATCATTTGTTTTCAGAACTCATATGTTTTATATTCTTTCCAGTCATTGTTAATTAGCTGACCAGTGAATTTCTCAAACTAAAATTTGTTCTTTTGTTTGTCCCCATTTTCATCTCTGTTGCTACTAGATGTTGCTACATATTTGGTAATTACTAATGTACATATGAAGAATTTATTCCATATTTACCAACAAATTAACAAAATCCGCATTTAACAAACCATATGCCCAACACCTTATTCATACAGATGTACTGTTCTATAATTTAGCCTTGTGCGCAAATAACTTTTAAAACTCATGTGGGAATTGGATGTCATACAGCAAGTTTTCAACATTAACATTAAAACTTTATTATGTCATAGAGCTACTAAAACATTTTTTTAGAAAAAAAATAGCTGCATCAGAGCACTCATTAGTCAACATTTTAAATATAATTTTTCTTAGTTTCCAAAAATATTTTAATTCACGTAAAAAACTATTCATGCATAACAATCAACATGTTAAACTAATAACATTTTCAAGATTATATAAAAATTTGAAACACAGCAAAACAAAATGTGAAATTTTCTTTCATTCTTGGGTGGTCTGCTGAAGAAAATTTAGTTGCATATAATACTATAAATTACTGTTAAATCACTATTTGGATTTAAGATAAGTTAATTTATGAAAACTTGTTTCAGTTTATAGAAAGTCCACACATGAAAGACAATTTCGATGAGATGTCCAAGCATAAGGGACTTGGATCCTAATGAAAATGGAAAAAGGTTTTGCACTCTACAAATATTGTTTGAACATTATATAAGCAGAAAAATTTGTGGTTTGTAAATCCACATGTTCTTAACGTAATATTCTTGACATACTTTTGTTTAAGTTTTCACAATGCACCTATGTGCTAATGAGAGCAGTACACGTTCATGCTGTGAAAGAATGTAAACCTAGCGCCATCTACTGGAAAAGTAGGTACCATTCAATCAATTAATTGCGAATTATTTTGTGAATTGTGTGAGTTGAAATTTGTATGTCTATTTTTTAAACACTATGTTCTCTAAAAAGAAATCTCCCTCAAAGCATTTTAATGTAATCAAAGAAGTTAGGTAAGATGAACATGTAAGACAATGGTGAAACTGAAGAATGGAGGGCATTCATCCAAATATGTAGCCGAGAATTCCACTGGTGATATGAATAAAGAAATCAGGATTACTGTGTTCTAATCAGAGTTTTTTATGTCGGTTTCACGTGTATCTTTTAGAACACAGGTTCTGAACCTGTGGTCAAAGAGCCCTTCCCTTACGAGTTTCAGAATATCTAGCAAAAACCTTTGCATTACATACAAAATTGTGTGTAGGTGCACATAAGTACTTTCTGGGAGAGAAGAGTCATAACTTTTATCAAAGAATCATGAAGACAGTTCATCTTTTCTTAACCATAAAAGGTTAAAAAATAAAACTGGAATAGAAGGCCAGCCTATGCAGTAGATGAACAGCACACTGATGATTTCAATTATTTTTTTTCAAGGTAAGTAAATATAATATTAGATGCCATTAATGAACTATTGCCAGCTCAAACTTGGACAGTAATTATTCTTACTTGTGGATGGTGCTTTGGTGCATATCTGTTGTAGTTCCTCTTTACAAATGCAAATTTTAAAGCACAGCAAACAACATTAATTTGCTCCAGAGAAAAGTGATCAAAAGAGCCGGAATTCCTAATTCTCATAATAAGCATAGTATGTACTTATTCCCTTCCTCAAAATTTTATCTACCACCAAAACCCCAACTGTTTGAGAGAAAAAAAAAAATAAAAACAAGTCTGGATAATATATATTGAATCTGTGTTACCCCTTTTTTGCTCTCTGTTAAGCTACAATGTGTTTTATATCTCAGGTATCAACTGCATTGGATAAAATGCAATAAAGTGAGAAAAGAGAAAGGAAATTGTTTTCCATAATATATTCAAAAGCCAACCAAACTATAAACTTTACTTTTAATCTTCCCATGCAAAAGAAGCTCAAGTAAATTTGTATTCTCTGTTTTAGCTATCACCTCACCTACATGTAAACTTTCCAAATGTTTATCCATTCACTTAACAAATATTTATTAAGTGCCAGGCATTGTGCTAAGCTCTAGAGAGTTCTAGTTATACAGATGATATTCTATGACTTGCAAACACCATTTGCAAAATATCTCTAAGGCTTGTAATTTCTACATTAGAATATTATGATATGGTATCTTTACGAGCTGCCCAAGAGCCATGTGGCTCTTCAATCCATGGTGACTGTAAAATACACCAATGAAGTCAAGTAACAACCACATATTATGTGTATGATGTTAAAGAGAAGTATGATTTATCACCGTAATTAGTACTATTTAGACAAATACTTTCACTTGGCTGGGGGCTACCATGCTATCTAGTCTAAGCTACAATTAGACTTAATTTTTATCAAGCACTGAAACTATGTATAAAACTGTGCTCCCTAATCCCTCCTCAGATAATGCTTCAGTCTTGATTTAGTGGTAAGGAATTCTAATGTTCAAATGTGGAAAAGATTTCTGTTCTCCCACCACAACGTGGCAGATTTTTCTATAAATTCCTAGCCATTAATTAGTTTCCAGATTTGATTAAGCCAAAGCCAAAAATAAAAACAAGTAACAGTTAATAAAATCACAGAATCTCAGAACTGAATAGATGATCTAATTTGAATTCTTCGTTTAAAGATAAAGAGACTGAGATCTGAAGAGGTTTACAGTCATGTTCAAGGTCACACAAGTTAACGACAGGGCTGTGGTTAGAGTTTTCTGACTCCTATCCCAGTGCTCTTTTAATACAAAATGAAACTGTTATAGGAAATTAAGACAAAATTCTGAAAGAGAAAGAAATTACCTTTAATTACAAACATGAATGAACCATAACTCAGATGCACTTAATGAGCTCTAAATTAAAATTATGCTTTATTTAAAAATAAGAAGTAAAAGAAGTCAAAGCTGAAAAATGATAGATCACTCTTCTGGGATGTGGCCTTCCTACAGGTCAATCCAGTTATAATCAATTTTAAGAGCCTGTTCCAATTATTTTTTAGTTCTGGAATTATTTTGTATTGAATAATACCTGAAATTAGTAGGGTACTGGCTAAGGGAGCAGAAATCTTTTTGATTTACAGAGAATTTTGTTGTAATAGGTTTTGACCAGGGAACAGTAAATTAAAGCAAGACTCCAGACTTTCACCTTAATTTCCCGTATCTCCAGTATTGGCCTCTTCCCTCCGTACTTACACAAAGTAATAAGGACCAGAATGCCCACTTCAACTTCTCTTTTCAAAATATAAATAGTTGGTTTTATTGCTATTGAACTTTATTTCTTCAACATTTCTATATTTCTTTTTTTTTTTTTAAATTTTTTTTTCAACGTTTATTTATTTTTGGGACAGAGAGAGACAGAGCATGAACGGGGGAGGGGCAGAGAGAGAGGGAGACACAGAATCGGAAACAGGCTCCAGGCTCTGAGCCATCAGCCCAGAGCCTGACGCGGGGCTCGAACTCATGGACCGTGAGATCGTGACCTGGCTGAAGTCGGACGCTTAACCGACTGCGCCACCCAGGCGCCCCAACATTTCTATATTTCTAACAGTAGAATTCTGTTAGAGAAGTGGATGGTAACAATTTTACTAATATTCAAGTCATAAAATATGTAAATGCTGGAAGACTGACTTTCATTAACACTGTAAAAAGTAACTGGTGCTTGAATGGCTAAGGAATTATGGAATACTCTTCTAGCCAATTCATCTAGCGGATTAAAATGGATTTGCAGGCCAGAAAAGCAAGAGACTGAGCTTCCATCAGTCCTGGATAGTTAGAATAAAAGAAACATGTATACAGGACTTGAATTCCGGTTCAGCAGGATGCATTAAGTAAAATAAAGCTATAAAAACAGGTTGAGATGGTTATTTCTCAAACATTAAGTGCATCTGTGGTTCGTATTAAAGTGAAAATAGTTAAATGAAAGATAGGACATATTTAAATGTTCTTAAAAGTCTATTATACTAGGAAAATTCATGATAGATCGATAGATAATAGATAAGATAGATAGACACAGAGACCTACAGTGAACTTAGTTAACATTTATATATTGTGCTTACTGAATTCCAGCCATTATCCTATGCACTTTTCACATCCTCATCTACTTCATCCCCTACAGCAACCTAATGCTATTATTAACTCTCATATTACAAATGAGGAAGACCTAGTACACAGCCAGTTAAGCGGCACGGCCAGCCTTCAAACTCAGACTCCAGAATCTGTGTGTTTAAGCCCTGTGCAGTAATGGTTACCGCTCAAGAATTATCAGTTTTGTCGAATTTATTGTTGAATCATTTTGATACCAAAATTTAAAGACACTTATATCTCAATTAAACAATTCCATCATGAAATCCTTTAATTCCATGATTCTAATATCTCAAGGAATATATTATTAATTATTTATTAACTAATGAGGTGTTTCTGTAAATACTCAGCCTCCTCTGTGTATAGAAAACTCATGTTACAAGAACAATATTGGTGCTTTTCACACTTTGGGGTGTTATTCAGCGGGAAACCTGGTTATATATAAACTAAATAACTCTCATATATAATGCATAGTTAGGAAAAAGTTCCACATGGCACAGGGACCGCGTTAATTGCTGTTCTCCCTCAAGCTCATGTACAATTCAGCAGGTAAACCTTGTCAGTTCTACAACCTGAATCTCTCTCGAGTCCCTCCCCCCCTTCTTTCCAAACCTGAGGCTCTCAGCACCTTCTGAGTCCCCTCCAGCCTCAAACTCAAATTCCCCCTGTGTTTTCCGTGGTGGCAATGCAGGGGCATGGCTGGCTCAGGGAGGAAAAAGTACTGACAGAGTGATTGGGGCCCTCAATGCATGAAGCTTCATTAGCCTCTCAAGTCACCACAAATAGACATAAAATCTATTTAACAACAACAACAAAAACAAGAGCCGTTTACTACTCAAATACAGCTTCAAAACAAAGGCCTTAGCCACCCTTCAAATCAGGCTGCCATCCCAGCCTTCTCAGAAACATCTGGAACCAGCATGGACTTTCCATCATACTAAATCAATAATCCTTATAAAATGCAAACCGAGTCATGTTATTTCACCTTCTTCCCCTTCTCCAGGATTTAAATTCCTTAAAACATCACCTAAGACATTTCATGATCTGGCTACCTTCCTTCCTCGCCTCGCGCTTGCGCTCCCCCACCCAAGCTGGCCATATTAAATAACCTGCCTCTCACTAGACGTACCTTGCTCCTTCGGGCCTTCGTGTCTTGCCCACGCTAGTCCATACCGGAGAGCTGTCCTTCCCACTCATTGGCCACCTGGCTAACTGATGCTTATAGATTGAGATTTAGCTTAGAAACTATATCCTCCACGAAGCCCTCCTTTAAACTTCAGAGACCTTCCCTCCTTTCCAAATGTTTTCCCCCCAACCAAAGAACGAGGACCACCCTTCTCTGAATTCCCCTAACGTCATTCAGCCCTATCACCACACAGTTCAACGGTCTTCACACAGCACCATTTCCACCCTGCGCTCATTAGAGAAATCAGCTTGATCTTCTGTATCATTATATCCTCACTGCCCCACACAATGCCCGGCACTCACAGTTAATATTCAGTGAATGTTTAATGAGCTGGAATTAAATTCTCTAGACAATATAGCAATAGAGATATGTATATTAATAGAAAATAGAAATAATGTTGATAATAATGTTCACACAAAATATCTGACCATTCTGACTTTCATAATAAAAGTAAAATATTAAGTTCATGCTATAGGCACATAAGGCAATTTTGGACTTTCATGCCTCATTTGTGTAACAAGCTGAAAATCACATTTTTTAAAAGTATAGTGAGTGGTTCTAAATTAAGAACCAGTTGACACATGCATGCTATATATGTTCTGTTTATTTGGTCATTGTTAAGTACAACATCATTTCTTTTTGACTATAATAAATAAGTAACTGTATTATACTACGGTTGTTCATTTTCATTTTTCTGTTCCCAAAGTAATGGCCACATGTGAAACGAAAACCATTTTCATTATCCTTCAACAAGAGATGAATATCCTATTTGGGTGATTTGGGGCAGTTTCTTATGAAGACTGCCAGCCTCTCATGAACATTATGATTTTCAGATGTGTAGTGTGCATTAAAGAACAAGAAGATATCATGAAATATTAGTGACAATTATAAACTGAACAAGGAAACTGGACAATGTTTCCAAGGGTTATAAGGATTGTGGAAATGAGTGTTACTCCAAGTAGAGTGGTGATTTATAACCAATTTCCGTCTTCAAATTAGGGTCCAAGTGAAAGAAAACGGAATTTAGCAAAACGTTCTGGTGTATCATTTCCTGCAGCAGAAACACCCACCCAGACCAGTGCCCTCACTAGGTACAGGACAAGAATCAGCAACCTGAGGGAAGCCCACAGGCTCGCAGGGCTACTGGCTGGCTCTTTGTCACCAAATGCAGCAGGTTGAATGCAGACATCACTGTGATATCTTCACCAACAAAACGAGAGGCAAAGAACAGGGGCAAGAGCTGAGTAGGAGAAAAAAAAAGAAAACAAAAACAAATTAAAACATCACAAATGTTAATTAACCACATTCATTGCACAATTGATGGTTACGGTTTTATCTGGAACTGAACACATACACACAGTGGTAATAAATTTCAAATGCCTATTTTTCAAATGGTGAGCTTACTTGCAACCCAGGCTTATTTACATCTTATGAAAAAAACATACAAGATATAAAAGTGTAATCTGTGAACACACTTTGCAAGAGGTCAGAAAAGAGACCAAGTTTAAAACAGTTGAAAAGAATCAGCATTTACTGAGTCCATACCATGTGAGAGGAACCGTCTGGGGCCTAATACACACATTGTATCATTTAATTCTTACAATAAACCTAGGAGGTAGGTTTTATCCCCCAGTACATATGTGAGGAAATCGAGGCTCAAAGGTCCAAGGGCACATAGCAAATAACCAGTGGAAAAGGTATTAGAAAACCCTGTTTTATCTCACTGCAAAGCCACGCTCTTTCCTTTATACCATGTTGCCTCCTTCCAGCAATTATTTGTAAATCTCCCTCCCTGAAGAAGACTGTAAAATATTGCAAGATGAAGAGAATCCTTTTGTTACAGTTTCTTTCTTAATCTTTTTTTTTTTTTTTTTAAATAGAGAGCCAAATACCCTACAGACAACCAGGAGACTTCACTTTAGAATGTGTTGAGTTTGAACAAAGCATAGCAAATAGGAATTTCCAACGGATCTTGTCATTTATAATTTCTAGGCCAATTCTGTGAGTAATATTCACAACCTAGCCTTAAAAAGGCTAAAACTATTTTATAAAGGTTTTGGAAATGAATCTATGTGGAAGAATCTCAAAACTGTGTAAGTGTTAAACTTTAGAGAAAAGTTCAGCTGGTATTTTCCTTCAAGTTTTGCACGATCTTGGCCACTGATAAACTTCAAACGAAGCCTGGAAAATACTAGATTAATACTAACTTCTAATAATTTATTTTAAGTTGGCATCACAAGTGACCTTAACCACTAAATGTCCAAAAATGGACATAAAATGAAAGTCTTATTCATTTCCTGGCCCTCATCCCCCCAGAATAAAAGTCTGTTCCTGGTCTCTTCTGACATCCTTGAAGAACAAACACATAATAAACAGTAATGTATTTTACCAAATCACTCTGGAGTATATCTGACAGAAATCTGCTTGTATTAACATACCTGAACTCTGACTTCTTCAAACTAAACTCACTACAAACCTAAAACATTTTTGTGTTATGAACTGGAGACAAAAGGGAGGAAGAGGGAAGGTAAGTATCACAATGCACAGCCGAAAAGAACCATTAAACATAAATAAACATGTCATTTTCACGAGTGACTGCAGAACAGGGAAAAGAGCATTCCTTTGGAGCAGACTACTGACTAATAAAAGATCAAAGGTCTATACCTCACAACGCTATAAATAAAAACGTATTTTTTTTTCCATGTGACCTTCTCCGAGAGGAATAAAGTGTGCACGATGAATGTAATTACTTAGCGAAGCTGCTGCCTCATTGTGCTCCCACAGCTGACCATAAAACGTCTTCCTATCCTGTTTCATCAACTGCGGTACCAGGCGGCCTGCGCGCCTACCGATGGCCTCGGCCATCTGGCTTGTGTCAAAGCCAGCACACAGGAAGAAAGGGAGTGATGTCACTCTGCAGGTCAGGCAAAGAACAAAGATGCATTCTACAATTAAAAGCTGGGGGCCTCGAATACCGGGGGGCCCTCCAGCGTGATATGACTGTGTGATTTAACGTCCAGACTGGTGCATTTCTTTCTACCCAAAGAGCCAGGGCTCCATCTAGTGGTAAATTAGTTTTGCCCAGTTTTCTTTAAAAGCAAACCCCTGAAGTGTTACATTCGCACCAAGAAAGTAGAACAACTAAAATGATCAACTTTTAGAGCAGTCTAGTATTTTTGCACTGAAGAATGCAAAAAGCATATTCATCACAATGCTCTCCATTTTAAAATCCTACGAAGCACACATCTCATAGGTGAGGATTTGATAGAACCCTTATATTTTTAAAGCTCTAACCCTAGTTATAGCAGAAAAAGCAGCTAATTTTGCAAACTGCATGTAAAGTGACATTACTTACACACTACTCTGAAAATATGTAGCTAAGATATAAGGTGAAAAACAGTTCTAAAGAACGGACACGTGCATCCAGATGCCTTGGTGAAATCCAACTCAATCTTCTACATCAACAGAACACAAGAATCACAGTCAATATGGCTCTAACGTGATGCCAAGAGCAACTCTAGGACAGAAAAAGAACTATCTTCAGGCTGAACTGATTTATGTTTTAATTAATGTTTTCCACTTACATTTGCAGTAAATGGAATTAAATATTTTGACAAAGTGATCTAAAATACAGAACACATTTGCACAAAAGATGGGCTAGCACAGCGGATGCGTGAGCTATGGGGTCAGATGACCTGGGTTTGAACGTGACCCTGCTCCTAACTGGCTGTGTTATCTGGGACAAACTGCTCACCCCCTCGGTGCCTCAGTTTCAACTCTAAAATAAATGAACTGATAAAAAGCACTTGGAACAACTTCTGGCACAGAGTATATGCTTGGCAAATGTTAGCTGTTATTATTATTGTTGTTTACATGCACAAATATTCACTGTATTTTAAAATTACATGAATTAGACATTTCTAACAGCCCATTTACACCCAATCCTATTTAGATATAGCAGGCCATTCTCCAAAGACAGAATCTTTTTTAGGCCAGAAAAACTTACTACTCTTTGATGCATTTCCACAGTAAATTATTACCCTAACAAAAATGGTAGGATCGAGATATCCTAAGGCTAACCGTTCATGAAACCCTTGGCGTGTGGCAGGCACTGCTCTAAGCACTTCAATTTACTGGCTCTTTTAACCCTCATGGCCTTAAGAGATACATATGATCATTTTCCCATTGTTAGATGTAGAGGCATAGAGAGGTTAAGTAATTTGGCTAAAATCCTACATCCACTAAGGACTAGGGCACTTAAGTAATTGGACTGAAATGATTTAATAGATTTGAACACAGGCCATCTAGTTCCAGGGCCAGTGCTCTTAACCACACAATACAATTGACAATGAAAGCCTGAGGCTGTACCAACCCACTCTAAATACTTGATTCCATGTTTCCCTACTAGATAATGTGACTGACAATAAACATTCAATAAGGATTCAATTAACTCAAGAACATTATTTGAAGATTCTCTCCCTTGACACTGAGTGAAACAAGTAGGGACTTACGGAAGAAAAAAAGTCCAAGACGTTCTCAGATTTCTAGATTTGCTCTTTCTGTCCACCAGGTGCAACTTCCCTTTCTCTTTCACTTTCATTATTTTTTCTCTAAACCCCTTGGATACACCTTCGGGATATCTCCTAAAGATGTCTAGAATTGACTCCCCTTGAATCTACCAAAGCTTCAATATGTTGATAATATAGTACTTTTGAGGGCCAAGAAACTCAATAGCTACACCTCCCCACACGCCCGGAAAAAAAACAAGTTTCCCTTTGGCAGCTTTCTTCCCTTTACCCTCCCTGAGCTGCCTGGGTGAGGGCCCTAGCCAGAAACAACCCTAGTCCAAAAAGAGGCAAAAGAAGCACATGCATCTGAGAAGTGACAATTTTTGGGGAAAGAATTGACATTAAACACCCTGAAGAAATTAGCACTGAGCAAAAATCTAATTCTCCAAGTTTATTCTCAACTTCCTCACTTTGGTATTGCCTCTGATTCAAATAATTGCCTAGCAGAATAACATTTATAAGTAATCAACATGTTGTGTTTTTAATGCCAGACACACGCCCTATGCATCTTTCTAATTTCCCAGAATATCTAGCACATCATTTTGAAAATATCTGGTGTTTAAACACTGGTTGAACAACATCTAACGCAGTATCACACCATGCATTAAGAATAGAATCAGATTACATGATAGTCCATAACTTTCTGATTAAAACTTTTTGTTGATTCCCCAATGCGTATTTCAGGGTTTCCCAAACCATGTTCTGAGAAACAGGAGATACCCTTCCAAACAAGTCTGTAGTCAAATAGTTGTGGAAATGCTATCCAATATAAATAATCCAAGAGGTTTCACAGTAAATACCTGCTTAACTGTCTCAACTGGTGCCTCTCAAATCGTTTTGACCATACAAAACCCTTTCTTTCCTATCACCACCCCACAAAACACATTCTGGTAAATCTTTTGGGTGAAGTCCAAATTCGTAAACAAAGCATCTGAAGTTCCACATCTATCTGTCACCTAACTCTTGAGACTTTTCTTTTACCATACCTCTGCATCCCACCCTGCCCCATGCTCCTGCCACACCGGGATACTCATAATTTCCCCCAAGTAAGTTCACTGTTTCCCACTTTTACCTTCACGTCCTTCTTCATTCCATATCCTTACTCTCCTCGTCACCATTCCTAACCTCTCCCATCTGGCCTCCACTGAGGGGCCAATACGCTATCACATCCCCTAAAACAATTTTCAGGGCACTAATTGCTTATGTCTCTGTCTCCCTCTTCTGGATTATAGAGTTCCTAAGCATAGTGATGGTATCTTTCTTATCTTGGTATCCCAGTATCCGGCACCCAATAACCACTCATGTACTGAGTGACAGAATGACTCCATGAATGACTGACTCCATGGATCATCATTTCCCACCTTGCTATTTATCTCTGCTGTCTCAACTGCTAACAGTGCTTAAAGGTGAGAATTTGAATTAAAACCAATTGGTTCTTTCACAGGAATCAGCAGTTCCTACAAAGAGGTGAGAAGTTGAAAACACAATCTGACTTGAGAGCCAAAGATAATTCAAATGCCCTACTTTGGTCAAAAATTTTTACTTCTTCCCCATCTTTTTTTCCCCCCAGAACTCTGCCATCCAAAAATTTGACTAAAATTAGTTTGTTGGTTTTTTGGTTTGGGTTTATTTTTATTTCCTTTTACTTTTTCCCTTGCAGTTGAACAATAAACTGCCAAAGAGAGATGGTATAAACGGAATCCAGAGAACTCGCGAAGTTGATAATTAGCCCCAGAATAAATGAGCTGATTGTCCTAGTGGATTTAAAATGTCAAACCTAAAGGTCAAATCTCTTTCCAATAAATACCAAAAGAATGTCTACATCAGTGGTTTTCCACAGGCTGGTAAAATATCCCCCGAAAACTGCTGGGGTCAACAAAGAGCAGACAAATTTGAATTTTGTCAAATAAAAATAAAATAAAAACAAAAGCCCAAACCCTAATCTCACCATACTATCAGAAAAGAAAGACTGTTAACACCAAGACTAGAAAAAGAAATATTCTGAATAGAATATAGTTAGTTTTGTGGGAAAATTTTTTCATTGTTGCTGCCTTTGTTCCATTATGAAAAGAAGAAACATCATGGGCCACCAGTTGAGAACCACTAATCTAAATGTCTACCATAAAGTTCTATAAAAATATTGTTGTTCTTATTAGCACAGTGCCTAGCACAGTTTATGTTCAGCTAATGTTTGTTGAATGAAGTGTTCAATTACGTCATTTACTTCTTGCAGTCAATAGGCCATTAGCTACTGGACATCCCTTTTGTTAAGCAAAGATCTGTTTGCATTTGTTACAAGAAACAGCCAGAATCCTGGGCTATTCAGAATCCTAAGTCAATCTTCCAAACCACTTAGAGATAACACTTTGAAGATAAGGAAGTTTTTAAAGTTTATTTAATTATTTATTACCATTATTTTTAAATCCAAGTTAGTTAACATATAGTGTAATAATGGTTTCAGGAGTAGGATTTAGTGATTGATCACTTACGTATAATACCCAGTGCTCATTCCAACAAGTGCCCTCCTTTTTTTTTTTTTAATATTTGTTTATTCTTGACAGAGAGAGACAGAGAGAGAGAGAGAGAGAGAGAGAGAGAGAACAAGTGGGGGAGGGGCAGAGAGAGAGAGTGGAAGAGAGGATCTGAAGCAGGCTCTGTGCTGACTGGCAGAAAGCCCGATGCAGGGCTCAAATTTATGAACGGGGAGACCATGACCTGAGCTGAAGCTAGACGCTTAACTGACTGAGCCACCCAGGCACCCCCCCAACAAGTGTTCTCCTTAGTACCCATCACCCATTTAATCCATCCCCTCACCCAACACCCCTCCAGCAGCCTTCAGTTTGTTCTCGAAGAGTCTCTTATGGTTTGCCTCCCTGTTTTTATCTTATTTTTCCTTCTCTTCCCCTATGTTCATCTGTGAAATAAGTCAGTCAGAGAAAGACAAATATCATGACTTCACTCATATGTGGAATTTAAAAAACAAATATGATAAGGAATTTTAAAAAGTTACTCAGTTCATCTATATACATTCCTGGGGAAAACAATGTGCTAAGAGCTGATGAATATGCAAAGATGTAAGATATAGTCTGTGCTACCAAAAAATATACTAACCTAGATGGAAACAGAAGACATGCACTAAATGCCTTCCTTAGTAGAGGTGGAAATAAAGTACATGGAATTATAGAGAAAGGAATATTGCTTCTAACTTCGAAGGAGGGAGTGGCAGAGAACCAGGGGTGTTGAGAACCAAAGAAAAGCTACATAAAGAGCTTTTTTTTTTTTCCCCTTAAATATCTCTGGGGTTAGTAATTTTTTAAATTTTTGATCTCAGGATCTCTTTACACTCCTAAAAACTATCAAGGACTCAGGATGTCTTCTGTTTATATGGTCATACCTATCAATACTTAGCATATTGAAAATTAAAATGAGTAATTTCAAAAATATTTGCGTATTCAATTAAAAAAATAAATATTTTGGGGCGCCTGGGTGGCGCAGTCGGTTAAGTGTCCGACTTCAGCCAGGTCACGATCTCGCGGTCCGTGAGTTCGAGCCCCGCGTCAGGCTCTGGGCTGATGGCTCAGAGCCTGGAGCCTGTTTCCGATTCTGTGTCTCCCTCTCTCTCTGCCCCTCCCCCGTTCATACTCTGTCTCTCTCTGTCCCAAAAATAAATAAACGTTGAAAAAAAAAAAATTAAAAAAAAAATAAATAAATAAATAAATATTTTAAATGACATTTTTAGTGAAAAATAACTGCATTATCCAAAACATGAGTTTTTTATTTTTGCAAATCTTTTCTATCTGGCTTAACAAAAAAAAAGCTGGATTTTCATGTGTCCTGTGTTCAATCTGTTGTGATATGTTGTTTTGGCTAAACTATGCATATATGAATATCTTGCCTCACTCAGGTAAGTTCTTGGAAAGGGAGGAATATTTTAATAACTTTTTCAGAGAATTATAGGTATTCTTCTTTGATATTATACCAAAACTCAACGAAATGATCATCTGAAACTATTATCAATAAACTTTTCATACAATTACATTAAACTCAATGGTCTATCTTGCATTTTGAATGGATCATCTAACTTTGCGTGATTTTATAACATCATGCAATGTTCATTTGGGTGATGCAGATCTTTCCTAAGTTGACACATTTCATTATCAATATCAAAAATTATATTCATTAATATCACTGCTGATTTCATCAGAAAAGTCTTTAAACACTGAGAAGCTGTCAAACAAGCTCATGGTGGCAGGCACAAGTTTTCCAAACTTTTATTTTTTACCTTGAAAGCTCGAATTTATCATTACCAACAATGCCGTCGGCTGTTTTCCTTAAAGTGGCAGCAGCACTTCATTCACTAAGAAAATGCATGCCAAACCCAAGTCGAAATAAGCACAATTTGTCTGTTGGTCATTCTGTCAAGCAAAATGGTGTTCCAAACAATTGCACAAGTGCTTTGCCCGGAGACAACCATTGTTCTTTGGTGTGCAGAAACACTTTATAAAATGCATTTCCCATTACTTCACACAGAATATTACAAAGATATGTAATCAAGGTCAAGATTTAATAAAATTAATATAAATTTTACTACTTCATCAAGGACATTCTTATGTGAAAATGGCTTTTTCCTCGCACGGGTATGTTAATAAAGCATAAAATGATTACTAATAAAGTTTGTTGCCACAAAACCTTGATTCGTACTAAGATACCAGCAGTGTTATCCGCTTTGGCTTTTCCAACATCAGTGCAAATGTCAGCACAATGAAAACAGGAAATAATATCTTGGTACTAGTAGGAAAATAGTTTTCACTTCATGAATCCCTTGAAAGGGTCTAAGAGACTCTAAGGGTCCTCAGCCCACACTTCAAGAACTGCTAGTCTGGCATATTGCTTGGCACATAGCCAGCACAATGAATCTTCAATAAATATTTGTGGAATAAATGAACAATGAACAGAGAAATACATGTATAATTTATCCCATGATGTTTGAGAAACAAGTGGTTAGAAAATAATATCAGTAGTCTATTTAGACTTCTCACTACTTCTAGAGGTAATTAGTACATTTCCTATTTCATATAGTCTGTGGACAAATGCGAAATGTTAAACTGTTTTATCAAAATGAAGAGGGTAGTCATGACAGGTTTCTGAAAGTAACAATCAGAATGTTACAACCCAGTTTTCTCAGCACCAATCTTTGAAATTCACAAAATCACGTGTACTGATAAAGGAGAAGAAAACAAATTCTGAATTAGTGTTATAGCTACAAAAGGGAAATTAACTTGTTGATAAATTCACTCAACATTTCTGAACCTATATCATACACATGGTACTATTAATCCATGTAATGCCTACCAATAAAAACCTGCAAGTGGAATAACCAAAGAATTAGACCTTTTGGAAATGCTTGACAATAACAGAAATGTATCATTACATAGGTTTAGAACTAGAAAAAAATCTTAGAGAACACCTAACACATCAGTTTTTGAACATGAACTCACCACCCACCACGGGTAAAATATGAGTTATGAAGTGTTTCACAAGTAATTTGTTAAAAATTTACTTACTTAAAAGTTTAATGTGAGACAGAGCATGAGTGGGGGAAGGAGCAGAGAGAGAGGGAGACACAGAATCCAAAGCAGGCTCCAGGATCTGAGCTGTCAGCAGAGAGCCGGACATGGGGCTCAAACTCATGAACCATGAGATCATGACCGGAGTTGAAGTCAGAGGCTTAACCCGACTGAGCCACCCAGGCACCTCAAAATTAACTTTAGATGTCAAAGTTTGAGAATAAGATTTTTAAGAAAACTAGGATGTATTTAGAGTTATCTCTTTAACAACGTCACCCTGGTTTTACTAGTTTTCTGACATGTTTTCTTGAGTGGGAGAGAGAAGAGTGGAGTTAGAACTCGAACCAGGAATGTGCGGCCTAGACCATCTGTTCCTCGAGTCTATAATCACAATCTGCCGTATGACTATGTGACTATGCTGCTCACAAAGTATCAGCCATCATGTGTATCTCAGTGGGAAAAAAAAATGGGAGAAACAATGAACTGATCCAAATCTCTTATTCTGTAAACAGCAAAACAGAGATAAAGAGACTTATCAAAGGTCAGACAGCCAGCTGGAGACAACGTTAAGCTAAAATCCCTCTTGTCTACATTCTGCAGCATCTACATTTTATTATTCAGTTCACATACAAAGTAAGAAAAGGACATAAAGAAGTGTACCTAATATTGGCAATGCAAAGGTTACACTGTGTCCATTAGGGTACATCAATGGTATAATTAAAACAGAAATATGGACAAAAGCCCATCTTCTGATGTCAATTATAACTTTACTGAACGCTATTTTTTTCAGGATTCCTGTTTTGAAAAGCATCTAGTCAAATACAGGGATTTATTCATTCTCACAGTAACATTTTATGACTTCTATCTCCAATATAAAACATAAATCTTTTTATTCTAAAATGTACACTGATTTCATAGCTCATAGCATCTACATTATATGTTTCATCTAAAAAGTATTTCTTAATACTTAAAAAGTGCCAATGAGAAAGCAAAACCCGCATCAATCATTTTTGATTACTACAAACAATGCCTTCAGAATTTTTCAGTATGACTGTTTCATTTTGTTGTGTTTACATAGTACAGTTTCCTTTTGCTTTTCTGGTACTAGAGTTCAAATTCAAACTTTCTCACTGACGAGTTAGGTTTCATTTGGCAAGTTTCGTTCTGAGCTTTGAGAATCTTATCTGTAAACACGGAATTTATAAAAGCTTCCTTGCAAGACTGCTACTAGAGGAGCACCTGGCACAGAGACACCTCTCAATTAAGACTACTAGTCCTGGGCGCCTGGGTGGCGCAGTCGGTTAAGTGTCCGACTTCAGCCAGGTCACGATCTCGCGGTCCGTGAGTTCGAGCCCCGCGTTGGGCTCTGGGCTGATGACTCAGAGCCTGGAGCCTGTTTCCGATTCTGTGTCTTCCTCTCTCTCTGCCCCTCCCCCGTTCATGCTCTGTCTCTCTCTGTCCCAAAAATAAATAAACGTTGAAAAAAAAAAAAAAAAAAAAAGACTACTAGTCCTTCCTTAAGTAACATTCTGTATTGATTATTCGTTAATACCACCCCCCACCATGGAATTTGCAGAACTGAATGTCAATGCCTCTTCGTGACATCTTATATAGTTGATTTTCCTTATTGAAACATTCTTCACTTGTTCTTTCATTTTTAATTTTTCTAAGTTTATTAATTTTGAGAGAGAATGTGAGGGCAGGAGCAAACAGAGAGAGAGAGAGAGAGAGAGAGAGAGAGAGAGAGAGATTCCCAGGCAGGCTCTGCACTGTCAGTGCAGAGCCCAATGCAGGGCTCAACCTCACCATGAGATCATGGCCTGAGCTGAAGTCAGATGCTTAACCCAGGCGACCCTTCGCTTGACTTTTCTATGACACTACACAGTATCATTTTCTTCCTCCCTTTCCAGAAATCACTTCTCTATCTCTTGTTGTATTTCCTTCTGATTTCCAAACTATGGTTATGCTTCAAAGCTACCTGTTCAGTGCCCTGTGTATTTCTATTTAATCTCTTTCTTGCACATCTCACCTACTCTTACGACTTCAACCATGTGAAGATGCAGCTCCAACACTGAATCAGGCTCTAATGCTGCATCTCTAATATCTATTAGATAATAGCACCAGCTTGCATCTGTGCACTGTGTTCTAATTTACAAGACAATTTCCTATAAATGGTGATATAGTCTTATATAGCTTACAAGAAAGAATCTTTAGTCACACTTTATAATATCATTCAAATATTTTGCACCCATACATCTTACTTGATATTACTATTAATGATAATCATTTTTGAGCACCTGCACTAGGTCATTTTGTATGTAGGTATGTATCATTTAATCCTCTTATCAACCCTCAGGCAGGCATTCCTATATGTTGTAGTCATTGGTGCTATTTGCCGAGCATTTCTGACTCTCCGTTTTCCAGGCAAATTAAGAATGCACTTCCTGACCCCCTGTGATCGAGTGAGACCATGTCATTAGTTCTGGGCAATAAGTTGTGAACATAAATGATAATGTATGTCACCTCTGAGACACAGCACTTAATTGTTGCTATGAGACTCTCCAGAACTTTCTTTCCCTCTCCAAAAGTGACCAGTAATTTCTATTAATTAGATAGTGGCTGCTCCATTAACGATGATCCTAGAGTCCCCCCACTGACAATGAATGTGCAATACAAGCACGAAATAAACCTTCAGTGTTTTAAGCCACTGGGATTTGAGGATTATACATTCCAGCAGAATCTCTGGTTCAGAGAATAATTTGCTTGAGGTCATAAGGCCAGTAAATGACGCAGCCAGAATTTGAACTATGGTCTCTATTAATCTCTTCTACCACATGAAAAATTCTTCAAGGGCAGTGACTCTTGTGCTCCAGATTGTGTCCTTGTTTGGGAAAATAACTGGGTCTGGAATGATTAGAAGTCCAATACGAAAGACAACGAGACCACCTTGAAAAGCCCAGAATCTCTCTCATTAGTCAGCCCTTCTATTCCTAAATACCCCAAAGAGATTCTTACCTTGGTCAGAAAACACAGCTCTCCTCTCATACTCAGATATTAAAGGAGAGACCTACTTCACCTTGGATCACCTGGAGATAACAAACCAGTCTCAGTCCTTCAAGACAAAAGTTTTCATTCAGCTGCAAAACTAACTGAGTAGTTCCTGGTCACAATAAAATTCCTGAATACAATGAACCTAATTCCTGAAGTGACTGAAAGAAAGCTCCCTGAGCACTAACCATATTCCTTCGGTGCTGCTTCTCTTATGGAATAAACAAGTCAGTGCCTAGATGCAGACCTTAGAAATACAGTGCCCTGATTTTAATCAATGTATGAAAAAAGAAAAAGAAAAAACAATCCATTTGCCATGACTTATATCCTTTCCAGTGGCCCAGAGATCATGACCCTGAACCTAAGAAGAAGGAACTATGGCAACAGCTCATTTTTTTTACCTGAAAGTAAATAAGTATGGAAGTAACAATATGAGCTTTTAGAGACCAGCTACACACAGAGATTTGGCTGCAGTTTCAGAAGAGAAGGCAAACATTAGTAACATCACGTTTTAAAACAAAAAGAACATTTATATTGTGGACAAAATGTACAGAAGGCCAGAAAGAAAGGTAGAGGAAGGGGTAAGAGTATCAGGACTTCATAAAGTAACACCAAGAGATAATAACTAGACCAGAAAATGCTAATTGACTCTTAGAATCCACTCTTCCTTCTTTGTGTTAGTAATAGAACCCTCTGCAATTTTTTTTTAATTTTTTTTTTAACGTTTATTTATTTTTGGGACAGAGAGAGACAGAGCATGAACGGGGGAGGGGCAGAGAGAGAGGGAGACACAGAATCGGAAGCAGGCTCCGGGCTCTGAGCCATCAGCCCAGAGCCCGACGCGGGGCTCGAACTCACAAACCGCGAGATCGTGACCTGAGCTGAAGTTGGACGCTTAACCGACTGAGCCACCCAGGCGCCCCAGAACCCTCTGCAATTTTAGCTGAACATACTGCTACCTTTCTCAGCCTCCCTTGCTGAGACCATGATATTAAGTTTTGGCTGACGGAAAATAATTCGAAAGATCGCGTCACCTCCTTTACAAAGTCACTTACTTCAGCCGTCCTCTTCTTTGGGAAATGGCAACGACTGTAGCAGCATGCCTGGACCGTGCCATGGAAGCTACTTGAATGGGAAGGCAAGCCACCTGTGGGCTATTACCTACCCTGGGCTACTGTGGGAGAAAAAAGAAACTTTTGCTCACGTAAGTCACTCTCCTTGGAATCTTTGTCACAACTGCTTGGCATGTAGCCTACCAACAGCTGATGAACAAATATTTATTGTTACAAAAGTGAATAGTAAGGGAATTTCAAAGTCAACAGCGGTAGACAGATTGGAGAAGAGAGCGCAGATAGATCCTTATTTTTCATGACTGGATATCACACAAAACAGATGAATCAAGAAGCAGTGCTATAACTATATTGACTAAAATTAGGGAACTACCAGAACGATTTAAAAACATTACTCCAGAAGAATGACACAGAGATGGAGACGGGGGTGGAGTTGGAGATGGTTCCCATGTACCAAGAACCATGCGCAGGTTTTTCATAAAAATAAAGCTTATACGTGCAAAAAAGATGGAATGCCTTAACGGACCATTTCACCTAAAGAAAGAGTTGCTAAGGTAGGCTGACTAAATCCTACGCCTGGGACTATCAACTACAGTATCTACATCTATCACTAAAAGAGTATTTTTAATGAGTTGAATATAAGCCCTAAACATATGTGTCCTTAAATCATGTCTCAAATATTTTAAGTTAGAACTCTGCCACCATTCCAGGAAAATAGAAAGTTTTAGCACCGGAAACTGCAAATAAATATTTGCTCTTGTACCAGAATTTTAGCATTCCTCCCCTCCAAGTTTATGTTCTGCTGCAGAACATAAGAAAATTATACAATGAAATTCTCATGACGGTATGTGTTGTGGCTTGAATCTGATAGCGCAGATAAAAGAGAAGTTTTATGAAAATGGACTCCTATCACACTGAAAGATAAAGCTTCACGGCCTCTATCAACTACCCTTTGATCCCAAGTTGGACTTAGGAGAGAGGAGAAGACATGAATGAAATCATAGAGCGAAAGATATATAATATTTTACAAAATGTCTTTCTACTTTGTCCCACAGTAGTTTTCTTTACTAATTTTAGGTGGTCAAATCACGTTTTTAAAAGAATTTGGGTTTTCCATATGCATCTCAAACTATTCATTTGTTTGTTTCTTTACCAACTTATTATTGGTAAACTCAATTTGTTTCTTTCTGTACTAACTTGTTATTCTTTCTGTATTCCTGATCCTGTTAAAAACTACTTCCATCCACCCAGTCACTAAACTCCAAATCTGAGAGTCATCCTCATTTTTTTTTTTTCATTTTAACCATTCATATCTAATTGACACTAAGTGCTGTCAAATTTATTTCCAAGATACTGCTCAAATACATCCTTTTCTTCTCATCTTTCATCTAGAATGCAGTAATGGCCCCTTATGGTCTTCCTGCCTCTAACCTGAGTCCCCTCACATCTACCCTCCCTACTGCTGCAAAAGTGCTGTGTACTAGTTCTGACCATGTCAATAGCCCGCTTCAAGTGCTTCCAAGCTCACTAGCACCTACAAGGGAAAATTCAGCCAATCTGGACAGGCATTCAAGACCTATCAGCGTCACTTCTTTTCCTGCTTGTATAACTTCTGCCCTCAACACTCCCTGGTACATGATAGGCTCCATGAACTCTCTTGTCCTTTACTTTGACTCTAGTACCTTACACAGTGCCTAACCCCTAGTAGGCATTCAGTAAGTATTTTTTGATAAATAAATACTCTGTTCTGATGGTGGCCAACTATTTATCCTACCCTCGACACAACACCCACAGACTCATAAAAGGAATGAACTCTTCATTTTTATCCTTCAAGACCAGTTTAGACATCATTTCCTCCAGGAAACTTTCCCTCATGGTGGTTCCACACACTCCTCTCCCTATCCCTTCCATTAGAAAGGAATCAACTCTTCTTCATAGTAGTTCTTACTTCAGTGCCTCTATTATTATAACTACTTCTGCACGTTAGAGTTTCAGGTTTATATATATGCCTCTCCTACAACCTCCTTGAGAATAGTCAGTGGTATTTGCCACTGTAAAATAAAGGCTCAATAAATGTTTTCATGGAACCAAACTCAAATGTCACTTCCTCTGTCTTCCCTCATCTCTGTGCATAACATCCCAGTTCCCGTAAGACTAGAGTCCTATGCTCTATCTAGTCAATGTGGTATACAGGAAAGAGGCAGAGCTGGGTTCAAATTCTGACTCCATCACTTAGCCCACGTGATAAATCTTGAGCAAATCAGTTACTTTCTCTGATCCTCAGTTTCCTTACTTACATAATGTAGATCATAACACTTACTTCATTAGGTTTTGGAAGGATTAAATGAGATAATATTTTTGAAAGCAATTAGCAGACTGCTCAATGAATTTTGCTCCCCTTACTGAAAAGAAAAAAAGTAAGAGCTATCATGTAGAGACAGAAATAGAACATGAAAGAGTGTGTATGTATGTGTGATGTGTGTGCATGTGCATATATGTGCATATATGGCAGCGTTTAATTAGCTTAGTTTTGGACCAGGTTAAGAATGAGGTGCTTGTCTAACAGACAACTAAGATTAATTTGAGATTAGTTTTTCTATTACAGCAGTATGTTTCAGCGACTGCCAAAAAAAAAAAATCATATCTTTGACAAAAAAATTTCAAGTTTTGCAATCATCTGTTTCAGTCGTTCACACAGAGTGATCTAACTTTATGCGTGAGTGAGACTAATGTACTAATAAAACAGAAATCTGACAAAGTAAACTTTTGGTCAACTCTAATTTCAACATTTCAGTAAGAGTTAGAAAATACTGTTGCAATGCACCTAAAAACTGTCAATGTCACTCACAAAGATAAAACTGTTCTAGAACTTATAATGAATTTTGCATCATGACTCAGAATTAGAGGTACTGAATTTCCAGTACTAACCTTGTGACTGATACTAATTTGTCACTTGAATGCCAGTAAATTCTATTATTCTTAGGCTCTTCTTCCAAACAGATGCTAGCAACTTTTTATATTTCATAATTACACTATTATTTACATTCGGGTTATTCTATAAGCATTTCAAAGCCTCCTAATTGTGCTTTATTGGATTCCTCTTATCAATTAAATGTTGTTTTGCAAATAAAGGGCTTACATGTTATATAATAACACTCTGTAATTCCTTCAGATAACAAGAGAGCTCAGGAAACATGCATGCATATATTCTGCATGCAGGGGGAAAAAAGGCCTCAAGGATGAACTCTAGCCAAATGATACAATGATCATAATATCCTTAAGAATGGTAAAACTGAGGTAGAAAAGGTATGATGGTAATCACTAAAGGCAGTAGATGTTATATAATTAAGTGAAATATGTTCTCTCCTTAAAAGAGAGAACATATAAAAATAACACTTCTACAATAACCATGTGGATCTATAGCCCCACTTTCGTTAACAAAGGCAGAGCAGAAAAAATAAGAGAATCCCAGACTTCTCCTGCAGAGAAGAGACAAATGCTATTTATTGTATCCTGTTTTTTTTTCAAATTTAGTATTTAAATTAGTTTAGGCTCAATGATGTTTCTAAACACTTTTTCAAGGTCATAGAAGTTAAAATATGTCAACCTTTCAAATCCCGATGAAATATAAAAGCAAATAAGACACAGAAACCATATGGCAAAATACTGAAAACTAAGAGGAAAAGATCATAAAAAGAGGATAAAACAACAGGACAAGGAATGCCATCATAGATGTCCATGATAACATAAAATATAAAGGATTTAAATGCACCTACTAAAAAATGATTCTCATATAGAGTTACAAAACAAAGAAATGACAGGGAGGGAATTTTTAAAAAGCAGAGATAAAGAGAGCCTGCACACTTGCATACACGTGCACACCACACACACAAAGCGGCAATACAAGTAAATATGTTTTAAAGAGAACAGAGAGGAAGATGTGCATCTGCACTGGAAAGTGAAATAGGACAAACCCACTCTGAAATACTTCTGCTAAACAAGTGCAGAGCAAACGTACTGGAGAAAAAAACCAACCCCAACTCCTCTCATGTGCAAACATTGCTCCTGCAAGTTAGTGAAAGAGAATCCAGCAGATTCCTGCCAGGATTGTAAATAGGCGCCAGGGCCAGAGAGCAGGTAGGTCACAAGTAGAAAGAGCTTAATAACTGGCACAGAGTATATGTAGAGCCAACAGTTAACTCTGGCAAGCACTTCTGGCATGGAGGCCACACTAAGCAGGGGTTCTGAGGTAATGCGCATGCCTAGCATACCACGGATTTGGGAAGCACTGCCATGGCTGACTTCTGAAAAAGACAGGCAAATGTAGGGAACTAGGGGCACTGCCCTGGAAATTCTGGGCGCTTCAATAAGAGAAAAGACACCGAACCCTAAGACACCACTTCTTGTTCCAGTCACCTCCAGTTCTGATGCTCCTTCCCCTGTCTCTACACTGTGGCCACTGGAGTCAGAAAATTAAACTACAGTAAACCTAAACTGTTCTCTTCTTCTCTTTATCACCCTGAAAGATTAGGAAAAGCACACATCAAACTCAGCTACAAGGCCTCTCACTTCCCAAACTGGACGAGCCCACACTGCATTCACCCTTTACTCTATTTAACAAACAGATGCTGGGGACAAAGTGAGAAACGATATGCCATGGTCCCCACCTCTGTGAAGCTAACATATTGTGAGAAAGATACTATCAGCAAGTGCAGTAAGGATCACAGAGAAACAAAGGGGGCATAAATACACTTTATCACAGAGGGAAGTAGTCTAGTTGTCGGGGGAGGGAGGGGAGGGCAGGGGATGGGGAGGGCATAAGAAAGCCTTCCTGAAGGTAGTAACATTTAAACTAAGAATAAAAGATAAAACTGTGTTGCCCATATTAAGAATGAAGAAACAAGTGTCCCAGACAAGGAAAATGATGAGCAGTGGCAGATAAGAATGAGTGTAGTCTGTCGGCGGTTATGAAAGAAGAGCATGTCTGGATGGTGTAGGTGAGAAGTACAGGGGGGAGACGATAAGGCTCCCAAAGTAGGCAGAAACAAATCCCGGAAGCCATCATGAGAATATGGAACTTCAGGGGCGCCTGAAGGGTGGTTCAGTCAGTTAAGCATCTGACCCTTGATTTCGGCTCACATCATGATCTCATGGTTTGTCAGATCAAGACGAATGTCTTGATGAACACAGAGCCTACTTGGGATTCTCTTTCTCCCTCTCTCTGCAGGTCTCTCTCTCTCTCTCTCTCTCTCTCATTCATTTTTTTTAACATATTAAAGGGGCTTAAGACACAGCCAGCCAAGCAAAGATAATACAGAAGCAAGTGATATATAGGACTGTGGCTTGGGAAATAGATCTGGTTTATGGCTAGATTTAGGAGGAGTTAACTTTATACAAATGGAACTAAAGCAATGGAGTAAATTAGATTGCCTCAGAAAAGGTGTAAAATGAGAAGAGAAAATGTCAGAGCCCTGAGGAACTTCAACATTTATAGGTGAGCTGGAGGACAAAGAGTTAGCAAAGAAGACCAAGAACAAGCACTGGCCAAAGAAGGAAGGGGTCAAGGAAAGCGTTGTTCCAGAAAAACAATGATAATGATGGTTAGGACAATGATCAGGATGTTGCTAGCTAACATTTACTGTGAATGAACTCTGTGGAAAGCACTGCACTAAGTAATCAACATTTATTATCTAATTCAATGATTATAACCATCTATGTGGTAGGAACAATACTATCACCATTCTACAAGTAAGGAAAACTAAGGCACAGATACTTTAATTAATTTGCCTAGGATCACATATATAACAATAACAGTGCTACAAATCAGTAGAAAAGACTATTTCTAGAAGTAAACAGTCAATGTATCAAACGCCCTGAAGTCAGGAAGATAGGTACCCAAATTGAGTCCACTAGGTTTAGTGATATGGACGTGATTAATGGCTCCAATCAAAGAAATCTCAGTGGAATAGCATGGAAGGTTCCTCTCATTTTCTTAGATCCTATAGCCAATCCATCGGCAATCCATGAGCTTTGCCACCAGTACCATTATCAAGTACAGTAGACTTTAATGGTTTACCTGCTTCCATTTGATCCCTACAATCCATTCTCCACACAGCTGCCAGACTGATTATTTTAAAATGCAAATCAGATCTTGTCACTGCCTGCTTAAAACCCACTAATGGCTTCCATCACACAGAATAATATCTAAGCTCCTCATTATGGTCCAAAAGCCCCATATGATCTCACCATCCTCTTTGCCCTCAACTATAACCATCTTCCCTCCTGCTCCTACCACAGAATGGTCTTCTCACTCCTTCTACAACAGGCTATGCTGGTTCCAAACTGAGAATGAAAGTAACTAGTCTCTCTAGCTCATGCTGCGTCCCCAGAGATTAGAGAAGTTAGTTCCTGATACATAACACAGATTTAATATCTATTTTTAGATGGATAGGAGATAGACAGCAAGGACACAGACAACTTGTAAAACAACTTGGTCACAGAGGATGATGGCAAGTGGAGTAGGCTTTTTGTTTGGTTATATGAGAGAAATATGAGCATGTTTAAATAAAGGATATTAGGAGATTATCCAAGACCTTGGGAAAACCTGAAGACCTCATAAACTCACAATGTAAGAGAAAAAAAATCAGTTAGGAAATTAATCAATTTAGGAAAAAATTAAAGTTATACAAGAAAGTTACAGTACAAAGGGATTTCACTCTCTATGCTGAAGTTTTTTGTTCTGTAATTTGAGGGGTTGAGGAAAATCAGTAATTTCCAACCACTACCAAGGACTTCTCTTTACTTAATTATTTTCCTTCATGATCGCCCATGGTTACTTCACACTGAAAGGAGGTTCTGATTAGCAATTACATATGTCTGATTAATGAAATAATTACACTTAACAAATGCAACTTAGTTGGCAAGTCCAAGGCTCAGGAAGATTAACTGATTCATTTAAGGTCACAGAAATATTTTTTAAAAGAGGATGCCATTGTCTAAAAATGAAGAAAATGGTCCAAATTAGTGCAGGAAATCAATGGAACCAATTCCAAGCCACATACTAAAGGAAATGACTGAAAGATTTTAGAAGAATAATGAAGAAGGTATATTTTTTAATTAGGGGAAAAAGCAATAATAAATCCCAGAGAATTCTTTAAAACTTACATTAAAAAGTCATGGTCAAACCATGAAGGAAATTAAACTATAGCATGACATTAAAAACTGGTGTTGTGCAGGAGAACCAGCTTGAAGCTCACACTAGGGTCACTCTTTTTTGAGAGTCACAAAAACGCTTTAATACCTTAAAAAGTTAAATGGGAAAAAATATAACTAAAAAAAAAAAGACTACATAGGAGTCACAATAGTATAATGAGTAGGAACATAAACTCTGCAGCCAGACTGCCACGATTCGAATCATAGTCATGCAAATTATTGAGTTCCTCGCACCTACGGGCCTCATCTCAAATATGAGCTCTCATGGTAACATGCTACCTCCTTGATAAAGTTGCCATGGACAGTAAATAAGTTAATATGTGTAAAGGGTAAACACTTAGACCAGTGTCTGGCACAAATAGTAAATACACTAGTAACATCTATATGTGAGTATTTGCCATTATCATTATCACTATCATTATTTTTTTTTTTCAACGTTTATTTATTTTTGGGACAGAGAGAGACAGAGCATGAACGGGGGAGGGGCAGAGAGAGAGGGAGACACAGAATCGGAAACAGGCTCCAGGCTCTGAGCCATCAGCCCAGAGCCTGACGCAGGGCTCGAACTCACGGACCGCGAGATCGTGACCTGACTGAAGTCGGACGCTTAACCGACTGCGCCACCCAGGCGCCCCTATCACTATCATTATTATCATTATTTGGGATATATGGATGGTGAAGCATAGAAGCAGTGGGAGAAAATACAACTTTTTGACTTCACAGGAAAATAGAAGCACCCTACCAGATAAGTGTGAAAGGAGCAGAAATAAATAAAAAGTAGAAAAACATATGGATAACAAAAGAAATGTTCATCTTTAAAAATGAGTTACAGACACCAATATGGATAACACGAATATAATGTGATGGGGGGAAAAAGCAAGTCACAGAAGTTACACAGCAGATGACACCATTGACAGACCTCCAAACATGCAAAAGTAAATAATAAAACATGTAGATTTAGATACATCTATGGTATAACTATAAAAAAAAGAAGCAAGAGTGTATTAATTATCATTTGTGTGAAGGGATCATCATGGAATGCAGGACTGTGGGTACTCTGAGCAGAGAGGGAAGCTGTGAATGAAGGTCACACAGGCAGCTTTTACCATTCCACTTTTGAAGCGGAGTGGGCACACCTAGATTTTTAAAAATTACTCTGTATGTCTTATATAGAGATGTGATATATTCTTTGTGCATGTGAAATATTTTATAATAAAAAAGGGCAAACGTTTACTAATACGTTTTAAAGGCAAGAGAAGTTTGTTGTTTTTTGTTTTTTTTTACCTAACTAGTAAAGTTGTTTTTCTTCCTTAAAGCTCAATGGAGATTTTCTTCTTTAATGATAAGAGCAAATTAACTAGTTTAAGAATTAAATATATTTCAGGGCGCCTAGGTGGCTCAGTCACTTGAGCGTCTGACTTTGGGCTCAGGTCATGATCTCACGGTTCCTGAGTTTGAGCCCCGGGCCAGACTCTGTGCTGATGGCTGGGAGCCTGAAGTCTGCTTTGGATTCCGTGTCTCCCTCTCTCTCTTCCCCTCCCCCACTCATGCTCTGTCTCTCAATCTCTCTCTCTCTCTCTCTCTCTCTCTCTCTCTCAAATGAATAAATGTTAAAAATTTTTTTTTCATTAAAAAAAAGAATTAAATATATTTCTAGAATGGTCAAAAGCAAATTCTACTAGCAGTGTACTCTAATTAAAAGAAGACTGTTCTTATCTGAGCTATATCACCAAGCCTAAATAAGCAATTCTTAGCTATACATTTAGGACAACCAATAAAATTCCTAGTGCTTACTGCCATTACTTCAAATGGGATAGCTAATATGATGCTTCTAATTCACTGTAACCTATCCTCTAAATAAATACTAAATCTTTAAAAGGGTTATATAACTTTGCTTATGGCTCAAATTACTGAGCACATTAGGCTACAAAGTTCAAACAGAAGATCTTAGTCACAGAATAATATTTATACTTAGTTCCACAAAACAGACAACTTGAACCAAACATAACAAGACATAATTACATATAATTAATTATGTCATTTCCATTAAAAATTATGAAAGATACTTGCAGACTTTTAGACAACCCATACACTCACTACAGAATCCATACACTACAGAATCTTATATATTAGGTATCACTCAGTCCAACCAATTCATTTTGCAGATGTGAAGACTGAGGCACAGAGAGCTTACATGCCTTAGACAAGAAAAGGACTAGGAAAACCCAGTCTTCCAATTTGTTATCCAATGTTCTCTTTATCACACTACACTGATTCCTTTGCAACATGAACATATGCACAAGGATGCAAATATATTAATGAGTCCAGTTTTTCAACTGGCTCTGCAAGTTGGTAAACATCCCCACCTCAACTCTGCTCATCCTGGCTCTCTAACAGTGACCTAACTAGAGGGCATATAGATAGGAAAGATGGTAGTGTCTGCACTTTTTCATTCTCAGTTACTGTGAGGCCAGGGCTCCCAGGGACCTTCGGTCCCTCAATTGCTGTCCTATCTAATCTTCTGGACTGTGTACAGGGAGATATGGCTCTGCCTTTCTTTCCTTATACACACTAATCTAAAATAAAATATCCACCTGTAATAGTCACTGTAGATCTCTCCCAACCCCAACCACGCCCAGATTCTCTAACAATCAAACTCGATATAAATTAAGAGAAATTAAATAAATAAATAAACAAACAGCAAATAAATAAATAAATAAATAAAAGTCACGGCTCTCTGATTTACACAAAAGCTGTCCTGATATTTTTTAAAGACTCTAACATGCAGCATAGGCTTATCTTCAGTGTTGTCTTAAATTTAACATATGTACTGAGGGAGTGGTTGGTTTTGTTTGCAGGTTTTTTCCACTTTAAACAAAATAAACTGACCTAAAAAACCATAAAGATTCATCATGTAATTTACTGTAATAGAAGACAGTTATGCCATAACAGAGACTGCTGTAGGGATGTATTTGTATGCCCTATTAAATTTCATCCTAAAAACAGGAGGACAGCCCTAAGAATGATGCTCATATACCTGAAAATATAATTATAAAACGTATTCATATACTAATCCCTGAGACTGCTTCACAGCCCAGTCTTAGCATAAAGTACATTGTCTGGCATAAAATAGTCAACTGCTGTTGCAGGAGCATGTTGAGAAGGGTTCTTATCATTCCAAAATTTCAACCATGGTCAGATTCTCCGCCCCATTCTAAAGTGAGGTGACAAAGAGTCACTGAAAGCTGAGTCCAGAACCTCTCTGAGAGTATCCACAAAGCAAGAAATCAAGCTGTCCATAGACTCTATATACCATAATTCCTACACATGTGTACTTTCCAAACATGAGAATGCTTTTTTTTATATTAAAAAAAAACTCATTTAAAACCTCAATAGTGGCTTTTTGCTAGTAGGCATTTTCTCAGTCAAAAGCCATAAAAACACAAATACTACCATATGAGATGGTTCCTTTTTTTAAATTAAAGTAGAAATTATTCTTAATACTCTAGACTGAACATAAATATGTCATTTTAGACAAATGTAATGAACAGTGTACTATTTTTAGAAACAGAATCAGGTTATACCGTTGGTCAGGAAGCCAGGCCCTGAGAACACATGTCCTATACCAGCATTATTACTCTATTTCACTTGCAATCATCTTCATATCTTACAAACCTCTACAGTTTGTGCAACTGAAGTCCTCTCAATGAAGTAAATCCCCTCTGCTTTCCTTCAGAAAGTCAGATATCAAGAAATTGTCTCGTGGTTTCCAAGTCAGCACTCAGCTGGGTAACCCATTCTTACAAACGCCAGGCAACAATGCCACCCACTCCAGGCTACCATGGCGAAATGTCAGAGATCGGGCTATGGTGGCCCAGGTGGCCAACTCAAGTGTTCAAGAATCGTGCAGGTGACATTTGAAAAGGTAAGAAAAACATGGCATTCTGTAAGAAAGAGGTAGGAATGTAATTTATTATACTTTTTTATTTTATTATAGTTTAGGAAATTGTCAACAATTATTTTATGGATAAGAACTTGACCATGGCAATAAAAAGTGCCCACAGAGAACAACAACCCAAAAAAAGCCAAAGAGTACTTCATCTGGTGGCAGTCACATTGGCTTCACGTTCTTGGGGAAGGTAAAGGGAGGAATGAGGAGGAGACAGTGTAAAATGTGTGTTCAAGGCCAAATGAACCACTTGTGGGAAGCTCAGAGTACAGACAAATCAGGGCTTGGTGATGAGGAAGACATTTAAGGAGTTAGTTCCTTATCTTACCATAAGCCACTGGAGAGGTTAAAAAGGGAAGAAGGAGCAACAATTTTGCAGTTTGGGAAGGTCTTTCTGGGTGCAGTATCCTTTGTTCAAGGCTTCCCATGTACTATTTGTGGAGTGCATAAATGTGATGTCCCCTAAATAAGGAAAGTTCATGGACAAAATGCCACATACTAACTGGGCATCTTTCAAAGCCAGATAAACTACATCTTCTTGATGATGCTTTTCCTGTCTCCTCCCTCTTAATCCAGTCAACAAAAATGTTTTGTTTTCTTCTCCCCTTTATTTTTAATCTTCCTTACTCATGATTTTTTTTTAAACTGTACTGCTTCATTCTTTTTTTTTTTTTTTAAGTTTGTTTATTTTAGAGAGAAAGCGAGAAGCAGCAGGGGAGGGGCAGAGACAGAGGGAGAAAGAGAGAATCCCAAACAGGCTCCCCACCACCAGCGCAGAGTGGGATGCGGGGCTCAAACACATGAACCATGAAATCCGTGACCTGAGCCAAAACCAAGAGCCAGATGCTTAACAGAACTGAGCCACCCAGGTGTCACATACATTTGATCTCCAGACCCAAACCTTTCATTTCTGATTCAGCTACTTGTCTCCACATTAATATTCTACCAGCACCTCAAATGCAATAGATCTAAAATAAAACTCATTTTTTATCCTCACCCACAAACCTCCTGAGTTCACATTCTTGCAATCACCCAGGCCTAACATCTTTCCATCATGTTTTATTCATCCCTCTCTTTCACCATCTCCAATTAATTGTTTATTTCTGTCCAATCTATATCAGCAACACTTCTCCAATCCCACAGTCACTAACCTAGCTCTTCAGTCTCTAAGAAAAACTCAGGGCACCTGGATGGCTCAGTCAGTTGAGCATCCAACTTCAGCTCAGATCATGATTTTACAATTCGTCAGTTCGAGCCCCACATAGGGATCACTGCTGTCAGCACAGAGCCTGCTTCAGATCCTATATCTCCCTCTCTCTCTGCCCCTCCCCTGCTTGTGCACTCTCAAAAGTAAACATTAAAAAAAATATATCTTATAACCCTTCTTTATTAGTCCAATGGTTTCTTTCCTGACTCAGTTCATCCTTTGGATTATTAGATAATATATCTTATACTCCAACTTTGATTATAATATTTTGAGGACACAAAAGACTTCTATCTCATAGCTTACTAACCCAGTCCAAATTTTCTGGCCTAGGATTAAAAGCCCTCCACGTAGGGGCGCCTGGGTGGCTCAGTCAGTTAAGTGTCCGACTTCGGCTCAGGTCATGATCTCACAGTTTGTGAGTTCGAGCCCCACGTCAGGCTCTGCATCAGGCTCTGTGCTGACAGCTCAGAGCCTGGAACCTGCTTTGGATTCTGTGTCTTGCTCTCTCTCTCTGCCCCTCCCCTGCTCATGCTCTGTCTCTCTGTCTCAAAAATAAATAAAACATTTTTAAAAAAATTTTTTAATAAAAATAAAATAAAATTTAAAAAAAGTCCTCCACATTCTAGGCCACACCTAATCTTCAATCTTTTATCTTCACACTATTTCCCTTCAAATAGTCTCCAATGATTTTCTACACCCACCCTCTCTATCTGACCTGGTAAATATTGGGTGCTCAACACAAGTTGATTCCTTCCACATCAGTCTGCTATATTCTCTTTCCCCATCTATCTCGGTTTGCAGGAAAACACTCTACCATTCTATATATGTGATTATCACACAGGAAATTACAATGTTCATGGAAAAGCCTACAATATCTAAGAAACAGCAAGGACTGAGAAAGAAGAGCAGTGGCTGAACTCCAATGTCTGAAGAAGAAGGCAGTGACAAGCAGGATGCCATGCAAGCTTCAGAACATTTGAAAAAGCTGGGATCATTATACCTGGGATGACGGATGCTAACAGCCCATCCGAATTCTTCTACATGATCCATTTGTCTAATAGAACTTATAGTCTAGTGAAGAAGATGAATACATATGGATTTGATAATGCAAGATGGTAAAATCATGCTCCAATCAGGGTACAAAATGTCTTGAAAACACAAGGAAATGACAATTCTAAGAGGTGAAGAAAGCTTCACAAAAGACCATGAGATGGAGCCTGAAGGACAGGTTCCAAGAGAAAAATATTCCAGACAGCAGAAGCAGTCTAAAGGAAAGTAGAGATGGAAAATGCTAGACATGTGAGAAACAGGAAAATAACTAAGGAACTCCCTCAACTATTACTATTTTGAAAGTCTCTAATTATTACTTAAATAGTTTCAATGAATTCACCCTGAAGAGCTATTTGAGCTCAGCATTCTAATGCAGTGAATTCCTAAAAATATGCAGACGATTGTAGGATGGATCAGTTGTCATTAAAAAGGATTTTCAAGTCAGGTGGATCCTGAGCTGCGTTGTAACTCCTGAATGTAGTGCTAGCCCCCCCTTCCCCCCATTTACTCCCCAAAGGCTCCTCTTCAGCATTCCTGCCTCAGTATGAATGAACTGCTCTAACATCCTAGGATCCCAGTGAAGGTGGCTTTTCCACACACAGTGCAATCAAGAGAAAATTATACCTTTTAAGGACTAATAACCCCATAATACAAAATGTAAAAATGCAAAATCAAACCACGTAAATGTCTGCAGTCTCTACTACAAAGAATTCTAGAATTAAAAGAGACCTTAGGGGAAATCTGTGTCAACAATGTGACCCACACTATGTCTATTGCGTTCTTTCTCTCGGGAATTTAGGATCAAGTCTCAACGTATCAGTCTTTCCTTGTGCTTGGAACCAAGGGACACGTAAATACTCAGGGGCTGCTGAACAGTCACATTCAACCATGAACACAGGAAAGCGGAAAAAAAAAAAAAAATGGTCAGCAAAGAAAGAACAGTGAAGCAAAGAAAGGCAAACAGTAGAGAGCAGGAAAGTTCCAGGTTTTCCAGTCCCTGGTCCCTAATAAGGTCTGTCTGCATTTGGCTCCCATCAAATTTCTTTCTTTCGTTTTCTTAAAACTAGTTCATGTTCGTTTCTGTTACTTGCAACAGAAGCTTAAATGAGGCAATAACCAAATCCTCTATAAAGTCAATTGGTTGATTTATTACTGACCTACCTTTTCTAAAATTTCTTTTCTCTTTATTTGCATTTCCTTAAAAGCCATAAACATGACTTTGGTATGCTACAGAGAAAATATGTGAACAAGGATCAGGGATCATGCTGAGCATTTTAAAAGAAAATCTCACTGTGCCCAGGAAGGAGAAAATATAGAAATACTCAAAGTAAAGCCTTGAGCAATTTGTACAGCAATCACAGATGCTAACTAACAAGTAGTAAACGAAATAGCTATCTGATTGCCCTCCTATCCAAACTCAATTTAATTCTGAGTAAACCAGATGGGTAGGTCCAAGTATGATCAATAGGGCATTTTGTAGGAATGTAGGGCATTTCATCTGGAATGCCTCCAAAGAACTAGTCACAGGCCTCCAACTACAGAAAAGTTTGGGTGCCCTACAGTGGTATCCCTAACCCAAACACAAATTCCAAAACTGAATACCAGACCATCTTAGGGCCTGGGCTTAGCTGTCCCCAAAGAGCAGTGAGACATTTACGCCATGACATAACGAGCACCTTCTGCTATTAGAGAGGGAAAGAGAAAGTAACAGAAGCTTACTATCATGGAACTCTGTCAAGGTGTGTGCAACTGTGTACATATGCCAGATATCAAGATGTTCCAGAGGCAGATTCAGGCTCCCCAAACCTGGATCCATACCAATCATTTCTGACTAAGGTAGACCAGTTTAACATGCATAGCAAGTAAGAGTTGACAATTAGAAGTTTGAATCAATGTAGTCTGGGTAACTGCAGCATTTTATAAACAAAAACAATATTTCAGGATCCTGGAGTTAGAAGGGACACGGAGACTATGTCCAACTTCATCACTTTACAGAGAAGAGAGCTAAACATCTGAACCGAATCCCCAGCTATAATAAGTAACACGGCTGAGATAAAATCAAAGAATTGCAACCAGATAACAGAACCAAAAAGCATTATTTCCTAAAGTTCCTCTTTAATGGTTGAAATTTCATTTGTAACTTAAAAGAGATAAACGTATTCGAATAGGGAAAACCTATGAAACTATTGTTGGGATCTTCTTTGCATATTCTTGTTACTTGGGTTTAGCAAAACAGTAAAGATTTCTGACCTAATGGGTTAACACTTTAGCTAAGATATTAGAACAAGCACCTTTAAAAGCCAAAAAACCGTGAGTTGATTCAAAATCTAAATTATGTTGTATGTTTGCAACCTTGGCAGACAGGCAGTTTAGGCACTGTGACAAAATTCTCCATGGCAGAGAGCTACTTATTTTAATATAAAAAAAATTCCAGACGTTCACATAGGGCCCTAATAAAAGTCACCAGAAATTAGACTTATATGTCAGCAGGGACCAAAATTAAAAGAATGAATGTTTAAATGGTCCAAATATAAATTTGGTGTTCAAAATTGCTGGAAAGGGGCCACAGTACGGTGGATTTGGGTCTTCAAGGGCTGCTTTACCACAAGTATTAGGTAAGTCAACATATCACTGAAGGAAAAAGAAAAAAAAAACCCATATTCCCTGGCAGTACAATCCACTCTTTATCGTGCAGCACAGTATTTTCTAGAAGACCACTAATAAAAAGTGCTGTTAGAACCTGTTGTATTTCCCAAGAAGTACTATTAAAGGTACTCGTAAAATACGAATTCATAAAAGATCTTTAAAAAAAAAAAAAAACAGTACTAATCAGTACTGTTTTCAATCATGCAATTGATATCATTGCTTAAATTAGTATTTATAAACTGCACATTTAATAAAATTAAACATTTAAAAAGCTCCCATTAATCTAAATTGGCAATTTTATAAGTTACCTGAATCCTGAAGATTTTTGTTATAGACGAGACCAACTTTTAAAATCTATTTTGCCACCAATGTTACAAATGGAAATATGAAGAAACAGACCAGAGGGTTCTGAACATAATGTATGCTTAATAGAGTCAGCTTTCAACTAATTTATAAGTCCTAATTGTAAGCCATATCTAATGTTGACAGTTTAGTCTACTGGTGGCAAAACCAAAAGCAAACTAAAATTTTCTAATCTCAACTGAGGAACTAACATTTTTGTTCCATCATTCCAGAAAAAAAAATTAAGAACTGAGAAGCTCTGATGATTAGTAAGTTAGATACTCATCACAAATAGCAACGTTCGTGCAATTTCACATTTACCTAAACCTACATTTGTAATCTCAGATCATTACTTTTTATAAATAACCTTACGTAAAAGAAAAAGCCCTCACTAATATTTGAAGAAAACGATCTTCAAAAATTATCGTGTTAAGACCTCAGAATTACAATTATAGTCCTAAACCAAGGAATGCAGGAATGGTACCTTCCGTTCACACTTTCATTCACTTTAAAACAGTCCACTGTAAAACTTACAAAACAGACTCGGATGCTTTTTTCCCCTTAAAAACAACAAGACTGGTACCTGGCATACTCGGGGTTTTGTTCGGTTTTGGCCTATTAGATACCAGCGGGGCCCGCGGGATCTGAGCCTGAGCCTGAGCCTGAGCCCGAGGCGCGGGCGACGCGGCGGGCGGGGGGGGGGGGGGGGGGCAGTGCGCCCCCGGTGTCCCCTCCTCGCCTCCCGCCGCTCCCGGCGCTTCCTCCCGGCGCGTCGGCGCCCCACGCCCCTCCTGGACGCCCGGCGGGAGGCGCGGGCCTGACCGGCGCATTCCCACGCGCCCCGGCCCGTTATCCGAGCGGGCACTTTGGCGGGGCGGTCCTGCGCCGAGCAGGGGCTCCGGGAGGCCCCCAGCGCGGCGCCCCTCCCCTGCCCCCTGCGGGCTGCCCCGCCAAGCCCCTCCCCGGGGGCCCGCGCCGGGCGAGCGCTTCCCTCGGGCTCAGGTTCGCGCCGGGGACGAGATAAGGTGTCAGCGAGGCGGCCAGACGCCTCCCGTAGGCGGGGGCGAAGCCGGCTTGACCTCCTTCCATCCACCCCCCCCCCAACCCCACACACACACACACACACACACACACCGCCCGCGCGGGGCGCTCCTCTTCCGCGCCCCTCCTGAGCTCAGGAATGGGGGCGTCCCCGCAGGAGTCTGAAGGGGGCGCAGCCCGGCGCTCGGAGGGGATCAGGGGTCGGGGTCACACCTCAACTCGGCAGGGCTGGGGTGAGAAGGGGGAGGTGAGGCGGCGAAGGAGCCCGAACTTACCTGACTGCGCGGCTCCCCGCGCCGCAGTCGCGGCCAGCCAGAGGCAGAGGCAGAGCGAGAGGGGGCGCGGGAGGGTCCGCCGTGGGCGCATGGAAGGGCCGGGGAGCCGCCGCCGCCGCCGCCGCCGTCCGAGCCTCGCTCCCTCCCTCCCTCCCTCCCAGGCTCCGGGCGACGGACGGGGCGGCGGGAGGCATGACGGGAAATTCCTGGGCACGGGCAGCCGAGTCCAAATATGAGCATGGGAGACGAGCGAGGGAGGACCGCGGAGCGCGCCCGCCGCGGACGGGGCCCGCTGCCCGGCCTCGGCGGCCGCCAACTCCCTCCTCCGAATCCTCCTCCTTCACCGCCGCCGCGAGGCCGCCGGCCGCCGAGCGCGAGCGGGAGGTGGAATCTGTCTGCCAGGGCGCACGCATCCCTCTCCAGGGTTGAGGCCCAAGAGGGGAGCCGAGCACCCCACCCAGGTCCCACCTGAGACCCCTGAAGGGGCAGAAAAGAGAGAAACCACCACGAGGAGACCGGACAGCGAGCCAGGGACCCGCCGGAGGACGTGTAAGGGGTTTGAGACTGTTGCGTTGCCCCTAATCAGTTGAGAGCTTTGGGTAACGAGGGGATGAAAAGATCTGGCAAATACTTCTCTAAGTGTGGGAGGGTGAGGCTGGAGCGGCACTGTGCATTCAGGTGAGCCATCCAGCACGCAACAAACAGGCGTTGTAATTCTTAAAACCACCCACCCGCATTCCAGGTGAGCGGTCCCTGGACACCAGGTGTGTGTGTTCCGCGGGGTGGGTGTGGGAGGGGGGGTGGAGGTTCTTAGACAAAATTACAAAGCGACTCTTCCCAAACTAGTATTTGAATACTATATATGGACTTTAGGCAAGCTACTGTGACATCAGTTTTCCTAATAGCTAAATGCTGATGTTGAGACCAGTCAGCCTTTCCTCCACCAACCTCTCTCCAGCCCTTACACTGGTTCTGTATTTGCTGTAGCTCCTCTAAAAGGCAGTGTTGAAATTTATTCCAAAGGCGCTACTTCTGATGACCGAAATGTCAGTCCCAGATGTTTAATTACAGGCCCAAGGCAGTAAGTAGTTCCCTGACTTTTCTTTGGCACTGATAACTCCTTTAGTAATCAAGTCCAAATGACCCTTAGCTTTTTAAGACAACATAATTATGTCTTGATTACTATAATTTATTATTTTTTTTTATTCACACTAACGGGACAGGCCCTGGAGATGCAGGATGTTATATGATTACTTATGCGCATTTTAAGATGCTACAGAAATGATTTATTGATGCAAAATTCTTACGGGGTAAATGTCAAACAGATTTAGAGTGCATTATTCTAATATGAACTGAAGGATGGTAATTTGTACATCACACTGCTAGTTTTAAAATGTTTTGTTTGAAAATCAGAAACTTTGAAACAAATTTAATTCTGGCAAAGAATTAAGGCCCACATGTCAAAAGCCAGTCCATTTGCAAGGGCTCCCCTTAAATCATCTGGTACTGACAAGCACAACCTCCCATGATTCCTGGCAAATGGACGGATTTCAGCCTTCATGTACTAGCAGTGATAATGGGACTAAGGGCAGATGACCTAAGTAAGCTAGGGGTAAATAAACTGCAAGACAGTAAATGAGGGATTTAAAAGACACATGGTATTATCATTCAGTTTAGCTCCCCAGAAGCTGGGCATTGGGAAGAGGATATTCAGGAAGACTGTCGAGTATTCCCTCCCTTTCCTCTTCTTTGTATCTTTAACTGTGTATTACATAAGCATCTGTTTTTCTTAATTCCCTTACAACACCTAACATAGTTCTTTGTCCAGAGTCTAAGGAGTTGTTTAAAAAGAAAAGGAAATGAGCACAGTAATTTGTGGACTGACTTACAGGAGCGCTGAGTTGAGTGTAAGGAAAAAGTTGTTTAAAAGGACTGTAATAATTAAGCCATATGTAAAATAGTTTAGTTGGCCTTATATACAAACACGTAAACTCATAAAGAATGCATTGTCATACAACCTAGTTCATATTAGTGTGAGTGGAGAGTGAAGTAATTGTGTCGATTCTGCCGACTTGACAGAAAAGCAGCAGCTGTTGTAAAGGCTTCGAGAAGTCTGTTGAAGAGAGGAGAAAGAGCTAAGGTTACTTGAATGCATGACAAGTGCTGGGAGCTCTGCTGGTGTTTTGCACATGGTACTTTATGTAATCCCTACAAACATCTCTGAGCCTATTGTTTTTCATCCCTATTTTACAGCTAAGGAGACTGAGGCATAGATGATAAATTACGCTACTAGGAAGGGGTGAAGTAGTATGGGGGGATCAAGCCTCATTCCAAAGTCATATCTAGTCTTTTGACTGTACTGATCTGGCCTATTCTCCCTACATTTAAAAGAAAAAAAAAAGGTACTCAAAAACTATATTCATCGGGCTCTTGCGGTTTGAAGTAACGTGTGCCCTCAAGTTGCCTCAGGTCACAGGGGTAAAGGATAGATACATGTGGAAATAAAACCTGCGGCTTAACCGGCTTGTCAGGTCGTCCTTTGTGGGCCTGGGAGGTGGGGGCCTGTGCCTTTGATAGGCATCAGGAACCAGAAAAGTACTACCACATTCTGACCACATTCCTATGAGCTTTGTACCTGGACGACTGAGACTTAAATCACGTATTTCACCGCGTTTTCTCTAATGTCTTTTTTATTATGATCTTAATACCAACCGCGGCAACATACTACCTTAAGCATTGTTTGCTTTTCAGACAAAGGACCCAGAAGAAGAGGTGACTGCTTCCCCTGCTCCCATCCCTCCCCCTGCCCAGCGATGTGCTGGTAAATAAATGCTGAACAACCAGATCTGGAGGCGGGAGATCTCAGCTGTAACAAAAACCAGTTTATGTGGTGCCAGTGTTCCCACCGACCCACGGCAGAGCTGGGAAGAGATGCGCGCACCAGCTCTCGGGCCTGTAAGGGCCAGCCCCGGCACACCTCTGCGTCAGCTCTTTGTCAGATGCCTTCAGAATGCGGCCATAATTCAAGGTGCACAAACAACCGCAGCTCCTTCCATCCTGTTCCCACTTGCTGCCAGTTCTCTGTCTACTATCAAATGTCCCCGAGGAGAGAATCTGTCACCATCGTCCTTTTAGGGGAAAGCTCTCCTTGGAGGCTATCTCGGAAGCCACTGAGCAGCCCATAGGCTGGCTACCTCTGAGCCAGGTGTCCTCTCCTACTCCATCTGTGGCTAGGATGGACAGCTCACATGCTAGACAACATGGCCACCCATGCTGAAGAAACAGACTGCGTTGCTACCTGCTTAGGGGGTTGTGGTCGGGGCGGCCTCTTTCGAAAGGAGTCTGTAAGCACGACAGGCTTTCAAGCGGTGGTCTCTCTGACATACTGTTCTCAGCTCTTCAGTGAGATCCTCTCGGCCACTACACAGAGCTTTGGGACAGCTTCTCCTCCACATACCCCAAGGAACATCTTGGGTAGGTGCCAACAACTGCAAACAGGAGAATGGACAGGTTAGGACTGGATAGGATTCAAAAGCCCCTCATTTAGGGGGAGAAACCCTAAGTTAGTACTTAAGTTCAGTGAACATTTATCAAGTGCCGTTGTTTCAAACCAATAGTGATGATTGGAGAGTAAGGAAATCATCTCATAGGAGGATGTCATAGATGATCCAGGAGAAGGGTTTCCAGACTACACTCAACCCAAACTCCACAGATTCTGCTTTCCTAATCTGGGAAGTAGAACGGCGTGACTCAGCTCTGCCGAGAACACTTCTATATTGGTAGAAGCGTGCCCCTTGCCTCGATGTGCTGGGGTGGGAGTGGGGTCGAGGAGAACTATTCTCAACAACGTGAGGGACACAGAGTCAATGCTGACTGGCTCACGGAGACACCTGAAATCTTCTTTTACACAGTGGAAGCCATCCCTTTTGTTAATTCTGGAGATAGTTGATGTATTCCCATGATGGATGCGCTACCTGATTCTCCCAGCTTTGGATATGTGGCTGCGCTACAACAAACAATAACTATTTCGACAAGATTTTCAATATTGTAGACCATTAAATAATCCTCTCTAGACCAGCAAAGCTGCTTGACTGTTAGCAAGATCGTATCACATAAAGTGATATATGCTACGTCAACCATATACACGTACAGAAGAAAAGAGAGCGAAGGGGAAGGAGCGAGAATGAACAGTTGAAACTGCACAGGAAAATTCTGATGGGAGACTTGATTCTACTTTCATTCAGTCTCTTAGTGCTTCTTCTGTCGAGAGCATCTAACCCCACAGTGTGTGCATCCAGTGTTTACAGGTATTTTTCGAACCACGCACAACTTGCCCCTAACTGCAAACTACCTCCTTCATATGTTCAGCCAAAGCAGTTGCAATCTGATCCAGTAGTAGAGGAAATCCCGGCTGTGCTGGGCTTTCTGGGAAATGGCATGTTGCTCTCCAAAATGGTCTCCTTACAGGATTTTCTGCAGTAGTTGAACCTCTGCCTAAATTTCACTCTGTGAGCTGCCATTAGAACTTAATCTCATAATCAGATACAGCTCCACTCAGTAGTCAGGGACTTGAGCTTCGGGATCAGATAGATCTAAATTCATGCATGGCCTCCACCATTAAAGCCCATGGGACAATAGGCAAGCTACTTAACTTTGCCTAAGCTTTGACATTCTTTTTTCTTTCTGTAGAATGAAAAAATAAAGATACCACCATGCATGACACTTAGCACAATCCCATGCTACCTATGTACCTATGTCCTTAATAAATATCAATATAATACTAATATTATTAACCTTTATCATCACTTACCAACTTTCAATCACCAGAGTCACTCTTTGCCTTTAAGCTTTATCTGACATGATTTCCTGTGTCTGAAATGACTCATAGTTTCTCTGCACAGCTTAGAGTCCTACATTTGTATTCATAATCACCTCTTAAGGAAGTCAGTTCAGATTTAATAATACATTCAATGTGTGTTTTCTTCCAATACTTTTTATATTTACATCCACGTTTGCTAATAGTAAATATGTTATCAAATATGTTTTTCAGTCTTTACTTCCTCAAAGTAATCATATTAGAAGGCTGCACACACTGATGAATGATTATTCAAACTGTTTTGTGAAAACCACTTTTAGATTTGCATCAAAATACATGATGAAATTTTTAAAATATCTCCAACACAGGAAAATCATCTTCACATTCATTTATTCAAATATTTACTTCTGCTTACTGTGAGCTGGGTAGAAAATAAGATAAGCTGGCAAAGTATTTAGTATGTTTTCTTAATGTTCAAAAAAAATTTTTTGTTTTTTGGTTTAGTTTTGAGAGACAGAGGGAGGGAGAGAGAGAATGAGCGGGGGAGGGGCAGAGAGAGAGACACGTACAGAATCAGAAGCAGGCTCCAGGCTCTGAGCTGTCAGCACAGAGCCTGACTCAGGGCTTGAACTCATGGACCAAGAGATCATGACCTGAGCCGAAGTCAGACAGACGCTCAATCGACTGAACCACTCAGGCACCCCTAAAATACTTAGTATGTTAAAGTGGGAACTGCAAATAAGAGAAATAAGGCAGGAAAGGTTGCTAAAAGTGTTGGGGAAGTAACATTAAAGATGTACAAGAAAGAAGGAAGTCATGCTGGTGTGTGAGAGAGGAGGAACAGCAAGCAAAAAGTCCACACCCAAAGCACCCTGCCCTGTAGGAGGACCATCCAGGAGGCTGGCATGGGGAGAAGAGGGTGAAAGGGGACTGTGGTGAGAGCATCAAAGGTTGTGGCCCCAGAGGCAATCAGGTAAGGTCTTATGGACCATTTGTAAGGACTTTGGCTTCTTTGTAGTGAGATGGGAAGCTCTGATAGGCTTTACACACCTGGAGTGACATAGTCTGATTTACATTTTAACAGAGAACTTTGGCTCTTCTGTCAAGGCGTGCAGAGACAAAAGGGGAGACCAGGTGAGAGATAATGGTGATTTGGGTGGGGAAGCAGTGGACGTAGCAAAAAGGGATCAAACTGAAGATATATTTGAAATGTGGGACCCACAAGATTTGCTAATATACCAAATGTAAGGTTTGAAAGAAAGAAAAGAATGTCTCTAAACTTTTTTTTCTTTTTTTTCCCCCCTGAGCATTACTGAATTGACATTTCATAAGATACATGTTAAGTGTGAAATGGCTTTTAGACACACAAGATAATGTTCATCTGGGTGATTAAATATGAAAGTTATATGTATAGAGGGTGGCTGGGCTGCAGATATAGAAATGATATTCAAGCCATGAGAAGTCCATAGATTTTCTTTTTAAACTGTTGGTGACTATGTAAATTGGTGCGGCCATTTGTAGAAAACAGTATGGAGATTCCTCAAAAAATTAAAAATAGAACTACCCTACGACCCAGGAATTGCTCTACTGGGTATTTACTCAAAAAACACAGAAACATTAATTCAAAGGGTTACTTGCACTCTTATGTTTATTATACAATAATATACATTATGCATTATACAATAGGCGAGCTATAAAAGCAGCCCAAATGTCCATTGATTGATAAACAGGAAAAGAAGAAGTGGCATATTTCAGCCATAAAAAAAAAAAGAATAAATTCTTGCCATTTGCAACAACACGGATAGAGCTAGAGAGTATAATGCTGAGTAAAATAAGTCAGAGAAAGACAAATACCATATGATTTCACTGGAGTTTAAGAAACAAATGAGCAAGGAGGGGAGAAAAAATCATAGACTCTTAACTACAGATGGTTATCAGAGTGGGGGTGGGGGTGGGAGTGGGATGGGGGAAAAAGGGGCTGGAGATAAAGAGTGCACTTATAATGATGAAAAAAAATTAAAAAAAAATTTTTTTAAAGGTGAGGCTAAAGAGATAGGAAAAGTATGGAGGACTGGGAGGCAAATGAAGTTTTATTTTTATTTTTTTGTACACATTTGTGGAAAAAGACAAAATTTAGAACCAAGCAGAATTGATGAATAACCAAATTAAGTTATTCCCTTTTTATGCTTTTAAGTGAGTAAACATAAAATATTAATGATTTTGTGACTTATGAGCTCTGAAACACCCTGATAATCTCTAAATATTTGAGGAATAGTAGCAATGGAACACAGGTATATTCCACCATTGTGACCACATTAAAAAGCCATCCCTATAGGTCAAATGGCCAAACATCCAATCGTTGTGATATGTAACTGACAGCTAAATGACAAGGTCCACCAGACAGAAGGGAATGAGAACATCTCTTCAGGGTTGGGAGAGAAACCTCTCTGAGGCTTAAATATATACAAAGCTTATGGGGCATCTGGGTGGCTCAGTCGGTTAAGCATCCAACTTCAGGTCATGATCTCTCGGTTCCTGGGTTCGAGCCCCACGTTGGGCTCTGTGCTGCTGACAGCTCAGAGCCTGGAGCCTCCTTTGGATTCTGTATCTCCCTCTCTATCTGCTCCTCCCCCACTTGTGTTCTTTCTCTCTCTCAAAAATAAACATTAAAAAAATTTTTTTTAATATTTAATATATTGTATCAAAGTTGATTTTATATTTTTCAACACTGGTGGTCCATAAGAGTAGACAGAGAAATTAACTTCAGTTGGCAGATTGCTATTCAAACTCTGGCTATGCCATGTAATTGTTTTACAATTCACATCTCTGGGATTTAGTGACCTTATCTTTGAAATGAAAGTAATAATGCCTGACCTGCTGCCTATCCTGCAAGATGTTGGCAGGAGTTGAATGATATGAGGGGGCTTTCAACCTACTGATGTCTAAAGGAAAAGTCATCATTGAGGCAAGGTGCATGTTTCTAAACTCACCCACTTTTGTTTCTTTGTATAAGCCACAGTTCTTCACATAGCTCAAAGATACCTCTTTGAGATTCTGTTAAAAGAGAAAGGTTCACCAAGGAAATGCATAACAGACACACACAAAATCTAGTATAAAATTGCACAGTGAAAATCGCTTTGGAAAGCAATGGAAGCATCATACTTTCTTGTGTGGAAGAGAAACATAATGAGAACAGCAGTTTTAAAAAATTTAGTGTGTAGCAGGCTATGAGGGGAAATCAGAAGAGTAGCACTGGGAAGGCCACCCAGGCAGGTGCAGATACCCAGATTGGAGGTAGAGCCCCTAGTCTAAGATAGTAGCAGTAAGACTAGAGATGAACAAGGTGTTATGGTAGGAAAAGAATTGCCAGAAAAAAATGCAGGATACCCAGATAAATCTGAATTCTAAATGAATACCAGATAATTTTTAGTATATCCTAAGTATTTCATGGAGCATTATTTATAGTTTATCTGAAACTCAGTTTAATTGGGAAGCCTATATTTTTCATCCTCATATTTTTCCGAGGCAGATTCTGAAATAAAATGTGTGCAATGTGACCACTGTGAAAGGGAGAGAAAGTCATCAAGAGCTAGTCCAGCTCTTTTGTGGCTCCTGAAGAGATCCATAAAGATGTCAAATAGTTCTTTACAGACCTATTTATTTACCAGCCAGGGCATGAACTTTACTAATATTGTGGCTTTATTCTATTCTCGATATTTGGGTTTTATACCATCCAGTACAATCTATATGAACGTGTGTGTGCACGCCTGGTTAACGTGTGGGTTAATCAGCAAAGAAACCACCAGCTCACAGCTGCCTGGAGAGAATTACTGAATAAGAAACATGAATTGGAGGACCCGCAGTCAGTTTGTCTATCATCCTCCACCTACATGTATGCATACACATGTACACACATATGCTCAGACAAGGACGTCCCTTTCAGTGGAGGAATAGGGGGAGTTGAAAGATTTCAGAGAAGGAAGGCTTTTTGAGGTGGTAATACAAAACTGAAAGCAAGGCAGGCAGGAGCATTCTGGAGGGTGACTTTCTCTGTCTAAAAGGTCCCAACCCTTGAGATCTTATCCCCTAGGAGATGCAAGTGAAAACCCAAAATAGTGCTGCAGAGCTTTAACCTGTATCTCTCCTACTTAATGATGCTGTCTGAAATCTCCTTCACCAGGTGCTAGTGTCTCACCCGTGGAGGCTGAAAGGTCAAAACGACAAGGAGAAAGCAGCCTGGTTTCAACCCACTCCTTTGGTAAACAGAGGGGCAGACTAGGATTCGGAACGGATGATCACGCGTACCCAAGAACAGCCCATGGTAAAACCAGAAGGCCCACAGTGCATACGGCTGGGGAGCATTCTGGAGAAGACAGGTGGAGGAAATACTAAGGTCAGCCTTGATGATCAACCCGTGGCTTAGCGAAGGCTGCCTCGGAGCAGAAGTGAGTATTGCGAACTTTGGGATAATAGAGCTGTGGAGCAAGATTTGAATTCTACTACTGAATTCTCAACAGTAATAGAATATTGAAAAGGAAAGTCTTCTTTTGTGACTTCCCATAGTGTAATAAGTGCTTCATAAATAAATACTGTTGACTGACCCTTCAGATGGGGTTAGGTGGATAGGGGATTGTTGAAGGGGGAAGGAGAGAGGTGGTTAAGGGAGGTTTATGCATGTCTAACTCTCATGGGAAAAACCAATGGGAACTATCAAACAGAACTATCATCAACTTCGCTTTCCACAGTGGCATGAAAGGAAAAAAAAGGGAAAAAGAAGTTCTTTCTAAATACCATTATATTCTGCTCCCAGTGGTAACAGATAATTATCACTAGAACTACAAGTAAAATTGGCTTGATTAACGAAAATATGTAATTCTTTGGCATCTAAAGCTCTGAAAACTCAAGATACTTAGTGAAAAGAAACCCCAAAAGACATTTACTATAGTGTTCGAAGTAAAAGCAAAGCATTAAAACAATAAAAACATGTTCCAAATTAATCAAATGATGCTCAGCTAATTTCATGTTACTTCACATCAATAAAGAAAAATACAACAAGAAATCTACACCTGCAGTAAGCCTATGTTATACATATGAATGAAATAGCTCTGAACTATTTCCAACTTTGCCTCTCAAATTCCTTCGGTCTGACGGTACAACATATTATTTCCTGTTCCCATACTCCATGGGAAGTGGCACACCCATTTCAATCTTCGTCATTTGTTTCCTGTATCAGCATTCATGGGAAGACTTGTTTTGGTGCTGCCTACCCTAGGTTGCTCACTCAGGTCCAGAAGCCATCTGGCAATGATTCTCAAACTTTTGTGAGAATTACCTGGAGAGCCCGTCACTATCCTGGGACCTTTCCCAGATACAGTGATTCAGCAGGTTTGGTGAAGGATACAGGAATCTGCATTTCTAATAGTACCCCAGATGATTCTAAGACAGGTGGTCCACATGTTCTTTGAGAAATTCTGGTTTAACTGGAGTAATTTTCATTTCTACCTTCCAACCGAGGAGGGTAAGTTTCAACCTCTCCTTTCTATAATGCCCATAACAGAGGTAGACAGGATTATAGGAAAATACATGAGGGCACATACAACACAGCTTTCATGACCTTTACAAAACATATATGCTCATTCATAATCCAAATAATCAGGAAATTCAAAGAATTTTCATTTTACCCTGTACTGAGGTTCATTATGAAAGGAGACACTGTGGGGCGCCTGGGTGGCTCAGTCGGTTAAGCGTCTGACTTCAGCTCACGGCACGATCTCATGGTTTGTGAGTTCGAGCCCCACGTCGGGCTCTGTGCTGACAGCCCAGAGACTGGAGCCTGCTTCAGATTCTGTGTCTCCCTCTCTCTCTGCCCCTCCCCTGCTCGTGCTCTGTCTCTGTTTCTCAAAAATAAACGCTAAAAAAAATAAAATCTGAGACCCTTGTATTAAGAAAAAAAAAAAAAGGAGGCACTGAAAGATTCTGAGCTGCTTCCTGAGCCATCAATGATTAAATTAAGCTCCCCGGAGTTGTAGTGCTGTGAATATTTTATTGTATTCTTTGAAAAGTGGTTATTTTTAAATCAGAATATAACTCTTAGGTAACTAAAAATAACTAAATTCATCAAGACATATCTTTAAAAATTACTCCGGGTAAGTAGGAATTTTCTGTACCCATCTCTCTATTACTAGAATATGATATACCAAATTATCAGTACGTATTTTTTCTGAACATAATGAAAATAGCATACTTCTCTAAACATTTCAGCTACGTGAGGCAATATTTATTCTACCGATCTCCAAATATGATAAGGTTGTCTCATAACTAAATAGTATTTGAAGTACATTCAGCTGCCCTTGAGCAAAACCAGGAAAAGCAATTTTGATTTTTCCATGTTATTAAAGCATAGTGGAAAATGAAAATGGTGATTTTGTATATAATTAGACTGAGTTTTATTTTTTTTACTTTTTATTTAAAAAAAAAATTTGGGGGCACCTGGGTGGCTCAGTCGGTTTAAGCGTCGGACTTCGGCTCAGGTCATGATCTCGCAGTCTGGGAGTTCGAGCCCCGCGTCGGGCTCTGTGCTGACAGCTCAGAGCTTGGAGCCTGCTTTGGATTCCGTGTCTACCTTTCTCTCTCTCTGCCCTTCCCCTGCTCATGCTCTCTCTCTCTGTCAAAAATAAATAAACATTAAAAAATAAAAATTAAAAAAAAATAAAAATGAAAAATAAAAAATAAATTTTGGGGGGGGGCACCTGGGTGGCTCAGTCGGTTAAGCGGCCGACTTAGGCTCAGGTCATGATCTCGCGGTCCGTGAGTTTGAGCCCTGCATCTGGCTCTGTGCTGACAGCGCAGAGCCTGGAGCCTGTTTCAGATTCTGTATCTCCCTCTTTCTCTGACCCTCCCCTGTTCATGCTCTCTCTCTGTCTCAAAAATAAATACATGTTAAAAAAATAATAATAATAAAAATAAAAAATAAAAAAAATTTTTTTAACATGTATTCATTTTTGAGAGTGAGAGAGACAGAGCATGAGTGGGGGAGGGGCAGAGAGAGAGAGGGAGACACAGAATCCCAAGCAGGCTCCAGGCTCTGAGCTGTCATCACAGGGCCCGACGCAGGGCTCGAACCCACGGACCGTGAGATCATGACCTGAAGTCAGAGGCTGAAGTCAAAGGCTTAACCTACTGAGCCACCCAGGCACCCCTAGACTGAGTTTTATTGAGATATGACATACAATACTTTTTGAAACTGAGGTTTTATTTAAATGTGAAACCATGTAAAATTTACAATGACGAATAACAGAAGGGGTGGACACACAACACTCGTGGCTAGCTCTTCCAATGTGAGAAGACGATTCAGCCTACAATACTGCCCACAGAAACAATGTCTCCTGCTCACTGTCTGCTTTTCACTCTTCTCTGTTGCTCCTGGTACCTTCCAGGGAGGTACACCATACAACAGAGCCTCATTATTACCGGACATGTATTGCATAAAATTAATTTCTAAGACTTCTATAGTTAAAAGATTATACCAGCCTTTATGTCTGGAGTCACAGTAAGGAACATTCTAATAACACAGGACTGATTGTGGACAATCATTTTCAAGATTTACTGGCTTCCATTGGTGAAACACAACATCCCAGTCGGGCGCTGACACCACTCTAATGACCTACACTACCCTAGTTCCAGTGATAATTCTTGAACACTATCATAGCTGAGATCTGAACCTCAATGTTATTCATACTGAGAAAAATAAATTCACACTTAGACTTTCTACCTTTTTGAAGCAGAAACACTTGAGTATAAAAAGGAAGAATTTGGGGACAAAATAGTTAGAAAAAAATAACAATAAAATGCATTTCAGAGAGATGAGAAGACTAAAAAGGTATACCATTTCAAAGTAAAATAAAATGGGAGAATACGGTAGTCTCAAAAGAACAAAAACAGTTAATAGTGAAGAACAACAAAAGCTTGTTTCAGAAATGGAAGGAACCACTGGGTGGTTCAGTTAAGTGACCGACTTTGGCTCGGGTCATGGTCTCGAGGTTCGTGAGTTTGAGCCCCACATTGGGCTCTCTGCTGTCAGCATGGAACCTGCTTTGGATCCTCTGTCTCCCTCTCCCTGTCCCTTTCCTGCTCTCTCCCTCACGCAAAAATAAGCATTTTAAAACATATATATTTTTAAGAAATTTAAAGAGTCATTTAGAAATGAAGGACGAGGAGTACCTGGGTGGCTCAGTCGGTTAAGCGTCCAACTTCAGCTCAGGTCATGATCTCACAGCTTGTGAGTTCAAGCCCCGCGTCGGGCTCTGTGATGACAGCTCGGAGCCTGGAGCCTGCTTCGGATTCTGTCTCCCTCTCTCTCTCTGCCCCTCCTCCACCTGCACTCTGTCTCTGTCTCTCAAACATAAATAAACATTAAAAAAAAAATGAAGGAAGAAGTCAAAACTTAGGTTTCCAAACTGCACCCAATAGGGACACACTAGAGAACTTACCATTAATGTTTATTTTAGGGTTTTGGTACATAATTTTTATCAGATTTAGGAAGTTCCCTTCTGGTTTGTTAAAAGTTACTTTTTTACAGAAAGATATATGGATGTAGAATTTTATTAGATGGTTTACTGCATCTATATGAGACGATCATATTTATTTCATGTATTCTGTTAATGTGACAAATTATATGGATTTTTCTAATGTCAAACCAGCCCCGCATTCCTCCTGGATAGATCCAACTTGGTCATGGTGTATACTTACTTGTGTGTTGCAGAATTTGGTTTGCTGGCCATTTTGGTTTGGGGATTTTTGCATCTTTGTTCAGTGAAATCGGCCTAGAAATTTTCCCTTTCTGTTTTCTGCATCAAGGCTATGCTCATCATGAGTATCCCCCTCCCCCACCCCCGACCTTTTTCTATTTGCTGGAATAGAGAATATGTAATTTAAAGAGGGAAGCACTGAAGAGATGATAAATTTTGAAAGGTCTCTTTTACGCATGATCACTGTTTGAGTGACTACGTTGAAGAAGAGCAAAGGGACATTAAAAATAAATCACATTTTCAAGTAGTTGCTCTCATAGACCTTGATTTAGAATCCCAACAGGGATATTACATGATGGGCCTTTGACATTGTTTCGTTTCATTCTCTCCATTACACAATTATCATTGTTGTAACAATGAGGAAACTGAGTCTTACGACCACTTAAATAACTTGCTTAGGGTCATACAACTGAAGGGTCAAAGCTGAAATTGCAGCACGGGTCTCACTCCAGAGCCTGTGCTCTTGAGCACCCCTCCTTTTTTCTTTTCTTTTTGATCCCTCAATGCAGGGATCCAGTGTTTTGGAAGACTTTTCACACACCTGCTGACAGTAATAACCCACAGGTCTGCAGCCAAAATAAACACAGCTCTTTTCCAAAGTGCTGAAATTACAGAAAGTCTAAAATGCCTGAGCTTTGTTGCCAAAGGTTGGTAATGATTCAAAATATACTAATAGGGGAGATCAAATTAAGAAAATAGACTATAAACAATTATGGGAATCCTAATTAAGGTAAACATTTTAAATATATGTAATAAATGTTCATGGAGAAGTTTTGTAAAATACGTATGTAATCCAACACATTGGGCCTCACTGCTAAATTTTGGAGTATCTCTCTCCAATTGCATATATTTAGTATATGCCTTTCACGCTAGACACAGTTTTTCATTTCTAACAATTCTGATACAGAAACTCATTTTAGAAGCAAAGGTGTCTAAAAAAAAAAAAATTACTGACAAAGTTACAAAAGAAAAGATTGCTATCTGCATTAAGTCCAGTTTCGGCCAGAGGACCGATGTTTGCTTACCTGGGGACTACCAATTGTGAGCATGACATTTTCTCTCTGCTTGAAGTTTTTTGGATCATGGTGGTGGTAGGAATTAGAACCATGCTCTGAATGGGGACCAACCGGTTTCTTTGCTGTCCCTTTCCAGAGACAAGTCTACTTCTCATTTATTCTGACTCCGCCTACCTTTATGCCAGGGTCTTCAATCAGATTTCATATCTTGGGTGTTATTTTTATTGTTTTCTTTCTTAGTGCCAGAGAAAATGATGCTTCTTCCAAATAATAGTATCTTAGATGAAATATAGTATATTTGAAATAACGTACATGCAATTTAAGCAGCCTACAGACAATATTTTCCATACCGTATGTATTCTCCAAAGACATTATGTTAGTGATTACCCAGGATTCCATATTATAATCCATAATCCATTATTCTCATTTTTGTAGAATTCAATTGCTTCTCATTTTTCACAGCATAAGGCTGTGATGAATATCATTTCATGTATCTTCATGTCATTTCTGATCATTTCTTCAGACCAAACTCCTAAATTAAAGCATAAGGTCTAAGGTATGAAGATTAAGACATTTTTTAATGTATTGCCAAATTGACCTATAAAAATGCTCATCACTTTACATAACTATCAGCATTTATATAAGGGGCCTATTTCCCCTAAACTTAAATAATATCTGTCAAATTTCTTATGTAATAAAAAACTTTCTCAATTGTTCATTAATTCGTATTTATTTCTGTGGCTGGATGTTTCACATTAGTTGCTCATTTACAGCTCCTCATTTGTGGATCATCTCCAAATGTCATTTGGCTATTTTTCTATCAGGATGTTGGTCTTTTATGTTAGAATGATTTTTATTTGTAGAATGCTATTGCACTGTTGGTGGGAATGCAAACTGGTGCAGCCGCTCTGGAAAACAGTGTGGAGGTTCCTCAAAAAATTAAAAATAGACCTACCCTATGACCCTGCAATAGCACTGCTAGGAATTTACCCAAGGGATACAGCAGTACTGATGCACAGGGGCACTTGTACCCCAATGTTTATAGCAGCACTCTCAACAATAGCCAAATTATGGGAAGAGCCTAAATGTCCATCAACTGCTGAATGGATAAAGAAATTGTGGTTTATATACACAATGGAGTACTACGTGGCAATGAGAAAGAATGAAATATGGCCCTTTGTAGCAACGTTGATTGAACTGGAGAGTGTGATGCTAAGTGAAATAAGCCATACAGAGAAAGACAGATACCATGTGTTCACTCTTATGTGGATCCTGAGAAACTTAACAGAAGTCTATGGGGGAGGGGAAGAAAAAAAAAAAAAAAAGAGGTTAGAGAGGGAGAGAGCCAAAGGATAAGAGACTCTTAAAAACTGAGAATAAACTGAGGGCTGATGGGGAGTGGGAGGGAGGGGAGGGGGGGTGATGGGTATTGAGGAGGGCACCTGTTGGGATGAGCACTGGGTGTGGTATGGAAACCAATTTGACAATACATTTCATATTTTAAAAAAACATTAAAAAAAAGAATGTTACCGCAAATCATATATGCTGCTGTGTCTTCCCATTTGCTTGTTTTTAAATTTCTTAGAATTTTTAGATGTACTGATCATTTTTGTTTCAATATAACCATATGTAGCATTTTTCTTTCCGATTTCTTTCTTTGTGTCTGTGCTAAACCCTACATCAAATGTTTTCCTCTAACTTTTCTTTTATGACTATTGCTCAACTCTTTATTCCTCCTGGAAATTATCTAGGTATGTGTAAAGGACCAGAAACAAGTAAAAACTGCACAAGGCTCTTACTAATGTAAATTGATGATATGATCTAATGTGAAAATAGAACGAGGGTGAATTCAGATTCAGGAAAAAGTCTAATCGGCCCCCTCAATCCATTTTCTGCTACAATCTATTTTCTTCCCTAAACCAGATGACTCTGTTTGCATAATGATACTATTCATGTTCCCATTGTTTACAGCTAATTGCTTATAACAGTGCTCCCCAGAATTTTTTTTTTTTTTTTTTTTACTTCATGGCATAGAAAGAAAAGGAAAAGCATTGTACAGTGCACAGTTAAATGGGAGAGGCTACATAACAGCTGCCAGAGTTAAGGAGGCCTTGAGCTCCACCACTCGAAGGGCACGTTAGCACATCCGTAACCTGTGGCATAACACTTGAGAAGGTTTGTTACGGAAGGGCTGGGCTACTTATCAGGTTCCTCTGATAAGATTTCCTTCTCTGCTGATATGTTGCTAGGCTTCTGTAAAATAGATGCTGGTAATGATGTAGAGAAGCCCAACTATGACTGTCAAATAAAAAAGAAAACCCTGGGGCGCCTGGGTGGCTCAGTTGGTTAAGCGTCCGACTTTAACTCAGGTCACGATCTCGCGGTCGGTGAGTTCAAGCCCGCGTCGGGCTCTGTGATGGCTCAGAGCCTGGAGCCTGCTTCATATTCTGTGTCTCCCTCTCTCTCTGCCCCTCCCCCGTTCATGCTCTGTCTCTGTCTCAAAAATAAATAAACGTTAAAAATAAAAATAAGTAGGGGCGCCTGGGTGGCGCAGTCGGTTAAGCGTCCGACTTCAGCCAGGTCACGATCTCGCGGTCCGTGAGTTCGAGCCCCGCGTCGGGCTCTGGGCCGATGGCTCGGAGCCTGGAGCCTGTTTCCGATTCTGTGTTTCCCTCTCTCTCTGCCCCTCCCCCGTTCATGCTCTGTCTCTCTCTGTCCCGAAAATAAATAAACGTTGAAAAAAAAAAATTTAAAAAAAAAAATAAATAAATAAAAATAAGTAAAAAAGAAAGCCCTGAACAAAATAAGCATCAGGAAACTATCCTCCTGCCCTTTTGTTCTGGACCTTGCCATGGCAAGGAGAGGATACTATACGTGAAGAAGACAACGCAATACTTTTTGTGTTATTGGGGCATATGAAACTTGCAGGACTCAAAGGCCCTGGCATTAGTTACATTAAGGTTCTTAGTCTCTTAATTTTATTGAATGATCTAGTTTTCCTGATTTTTAAAGTCACCTTAAAAAAACTTTTTAATGAAAAAAAAAATAGTCACCTTTATCATACAATGCTTTTTTAAAAAATATATAATTTATTGTCAAATTGGCTAACAGTGTGTAAAGTGTGCTCTTGGTTTTTGGAATTCCCATGGTTCATCACTTACATACAACACCCAGTGCTCGTCCCAACAAGTGCCCCCCTCAGTGCCCATCACCCATTTCCCCTCTCTCACTCTTCCATCAACCCTCAGTTTGTTCTCTGTAGTTAAGAGTCTCTTATGGTTTGCCCCCTTCCCTCTCCGTTTGTAACTATTTTTTTTCCCCTTCCCTTCCCCCCATGGTCTTCTGTTAAGTTTCTCAAGTTCCACATATGAGTGAAAACATTATCATACACTGAATTCTTATATACCAAAGTGTCCTCATAACTCAAGTATTCATTGACCATGCAATCTGTTATTGATGTTGAGTCATAACATAAAATACTCTCTCTTAAAAGTAAGGGCCTCTTTTCATATCTTTCTCTGCTTTACAGTATCATCTATGTTAATGCCTGTGTTTGCCAGTGTCTTCCAGACTGTCATTCAAAAATACAATGCAAGTGCAATGAAAATTCATTACAAAGTGAGCTAGCAAATCTCACAAAATATGTCAGATTTCATGAAGTTGATAAAGATGATGGAGAACTGTTCAAATCATGAGCAGAGCTAAGAATGTGTCAGTGCAGCTTGCAATCAAAGGGCAGAAGCCAAGGCCAAAAGGGCAACGACACAAGAAGTGTATAAAGGAATGGTCTGATTAGAAAGAAACCCTTACAAAAATGAAGTCTAGGATATTTTTGAAAAATAATTCAATTAAGGAGGAGATATCAAACATGAAATGAAAATTAGCATTTCATGTTTCAAATAATTTTGTCAAGAAAAATGCCAAAAGTTATTTCTAAAAGTTAAAATATTTAGAAGTTAACTTCATTATATAGAAAATAAGTTTATTTTTATATTTTTAGCAAAATATTTCAAGTTAGTTTTTAGTAAAACTAGTTATTATAAAAATTTGATCCTTGATTTAAGTGGATTTAATGTAAGTGACCTTCTGGTACCAGTTATACTCGATAATTATCTGTTTCAAGGTATTAATTGTCTACTCCTATATTTGTGTTACAGTGTTAACACAGATTTAATTTGCTTTCATATCTGATAGGGCCAGTCTCTGCTTTTCAATCATATTTTAACTTTAAAAACTTACTCTTTTTTTGTTTATCCTGTTAGCTGATATCATAGAAATTCATTTAAAAGCCCTAGAAATTAATTTAAATCTATTGGAATCTTTATTGGAATTCATTAAACCTCTTTACTAATTTAGGAAGAATTAGTGTATTTGCTATTTTCAGCATTTCTATCAAGGAAGAATGATATATATCTCCACTTATTTGTTTTCCTTGATCCCTTTTAGGAAAGTTTTCCTCACATAGGTCTTATATATTTCTTGTTGAATTTATTCACAGGTGATATCAGTTTACCTATCTATTAAATCACCATCGAAAAAAGAATATCTCTATTGAACCAAGGCACCAATCACAAGAGTGAGATTACTTTTCTTTAAAGAACACAAGTGATTTTCAAGGACAGGGGCAATAAGGAAGGGATAAGGTAAGAACTTATTTCCAGCAATAGAATGGAACGACAGACTGAATAAACCTCTCATTATAAAATATCTTTTAGAGGCACCTGGTGGCTCAGTTGGTTAAGCGTCTAACTTCGGCTAGGTCATGATCTTGCACTTCTTGAGTTCCGACCCCATGATGGGCTCTATGCTGGCGGCTCGGAGCCTGGAGCCTGGCTTGGATTCTGTGTCTCCCTCTCTCTCTCTCTGCCCCTCCCCTGCTCGCACTCTGCCTCTCTCTCTCAAAAATAAATAAACATTAAAAAAATTTTTTGTAGATAAATGAATAAAACATCTTTTATACTGGATTAAACATGAAAAACATCTCTTTAGGTCAATTACTGATCTGGCAATAATGTAAGGGAAATTCTTCGAGGCCCATAACAAAACAAAAGCAGAAAATCAAAGATTTGATCAAGTATGGGAGGCAGTTATGGCCCAAAGAATATCTTTTGATGTCTGGTCACCTAGTTTTTAACAGCAGGATATACATTCTTCGCAAGTTCACACAGAACATTCCTCAGGATAGACCAAATGCTAGGCCATAAAATAAGCTTTAAAAAGTTTAAAGGGACTGAAATCAAACAGAATATGTTATCCAATCACATGGAATGAAATTAGAATCAGTAACCGAAAGAAATACGAGGAATTCACAAACATGTGTAAGTGAAATAAGCTTCTAAATAACCAATGGGTCCGAAAAGAAACCAAAAGGAAATTAGAATACTTTGAGATGAATCAAAATGAACACCCAATATACCAAAACTTATGAGATGCAGCTAACACAGTACTTAAAAGAAAATTGACAGCTGTAAATGCCCATGCTAAAAAAAAAAGAAAAGAAAGATTTCAAATCAATAACCAAAACTACACTGGAAAAAGAAGAGCAAAATAAACCCAAAGCAAGCAGAAGGAAAGAAATAAAAGACTAGGGTGGAAAGACATGGAGAATAGGAAAATAATAGACAACATCAACAAAACCAAAAGTTGATTCTTTGAAAATATCAACACGTCAAACTTGTAGCTAGACTGACCAAGAAAAAAGGAGAAAAGACTCAAATGATTAAAATCAGTAAAGAGGGGGCATTACTACTAACATTACAGAAATAAAGATTATAAGGGAATGCTATGAACAACTCTATATACACCAAGAAATTGAATAGATGAAATGTAAAAATTCCTAGGACATAAGCCACTAAAACTAACCTAAGAAGAAAGAGAAATTTCTAATAGACCTATATTAAGTGAAAACATTGACTTAGTAATCAAAAAACTACCTATGAGGGCCAGGCCTAATGACATCAATGGTGAATTCTACCAAACATTTAAAATATGAAATCTTTCCACTTGCCATGACATGGATGGAGCTAGAGAGTATTAGTCTAAGCATAATGCTAAGTGAAATAAGTTAGAGAAAGACAAATCCCATATGATTTCATTCATATGCGGAACTTAAGAAACAAAACAAATGAGCAAAGGGGGGGGGGGGGACCAGGCATAAACCATTTCCTCATCAGAATTTCTCAAATGTCACAGTAAAAAAGAAAGAAAGTTATTTCAAGAATAGGTAAGCGAAAAATCTTAATCAGGAAATGCAAATTAACCTCACAAAGGGCTCCTTTATACCCAGGATTGTCAACCTTGAATGTGCCATCAGGATCACCTGAAGGATTTGTGAAAACACAGATTACTAGGCCCCAACTCCAAAGTTTCTGATTCAACAAGTCTAGGTGGGGCCCAATAATTTGCTTGGAATAACAAGTTCCCATTCATGCTGCTAACTTGAGAACTACACCTTTTGAGCATTACTGACCTAGAGAAACTTGAATGTGTGCAGCAGGAAATATGTTCAAGCATGAATGTTCACAGCTACCTTAATTATAATAGTAAAAAACTGAAAACGATCTCAGAGATACTTGAATAAATTGTGGCATATTTCACAATAGAATACTACACAGCCACAACAATTAATGAGAGCTACGTGCATCTGTACAGATGAATCTCAATAACGATGTTGAACAAAAAGTCAGTGAAGTAAGTATGCATTTGATTCTATTCATAGAGAGGTCAAAAGCAGTAACAAACAATATAGTATTTAGAGATTCATACATATGTGGCAAAATTATAATGAAAAATAAAGAATTATTAACACACAATTCAGAATAATGGTTATCTGGGTGTCGGAAAGGAGAGAGAAGCATCAGGCAAAGGCAGAGATGTGCTTCCAAGTTAATATTCTAGATCTTAAAATGATGCTATGCTTCAAAATATAAATAAAATATAAACTTTCAAAAGATTCTTACAGGTGTAAATTATTTCATAAGTAAAAAAGGAGGCAATGACCAGCAACGTCCCACGATGCTAAGAGTTCAAGAAAGATGAAGCTATAGAAACAACTCTTGAATTTGGCAAAAGTAAGTTTTTTGGTGCTCTGGAGGAGCAGTTTCAGAGGAATGATGAGGACTGAGAAGCCAAAATAGAGCAGACTACAAGAAACTACACCACAAACAACTGCCGAAAACAGTAAGAGGAGTGCAAATAAAGTATTTCAGAAATGCACCTAGAAGGAATAACTTCTAGCTAGAAATAATCAGAAACGCTTCCTGGAGGAGACATTTGTATCACATTTTACAGGATGGGCAAGGTTTGGGTCTATGGGAACCGGAAATGAGGATGTCTCAAGCAAAACGAACAATACAACAGTGACAGTAAAAGTGGAATCAAGCGACAGTTACTGTGCCCAGGAAAGACAGCAGTGCAATTTAGCTGGAGCCTACTGGCAGTCGAAGTGGGATTTAGCTAGAAAGGTACAGGCCGGTCTAGACCTGCACTGTAACCATGGTCGACACTGGCTACACATGGCTACTGAGGATTTAAAATACGGCTACTAGAGCTGAAGAACTGAAGTTTTCATCTGAATTAATGTAAACTTAAAAAGGGATACCTGGGGCGCCTGGGTGGCGCAGTCGGTTAAGTGTCCGACTTCAGCCAGGTCACGATCTCGCGGTCCGTGAGTTCGAGCCCCGCGTCAGGCTCTGGGCTGATGGCTCAGAGCCTGGAGCCTGTTTCCGATTCTGTGTCTCCCTCTCTCTCTGCCCCTCCCCCGTTCATGCTCTGTCTCTCTCTGTCCCAAAAATAAATAAACGTTGAAAAAAAAAAATTTTTTTTTTTAAAATAAAAAATAAAAAAAAATAAAAAGGGATACCTGATTCAGTTATAGGAAAACGTTTTACAGAAGTTTGGAAGAACCTGCGTATGTGAATCTGCTTTTTCCGACTGTAAAGGTTACAAAATCTAAATATAGATCAAATGTTTTCAGTGAAAATGTAGTATCTGAATTGAGATGGGCTGTTAATAAGGTGACCAACTGTGTAAGTTTTAGCACTGTAAGTCCTACAACACAGGGTCATGCTAGCTGTAAGTGTAACATATACAGTAAAACCTCGGATTGTGACTAACTTGTTCTGCGAGTGTTCTGCAAGACGAGCAAACATTTCTAATAAATTTTAACTTGATAAGGGAGCAAGGTCTTGCAATACGAGTAGTCCATTACCCCGAACATCACATGATCACTACTGAGCCAGTGGTTCTTCTTTCTCTCTGTCTCTCTCACTGCAGGATTGTGGGTGATAGTCTCCGATGCTCAGATGCTTGGTCTCAGGCCACGGTGACCACCAATGAACTGATGGATCTGCATCTCGAGCAACAGCAAGATATTATGGAGGAGGTCTTGTCTGTAGAGGAGAAAAAGGCGGAGGAAACTCTCACCTCAAATGAGATCAGGGAGATGTGTAAAATGTGGGAAACAGTGCAATTTTGTAGAAAAGCACCACCTGAATAAGGCTGTAGCAATGAGAGCAATGAACGTTTAACGACAATGTAGTATCACATTTCCACGAAATCCTCAAAAGGAGGCAAAAGCAAGTGTCACTGAATAGGTTCCTTGTTAAAGCTGTACCAAAAGAAAAAGATTCCATTGAGCCAAAAGACAGCAGTGATTCCGTTAGTGATAGTGAAAGTCGTCCTACACAGTAACTCCCCTCTCGTCTCCCTCACACCAGCCATGAAGGTTTTCAAAGGTAAGTGCAGGTTATTTTTTTTTTATTTTGTATTTTATTATTTTGTATTATATTACAGTATTGTAATCATTTTTATGTGAATATTTTTAGGTTGTGGAACGAATCATCTGAGTTTCCTCTTTTTTAATGTTTATTTTTTTAAGACAGAGAGAGATAGAGTATGAGCAGGGAAGGGGTAGAGAGAGAGGGAGGCACAGAATCTGAAGCAGGCTCCAGACTCCGAGCTGTCAGCACAGAGCCCGATGAGGGGCTCAAACCCATGAACTGTGAGATCATGACCTGAGCTGAAGTCGGATGCTTAACCTACCAACTGAACTACCCAGGTGCCCCTCCATTTTTTCTTATGGGGAAATTTGCTTTGATATACAAGTGCTTTGGCTTACAAGCATATTTTCGGAACGAATTATGCTCACAAACTAAGGTTTTACTGTATTCTAGATTTTAAAGCATATAAAATAGCTCAATAAAATTTTTGATTACATGTTGAGATGATAATATCCTGAGTATATAAGGTTAAATAAAATCTATTAAAGTTAACTTTACCTGTCTTTACCTATTTTTTCCTTTTTTTAACTTGGCCATCAGAAAATTTTAAATTACACATGGCTAACATTATATCTCTATTGGACAAGCACTGGTCTAGATAAAGGCAGGTCTTGAATACCAACTTGAACTTGGCTATTATTCAGTACAAAATAAAAAGCTACTAAGATCTCAAAATGTCCACATTAGTAGCCTTTGTGTGGGGAGCGATAAAAGGAAGTATTGCAGCACTCGGAAATACAAAAATAAGACTGCCTCTTAAAAGTTAAAATTTTAGGGGCGCCTGGGTGGCTCAGTCGCTTGAGTGTCCGACTTCGGTCAGGTCATGATCTCACAGTTCGTGCGTCGGGGTCTGTTGCTGACAGCTCAGAGCCTGGAGCCTGCTTCAGATTCTGTGTATCCTTCTCTCTCTGCTCCTCGCCCACTCATTTTCTCTCTCTCTCAAAAATAAATAAACATTAAAAAAAAAAAGTAAAAAATTTTAGGGGAGCTCAGTTAGTTGAACATTTGACTATTGGTTTTGGCTCAGGTCATCTCAGTTTTTCAGTTCAAGCCTTGTGCTGACAGTATGGAATCCGTGTGGGAGTCTCTGTCTCTCTGCCCCTTTTCCCACTCCCTCAAAATAAATAACTTTAAAAAGAAGTTAAGGGGCGCCTGGGCAGCTCAGTCAGTTGAGCGTCGACTTTGGCTCAGGTCATGATCTCACGGTTGGTGAGTTCGAGCCCCGTGTTGGGCTCTGTGCTGACAGCTCAGAGCCTGGAGCCCCCTTCGGATTCTGTGTCTCCCTCTTTCTCTGCCCCTCCCCAGCTCACACTCTGTCTCTGTCTCTCTCAAAAATAAATGGTAAAAAAAAAAAATTTTTTTTTAAAGAAGTTAAAATTTTGGGGGCACCTGGGTGGCTCAATCTATTAAGTGTTAAAGACTCTTGATTTTGACTCAGGTCATCTCACAGTCGTGAGAATGAGTCCTACTATCAGGCTCCACTCTGGGCATGGAGCCTGCTTAAGACTCTCTCTCTCCCTCTCCCTTTGCCCCAATCCCACTCACATTCTCATTCTCTCTTTCAAAAAAATACATACGTACATAAAAATTTTTTAAGAAAAATTTTAAATTAATTCAACAGATCAAGGCAGAAATGAAGTTGCAAAAAACATGGTTCCAGACCTGTAAGACCTGACTTGTTAATACATAGCTTCAAGTAAATTTCTAGCCTTGGGTTGGCAAACCACTCACTTATGAACAGTTCTATTTAAAAGCCAACTTTTGTAATTGTTCTTTCTTTTGACAATCATAGGTTTCTAGATCTACTCGACATCTCATTTTTCTATGATCCAGGAAAATTTCTAATCAGTTATCAGAGAATCATAGAGAATGCCAGAACGTTATGTCAAGTAACAATTATGTATTTTAGAAAGGTAAGATTCTCAGACAATCCCCTCTTGCCCTTCCTCTAACAATGTCCTACATTTGAGAAGTCAGAGGATTATTTTGATTAGCTGCTACAGTTCTGAGACATCTTATCTAGCACCCTTGATTGGCCTCTTGTTCCCCACTCCGGTAACCCATAATTTAGGGAATGTGACCACCATCTAACCAGTTGCCCAAGTCAGATATGTGATAGTCATACTAAATTTCCACTTTAACTTCACCCCAAAGACCTTGTTACATTCCACCTTAATTTGTTTCAAATCTTCTTTAATACTTCACCCCCTCCCAACCACATCATTAAATATGGCAGAATTGGCATTGAACTAAATTTCTATGGATTCTCTCTCTCATTCTCTGGGTCATCTAATTTACTTTCATGGTTTTAATTCCCAAATTGTATCTCTAGCTCAGATCTTTCTCAAAATACAACAGAATTAGAAATCTAGTCACCTGCTAGGAATATCCACCTGAATATTCCATAGGCATCCCAATCTCAAAATGTCCAAAAATTCAATTACCATCTTTTCCATCCAATTTGTTACTTATCATCTGTTCTCTAAATGTTGTGATTGTTAGAATTCCCACACTAGAAAACTGAACATCAGTTTCTCTCCCAATATTGAATCAAGTCCTTCCCATTTCTTATTTGTTAAATCCTTTCTCCATTTTTCATCATAACAAATCCTTACCTGAATTCCCTTTAACCAACATCCAAACTTCATAATGTGACCTACAAGGTCTTCCATGGTCTTATCACGGTCTACTTTTATATTCAGTTTATACATGCAGTAGGTTTATCAATCTTTTTTCATGTGCTTTCTATGCCTAGATAGCCTTTTCAACTTAAGGAGCATGTGCAGGCTTCCAATGTCCACCCACTCATAGAAAAAAAGGTGAGTCTAAGTACATGGGTTCTATTGGTTTTAAAATCTAAGAATCAACAAAATGAATCTATCCTGCTGCCCCTAGTAGAGGTTCTCAGGTGTAATCAGGATGTATTTCTGTTTATAAAGTTTCTCCAAGGAGGCTGAGGCAGTAGTAGCTAGTCCTGCTTACTGGACCAAGAGGATGAGCATCCTGGATATTCAGATTCTTTAAACCACAACTTTTGGTTTCTAATTATTTTTAGTTCTTAAGTACCTGTTCCTCAGCATCCTTTCCAAAAGAGTGGCTGCCCAAATTCTGCTTGATTTAGCATCCTCTGTTGAGTCATCTGGAAGAAGTGACTTGCCGAGGTAAGTCTAGGGAAAAAGGGCAAAGAAGCCATGTACATGACCTATAATAATGTGACGTTACTAGGAGCAGTGAGAACCGTAATGTCAATCGTATTAAAGGAAATATTCTGGGTATGTGATATTAAAAAACATTGTTCACTTAGACAATTTGTCATCCAAACAGTGAATACCATACAAGGAAAATATAAAGAAGTCGAATATCAGGCTTCAATATTCACAGGATATTCAGGAGTCTACAGACCTATGAGTCTGAAAATGGATTTTGTCATAGCTTCAGTTCCATGCACCATTTTTTATGAGCTCATCACAAGAATAAAAGTTCCCCTAGGAGCTCAAGGGAAAGGAGACTTATCATGGTAGCTATACTAATTAAGAAGTGTTTAATAAATGTTTAAATTAAAATATGGCTCAGCTGTTATCTCATCTGCCTTATGTCTTTCCCATCTATTAAGATGCAAAAGGTGCCTCTCTGTACTCCCAGGATTTCTTCTGCTTTTTTCTCTCACTATATTCTCCACACTATCTTTTAACTTATCTGTTCTATGTTCTTCCTCTAGAGTGCGACCATCTTGAGGACTGGGCCATGTCTTTTTCATCTTTGCATCCCTAACCAGTAACGATACTTGACCTTTGTTAGCAATCAATAAAAGTCTACCAACTGACTGATTAACCAAGCCTTTTTTTTTTTTTCTTGATTAAACCATTAAAAAATCTAAACCAATGCTATTCAAAGTAGCTAGCCCTTAAACTGTTGGTTTATAATGTGATACGGAGTTTGAGCAGAATGTGTGAAAGAATAGCTTCCTTTTTTGAGAAAGTCTTGCTATGAAAAAACTGCTGCTTTAGTGACACAGCTGATGTATATAGTCTTGCCCCTCTTTGATCCAAACACTTGAGAGTCAGAAAAAGACATTTTCATAAAGAAAAGGAAGATGCTGAGGAATGGATGGTTAAAGTTAACTTTAGGGTCTTCATCCATCTTTATGACCATACATACAGATATTTACACATCCACAAAATGACTTAAAATACAGGCACCTATTTTAACTGGTTAAAAAAAACAAATAAATAAAGACACAGGGCATTAAAAAGTTTTTTAAAAGCCAAGACGCATTAAAAAAAAAAAAACCTAATAAATTTTTAATTAGAATGTTTTCTTTTTTTTTTAACAGGACAAGTAACAGATTACATCAAACTTCAGAACTTCTCAAATATCTAGTTATTATACACATTCCCATCTGTCTTGCAGGGAGGGATCTTGGTCGGCTTAACAGTTTCAGGTAAAATAAGCTGCATAATAGTATATATTACAATAATAAATGTACAATGTTTACATGAAATATGTTTTAGAAGCAAAAAAAAAAAAAAAAAAAAAAGATGCATCTGCATCAAAAGGCGACCTTTTAAAATGCCACAACTGTTTTTTACATTCACTCTTGCAACAGGTCACAAGATGGGGTCACTAAGCTCAGATAAATCACTATGATGCACATAAAATACAGAAAGATTGGTTATTTTATATATATTATATATATTTATATTCTCACACTTTAGCATCTGAGACATAAACTGAGAATTTAAAATTTATTCTCTTCAGATAACAAATCATTTTTTATTTTTCATAAACATGGTGCCCACAAAAGCACATAGGTAAGGCACAATAGGGTTTTCTGTTACAGAACAGTGTGCATCATGTTTACTTAACCAGAAAACGTGCATTATCTGTGCAAGTTCATGCTGCAAACCCAACACATATACAATAAAAAAAAAACAAAAAGGAAACTGAGCTTTAAACAAAATCAAAATTGGTACAATTCCAGCTGTTTCACATATTCATTTGGACTGACAACAATATATCAACAGGTTGTTTTTTAAAAAGCCAATTGTTACATTACAAGTAAACTCTGCTCAGCAACGATTTTAATCTGAAATCATAAACAGTAATAAAGCAACTTTACTGAAACAAAGTAAATACCGAGGCACAAAGCAACAGTCACTCGTGCATTTACTATATTGCAAGCTTTCATGACCCAAAATTTCAAATATAAATTTTCAAAGACACATTTTGCTGCAACAATGTGCCCTGCTTTAAACTTGACATAGAACAGGGGAGCTGACATTTCATTAAATTATAAATAAATTGGGAAAATGACTTACTCCCAATAGTACTATGACATAGTCCTAGTATTTATAATAAATACAGCTTTTCACAAAATACTTTTCCAATATCTGCCAATTGCATCTTTATTGCTCACATAAATTTGAATCCATTACAACTGATATCGTAACTTTCACACAAAATCATACTCAGACATTTTTATATAAAACTTATAAAAGATATTTTAAACTTGTATCTAATACTTCCAGGTGTTTGGCTGTTTGATCTATGTGATAGTACAGCCATATGTATATATGTGTGTATATATATACACATATACACATACATATATATACACATACACACATATATACACATACATATGTACACATTAGATTATGAATAAAATAGGAAGCTTATTTTACTGCTTTAATGCAGACATCCTCACAAAACAAGACTACTTTCGCCAACCCCCAGCATTTATACATATATACAAAAGCCAGTTTAAGTACATGTACATCCACCTACACGTATATGTAACCACTAAACCCAAATTAATTTTCCTGTATTCCAGCTGTAACAAATGAATCTCTTACAAGCAATAGAAACCTAAGGTTAAATTGGGAAATTAACAGTTTTACCACACTGGCCTGGTAAGGAACTATGCAGGTGACTGTATACAAAAATTCACAACATTAGTTCACAGGAAATTATGGAAATACAAGAGGCCTCTTCACCATGCTTTTGTGTGGTTATCCAAACACTTTGTGGTGCAAAAACACAACCACCACATCTGAAAATGCTTAATAACATCAATGTTCCTCATGCAAAACTTTAAATGCATTGGCTTAACTGAGCTCCAAAAACTAAATGAAACAATTGTTCTGTCTACTCGGCATTGCTGCCTCACTGTTAAGTCCCTTTGGAACCTTAAGATTTCTGGAACATTCAAACAGAGCTGTATTCAATAAAAATATTACATACAAAAAGCGTTTAAAAGGAAGACAAGAAGCCAAACAGGAATTTTCCTATTGTAAATACCAATCCTAGGAGTGGAAGAAAGTCTTTTCAGGAACCTCCTTGAGAATTGGCTAGGCCAGTCCGAAGACGAAGATGAGACATAGAGTTCATATGTTTATTTGATGGCTTCAAGGGAGTATTGCAAGTAAGAGCTTGGGGAAAGCGGTGGTGGTATCTATCTAGTCGTAAATATTTTACTGTAACCAATTTCCCTGTTGTAAGATAAAAATAATATTTTAGATCTGTAAAAATGTGCTTAATATTTACAAAAAACAAACATGGTAAAAGACATATGAACATAATATGCAAATAAAGGAATCTTAAATTATTACTCTAAAAATGCTGCCCTAATATTCTTTAATTTAAAATCTGGTATAATTTAACAGTAAGCCATAATTTATGTTTTTAAAATGTTTGTAATACTCAAACTTCTTACCATCAAACCAAGAGCCATGCAATGCCTTAAAAGCTTTTCCAGCATATTCTGGAGACAGACATTTAACATATACACAGCCCTGTGATATTTAAAAAAAAAAAAGAAACAAAGAAAGAAAGAGAAAAAAAAGAAACAGTCTTAGTTTAATAGCAACAAATCCTAAATGTAGAATTCGATAGTAAAAGTTACTTTACCTCACGTGAATTTTTGTCTACTGCAATATGAACAATGCCATCATTATCACTGCATTTTTCTAAAATTGCTTCTTGAATTGCCAAATGCCACTGATCCCCTATTTCCCTAAAAATTGATGGGAAAAAAAAATCAATAACCATATTCCTATTCCGTTAAAAGTCTTTATTGTCTAACACATAAACCCTACCAGAATGGGAATAATTTCAAAACTACATACTGTTAAAACTAGTAGTTAGGTAAATACTTGTTACAAGTACTATATAGAATTAAAAAATACTGGCATTCACAGTCCCAGACCTTCTCTCATTTCCAGTGGAAGAAGGCACAGAGCTGAGGCAATGAGCACAGCAGAACAAATGTGCTGTCATTTTTACGTCTGAAATCTTATGTACCTGTAGTCATTTCTTTTTTTCTCCCTAGCAAGCGTTAACACTTTAATGAGTCTGTAGTGAACTTAAAAAACTTGAGTACTATTTTTTTTTAATGATATTTTCAAATTCCTAAACTTAAGGACAATTCCTAGTAAGTAATGTGTTCTGGGGTTCTCTTTTTCGAAATAATGGAGGAATGATACAAGACAAACATTTTGCACAAAGCATCACCTTACTGTTACAAGAACTTTAGGAGTTCCTGCTGCACCGATGCCTATTTGTCTTACTTGTGAGATACAGAGGGCAAGCTGAAGGGAGAGTGGCTACACTTTAAATCATAAATCTTCATCTTAGTAACAAAATACTAGACTGGCACTGATTTCCTAATCCCTAAGTAATGAGGTCAGCTTCTCAAAAGAGGGATCAGAGCACTGCTAAATGCTTATATCTCTGCAAAACGGAGGGGGTGTGTTATGTGTACTGACAGAGTTTCTTTTCTCCACAGTTCCAATTTTGTTGCCACTGATTTGGAATCTCGTTATAGCAACCATTTCTTGAAATAAATAAGTTACTAAATGGGATGTATGGGTATTTTCTAAGTAATATGGTTTCTACTGTTAGAATTTTTTTTACAAAACAGAACCTGATCTGTTGTATCATTGGACAAATAAGTAACATCTAGGAAGCAAATTCTAGAAATTATTGCAGCTTATATATGAAATAGTACAGATTCTAAGGCAATAACTTTTGACTGTGCTAATCTCTGGATGCATGTGCTGCTATAACATATAAAAGAAAAGTTTCTCAAATATTAAATGGACACAAAAGTTTCTCGAATATTACATGGACAAGTAGACAGGTCTTAAGAGGGAAAAGTGTACATCTTTGCAGAGAATTTTTACAATCAGAGATTGGAAATTTAAAAATAGTAGATATTTATCTATATTGCCTAATGAGGCAAAGAATATTGGCAGACAAGATTTATATACTTAACAAAAAGTACTGTTTATCACCACATGTATCATTAATTTGACTCAAACATTTATCTGCCATGGGGACTCATAGTGCATACAAAGATTTGTAATTTAACAAATTATTATACATCTGTGTCTTCTGGCCAGACCTTGGCTTGAAATATAACAAAAGAGGAGAAAAGAAAAACATAACACTTCTGTAGTTAGAGATTCAAAAGTAAAAGAGATTGTTCAATTACAGACATAACAATGTAAGGATATTCCAAATAAAAATTACATGTACCTCTGATCATAATACTTACATAACTGGGTCAAACATATTTCGAATCTTTAAACATGGTGTCAAACTATTTGGTGGTGAATTTCTTCTATCTAAATGAAATGCTACAAAAAACAAATTATTGTTACTATTTGTCACTGTTCCATTTAGTTCATTCAAAACATATTCATTGCATGCTTTTCCTAGGAGCCAGACCCCTGGATATTAAGGTAAATCAAAGAGAGACAATCATTGCTATCATAGAGTCTGCAGTTTAGTGGGTGAGACAGATGAGAAACCGTGTCAAAAAAAACCCGTTATTGTGGCAAATCTTAAGAAAGAAGAATACAGGAAGCTGTGAAAGTAACTTAGGTAGTCTGGAAGTATAGCACTTGAGGAAGTAACATTTATGCTGGGACCCAAAAAGTAATAAAAGTAGACAGAGTGAAGAGAAGTATAAAGGGCATTTCAAGCAAATGTGATAGCTTATATACAGCCCCAGGCAAGAAGGAGCTCAGTGCAGTCAAGTAACTAAAAGACAGCCACTGTGGCTAGAGCAGGAACAATAGAAAGCTAAACCTTAACAGGGACAGGTTAGAGCAGGAACAATAGAAAGATAATCCTTAACAGGGACAGGTCAGATTATTGAGAACCATGAAGATCACACTAAAGTGTTTAGACATTGCCGTAAGACCAATAGAAAGTCACTCAAGTTTTTTTCAAGGAGAGGAATAATATGATGAGATCTATCTTTTAAAATTATAATTTTTAAAAGTAGACTGTTATGTGGAAAATCGATTAGGTGGAAACAAAAGCGAATGCAAGGAGACCAGTTAGAAAGTTACCATAGTTGTTTAAGAGAAAGAGGATACTAACGTGGGTAAGACAGGCCAGCAATGCAGATGGAAATAAGTAGACAGACTCAGGACATACGGAGATTTGACACGACTTGTTTAAAAACTATACATGGGAGGTAAGGAAGAGATTAAGGATGACCCCCAGGTTTATGGCAGAACCAACTGAGAAGGGGTTTCATTAATTAGACCAAGAACACCGGGGAAAGAGGTCCGTTTGGCAAGAAAAGTTACTGAATTCATGCACATGTTCAATTTGTGGTGTCCATATCCTAGTAGTATACAGGTGGTATACAGGTGGGTATAAAACTCTGAAAACCATAGGACTTAATTCAAGATATAAATTTGGGAGTTATCAACATATCTATGGTAAATGAAGTCGGAGTGTGAGATCATCTAGGAAGACAGGTAGAATGAGAAAAGACACTGGCCTTGAGAAACTCCAACACTAGAGGTCCAGGAAAAGAAGAAAATTTGGAAAAGAAGATTGAACAAATGGTCAGAAGTAGCAGGAAAACTAATAGAAAGTGGCATCCCCAAAACCAAACAGAGAAAGTTTTAAAGCAGGCTCAATTGTTAACACTGTTAAGTAAAATAAGGACAGAAAAGAAAAATGTCCAATGGGTTTAGCAATATGAATGTCTGAGAGCTGTTTCCATGGAATGTCAGGGATGGAAAACAGATTAGAATCAGCTGAAGAATAAATGAGAAGTGAAAAAGTAAAAACAGTGAGTACAGTAAACTAATGCTATGTGGCTGTGAATGGGTAGAGACAGAGTGATAGCTACAGAACAGTGTAGACTCTAACAATGTGTGTTAAAGATGAGAGAGACTATATAGCATGTTTAAGTGCTGATGAAAAGGTCCAGGAGAGGCAGGGGTTTAGAACACAGTGAGAGAAGATGCTTGAGAAGACTGGAGGGAATGGAACCCTGAGGGCTTAGATCCCCTTCCCTATAGAGGGAAGGGCTCAGTTCTTTGTTAAGTGAGAGAACTCTTCAAATGCAATAGGCGGTGAGGGTGAGTGTGGATTCTGCAATTTTACTGAGTTGGTGGTAGAACGTTGAGGCAGGGACTATGTGATCGCTTCTATTCGAGTCATCAACTGAAAGGAGAGAAAGGCAAAGGTTTGACAAGATGGAAAGAAATCTAAAATTGTTACTGAGCAGAGCAGGAAAGTGAAGTGACCTGGTAAAATATTTTAAGAACATGAAAGTCAGGTAGTGCTGAGGGCCCAACTGAGGTTGATTATTTATGACATACCAGTCTGCAAAACTGTATGACTTTTTCCCCGCTGTGCTCAGCTACCTGCACATAGACAAAACAGTTTCATCCTTGGTTGGAATTTACCAGGCTAAGAGGGATAGGTGATGACTTAAGGGTACTAGCAAGAAAAGGATTGGAAAGATGGGTTGTGGAAACTAAGATGGACAGGAAAAGAAATAAAGCCAGGAGGAAGACTGAAAAACTGGAAAAAGTAGGCATATCAAAGAATTGGAGAGTATGGGAAGTTTAAAACAAAAAACAAAACAAACAACATATATATATATATATGGCAAGAAAGTTGAAAGGATGAGTTTATGGCTAAAGACCAGAGTGTATCAATGGATTAAATACGTGATGGGGATCAAGGAGGGCACCTGTTGTGATGAGCACCAGGTGTCGTATGTAAGTGATGAATCACTCAATTCTACACCTGAAGCTGATATTACACTGCATGTTAACTAAAGGGAATTTAAATAAAAACTTGTAAGAAAAAATAAATTAATGAAAGATTTCAGAAGTATCTAGTGAAATGAAATGTCTGGGGTGTGAATGTCCTACAAGTGCTTGATAAGGGGTGGGGGAAAGGCCACTGCACATGAAAAATCTTTGCCAAACCCCAGATCAAGAAAGCCTATGAACCTTCTAGCACCACCTAGACTTCTCTGGCAGAGTGTGTAGGTGGTATTCTTGATGACCTTTTAGTTGTAGGCCATCTGACTTCCTTGAAATTCCAATACCGGCCTGGGCCAGCAGGGAATGAACCAGAGAAAATGGAAGCATTAATACCATCTTATCCTAGTCTAGACCCAAGTTTCCGCAAAATAATGGCTCTGGGAGAAGCTATTCCTGGTCAATTCTAGTCACAAAGTAGTTGTGAAGATCCAAGTGATTTTTAAGATATACGCTTTGTCTCCCTAACTAAATTGTAATCACCTCCTGGTACAAGCAGAGAGATAGTGGTTACCAAATGATGTTACATTTCAAATACCTCAAGAATTATGTTTGGATCCTTCAAATGAATGCTATTTATTCTGAAGGCTCCATCTGCTGGAAACATAAATAATTCTCTCCAGCAGGTATGGTTTGATTTTTAACTAGTGCTTTAAAATATCATTAGAGATACTACTGCTATATAAGAATCCAATCTATACTTAACAATCCTTTAGGAAGAGAACTAAAAATTCAGTAAGGTTGATTAAGTAACAATTACTTGGAAAAAATACTATGAAATGACAACAGCTTATAGTGGGAGTGAATTTAAAAGACTACTATAATTACCAACCCTCCAGCCATGTACCTTTTAATTAAACCACAGTATTTATAAAAGCATAAACATTAAGCCTGTTAATAAGTTAAACTATCTTGGGGCGCCTGGGTGGCGCAGCCGGTTAAGCGTCCGACTTCAGCCAGGTCACGATCTCGCGGTCCGTGAGTTCGAGCCCCGCATCAGGCTCTGGGCTGATGGCTCAGAGCCTGGAGCCTGTTTCCAATTCTGTGTCTCCCTCTCTCTCTGCCCCTCCCCGTTCATGCTCTGTCTCTCTCTGTCCCAAAAATAAATAAAAAACGTTGAAAAAAAAAATAAAAAATAAAAATAAAAAATAAAAAAATAAGTTAAACTATCTTTTTACATAAACCACCACCAAACTGCCCCACCCCCACTCTATAGCACTACTTATAGTACAACATTTGTGTTCAGATACATTTAAGTGAAAGCAAAATTTAGTTTATGTATTAATATTTTCAATAAGTCAGTCATTTAAATTATACTTAGACTACACATTTAATGGCATAAAATATAATATTAAAACAAAATTCTTTCTTTATTAGGGCTATATGTTCTTAAGTGAGGTGATACAGGTAATTATCATTAAGAAGTATCCCACCAACTTCTCATTATTCAGCTCCCGTAACCAATTCTTTTATGATCAAATTCTCTTGAACTCAAATCTCTCTTGCTAGGAGCCTATAAACTTTTATCATCACAACCCTCCAAAAAATTTGAATGGATATACTTAAGCAAATGGCTACTAGGTTCTACCCCAAGATTTTCTGCCTTCAGAATAACAATCTCAGCCATTATATTTTTTTCTATTTGCTAATTAAGCAACAGGCATATTATTTTACTCTCAATCCCTTTCTAGGGATTACTTGACTTGTAACTGTCAAGTAAAGAGAGATTGAGTTTATAAGTCTTTACATTGTGCATTTAGAAGTATTCAAATTAAGATAGCTCAGTATTTGGCATATAGTTTATAAACATATACTACACCAGAAGAACCCTGATGAAACAAAGTAGCAGGACATTTTAAAACTATTCTATCAATTCAAGTTGAGTTTTACAACTAATATAACTGACCTAAAGTTGTCTTATATCACACTTATGCAGTCTTTTCCTATCTAAAGAAAGCGATAAAATGAAAATAGTTTGAGGTTTTAAATTCTAGATATAGAGCATCCAATTTAACGCACTTAAGAATCTGCCATTCCCCCCTACTAACTTATAAGAACTTGGATTATCTAGGTCAAGAAACTGTCTTTAGATTCATCTTGAAAATCTCACATTTTAAAAATGCAACTAAAAGGGCACCAAGGTGGCTCAGTGGGTTAAGCATCTGACTCTTGATTTCAGCTCAGATCATGATCTCAGTTTGTGAGTGTGAGCCCCCCATGGGGCTCTGCGCTGACTGTATGAAGCCTGTTTGGGATTTTCTCTCTTTCTCTTTTCTCTCTCTCTCTCTGCCCATCCCCTACTCATGCTGTCTCTCTCTCAAAATAAATAAACTTCAAATAAGTAAACAAAATAAAAATAAGACAACTATAATAAATTCACACGAACAAAATAACGGCCTTTTCTAGAACATCACATGCATACATAAGCACCAACTGCTAGCTACATGAAGAAATTAGACTGAGAATTCGTAACCATTACAACAGGCACTAAGGTAATCTGATCTGACTGGCTTTGCATTCTGTTTTCATTTCATAAGACCCTTCCGCAGACACCTTTTAAAACAAAAAGTTTATTGTTTAGTGTCATCTTTGGCATCATCAAAGCATCGTTTTTATGCCATGATTATTGAAGACTATCATTATTATTATTATGATTCAAGCTCTTTAACAGTGAAAATTAGAGAACAGAGTGATTGGATTTTTTTTTCAATATCAAAACAACTTAACTTTCTCATAAATACTGTGTTTAGCAAACATTGATAAATATGCTTTTATCCAACAAGAAGATTTAAAGAAACTCAACTCACGACTAGTTCTGAAATGCACATTAAACTAACAAGATTTAATTTTTGCAACTAACCATCCAAAAATTCAAGTGAGGTAACAGTCATCACTAATAGAGGTTTGGGTACCTAAGGCAACCAATCACCAGACTCTCCTATATATTTACACATACCTGTTTTTGTAGCTATGTAAGCCTTAAGAACAATATGGAAAGATAGCCACAAAAGCTACTTGGCACAAGGGATATGCAGGTGGAGGAGTCTTAATAAAAAAGAGGGAGGCAAGCAAAACTCAGAAAAAAGAGCAGTTAAAAAGTTATGTTTCACTTATATATGTTTTATACATATGTAAAACAGAAATTATGTCTTATCTGCATAAAAATTAGGGGAAAAGAATATAGTTAGATCTACAATACTAAGTTGATGTAAGTGAAACAGGAAAAACTCAAAGTAATGTACATAGCGTTCTATTATAGTAAAGATAAACCACTTATGTTTATATTTGCAAGGAGGAAAGTAGAAGTATATAAAAAAGCTAACACGAATTCCTTCTATGGGATGAAACTGCAAAGGGAGCGTTGCCTTCATGTATCTTTCAATGGTACTATTTTCCTTTAAACATGTATTGAAGAGGGCATCTTTTGGGATGAGCACTGGGTGTTGTATGGAAACCAATGTGACAATAAATTTCATGTATTTAAAAAAAATTAAATTAAATTAAAAATAAATAAACATGTAACACTTTTACGTGCTGAAAAAATTAGAAAAACTGATGTTTATTTCTGTTGTTGTTTAAAAATACATACCTTGACCTTGCCATACTTTAGAAGGTATTACTAATATTTTGTCACAGGAGGCAGAAGGCTGGATCCAGCGCCAAACTAGAAAATCTGTACCACCTATTCTTCGTGTCTCTGTGCGAACTCTAGACTCATTAGCAGCAAGGAAGTCAACAGCTCTATCCCAGACTTTCTTCATCTTTTTCCTATCATGTGAACAAAATGACAAATGTACTATCATCTTGGCTTGTCATCTTTTTCAAGTATTAGTAATTGGTTATTGTAATTTTCAAGTATTAGATCATGGTTATTATTAACTCTGATTTTTCTGATCGCTGCTTATGAAGTTTTTTTCAAAAAAGATTTAGATGCTTGAAGCTCATCTCAGATTTACTGAATGTCAATCTCCAGAGGTAGAACATAAGCATCAGTAATTTTCCCCCCCAAAGTCCACTGATGATTCTGAAGTGTTGCTAACAGTGAAGAATGCTGCTTTAGGATATGGAATCATCTTTTATTTTCAAGAAGTTATTATGTAGTATTTTTATTTAAAAAGCTTCATTAACAACAAAATATTTAAGGCATTATTAGTAAAACATCACTGGCTATTGTCTATCTCTGTTTCTTTATTAAGATGAAATTAACGGAAATAAGGTGAAAACTGACAACAAAGAATCAAAATGTATAGAAGTGATAGTGATTTGGAAATCCAGTTGTCTGTCAGGCCACTCATAATTAGGAGGACAAGACAGGGAATTTAGAAAGAAAGGAGAGTTTAAAGTACAAAAGTAAAGCAGGTCTACTTGAAAAGGGCCCCAACTCTCAATATAATTATCACGATTTCAGAAGACACCAACATTCAGATCTACTTTGACTCACAAGATTTTGAACACACCTGTCATGAGGCTGTATTAAGGAATCTTGCACATGTGGAATAGGCATGTAAGGTTGTAAGTCTTTATTTTCCTGGCAAGCTTCATTATGACTTCGTAAAACATCTGAAAATAAACAAATTTACAAATGAATCAATGGACACCACACTGTAATTTTTCACATGACTACTCTAGAAATAGTTTCGATCTTTTCAAATACTTATACCTATTATCTTCACCACCATATCATACATCTGTCTTGTTTCCTCTTCTTCTTTTGTCCAGCGATATTTCATGTAACGCAGAACGACACAAACCATCACTACACCTGCAATATTTACATATTTTGTGTTTTAAAAATTGTGGTCAGTGGCATTCAATTAAGTCACTGCAATCTGAAGTTATTGGTCTAATCGTTAAATCTGATGTTAACAAAACACAGCAAAGAAAGAGAACTCTTAGGACAGTTTCTACAGTAACTATTTTAACTGCTATAATGGTATAATGGAATGGGCCTTCAAAACAGTGGACTGAATTAAGCTACATAATTACTATCACATAGACCAATTTGGTGTTAAAACATTTTTCTGAGTTTCACTTAATCTCTCTAGAAAAACTATCTCTTCCATTATGTTGACAACTCAACATTTAAATTCTATTTTTTTTAAAACAATGTAACCACATCTCACAAACTTTTTCCTTTGCCACATTAAGCTATTAGAAAAGTTGAGTTTTCTAAGACTGTAAATATACTACACCTGACTTTAAGTAAATTATTTTTAAAGGACTTGAACAGAAAAAAGAAAAAAATGAGTATCTTCTAAATTCCTATAAACGGGGAGCCTGGGTGGCTCAGTCGGTTAAGTGTCCAACTCCTGATTTCAGCTCAGATCATGATCTCATGATTCGTGAGATCGAGCCTGGAGTTGGGCTCCACGCTGGCAGCAGGAAGACTGCTTGGGATTCTCTCCCTTTCTCTCTGTCCCTCCCCTGCTCACTCAGTCTCAAAAATAAACCTAGAAAAATAAATTCCTATAATCAATCAAAACAGTCACAGAAAATCCAGGAATCCAAAGTAAATGATATTTTTTAAATCAAAAAGAATTTTAATGAACTTAATTTATAATATTTTATTATTTAAAAAATAAGCTTAATTTTTAAATTTTCCTGTTCTATTTTGTTAAGATTTCTGTTTATGCACCATACTTGCTTTTCCTGACATTCTTATGATAAAGTTTTATTCCAACTTCCCTTATAATACTGATTTCTAAGTCCTTAGATTAATACTGACAATATGTATAAAAAAAAGTCACTGTTATTATACCTTAATGAAGACTTCTCGATGTGATTTATAACAGGAACTACCACAGAAGTAAATTCTCAACTGGTAAAATACAGACACAAAAATTCTACACTATCATGTATCTTTTTTCTCACCCCAACAACTTACCTACGCATAACAACAATAACCTGTGGGTGACAGTAATAAAAGCACGTCGAAAACGACACCAGAAGGACATCTGTGGTCTTGTGGACTGTAAAAACTGCACATCAGTTATATTTTTCAATTGCTCCTCGGGGCCATAACCAACACACCTATTTGAAAATAATTAAGGAGACTTTAGAGCCAAAATCACTACTTATACTACAAAATGGCCAAAGTGGAAATTAAATCCTTTACCTTATTCCAACATCTTTTCCATTTTTTAAAATCCACTTCAAAGAAATATTAAATATATCTTCATATTCAGGGCCTAAATCCTAATAAGAAAAATGGAGAAAATAACTAACTATTCTTAGTCATTTACATTCTTTTGACTCTGTGTAAGCTATACTATAAATACCATACTTTCATTTTTATATAACACTTGAAACTATATTACATAACAAAAATGTATTATTCATTACAGAAAAACAAAAGGAGAAAAAAAAAGTCACAATTCCCCACCATCCTAAGATAAGCAGTATTAATATTTTGTTATGTTTTCTTTTTGGTTCTTTCACATTTACAGATTTGGAGGATTTTTTTTTTTTTTTTAAGTAATTTGTCTTTTAAGTATCACTGTGGTAAGAGTGGATGAGCTAATTTTTTTATGGAATATTATTTTTAGATGAACAAATGGCAAACTATTCAGAGTTGGCTGTTTCACTGACATTTTCTCAACAAATGAATGAAGCAGGCCTGTCAACTCAAGAAAAACAGTTGACTTTGTTACCAATGATGACATTCAAGCTTTCATGTCAAAAGCAAAATTTGGAAAAAGTTGAATCCATTACTATAAGCTTGACACCCTTGCAGCACTTAAAGACCTTTGCAATGAGACTGGTGCAATATTAATGAATGCGACTTTGGGGTATGGCATAATGAAAGGTGTCAAACACCGAGAAGATCTGCATAACCTACAGACCAGTATTTTCCAAATGACCAATGCAGGAGTCATAAAGTCTTGCACAGGTAAAGGATCTATCTGTTCTACGTGTAACCTAGAAAAAGGACTGTAGAGACAGAGTAAACAAAAATCACCGATACGGTTTCACACTGCACACTGCAACTAATCTTTAAGAAACTACTACTTAGAATTTTGGTACAGTATCAAAGAAGAGTATCTACAATTATCTGAAAAAAGTTTTAAAATACTTTTCCCTGTCTTGACTACATATCTATATGAGGCTAGATTTTCTTGACACACTTCAACCAAAACATCACAATAGACTGAATACAGAAGCAGATACGAAAATCCAGTATAGTTTTATTAAGCTACACATTAAAGATTATAGAGATTTGCACACATGCAAAACAATGCTACTATCACTAAATGTTTTTATTTTGGATAATATAGTTATTTTTCATAAAAATACATTGTTAAATGTTAACATGTAATAAGTTCATTATTCTTACTTAAAAGAATAAGTAAATTTAATTTTTCTGCTTAAATTTCTAATAAGGTAAATATATGTCTAAATCTATCTATGTATATATATCCCACAGACAAAAGCCACATAGGGTCCTCAGTAATTTGAGGACTGCAAAGGGGTCATGAAACCATAAAGTTTAAAAACTGCTGTGCATAGGTATATTATGTATTTTTTAATTAAAATAATGTGGTATCACATTATATGTACTGTTTATTCCACTTGCTTTTATCACAAAACAAAGTATTATTGTGTCAATATCACCAAACATGGAACTAACCTATTTTTTTCCAGCAACATAGTGTTCTAGTCTATGGCTGGTTATTTTATACTTTAATCAACCTCTTATTAATGAACATTTAGAGTGTTACCGATTATTTTAATGTATCAAATAACACTATAATAAATACCCTTGAAAATTCTTCCATTCAATAAATATTTATTGAGGGTCCACTATGTGCCAGGTACTGTGCTAAAACCCAGAGAGATAGCACTAGGCAAAACAGTCAAACTTCCTTGCTCATGGAGCTTATATTCTATTCAATATATTTTATGTACTTTTTGAAGTGCAAAGAATGAACTTCTAAAAACAGCAGTAAAAAGACATTTTTTTTAGAAAGTTTTTTTTTTTTTTAAGTTTATTTTGAGAGAGAGTGCGAGAGAGCAGGGGGGGAGGCAGAGAAAGGGAGAGACAAAATTGCAAGCAGGCTCCAGGCTGTCAGAGAGGAGCCTGATATGGGGCTAGAATTCACAAACCATGAGACCATGACCCGAGCTGTAATCAAGAGTCGGACACTTAACCGTCTGAACCACTGAGGTGCCCCAAGAAGTCATTTTTAAAAACATTTTAAAAAGAGTTTTGTAAGTAATAGCTGTTGCATTTTATCAACAGATTCTTTAATAGCATTGGAAATTAAGGTTTACATTTGATCAGGACAATTTACTTCCTAATATGAAACGGGCGAGTTTTTTTTAATGTATCAAATCTGAAAATGCAGAAAGCTTTATGAAGCAGAACAAATCTTACTAGGCATCATTACTTATGTGTAACTACTACCAGGATGTTTTTAGATGGTAAAGAGAAATACAAACTACCTGTTATTGAAAAAAAAAAAGTGTAATCTTTCATCATTATTTGTAAATATCAAAAAATTTGTAGCCAATGTAAGTATAATAACTGACAAATGGTTTATAGATAAGATCACTTCAAGGGAATACTATGAATTTGGAGATGATCATTTAGAGCTAAATAGCTAATGCTTAAAGTAAGACAATATGCAATTAAATATAACTATAAAAATTTTACTCATGAATAACTAAAAAATTTTTCAGTGATTTTTGTTTAAGCTTTACTATTGCTTTAAAATGTCATACAATAAAATTATACTAAAATAATTTCAGTCAATTACGGTTTTGTTATAATTACACTGCTAGAAATCACCTGGTGTATAACTAAAAATCAAAACTCATATTCATTTGCTCTAAAATTAGAGAAGAAAAAAAAACTGATGAAGGAACATCAAGAGAACTTAATTTCAGTTTATATTGCATCAATCAGGATTAAAAAAGCACAAGCTATAGAGGGCCTTGAAAATCCACAAAGCAGGATTAATATGGGTTATCCATGGAGTTGGAGACATTGCACTCATTGTAATGTATAGGGTTTTTTTTTTAAGTTTTTATTTTAATTACAGTTAGTTAACATACAGTGTAATATTAGTTTCAGGTGTATACTACAGGGATTCAAATTTCCATACATCACCCAGTGCTCATCACAAGTGCACTCCTTAATCCCCATCACCTATTTCACCCACCTCCCCAATCCACCTCCCCTCTGGTAACCATCAATTTGTTCTCTACAGTTAAGAGTCTGTTTCTTGGTTTGTCTCTTTCATATTCCCCTCTGTTCATTTGTTTTGTTTCTTAAATTCCACATATGAGTGAAATTATATGGTACTTGTCTGTGACAAACATTTCATTTAGCATTATTTAGCATTATATATAATTCTACATTCATTATGTTGTTGCAAACGGCAAGATTTCATTCTTCATTCCATTACACACACACACACACACACACACACACACCTGTGTGTGTGTGTGTGTGTGTGTGTGTGTGTGTGTGTGTGTGTATCTCCTATCTTCTTTATTTATCAATCGATGGACACTTAGGCTGTTACCATAATTTGGCTATTGTAAATAATGCTGCTATAAACACAGGGATACCTGTATCCCTCTGAATTAGTGTCTCTATATTCTTTGGGTAAATACTCAGTAATGAGACTGCTGGATTACAGGGTAGTTCTATTTTTAACTTTTTGAAGAACCCCATACTGCTTTTCACAGTGGCTACACCAGTTTTCATTCCCACCAACAATGCAAAAGGGTTCCTTTTTCTCCATATCCTTGCCAACACATGTTTCTTGTGTTGTTGACTTTGGCCATTCTGACAGGTGTAAGGTGATATTTCACTGTAGTTTTCATCTGTTATTTTTCTGATAATGAATGATGTTGAGCATTTTTCATGTGTCTGTTGGCCATCAAATGTCTTCTTTGGAAAAATGTCTGTTCATGTCTTCTGCCCAGTTTTTAACTGAATTATTTGGTTTTGGGGTGTTGAGTCTTAAAAGTTCTTCATATATTTTAGATACTAACCCTTTATCACATATGTTATTTGCAAATATCTTCTCCCATTCTGTAGGATGCCTTGTAGTTTTGTTGATTGTTTTCCTTTACTTGCAGAAGTTTTTCATTTTGATGTGGTCCCAACAGTTTATGCTATGCTCGCTACAAGTGCAGCTACCAATGGTCAGCATACAATACCACTATAATACCACTGACTATGTTCCCTAGGCTGTGCCCCTCATCCCTATAACTTATTCATCACTTCATAATTGGAAGCCTGAACCTCCCACACTCCTTCACTCATTCTGCCTATCCTCCTACCCACCTCCCATCTAACAACCACCAGTTTGTTCTCTATTTGTGAGTCTGTTTCTGTTTTATTTGTTCATTAATTTTTTAGATTCCACATACAAATGAAATCATAAGACATGGGTATTTTTAAAAATCAGTGAAATATACATTTTGCATTTTCCTGTATTTATATGTTCTTCAGCCTATATTACAACAATATGCAAGATATAATGACATTTTTGCTTTATTACATAGAACTTTGAAGGCTAGACTATACATGTAAGTTTCAAATAACATAAAAACAAATTTCCAAGTTTATTAGCTGTATATTTTAAACATAAGAATTTTAGAAGGCTGAAGATAGTATAAGTAGCATTACTGCCTTCATTAATTATCCTTAAAAATGTACATAATGGTTCAAATTAACAAGAACACCTACTCTAATAAGCTAATTATATGCAGGAACAAAGAACTTAAAACTTTTAGTTATAAAATAATAAGGGTAAGAAAGGATATCTGTGGTTATTTTCCCATTTTGTTTTCCTTTCCCATGTTAATACTACTTACTATCTGGAATACAGTAAAACCATTCCCTTTATGAATACACGTTTTCAAAAAACAATTGCTAATTTATTTAAAATCTCATTAAAGATGTAATAGGGTATCAAGGTCTGAAACAGGTCATTACTTCCACAAACGTTCTACATAGTATACAGAGTTCTATAGTATTATGAAGTAGAATTTTTGAAGATATAAAAGATGAATTTATTTTCTGGCTTATGCCAGTTAAATCGCTTAGGCTAACATCATAGTATACATAGCATCTTCCTGATTTTAAGAGTAGAAAATATTTTATTATTCATTTTTTTGTAGCCACCTAAAAAGCTATAAGGTAGGGGCAGGCCAACCTTTTCTGTAAAGGACCAAAGAGTTAAGTATTTCAAGCTTTGTAACTGTATACACTTCTGGTCTCTGTCACATATATTCTAAGCAACCTTTAAAAAATGTTGTATAACCCCAACTAGTAGGCCATACAGAAATAGGCCCCCAGGCTATAGTTTGCCAACCCCTGAGGTGAAGCGCACTTGTATCATAAAATGCTCGTTTTCTAATCACTGATGACACAAATAAAGAGAAAACTAAATTTTTCATTTTTAAAGCAGATCAATTACTATTATTACTATCTACTTATAGGCAACAGCTCAGTCAACATACCGCCGACTGCTTCATTTAAATGTTTCTAAATTCAAAGCATACTTTCCGAAATCTATAACAAATCTATTTTAACATACCATGTGTGAGCACACACACATCCATGACTCTCAATTCCAAATTTACCTTATTCTCAAAATAACTGGCAAATGTGTATTTTTATTAAAACCCATATCAGGTCTTTGAACTTAGATTACAGTTTCAAAGTATAGAAATAATACTGTTTCATGTAAAAGGCTCAGGTCATTAAATAAAGCTAGAAAGCATCAGTAAGGAGGGAAAAAGATGCTGATACAGGGAGAAGTCAAATGATTAAAAACCTACTGGGTAGCTCACGAATGGATAATTTACATGGTACTAATAACTTACTGTGGCTTCCCAGTTAGTGAATATTCTGGTTGTGACATGACATATGCCATACATGTTACCCTTTAAATTAATTAAAACAGGACCCACGGGAACCAAAACAAGAGTAAATATGATTTAACTCTTGATGATTCACCTCCAGGAATAACAGAAAGAACATGGTCCTTAACATCAAGCAGGCCTGGGATCAGATCATGACTCCACAATTGACTAGCTGTACATATAACCCCAAGTAGAGACAAGAGAAAGTAGGTTATCTGTGCCGATGTATCTATTTTGATCACTTCTTCAGATCTTAACCCTCATTCAGGGTCAGTCTCTTGCCCACTCAAAAGATGGTGCTAGTGGTTATGAACCCAGTCCTTCCATCTAAAAGGCAGAACAGCACAGTGAGAAGAGCAAGCACTTTGATTCTATTCCCAGTTCCACTCCTTAATAGCTGGATGATGTAATCATTAAACCCTTCTGAGCTTTAGTTTCTTTATGAAGTGGATTTGACACCACCTACCTTGCTAGGTTACTGTAAAGTCAGAGATACTAACAAAGTCCCAGGATAAATTGTACTTGATAAATTGTAATCATCAAGAAACTTACCCTTCATTCCAGTTCTTGGAAAACTTATTTCTCACCAGAGACATAATTACATTAACAGTGATTAGCATTCCAAGATAGGACATAAAATTTGGCACATTTACAGCTATCTTCTTTCTTACTATTTTCCTCACAAATCTTAAACATATTCATTGTGTTGAAGTCTAAAAATGTTTTGCAAATGAACTACAAAATGAACCACCATTCATTACATCATTCAGTTGGAAAGTTATCATACTAAACTCCCACCATTTAACTTAAAAACAAGTCGGTCCTTTCATGAAAATATATAATGCTATGTATTTCCTAAATGTTCCACCAGAGGGACCTCTTTACTTCTCACAAATCAAAACAAGCTTCCATCCTCAAAAATGAATAAAAAACTCAAGAGAAACACTGGGGGAGTTAGAAAAACAGTGCTTAAATTATTTAAATTAACTGTGAGGTTTATTTACAAATCCTTTAAAAGAGAAAGTAGGAGAAATAAAATAAGGATGGAATGTGAAGAATCAAATTCAAGAACAAAAAAAAAAAATTTACTGAGGCTTACTTACTCACTCATTTTACTCTACCAAACATTTACTAATATTGTGCTTAAAATGCACTGGCAGTTGGGGGAAAATCAGTTTACACTCATCGGATTTCTATGCACCCTTTGGCCCATTTACTCCTGAATGCAAAAACTTGTGTTCCTCATGAAGTCATAGTACAAATACACGAAATGTACAACAGATCTCTCTCTCTCTCTCTCCATAAGCAGAAAGCCTACAGTATAGGTATTATGATCATGGTTTTTGACACCAGCTTTGTAGTGAGGGTCTTCCATATTTACGCTACAACTTGGGCATAATAAAGTGAAATCACCAATTTTGACTAGAATGTGCTAAAATGATCACTCCAAATTAGAAAGCAATTTGGCAACATATATCAAAAACATTAACAAAAGCTCACACTCCTTAACAACTAGTTTCCTTTCGAGGACTATTTCCCAAGGAAATAATCAGAAAATCAAATACTACATGCAAAGATTAAAGTGCTTTTGTAATACTGAAAAACCACAAACCAATACAATGCAATACAATCATGTAAAGAAATATTACCCAGTGACAAAAAGAAATAGTTTTCAAAAACCTGAACAAGGACGTGGAAAAATGTTCATAAAAATTTTAAGGAAAAAATATATAAACGTTTGCAATATGAAGTATTTATACAATTTATGGTGAGGGGCACCTGGGTGGCTCAGTCAGTTGAGCATCCAACTTTGGTTCAGGTCATGATCTCATGGTTTATGGGTTCGAGCCCTGCGTTGGGCTCTGTGCTGACAGCTGGGAGGCTGGAGCCTGCTTCGGATTCTGTGTCTCCCTCTCTCTCTCTGTCCCTCCCCCCTCATGCTCTGTCTGTCTCTCTCACAAAATTTTAAAAAATTTTTAAATAAAATAAAATTTATAGTGGTACTAATTTTATGGAAGAAAACATAAGAAAAGGCTAGAGAAAAATGAACCAAAAATAAGTGGTTAACCTTAGGTGGTGAATTTGAAATGTTTTTCTCCTTTTTTTCCCTATTAGTTAAATCATGCGCATGAGTTAATGTTACATTGGAAAAAAAAAAAAAAAAACCATTACTAAAAGTAGTACTTAAAAGCTTTTATCCAGACCTTAAAATTTTATTTGGGGGGGAAAGTTTCTGTTTAATGCTTTTTTTTTTTGAAGTGGCAGTCCAAACTCCATCTTTGGTGGTGACAAGCCAAACCAGGTTTCACAGCATTTGAAAACACAAAGTAACTGCACTTAACTAATTAAGGCTGGAACTAATTCAAAATCTTTTGTAAAAACGTACATTAGAAATTCTACCGAAGGAAAACAAAAAGCAAAACCCAATCTAAACATAAAATTCCAGGGAAAAGATACAAAAATCTTTTAAGACTGGAGTTCATTAATCTCAATTTTTTTAACTCAGTTCTCAGGCAGTTCTCAACTCAACTCATGCATGGGTACAACCAGTAATTCCTCTGCTGCCAGCCTTTAACAGAAATAGTCTCTCATGCCCTACTGCTGCCTGGCTTAGATTCCGACTTGTCCCAACCCTGGCTCTGTGTCCCTTCTTTTTACCTTATCTTACTGCTGACCCACAGCTACAATCAAATGGGGGTGAGCAGAGAGGAAGGTCATTAAACATCCTTCCAGATCAACCCCTGCCTCTTCCACAGCTCCAGCATAAATACTAGTCAAGCCCTATCCTTTCAAATAGAGTATTAAGGAGCTTTTAAGAGTCTCGAGACTCTCCTGTAATGTAAATTAATCTTCTTGTAGGCATTTATGACCAACCATAACACATATCTGTGCCATCACCTCTCTAAGAGATTTGACTAAGAAAAAAAGAGAGGGAAAAAAGAGAAAGAAAAAGCAGGAAAGAAGCACTGGTTGGGATCAGATTTTCCCAATGCTAGAAGTAAAAACACTTTCAACTATCTCATAAAGAATTACTTGCTTTGGCACAAAAACAGACACTCAGATCAATGGAACAGAATAGAGAAGCCAGAAATAGACCCACAAATGTATGGACAGCTAATCTTTGACAAAGTAGGAAAAGAATATCCAATGGAATAAAGACAGTCTCTTCAGCAAGTGGTGCTGGGAAAACTGGACAGCAACAGGCAGAAAAATGAACCTGGAGCACTTTCTTACACCATACACAAAAATAAACTCAAAATGGATGAAAAACCTAAACATAACACAGGAAGCCATCAAAATCCTCGAGGAGAAGGCAGGCAAAAACTTCTGTGACCTTGGCTGCAGCAACTTCTTACTCAACATGTCTCCGGAGGCAAGGGAAACAAAAGCAAAAATGAACTATTGGGACCTCATCAAAATAAAAAGCTTCTGCACAGTGAAGGAAACAATCAGCAAAACTAAAAGGTAACCAATGGAATGGGAAAAGATATTTGCAAATGACATATCAGATAAAGGGTTAGTATCCAAAAATCTAGAAAGAACTTACCAAACTCAACAGCCAAAAAACAAATAATTCCAGTGAAGAAATGGGCAAAAGACATGAATAGACACTTCTCCAAAGCAGACATCCAGATGGCCAACAGACACATGAAAAAATGCTCAACATCACTCATCATCAGGGAAACACAAATCAAAACCACAATGAGATACACCTCACACCTGTCAGAATGGCTAAGATTAACAACTCAGGCAACAACAGATGTTGGCGAGGATGCAGGGAGAGAGAGGATCTCTTTTGCACTGCTGGTGGGAATGCAAACTGGTGCAGCCACTCTGGAAAACAGTATGGAGGTTCCTCAAAAAATTAAAAATAGAACTACCCTATGACCCAGTAATTTCACTACTAGGTATTTATCCAAGGGATACAGGTAGGCTGTTTCAAAGGGACACATGCACCCCAATGTTTATAGCAGCACTATCAACAATAGCCAAAGTATGGAAAGAGCCCAAATGTCCACTGATGGATGAATGGATAAAGAGGATGTGGTATATGTATGTGTGTTGTGTGTATATATACAATGATACAATGGAGTACCACTTGGCAATCAAAAAGAATGAAATCTTGCCATTTGCAAGATCCATTTCCACGTGGATGGAACTAGAGGGTATTATGCTAAGCAAAATTAGTCAGAGAAAGACAAATATCATATGACTTCACTCATATGAGGACTTTAAGACACAGAACAGATGAATGTAAGGGAAGGGATGCAAAAATAATGTAAAAACAGGGAGGGGAAGAAAACAGAAGAGACTCTTAAATATGGAGAACAAACAGAGGGTTACTCGAGGGGTTGTGGGAGGGAGGATGGGTTAAATGGGTAAGGGGCACTAAGGAATCTACTCCTGAAATCACTGTTGCACTATATGTTAACTAATTTGGAAGTAATTAAAAAATAAAATTTAAAAAAATTTAAAAAAATTACTTGCTTGCTCTGGATTCCCACATGCTATACCCTCTTCCAGGAATATTCTATTCTGTGTCCCTGTAGCCTACTGTATCCAATCCCTTCTTTGCTCCCACCCCCACAATCCATTTAGCAATTCTTCCATCCTTAAGACAGAGCCCCATAATCATAACTCTTTCTAATTTAAGATCTTTGATTCTTTAAGCTCCTGATTCTTTAGGTATCCAATCCATGAGCTATTTATTACACTCTGCACAAATCTGTCTGTCATCAGTGTTCCTATCTAGGTCAAAATTGAAAATGAAGACAAGAACAAGGTAGGTTGAGAGATAAATCCTGTAGCATGTTTTTAGAAACCTCTCTCCAGAGTGACCCAAATTTAGTTAGTTAAGAAACACAGAAAAAGAAATAAAATTTACTGGGAACTACTATACCATCAGGCACTGACTACATATTTTATATTCAGTCTCCCAAAAACTCTTACAGGAATTAATAACCGCCCCACTTTCAAACTAAGAAACAGATACAGAAAAACAATGGGATTTTACCAGGACACACAGCTACTATGTGGCAGGGCCAGAATATGAACCCATACCTAATCTCCAATAGATCATACTGTCTTAACATCTTTTGGGTATCTACATATAAGTCATGAATTAAGCTAAAAACAGCTCACATTTCTTTATTTTTTTTAGCTGTTTATTTTTGAGAGAGAGAGAGAGAGAGAGAGAGAACAAGCAGGGGAGGGGCAGAGAGAGAGGGAGACACAGAATCGGAAGCAGGCTCCAGGCTCTGAGCTGTCAGCACCAGAGCCCGACATGGGGCTCAAACTCACGGACTGAGAGTTCATGACCTGAGCCAAAGCTGAACGCTTAACCAACTGAGCCACGCAGGCACATCTCTCTTTTTTATAAGCATATCACGGGACACTCACCACAACCTTGCTGAAAGCCTTAGAACTATACTATATTCTAAATTAAACTATACTATATTCTAAATTAAAAGAGAGAGAGAGAGAGAGAGAGAAAGAGAGAGGGAGGGAGGGGCAGTGACATCAGCAAGACAAAATAGGAAGTCCGAGACCATTGTTTCCCTATGGAGAAACAAATTCAACAATATACAGACCAATTCCCTTCGTAAGAAATGCAGAAACCAGTTGAGGCTCCTGCACCTCCAAACACGTGTGAAACTAGCAGCATGGAAGCCAGTAACAAAATCGGTAGCACTCACCAGAGCCCCAGCCCATGGCACAACATGGTACGACCAGAGGAAAATTTGCAACTCCTGGCTTATCCTTGAAGAGGGGAAGAAAAGACTGAAATATATCTCTAATGTTCAGACTTTTCCAGGGGCTACCAGAAGGACTGGTTTCTGTCTTTCCTGAATCTAAGTACTGACCCGTAAAAGCAGAAGGTTGGAGGCAGCTGAGAACAAAGGCAATGCTATGAACTAGCACCTACTCACTCGCCATTGTCCTTCTCCACAGCTCAGTGCAGAACGAGTGGGAGAACACCCCAAATTTCTGGTTTCCCCCTGAGGAAACCAAGAGTTGGAGCAGGTATCCATTGTTCCAGGTTCTCAGGAAGCTGTATCACCTGTCTCAGAGCACTGAGGATACCTGACACAGTCTAAACACCTGGGCGTTGCTGGGGGTTGCTGCGAACAAACAAGTGCTGGACAGCTTGCTGCTGCTCCAGAAGCCCCACAATACGGCAGACAGACGCCAGAGGGAGCAAGAGATTACAAACTCCTGAAAAAAGAATCCTGCAAAACCTCTCTAGATGGGAATTTAAACCCAAAAATCCAGAGAAGATACACACACAGAAAAGGTGTGAGAGGACCCCAGAATCTCTATCTGAGCTCATTGGTGAAGGTCTTCCCTTTCGTGAAGGCAGGCTCTAACGACTGGGAGGTACAGCTCTGTCTTCAAAGGGAGAGATCCTGGGGCACCTGGGATGGGGCTCAGTCAGTTAAGCATCCTAGTCTTAACTTCGGCTCAGGTCATAATCCCAGGGTCATGGGATCAAGCCCTGCACTGGGCTCCACGCTGAGCATGGAGCCTGCTTAAGATTCTCTCTCTCTCTCTCTCTCTCTCTCTCTCCTTTCTCTCTCTCTCTTTCTCCCCCCGTGACCTCTTCCCCTCTCCCATCTCATGTGTGTACTCACTCTCTTTCTAAAAAAAAAATAAAAATAAAAACAAATTCAAATGCATAGATCCAAACACAAAATAATGAGGCACATGAAGGAAATAATAACACTGGGCTCAAATAAAGGAACAAAATAAATCTCCCAAAAACTGACCCTAAAGGAGTGAAGGTATATGAATTACCTGACAAAAATTTCAAAATAATGGTCATAAAGATGGTCAACAAACCCAGGAAAACAACACATGAATAAAATGAGAATATCAATAAAGAGAGAAAAAAATCAAAAACAACTGAACAGATATGGGAGCTGAAGAATATCATAACCGAATCGAAAAATTCACTAGATGAGTTCAACATCAGACTTAATCAAGCAGAAGAATCAAGGAACTCGAAGACAAGCCATTTGCAATTATCCAGTCAGAGGAACAAAAAGAAAAAACAATGAAGAATGTAAGAAGCTTAAAAGTCTTAATGGGACATTACCATTCAGACCAATATATGCATTATGGAAGTCCCAAAAAGGAGGAGAGAAAAGGGCAGGAAGCTTATATGAAGAACTAATGACCGCAGACTTCCCAAATCTGGGGAAGGAAATGGATATTCAGATTCGAGAAGCCCAACAGCTTTTATAGCAAAGTGGTACTAAGAGGGAAGTTTATAGTGACATAACAGCTGCATTAAAAAAGAAGATCTCAATAAACAACCTCAAGGAACTAGAAAAAGAACAAACTAAGCCCAAAGTTAGCAAAAGGAAATATTAAAGAGTAAAAATAAGTAAAATACAGAATAGAAAAAAAGAAGTGTTACTTTTTTGAAAAGATCAGCAAAATTGACAAATCCTTTAAAAAGAAAGAAAACTCAAAATCAGAAATAAAAGAGAGGATATTAAGTCTGATGTCATAGAAATACAAAGGATCGTAAGAGACTACTATGAACAATTGCCAACAAATTAGTTAACCGGAAAAAAATAGACAAATGCCTACAAACGTATAACCTATCAAGACTGAATCACAAAGAAACAGAAACTCTGAACAGACTTATAACTGGTTAGGACACTGAATCGGTAATCAAAAACCTCTCAAACAAGAAGAGTCCAGGACTCAGTGGCTTCACTGGAGATTTCTACCAAACATTACTAATGCTTCTCAAATTCTTCCAAAAAACTGAAGAGAAGGAACACTTCTATTCACTCATTTTATGCGGCCAGCATTATTCTTAACAGCACATTAAGAGGAACATACACCGTGACCAAGTAGGATTTATTCCTGGAATGCAAGGATGGTCCAAAATACAAAAACCAGTCAATGTGATACACATGAACAGAATGAAGGATAAAAATTACATGATCATCTCAACAGACACAGAAAGAGCATTTGACAAAATCAATACCTTTTCATGATTAAAAACACTCAACAAAGGGATGCCTAGGTGGCTCAATTAATTAAACATCTGACTCTTGATTCCAGCTCAGATCATGATCTCATGGTTGTGAGATCAAGCCCATCAGTTTCTGTGCTGTACGTGGAGCCTGCTTAAGATTCTCTCTCCCTCTCTCCCCCCCCACCCTGCCCCGTGCTCGCTCGCTCGCTCTCTCTCTCAAAATAAACATTAAAAAAAAAAAAAAACCACTCAACAAACTAGGAATAGAAGCAAATTATCTCAATATAATAAAGGTCATATATGAAAAGCACACAGCTAATATCATACTCAACACTGAAAAACTGGAAGTTTTTCTTTGGAGATAGGAACAAGGCCAGGATAAGGATGTCTACTGTTGTCATTTCTATTCAATACATAGTACTGGAAGTCCTAGTTACAGCAATTAGGTAAGAAAATGAAATAAAAGGCATCCGAATTGGAAAGAAAGAAAAAAAATTATCTCTGTTCACAGATAACATCTTATATAACGTGCAGATAACTCTCTCTCTCGTCCCCACTCACACAATAAGCAAATTCAGCAAAGTTGCAGGATAAAAAAATAAACATACAAAAACAGTTGCATTGCTAGACACTAAAAATGAACAATCAGAAAGGGAAATTAAGAAAATCCTATTTAAAATAGTATCAAAAAGCACACTTAGGAATAAACTTTACTAAGGAGATGAAAGACTTCTACACTGAAAACTATAAACACTGCTAAAAGAAATGCAAGACACAAATAAATGGAAAGACATCCCATGCCCATGGACTAAAAGACCCAATATTGTTAAAATAACCATGTTACCCCAAGTGTTTTACAGGTAGATTCAATGCAATCCCTATCAAAATCCCAACAGCATTTTCTCAGAAATAGAAAACATCCTAAAATTTATATGGAGACACAAAGAATCACAAATAGCCAAAACAACTTTGAGCAAGACCAAAGGTGGAAGCCTCCTGGTTCGTGACTTCAAAACATACTACAAAACTGTAGTATTCAGAAGAGTATAGTACTGACATGAAGACAGACATATAGACCAATGGAAGAAAAGAGAGAAATAAACTCACACATAATTGATCTTCAACAAGGGTGCTAAGAACACACAATGGGGAAAGGACTGTCTCTTCGAAAAATGCTGTTGAGAAAACTGGATTTCCTCATGCAAATGAATCAAATTGGACCCTTATCTCACACTATACACAAAAATCAACTCAAAATGAATTAAAGACTTAAATATAAGACATGAAAAGACAAAACTCTAAGAGGAAAACACAGAGGAAAAGCTTCATGACATTGGTCTTGGCAATGATTTTCTGGATATGGCATCAAAAAGTACAGGTAACAGCAGCAGCAACAACAGAAAAACACAGACAAATGAAACTGTATCAAACTAAACAGCTTCTGCAAACAAAGGAAATAATCAAAAGAGTGAAAAGACAACCTATGGAATGAAAGACAATATTTCCAAACCATATCCAAAATAAAGAAATGACTCCTACACCTCAGTAACAAAATCAAATAACCTGATTTAAAAATGGGTAAAGTATGTGAATAAACATTTTTCCAAAGAAGACAAACAAATGTGCAACAGGTATAAGAAAAGATGTTTGACAGGGGCGCCTGGGTGGCGCAGTCGGTTAAGCGTCCGACTTCAGCCAGGTCACGATCTCGCGGTCCGTGAGTTCGAGCCCCGCGTCGGGCTCTGGGCTGATGGCTCAGAGCCTGGAGCCTGTTTCCGATTCTGTGTCTCCCTCTCTCTCTGCCCCTCCCCCGTTCATGCTCTGTCTCTCTCTGTCCCAAAAATAAATAAACGTTGGAAAAAAAAAAAAAAAGATGTTTGACATCACTAATCATCAGGGAAATGCAAATAAAAACTATAGTGAGATATCACCTTGTACCTATGATGGCCATTATTAAAATAAGAAACAACAACAACAACAAAAACAAGTGTTTTTGAGGATGTGGAGAAAAGGGGAAGGAACCTTGGAAACTGCTGGTGGGAATGTGAAATGGTATAGACACTATGGAAATCAGCATGGACGTTCCTCAGAAAATTAAAATAAAACTATCATATGCAATTCCACTTCTGGGTATTTACTCAAAAGAACTGAAAACAGGGTCTAAAAGATATTTGCACCCCATGTTCACTGCAGTATTATTCACAATAGCCAAGAAGCAGAAACAACATAAACATCCACCTACAGATCAACAGATAAAGATAGTGTGTGTGTGTGTGTGTGTGTGTGTGTGTGTGTGTGTGTGTGAGCGTGAGCGCATGTGTGTAATATTATTCAGCCTTAAAAAAAAAATCCTGGGGGCGCCTGGGTGGCGCAGTCGGTTAAGCATCCGACTTCAGCCAGGTCACGATCTCGCGGTCCGTGAGTTCGAGCCCCGCGTCAGGCTCTGGGCTGATGGCTCAGAGCCTGGAGCCTGTTTCCGATTCTGTGTCTCCCTCTCTCTCTGCCCCTCCCCCGTTCATGCTCTGTCTCTCTCTGTCCCAAAAATAAATAAACGTTGAAAAAAAAAATTAAAAAAAAAAAAAAAAAAATCCTGTCCATCTTAACACTTATCCATCTTAATCTTCTGTACCCTTCTTTCATATACTATTTCCTAAAGATCACTTACAGTGGTTTAGAAAATTCATCTGCAAATTGTTTTAGCACCCTGAGATGACATTAATCTGGGGTGAAAGATCTAAAATAAATGACAATGGTTAGATGCTTACTTGCTTTCTTACATGCTACTTACCTATCTCAATTTCTCTCACCAATGTTGTTTGTACCCTTTCCAAATTAATGTGCATTCTCTCATAGAGAATGTTCTAAAACAAACTAAAACAGAAAATGTTGAGTAATTCTGTTTTCTCTATCTGCTCACATTCCACCAAACAATAGGCCCAAGTTTGTAACAGTACAATTAATCAAATGCATGGTACCTTTGATACAAGTTGTAATAATGTATATAAACTTTAAGAAAACAGCTATCAAAAGTCTAATTACACTGCTTACTTTTAAATATGCAGCTGCCTCTTGGACAGAAAGTGTTCTCTGACTAGAACTGCCACATTCATGATCTCCTGGAAAGATTAGCATATTATTAATTTTGAATCAGTACTATATTAAACAGAAGAAAACAAATACAATTAATCAAAATATTTTACAATTTATACAATTATAGGTTATATTATTATAATCAATAAAGAAAGAAGATAAACCATATTTAATTTCCTATTAAAAATCCAGTAGGGAATAGAAACAAACAATTATCTTTACATAAACCACCATCTTTAAATACATTTCTAAACAGTCTGGGTAGGAACATGTCTTCTTTGTATGTTTTCAACTAAATCACTGGACAGGGGAGGAACCATGTCACATGATGCTTATCCACACATCTTGGCACACAGCAGGTCCTCGCCAGGTTCGCTGTTTTTCGAGAGGGAAAATTCACTGTGGTAACTTAACACATCTATTACCAAAGCTAATAATTCAAGGATTTAAATAAATTTGAATTAAAATGTACATTCTGTATATAAAGATAGTGCTAAGCCTATCTTTAGCAAGGTGTGTGCATGCCTTAAAAATTATTATAACAAAGACCAACAGGGAAATTAGATAGAAGCTTCTAGGTATGTATCTGGTTTCTGCAAAGAAATGCATTACATACAGAATCACATTTTCCCTTTCTTATAACGATTTATAAGAGAATGCAGTCTTTGCTTTCAGGCTTTCTGTGGTTATTAGAGACCAATTTCCTCATATTGAACTTCAATTGTAAGTTTTTCCTGCCCTGTTTCTCTTCAAGTGGATTAAAAAAAAAAATTTAACACAAAAGCGTACTAGCTGAAGTAAACTTTGACAAATTTTTCTATCATAAAAGCAGTCACATTCCTATTTATCAGCTTTGTTCAAGTAGCCAGATTTTAATGGTCATAGTCATAAAATGGGAAGAAATACCTGTTAGATAAACAAGTAAGTCTTCAAACTTTATGATGCCTCTTCCAAGATCTAGTTTCCACAGATCTACAGCAGAGGTCGGCAAACCACAGCCCACAGCCAAATCTGCCCTACCACTGATTTTTTTAATAAATGAAGTTTTATTGAAACATAGCCACAACTCATTCATTTATGTATTCTCTATGGCTGCTTTCATGCTATAATGGCAGAATTGAGTAGCTGTGACAGAGACAAGTCTAGCACACAAAGCCCAAAAAACTTACTATCTGGCCCCTTCATAGAAAAAAGTTTGCTGACCCCTGCTCTAGAGGAAGGAATCCATATCTTTAAAAGTACCCCAGATCATGCTGATCTAGCACACTACATAAAACAGTGCTATAGAGACAGCTGTAGAAGCCTGTGGTAGCAACATCAAGAATTCCTAGCGAGAGTATATACTTAACTTATTTCTGGGTGCTACAGCATACCAAATAAATGTCATTAGTTTGCAGTGTATGAATATGACGGTCAGTTAAGGCAAAGACGGTTTTTAGTGACATACACAGAATTCTCAGCATTCAAAAACTGACCAGTATTAAGGATCCAAAGGAAAAAAAAAAAAACCAGGCTGATGTGAGGATGAGCAACTGTAAGGATCCTGAAATGCCTCCATTCAACCAGAGAACCTCCATATTTACCTTCCACCAATGAACTGATTTCTACAAAAGGATCCTCTGCATACAAAAATTCAGGAGACATTTTTCTTTTCTTGTAACCTCTTTACAAGAAGAGAATCCAAAGTCTCTTCTTCTAGCTTATACGTGATACAAGAATAACTAAAAAAAGCTAAGGTAATAAACAGAGAGCAGAATACTAAGAGCAGAATATGAGGAAAATGCAATGATCAGTACAAAAAATTCTAGAATATATTTACTTTATCCAAGAAATTGATACCTAATCAACCACCAAAGAAAAATCTGCAGTTTTATATTTAATCTAGGATTTTAGTTAACTCGTTGCTTACCCAATCCAATTGACATTTAAGCTTTCAAAATTTTTTGTTACTTATTAGTGTAACAAAAAAATTGACTTTAGAATTACATAATATATACTTCACCCAATACATATGGGCAGGCAGAAAAGGTCTTCACTAAATATGTTTATAAAAATAAAACCCACTATGTATAGGTAACAAAAACTTCTAAAGAAAAAATTTTCCACAAACATAACGTTAGACTTGGGAAAAATTATTTCCACTGATATAGCATGCTATATATGTAAATTAATTTTCAAAACATTTTTAGAGACTATGAATGTGAAACAATTACCTGCAAGCTGTGCCAATCGATCATGAAGCTTGTATAAAGTGTTCATCATAAGATTTTTCTCACTTTCCTAAAATTAAAAGAAATGATTATAAGACATCCAATTCAACAAAATGTACCAAATAATAATTTTATTCAAAAAGAAAAACAGCAAATAATTTAAAACCACAGAAGCGACATAATCGGAAAGACAAATTCACACTTAAACAATGGCTACCATACTTTAAAAAAATCTTAATCTAAGAATCTAAATCATCACTCTAAACATTTTATTTTTCTTGAGGATTGACTGGGAAATTCGCACTAAGGTTAGTGCTAAAAAAAGGTCTCCTGTACAAAAACTTCTCCCAACCACCAAAGCATCGCTCTCGGTCCCCCTGTACACAATGTACACTTACACATATTGTTCTTATGAGACTTCAAGGCTGCCCTCATGTTTTGCCTTAATCTGATTCAACCAAACAATAGGGGGATGAGTATTGACACTCCGACCCTCAACCTCTCCTAGGTCCCCCAAAGTGGTCCTGTATAAATTTATAAACCATTAAAGCAAAACACACATTTAATGAGTATCTAGTACTAGGAATTAAGAACTATTCTCAGCAAAGCAAGAGGCCCAGTGATACAAGATGGTTCCTGTTCTCAAGGGCAAAAAAGCATACTTAAGTGTTAAAGCTGCAAACAAAATATAATGTGAATACAGAAGAGGGGGAGAAGGGAAGATCCATTTACGAAGAGAGACTATTTGAGTTGGGCTTCACAGTAAGAACAGAATTGACTAGCATCCTAAGAAGAAACACCATGAGCAAAGGCATAAAGGCACCGGTTATGTTTCTTACGTAACTAGTAGCCTACTTTGATTCAGCACACTCCTGGAAAAATAGTTTGGAGTCAACTGCTAGGGACCAAAACTAAGAGTTTGACTTCATTCTAAAAATTTAGAAGAGGGAAAGTAAAACAGACTTGTATATCAGAAATAGTACTCTGAACATATGAAAGGAAACGAGAGAGGAGACGATTGCAATGTCTAAGCACCCTGCCAAGAAGTCTAAGGCAGTGAGACCCCCAACTGAAAAGAAATCACAATTAAGGGGGACCAACACAAGCAATGGGGGAGTATAAGTTAGAAGAGGGGTAAGCTTATCACACTATCTGAAATAAATTCATGATTCCTGAGGGGGCTGGCTGTATCTTTATTATTTCCTTTCTTCTTGATGTGTCAAACAAAACAGTAATACTTATAAATATAAGACCAGGATATAAAAGGCTAGGAAAGTAACATTTATATGCCTAACAACATGCAACTTCACCCATTTATTTTCATACTTTATTTTCAGGGACAGAAAGACAAGTTTGTACACTATGAGTGGTATGTCTTTGTCAATGCAGCTTTCATCATTGATACTAGGAAGAAGAAAGCTCATTGAAGGCTCCACCAGAGTCCCTGGTTTTATGGAAGATGGTTGGTAGAGATTAAGTGACATTCCTTCAGCTGACTACTTGCCTTCCAAACCTTAGCTTTTTTCCCCCCTCAATTCTATCTCAACCAAATTCTGAATCGGGCTAGACCTTGTCTTTGTAAAAGCCTAAAAATCCAAACTGTAAGAATTGGCCATCAAGAAATAATTGCTGGAGCTGAAATCCAAGATTCTGAAAGGTATGCATTTGTGACACATTAAGCCACAAAATAATTTTTAATAAATATATTCAATATAATAATTCAATATAATTTAATAAATATATTCAACATAATACATTCAATTCAATATAGTAATTATAACATAATATATTCAATATAGTAATTTAATAAATATATTCAATGAATATATTCAATTATAATAAATATAATTCTATATTATAATATAATATTCAATATAATAAGAAAGAGTTCTAATGATAGTATAGCTAGTTGTGGACTCGATACATGAAACCAAGGTAAATCTGATTAAGCTTTGGGATTAAAGTAGTTAAAAGTTTTAAAGTTTATTTCCTCCCTTATCTGGAAAAGAGACCAATTTCCTTTCCTTTCATATGTCCTGATCACGCCCAACCCCTCTCCCCTTTCAAAAACAAAACTAAATCCAAAAACTTGACACTTGTCCTCTGTGATTGATTACATCTTTAATGAACATCAGAGGCCTGGAAATAAACTTCATTTTTTGATTCACAGATTTTAACACTGGACTAGATGAGGAGAAGAAATAACAAAACCTAATCAGATGTAACTGAATCCCATAAGAAAACATACATACATGCTGTTTCTTTAGCATTCTCATAGAAAATTTAAGCACCCAAAAGGCTAAACTGTAATTTTTTCAAAAATTATTTCTCCAGTGGCAATTTATTCAAAATGACCATCTATATATTACAAGGGTCTCAAGTGCATGATCAACTCAATTATCATCTAAATAGTTTTTATGTAATGTTATTAATGTGAACACATCAATTTTGAGGAAGAAATAGAAAGGCTCTGGCTCAACTATCTTTAGCACCAATGTGCTAAACTAGAAATAAATCTGAAAAATATGTAAATCGAATTTTAAAGTTACGTTCTTACAGAAACTTATATTGACTTATAGTTTCATTATAGTCTTCTTCCATTCTGACTGCTTTTCCAGTGGTCTCCTAACATTCAGCTTGAAAGATGTCTCACACTGGCTTTCCTAATCACCCTGACAGCAAGTTAAAGATCTACAAATAAATCCATATTTAAAGTAAGCTTTCAAGCAACCTTTCATTAAACAAAAATGATTTTATACTTTAATTTGAAATAGCTAACCTTCCATTGTTTGTTTTGGTAAGATCCAGATTGTTTTAGTAACCCATACCATTCTTTGAAGCAAAATTCTCATTCTTGAGTGACAACAAATCAAACTGTAGGGCAACTCTCCCAAATTCTCTCGTATATCGTCACCTTTACATAAGTTCCCTCTTCTACCCTCAGCCAACTTTCTCCTCAAGGAAATTTCCAATTGTTTGTATCAAGTCTCTGATTAAATGATGATAATGATTTTACACACTTAGCATGGTGCCTGGCACAGAATAAGCACTTAATATAAGTGAACTGCCATTATCTTCATTACAGTTATTACTATTATTTAGAGGTTCAAAACTTCAGTTCCTCCCATGGGGAAAATTATACAGAAGAAAATAAAGTCCTGTATTTCTAACATTCAGTGAGTATATTACACGCATTTAAATGATGATGCCAACAGCAGCATACTTAATACGGTTACTGACAAAGTCAACCTGTTTTAAAACAAATATCACCACAAAAGAATATTACTAAAAATAATCACTACAAAGTCTCACTCTAACAATCTGCAGTAATATTTTATGGATTTGATTATACATTATTACACATCCTTCAGCACAACAAACAATGTTTTATATGCAGGTCTACATTAGTCAGTTCCCACCATAAATTAATAACTAACTGTGCATTATAATATGAGCTCAAATACCTTAATCTTTAAGGTGCCTGTAATGATGGTAAGTGAAAAATATTTTCATGTGAGTAAAATTTAGGTTAAAATTAACATTATAGATCCTTTAAAAAAGAAAAGGAAATCATAAATAGGTAGCCTAAGAAACATGTGTCTTTCTAAATCTTTTGCCTTCCTAATGGTTGAATAGGCATGGCTATGAGCAAAAGATCCAGAGAGACAAGATGAGGGCAAAGAGGACAAAAATTGTCAGAATATCCAGCAACTTCAACAGAAATACTTCTAAAGGTTAAAACCAGATCCCTAGATAACGTGCCAATGCCATTTTACGTGGCAGTTGGCTATTACCTTAAAGTGATAAACAATTCTGCTCTTAGGAGAAAACCTGTTTCAGATTTAACCATATTATCCTTAAAGAATACTCAAAATAAGAAAATTTATTGTTTCAGTTTAAGAGAAGTTTTAAAATTAACATTTTTAGTTGACAGTTGTCCTAATACTTTTATCATATAAAACATGAGACAAAAACCAGTATTATGATCTTCTTCTACTTACTTGTATGTTTCCAAATGTTTCATCAAAGGGGTTTTTTACTATCAAGGAAAGAAAAGAGAGAACTATTAGCATCATTTGAGAATGAGAATTAGAATCCCCCTAAACAAGCTCTCTGAAATGCCAGCATGCACTCTGCTAAAACTGAACGTAAACACACTAATGATAATAAAGGTTAGGGTGGTGAGTTTTGAGACTTGCTATGTTTACCATTCTTACTCTGAATCTGTGGTTTTCTCTGTAATAACTGAGAGCAGGGCTCTGGTGTCTAAGTGCCTGGGTTCGAGTCCCAGTTCCATCACTTACTAGCAACATGAGCGTGAACTAACATCTACCTGGCTACTCTAAGTTGTAGTTTCCTCACTGTTACAGAAAGGATGTAACAATGATTCCTACCTTGTGTAGTTGTTGTGAGGATTAAATGAGATAAACTAGATAACATGACTGGCCTAGTATCAAGCACTTAATACACCTTACCTGTTACTGTTACTGACTACATTGTTTCCACCACCAAACTTGATTTCTCTTCAAAATATAGATTAAAAGCAGTTACTACTTAAGGAAATCTACAAGATGCTTTAAAACTAAACAATTCTTTCAGAATTCTGACTTCCAATGGTAAAACAAACAAACAAAAAACAAAAAAAAAACCCCTCCCCAATCCTTGCTAACATCTGGAAAGGTGACAAGAAACAAATATACAAAGTAGCTAAGAAATGTCTCAATATCAAACAACTTTACCTTTCCAATAAATATTATAAAAAGGATTTAGCACTTTGCATCCAACCTCCCTACACCCACCTCTCCTAAAAAAAGATACAAACAAGTTTATGGCTAAACATCTCTCATGGTTATCATTTAGAATCTCCTTTGTATCATCTATTTGCAAATTACATGCAAAAATATTCAAAGCTTTCAGATACCTGGATCTCTATAATCCAGGTCACAACCAAGACTAACTAGCCTACAAAGTAGTTCACACTGACCAGGTTTCCTTTCTGAGGTGCTTTTCTATTTTTATTTGAGAAAACAGGAAGTCCCATAGGAACCAGGAACTGCCTGATTCTAAGAAAGTTCATGTGTGAGGCCAGTTTAACAAGGTACAATAAAAAAGCAAGGAAAAGTATATCTTACAATCATCTAAAGGGATTTTGTAGACACTTCCTAAAGAGTAACAGGGTTTTAATGCTAGAAAAGAAAAAATTTTGAATGATAAAAGATCAAATTACTCAATAGGGGACTAGGAAGAAGAAATAATACAGCTTAAAGATTAAATAAAGTGTTATGAATCAGAACACGCTTAGACTAAAAAGATACTTTTTAATAACAATTTTTATTAATGTAAAATCTGAACAATTTAAAATAAACTTGTATTTAGTTCAATATACTACCAAAAAAATTGCCTTCTTGATCTACTTAAACTGATCACACAATACTAAAAGGTCAAGTATTTTATTTGCTCTTTATAAGAAGAATAACCCTAAAAAAATTAAAACACGCAGTTCTAAAAACAGGTTTTTTAATGTCTGAAGAAAAGTCATGAAGATAGCCTTTTTTTTTTTCTTCTGACTTTACACAAAATCCTTTTTGTCAAGATTATTAAATGGAAAACTAGCTCTTCAAGTATCTCCATGAAGCAGACTGTGGATGTTCTCCCCCTGGACTGTCCTACTGTGAATTTCTCATGACAGGCATCACGTGACACTGTTTGTTTGCCTGGAGTCAAGCACAGTACTGGGCATACAGTTGGTGCTCAAAAAGTGCTGGTTGTGCTATCTAGGTTACATTCATCCTTCTTTATTCTATTCTGTGTGTTAACACTGCAGGAGGCTGGAGAAGGGTAAGTTCTGGGAAGGAAGGGGGACGGGATAACAAAGAGAAAGCTACAGAGCAGAACAATAATTCTGTTGAAAGCACTGCTCTCTCTGCCCTTTGCATCCTTCTAGATTTCTGCCTCTCGGTTAATGGGCTGAGATACCCAACAGTGTATCTTAAAAGCCAGTAATATACTTTCCATCCTACACATCTTATGTTAAGAAAATTTTTCCCCAATTTCCCATGACAACCACCAGCATTTTTGCAGCATAACTAATTGGCTATAAAATCACAAAAAATAAAAGAGGGGCATTCGTCAAAAAGGACATAATGAAATATGTAAGATGAATAACAAAGTCAACAAGACTTTATTATGAAATAAAAAATATTTGAATACATCAAAATGTAGCATACATTCACGGGAATATTGTGCCAATAACTGATTTTATTTTGTGGATTATACCTAAGCACTTGTCTTCAAAGTGTCTTGTTCATAGTATTATACAGTTTTTTGCTTGTCCCTCACTAGGCATCGCACTTTTTCTTTTTACACTAAAATATCTTCCTTCATTAAGATAGGGACCAGCTCATAAATACTAGGATGCATATTTGTAAATAAGCTTCACATCGTGTCGTGAAACACACTTCTACACTGTTGTTTGTTCCTCGCACATTGTCACATATCCACTGATAGACATTCCAAAGTTTATGGGAAACATGGGTTCAAAGCTCTGCACCACTGTACAGACTATGATGAGGGCTAAGATTTATATAATATAAAAATGGGACTACTTAGTCAATGGAGAAATGAAACTGTCAACCAGTCTGATGAAACCAAACTGTCAACCAGTTATTTATCTTTTATGGCAAAACTATTTTGTCATTAAAATGCTTGCAGCAAAGATGCTTACAGCAAAACTACCTAGAACCACAACTATCACCTATTAACAGACCTATTAAATCAATAAGAAGTAAAAAGTAGCCTTGAGATTAAGCTTTAGAAGGAAACTTCATCTAAAAACAGCAATTCTAAAAAAGCAGCATCTTTTTATTAAAAGGTTTTTCTTTATTTTTAAATAATCTCTGCACCCAACGCAGAGCTCAAACTCACGACCCTGAAATCAAGAGTCTCCTGCTCTACCAACTGAGCCAGCCAGGTGCCCTTAAAAGCAGCATCTTTATATATCTAACTTTTCTTCAGTATTTCTAACACCATGTGTTAGTATCTTTTATCTCATCCAAATTACCTACAATATTTAATGGAAACAACACATATTGCCACCTCACCTTTAGTGAAAATACTCCTCCTTGATCCCACCAATTGGGCATTTATAGAGAAGAAACCATATTCCAAAAGCATCCCACACCCAAAAAAAAAACGAAAAAAACAAAAAAAGCCACCTCATTTTTAAGCCTCTTTTCTAGGCCTGGACCTGAGAGATAAATTCTTATCTCTTTTCCTAAAGCAGTGATAATACCTCACCGATATTTCAAACTTTCCACTTCTATCCCCTAAACAGCACAACCTTGAAGTCATTTTAGACCTAGTACTGTCCTTTATACCCTACACCCCCAATAGCTTCTCTTAACTGAGGTTTTTTTCTCAACTTCTGAGGCTGAGAAAAACTTCTGAGAAAAACTTCTGAGGTTTTTTTCTCAAATCTTCCTGGTTTCACCATTTCTCCTTCAACGTTCTTGTCCAGATTGTTTCGAACCTCAAATACACCAAACTTTTCTTAAGACTTTCACTTCTCATTCCTTTAAACTCCCCCAATGATTGTAAAAATCAAATTCCTAAAAACGTTTCTTTAATTATACTTACAAGATCCTTCAAAATCGTCCAATGATTTCCTAGCACATTTTGCTTCAAGGAAATAATTCTAACTTTGTGATACTTTTCTATTTACTTAGACACATTGTTGACTCTGATTCTCCAAACCTTCGTCTCGCATCAATCCCAAAAATGTTATTAGTTTTACTGATCCTTCCCATTAACTTTTTTTCATTCTCTTACACTGAGATCAAATTCATTAATCATTACGAATGCCCAGGTAAAAAGGAAAAAATGAAGTGTATCAATCTATAAAAGTACTCATAAACTATATTTTAATGTTGGTCAAATAAACTGATATTGTCCTCAGAAAGGCTCCAGTTTGGTCACTCAATGCCAGTAAACAGAAGAAAAGTCTGTTGGTGCCCAAAGTTCCTCCACAAACTCAAAAAGAAAAAGTTTTTTCATTTAATAATTATTAAGTATTTTGTGCTAGGCACTGGAAATGTGACAGTAAATAAAATTTTAAAAATCCCTGCCCTCAAGGAGCTTATGTTAGAAAAGACAATGAACAGACACATTTTAAAAATACAGTATGGCAAATGGTTCTAAGTACTCTGCAGGTAAAACACAGGAGAGAGGTGGTTAACGTGTGGGGGAGGAAAGCAGTATTAAAGCAGATGGTCAGAGAAGGCCATACTCAGAAGAATGCCTTTGGAGGGAAACCCGAAGGAGCACAGGGAACAAGCCATGTGGACACCTGAAGGAAGAAGTTTACAGACAAAAGAATAAGAAGTGTACAGGCTTGGAAGTGGCAGCATGCCCACCATATTATTCCCAGAAATGGAACAGAGTGGCGAGGGCAAACAGCAAGAAATGAAGTCAAAAAGGTAAGTTTACTTGAGGGAGCCAATAGCTACAGATCATGTAGGGCCTTGGAGACTTTTAATATTACTCTGAGCAAGAAACCTCACAGAATTAGAAGCATTTTATCTGGCTTATGTCTTAAAAAGAAAAGTGCATACAATAAGAGGTGGGCCACGCTCAAGTAAGTTTAAAAATCCTAAGCATTTAGAAAAGAAATGATCTGCCATTCACGCCTCATGCCTCAGGAAAACTGCGGAAGTGGCACATTCAGGACGCTTTCCTCCTGCTTTCTCTGGATCAGCACAGCCAAATTCAGTCAGCCTCGACATTCTTCTGTTCTGAGTACCTGAAACTACCATCAATTATCAATCTGTATACAAAAAATATTCTGCCAGGAGGAACTGAATAGACATTTTTCTACAGACATACAAATAACCAACAGGTACATGAAAAGGTTCTCAACATCACTCACCATCAGGGAAATGCAAACCAAAATCACAGTGAGGTATCACCTCACATCTGTTCGAATGGCTACTTTCAAAAAAGATGAGATAACAAGTACTGAAGAGGGCGTGGAGAAAAGGGACCCTGTGCACTGTTGGTGGGATGGAAATTGTTGCAGCCGCTCTGGAAAACAGTATGGAGGTTCCTCAAAAAATTGAAAATAGAACCATCATATGATCCAGCTAATCCCACTTCTGGGTATATATAACCAAAGGAAATGAAACAGGATCTTAAAAAGATGTCTGCACCCCATGTTCACTGCAGCATTGTTCACAACAGCCAAGACATGGAAACAACCGAACTGTTCATCAACAGATAAGTGGATAAAGAAGACGCGGCACACACATACATACATACACACAATGGAATGTTATTCAGCCACGAGAAAGAAGGATATCCTGATACTTGTGGCATGGATGGATCCTTCATGGCACGACGCTAAGTGAAATAAAGCCTGACAGAGAAAGACAAATACTGGGGGAGATCACTTACATGTGGAATTTGAAAAAGTCAGACCCAGAAAACCAGAGTAGAGTAGTGGTGACCAGGGGCTGGGCAGCAGGAGAAACAAGAAGCTATTGGTCAAAGGACATAAATGACTAGTTATACGATTAACAAGTTCTGCGGATCTAATGTACAGCATGGTGATTATAGCCAGTAACACTGCAAGTTGCTAAGAGAGTAGATGTCGAATGTTTTCAACACACATAAAAAATGGTAATTATGTGACAGGATGGAGGTGTTAGCTAATGCTATGGTGGTAATCATTTTTGCAATACATAAATGTATCAAGTCAACACGCTGTACACCTGAAACTTACACAGTTATATGTCAACCATAATTCAATAAAGCTGAAAAACAGTTCTGCCAGGAAGACATTGAGCCTTTGATCTTTCTGGTCTTCTTCACTCCGCTTATTCTGTCTTCAAGGTCCCGTGTGCAGCTCTGCTATAGTCATAAAAGATGCCTAACCGCTGCAGTTCACTGCAGTTCACTGTGACCTTCCCCTTTTCAGAACCCCTCTGTATTTACTTCAGTATCTTTGCTAACTTATATTATGATTTAACTATTTGTTGGGGCACCTGGGGGGCTCAGTCAGTTAAGCATCCAACTTTAGCTCAGGTCATGATCTCGCGGTTTGTGAGTCGGAGCCCCACATCAGGCTCTCTGGTGTCAGCACAGAGCCCACTTTGGATCCTCTGTCCCGGCCCTCCCTTGCTTGCCCTGTCTCTCTCAAAATAAATAAATAACTATTTCCTCCCCCAACAAGACAGCAAAATATCTACCTATCTCGATGCCTTGAGGATATTTGATGCTAAATATATACTGAACAAATAGCAGCTTGAAGGCATACTGCAGTCTCCAAGAATAACAGCTTCACCAATGCCAGAGTAGTAGGCACTATAATCCTGATTACTCTGCAACCTTCTTCTTTGAATAAAAAGGAAATTATATTTATTGAACTCTTAGTAGATTCAGGAATACTGATGCCATGTACGCAGGAGGTAACTTTCACCACTATTTTAAAGCAGGTATTACTCCCATTTTTATGTACAGAAATACAGATGCATTATGAGATTAGGTTGCTTTCTTGCAGTTCACAGTTTTAAAAGCAGAGATTCATAATCTACATCTGACTCCAATGCCTACATTCTTTTCATTATACAAAAAACAACTACAGGAAAGAAAATATTTGTTTTCTTTGGTTTAAGGAAAGCATTCTTCTCTAGAACTCTCAGATATGGAATTATTAAACTTCAATCTCCTTATGATATAATGCATGAAAAATGCCCAAATGGGAATGAAGAAAAGACACCGCTGTTAGAGAATACACAAGGAAAACTTTTCAAAACCAAGTACCCTAACTGTAGTCCAGGCAAAGACATTCCATGGTATATCAACCTATAAAGTGTCCCATGTCCACCAGGGGCAGCACTGGTCACTCCCCTGCTCTCTGCCGCCGTGACACTGTGTTCATTAAAGCTACTATGGGGCGCCTGGGTGGCTCAGGTCAGTTAAGCGTCTGATTTCACCTCAGGTCATGATCCCGCAGTTCGTGAGTCCAAGCCTTGCGTGGGGCTCTGTGCTGACAGCTCAGAGCCTTGAGCCTGCTTCAGATTCTGTGTCTCCCTCTCTTTCTGCCCCTTACCCACTCGCGCGTATTCTCTCTCTCTCTCTCTCTCTCTCTCCCCCTCTCCCTCTCCCTCAAAAAATAAACATTAAAAAAAAAAGTTCAGTCTGGAAAGCACTAACTGCAGACAGGCACTTTCAAAGACAGTCTCTTATAATTCTAAAACTCTATGACCTTAAGGCTAGGTTTTAGTCTTTGGAAACTTCAAGTCATCTAGGCACAGTTAAATTCAGCTAACTAAATGACCAATTATCTCTGTGAGTTGTACCTTTTTGTAAACAGACATTCAAGCTCTCAAATCCCATCTTCTAGCTTTAGGGGTTTAAACAGAGCATAATTATATATAAGGAAATGGGGGGGGGGGGCAAATGTTTCCAACAGCTGCAGAACACTGCACCTGTGTGTGTGGCAAACTTCTACATTTCACCATCAGCCAAACCGATCTAAAAATGGACAGGGTGAACAAGGCGGCACATTCTTCTGCAACATAGCACATTGCCCTTTTGTTCTCTGAGAGTTCTCTAATTGTTTCATAGCTCTATTAAATATAGTTATTCCAAAAGACAGGAACAGTTCACATCAAGTATACTTAATATATTACTATGAATATGGACATTACATCAGCAAGCAAAACCAAGTTTTATGGACAAAAACTGGCTACTATAAAACCTGCCTAAGGTGAACTCTTGTACCACCCCTGTTCTACTCATAAATAAACTTTCCATTTTAACTCCACCTATCCATCTGGATTTACAGAGGCACAGACCTAGATGGGGATAGCAAGTGAAGAAAGGAAAAAAGGCAAAACCTCAAAAGCTTCTCCACTTTTCAGATCCTATAAGACTCTCAACTTTTCACTTGCCTTGCTTTAAGAGAGGCAACAGTGTGCACTCCTTCCAAAAAAAAAAAAACAAAAAAAAAAAAAAAAAAAAAAAAAACCAAAGAACTATTCTTCACGAAAAACAGAACATTTTAAATATGGATATCAAAGTACTAAAAACAAATACTGTGTCCAAGAAAATAAAAGAACAAAACTTATAGTTAAGTTGGCAATGGCCTTATTATTTGGTTGGTTCTTATTCTTCATCTCTGAAAGAACAATTATGGCCTCTTTCAACCTTGTCATCATTTGAAAATCTCACATTTGCTCACCATAAAAATGAAGATTCCTTGGTGGGGGGCCGGGGGGCAGCGAGGGGGAGATAGCAGACTGTAATTGAGATGCCCGTCTTTATCCAAGCACTAATTTCACATTATAACTGTACCTCAAGTTTGAGATCTCTATAACAAAAACTGTAAGTAAGACTTCTAACCACAGATTGCTCAACAAGTATTTATGGAGAGTATTCTATAAACCATGTTCTGAGAACACAGTGCTTAAGGACTAGTGGAGATAAACGAGTAACTACGATATATAACATACTCAATACAACTTTAGAGTTTAGTATCAAGTACTTTAGGAGTTCAGAAAGGGGTAAAAAATTTTTGCCTAAAATACTTTTGAGCCTTAAAACAAACCAAGAGTAATAAAATGGATTGAACTATGGAAAAAATGCAACATCAATGAACCTCAAAAATATGCTGAAAAAAGCCTCACAAAAGAGTATTCTATGAATCCACTTATGAAGTTTTACAACACACAAAACTACTTTATGGTGAATAAAACAGTGACAGAGTATTGATGTGGCATGAGTAAACTCATGGAGGTGAAGGCAGTGGTCTCTATCTGCAGGGATTCAAGTTGCACAGCTGGATGCATTTGTGAAAAGTCATCTGATGGTACATTAAAGACTGATACATCTGACTGTATGTGAATTTTACCTTAAAAAAAAAAAAAGAACCTCACCCTCAATAATATGCATGACATATGTAAAGATAAAAAGTATCCTGTCTTCAACTTACTCTGAAATACAGTTTTTTTTTTTTTTTAATTTTTTTTTTTCAACGTTTATTTATTTTTGGGACAGAGAGAGACAGAGCATGAACGGGGGAGGGGCAGAGAGAGAGAGGGAGACACAGAATTGGAAACAGGCTCCAGGCTCTGAGCCATCAGCCCAGAGCCTGACGCAGGGCTCGAACTCACGGACCGCGAGATCGTGACCTGGCTGAAGTCGGATGCTTAACCGACTGCGCCACCCAGGCGCCCCTGAAATACAGTTTATGAAAGACAGAATGATGGATGGACAGACTGATGGATAAGATATACAACAAAGCAAATACAGAAAATGCTGAAGTAGAATCTAGGTGTAGATACATGTGTGTTCACGGCATCAATTCTTTCAATTTCCTGTTTGAAAGTTTTCATAACAAAATGCTAGAGGAGAAAAAGTATTAAAACAAAATATTTACTGATGATGCTAAAATCCAAACAGAAAACTGGCAAAAGATCACTTTGATACCCAGACACATCAGGTAAAAACCCTAATTTTAAATATTGTACAAGAAAAACATTCTTTTCCTTCCAATTCAATCTAAATTTTTAACAAATCAAAAACTGAAAATTTCCTTTGCAAAAAAACTAGAAAAGTTATTGTAATATAAAGGTTTTTTTTTTTTTTGGTTTTGCCTTGTTCATGTATTTTACATGTACAACTTCAAAATACATTTATCTTTTTTACTAAAATAATGTCAGAAACTTGGCATATAGAAAAATATCCATAGGAGCTTGTGTCTAGTAATTTTTAAAGAGTAAATGTTTCACAAACATTCAAAATTCTTTTCTTACACACTTCACTATTAAGTTGGAGGTAATTCACCAGTGATTTTATAAGACTGACTTTATTTACCTAAAATCAATTTATTACTAAATTTGAAAGCCAGATGACTAGAAGATCAAGAAAATATCAAAATACTACACATTTAAGAGACTTTAATAATCTACTCCTTCCCAAAATGAGCTCTGCTATCTTAAGAGAGCATCCATAACTCAAGATTTGACAGAATTATTGATTACTGAATCAGACTTACTAAAACTGAAGTTCCCATTCAAACAAAAATGTTTATCCAAAAGACTTTTACACTTTAAGAAAATTTCAAAGTTTACTCTAAGATAAAATATAAAGTTAATAATGAGCCTCTTCCCACCACAACACACACACACACACACACACACACACACACCCACCCGCCCACCCACCCTAAGTTTTAATGACTCAAAACTTCAGAGGGAAACAATTGGCTGCTGTCTCCACCTAACTTTGTCAGCTAAAGACACTTCTGTACCTTACTGATGTTGGGAGGAAAGGTAGTATATAACACATTCAAAAAAAGACAAAGTGATATGTCTACTTAAATCCTAGCAGCCCATCTTACTATACTGCTCAAGGTCCAAAAGTTTGAGTGATCTGCTTTTTCAGTACTTTCACAGATCTCTTCTTGAAAACCACTTCTGCACATATGCCAGTTAAAGAATTATGCTATTGCATGGTGACAAGTGAATAGAAAAATAAAAGCAAGTCAACCCACAAAGGTTGGATACAAACCTATAAATAATACCAAGCATCTGTGCAACAGATAACTTGGCACCCAAACGAATTTATGCTAATGCAATACTGTAATCTATTAAACATGGTGACAGCTCACTGTATTAAGAGGTTTTAAACATTAACTGTTACACACTAGAGACTATCTATGACACTTCCTCAAGGTTTACACTGCCAAGAATACAAGTGTAACTGTATTATAACAAGGTCTGTTCTGAAACAATATTGCTAAATGAGAATTGAGAGATCCAAAAGGAATCCGTGATACACTGAACAACCTATCCCCTGTGCAATGCAATAAAGCAACATGCATTTCCCATACAATTACACACCAGAGCTCTTCCAGTTTATATTCTCAATTACAATGTACTGTGTCTTCACACTGTAAATGATTACAGATAATTAGCTTTGTGTTGCACGAAGGCAATGTGCAGACAAGAAAACTGGAGAGAGAAAAGCTGCAGTGCAATGAAAAGGTGAATAGTACTAAAAAAAAAATCTAAACGATGGTTCTCGTTTCATTTTTCTAATGGGGACAAGAAGTGTAGCTGTTAAAAGGGAAAAGGGCATTATATGTATAAACAAAACAAAAGATTAAAGTATGATCAAAACAAACATATGAACTGAATGTGGAACTGCAAAGAAAATCCCCATCATTGGCTTTATGACCAATGTGCTTAAAACTTACATCTTAACTTTTGGCTCTGGAAAAAAGACAGAAATGAAAAGTCACCAGGGAAACAGAGGTATTTGAGTATGTCATCATAAGGTCCAAAACAAAACCACTGAATAAGTAAAAATGTAAGCAGTTACGACATGAGGTAAACTAGACTAAATAAGACTGTTTTTGTTGGTAAGAATATACAGAACCTTAAGAATAAAATGCATGCTTCCACATGAACGAACACAGTGGATGTTGGAATCATATCAGATTTTCAACTGACATCTAACGTCTCAGATGAACAGAAAGTATCTCTTCACACTGAAAAGGTAGTGGGGTAAAACTCCAGAGCAAGGAATGCTAGTTCCAACATGTATGACTTGTGTTCTTGGGCACTGTAGTAACCTAATGTAAAACAGAATGTTTGTAACTATGCATAGAGATACTGGTGGGGACAAAGGGAGATTAATAAATCTCAGCTTTTTCTTCTTTTCCCAACCCTAGCAAGAAATAAAAAACAAACAGCACTCAGATTACAAAATAACACAATAGACCACTACTCTGCTTTTAATTTGTCTCTACCCTGGAGCTACTGGGAAGAAAGGACAAAGTTCTCAAGAAAATCTGTGAGTTAAGAAGAGAGGAAATGAAGACCCTAAGGTAAAACTCCCTGCCAAAAGTTTTTATAATGCCTGAATTTTTTACTAATCGCCAAAATTTTCATTTATCACAGATAGAATCTGAGATAATAAAGATCTTGTATTTAAAGTACAATTATCTTGAAAAGATTAGAGTTTTTACCAGTTGGTAAGTTAGCCAGTCAGTCATTTGAACATGACAACTGATCCCTTGACATTCATTATGAATGTCTTAAAAACAAATTCTAAAATATAACCAGTATATATAATTTCCTTACAGCAAGCTTTAAAAGCAATAGTTCTCCATGTTTTTAAATGTCTATTAATTTTTGAGAGACAGAGAAACAGAGACGAGCAGGGAAGGGGCAGAGAGAGAGGGAGGCACAGAATCCCAAACAGGCTCCAGGCTGCAAGAGCTGTCAGCACAGAGCCCGACACAGGGCTCGAACTCACGAGCCGTGAGATCACGACCTGAACCAAAGTCAGACACTTAACTGACTGAGCCACCCAGAAGCCTCCAGGTTCTTCATTTTTTAAGTAAAAGGATCTCTTCATTTATATCAAGATGTTCAGATCCCCACAACAGCACTTTTAACACTCACTTATTAAGAAAATATGACAAAATTCTACGAAGAAAAATATTTTGTTTTCTAACCACAGCAGTATTGGTATACCATTGAAAACAATACACAGTATGAGAGGAGCAAATCATTTGTTAGGTCCTCGGACAACCCTTTGTAATGGGTACAGCCCCCAAGACGTTCTCAGCCCGTAAGTTAAGAATTACTGAAATAAATTCTAAATGAAAAATGTAGGCACCAACTACTCTACATACAAAGAAGAAGGATGATTTAGAGAGGTGGGGCTAAGCTCTGATTCCATATTGGCTCAATTCTCACTAAAGATAATCACATTATCAAATTTTATCATAAAATCATATGATTTTACTATCAGAATTCTACAATATTATGAATTTAATCAAATGGCTTTCCCTAACATTTGGCTAAAAGTAGCTGAACTGAGAGGATAAAAGGAGTTGAAATTTGGTAAAGGAGAGAGTGTGTGAAAGAGGAATGCAGCAGAGTACAATGGTTAGAGGATGAGCTCTCAGGTCACACTGCTGGGATCAGCCACAGACACAACTCAATTAACTCCTCTGAACTATCACCTTGGACAGTCATTAACCTAATCCTCCGTTACAGAGTCCTCATCTGTAAAATGTTAAAACTGCTTAAGAACACTGAACGTTTACACTTGTCAAGCACCCAATACAAGGGCCTATTTTATTATAGGGCATTATGCTGTTAAGTCATAAAAAGATGGATACTGTATGATCTCACTTATACATGGAATCTAAAAACAAACTGAAGGCATAGGTATAAAGAACATACTTGTGGTTGCAAGAGGCAGGGATGGGGGTTCATTTAGGTGGGGGTGTAAAACAGGTAAAGGTGGTCAAAAGACACAAACTTCCAGTTATAAAGAGATTATTAAAGTTCTGGAGATGTAATGTACAGCATGGTGACTATAGTTAACTTCACTATACTGTATATTTGAAAGCTGCCAAAACAGTAGATTTTAAAACTTCTCATCACAAGAAAAAAAAAAACAAAAACAACAAAAACTGTAACTTATGTGTGGTGATGGGTGTTAGTTAATTATATTTACTGTGGTAATCATTTTGCAGTATATACATATATAAAATCATTATGTTGTATAAGCTAAAACTAATATAATATGTCCATTATCTCTCAATTTAAAAAAAGAAAAAGATTTGAAGTATTGAACACTTAGATGTTTGGCCAAGATTACAGCAAAATAGCAGGAAGCTTAGGCCAGTATAAGAACAAGAATTAAGAGAAGGAAAAGTAGAAGAAAACATAAAAAGCCAAAAATAAATCTGCTTCCTAATCCAACTCCCACAGAACATGACCCACTGCACTGAGGACTCAAAAGTTAAACCAATAGTATATTAGTGCTAAAACAGGATACAATTTTAAATAAGCATCTATGGGCTAGCCTGGGAACTTAAACTTAAAAACAGTGTTGTTAAGGGGCACCTGGGTGGCTCAGTCAGTTAAGCGTCTGACTTCAGCTTAGGTCACGATCTCGTGATTCATGAGTTTGAGCCTTGTGTCAGGTTCTGTGCTGACAGCTCGGAGACTAGAGCCTACTTCAGATTCTATGTCTCCCTCTCTCTCTGCCACTTCCCCACTCTGTCTCTCAAAAATAAATATTTAAAAAAAATTTTTTTTAAACAACAGTGTACTTAAATATTTCCAAGTTCAAGCATCAATCTTACACATGATCTGGAAAACAACCCATTCAAAAATTAAGGACTGCCCATTTTTCCTTTTGGAAGTAAACCGCTTGACTTTGTGAGCAAACATTCTCCAGTAATCTGAATGTCATTCAAATAATTTATTCAAATTCATTAGGAGATGTTGCTACATATAAACCTACCATAAAATAGCACCTTGTAAAAGAATTGAGGTGATTTTTACAATTCAAAGAGCATGATGAATGAGAGCACCCCAAAATCTTTCTCAAAAAGATACTGAAACCCTTAAAATTTTTCTTATGCCAACAAAAGCTTTATTAGTCATTCTGTTTTCATTGTCCTAAAGAGGAGCTAACTTTCCCCTTATTTCCAGGGACGGTCATGTGCCAGAATCAAAAGGCCATCGCGGGGCACCTGGGTGGCTCAGTTGGTTAAGCGTCCAACTTCGGCTCAGGTCATGAACTCACGGTCCGTGAGTTCGAGCCCCATGTCGGGCTCTGTGCTGACAGCTCAGAGCCTGGAGCCTGCTTTCGATTCTGTGTCTCCCTCTCTCCCTCTGACCCTCCCCTGTTCATGCTCTCTCTCTGTCTCAAAAATAAATAAACATTAAAAAAAATTTTTTTAAAGGCCATCCCTCCCTCCTACATGTCTAGTTTGAAAGGCTATACAAAGCAGTTTACAATAGGAAATTAGTGAAAAGAATATAAAGGAATATTCCCAATAAGAAATGAGTGAGAATTTAGGGGTATCTTTTCTACTTTAAGCTGCTAAAAAGTCCTTTATACCACTTTATACCTTTATGCTATCAAGCATGGCTATTTATCTAGGGCAGGCGGGTGAGAGATTTCATTCTGCCACTGCTCAGCTACTTCTAATTGACTGTAGTGACTTAAGATTTAATTACTACATATTTGTAGTATATTTCTATTAGACAGCTCTGGTCTAAACAAATCACATCTTTGATACAGTTTCAAATGCGAAATAGGATAAGAATTTCGTTACGTGCTTCATATCAATCATCTAGGAGACTAAAGATCCTAATGCACTTTAAATCCCTTATAATTTAAGTAACATGATTTTAATATACTGCTTATCAAATGAATTTCATTATTTTATACCCCCCAATCTCTTGATTACCCCCCAGTCTACTGCCTATTCCCAGGGACACACCTTATTTTCCCACTTCAGCGATACTAGTACTCATGGCATCTTACAAACCAGCTGAAGAATAACATGTGACAGGCCATCCTTCTCTCTCAGCTGCACATGCAGTCTGTTCTCCAGATAATATTAACAGAAGCTTACGCTAAGACCCATCCACATTCCCAATAAATGTTTTTCTATCTCAAATTCACTACTATATTTTGGATTAGAGCAACATATCCCATCTCTAACTCTCAGATCAGCAAATCAAGCCTCTAGTGGTCAACAAGACTAAAACTGAATTTCATCTTGTGCTTCATAACCTATGAAGTTAACATAACTGCAAAAATAAGAACACTCCTTTGCAGCACCCAGAGATAAAGCTAATTAGGTAACATAAAAAGATGACTCCTTTTATCTGCTTGGACAGCTTGAGATTAAGGTTGAAAAATACCGATAAGGATTATAAATGTAACGGACTCTTTTATTACTTACTAACATCACTGACAAGACATATCATACATAGTGCTGACCATGTGTTGTTTAATTAGACTACTATAGCCAGGAAATTCTAACTTACTGTATTAAAAATATACAGTCATGTATTGCTTCAAATTTCTCCAAAGCATTTCCATAAACATTATTACTTTAGTTCCCTACAAAAGTCACTGGCTAGAAGTAAAGTTGATTTTACTATCCTCTAATCTGACAGATGCAAAAACCAAGGCCCAGAGGTTATGAGTGACTCAACTGCCCAAATAAAGTTGGTAGGTGAGAAAAGATGCATAAAAAAATCTGCTGCCTAGTGGTTTAGATTGTGGACCCTGAAGTCAGATCATGGGCTCAAATGCTAGCCCCAAAGCTTAGCCCCAAAACTACTAGTAGCTGAGGATCCTGGACAAGTCACTTGTAACTGTATTCTCTCTACATTTCAGTTTACTCATGGAGATAATACGAGTATAGTTCCACTCATAAAAATTAAGATGAAGTGCTCATACATACAAAGTTCTCAATAAATGCTTTTATCATTTAAGGCTTTAAAATCTGAAAGAAGGAACATTTGGAGATGACATGTCTGAAAAACAAAACAAGACTTTTTGTCATAAGCTTAAGAATACTTCTAGAACATCTTGAACTATAATCATAAACACTTCATATTGATAACATTTCCATTTTTGGCAAATTCATTCTTGATGTCTCCTCCTTTAAAAAGAAGTGCTTTTTAAAGTACTTTTAAAAACCTGGAAGAAATGAAAACTATTTCTTTGTATACAGTACACATTGTGGTAAACTCTACCATAGGGCATACTCAAATTTGCTGAAAATAGTAATTATTTTTTTTAATTTGAGAGAGAGAGAGAATGCAAGCAGAGGAGAGAAACAGAGGGAGAGAAAGAGAGAGAGAATCCCACGCAGGCTTCACACTCAGCGCAGAGCCCAACATGGGCTCAATCTCACAACCATGAGATCATGACCTGAGCTAAAATCAAGAGTTGGACACTCAACCTACTGAACCACTCAGGCGCCCCCAGAAAATAATTTTTAAAGTCACGTTTCCTAAGTCACAATATACAAATCTATGCAGTGCTGCATGGGAACCAAATCTCAATTCTGGAGGATAGTTACTGCATAAATATTCAGGAGAAAGAAGAGAATACCACCACCATGTGGGAGAAAGGGAGGCAGTATGTCTGGGAGAAGAGTTTCAGTCCTATAATCCCAGAAAGTATATACTCATCTTCTGGTATTAATTGGCACATAGTAGGTGCTCAATAATTTATGAGTGCATGAATGGATGAAAAGGAGAAACTGAATTCTGCTTCCAGTAAACTCAATCAAACAAGAAAATAACTGATACCGTGGGACGTACCCTTATAAACCTACAAAGTCATTAATAAGACTGACCAAGCCATAACCCAGGGACTAGAAGAAACAGATATTCTAAGATCTCCCCTCTCCTAATTAATTTCAATGACCCTCTCTATATGGAAGTTTTTACACTTTATAAGTATAAAGTGCTTTCAAAAATTAGCCACAATCAGCAAATTCCTTTTGTACACATATACATATAAAAGGAGTCTTTAACTGCAAAACAAAATTAATATTGTACTATGTGTTAAAATGCTCATTGCTCCTAAAGCCATTTTTTTTTTTTCTATTCATGTCACATTCAAGGCAGGAAGTAATTGTTGGTGCATATTCACCATTCAATTAGTTCGGGACAGCTGAACTAAACCCTTGCATAGTTTTGCACCCAAGCCTTTTTTCTAAATGTTAGCTTGCCATTTGATATTGTTTTAAGCAAAAAGCTATGAACATAGAGCAATAAATCTGCTACCCAGACAAAAGATGTAGTATAATTTTAAATCTATACCTCTAGAACAAAGAAAAAACTAAGACACCATAAAATTAATACATTATGGCTTCTCCATGATAAATCTGTTATCCTATTTTCAGACATTATTATTTGTTAGTATAATTTTTTCTTAAGAAAGAGAGCCACATGAGCAAGTGGGGGGATGGGGCAGAGGGAGAGGGAGAGGGAGAGGGAGAGAGAAAGACAGAGAATATCAAGCAGGCTCCACACTCAGTGCAGAGCCTGACACAGGGCTTGATTCCACGACCCTGGGATCATGACCTGAGCAGAAATCAAGAGTTGGATGCTCAACCGACTGAGCCACCCAGGCACCCCAGTGTAAATTTTTATAATCCTTTAAATAGAATTAGAAATAAATTTTAGAAATAAATTTCCAAAGGCATGATGTAAAACATGTAAAATTTAAATATGTCAAATAAATATTAAAACCTAAACACTTTCTTCCTGGTCAACACTTGTTTAAAAATTATTTTGACAGTGTTGTTAATAAAGAATATTAATTAAGTCAAGATTAAAAAAAAAAAAAACAACACTCTCACTTGTGAGTTGTGTGTGGGTGGCTCAGACAGTTAAATGCCAAACTCTTAATTTCAGCTCAGGTCATGATCTCAGGGTCATGAGATAGAACCCTATGTTAGGCTCCATGATAGGTGTGAAGCCTACTTAAGATTCTCTCTCCCTTGAGGCACTGAGTAGCTCAGTAGGTTAAGCATCCCACTCTTGATATCGGCTCAGGTCATGATCTCGTGGTTTCGTGAGTTCTTCAAGAGTTCGAGCCCCTGCGTTGGGCTCTATGCTGACCTCGCGGAGCCTGCCTGGGAGGCTCTCTCTCTCAAAATAAATAAACTTAAAAAAAAAAAAGAATCTCTCCCTCTTCCTTTGCCCCTCCACCACTTGTGTGTACTCTCTGTCTCAAAAAAATGAAGTAAAACTATCACTTGTGGGATTCAGGTTAAATCATGCACTATTAAAATAGCAAAAGCCAAGATTACTGCTCAAATACACTGCTACCTGTTCACCTTAAAATCTTTTAAAAATAAAATCTGAGTATGGAAGTCAAAATCTGAAGCTTTCAGATAATAACTGTCATTAACCATTTCCACAATTAGATTAGGCTGGGATCCCAAATGGTTGTTACTTTTAGTGTATAATAAATACAGGATTAAAATGAAGATATATCATTATGATATAATTTTCATAAAGAAGTTACTACCACCACTTGTTTAGCATAAATTTGGGAGAAGATTTCCAATACTTTAAGGTATACTTCATTTTTAGACTACTTATAAACTAGATTAACTCTCTCTTTGTGCTGTTGCTATAAAACTCCTCGCGGTAATGTTCCTTTTACTTATATAAAATATTTTTCAGATAGGTAAAGTTAATATAAAATAATGAGCAAGAAGAAGCTCGTTTTAAAAATTTACAATTCTACTGATTAATTATGAAAACATCTGACTTTTAAAAGTAACCCTGAAATTACAGAATGGATCATTTCCACTAAAAGAAACCTAAACACAAAAAAAACACACAAAGTTTATTTAAAAGGAGCAAAAACTGGAAGAACAAATGTGCTATATTTAAAGGTCTTTATATCTTGAAACTGGAACAATGGAAAACATGTTTGAAAGTGCTAATGCAAAATCAGAGGACCTTTTTACCCACCAGTTTTGAGAGACTCTACGTTATCTTTTAAAAATTAGAAATAGCACCGGGGCGCCTGGGTGGCTCAGTCAGTTAAGCGCCTGACTTTCGCTCGGGTCGTGATCTTGCGGTTCATGGGTTGAAGCCCCACATCGGGCCCTGTGCTGACAGCTCGGAGTCTGGAGCCTGCTTTGAATTGATTCTGTGTCTCCCTTTCTCTCTGCCCCTCCCCTGCTCATTCTCTCCCTCTCCCTCTCTCTCTCTCTCTCTCTCTCTCTCGCTCACAAAGGTGAATAAACATTAAAAAAAAAATAGAAATAGCATGTTTCCTATTTAACACATTATATATTATAGTTTGTATTTTATTACAGCAGACTGACCTCATATACCAATGAATTAGTGAATTAATCTAAAGGATAAATAGTCCCACACAAGATTCCTAATTGTTGAGTGAGTACAAATTTGTACTTTGTCTTAAAGTTGTTAGATTTCACAGATTATTCCTGGCATTTCTAGGATTTCATGCATTAATCTGCTTCACCCATCCATATCTTTTCATAATCTTCTAGATAACAATAATGGTAGAGAACATATACGCAGTCCTTATGTACTTACACACGTTAAAGGCAATCTAGCAGAGTGGTGAAGAGACACTATCTGAATCCAAACACTGCCTCGGCACTTACTAGCCACATGACCCTGGGCAAATTCGGCTTCGCCCAGTATCAGTTTCCTCATCTACAAAACAGGACAAATAGCTGCCTCATGAAGATTAAACAACAATTAAAATTGTTCAGCACAGTGCCTGGCGCATAAGGCCGCACAGGGTCAGCTGCTATTGTTATCACTATGCGTCATGTACTGTGCCAAGTACTTTACATGCCTTATTCCACTTAATTCTCACTTAATTCTCTTTTACAGATGAGGATATTGAGGATCATAGTGGTTCAGCAACTTGCCTTTAACAGAAAAGCTAATTAGTGCAAGAGCCAATATGCAAACCCAGGTCAACCTCCTTAATCCAAGCCCTGATACCTACGCCAATCTTCCTCAAACTAGGCTCCCTGGATACACTCATGGGGAATTCTTATGTTTTCACTCTGGTGATTCTTATTTTAAGTTATTCTAGAGATAATTTTCAAATGAAAGACATTTTCACAGAGTAGATTTTATTTAAATCATCCAGCTGGGATATGCAAAGCCCTGGTGTTCCCAGGAATATTCTTAGAGGCCTAGAAATTTTTTTTTCCTTACATGTAAAGTTTTTCAAAGTAACACTCAGCTCTCATTCTTCAAGAATGAGGCAAACAGGGACGCCTGGGTGACTCAGTCACTTAAATGTCTGACTTTGGCTCAGGTCACGATCTCACGGTTCTTGAGTTCGAGCCCCGCATTGGGCTCTGTGCTGACAGCTCAGAGCCTGGAGCCTGCTTTGGATTCTGTGCCTCCCTCTCCCTCTGTTACTCCCCTGCTCACACTCTGTCTCTCTCTCTCAAAAATAAACATTAAAGAAAAAAAAAAAGGAATGAGGGAAACTAATTTTCAAAATCCTTACACCTATTTCATTATAGATATCAAGTTTTGAACCAAGTGGCTACTGTAACTACTTGAAAAAGTAAAAAAAAAAAAAAAAGAAAAAAAGGAAAAACTATGGTACCCTTTTGCAATGCTTCATCTTAGTTTTAAAAAAACACACACATACATTAAAAAAATAAGTATTAGGGGCACCTGGGTGACTCAGATGAACGTCCGACTTCGGCTCAGGTCATGATCTCACGGTTCGTGAGTTCAAGCCCTGCGTCGGGCTCTGTGCTGACAGCTCAGAGCCTGCAGCCTGTTTCGGATTTTGTATCTCCCTCTCTCTCTCTCTCTCTCTCTCTCTCTCTCTCTCTGCCCCTCCCCCACTCATGCGCACACGCGCGCCCTCTCTCTCAAAAATAAATATTAAAAAAATTTTTTAATAAAAAAAGAAGTGTTAAAAAGATATCTATTCCTCTAGTAAACAGTACTAGTATACTCGGCACCAGTCTCTCTCATCTTTAATCTAATTATATAACTACGATAACCTAGGATATTTCTAGTTGAACAACTCAAAAAATAAACTCCCCCCAAACTTATTTTCTCTGTACTACTTTTCCCCCAGAAAGATCCCTCTTCAGCATCTCTAACCCACCGATCAATGGTATCAGTATTGTCTCCGTCATCCAGGCTCATAAACTCAGAATAATCTTTGACTCTTCTCCTTTATGCTCTGGATCCAAACAGTCACCAAGTATTGACCTTCTTCAAATGACAGACCCTATTCCATCCCCACATTATCAGCCTCCTCGGGTGTTTCTCACTCCGTGTGTGCTTATAGTGCCTATCACCCCACGCCTGCTCTCCAACCTTACCAATCCATTACCTATACCACTACCTGTTTATCCTTTTAAGAAGAACTTGATGTTAGTCCTCTGCTTTAAAACCTCCATGGATTCCCACTGCTCGACCCACAGAATCAAGTCCAAATTTGGAACCTGAACTTTTGACCATTTGAGACTGATCAGCTCACTATGAATTCCACCCCCTCTTTTACAAAGTGTGGCACTTATCACCTAATATTAAGTATACTTCTTAACCATTTTCTGCGACTATTTGTGGAGTGGAGGCTTTTGCAAGAATGAGATTTCTTCTGCATCCTTCCCAATACTGAGTATTAAGTTAGGTACTGAATAGGTAAGCAATTACTGAGTTACATGATGAGTTAATCAATGCATATAAATTGGGTACCTGATATGTGATCATCTCAATAAATATTTACTGAGGAATGAACTTGTGCCAAGATACTAATGTGACTTGGGTCTACCAAGCAATTCCCATATGCCAGGCCAACAATACTAAAAACTTCACATACATTACCTCACGTAATGCTTAAAGCCACCCTGAGGCAGGTATTATCATCTTCATTTTTAATATGAGGCAACTGAGTATCTTCTAGTAAAGTCACAGAGCAGGTATAAGAGAAATGAGATTCAAACTCAGAGCCGAATGTAAAGCCTGTGCCCTTTACCAGTGCAGTCAATTCATCCTACAGGAGCTGTAATCTAAATGGCACAACGAACATTCAAAATTACAATACTCTATAATAAATGCTATGAAGGAGGCATTAGATCTTATTTGAGCAGAGTTTGAGTTTACCCAAACACCAGAGTAAAGAAGACAGGAGTCAGAGAAAATACCCAGAGGTGACGCTTTTAAGAATGAACAGCAGTTAAGAAAGGAAGAAACAACCTTCCTAAAGAAGGGAATAATGTACAAAGGCACAAAATGTCATGACATGTTCAGTAAACACCAACTAGTATCCAGAAAGTTCTAGTTTTCCAGAAAGTAAAATGTGGTAAGAGAAACTGGTAGGAAATGAAACTAGCAAAAGCATAGTCAGATCATGAACAGTTTAGCCACAGAATTTAGATTTTATCCAATAAGGAAGGTAAAGCCATTGAGTAATTTTAAGCAAGAGAGTGAATTATTATTGCATTTGTGTTTTAGATATATTGCTCTGGCACGGAAAACAGACTGAAGAGCTACAACATAGAAGCCTGTTAGAAGACTACTTAAACAATTCAGGCAATAGACTAACTTAGAGCAACAGTGATAGAGAGAAAAAGATTCAAAACATATGTGAGAGGTAGAACTACCAGACTTAGTAATCAACTGGATTGATGTTTGAGGTCTGGTAGGAACATGAAGGAAAGGAAGGACTCTAGGCAAATTCAAAGTTCCTAGCTGAGTCCTGGGTAGACGGAAGTGCCATGAACTAAAACTGGGAACAGAATGGGGGAAAGAAGGTGAAAGGAAAGCTGATGAGTACACAGAGTGGGTACTTCTGGAACATCCAGGAAAAAAAAAAAAAAAAAAACTGTCCAATAAATAAACAAACTCAGGAGAGAACATTTAAGGTAAATATATGAAATCAGGAGGTACTACCCGGGCCAGTGGAGGAAAGGGCCTAGGGAAACTGTACCAAAGGATAGGGACAAAGACAAGAGTTCCAGAGACCACCAATATTTAAAACACAGACAGACAGGAGTAAATGAAAACTGGAAGAGAGTAGTGATGCAGAAGTCTGGGAAGGGGAGAGTTTCAAGAAGGAGGAGTTATCAGTGCACTGAATGTTTCAAAGAGGCAAAGATAAGAACTTCAACACCTCTCTTGGATTTGGCAATTGAGTTAACTAATGACTTGAAGCAGAGATTCCAGAGGAATGGATGGTAAACAAAGCTACACTAGACAGGGGCTGAGTCAATGGCAGAGGCAAAAAGATATCAGTCTTTGCTGAGAAGAGAGTAACAGCTAGAGAAGAACAGAGGGTTGAAGAACAACATTTCCAGGGTGGCAGAGATTTTAGCATTTTTATACGATGAGAAAGGGACAAGCGGAGAGTGAGATTTTTAAATTATGCCTCATACTTAAACTTAGTATAAAGTTACCCATAATACAAGGTTAAGGGAAAAAGACAAGTTGCAGGCTAGGTATAGTATGATATCACTTAAGATAAAATTCAGACTCCTTTCCAAGGCCCTCAAGGCCTTTAGGTCCTTTATGACTGGCCCCTGCCTAGTTCTGACTTCATCATATGCCATTCTCATTCATTATACCCTAGCCACACTGGCCATTCTCTTCTGTTGCTTCAACTTGCCAAGCTGGTTTTTGCCCCAAGAGTCCTGCACTGGCTGTTATTTCTTCCTGGAATGTTTTGCTCCCTGTCAATAGCTAGTTCCTTCAAGTCATTCAGATTTCAATTCAAACGTCACCTCTTTTGAGAGGCCTGCTCACCTGTATGTAATATTACATATCCCTCTACCCCAGGCAAAGTTACTATCATAAACTTGTGTTAGCAATCATCACTCTCTTAAATTCATATTTACTTGCCCATCTGCCCCCCCTAGAATGCTTGAAATAGTGCTTGGCACATAGTAGGCACTCTATTGTTGAATGAAAATGTACACAAACACATATATATATATGAATGTAGGTGTTTACATGAAAAGCACTAAGAAAGTTTTGAAAGGCATTATTTGAACTTATTTATACCAGGGGTAAGTGGGAGACTAGAAGGATATATATACCTACTATCTATTCATTTTTTGCTTCATAGATCTCTATCCAAATTTTCTAAATCATAAATGTTTCAAAAATCATGTCTTTTATAATTGAAAACAATTAAAAAAATTTTTTTTTTCAACGTTTATTTATTTTTGGGACAGAGAGAGACAGAGCATGAATGGGGGAGGGGCAGAGAGAGAGAGGGAGACACAGAATCGGAAACAGGCTCCAGGCTCCGAGCCATCAGCCCAGAGCCCGACGCGGGGCTCAAACTCACGGACTACGAGATCGTGACCTGGCTGAAGTCGGACGCTTAACCGACTGCGCCACCCAGGCGCCCCGAAAACAATTTTTAAATAATGCCCATATGTACCTAAGATAGTGTATTCTGCATTTCCATTTTCTTTTGCTGGGTTGTCATGATCTAATCTCACTGTAGACTGATCCTTGAATTGTTTTGGTAGGACAGTTCAAAGTTAGAATCTTAAACCTTAGAGCTACAAAGAATTTAGAGATCATCTAATCCAACCCCCTCATTTTAAAGATGAGGAAGAAGAGACTCATAGTAATTTAATAAAAGTAATTTAATAAAACTAGGATATTGATAAAAATTTTCAAAGACCAAATGATTAAGAACTATTTAAAAGGTTAATCTATTACACGTTGTACATAATTTAAACGACAGCTAATAAAAGCTTACTAAAGCTTATTCTCACATATAACCTACAATCTTCCGGTGAAATTATTACTCAAAGTAAAAGTATTTCCTCAAGCACACTATTTGACCAATGAACCCTATGGTTAAGCACTGGTTAACCATTATACTCATGACAAAGGACTCAGAACACATAAACATAGGGAGTGAAAATTATTCACCGTTAGGTGTGCAAACTAACTGAATTAGCAGGCATTTCTTTCCACTATATATTATACAGTAAGTCAAATATATAACACATATATAGTACATTTAAGGATTCCCTAACTTTGATTCAAATTTCTGTATCAATGTCTACAGTGTATTTTAGTGGAAGTTAATGAAAATTACATGTTGAATAAGTAAATATACTACTAAATAATATTTGCAGAAACAATTTTGCTTTACATACATACTATAACTTACCAGAAATACAACGAATTTTATCTAAACTTTTGAATAATACCACTTTATGGTTGTTTAATAAACTATCTAATTTGATCCTCTTAACATCACCACAGACAGCAGAAATTATTACACCCATCTAATACAGACGTTGACTAAAGTCATGTGGACCAAGTCCTAGAACCCAGATCCTCTACCTCTTAATCACTGTTGTTTCCATCACCCAAACTACGTTACATTTACCATTCATTAAAACAAAAAACACTTTATAATTTCTTTCCTGTCATACTGGTGAAGGTGAGGGGGCTACTAAAACCCTAGCAGTCCTATCCTTATCTATTCCATCTGAAATTTTAGTATCTAAGGAAACATTACTCATTCATCTTAACAGATGTGACAGTCACCTTAACTGAGAATTGTGCTCATCAGTAATTCTTTATGAAATCCTACCAATATTCAATTATTTTCTCAATCCTAATAAAAGTGCTCTCTTATTTAGAAAGCTCTCTACAAACAGTATCCAAAGTAGTGCTAAGAATACGGGCTTTACAGTTGAAAACAAAATCTGAAGGGCGCCTGGGTGGCTCAGTCAGTTAAGCATCCGACTCTTGATTGCAGCTCAGGTCATGATCTCGCGTTTTACGGGTTTGAGCCCCGTGTCAGGGTCTGGGCTGACGGTGCAGAGAATCGCCTGCTTGGGATTCTCTCTCTTTCTCTCTGCCCCTCCCATGCATGCTCTCTCTCCCTCAAAATACATAAATTAACTTAAAAAAATAAATAAAATTTATTTAAAAAAAAAAAACTGAAGCCAAACCTTAGTACTATCACTCACTAGCTAGTCAGTTATGGGTACATTTCTTCCTTGCCTCACTGTCCTCATCTATAAAATCTGCATCTGTGATGTGTTGGGAAGATCAATTAGATAATATGTATAAAGTACTCAGAAAAAGGCCAGGTCATACAGTTAGCTATTAGAGAAACAGATACAAATAGATACTGCTGATAATATCATTTAATTTATATGCACTCCATTAGTTTAACTTCTAATATGACCTATTTCTTTTTCTCCCAAATTATCTGAGACAGGAGACAATATATTACTCTTGTTCCCAGGGAACCAGCTAAAATGAGTGCTGGGTTTCAGTCCTCTTCTAACCCCTCTAATGAAGCAATATAGTAATAATCTGTTATTTGATGATCTTAGAAATGGCTATACACAAATCAAAGGTTACACTATTCTGACTCCCACTCTTTTTAAATCCGCTAACTGCATCATTCACTATTTTGAAACAAACAAACACACAAAAACAATCGCAAGCCTGATTTTATAAATACCAATAATGATAAAGTGACTTCAAGTTGGATGAAAGGGACAGATTTCAGGAGGAGTGGGAAGGGGGCCCTAACATTAAGAAATTATATATTCAGCAGTCCATCGCACACTACATTTACTTTTCCCTCTTTTAATCTGCGTAGGCATCATTCTAATCAACATTAGCATCATTTTAGGATTAGGAAAGGGAAGCTCAAACTTGGGCTCGCTCCCCCTGGCTCAAGGTGCTGTAACCACTCTAACCTACAGGAGGGCTCTGGCTCAACTCAAGGCCTTTCTTATAATCTCTGCCAGGACAGCTCTCCTGTCCCCCTACAATTCTGTCTCCTACTTCAGGTCTCACCTCACATAGTAGCTACCCTCCCCATCTCTAAATAGCATGTATCAATTACTCCATCCTTATTTCCTTCACAGAACACAAAATGATCTGTACTTATCTTCTTGTGTTCAAGAACAGATACTCTGACTTATCACTGCTGTGTTTAAGTGCTCAGCATAGATGAAGCTGGCTTAATGAATGGTGAAGACACCATACCTGCCTACAGTCCTTTAGCAAGTAAACGGCAGGGCCTAGAAACCAATAACGGAAAAATCTCACGGCCAACTCCAGCCCTGCCCTACCACCACTTTTTTCACTGGTGGGAAGGGGCATGCTCTGGGCTCAGCAATCAACTTAGAGTTGTGTCTTCCTACTTTCTATATTCATTCACTTTAAAGAAATTAATAGAACTACCCAGATGTAGAACTTGATACTACAAAGTATTTAACTGGAATTTCAAGAGATCTTACGTTACCTTGTAGAATCACAACTCAATCTGAAAAATCATCTCAAATGATTTGTAACATTTATGCATTTATGATGTCTCGTAACAATCAAAATACTTCAAAACTGTTCATTGGCATCTGCACACATAATTATCTAAGGCTAAAAGAGAATTTATGACCCACACATAAATGCATTTTGTTGACAAGCTGGCAATATTTCGTTTTACGAGAGGTGTTGAATTTCCCACTACATTATACAGAAAAATTGTAAAACCAGTCGTGGGATTCTCGTTCTGATCATGGTAACGTCCTTTCTTAGAGATGACACAAATGCACTCGATCTGCCGCGTGTCGCTATTAATACATGTTCTTAAAGGCAGAAGTCACCTCGTGTAAAATGCCCAATGCGGTGAGGGCAGACCACTAGCAACACCCCCTTTGTGACCTTACCCACAGGGTTTAATACTTACTGCTGAGTCCTCCATCCTCGGATACTCCTGTCCCTCTCATTCCTAGGTAAGTCAGTCCCAGTATTAGGAAAAATAAGCAGGCAGCAGTTAAGAGAAACATCGACAAGTAGTGGGCACTGAAACCCCCTGTAGGGGACACCTCCTCCCGTTTAAACTGCTGGAGAAGTTCCTCCTCGGGTTCGGAAAGCTTCGGTTTGTTGTATGCGTTTTTCAGGTAGGTGTGATTGGAGCCCGTATGATTGGAGTGATTGATCCTGAGTGAACTGGAGGCAGCCACCGCTGCACCGGGAGGGAGGCTGTTGGAAAAAATCCTGGGGGAGTCCACACTGAAGGCCCCGCCGCCGATATGATTATTGGTTTTAAGGAGGGAGCCTGTGGACGAATCCAAGGTTGAGTCCATGTCGGTCAGTGGCGGGGGCAGGAGAGGGGCCAGTTTCTTAGCGGTGACACGGTACCTAGGAATGGGGCTAGAGTCCAGGGGATCACACCCTCCTCCCTGCTCCGCCGCCGCCGCCGCCGACTCTTCGAGGTTTCGGCTCCTGTCTAGACTCCCCGCAGCCGCCGCCCTGTCATTCATCGGGATTCCTCCCCCTCCCTGAACTGAGGTCTCCAGCCGGCCGCCGGCCGATTTAGCAGTCAGCGAAGAGAGAGGCTTACTATGGCTCCGTCTGGGCCGATGCCGGGAAAGGGAGTCGTCCTTTAATACCTGTCTGCTGGAGGCCACGTCGTCGTCCTCCTCTTCCTCCGAGTCCGAATAGTTCTCCCGGCAGCTGTAAGGGAGAAGCCGGCTGCCATTCACCGTCCGGCTCGCCCACAGCGGCTCCTCGGCCTCTGGGTCCCTGTCCTCTCCGTCTTCCCCCTCCTCCTCCTCGTCCTCCGCGGCTGCATCTCTCGCCGACGGGGTCTGCAGCTCCGGAGCCGCCGGCCGCCGGGCCCCCCACCACGAGTGGGGCTTCCTTCTCTCGGCCGAGTTGCTGTTAGTCACCTCGCTGGCGGCCAGGGGCGCCGACGGCGGTTTGAGCCCGCGGTACTGGAGCGAAGCCCGGTCTTTCCTCCCGCCGCCGCCGCCGCCGGCCTGGTCCCGGGGACTGGCCTCCACGTCCGACTCGTCCGAGCTGAAGCCCAGCAGCACTTTGCTGCCAGCCGTGGGGGCGGCCGAGGCGCCCCCGGGCCCTCCCACGGGGCTCTCCGGGCCAGAGGCCGAGATTCGGCCCAGACCCCCAGGAGTCCGCAAGTAGGAGAGGTCGCCAGAGACCGGCCGGCCCCCCAGCCCCGCGGCCGCCGCCGGCGCTCCCGCCGCGGCGACCGCGGCAGCAGCCGTGTTATTGTTATTACTGTTCCGCGTCTTGTTGCCGCGGCCCCCGGACCGGTGCTGCTGCTGCTCTTCCTCTCGAAGCTTCTTCAGCTTTTTGAGGTAGACCGGGCGGGTGCTCTCCGTCACTGGGCCGGGAGACAGGCCGTAACGGCGGAGCTGAGAGAAAAGCTCCTCATCCGAGAGCTGCTGAGGCGCCGAAGCCGCTGCCGCCGCCATTTTCTCTCCAGGGTGTTTTACAAGCTCCGCGCTACCGGAAGTGACGCGCCGCCCTAGACCCTGAACTAGACCGGGCTGCGTCGCCCTCCCAGCGCCACGGACGCCTTGGCCAATGGGAGGCGCGGGAGGAGCTCACCTGAGCGGGAAAGGGCCACCTGAGCGGCGCGCGGCTCCCCCGGCGGAGAGTTTTTCTACTCCCTCACCTTGGGGTGCCGGTGCATTCTCCTCCTCCTTTCTGTCGCTTTCTCCTGCAGTTCTCTGTCCTGCCGTTCCTAGTGCCTTTCCCGGGAGCCGCCTTTGCCTAGCCACACCTTGACCTCTTCCCAGGTTCCTGTCACCGGGCAATAGTAATTAAAATCTGCCTTAAAGTGCAAGACATCGGTTTTCTTCCCATCCAGTCCCTGCTCCCGCGGGGAACCTAGACAGACTAAAGGAAATCCTTATGGCCAGACTAGGTTGGCAGTTTCCCTTACTCTGGTTTCTTTTCACTTTGTCTTTCCGCTTGACTTAAAAAGAAAAAAAAAAAAAATGAGTTCTTTCGCTGCTCTTTTTGAGAAGCCTCTCTTCTATTACAAAGAAAAGATACAGAGTAAACCATTCCCAATACAACTTTCTGCAAGAATAATGGCTATCCATTCTTTTTATTATTATTATTAATTCTTTAGTTGGTTGTAAAGTGTCTTCCCCCCCCCCCCCTTTAAAATCTGGTAACCTCGATAGGTGGTCATTTTTGTATTTGAAAGAATCTATCATTTGCTTCATTTTGTGACTTATAAAAAGGACAACACGCCATCTTTTTTCCCTCTTAGTATCTTTCCAACCTGTAGTTATTAACTGTTAATGATTATTTTTATGTATTTGTTTTGTAAATGATATTATTTATTTATTATCTTATTCCTTTGAACAGTAAGCTCCGTTATTGCTTCTATTACTAGAAACTTCATTCCTATCGTGCTTTATACTAGAAGTTCGATAAACATTTGTTGAACTAATTAATGAATTGCAAAACTAGGATAGTATGAGATGGATATTTTAACATGGAAATAGTGGCAAATGGGGAGAAGAAACCTGAACACAAACCCCCCAAAAAACAGAAATAATAAGACCTGGGTACACAACCTCCTCATTTACCCAGTAGATAATGAATCCCAGACAGGTGAAGTTTGCCCAGTTTGATAAAGATCACTTCCCTTTTCCTCAACCCCTGGCAGCTACCCAGCAGCACCCAACACAATATCTGGCAAACTGTAGTAATTTTTTTGTCAAATGGGTTATTTTACCCTGTTATACACATCTGAACAGAAAGATGTGTTAGTCACAAGCATAGATACTAGCTTTTCAACGTTTCAAATCCCACAGCAGAATCACACTCGGTAACCTGAAGTTTTGACTTCTCTTACCAAAGCTTGCCATCTTCTTTAAAAAAAAATTTTTTTTTATATGAAGGGGCACTTACTTGTTCTTTGTTAGAGAACTTTAAAATTTACAAATGTTTCTGAATCTATGACTGTTAAGCACTTATAAGAGCGTTAGTCACAGTAAATTTTATCCACTATGATGGTAATGACCCAGAATTTATTACCATAATTGGGTGAAGGGTGAAATGATTACAAAATTACAGACTAATGTGTCAGTATAGCATAGCAGTTAAGCTGGGAGCTTTGGAGTTAAACAAAACTGAATATGAACCCAGCTCTGTCTCTTACTTTTATTCTTAGTTCAACATTTGTTCCATACTCTACTGGAATAATAAAGGTCTGTTGGTTTGGCTTCTGATTTTCATGCACCTTTATATATCTTCCTATGAGGATTGTCAGAATATTTATATTTCTACCTGTGACTTTGGGCAAGTTGTTTAATTTTTCTGAGCCTTAGTTTCTGTATAAACAAAAGAGGGATGATAAATATGTCTCCGAAGACTCTTTTAAGGATTAAATGAGAATATGTCTGCATAATGCATAGCACCACACCTTACAATGTACACTCAATAAATGTTAGCCAATAATGTAAAGTCAAGCATTGTGTGTGTTTGCTAGTGTGGCTCCTAAGAACACCGTGCAACAGTAATTAAAGAAAATGCCACTGCACAGACAAATAGAAATGGTGAAACTTTGCCCAATGCATTTAATAATCACATTAATAGTTAATGAAGAGGAAAGGCTTTGGCAACCATGGTCCTTGGTCATGTCAGCCCCTGTCAAACCCATGTCAGCAAGGTTTGGAATGAACTAGGAACCAAACGTTTCAAGTCTAAGTTACGTGATTTAGGGCACATCTTAGGCTCTCAGAAACTCCATTTATTATTTTCTAAAATATTCATAATATTGTCTGCCCTCCTTGGCACATAATTAACATTCAATGAGTATTGGTTGAAAATGATGAATAAATACTGTATGTGGAGTATCTTGTTTACATGTTGGGCATTATAGCCAGATAGTCAAAACAATGAGAACTACAATTCATATAAACTTTACATATGCACGGTTTCATGTAGCCTACAAGAAATCTTTCCTTCCTGAAGATACTGAGAGCATGATTTTTTGCATAAAATATTTGGGGTCATGATTACCCTTTGTTTGGGTGTTTGAGCAGATTCAAACTTTCCCAGGAGAAACTTTACTACCTCAGGCACTGTCACTTCTCACTTTGAACATTCTCCTTATCTACCAGAAGATCTTACTTTCCAGATGGGCTAACTTTTAAAGCACAAAACTAAATTGACAAACTGCACCCGTATACTTTACAGAGAATGCAGCCTCAAACTAACTCCTGCTCTATAGTTTCCCAAAATTTGACTAGGGGAAATATTTATGATAAATTGCAGAAGGATACACCATCCATTTCTTCTTCTAGATGTTTTAAATTTTATCTCTATCTTAAGCCTGCTCATCAGAGACCCAGTGTCCCTGGAGCCACATTACTAATAATACACCCTGCCTGGTTTCCAGTAAAATACCTTCTACCATGTTTCCTTTCATAGTCGTGACATCAGCTTATATTAAAGGATCTTTTAAAGAGTATGAAATCGGACATTACAATCAGATAAAGATAATGCTGAGGGTTTGTTTCCTTAAAGAATGTCCTTTCTGGTCTTAGTATTAGAAATACTTACACTAGGCGCACCTAGGTGGCTCAGCTGGTTGAGCGTCCGACTCTTGAATTTGGCCCAAGTCATGATACCAGGGTCATGGGATCGAGCTCTGCTGAGATCGGACTCTGAGAGAGATTCTGAGATCTCTCTCTCCCTCTCTCTCTCTCTGCCCCTCATCCCCTCCTCACCACTCACACACACACTCTCTCTCTCTAAAAAGAAAAAAAAAAGAGGAAGGAAGGAATTCTTTCACTTTTCCAGACAACTCATTTATTTGTGCTTTGGTTTTGTTTTGTTTTATCTTTTATTGAGGTGAAATTCACATAAACAAAATTAAGCATTTAAGGGGCGCCTGGGTGGCTCAGTCAGTTAAGCATCTGACTTCAGCTTAGGTCATGATCTAGAGGTTTGTGGGTTCGAGCCCCGCATTGGGCTCTGTGCTGACAGCTCAGAGCCTGGAAACTGCCTCAGATTCTGTGTTTCTCTCTCTCTCTCTCAAAAATAAATAAACCTGACTGACTCAGTCAGTAGAACATGTGACTCTTGATCTCAGGGTTGTAAGATCTAGCCCCACATTAGGTGTAGAGATTACTCAAAAATAAAATCTTTACGAAAATAAAAAATAAAAGTATATAATTAGTAGCACTTAGTATATTTACAATGTTGTGCAAATGTCTACAATTTCTTTTGTCACTCCCAAAGAAAACCTTTAAGCAAGCATTTCCTATTTCTCCCTCTTTTCAGTTCCTGGCAACCACTAATCCGCTTTCTGTCTCTATGGATTTAACTATTCTGAATATTTCATATGAGTAGAATCATACAACATGTGACTTTTTGTGTCTGACCACTTAACATAAGTGGTTTTTGTGATTCATCCAGGATGTACCATGTATCAGTACTTCATTTCCTTTTGTGGTTGAAAAATGTTTCATTGCTTGGATGAATGGATGTTGGATGTCCACATGTTGGATATCTCTTCATCCAATGATAGACATTCTGATTGTTTCCACCTTTTGGTTATTGTGAACCACACTGCTACGAATATTGGTATATCTGTTTGAATACTTGTTTTCAGTTATGGTGGGTATGTGTCTAGAAATTTCAGATCAGATGGTGATTCATGTTCAGTTTTTTGAGGAGTCACGAAACTACTGATTTGTTTTTAATCCTACGGACAAACACTGTTGTTGTAATGACTTGAGCCACGTTTTTTCTCTTTGGGACAACAGCAAGGAAGTTCACACTCAATTTTGTGGCCCAGCCATAGCAATTGTGTAGGGCTCCATAGCATATGTTTTCTGAATTAATTCCATTGCTGACTCTCTCTAAATTTCCTAACTTTATATTTGTGTGCCTCATTTTTTAAATGATTTTAATTTTGTTTTATCTTCCTATTATGATATGCATGTTTAGCTGCCTTTTAATTATTTGGGGAATACCATACAATTCCTCTGACAATCCAAGGGATAAGTTTCATTAGTTTTCATCTTTTACAGATAAAGAAGCCAAGGTTAGAAAAGTTACTTGATTCCAGCCTCAAAGAGTCAGATGGAAAACTGAAACCCGTAATTTCAGAGTCCGAATCCCATGTTCTTTCCACTACAACATACCATCTCTTGAATACCTGTCTTAAATCATACACTAATATATGTGTATGTATATATGTAATCATACAGCAATATAATACATAAAAATAAATTTAGTTCCCTGTATTCTTATGCACTTTAACGAGGAAGAAGTCTATAACAGGGTGAGGAAAAGGACAAAAGCTTTTATAATTAACCTATGTCTTAGCTTTGTTGCCACATGCAGCAACTGGAAAGAAAACTCAGAAATAAAAAACTGATTATATCACTTAGCTTTTCAGCAGATCAAAGAAGTAACACAATATTATAATGATGTTATCACTTAACTTCTCTTAAAGTGCCCCAAGGATGTGTTCACAAGTTTTGATCTACAAAGTTCCTGATGTTTATTTTTTCTTTTTAATTGCTCAACTTTTATTCAACACTAACACTGCTTCTAAGGAAGATGCCAGAATAAACAGGCTGAAAATACAACATGGTATTGAGAAATGTTGGACAACGTTCTTATCCTATGTTACTGTGAGAATTAGCCAAGAAAGTTTTGTAGCATCTATTTTATTTTTCTGCATATAACTCAAATGGATGAAAAATGATCACACGATCTGAGTCAACAATATGTATGTATGATTGATAATTAGATTCTATTTTATGCAAGAAAGTGAACTGCTAAGTCCTATACTGGAAGTCATGGAGAGCATTTCACATTAACGCATAATGGACAAGAGTCTCAAAGTTCGGAGATTTGAGTTTTATTCCTAGTTCTGCAATTCATTAATTGTAGTAATAGTTTACATTTTTATATTGCCTCCAGTCCACAAAACCATTTCATCATCTCACTGTCTTTATATCAACTCTAATAGGCAAGCATTATTATCCCAGTTCTGTAGATGAGAAAACTAAGGCTCAAGTAAATTTGATCATTTGTCCTTTATGAGAGCTACTAAGGACTGAAATCCCAAATCAATCCTAGGTTGTCTGGACCTAAGCTCACTGTTTTTTCTAGTCCATGATGATGCCTCACATGGGCAGATTCTATCCCAAAGAATGAGTCATTTAACCTTTTTTCTTTTAGTTTCTTCATCTTTAAAATGAGGAACTAAGAATACTAGACCATTAAGATCTCTTACAAATCCAAAACTTTCTAAAAGCACTTTCTTATGGTATATATTACTATACTTTTTATTATACTTATTTATTTTTTAAAGCCTATTTATTTATTTTGAGAGAAAGAGAGGGAATGTGAGTGGGGGAGGGACAGAGAGAGAGGGAGAGAGAGAGTCCCAAGTGGTCTCTGCACTGTCAGCTCAGGGCTTGGACTCACAAACCATGAGATCATGACCTGAATGGAAATCAAGAGTTGGAGGCTCAACCAACTGAGCCAACCAGGTGTCCCTTTATCAAGCTTATTTATACAGTTGCTTTATTTCTCCCTCTATGTGCTTTGAGATAAAGGTCTGTTTCTGATTGAAATTTGCACCCATTATTGTTGAATGTATTGAATGAATAATAAAGTAACGCCACATGTCACAAAAGAGCATTAGGAAGATTTCAAGGTAACGCACAAAGAAGTACATTAAGGATAGGACTCCTGTAGGATTATTTAGAAATAGAAGGGGAACCGCATGAAGTTTAAGGAATATACCTGCAAAGGGGCTCGTGGCTCAGGCTGTTCTAGAGATTTGGTTTCCTTAAGCAGCAAAAGACATTTTAATACTGATGTTTTCCTGCCCCACATCATAGGAGCAATGAATCTGAACATAGAGAACAAAGGGATCTGACCACATCAGCTTATGATTACCCATTCTTTTCAAAACAACCCTTTCCTTAAATGTGGCTTTATTTGTTATAAGAGAACTTTGTATGAAACAGGAATAGAGAATCATCAGGTTTGTTCAAACTTGGGTTGACCTAGCCTTTGATGTTTCTTATCTATTCTTCCCAGAACCTTAAGCACAGACAGAGGGGAGAACAGGGGGAGAGTGCTACTGTTAGTTTTTGTTGACGGTATAGAAAGCTTCCTCTTCCATCACTCATGGCTGAGACTTGCTCCTGACCTCTGATGTTGCCTCCGAGAGAACATTTTCTGCCCATCCACACAAGAGGAGCATTTCTGAATGGTGTGTGTTCTTTCATTGGTCCTTTGGCCTCTGCAGCACAGGTCCACAATGATCAGCAATGTCACTGAGTTCCATCACGGCTGCACAGCCTGAAACTTCTCTCCAGACAAAGCTGGGACCATCTTAGGCTCACCTCATTTGGCTCCCTTTTCTTAGTGCTCACTGCTCTGTCCAATGAGTTGTTTCAGTTTATTTTCAGTTGTTCCATGCTAGAGGCTAAATCTAATCCCTGTTACTCCATTTTGACAAAAAGAAGAAATCCCAGTACATGGGGATTTAATATACTAATCCCTCTACATTTTCTACATGCTTGAAATACTCCAAAATAAAAAGTGTTTGTCTGTTTTTAAAAAAGGTGAAAATCTGATGCTTGGTAGCACAGAAGGTTTTTGCAGGATAATGGGGTTGTGTAGCAGGAATTTTATTCAGTTGTATCATCCATAAGATGTAAAGAGTTTCTCTTTTTTGAGACCCTGAGAATTTTTCAGTAAAATCTACATAACTCATTTTTTAATTTTAGCATACAAAAAGTTAGAGTAATATCATGAACATCTGTGCCCATACTACCCTTTGGATATCTGCCATTTTATCCTCTGAATTTGGTATTTATCATTCCGAGGCATCATCTCTTCCTGTCTTTCTCTCTCTCTTTCTGTGTGTGTGTGTATATACATAAACACACACACACACACACACACACACACACATCACACAATATATATAAAACATGTTTATGTAAGCATTTTATGTCATTTATATACATGTATGTATGTAGATGTGTATATACATATACACATATATACACATATATATTCTTACGCAATTTACAATTCTCCTGCAATTTACATTCTTGCCCAACATTTTATTTGTGAGATTCGGACACATGTAACTAGTTCAATCATTTTCACTGTATCAAATCAATGAATGGCACCTTTACTTTTTACCTGCTCATGTATATTTTGTCAGTCTCTGATTAAAACTACAGGATTTGTTTATTCACCTGTTCAACAAATATTACTGAGTGCTTATTGTGGGCCAAACATTGTTCTAGGTGATGGGGATACTACAATTAACAAAAATCACATCATAGACCTTACATTTCGTCTTAAGGAAATAGACACTAGACAAATATCATGTGATATGTCAGTTAGTGATAGACGCTAAGAAGAAAAACAAAGCAAGCTAAAATTGGAATAGAGAGTAAAGGTGACAGGTGGGTGATGCTATTTTGTATGAGTGGTTAAGAAAACTCTGCTGAGAAAGTGCCATTCAAGCAGGCATCTGAGAGCAATGACAAAGGCAAAAACCTGGAGCGGGAATGTGCAAGGTACGATCGTGCTCGGAATAGAAAGGAAGCCAGAGAAGCTGGTGTAGGTAGGGTGGACGAGATATGAGCCATGGGACAGGACATCAGATCAGTGGCAGATGAGGAGTTCAGATCTTGTGAGGCTTTTAGGCCATTGTAAGGATTTTGGATTTCACTCTGAGTGAGATGAGAGGCCACTGTAGGGTTTTGAGGAAAGGAGCAACACGATCTAATTTACTTTTAAGACCACTTGTATTAAATGGACTTTAGGAAGGGAAGGGGGGAAGGAAAGAGACAAATTAGGAGGCTTTTACAAAGTCCAGGGGGAAAAGATTATGGATCAGAACTGAGTGGTAGTGGGAAGAAGTGAGAAGCATTTGGATTCTGAATATATTGATTTTTTTTTCAACTTTTTATTTATTTTTGGGACAGAGAGAGACAGAGCATGAACGGGGGAGGGGCAGAGAGAGAGGGAGACACAGAATCGGAAACAGGCTCCAGGCTCCGAGCCATCAGCCCAGAGCCCGACGCGGGGCTCGAACTCACGGACCGCGAGATCGTGACCTGGCTGAAGTCGGACGCTTAACTGACTGCGCCACCCAGGCGCCCCTGGATTCTGAATATATTGAAAAGGTAGAGCCAAGCAAAGTTTTCTTACAGATTGGACGTTGGATATGAGAGGAAGACGTCAAGAATGACTCCAAGGTTTGGAAGTTGCATATCGAGAAGAAGTTGCTATTGACTGAGAGGTAGCAGGCTGGGAAGACAGTGAGTTTTGGGGAAGCAGTCAAGAGATCCATTTGGATATGTTATGTTGGGGACTTCCAAGTAAAGGAGTACACACAAGTCTGGAGTTCAAGGGGGAAGCTCCGAGCTAAAGTTATCAATGGGAATGTCAGCAGCAGATAGATGAAATTTAAAGTCATGGAAATTAGCAGGATGGAAAAGAGAAAAAAATATGAGAATTCAGTCCTGAAGTACTCAAACATTTAGGGAAAGAGAGGATAACTAGGAACCTGCAAAGATGACCCAAAATAAGCCAGTGGTGAGAAAAAGGAAAACAGAAAGTGTGGTATCTTGGAAGCTGCTAAGCCAAATTTCAGAAGATTCTGACCACATATTCTCCCTGTGGAGAAGGACTCTACCCCTGAAGGCCTAAGACTGATTACTGCCCAAAAGTTAAGGAATTCAAGTATGTCTGTAAATCAAAAAATAACAATTTTTTAAAGTTGCATTACAGTAGTGGGACAATGAATAATATAATATAATATTTATTTTATTTTATTTTATTTAAATGCTTATTTATTCTTTTTGAGAGGAAGGAGGGGCAGTGACGGGGGGGGGGGGCGGCGCACACAGAGGATCAGAAGCGAGCTCTACACTGTCAGCAGAGCCCAATGTGGGGCTCGAACTCACAAACTGCAAGATCATGACCTGAGCCGAAGTCAGATGCTTAGCTGACTGAGTCATCCAGGCACTTCAATATTAACTTCATTTTGATTATCTTAAGTGTTTAATCATGTTTTCAATAGCATAAGCTTCATAAAAAGAATTAGAAGTAATGTCTCAACTTGTCATTCTCTTCTCTGCTCACATTTACTTATGTTCTCTTAGCATTTTGATATTTTTGCATAGAAGTGGTGCATTTTTTTCTAAATAACTGATTGCTAATGTCTGCATCTTTTAAACATCATATAAAAAGATTAACTTTTTATTGAAACAAGATGCATTATTGTTATTAAAGTCCTCAGCACCCATGCGTTTTGGGTGGGGTCTGAGTTACAAAACTCACATTCAGTGAGTAAAAATTTCTTTCTCGTTTTGCTTAAGTGGTTCTTTATTTTTTTTTTATTTTTTTTTAATTTTTAATGTTTTACTTATTTTTAAGACAGAGAGAGACAGAGCATGAGTGGGGATGGGGCAGAGAGAGAGGGAGACACAGAATCTGAAGCAGGTTCCAGGCTCTGAGCTGTCAGCACAGAGCCCAATGTGGGGCTTGAACTCACAAACTGTGAGATCATGACCTGAGCCGAAGTTGGACGCTCAACCGACTGAGCTACCCGGGCGCCCCATCTTAGGTGGTTCTTTAATTACTTGAACTAAAACCCTGTTTGTTTCGGCTTGGTGTTTTAGGGCTTCTTAAAACAGCTTTAGCTCTTTCAGGCACTACGCCTCTGCTGCTATTTGAAATGCAGCATGTGTATCTTAATTATTATGGAAACCAACAGACATGTACCTGATGAAGACAAATGTACAAATAAGACTTATGTTATTCTTCTCATATGTGGAATTTGAGAAACTTACCAGAAGACCATGGGGAATGGGTAGGGGAAAAAATAGTTTCAAACAGAGAGGGAGGTAAACCCATAAGAGACTCTTAAATACAAAGAACAAACTGAGGGTTGATGGCGGGGGCAGGGGAGAGGGGAAAGTGAGCGATGGGCATTGAGGAGGGTACTTGTTGGGATGAGCCCTGGGTGTTGTACATAAGCGATGCATCACGGGAATCTAGAGCCTAAACCAAGAGCACACTGTATTCACTGTATGTAAGCTAACTTGACAATAAATTATATTTAGAAAAAAAAAAAAAAAAAAGACGTGTTATTCTTGAGTGTGGGCCAGCACGACAGGTTTTTAAAAATTCAAAAAGCTGAGAGAGATTTTAGAAAATTTTAGACAAATCTAATTGTTTTTTAAGTTAGGAAAATACAGCCTATAAGATTGTATTATTTGTCTGAGATACCCCAAAGAGTTAGTGAAGAAATTAGGGTTAGAACCCAGGTATATTAACTTCACACCAGTTCTCTATACTAAGGAACTATATTTTTTTATTTGTTATTTTGTTAAGGAGCTATATTTTAAAGGAAAAAAGTAGCTAGATAAGAGAAGCCTGTCTGACTAACTTGATTTAAGGTCTCTATCCATTTTTCTTGTTTTATATCAATACTTCTTTGGCACCTCCATGATCTCCCTGAACTTTGAAATAACCCTATTGAATAGCAGATACTATTATTATCGTTCTCACTTTACATAGGGGATGAAATTGAGGTACAGAGTTTCATTCCATCTCCAAGATCACAGAGCTAGTAGACAGCAAGTACCCAGGTCTTCTGAATTCTATTTAACTCTTATTTCTCTAATCAGTTATGCCAGGGGACATATTTAAATGATCTAGCAAAATAACCTAAGAAAAGGAAAAAACCCACTTTTGTGTTGTATACCATTTGGAAGACAAGGGGGACAAGCCGATGATAGGAAATGTAATGGCTGAAAAAATAGTAACAACTAACAGTGTTGCCATAGTAGCAAAACTGAGCAATTAGAGGCATTGATGCTAATTTCCCTGAACAAAAAGAATCAAATTCTATGAAAGAAGATAATTTGGGGCAGTCCTTACATAGTTTCAAGACACCAACTGCGCAAGTGCAAGGATGAGTAGATTTGAATTAACATCAGTTTCTGGGTGAAGACGTGGGAATTTTCATTCACTGCAAACAAAATGTGATCCAATGTTACAATGGCTGCCAAAAAAGTTAATGCAATTCTCAGCCTGATAGAAGGATGTAGGGAGTAAATTTCGCTGCTTAACCAAAGTTGAATCACTATGTTCACATCTGGGTGTCACATTTTAAGAAGGACACTAAAATCTAAAGTTCGTGTATGAGGACGATGACCAGAATGGAAGTCTGGAAGCCATCTCCTCAGAGGAGCTTGAGAGGAACGCGGGTATTCCTTTGAAACCAAGGAGAAGTAAGTTTCTTTAAATCTACTCATTCACTTGGCAAAAATCTACTGAGTGCTTATTATACGTCAGAATAGGTAGGGCCTTTTAGGTGACCGTGAAGACTTTGGCCAGGGCCTGAGTGAGATGGGGAGCCACGTGAGGGATTTTAGGTAGAGGAGTGACTGTGTGTCCCATATTTTTAAGGCACCATTCTGCGTTATGTAAAGACTAGGTTGTTGGGGGTGGGGCAAGGGTGGAAGTGTGGAGGCAAATCAGGTTACTGCAATAATCCAGCAGGAGCTGACATTGTTTGGACCAGGATGGGAGCAGTGGAGGGAAAGAGAAGTGATTGGATTTGGGGTATGTTTTGAAATGAGAGTATATCTCATATAAATGAAAAAAAAAATTTTGTAATTGATTAAACTTAATTTAAATTTCTGTGTCTCCAGAAGTTAGCACCACAACCCATGGACGGTGTTGGGAAGGGAACAGGAAAAGGAGGAGGGAATTTGCCATTCGTAAAGAGAGGAGGTAGGTGGGGGGCAGGCAGAACTGGAACGTGCCTCTCTCCCTCCGATGTCATAGCATTTAAAATTTTGTTTTTTAATTTTTTTTAATGTTTATTTTTGAGACAGAGAGAGACAGAGCATGAATGGGGGAGGGTCAGAGAGAGAGGGAGACACAGAATCTGAAACAGGCTCCAGGCTCTGAGCTGTCAGCACAGAGCCCGACGTGGGGCTCGAACCCATGGACCGTGAGATCATGACCTGAGCCAAAGTCGGATGCTCAACCGACTGAGCCACCCAGGCGCCCCTAAAATTTTTTTTTAAGGTGTATTTATTTATTTTGAGAGAGGGAGAGAGAGAGAGAAACAGCACGTGCACAGGAGCAGGGAAGGGGCAGAGAGAGAGAGAGAGAGAATCTTCTGCTGACAGCACAAAGCCCAATGTGGGGCTTGAACCCACAAACCACAAGATCACGACCTGAGTTGAAATCAAGAGTTGGATGCTTACCGACTGAGCCACCCAGGTGCCCCTGTTATAGCATTTTGAGTCAGTATCACACAGGGAGAGAAAAAGTTCATAACTGTCAGAAATTTTATAGAATTTCCCAAAGCTTATGAAATCAGCAACATAAATTGCAAACCATAAAACTGCTATTATATTTGCTCTACAATAATGTAAAAACAACACATGTTTTATTTATGTATGTATTTATTTATTTATTTATATTTATTTTTTTGAGAGAAAGAGAGAGACAGAGTGAGAGCAAGGCAGGGGCAGAGAGAGAGGGAGACACAGAATCCAAAGCAGGCTCCCGGCTCCGAGCTGTCGGCACTGAGCCTGATGTGGGGTTTGAACCCATAGACACGAGATCATGACCTGAGCCAAAGTTGGATGCTCACCCAGATGCCCCAAAACAACACATATTTTAAAAAATATGAAAGGAGAACAGAGAAAGACTATGCTCTATCACTTTCTTGAGGACTCAGAATTCCCACTTGCACGTTATCTGTATGACCACCACCTCACATTCCGATTCGTCCACAACCGTTATCTGGTACTCTATAACTATGAAACAGAAAGTAACTAACAGGAATATTAACAGCATGGCTAAATATGGGCAAATATTTCTACCTCAAAAGGGCCTGATGGGAAAGCAACTGAAATCGGACTCATAGGACATGAAAACCATACCCATGCCACTTAGGAGAGAAGAATTGGAATGTGGGCTGAAAGCAAGTCTAACATAAAAGCAAAGGAGAACTCTAGCTATTAAAAGTACCATAATAATGGGATGATTTTTTTATTTTTTTTAATTTTTTTTTTTATTTTTTATTTTTTTTTTTCAACGTTTATTTATTTTTGGGACAGAGAGAGACAGAGCATGAACGAGGGAGGGGCAGAGAGAGAGGGAGACACAGAATCGGAAACAGGCTCCAGGCTCTGAGCCATCAGCCCAGAGCCCGACGCGGGGCTTGAACTCACGGACCGCGAGATCGTGACCTGGCCGAAGTCGGACGCTCAACCGACTGCGCCACCCAGGCGCCCCGGGGATGATTTTTTTTAAAGTTTATTGTGAGAGAAAGTGCGCATGCACAGGGGCGGGGGGAGGGAGAGAATCCCAAGCAGGCTCCACGCTGTCAGCGCAGAGCCCAGTGTGGGCCTCTGTCTCACAAACCATAAGATCATGACCTGAGCCAAAACCAAGTGTTGGATGCTTAACCATCTGAGCCACCCAGGTGCCCCATGGGATGATTTTTTAATGAGTGCTCTTTAGTAACTTGTAGAAATAACTTGGTATTGTAATATAATCATGAGTTTATGATTCAGTCAGTAATTGTAGGTTAAACCTCATCACTATTGTTATACACTTGTATATAATCAGAATTATGTTGTTGATGTAAGAGTTTACTGATTCCTTATTTACCAAGTGTCTTCTATGTGCCAGGCAATGTGTCAGGGATATAATCCTGAACAAGACAAACACTCTTCCCTGTCCTCAAGTATTTGATAGTCTGACTTAGTAGTTCTCAAATGTTAATGTATTTGAAAATCACCTACAGAATTTATTGAAAATGTAAATGGCAGCTCCTTCCACTCCTGCCCCTGCAGAAATGCTGATTCAGTAGTTCCTGAACGAGTCCCAGGAATCTATCTCCATTTTAAGCTTCCAGGAGATTCTAATGCAAGTGGTTCAAGGACTCAGCTTTGAGAAATCCTGAAACATCACCGAGAGCCACCAAAAGATGGGATGGGTCTCAGGGACCCACCAAAGGGATGGGATGGGATCAGCCTCTCAGGGGCAACAACTGACTAGAATCAGGATGACTAGTTACAAACAAGCAGGTATCCTTTGGTGAGAAGGATTATACTTAGTGAGTATATATATATATATATATATATATATATATATATCACATCTTCTTTATCCATTCTATCTTTATCCATTCATCCAGCGATGGACATTTGGGCTCTTGCCATACTTTGGCTATTGTTGATAGTGCTGCTATAAATACTGGGGTGCATGTGCCCCTTCAAAACAGCATACCTGTATCCCTCGAATAAATACCTAGTAGTGCAATTGCTGGGTCGTAGGGTAGTCCTATTTTTAGTTTTTTGAGGAACTTCCATACTATTTTCCAGGGTGGTTGCACCAGCTTGCATTCCCACCAGCAGTGCAAAAGAGATCCTCTTTCTCCGCATCCTCGCCAACATCTGTTGTTGCCTGAGTTGTTCATGTTAGCCATTCTGACAGGTGTAAATGGTTTTGATTTGTATTTCCCTGATGATGAGTGTTGTTGAGCATTTTTTCATGTGTCAGTTGGCCATGTGGATGTCTTTCTTGGAGAAGTGTCTATTCATGTCTTTTGCCCATTTCTTCACTGGATTATTTGTTTTTTGGGTGTTGAGTTTGATAAGTTCTTTATAGATTTTGGATACTAACCCTTTATCTGATAATGTCATTTGCAAATATCTTTTCCCATTCCATTGGTTGCCTTTTAGTTTTGCTGATTGTTTCCTTCGCTGTGCAGAAGCTTTTTATTTTGATGAGGTCCCAATAGTTCATTTTTGGAACAAATACTTTTCTTTTGACAATCGGAACTAAGAGACATAGAGTTGTAGTCACGTGATTGTAGGTTAAGCTAAAAGGTCATGAGCGGTCAATATGAGATGGTTAAACAGGAACCCAGCAAGAATAGAAACCAGAATATATGTACAGAAAACAGAGTGAAACCTCAAGAGAGACACTAATATGAAGGAGAACACTTGGCCGCTGAGAGATTGAAAGAATAACCGTAGCTCCTGACTTCCCATTCCCCAGCTCCATTTTCCCGGATCCAGTTCTAATTCCTGCCCATAGTGCCTTGAGGCTTCTTTACGTGCATTCAATGAAACTCTCATTTTCTTGAGTCAGCTAAAGTGGGTTCTGTCCATTGCAACCAAATTATCCTTAAGTAAGATAAGCAGAAACTAGACACTTCGGGGGAAAAAGCTATTCGCCCATTCATAGATAGGGTTTTGGTTAGAGATTTGAATTGTAAGCAATGGGGAAAAAAACCAAAACTCTAAAATAACTAAACTGTTAGAAGGCTACTAGGGCACCTAGAATTGAGATTCGAGGTCCAGATCCTAAAATGAACAATAACAGAGGTAAAATAAATTGATTTAGAAGCAGAAAATACAGCCACTGTCTCATTACTTCAGTGTGCAATCAGCACACTACCTTTGCTCTGAATGATCTCTACCTACTCTTTTTACTGATGCCACATTCTCTCAAGATTAAAAACCTGAAGAGAAATGGTATGTGTGGCCAAACCTAGGTCACATACCTATGCCTGGTTTTATGAGGGCAAGGCGAGGAAGGATTTGCCCTTTGTTTCCAAAGTGGGAAGCAGGCGCACAGGTCTTCCCTGAGAACCACACATCATGGAAGAAATTGGGAGAAGGAAATTGGGGCCTTTTGTGAGTGGGAATAGATATCAGAGATACTTCGAAACTGAGATAAGTAGCAAGAGGCCATATGCTTACACTCATACAAAAAATTACAGACAGGTGATTTGGTATTCAACAACAAAAAATAATGTTCTGATGATTAGAGAAATTAAATAGCCTGGTTTGTGAAATAATGAACTGTCACTCTCACTGTTCAGGCAAGAGTTGGATGATTACTCATCAGTGACATTGAGGGAATTCCTAAATTGGATGCCAAATGCTGACTTGACAACCTCCCGGCAACTCACAGATCTTAATAGTATATGAAGAAAACACACTTTGAAGCTATGTGTCTCTTTCATAGCTTCAGCCAATGAACACCATATATCTACTAAACGCTTTATGAAGTACCCCTGCTTCTGTCTCACCTTGAAATTGTTCTTTTGAGCTTTAAACTGCCCAACTCATTCCCCTGTTCCCGCCTCTCCCTGGTTGTCATTGCTGAGATAGCTTCACGTTGGTCTGAAGCACAAACTTGCCCTGCACCTGGGGGTCAAACTTGTCTGTAAGCACAGGGAACAAGAGGAGTCCTAAGAGCCCTGGGATAGAGGTTTACCAACTCAACACACAGGCCGTGTCAGAGCACAGCCTGGCCTGAAGTTGTTTTCCTGGTTCCCCGAGAATCAGGCTAGCCCATTATTTGCTTGGGATGGAGAATGTGTCTGGCACGCCTGTCTCCCCAAGGACTCAGTTTCTTGTCCCTGAACTGCCTGTTTACCTCCACTTTGGAATAATAGTTACTTAAGCCTTTGTTGAATGCCTGTCCAGACCGTGTGTATCAGGCGGGGTTTGGTGCTGAAAAGAGACTCCATCAAAGGTATTTTAAGCAGAAAGTAATGTAATACAGAGAATTAGATCATTATGAAAATCACTGAAAGGGCTGGAAGACTGGGTTATAAGCTGAGATCCTAGCACGACTCCCTCCCTGAATATCATGAAACTGACCTCCCAGGGGAGTTACCTCTCCTACCATAAGCAGGAAGGTGGGGAATCTGGAGTCTGCCACCAGAATTACTAGTTAAAACCAAACCAGGTTAAACAAACAAACAAAGACAAAACACCGTAGCTATGATTGAGACGTCAGGGGGCTGATGCTACTGCCGTGAAAGTGGAGCCCGAACATTGCAGAAAACCCCATAGTTCCGCGACTGTTTGCCATCAGTAAACAGCCGAAAACAGCAGTAAGAGGGCCTCTGCTTCATGGATTCAACACATACAAAGATTTCTTAGCTAAGACACTGCATGGTTTTTTAAGAATCAAAGGGCTTTAGGGGCGCCTGGGTGGCGCAGTCGGTTAAGCGTCCGACTTCAGCCAGGTCACGATCTCGCGGTCCGTGAGTTCGAGCCCCGCGTCGGGCTCTGGGCTGATGGCTCGGAGCCTGGAGCCTGTTTCCGATTCTGTGTCTCCCTCTCTCTCTGCACCTCCCCCATTCACGCTCTGTCTCTCTCTGTCCCAAAAATAAATAAACGTTGAAAAAAAAAATTAAAAAAAAAAAAAAAGAATCAAAGGGCTTTAGAGTTGAGTATAGTTTAGTTCTGCCACTAATAATATGTAAACCTTTAGTCTAGTTATTTTATTACTTTACATCTAAGTTTCCTTTCCAGTAAGGTTTCTGTAAGGATTAACTGAAATATTATATACGAAGCATTTAGCACACTGCTTATTTCACAGCATATACCCACAAAATGATACTTTTTAATGTAAATAAAGGTGGCTATCACATTCATGAAATTTTATAAAATTTGCCTAGAGTCTAGCCCAATTCTGCAATGTTCACGCATGCCAGATAGGTAACAGACAGGTAGCAAATGAAAGCCGAGGCTTGTATTTTCTTAGGCTGGAGTTTCTAAAGTCCTGATCATTAAAAAATAAGTGCTATTTTAGATGTCATTAAAACTAAAAACTTATGCTCCTCAAAAATCACCTTTAACAAAATGAAAAAGCAAACGGCAGACTAGGAGAAACTATTCACAATACAGATACCTGATAAAGAACTTGAATTTCAAGCTCTCATAATTCAATAAGAAGACAAACAACCAAATTTTAAAATGTGCAAAGTATTAGAACAGACACTTCTTAAAAGGAGGTCTACCAATGACCAATAAACGCACGATATGCTCAACATCAGTAGTTGTTAGAGCAATGCGGATTAAAATGCAATGAAATACCACTGCGCACCTACTAGAATGACTAAAATTCAAAAAGGCGACCATAACTGAGTGTTGGCAAGAGTGTGGATGAGCCAGTGTGTTCATACATTGCTGGTGGGAGTGCACAATGGTACGCACACCTTGGAGAACAATTTGCCAGTTTCTTATAAGGTTAAGTATATGCACTTACCCTATAATCTAGCAATTCCACTCCTAGGTATTTGCCCAAGAGAAATGACACACATATCCACACAAAGACTTAAATAGGAATGTTAACAGCTTTATTCCTAATAGAAAAAAACTGGAAACAGAATCTATTAACAGTAAATACCAATTCTATCAACAGGTAAATTACCAATCTATCAACAGGTAAATATATAAACAAATGTTAGTGGAGCTCCAAAAACTGGAACCACATTCGAACTACTCAGTAATAAGAAGAAATGAACTACTAGAATACATCCATCTACAGACATTTCAAAACGTTTTTTAAATGTTTGTTGATTTTTTAGAAAGAGAGAGAGAGACAAAGAAGCATGGGGGAGGGGGTGTGGGAGGGAGGAGTAGAGAGAGAGGGAGACACAGAATCTGAAGCAGGGGCCAGGCTCCGAGCTGTCAGCAGAGAGTCCCATGTGGGGTTTGAACTCACGGACTGCGAGATCATGGCCTGAGCTGAATTTGGATGCTTGACTGACTGAGCCACCCAGGCGCCCCCTCAAAACATTTTTTTTTAATGTGAAGATCTAATTGGCTTTCTTAAACAATTCATGAATGGAGCAGCATCCCATCTGGCAAGTTGAGGGGAGCTTCCCCCTCCTTTTTTAGTGAAAAAGCTAGACACAAAAAAGTACAAACTGTATTATTTCATTTATTTGAAATTTTAAGACGGGAAAAATTAATTCCTAGTGACAGAAAGCAGAATAATGGATGTCTTTGCTTAATGGGGAGAGAATGACAATAAAGGACATGAGCGAATTTGGGGAGATGGTGAAAATTCTTTTTATTTCGATTGGGGTAGTAGTTACATGGGTAATTTTTGTCAAAAACTCATGTAACAGTACACTTAGAGTATTTTATTATAGGTAAATTATATATCAATGAATTTGATTTAAAGTGTAAAAATCCATAAAATGAATTCTCAATTTAGAGAATCAGAACCATATGTTTTTTTTTTTTTTTCCTATACTGATCAAAACACTGGCTGTGATAAATCCTTTTAAATTTTGTCCCACTTGCTGTGCAAAAGATGTAGCTAACTGGTTTCTATTGCGCAGATATTAGTGACTTGTCTGAATTACTAATTTCTTTTTTTTTTTTTAATTTTTTTTTCAACGTTTATTTATTTTTTTTGGGACAGAGAGAGACAGAGCATGAACGGGGGAGGGGCAGAGAGAGAGGGAGACACAGAATCGGAAACAGGCTCCAGGCTCTGAGCCATCAGCCCAGAGCCCGACGCGGGGCTCGAACTCACGGACCGCGAGATCGTGACCTGGCTGAAGTCGGACGCTTAACCGACTGCGCCACCCAGGCGCCCCTGAATTACTAACTTTCAAAGGACAAACAAAAGAAGCGACTGAGGAGGGAAAATGAGAGAAGTAAAAAGAAAACTCATTGTCACAGGAGGAAAAGCAGTAACCTTTCCAACTCCTCCCCCTTCCCCCACTATCACAGTCTCTCTTCTTTCCCTGAGTCAAAATTCAGGAGCTATTTTTGGTTTCTCCTTATACTGACCATCATAATCATTCACAGGTCAGTTGCTAATTCCTTTATAATAGTTCTAACGTCAGCATCATTTCCTTCCTCTCTATTACTTCTGCCATGTTACTTCATTTGACCTCCTCCTATTCTCTGCTAAGTACACCAGCTAAGTCTGTACATCTAGGGTCTCCTTCCAAGCCAACCTACTCTCTGCTGTGTGCTTAATTGTCTTGAAGCCTATCTCTATGATGGTGCTCACAAGATCAAAAGCAAACAACGGGAAACAAAAACAATAAAAAAATGTCAATGAGCTGCTTACTCTCTACAACCCCAATGCCAGCACTCAAGGTACTCCAGAGTCGGGCTGTAATCTGCATTCCCAGACTTACGGTCCATTATTTTCTTACATCTACTCAGGCCGCACAGTGTGGTGGTTGAAAGCGGCTATTACCACTTCTGGCAACAAAAGCAACACGGGGAACCAAGTATTTCTAACGCTGTGTCGGTCATAAGCTGTGTGCAAAGGACAACCTCCGGCATTTCATCCAATATTCAGAAAGAGCTCTATTCATAGGCCACAGCTGTTTCTGTGGCCTGGTTTTCTTACAAAGTACACGCTTCCTTCAGGTTCGCCACCAGAAAATTTTCGTTTGCCTTCTCTTGTGTTATTCAGAGACATGTTTAGCTCGTTAATTCCCCTAAGCAAAGATTCCTATACAGGAAATAGCATGTTTGCGTTTGAGCAAAGCTTGATTTGACATAGTAGGCTTAAAAAACCTTGGTCATGCTTTCAGAATAATTTTTTCTTTGTCTTAAATGATGCAATCTTTATTAAATTCAACTAATATTTATTGAGCACCAACTCTGTGAAATACGCTGTACCACTGAGGGCCGACAGAAACTTAAAAGGTGAGTAAGTAAGGCAAAGCCCTTTAAACATCTTAGAGGGGCGCCTGGGTGGCGCAGTCGGTTAAGCGTCCGACTTCAGCCAGGTCACGATCTCGCGGTCCGGGAGTTCGAGCCCCGCGTCGGGCTCTGGGCTGATGGCTCAGAGCCTGGAGCCTGTTTCCGATTCTGTGTCTCCCTCTCTCTCTGCCCCTCCCCCGTTCATGCTCTGTCTCTCTCTGTCCCAAAAATAAATAAACATTGAAAAAAAAAATTCTTAAAAAAAACAAAACAAAACTATAAACATCTTAGAATCTGGTAGGACGTCAAGATAATGAACCCTGAAAATCTTTAAAGTGAAAAAATGTCATTACTAATACAAGCATACAAAATACTACGGCGGCTTATAAATAGGACAAGGCCTATGTGGTATATGAACCAGGCTTTATGGCAAGGGTGGATTTTGATAAGTAGGATTTTGACAAAGATGGTTCAAGAAAGCTTTCTGGGCAGAAGGAATGTCAAAGATAAAGCCAAAGAGTTCAGAGAATGTTCAGGGTTTTCAGGGAGGAACCAGTGTGCCAGATTCACTGATCCAGTGTTCATAAAGGTTATTATGAACAATATTATTGGTATTGCAGGTTAGATCCATTTCAGTGGCAGGCTGAGCGTTTCTTTTTTTTTTTTTTTTTTTTTAATGTTTATTTATTTTTGAGACAGAGAGAGACACAGCATGAGCAGGGAAGGGGCAGAGAGAGAGGGAGACACAGAATGTGAAGCAGGCTCCAGGCTCTGAGCTGTCAGCACAGAGCCCGACGCAGGGCTCAAACTCACGAACTGTGAGATCATGACCTGAGCCGAAGTCGGATGCTTAACCGACCAAGCCACCCAGGCGCCCCCAGGCTGAGGGTTTCAAACTTCTGCTCAAAATGAAGAGCCTGGTAGGTAGCATAGAACAAATATGTGATTGGCACCATGTTTGAGGAGGATTGGACTGTAAGGATAGGAGAATGGAAAAGAAATCAGAAAATAAGGAAGAAAACTTGGTGTCTAACTAAATACTGGATGAAAAGTAAGACAGAGGAGGGGGTCATAAAGAGGAAGGTAAATAGAATTTTTTTAAAACATTTATGGGACTTTGCAATGTGTTGAAGTTGAAGGAGGAGGAGGAAGAAAACTAACATTGACCGTGCAGTTACATGATACGGGCACTGAGCTCAACTATCCTCCTGAGGAATGCGGGCCATCGAAGAGGAACAACAAAAATGTCCCCAAAGTTTCCAGATTGGAGAACAGGGAGAATGATTGTTCTGTTACCAGAAATTGGGAAATTAAAAGATAGTTTAATTTGGATGTATTGAGATGGATGTCCTGGTGGAATATTTAGGTAGTGTTCTGTAATAGAAATTGAAAATAGAGGAAGACCAGGAGTCGTGTCCGGATAGATGATATGGGTTTGGAAATCAGCCAGGTAGTGGTGATAATGAAGGCTAAGGTAGGAACCTCAAAAGCGAGGTTGTAGAGAGAGAAACACTCCATGCCGAATGATAATAATCTCGATAATTCTCCTCATTGAAAACACTATTGACTGATTAGCATATACCAAACCTCATGTAAAACACTTTTCATGCATTAGCTCATTTAATTATTACAGTAAAGGAATCTGTGAAAGTTACTGTGATGACCATAAACACACACTGTAAACAATTACTTTTCTGGAAATAGAATTCCAGATGACTTCAAGATGTCAAGTAGTGAAGAGGGGGCCATGGAAAGGATAAGAAAAGGGCATCAACGTTCAATAGCTTCTTCAGAGAGTGCTGATTAATTCCAGTTGTTGATTAGTAAAATAGAAATTTAACGTGTGTTGAAATGTTCTCGAGGAGCCTGGGTGGCTTAGTCCGTTAAGCGTCTGACACTTGATTTCCACTCATGTCATGATCCTGCGGTTCGTGGGATCAAGCCCCCCGAGTCGGGCTCTACACTGACACTGCAGAGCCTGCTTGGGATTTTCTCTCTCTCCTTTCTTTCTACCCCTCTACTGCTTGCACACATGCTCTCTGTCTCTCTCAAAGTAAATAAATAAATTTTAAAAAAAGTTTTGATGGGGGCACCTGGGTGGCTCAGTTGGTTAAACGTCTGACTTCAGCTCAGGTCATGATCTCACAGCTTGTGAGTTCAAGCCCCGCATCGGGCTCTGTGCTGCCAGCTCAGAGCCTGGAGACTGCTTCCGTTTCTCTGTCTCCCTGTCTTCCTGCCCCTCCCCTGCTCACGCTGTCTTTCTCTGTCTCAAAAATAAATTTAAAAAAATTTTTTTAAATAATAAAACAAAAAAATAAAAAAAGTTTTGATGGAGCATACACACAATGGAATATTACTCAGCCATAAATGGCAAATCTTGCCATTTGCAATAACATGGATGGATCTAGAGGGTATAATGCTATGTGATATAAGTCACAGAAAGACAAATACCATATAATTTCACTCCTATGTGGAATTTAAGAAACAAAACAAACAAACAAACAAACAAACAACAATAATAACCTAGACTTAAATACAGAGAACAAACAGGTGGTTGCTTCAGGGGAGGTCAGTGGAGGGATGGATGAAATAGATAAAAGGGATTAAGAGGTACAAACTTCCGGCTACAAAATAAGTAAGTCATGGAGATGAAAAGTACAGCATAGAGAATATAGTCAATAAGATGGTAAAGACATTGGTGACAGATGGTGAGTACAGTTAATGTACTGAGTAATGTATAGAATTGTCAAATCACTATTTTGTACACCTGAAACTAATACATCACTGTATGTTATTATACTTCAATATAAAAAAGTTTTGAAGGGATGAATATGCTCTTTAGTCGCTGGAAGGGAAAAATGGAATGTAAAAAACAAGGGACTATGAAAGTATAACAGTTATGAATCTTTATAATCTAACAACATAACTTCAAATTACACAGTTGTAAGCTTTAGAAATAGATACTTAACAGATCCACAGTCATGGTGAAAGCTGTTAGCAAACCCTCTTATAAACAGACATATCACTAAACAAAAGGAAACAGGATTTAAATAACATGATTTAAAAGCATCCACATACTCATACATAGGTAGTGAATTCTATGGTGAGTGTTCTTTTCAACTGACTATGGGATATTATCAGATTCACGGATATTGGATCGGAGAGCAAAAATGATTTCAATACATCCAAACAACAGAACTCACAAAGTCACACTTTCTAATCACGTAATAAAAATAGAGTAACAACATAAAGGATAGACAAACATTTTTTTAAATTGTATTTTTTTTGGATATTTTTAAATATTTATTTTTGAGAGAGACAGCACAAGCAGGGGAGGGGTGGGGGGGGGCGGGGACAGAGGATTGAAGCAGGCTCTGGACTGAGAGCAGACATCACAAACTATGAGGTCATGACCTGAGCTGAAGTTGGACGCTTAACCAACTGAGCCACCCAGGCACCCCTAGACAAACATTTTTAAAAATAATTCTTGATTAGAGAAGAAATTAAAACTGAAATTCAGGCAAAAATCCCCAAATTGGTCTGCTAATTCAACTCAATCACCATCAAAATCCCAGAGAAATTTTTTGGAGAAATTGGTGAGCAGACATTAAGATTCCCACGGAAGTGCAAGGGACCTAGAATAGCCAAAACAATATTTAAAAAGCACGACAAAGCTGAGGACTCACATTTCCCAACTTCAAAACTTATTACAAAGCTACAGCAATCAAGGCCATAAGCATACATCTAATGGAATGGAATAGAAGTGAGAGTCCAGAAATAAACCTTAAACATCAACATCCAGTTGATTTCAACAAGAGCGTCAAAACCATTTAATGGGGAAAGAAAAAAATCTCTTCAACAAATGTTGCTGGGACCACTGAATATCCATATGCAAGGGCATGAAGTTGGATCTCTCGCTCACAACATACACAAAAATTTAACTTGAAATGGATCAAAGACTTAAATGTGAGTGCTAACACTATAAAACTCTTTTAAAAATCAAAGGTGTAAATCGTCATCACCTTGGATGAAGCAATGAGATCTTTTTTTTAATTTTTTTTTGATGTTTATTTATTTTTGAGACAGAGACAGAGCTTGAATGGGGGAGGGTCAGAGAGAGAGGGAGACACAGAATCTGACACAGGCTCCGGGCTCTGAGCTGTCAGCACAGAGCCCGATGCAGGGCCTGAACCCACGGACTGCAAGATCATGACCTGAGCCGAAGTCAGACACTCAACCAACTGAGCCACAGGCGCCCCAGCAATGAGATCTTTGATAAGAAGACATCAAAAGTACAAATAATAAAGAAAAACACATAGATTGGACTTAATCAAAATTAAAAAACCTTTGGGCTTCTAAGGATACTATCCAGAAAGTGGAAAGACAACCCACAGAAGGGTAGAAAATATTTGTAAGTCATGTATCTGACAAGGAGCTAGTTTCATATACACACATACGCGTCGCTGGTGGGGATATAAAATGGTACAGTCCCTTTGGAAAGCAGTTCGGCAGTCTTCAAAGAGTGAAACATAGCATACCAGTGCAATCAACCAAAACCCTAACGTTTCTTTATCGAACCAAGCTATTTCTAAATATCTCTTTAATTATTGATAAAGGCTGGGTTGGAGGCAGTGGCTTATGTGTGTGGCAGCCTGAGACACAGAACTAGACATCTTACCATCCATTGGAGGCACATCTGAATAACCAACCGTGTTCTCACAATGGACCTAATACTGTAAAACACACTAGTGGCATAGTGGAGACAACCCAGATGTGCATTTCCCGTAAAGAGATGGCTCCCAAGAGGGCCAAAGGGACAATTGAACTAATTGCGCCTGTTTCAAACCTTAAACTCACTAAGCAAAGAAGTCACTCTGTCTTCCTTGGAGAAGCTGGGGACGGGAGCTGTGCAAGAGGGGATGTTTAGGAAAAACATTTCTCATGAAAATCAGAGGAGCGTGGAAGACGCATGTCCCAATTAACAACTGGATCAAAGGATGCGAAGATTTTATAGAAGAGACACTGCCAAATTACTTTCCAAAAGGATTTCACCAGATAATTTGTAGCACTACCAAGGAGGTGTGAGACGGGCCAGTTTGCATTACTGTTGACAGGTGTGCCAGCCACTGCACGTGGCCTGTGCGATTTCCGTTCTGCCCCTTTTTTGTAATGGAATTATGATTTGGGGTGGCAATGGGTCCTGCTTATAAGTCCTCAGCCTCCCTTGCAATAGCAACGGCTATGTGATACATTACTTACCAACGCGCTGCAAAACAGAAGTCTGCCCTTGATCCCAAAGAAGTGTTGCTTTCTTTCACTTAAATGCCATACCTTCTCTCCCTTCTTCTTCCTGCCTGGGATGCAGAATCGACGTCTGAAGCTGAAGCATCCATCTTGGAACCAAAATGAGAGCTGCACGTCTTTTCTGGAGATCATGCTATTTGTAACTCAAAGGGACAGCACCTTTCTATTTAATGATTTCAGCTTTGAATGATCATTGGCTTCTATATCTTCTCGGTTTGTATTTGTAAATCATTTTACTCTACCCTTTTATTTTAGAAGCCTGCTTTTAAATAACTGCCTTTCATTTTCCGTTCCAATCTGAGTCTTTGACTTTTTACTGAAAGAATTAAGCTCATTTACATTTACAACCATAATTTGTGCATGTATGTATTTGGTTGCATGATGTAGAAATTCCTCTTGAATTAGCTTAAGCAAAATGGAAATTCATGGGTTCCTGCAAGCAAAAAGAACAAGAGTGCAGCTAGAGACCCGCTGAGCCCGAGACTCGAGACTACTCTGCCTCACTTTGCTTCTCTCTGACTATGTTGTCCACACACACACCACTCCACACATCTTCCCTGCTTTATCTACTAAAAGGGAAAATCTCTTTTGTGCAAGTCCTGTTGAACAAACCCTGAAAGAGAAGTATGATGTTCACAGTTTGTGCCAGTTTGTATGCTGGATCCGGTTACAGGGCTGGGTGGTGAGTGGGTGGGAATGAGAAGGTTATAGTAGGGATGGGGGCATCGGATGCTTTTCTCAAAAAAAATGCAGGGGGGGCGCCTGGGTGGCGCAGTCGGTTAAGCGTCCGACTTCAGCCAGGTCACGATCTCGCGGTCTGTGAGTTCGAGCCCCGCGTCGGGCTCTGGGCTGATGGCTCAGAGCCTGGAGCCTGTTTCTGATTCTGTGTCTCCCTCTCTCTCTGCCCCTCCCCTGTTCATGCTCTGTCTCTCTCTGTCCCAAAAATAAATAAACATTGAAAAAAAAAAATTAAAAAAAAAAAAAGAACCTTTAAAAAAAAATGCAGGGGTGCTGGGCAGAAAAGGAGGTAAATGACCATTTTAATTGTTACAGAAATAAAATGTCTTATTTTCTACTTCCGGGCTTTAATCCTTTTCCTCTTTTTAGACTTGGACTATTAGTTTGTTCTTATTCTCTGCAATAATTAAGAAGGCAAGCATCCTGTTTCAATTAAACCATTCTTAGACTCTTACCATCTAATTATTAAAGTTGAGAGCAAACTAAGAACATCCTCCCCTTTTTAAAGGATGTGAAACCCAGGGCTTTGGTTTCCTTTGGTGATGCTTCTCCTTTCTTTCTTATGTAAGTGTTTTTTCCTTTTTCATTTAGACCGTAGTCATAGACTGACTCATTGTCTTTGTGTTAAATAGTATACATCATCTGTTCCAAGTAACTTTATTCCAAATGTATACCCTATTTGTATAAATTCAATTTATCTCTATATATTTAATTTATCTTACTCCTCTCCCCCATCCGCTTTCAGCCACCACCTCTCTTTTCTTAAATCTAAATGTTGATGAATATGTTGGTGTTCTGAAACACGCCTTTAGGACCATTTATTTGGGAAGACAATCTGGTTTCTGAGTCCTGGCATACCTAAGAATGTCATTCTGTGCCTTCCCTACCTGATAATAAATGGCTTAGGAAGCTCAAATGCATAGAACGTCAGTGCCTTTAGCTACTGAATCATGGTCACTGTGGCAACAAGTAATGAGCAACAACAAGGCTCTTATATTTCAAACCTACCTCACAAGTAGATAGGCAGGATTATTCTGTTTCTTAACGGAATCTGGCTATATCTTTCATTTTGCTGTACATTCATTGAAGAGTTTTCTGGTTTAATACATTCTCCTGGTTAATTAGGAGGGAATTTCAAAGAGATTTTTCATTGGGTCTTTTATCATTATTTTAGACAGACATTGAAATTGGTTCTCTGATTCTACAGCTGGATTTGGCAGCTCAGAGTATGAGCAAAAAAATATAGACCTTTGCCTATTAGGGATTTTGTAAGCTCAAAGCCTGGCAAGTAGGCTATGGCACAAGTTCATACACTGCTGTTCAGACAAGAATAACACTGGCAAGGCTTGGCAGAATCATACCTGGTAGGAAGGTAAATGAAGTCGCAGGTGGATATTCTGGAAGAACAGGCAAAAGTAAAAAATTGAATTTATTATTTGGAAAAATAATTTTTTTTTTATTATATGGAATGGGAGAGAGTATCAGGATGCTGTGATCGGAGAGGGAAACATCAGAATTGGAAATTTCATTCCATCTTAGCTGCTCATCTCTCAATTCAATGTCTCGGGTATATCTTACATTCAGATCTTACTTGGACCCCTCAGTCATTATCAGTTTGATGCCATTAGTCCATGATTGGGTTGTCTTTCTTTCTAGTATATTTTATTTTATCTTTTATTTTTTTAAGTTTATTTATTTTAGAGAGAGAGCGAGAGCGAGCAGTGGAGGGGCAGAGAGGGAAGGAGAAAGAGAGAATCCCAACCAGGCTCCCCACTGCCAGCGCAGAGTGGGACGAGGGGCTCAAACTCACGAACCCTGAGGCCATAACCTGAGCTGAAATCAAGAGTCAGATGCCTCACCGACGGAGCCACCTGGGCGCCCCTTATTGTATATTTTCAAAAATCATTTCTCTCCGGCTTATGTAAATGCTGTATTGCTTGCTTTCCAGAAGCTGGATTCCTAAGCAGCCCTCCCAGTCTTCTTTATGGAAACCTACCCCATTTAAGTCAGGGATAACATGCTAGCTTTCTTCCCTAAGGATAATGCCACCTCTGTTCTAACCATCAGCTCTGATTATTTAATTTTCATTCTCAATGTAACCAACATGCCTAATCTTTGGTAATTATGCATATGTAGTGGGAACGATGTGTATGTCTGTTCTGAAGCGGAGAAGAATTAAAAAGACAGACCAATGTGAACTCCGACTTGGTAAACACATACTTGCTAAGCATGCCACAGCATTCGGACTCCGATGAAAAAGCTTTTCATGATTCCCCGATTACATAATTGAGCTTTATAATTTATGTTTCACTACATACTCTGCAAAAGACTTCACGGACTGCTAAATTGCAGTTGTGACAAAGCCCAGACTCTGGGGTTTCAATTCCAGGTTGTGTTCTTTCTACTACTGCACGTTGTATCTTCATTTGTGTTGTACGTTCGCGCCTAGACCGTAATTTCCTTGAGGGCAGGCACGCAGTAAACATTTGTGGCTTAAGTGGGTCTGAGTCCATGTGTTTAAAGGGCTTGTATAGAAAGAAGTTGTGACACAGAGGGTTCATTCCATTGCTAGCTAGAATACAATTCCCATTTCTCTGCATTTAAGCGTGTTTTTATTTTATGAAACATAATAGAATCTAAATTAATTATATATAATGTAAATATTTGCATGTATATAATATTAAATGTGATATTAATGCTGAGACCAACTGGAAATAAGGGAGGAAGCATTGAAATTGGAATCATGCCTGCAGTTCAAAACATTCATTCATACATATATGCTGGCAAATCAAATCCGCCAATAAACTATGTATGTAGTCATTGTCACATCAACTACTTTTCCCCCCCCTTTCACCTCAATTTGAGCCTTATACAAGAACATCCACATATATTTACAAAATTGGGAACATCCTCTAAGTAAGGTTTCATATCTTATTTTCACTTCAACATTGCACCGTGAGCATTCCCGGATTAAGTCAGGATAATTAGTCATTCATAACTATAATATCCCATCTTTCTCCCGTTGTTGAGCACACACCTTGTCTCTAATGTTTTTGCTGTTATAAATTATGCTGCAAAGAACATTCTTGCACCTAGGTCTGTGTCTGCATCTTCGATTATTTCTCTAGGATAAATCCCTACGACAGTCATGATTTTAGCAGGAAACTAATATTCAAAATGTTAATTTGAGAGACTTTAATGAATGGACTGATTGCAAGAGGTGTGGGCAGGATTAAGGGAAGCAGTAGGGAATGGTGAAGGGTTCAGGGAAGACAAACACACCCTTACAAAGGCCTAGAGGGGAGGGAGAGAGCTGGGCCATCGTGTTACTGGGGCACAGAGAAAGCCTCCAGCTGGGGAATCAGGGCTGTTCCACAGGGAATTGTCGCCTTTAAGTTGTACCTCTCGAAGTGGCGCCCTTGGACCAGCAGGATCAGCAACGCCTGGAAACCTATGAGAAATTCCAATTCTCAGATCCTCCCCCATCCTACTGAATCAGACACAAGGTCCCCCCGGGGGACTCTGATGCACTGAAATTTGAGAACCACTGGTTTTGAGGAGCAAAGTCACTCACAAAACCCTAGCTGAAGGGAGGGATCAGGGGTGTGGAGTAAATGTCTCCAAATCTCCCTTGATCTGCCCTCTCTTCTTTCAGTGCCTTCGACTGGCTAAACTCACCTGGAAGCTAGTGAATAAGGGAACCAGGGATCTAATCCGTAGAGGGCATGGTGTAGGACAGAGAGGGATCCACTAAGGATATGGACAGATAAAAGAATAAGCACCCCAATCCCTAAATGTAGAACCACTGGATCAAAAATATAAACATTTTTATACCTGTACATACTAGCAAATTATTTGTTTATCAAGAACCTATGGATGAACACTGTTACCAGCAGTGGCTTCGACTGCCAGTCTGGTGGAATTTTTGTTAACTTTAAATATGAGTTTAAAAAAAAATCTGTCCCAGTTTTGTAAATTAAAAATGGTATCTCAGTTTTGTTTTAATTTGCATTTCCTCATTTAAAATGGGATTTTTTTTTAAAACGTATGCTTATTGTCATTTGCATTCTTCTGGGTATTATCTCTTTATGTTCTTTTTCTTGCTTTTCCAACAGGATGCGCTTTTTTTTCCCTAATTTGAAAGGACTCTTTTTTGATACTAAGATGATTTCCTCTCTCTGTCATATTTGTCACAGGTATTTTTCTCAGTTTACCATTTATCTTCTATTTTGGATATATGGAAATGTTACATCATCAAATTTATTAATTTCGTTCTTTGTGATGTATTCTTTTGCTTGATCAGTTTTGTCCTCTTTAAAAATGATTTCTTTGGGGTGCCTGGGTGGCTCAGTCAGTTAAGGGTCTGACTGCAGCTCAGGTCATGATCTCATGGTTTGTGAGTTCGAGACCCGTGTCTCAGCTGTCACAGCACAGAGCCCGGAGCCTGCTTCGGATTCTGTGTCTCCCTCTCTCCCGGCCCCTCCTCCACTTGCACTGTCTCGCTCTCTCTCAAAAACAAATAAACATTTAAAAAAATTAAAAATGATTTCTTTGGACTGTGAGGATGATTAGTAATTTGGCTCCGTATCAGTTTCCCATCACTGCTGTAACGAATCGTCTCACAGCGGCTTAAAGCAGTACAAATTTATTATCTTATAATTCTGGGGGTCAGGAAACCGAAGTGGGTCTCCTTGAGTTAAAAACCAAGGTGTGGCATGGCTGGAGGTTCTAGAGGAGAAAACTTGCCTCCTCCATCTTCTAGAGGCTGCTTACATTCCTTGGCCTGTGGTCTTTTCCTCTATCTTCAAAGTGCATTTCTCAAATCTCTGCTTCTGTTGTCACATCTCTCATTCTGACTCACCTGCGTCCCTCTTTCACTTACAAGGACCCTTGTGATCACACTGGACCCACCTGGATAATCCAGGATAATCTCATCATCTCAAGGTCCTTAACTTAATCATATCTACAAAGTCTCTTTTGCCATATAAGGTAATATATCCTTGGGTTCTGGGGAGTAGGACATGCACTTCTTTGGGGGCAATTACTCTGCCTGCCACAGCTCCTACCACACTATCCTAGCCTCCTGTCCAGCACTGCCTAGCATAGAAAGCCACTTAGGTATATTGTCCTTACTCTCCTTCAAGAAATATATTCCAGGCATTCTTTCCAGGTTGATAATACCTTTTGTTCAAGGACCATTTTATCCTCCCCTTTCTTTTTTAAATCACCCACAGAATCTTAAACTATTTTGATGACTCTGATCATTTTCTCCCTAGCCGAAAGAGCAGTTTCTGTAACCAAATTTCCCATCTTTAATCCTATGTACTTCAGACTTACCATTTGGCTGAATTTCATGAACTAATTTCAATACCTACAGCTAATTTATTTTGAAGCTAAATATCTTCCAAATAGCATACTACTTTTGGTGTTATGATAACTTCCAACTTTACACTTAAAGCATAAAGCCACATTTTTAGAGGAATCCATGGTATTCCGGTATTTATGAAGTAAATCCCTCTCCACTGGAATGGACACTTACTTCTTTACTCTCCACACTGTGCTTAGTGTTGGAGATAAAAACAAAAATAGGACATCATCTTTGCCCCCAAGGTCAAGGGAAAAGATGGTTACAATCATCTTTGTCATATTTTTTTAATCAAAAATAAAAACAGAAGTTCATGTTTGTCTTTTCCTTACCATGTAAGCTCATTGAGAACTTAGATTCAACGTGTTATGTATTTATAAATGTATTATGTATTCTGAAAAGAGAATATGATGCAGTGAGTGAGACACGGGTTCAAGTCTTGATTCTACCACTTATTTGTTCCGTGACCTTATGTAAGTAATCTAATTTTTATGAGCTTTGGTTTCTTTCCATGTTTATAAAATATAGATGAGAATGCCCATCTCACCAGGACTCTGTAAGGTTTAAGTGAGATAGCATATGTAAAACACTTAGAAAAGCCTGGCATATAGTCAATCCTAAAACGTGTGGGCCAAGTCAGCATGTAGAGTAGGGATGGTTTCTTTATATTGCAGAGTGGTTAAGAATAAACACTCTGGAGCTAGGCTATTTGGTTTGAAATCCCAGATCTTTCATTTACTAGCTGTGTGACCCCAACTGTAAAGGGGGATAATCATCATCATCATTATTATTAGGTTCATCACAAAGATGATATGAGTTATACACTGTAACACATATAAAACGCATAGAATAGTGCCTGTCCCCTTGTAAATGCCATAATTGATTATAATTACACATCTCCCTAAACTTAACAGCTCCTCCAGATAGAATATTAGATTAGTTATGTTAAATAATACAGTTATATTCATTAGTAAACTAAACTTACAGTTTCTTAACCTAAGGTATTGCAGCTTCTATTACAGTGGGATACAACAAAAACACCCGTGTCCTGGGCTGACCCACATGTGTAAGCAAGTCTGAATAAGGCACTTCTCCTGTGAGCTGGGATCTTCCTTTATGAAATGTCAACACTAATACCTGCCTACCCCAGGATTCTTTTATCGTCAATACATTAAAAAATATAAATATCATGAATGATCTAGGTTTGAATCCTAATCACTGGATATTTTACCTTGGGCAAGTTGCTTAATCTCTTTCTTTCCCTTCATTGAAAATTAATTTTTTTATTTTAACTTGTGTTATTATTTTTTTTTCTAAATTTTTTTTTCAACGTTTATTTATTTTTGGGACAGAGAGAGACAGATCATGAACGGGGGAGGGGCAGAGAGAGAGGGAGACACAGAATCGGAAACAGGCTCCAGGCTCTGAGCCATCAGCCCAGAGCCTGACACGAGGCTCGAACTCACGGACCGCGAGATCGTGACCTGGCTGAAGTCGGACGCTTAACCGACTGCGCCACCCAGACGCCCCTATTTTTTATTAATTTTTTTTTAATTTATATCCAAATTAGTTAGCATATGATTTCAGGAGTAGATTCCTTAGTGCCCCTTACCCATTTAGCCCATCCCCCCTCCCACAATCCCTCCCATAACCCTCAGTTTGTTCTCCATATTTATGAGTCTCTTCTGTTTTGTCCCCCTCCCTGTTTTTATATTGTTTTTGTTTCCCTTCCCTTATGTTCATCTGTTTTGTCTCTTAAAGTCCTCATGTGAATGAAGTCATATGATTTTTGTCTTTCTCTGACTAATTTCACTTAGCATAATACCCTCCAGTTCCACCCATGTAGTTGCAAATGGCAAGATTTCATTCTTTTTGATTGCCAAATAATACTCCGTTATATATATACACCACATCTTCTTTATCCATTCATCCATCTATGGACATGTGGGCTCTTTCCATACTTTGGCTATTGTTGATAGTGCTGCTATAAACATGGGAGTGCATGTGTCCCTTCGAAACAGCACACCTGTATCCCTTGGATAAATGCCTAGTAGGGCAATTGCTGGTTCGTAGAGTAGTTCTATTTTTAATTTTTTGAGGAACCTCCATCCTGTTTTCCAGAGTGGCTGCACCAGAAAATGATTTTTTTTAGTGGAGAAAAATGATTTCTATAGCTCGCACCAGGGTTCTTCCCACAGTGGAGAGATGTCTTTATTTAGGGAAAGGTCTTAATGAGTTGGAAGTGCAAATGGGAACTAAGAGCATGTACCGAAAGGGAAAGTTTTAACAAAGCTGTCTTGGAGACATAAACAGAAATTAGGGATAAGAGAATATGGGAGAGAGAAAAGAGGAAAAAGGAATGAGAGAACATGACAGGAGCCAGGAGCCTATGGAGAAAGCTAGTCAGTGGGAAACGTAGGGTGAATAAATAAAGAGCTTTTAGGAAAAGAGATGTCTAACATTTAAGTCTATATTTGCATTTCTGTGATGTAAATCTCCTTTACTTTCCCAAGACTTCACTGAAGTCTGATATGTCTATACTTACGCGTAAGTGTGTGAGTGGGAAATAAAGAGCCAGCAATGGGAAGTGTGGACCATCTCACATTCACTTCTTCCTGACACTTGAGTGTGGAGGGAAGAGCATCATGTGAGAGCAATAGATGTGGAATTTCAGGTGACAACAAGGAGCAAAATGCACGTGGTCTGAAGAAGTGTCTCTTCTATACCATATTAGAGGGGTGACCTCAGGAGGAGGGAGGCTGGGAAAAAATAAAAATATCTATTTCTTAGTGTTATGATAAAGATTAACTGTGAAATATCTCACATATAGAGTTTCCTATATAGGGTCTTACGTTGTTGTTTGCTCGTAATTGATTCAACAAATACGCTTAGGGCGCTGGGTAAGTGCAAGGCACTGTTCTAGGTCCTGGGGATACAGCAGTGAACAAAACAGACAAAATTCCTGCTCAAAGAACTTAGTTTCAGGGAAATGTGGAGATGGGGAGATGAGAGTGTATTAAGGGCACAGGTAGAAATTTATCAGATGGAGATAAATGCTACCAATCAAACAAAGCAGGGGAGAAAAGGATTATCGGAGCAAGGCTGGAGGAAGGTACGGTTCTATATGAGGGAGACAGGGAGTCCTCAGTGCGCGGCTGGATTTGAGCAAAGACCTGAACGAGGTGAGGGAGCAAGACTTGTGGCTGTCAAGAAGAAAACATCTCAGCAAGAGGGAATAACAGATGCACAGGCCTTGAGCTGGGAGTGAGACTTCTGGCTGGGGAGATCAGAGACAAGCCAGTGCGGCTGTAGTGAAATGAGCTGGGGGAAAGCTGTAGAACAGGGGTGCATGTGTTGGGGAAAGCCTGACGGTACAGGCAGAGGTTCTGAATCTTGACTGCGCATTAGAATCACATGGAAAACCCCAGCTCAAAGCAACCCACCTGATGTAATTGGGCTGGGATAGGACTCTAGCATGAGTAGGTGTTAAAAGGGCCCATGTGATTCTAATATGCGGCCAGGCTTGAGAACCACGAAGGCGAGCAATGCAAACTACTAAAAGCTTTTTCCTGAGTGGGGAGCGAGGCTTCTGCAGGGTTTTGAACAGAGGAGTAAATGATATATTTTATGTTTTTTTTAAAACTATGTTCTGCTGCTGTGGAATATCTAATTGTTTTTAATGTTTATTTATTTTTGAGAGTGACAAAGACAGAGAGACAGAATATGAGTGGGGGAGGAGCAGAGAGAGAGGGAGACACAGAATCCAAAGCAGGCTCTAGGCTCTGAGCTGCCAGCACAGAGCCCAACATAGGGCTTGAACCCACAAACCACAAGACCATGACCTGAGCCCAAGTCAGACACTTAACTGACTGAGGCACCCACGTGCCCCAAATTTTATATTTTGATTTATACTTTAAGAGGTTCCCTGGCTTGAGAATATATGCCATTCAGTTATGTTCAACATATCTTTTAAACCACTTTAAAAATCTCTCAGTCACAAACACAGTAATACAAATACAGTCACAAATTTATAGCAATACATTTTGCTTATAAATTAAAATAAAACTGTCCTGGTGTTCATGAAAGTATCTGGCACATAATAATTGCTAAATAAAAATTAACGTATTACCATGTGTAAGTAAGGGTTTTGTATAGTTTCATTAAAATATAAGATATCGAAATTATAACAATGCTGTATGTTTAAGGTGGTATATTTGGGAAAATTCTGTTTAATATTCTCTTTTAGTTTCTGATGGAAATTTATTGAATGCTGTCTAGTGAATTAGAGAAGAATATGCATAGATATTTTTTTGACCTCTATTTGAAGATGAGAATAATGGGTTAATATTTATATGGCTTATCTACAAAACCTTGTTTGAAATTAGAAATAATACCTGTGATAAATTGTATGAAAGTTTTATATGGGTGGTAAATAGCATAGAAGATGGAAGTTAAATGACAATGTCTTTTCTATACTGGGATAAGTGCCATTTATAGCAATTCTTTGTGAAATGATTTATTGTCATGTAAAATATTTGACATTTTCAATCTGACAGTTTTCAAATTGCTTCTCTTTTTTTGCAAAAAAAAAGGAAAGAGAAAAAAAAGAAAAATATTCTGTTAATAATGAAAAACACTCTTTTCTGTTCTGGAGTATTCAGAAAAACTAGCTATAAATCTGAAGTACAGTACCGGGTTTCAAATACGTAGTAACTCTGGGACCTCTATAAAACTGAAATCCAACCACAGCTTTCCAGAAACGAATATCCACATTCACCAGGGAATTATTAACCTTTCATAACACCTCTAGATATCATTATGCCAAAAATGTAGTATTATGATCATTATAAGGGAAATTAGAATAATGGAAAAAGGAACGAGTAGATCTGTATAGCATGAGGCTAATAATACAAATCCACAGCAAAAGGTATTTTTGTTCCAAAACAGGTAACCGAAATAAATGATGGTTATATTTAATTTTTTTTAACGTTTTTTTTTATTTATTTTTGAGACAGAGAGAGACAGAGCATGAACGGGGGAGGGTCAGAGAGAGAGGGAGACACAGAATCAGAAGCAGGCTCCAGCCTCTGAGCCATCAGCCCAGAGCCTGACGCGGGGCTCGAACTCACGGACAGCGAGATCGTGACCTGGCTGAAGTCGGACACTCAACCGACTGCGCCACCCAGGCGCCCCAATGATGGGTATATTTAATCTCTACAGAAAAAATACTGTTTTAGCATATATTTTTCCTTTTTCAATTTTTAATGTTTTGTTATGAAAAACTCTCACGCATATACAAAAGTAGAGAGAATAGTGGGATGAACTGCCATATATCTATCACCTAGCTTCAACAATGATCTCTGCTAATATTCCTTGTCCTGAAGTCAATTTTCTCTGATATGAATAAAGCCTCTCCAACTTTCTTATGAATAGTATTTGCTTGGTATATTTTTTTCCATCTTTTCACTCTTAACCTACCAGAGTCTTCATATTTAAACCTTTTTCTTTGTAGATAGATTTGCTGAGTCTTCCTTTTTTAAATTCAATCTGATAATCTCTGCTATTTAAATGGAGTATTTAGACATTTATAATTAATACAATTAAATATATGGTTAGCTTTAAATCTACCATTTTGCTATTTGTTTTCTATTTGTTACATCTGTTCCAGATTCTTTTCCCCCTCTTTTATATTATTTTTTAGTATTCTACTTGATCTCCATTATTAGTTTACTAAGTATACCTCTTTATTTTATGCTTCAGTGTTTTTTCTAGGATTTACAATATTCACCTTTAACTTAGCAGTCTACTTGCAAATAGTATTGTACCAATTTAGATATAATGAAGAACCTTATAACAACATACATCTGTTTCCTCCCTCTCATCTTTTGTGCTATTGCTGGCATACCTTTTACTTTTACATATTGTAATTTCACAACACATTGTTATTTTTGCTTTAAAGGGTCAGTTATTTTTAAGGAAATTTTATTTATTTGTTTTAATTTTTTCAATGTGTGTTTATTTTTGAGAGAGAGAGAGCACAAGCAGGGCAAGGGCAGAGAGAGAGGGAGACACAGAATCCGAAGCAGGCTCCAGGCTGTCAGCACAGAGCCTGACACGGGGCTCGAACCCACGAACTGTGAGATCATGACTTGAGCCAAAGTTGGTCATTAACTCACTGAGCCACCTAGGCACCCCTAAGGAAATGTTAAAAAGAGAAAAGGTTATTTTATATTTATCCAGAATTTACCTCTTCTGATTTTCATCTGGTATAATCTTCCTCTTATCTTTCTTGTAATGCAGGTCTTCTGGTAACACGTTTCTCATGTTTTCATTTCATTTTAATTTAGTGAAGGATGTTTTCAATGAATATAGAATTCTAGGTTGACTTTATTTTCTTTCAGCACTGTAACATCCATTTTTTCTAGCTTGAATTGTTTCTAAGGAGAAGTTTTAAGCTTATTCCTCTGTAAGTAAGGTATCTTTTACTCTGCCTGCTTTCAAGATTTTTCTCCTTATCACTTGTGTTTAGCAATTTGGTTGAGGTGTGCTTTGGTGTCATTTTCTTTGTATTTATCGTGCCTGGGTTTGCTAAGCCTCTTGAATCTAAGTTTATAGTTTTCATCTAATTTGGAAATATTTCAAACATTCTTTTTTCAAATATTTTCCTCCTCCTCCTCTTTCTCCCTCTTTTTGGAACTCCATACTGAGGCTCTATTTTTTTTTTTTTCAGATTCTTTTTCTTGTCGGTGTTTCAGTTTAGATCATTTCTAATGCTATGTGTTCAAGTTTATTGATTTTTTTCTTCTATGATACCTATCTGCTCTTAATCCCATCCAGTTAATTTTTCATTTCAGATACTGCACTCTTCAGTGTGTAAGTTCCAATTGCATTCTTTTTATAGCTGCTATCTCTCTCCTCATTATATTCATGTTTTCCTTTAAATGCTTGAGCATATTTAAAGTGGGTGCTTGAGGGTACCTGGGTGGCTCAGTTGGTTAACAACGGATTATTGATTTCAGCTTGGGTCATGATCTGAAGGTTCATGAGTTCGAGCCCTGCATCAGGCTCTGCACTGACAGTGCAGAGCCTGCTTCGGATTCTCTCCCTCCCCCTGTCTATGCCCCTCCCCTGCTTACACACTCCTTCTCTCTCAAAATAAATAAATAAGCTTTAAAAAATAAATAAAATAAAGTAGGTGTTTGAAAGTTTTTATCTGTGAATTCCATCATTTCTGTCATTTCTTGATCTTTTTCTGTTGGCTCATTTGCCTTATAGTTTATGTATTACCTTTTCCTACTTCTTTGCATGCCTAATAATTTTTTATTAGATGCTGGACATTATGAATTTTAGGTTTTAAATGCCTAGATTTTAAAATTTTTCTTTAAAGAGTGTTGGATATTGTTTTGAAGGGAGTTAACTTACTTGAATATTAGCTTGAGCCTTTTGAATCCTATTTTTAAGCTTTGTTAGGGCGAATTTATGGTACTCTTTACTCTAGAACTAGTTTAACCCAATCATTAAAGGGATATCCTTCTGAGGTCTCTACCACAGGCACTTTAGCTATTCAATGAAGTCTCTTCACTTTTTTGGTTGGAACTCAAATGTTGTTGTCCCTCCTCCTCCTCCTCCTCCTCCTCCTCCTCTTCCTCCTTCTTCATGCTTCATGAATTTGCTATCATGATAATTAACATGGGAATTGACTGTATTCAATTCCCTCCTCCTCCCCCTTCTCCTCCTTCCCCTCCTCCTCCTCCTCCCCCTTCTCCTTCTTCCTCCCAAATGTCTTCTTACTCTAGGTGAGTTCTGGAAAATTTTCAGCTTATAGCTTACCAGTAGTTCTTTACCAGCCTTATAAAATTTCCCCCTATGAGTTTTCTTTTCTTTTTTTTTTTAATGTTTACTTATTTTTGAGAGAGAGACAGGGCACAAACAGGGGAAGGGCAGAGAGAGAGAGGGAGACATAGTGAAGCAGGCTCCACACTGTCAGCACAGAGCCTGATGCAGTGCTTGATCTCAATTTGTGCGATCATGACCCGAACTAAAACCAAGAGTCGGAGCTTGACCAACTAAGCCACCCAGGCACCCCTTAAAACAGATGCTCCTTGTATGTTGTCCAGTTTTCTAGTTGTGTGCGCTGAGAGGACAAGTCCCGTGTCAGTTACTCCATCATAGCTAGTAGAGAAAGTTTCCATTTCAAAAATTACCTAGTCATGGCCAATCTTATTTCATCTATGCTTTTCCCTCCACTTCCACCCCTCCTAGATAAGTCATAGAAACCACCAGCTTTAAACTGATGATGGAGGGGATGATTGCAAGCCTACTTGTGAGTGACTGAAATAGTGGTATCCCTTGAAAATTGATCATGTGCCACAGATCCTAGAATGTACCCTATGGCATCAGTACCTTCATCTTGCCTTCATATCCATGGTTCAGCTTACAGCCAGTCAAACACCTTTTGTTTTTTGTTTTTAAATAGTTTGAAATTACAGTCAATTCCCATGTTAATTATCATGAAGCAAATTTATTAAAGTGACAACTATTTGGTTTTTCTTTTAGAAAGCCATCATACTGCATTTGATTTACAGATTCTTAGCAAAGGTAACAATTAATGATTATCTAAATGTTATTATATTCTTGTTACTGATTCATGTAGCTGAACTGGTTCAATGGATGTTAGCCAGGAAAAGTTTTGAAGAGCTAATAATGTATCATTTTGACACCTACTATTTGGATGTGATCCAAATTAAGGCATTTATTGGGCAATGTTCCTCCCTTAAACATTTTAATCACCTGTAAGTGAGCTAAACATTTCTACATGTTAAAATTTCCCAAAGAGGTTTCAGAAGGCTGCAGAATAAATACTATAAATGACAAAAAACCTTTAAGACCCTAACTAAAACACTGACCTATTGTAAACACCTTATAAAAAACACAAGAGACTTGTATTTTCTGTCAACAGAAGTGACATTACAGTGCACTTTTCTTCTAGGAATGTAAGTGGTGATGTTATTAAGAAAATTATTTATTTTATTTTATTTTTGCTTTCTTAGTAAAGTCAGGTGGTAGTGTAATGTGCATATTGGTATTTTATTTTATTTTGCTTTAGAGACATAATGCCAGATATGAATGGAAAACCTTAAGAACTCACAGCATTCTTCCATTTTAGCACAAACTCGTGAGGCAGTGTGATGTAGGAAAATGATCACTAGAATGAAGTGTCTAGGTTTTAATCCTAATGCCAATAACTTGCTGGCTTTGCTTAAGGTATAGTTTGTGCATGGCCATGAATTCCATGGAAAGTTAATTTTTTTTCTCTCCACGTATCTGAGAATGACAATGAGAATAAGGAGTTCCGTCATGAGAGGCAGGACCTAGACTCTGGAGACAGGAATGTCATCAGGGGTTTCTATGGCCTACTTCAGTGGTTCTCAACATTGGGAACCAAGCTACTATTTGGATTGATTTTCTGTGTTTTATTTGTGTTTTCTTCCACCCCCCTTTTTAAATATTTTACAATTTACATACATAAAACTCACTTTTTTGGGTATGCATTTCTATAAATTTTGACAGATGCAAACAGCCATCACGGCCACAGTCAAGAATCAGAACAGTTAATGTTGCCCCTCAAAGAAATTCCCTCATGCAACCCCTTTGTCATTAAACCTTCCTGGGAATCCCTAGCCTCTAGGAACCCCTAGCCTCTGTCAACCTGTGTTCCCTGTTTATAGTGATTTTTCTAGAATGTCACATAAATGGAATCACACAGTAGATAGCCTTTTAGACTGATCCAAAGCTGCCTTTTTATAATAGACATTCTGTTATTTCCCCTTTACTCTCCTCAAACAGAACACAGGATAATATTATCTACTCTGACACATGTAATCCCAAATAATAAATATAGTGCTCTAACATATATGAGCAAAGCAAAAAATCAATTCTAAAATAATATGTATTTAAAATGGGAATGGTTGAGTGCAACTGTTCCCGACCTAGTGAAGTAACTGGATACTTGCACCTACTTTAATGAAAAAGTTTGGTTTTTTGGGAAGTAAGAAGATCAGAAGCTATTATATATAAAAAGTACAAGAGAATCAAAAAAGGAGAGGTGTGATATGATTTTTCCAGAATGTGAATAATTCTTGATAAAGATCCAAATAAAACCAAGCACAATCTTGCTTTCCACAGAATCTTACTATTCCCAGCAGTTGCATTTCGGGAAAATTCAGGGTGTATTTAAAACTGTACGTTTACACATAAAATGGAACTAGGTTCCCAGGGTCAAATAAGTATAAACAAGTTTTCATCTGCATGAATCTCCAACGGGGTAATCAAAAGATGTGTGTAGACTGTGGCACATTCATATGTGGCCCTGTCTCATGCATAGCAGGAAGTACCATTCCTGGTTTGTATCCAGTAGGAGTCCAAAGCACCCATCAGACATTGTAACAACCAGAAATATCCCCACAGATTTCTTTTTTTTTTTTTTCAACGTTTATTTATTTATTTTTTTTTGGGACAGAGAGAGACAGAGCATGAACGGGGGAGGGGCAGAGAGAGAGGGAGACACAGAATCGGAAACAGGCTCCAGGCTCTGAGCCATCAGCCCAGAGCCTGACACGGGGCTCGAACTCACAGACCGCCAGATCGTGACCTGACTGAAGTCGGACGCTTAACCGACTGCGCCACCCAGGCGCCCCATATCCCCACAGATTTCTAAAATGCCTCCTAATGGGTAGCAGTTGAGATTAACTGGCCAAGATGAAGTACCATCCAATACTCTCATCTGGAATCAACATTCATCAATCTTTTGATTACCAATAGAATTCTGCAGGTAGCTTCATGCCAGGAAAGCGATGTCTTGGAGTGCTAACTTTTGCATTCTGGTCTCCAGAAATATATTCCACATATTGGAGATTACTAAATTACCATTTTGGATGATCCTGGTTCTGAGTGTGTTTAGCCTGAAAAAGTCTCTGAGGTCCTGATCAACTTGGAAGTAACAAAAGATTTGTCTATACAAAATTAACTTCCAATTTTGTGTTAACTCTGCCAAGGTTTTATCCCTCAATGGGTCTTAAATTCACAATGATCTGATCTCCCTTGAAATTTTATTTTATTTTTTTTTTAATTTTTTTAACGTTTATTTATTTTTGAGACAGAGAGAGACAGAGCATGAACGGGGGAGGGGCAGAGAGAGAGGGAGACACAGAATCTGAAACAGGCTCCAGGCTCTGAGCGGTCAGCACAGAGCCCCACGCGGGGCTTGCACTCACGGACCGCGAGATCATGACCTGAGCCAAAGTCGGCCGCTTAACCGACTGAGCCACCCAGGCACCCCCCTTGAAATTTTAAATGTGTCCTTTCAAAAATTCCTAAGTGAACATTTTTCAAGGTTACTACAAATGCTATTTGGTATTTTACCTAAAGGAAGCCAGTCACACCATCTGGCATTGTTTGATTTTGATCATTGTTACGAGCGGAAAGAAACTATATCGTGTTCAGGTAGTCCAGGGAAAGATACCTCAGGAAGTTTGAGAATTTTAATAATGAGTACAGATAGAAAAAATTCAACTCCTATTGTGGTTGTTGGTTACCAGTGAGACAAATCTCACAATATATCTTATGATATATTTAAAAACTTAAAGTTTTTAAATTATAATTTTTTTTATATGGGAAGGGTTTTTAGAATCACGATGCTCTCTGAATCCTAGTCAATGCTGCAAAGGCTTGCATGGATGATGAAACCAGATTTATGTCCCCATCGTCCGTTAACGGTAAAGTTTTTATTGCAATAGCCAACGGGCAAAGCAAAATTTCCTCTTGGGAATAAGTTATATGACTCCATATAAATTAGTGATAAATATGCAAGGTATTCATGCCATTAGAACAGGCTGAGTTAAGAATATATCTTTGTGGGCTGCCTGTATTAACTTAGAAGAAGCTAGTAACTTATAAGAAGAAACCAAACATAACCATTTGGATCCAAATATTGCATTAAATCTTTCAATGTATATTTAACAGACACTGGTAATGTACCTATTATATTTCAGGCACTTTAAAACCAAAAGTAGTCCTTAAACTAATCTGAGTTGAAGTAGCTAATCAAATAAAGTTAACACCATTTTAACTTACAGCATGGCATGCATTGTGTGCTCACTTGTTCAATTTTGATGAGCAATGTTTCTAATTCTTGAATATTGTAAAGTTTGTCAAGAACATTCTTATATATATTTTATGCATTTTTAATTATTTCATAAATTCTCAGAGGTAAGTTTCTTCATTTTTTAATGCTTATTTATTTATTATTTTGAGAGAGAGAGCATGAGCAGAGGCGGGGCAGAGAAAGGGAAAGAGAGAATCTCAAACAGGCTCCACGCTCAGCCCAGAACTTGACCTGAGGCTCGATCTCACGACCATATGAGATCATGATCTGGGCTGAGATCAAGAGTTGGACACCTAACTGACTGAGCCACCCAGGAGCCCCAGAAGCAAAAATTCTTAAAAACTGTGCTTATCTAAGCTGTTGATACAAGATAATATGTTGGTCTTTGGAAAGGTTATACCAATTTGTACTCTCAACAACCGTGAATGCTATGAATTATTTACATCTTTGTTCTAGTGAAAGGTAAAAGAGTATCTTACTGTTATTATTTGTATCTCTGTAATGACTAGTGAAGTTGGATATCCTTTAAAATGTTTAATGATCGTAGTTTTTCATTTATTTGTATTTGTATGTCAAATTTTTCTATTGAGAAATTCATCTCCCTCATCTAACTTTTGGTAAGAATTGACTTATATTAAGGATTTTAACCCAATATTTTCCCCTCAGAACATCATTTAACTTTCAGTGTTGTTTCTCATATCACTAAGCATATAAATATATAGTTATAAATATCTACATATAGATATGTAGATATAGATATATACATATATATGTATATACACATATATATATACATATCTACATGTTACATAGAAACCATATATACATATGTCTTTAGTATATATATATATATGTCTTTTATATATATATATATATATATATATATATATATATATATATGTCATCATTTGGTTGAAGAGATATTTACATATATCTTTGGCACATATATATGATATATGTATATCATACATGTGATGTTTGATGTTTTTGTTTTAAAAAGATTGCCAAATGATCACCTAATTTTTTTTCTAGAATGTTTACAAACCATCACACTTTCAAGATTTTTTTCCCCCAAGATATACAAATAGATGTCTTAACTTCACTCACAAGGCTCACCAGACAGGAAAAGACTCAGTGAAGGAAGGAATGAGATTACTTGGTGGTAACAGTCACATTCCTACTAACCTCAAACAACCCTGTCAAAAGGGTGGGTGAGAACAGTGTGATTGCTCCTGCTCTAGGCAAAACAGCCTCATCAAAGCTACGTGTCAAAATTATTTTGCTACTTTTTAAGGCTCATTCTGAAATAAAATCCTTTATATAGTGTCTCTGTTACCCATAGAACTTTCCACTGCTTCAGGTATCTGTGTTCTAGGATGTCTGTGTCTGTGGTAACTTTCTGGGTGTGGGAATGAGTGAAGGACTGGAACTCAGATTAACATATAAATCAGACCTCCATCAAGACAGAGAGGTTCATAACGCTCTGGAGACTTCAGAGCTCAGTGATTCTCCCACTCCTCTGTCCTGAGGGTAGCCGCAGATCGACAGGTGAGAAAGCAGCTCTATACCCAGGACTTGAGCCTTAGCTATTCACTTAGATCACTATGACTAGAACTCATGAAATACCAGCGACTCCTGGGGCTTTGCAGTTTACAGCACGTTTCCACAGGACTTAAGCAATTGAAATGGCATTTCTCATGAATACATCAGGGCATTTTTAAATATTATGTTTTGTGTGTTCATAGTACACAAAACACATTACACAGAAACATGGTTTTCTTGGGTGTCTTTCACCTGAAACCATATTTTCAGCTATTAAAAAGTATTTGAAAATGTCATTTAAAAACAATTTTTAGAGTTTAATATTTGAAAACAGAAAAGCAAAAAGAAGAAATTTTAAATGGCTCATAATCACATTACCTTGGTAGTTTCTATTAACATTTCAAAAGGTAGGTAGGTCTAAAAACTATCAAATGGTAGAGAAAAAAATAGAATAGAAAAAGCCTCTTGCCCCAAACTACCTAATTCCTTTCTCTAAAGGAAACCAGCATCCAGCCTGCTAAGCATGGTAAACTTACGGTATGAGTGTGTGGCTATGTGAGCATGCTGTGCTGCCTTTTTTGTATGTATACGCACGTCTGTGTTTAAACGCTTCTGTGTAGATTTTTATGTGCGTTAAGGAACACATACTATATACACTGCTTTGCATCTTCCTTTCACAAGGAATCCTGAGAACTCTCATAATCGGCACATCCAGAAGTGCCTGATATTCCACTGCACGCATGTACGATAATTTGTTTTACTAACTTCCTATTAATCAATAGATGATCTCAAATTTTTTGTTTCTTTGTCTTTGCTACTACAAGCCACAATGCAAAGGACAGCTTTGTAAATGCAGTTTGGTGGGTTTTTTCATGCATGTTCATGGAATAAATTCTCAACCGTGGAATTATTGAGTCAAAGGGTATTTTGCATTTTGAATGTTTCATGGATATTGCAAAATTAGAAACTTCTGCAAAAAAGATGAATCAGCTTGCACTTTCATCAATGATATGAAAGCATCTCTTTTCCTATATCCTTGACAATCCTTTATATTCGGCTATTTTTAAATTCTATAGTCTTGTCCATTTTTCTCCTAAATGACATGTTCCCTGTAAAATGTAAATACAAGCATTTTGGAAATTAAAGAAGTTGTTCCTTTGTCTGTCATGTTTGCAGATATTTTTCTCAGTGTTTTGTTTACGGTGTGGCTATTTTTATTTTAATTTCTACATAGTTATTTAAAATACTTTTTCAGGTCAAATTTATTTATCTTTTCTTTCATAGCTTTCAAGTAGCTTGTTTATAAAGATCTTCCCAGTTCTAAGCTTATAAACACATTCATCTATGAGTTCTACCAGATCTTTTATTATTTTGGTTTTTGTATGATACAGTAATATTTCATTAATATTTTATTAAAACACAACATACATTAAAAGGCACACAGTTAGAAGTGTTCAACTTCATGAGATTTCATCAAATAAACATTCTCATATGGCTAACACGCAGATCAAGAACAAAACATCGCCAACATCTCAAAGCCCCTTTTATGTCCCCTTTCAATCATTATCACCCTCCAAAGGTAATGCCTTCACTATCTTGACCTCTGATAGCATGCATCCGTTTTTCTCATTTTTGAATTTTCAGTAAACAGAATCACCCAGGATGTATCCTTTTGCATTATTTAGCTCAATATGATGTTCTGTGAGATTCATCCATGCTGTGTGTAATTGTTGCTTGTATATTTTCATAGCTGTGTAGTATTCCACTGTACAAGTGATAATAATGTATTAATTCATTCCACTGACGATAGATATTTGAATTGTTTCCATTTGGGGGCCAAGATAAAGAGTGCTGTTATTGACAGTCTTTGCATAAATATATACACTTTTTTTTTTTCTGCTGGGCTTATCTGTAGAAGTGAAATTGCTGAGTTGAGCTTCAGCAGTTATTTCCAAATCATTTTCCAAAATGATTGTACCAATTTACACTTTGACGGCAGGGTATGCTTCCCACCCTCACCAACTTTATATAATCTTTCTATTTTTATTCGAACCATCCTGAGGGGTGTGAATTGGTTTCCTATGTGGTTTTAATTCTCATTTCTCTGATAAGTAGTGATGTTGAGCAGTTTTTCATGTGTTAATTGGCCATGTGAGTATGTGCTTTCGTACATACTTTTCAGGACTTTTGCCCATTTTCTACTGCCTTGTCTGTCCTTTTTCTTATGGATTTGTAGAAACTCTTTATATATTCTGGATAAGAATCCTGTACATCCAAGTACCTCCTCCCATTCAGTGGCTTGTCTTTTCACTCTCAATGCTATCTTTTGTAAGGGAAGTTATTAATTTTAATATCGTCCAATTTACCAATTTTTTCTTTCGTTGTTAGTGCCTTTTGTATCCTGATGAAACACCAATATTTCTCATTTCTTTAGAAAGTTTTGAAACAGATTGAATGAAATTCAATTGACATAATAAACTGCATATATTTAAAGTGTATGATTTGTTAAACTCTGGGAGTGATGGGTAATGTACATTATCTTGACTGTGATGATAGTTTCATGATTGAACATATATATCAGAATATCAATTGCATCAATTTTAAGGCTTCAGTAATATTTCATCCTATGACAGTGTTCCAATATGTTTCTCATTCCTCTAATACTCGACAGTAAAATTGTTTTCCTGTTTTTCCCCCATCGTTAAAAAATTATAGCTGTTAGGGGCACCTGGGTGGCTCAGTCGGTTGAGCGTCCGACTTCGGCTCAGGTCACGATCTCGTGGTCTGTGAGTTCGAGCCCTGCATCGGGCTCTGTGCGGACAGCTCGGACCCTGGAGCCTGCTTCGGATTCTGTGTCTCCCTCTCTCTCTCTGCCCCTCCCCTGCTCTTGCTCTGTCTCTCTCTGTGTCAAAAATAAATAAACATTAAAAATTTTTTTAAAAAAATAGCTGTTAAATGTCATAGAGATGAAACAGCATGGATGAACAGAAAATACCAGATATGGTTTGTGGAAGACAAGTTATAGTAGGTTGCGTGGCAATGCCATTAAATGAGGGAAGAAGAACAGGAGTGTGACATGGGATGACGGGGCATACCCAAGCTGGGCTGTGCTTCAGTAATGAGCTGTCATGTGTCGTGATGGACAGATCTGAAGTGATAACGTATGCAAGCGGCCTAGGGTGGTGACAGCTGCCTACTTGGGGGAGAAACTGACGGAAGCCGGAAAGACAAGACCTTTTTCCCTTCTTAAAAATGATTTTTAACTACAAGAGCATCTGCTCATTTTTTTTCAAAGCCGGAAATATTTGTGCATAAAGTGAAAATCACCCCTAGACCCAGTTCTACTCCCTATAGACCACCCCTGGAAATATTTTGGTATGTAACCTTTTAGACATTTTCTGCGTATAGTTTTAGACACGTACAAATGTAAACATATACACACATAAACATTGTTCTTCTATGTTTATTTACTTCTCAGAAAGAGACAGAGCACGGGCGGGGGAGGGACCGAGAGCGAGGGAGACACAGAATTCAACGCAGGCTCCAGGCTCTGAGCTGTCAGCACAGAGCCCTACACAGGGCTTGAACTCACGAGCCCTGAGATCGTGATCTGAGCCGGACGCTCAACCAACTGAGCCACCCAGGCGCCCCAGCATAGTTTTTTAAAAACAGGACTGCGGTAAAAATAATGCTTGGCAACTTGGCTCTATTCACTTACTGTGTTGTGGCTCTCTTTTCGTGCTGCCAGGGTGCCTGCTCCCCTCCTTCACCACAGCTCAGGGTGCATCTGCTGTGCCCTGGTCTCAGGGCCAGCCCCTGGAGTTAGCAAGCTAGCTCTTGCTTGAGACCACAAGGCAGATTGGGCAGGGAAAGGATGACCTGGCGAGTGGGTGGCGGGGCACTGACAAGGTCCTCCTCTATAGCAGGCTCTGCCCCTGTTCCCGCAAAACCGCACTTCCAGGATGAGTGCTGGTTTCTGTCCCCTCGAGCACCTTCCTCCTCCCTGTCCCATTGCCTCTCCTCTAGTCCAAGAGTAGCAAATTCAGAAGCCTACAGAAGCCCAGCAAGTCAAGTGAAGTGGGCTCGATAGAAGTGTATCATAACTATAAGAAGCAGAGCCCTGTTTGAATGGCAGCCAGTACTTACCCCAGTACTCACACACATCCCCTTGTAAGTGGGGAGTGTTGCCAGATCTCTGAATTTGCCTTGCAGAAGCCATGAGAAGCCTGGAAAAGTCTTCATGGTTCATTCTTCACTCTGTCTCCAATTAGACCAAGATTTGGAGAGTAGGAGCTGTGTTTTTACCTGCCTCTTTATCCATACATCAGACACTTCACCAATGCTTTTTTTTTTTCTTGTCAAATTTCCAGTTAAATTCCAGTTAGCTAATAAAGAGTGTAATATTGTTTTCAGGAGTAGAATTCAGTGATTTCATCACCATAACAAGTGCCCTCCTTAATCCCCATCACTCATTTAGGCAAACCCTCACCCACTTTCCTTCACCAATGTTTTTTGAATGAATGAACTAAAATTTTTTTTCAAATCCCAGATATACTTCCTCTTTGAATTCCCAGTCCTTCTGTCAACAACCACCATATTTTGCCTTCTATTAGGGTTACTTAGGTGCTTGTCGTGCTTAATGACTCCAATATTCTTCAAGAGCTGAGGTCGTGTTTCATTTTTCATGTAGTTTCATGACTTTTTTTTTTTTGCTGTCTTTGTTTTTCCTGTAGTTTTCAGCACAGTGTCTTGCACAAAATTGCTATTTTATCAATCTCTGTGGAATAAGTAAGTTAATAAATAAATGCATCTGCCTACAAATGTAGCTGATGAGAATGAATTGCACAAGGAAAGGAAAAATAATAGTCTGGAAAATAAATGGTAGAATTTTCTTAAAGATTTTTAAGTCATCTCTACATACAACATGGGGCTCAAACTTACAACCATGAGATCAAGAATCACATGCTCAGCCCAGTGAGCCAGCCAAGTGCCCCAATAAATGGTAGAATTCTCAAACTAAGCGAAGCTGACTTGTAATATCATCTAGCACATTATTTTGAAATTTTTATAATATGCAAATAAATATCGTTACTTTTTTTTTAGTACAGAAATTTGAAACATGACTGTATTCTAAATGAAAAAGCCACTTTGCTCCTTAACAATAGAAAGGAGAGGGGCGCCTGGGTGGCTCAGTCGGTTGAGCGTCCGGCTTAGGCTCAGGTCATGATCTCACGGTTCGTGGATTCGAGCCCCCATCGGGCTCTGTGCTGACAGCCCGGAGCCTGGAGCCTGCTTCGGATTCTGTGTCTCCCTCTCTCTCTGCTCCTCCCCTGCTCATGCTCTGTCTCTCTCTCTCTCTCTCTCCCCTTCAAATTTAAAAAGAAACATTGAAAAAAAGCAACAGAAAGGAGAATCAAGCCTGATTTAGGTCTTAGGCAGCCCCTCCCCCCAAAAGATACACTCTTGGAAATAGCTGACTGGTGTATACCATATGTTGGTTCCTTCCTTCCCTTTAAAATCCCAGGAGTTCAAATCCAAGATTTTTTTTTTTTAATGTTTATTTATTTTTGAGACAGAGAGAGACAGAGCATGAATGGGGGAGGGGCAGAGAGAGAGGGAGACACAGAATCGGAAGCAGGCTCCAGGCTCTGAGCCATCAGCCCAGAGCCTGACGCGGGGCTCAAACTCACGAACCGTGAGATCGCGACCTGAGCTGAAGTCAGACGCTCAACCGACTGAGCCACCCAGGCGCCCCAATCCAAGATTTTTTAAAAAATAGCATGTTTTTATAACTCTAATAAAATCTAATTTTTTTTTAAGTGTCCACTGCTAAGGAGAAGTGAATAGAGAGCAACCATTCTGGAAGGAAAAATAATTTCTTACAGCAAAATAAATTTTACCATCATCATCAACACCTAAGTCAACCACTGCGGAAAGGCCTCACTCAGAGGAAGTTGAATGAGGCGGGAATTTAGCCCCTCTTTTTCTCTACCAAAAAGGACATTTTAGGAGTATTTCCTACTTAGTGTTTGATTATAACAACCTGTAGAGGGCGTCCTTGCACCAAGAGCCATAGAAGTCTGAGCACTGCAAAGGAAAAAGTTTCAGTTCAGACCACACTTTTTGGAGTCAAAGAAAATGTCTATTGTGTGCTGAAATTATCTTTAATTGGGAAACAATTGGCATTAAAATGTTAAAGGGCTTCAAAGGCTGCCTGATGTATGTGCATACATTATATATAGATGCATATGCACTGAAATCAAAACTAATAAAATGTTTGAAAAGAGGTAAGTAGTCTTATTCTAAAGGAAGAATGGCTGTGAGCCTTGGGATGTATACACTTAATTATAATTTACTTATCAGTACGAGATATAGTGGCTACAAGAATGGGCTTTTAAATCAGAGTGCCTGGGGTTTGAACCCTGACTCTGTCCCTTACCATCTGGGTAACCAAAGGCAGCTTACGGGACTTTTTGGAACAGTGCTTCCCTATCAGTAAAATGGGGCTATTAATAGTGCCTTTTTAAAAGAGTTGTGAGGATTAAGTAAGCACTTTAAAGTCCTTATAAAGTTAAGGCACTGCAAGTTCAAAACAGTCATAATTAGACATCTTGTCTAATTACTTTTAAAGATCAACAGTTGTAAAGCAGAAAATATTTCATAATTGGAAATGCATATTCTGTTCTTTTTAGTAACTTATCGTGACCTAACATTTATTTAACTGAGTGCGTGCACATGTTCGGCTTCTGTTCTGTCCGTTCTGTTTGTTTTCCCCTCTTGAGGTGTCCACCACTCTACAAAGGACTGAGTGAAACACCACACCCAGCCCTAGACACTCATCCTTGGGCATTTGTCGCAGCATCTGGACGGTTAAGAACAAGGAGACGTAAACAACCCCTTTCTGAGTCTGAAATCTTTCTAAGCCTCTTTTTTTTTTTTTTTTTTTTAAATCGTTTGCTTCCGTTTTCTTTGCGCAGCGGAGGGATTAGGCAGGGAGCAGTTTAAATCCCTTCTGAGGAGGTCGGGTTTGTGTGTTAGGCTGTAGCCCACCGCCAGCCAACCAGTCTTCCCATAGGCAAGGCCAGAGCTTGGTCTTCCTCCCAAGCGCCTGTGATTTCAGTACCACCGCGCGCGCCTCCAAGTTTGGGGAAACCCCAGCAAACATTAAGATTTTCATGGTTTTGTGAAGTCCTATCCTCACGGGGTCAGGTGCACGGGTCATCCAGCGTCCAGGGAACTCTTCCCGGGTGAGCAAGGAGAAGAGTCTCCCCAACTGTGAAAGCGCCCTCCTTGATGGGAATCGAGTGCGGAATGAAAGCCCTGCGCCAGGAGCCAAGCCGAGCGCCTGCAGTCAAGGACACCACTGGACCGGTGGATCGGGTTTTACACTGTATCAGCGTAGAGTATCAGCGTAGAGCGGCTCAGAGAGGAACGATAGTGGCGGAAAGGAAGAAGTGGAGGAGTATGTGCTTTCCTTTAGCACTGGCATAGGGATGGGGGGTCGTCGTTGTCATCGTCGTCATCATCACCATCCTCAGAGCTTAATCAAGCCACGCGATGTCCGTTCTTCCCCTTTGCTTCCTGCCAGGCCAGCCAGGCGAGAGGCAGAGGCGAGTGACGTCCCGGGGGCCGGTCTGAGCGCCCCTCTCCTCAACCGCCTACACCACGCGTTCCCTTTGCGCGCGCTCGCACCCGCGCCCCGCGGCAGGGACGCGGCTTTTCCGAGGGTCCCGCGCCGCCCAGCGCCCCCCAGTGGCGAGCGGCTGGACCTCGCCACTCCTCGCTCGCACCTCACTCGCGCCCTCCCTTCCCGCTCTTCCTCTCGGCCTGTATTTAACCCTCGGGCTCTTGGCCTCGCCGTGCGTGCTGGCATCTCCCGCTTTGCCAGTCTCGCGTCTCCGCCGTCGCGTCTCCCTCCTGCGCCCCCTGCGCCTCCCAGCAGGCGCCGGCTCTCCCCTCCCTCCTCCTCCGGCTCTCGCGTACTCACTCGCACGGGAAGGAGGCGGCTGCACGCCTGGCCGTCTAAGCGGGCACAGCTCCGGCTGAGGGAGGACTTCACGGACGCAGGTTGGGTGGGTGCAGCGGCGAGAGCCACGGCGAGGGAGATCTGGGGTAGCATGGCCGGGAGAAGCGCCTTCCCCGCCGCGGCGCTGCGGCTCTGGAGCATCCTCCCGTGCCTGCTGGTACTGCGGGCGGAGGTCGGGCAGCCGCGGGAGGAAAGCCTGTACCTGTGGATCGATGCTCACCAGGCAAGAGTGCTCATAGGTAAGGCCCCCGCGCCCACTCCCTTCCCCTGCCTGTGCCTTTACTCTCTCCAGCGCTTCTGTTCAAGGAGAGATGCATGCATTTAAGGATCTTTTAAAAACTTTAATTTGCAAGGAAGGTTGTTCCCCTCCACCTTTTAATAAGCTATTTTTCCACCTGAAGCCGTATGCCCTTCTCTCAAGAAACCTAAGCAGATCTAGTGTTCTGATCGCGCAGTTGTTAGTTTCCACAACCGTTAAGTTTTGCGGGGGACCCAGCGTTTGTTAACACCCGGTAACTCCGTGTCCACTCCCTTTCTTGAAAGCTTGTGTCTCTTAGCACCGTTCTTACCCCGTGCAGAGGAAAATTAGTTGGTACCAAGACAGGTGTGTGGTATGTAGGCATGACCCATACCAATTCTTTAATGCTCTTTTTGCATGCAGTTTCTGGTTTGGATTCTTTTAAGTCCACCTAGTTTGATAGTTTTGTTTTTGTTTTTGTTTTTTTTAAACCAGGATTGGAAGAAGATATCTTGATTGTTTCAGAGGGGAAAATGGCCCCTTTTACACATGATTTCAGGAAAGCACAACAGAGAATGCCAGCCATTCCTGTCAATATCCATTCCATGAATTTTACCTGGCAAGCTGCAGGGCAGGTAAGTTCTGACACCAGAAGGGGTGGAGAAAATTACCCTTTAATATTTCCACTGCCCGATGGCAGGTAGAAATAATATGGTGTCGCGTGTAGGCTGGTACCTTTTTACCACTTTTAAGAGTGATTTCTCATGTGATTTCCAACGCCAATAAAGAGCTAACTCGTGTTTATTGAAACATGTCCCATAAATTAAAGATTCCCAGAAGAAAAGGGGAAGCATTGTGCCTAAGCTTGCTATTTTGATATGACTGTGTCTTCAGGCTGCTAGAGACAAATACCAACATCACTTCTTCCTGTGATCAGTGACGTTAAAACTTAATATCTAGAAGACTCTTTTCCCCATAGTATATACTAATCATGTTTGACATTATTTATACTTTATAGCAAATTTTAAACTCTAAGTATTTTTGACATTGTGCATTTGAAAAAAAAATTGTTGAATGTTACTCACTGGAACAATGCAAATGCGATACATTTCTGGTTCAACTTCATAGCCTCAAAAAGTGTCATATAAGAATGTTTGTAAAATATTGCAGGCTATTGATTTTTTTAAGTAGCATTTTAAATACGTTCATATGGAAAGAGAAAACTGCAATATATTTTTATGAAGAAGCAGACATTCTCTTAGCACATTACCATCCTTTGTATTACATCCTTTGTATGTTACCTTTTGTACATTTCCAATATTACACAAATGAGCTCTAATTTTGGAAAGAAAGGGAGAATAAATGTCATAGGGATTTAGTTTCTTTTGTGCAGTTGGAGAATTTACTGTAGAGGACAAAGAGTAAGTAATAAATTCTTTTATTCATTAGTCGGTAAATTGTAATTATAATTAAAATCACATTCTCAGGTCCTTTTTTAACTCCAAATTACTTAAGTGGCCATTTTTGTGACGAATGTGATCCAGAAGACACTTAATTAAAAGTAATTGTTTTGAATTGAGAAACCACTTTGTGTCTCTCTCATTATCTGTTATATTTGGGGTGTGATCATTTCAATTGTCATTTTTCCCTCAGGTCTGTTCTCTCATTTTTCCCCCTAAAATAAACCAAATCTAGACCCATCGACACTTCCATCATTGTAAAAAAAATAGATGTTTTGGATCCACCAGGGTTCATAACAGGAAGGTCATCTATTCTCACACCCCCATTTAGCAGATAAGTTCACTGGGGTGCCTATTGTTCCAAAAGAGACTATCCCTTTTCTTCCTATAGAATTCCCTCTTCACAGATACTTTATAGACAGTTAATTATGGAATATTGTGAAATCAGTAATAATTTAATGAATGACCTTTTATCATCTCTTTTTTCTTTTCACCTGAATGTATCTGTGTTTGACCATTTGTCAGATGAGATCAACATTAATTCAGTGTTTGTTTGTTTTTTAATGTTTACTTATCTTAGAGAGAGAGAGTGAGGAAGGGAGGGGCAGAGATGGAGGGGAACAGAGTATTCAAATTAGGCTCTGCGCTGAGAGCAGAGAGCCTGATGGGGGCCCCAAACTCTCAAACTGTGAGATCAGATCCTGACCTGAGCTGAAGTTGGACGTTTAACTGACTGAGCCACCTAAGCGCCCCTTAATTCGGTAGTTTTAAAAAGGACACTTTTTTAACCTATACTTTCATGAATTTTTAAGCACCATTGGAAGGTCACTTAACTTACACCCCTTCCTAGCTGAAAGCATTTGATAACTGTAAGAGAAGCAGAAGGTATCAACGGTTCTTATTTATTTATTTTTCATATGCGTTTGTCTTCTGAAGAATGGAATTTGAAGCAAAGGCTTAAATGCCATGCTATCTCCCCTGTTGGTTTATGGCTAGTGCAGGTTTGCAAACACTGGCATGTTATTGAGTACAAAATGAATCACAGATTAATCTCCAGAATATCTCTTGTAAAGGATTAGAGAAGACATCAGAACTGGCATGGAAATAAGGCTTCTAGCGTCTTTTTTTCTCCTGTTTAGTTGTTAATAGCCATTGTGGCTTATCTCATTACACCGGACAATGTTAGCCCCTCAGTTACCTTGCTCTTTATGCTTTCTGCTCTGGGCAGGTACTCTGGAGTCTGTCTTATTTAGCGGGAGGCTAGGTGAGAAGCGTGTGATCTACGCAATGCCAAACAGCAGGACATTTAAAAATATTACTTAAATGTTACTTATTTTAGTCAACAACGTTATGTGACTCCAGCAGCATCATTTTTGAAATGCATGGACATTTTGAAGATGAGAAAAATAATCACTTCAATAGCAATTAAGTCTTTTGAAAGGCATCTCTGGCTAAAGCCAAACCACATCAAAACATCGACATGGAAAATGAAAAGCTCACTCCATTATCTAGTTATTTCATCCAAATAATATCAAGCATTTAGGGATTTCGATCATTTGAAATAACTTTTATGTTCTACTTCAAACAGATGCAAATAAAAAAATTACAGTGAGATTCGTTTCCCCACATCAAGTTGCTCAGGTTTGTAAGAGTGTTTTAAGTATGTGGAGAATTGGGCACGCTTGTATGTGGCTGATGCCCCTTGAGCCTTTTTGTAGAGCAATTTGATTCTGAGAGCAAAAAGCGTGATGCAGATCCTTTGACTGGAAATTTTCCTTCCAGAGATTCATCCTAAGGAAATGATGTCCTAAGGATGTTAATAAAAAATTAGGTGCAAGACTGTTCCTCATTACACTACTTATAAAAGTCAACATGTTGGGGCGCCTGGGTGGCGCAGTCGGTTAAGCGTCCGACTTCAGCTCAGGTCACGATCTTGCGGTCCGTGAGTTCGAGCCCCGCGTCAGGCTCTGGGCTGATGGCTCAGAGCCTGGAGCCTGCTTCCCATTCTGTGCCTCCTTCTCTCTCTGCCCCTCCCCCCTTCATGCTCGGTCTCTCTCTGTCTCAAAAATAAATAAACGTTAAAAAAAAAAATTTTTTTTAATAATAAAAAAAAAAAAAAGTCAACATGGGTAGAATGTAGAGGCCCAGTGATAGTGGCAGGAGAATGCAAAGAAGCATTAATAAGAATATTCTAGAGATCTAACCAATGCCACAGAGGAAAGATATTCATGACAGATGAAGTCAGCAGTGTATAACAGTATATTCCGATTCCATTATAAAATATGTAGGCAGACATAGGAACAAACATCTGATAAACCTCTGATTCTCCTGGGTATTAACATTAGTCACATTCGCGTATTTTACATTTTTGTTTTTCCACAATGAATGTGTATTGATTTGTAATTTCAAAAAACTATTTTACATTAAATACGTACAAAAAGTTATACTTTAGAGTTTATGCGTGTATGACATTCTACATTAGTTTACTTATATTTATTACCCAGTATCATTTTTTAAATGTTTTTTTAAATTTATTTTTGAGAAGGAGAGAGAGCACAAGTGAGGGAGGGGCAGAGAGAGGGGGAGGCAGAGGATTCAAAGCAGGCTTTGCACTGACAGCAGAGAGCCCGATGTGGGGCTCAAATTCATGAACCATGAGATCATGACCTGAGCCAAAGTCAGACGCTTAACCAACTGAGCCACCCAGGCGCCCCAATACAGTATCATTTTTACACCACACATCACTCAACAAAATGATAAAACAGGTGGTTTTTGTGGCTGACTATAGCTATGGAGCCCAAAGAATTCACTAATGCTTCTCTGATTCTCACCACTTTCTTTCAAGATCCCTAAAAGTCTGCCTACGAAGGCTTTCCTATCTGAAATCAGATGGCCTGACCTCTTTCTCTCACTGAAATCCTCATTTTCCATTGAAAACCCTGTCTCTACTTTATCTCCCATTTAAAATACTCATTTACTCACATGCCCTTCTCAAGGCCTTTAGATCAGAGAAGAATTTCTATTTAAGAGGTTTAGGCTTAAAGGATTTTTAGTAATCAAGGGAAAACACTCTTTATTGCTGTATATAACTTTTAATAGTTGATATTTTTCAATGAGGCATTCCTTATTCTAATTTTTCTCCATATTTGGGACAGGTAGGGACCATGAGTGACCATTTTGGTTTTCTAAACGATGCACTAATTAAACATTTTATTTGGAAAATAACTCTTTCTGAAACTAATGGCTTTCAAATAAAACCTTAATGAGAAGTTTTGTTGGACAAATCTGAATTCCAGTATTAGGACACCACTGCTGATTTCCATATGAACCAAGTTGGTTCAAGGCCAAAATTTTTTGTTTATATAGATCTTATAAATAGATCTTTATTTATAAAGATCATATAGACTTGAACTTAACAACTGTAATATATTCTATCACCTGCACATAGATGCTAAGGTACTACGAGTCTAGTACGCAGTTAATAGGCCATCTCTTTTTATGTTGGCCTTTTTTTTTTTTTTTTTTTTTTTGCAGTGGTGATGGATTTATGCTGAGCCATATCTGTACTAGTTTTCCAACCTCCTTGTGACCAAATGCCTGGATTTCTGAGATGGTTGGCAAGGGTTGGGGTGAAATTGGTGTGTATGGAATAGAAATTCTCTGGGTGAAGATAACCAGCCAGTATTAACTTCCAACCCACCACGTGGATTACCAAGCAAGCCCTAACCATCTGTACCAACAGGTCCAGATCTTAAAGTAAGCTTGTTATTATGTGTAGCGGTCACAATCCTTGTGACCACCAGAAGTCAGTGACAGAGCTTCATTTCCGTCAGTTTCAAGATGTTTAAAACCAAAACTTAAAAGCATCCTGGTGGATACAGGAAAGAAAGGGGAGAATTTTGTCTGTTGTGCTGGGAAGTGGGTGGTCACATGTATGTTGTGAACGCATTGACTATTGGGTTAAACTGCTGAAATGTGCTCCTTTGTTTTATGTATCACCTTACAAAACAGAAAATACTACATATGCGGAAAATGTAGTGTATCGAGTACAATGGTTTCCCATTATGTAAGGAACATAAATGTGTTCATAATCCTTCCTCGTTTCCCTATCAATTAAAAAAACGCCCTGAGTTAACTCCAACTGCCCTAAATAATAACAATAATAATACAAAATCGGGGCGCCTGGGTGGCGCAGTCGGTTAAGCGTCCGACTTCAGCCAGGTCACGATCTCGCGGTCCGTGAGTTCGAGCCCCGCGTCAGGCTCTGGGCTGATGGCTCAGAGCCTGGAGCCTGTTTCCGACTCTGTGTCTCCCTCTCTCTCTGCCCCTCCCCCGTTCATGCTCTCTCTCTGTCCCAAAAATAAATAAACGTTGAAAAAAAAAATAAAAAAAAATAATAATAATACAAAATCAAGTATGAAGAAAGCTAAGAACTTTGCCTGGGTGGTGGTGTCTTTGAATGACTCCACTCAGTAGCACCCAAATTCAGCTTTAAAATGAGGAAGGTACTGGGGCGCCTGGGTGGCGCAGTCGGTTAAGCGTCCGACTTCAGCCAGGTCACGATCTCGCGTTCCGGGAGTTCGAGCCCCGCGTCAGGCTCTGGGCTGATGGCTCGGAGCCTGGAGCCTGTTTCCGATTCTGTGTCTCCCTCTCTCTCTGCCCCTCCCCCGTTCATGCTCTGTCTCTCTCTGTCCCAAAAATAAATAAAACGTTGAAAACTGTTAAAAAAAAAAAAAAATGAGGAAGGTACTGTTGAAAAAAAAAAAAGAAAGAAAAGAAAACTCAAAAAGAGATCATTTGCCTGGAAACTGACTCAGATTTTTGCTACTTTTTTTTTTTAAAGTGGAATCATTCCACTGATGTGTTTCTGTAATATGAACCAGATAATCCAATTATGTCATGAAAATGTCCCTAAAGCTCCGGGTAACTTGTTTTTGCATTACAGCGTTTGATAACGATGTCGCACTGGTCCCATTAAACTGGCTGCAGTTTGCAGTCTCAAATTTCCCGTTGGACTGCTCGAGGAAAGGAGACCTGTCTGAAAATGGGTTTTTTTTCCTTCTTTTCTCCCCTTTACAAAAATGAAAGAAAAGCAATAGAGAGTTTTAATCCAAGCACTACCTCTTCCTCGTCAGAGGAACTACCAAGTACCCTTACCCACTTCCTTCCAATTCCGTAAGTTATGGTAACACTTATTATTATTATTTGAGTCCCTTCATGTGTACTGTCCACATTTTTTCCTAATGGAGGTATGATTGTTTTGGTAGTTGCAACCCAAGTGGCTGCATACTTTCATACTCCTGGGGTTTGCCATCATACCTTTTCAGTGGTTTTATGTCATCAAATGGAGGAAATGCCTCGTGTTTTGACCCCTGGTCCCTGGTTTCAAAGTGGGAATGTGAATATGTTTACATACTGTGGGCATGAGTTTTTTTAAGAAGGTACTCCTATCAAAAACCCAGCTTTAAACTTTCCATGTTTGGATTCTGCTAGGCTGTGGCATTTTGCATTGTGGTGGTGCGGACATGCCACCAGGGATCAAAGAGTAATTCTGCAGAGAGCCCATTTCATTTAGCAAAGCAGGCATGTGCCAGCCATCTGTTGTATCTGCTGATAGAAAACAGCAGTAAGTTTCTCAAACTTTTGCCAGAAAAAAAAAAAAAAGCTTTATTGCTTAGAGGAGATGAGTTACAAGGTACCTTGTAAGCCCCATCTGGTTCGACAGCGATTTACATGGCACAAATGTAAACTCTGCTACATCTTGCTTACATGGTGGTATAAAGGCATGTAAACAAACCCTTCGCTGCTATCCTCTGCGTTTATTCCCGACTTTAAAATGCTTGCACAAATAAAAATCTTTTAAATTGTTGTGGTGAAGCGGAAAGGAATGGTACTCAATAAAGCATTTTGTGTTGGATTAAACTCATTTAACTTAAATGTCCCTGACGTGTTGTGAGAGGAAAGTTCGGGGATTAAGAGTTTGGTGACAGTGTTCTTCATCCTGTAGCTGGATCTCTGGAGGAGGCATTGTCAGGTTAGGATTCTTTTGCCGCAAAAAGTTGGCCAAATTGCCCCATTTGCCAACCTGGGAGTAACTTGGTTACACTGCTGTGAACCTTTAGGGGATGGGGAGGTGTTCTCCCCTGCAGCATTTCTCTGCCTCAAGCACTCAGTCGATCACCAAACACAGACAACAAACATAGAGCACACAGAGAGGAATAAACATGGTCCCTGCCCTCAGGGAGCTTATAGCCTGGGAAACGTTCAGCATACTCATCCAAATAAGGTTAGAAAGTCTAGGATTGGTGGAGAGCACCGAGAAGGCCACTCTTTTCCCTGCCTGGAGGAAGAGAGGCGGGAGCTCTTCCCTGAGCTCACTGAGCAGGTGTGTCTGAATTAATTCCTGAAGGATGTGGAAAGCATCCATCAGACCCGCATGGTAGGAAAATACCTTCCAAGCGGAGAGCTCAAGGGCGTTAAGTGCACGGAGGTCTTAAAGGGGAAGGCAAGTGGTAGGTGATCATGAGTGGCCTCGTACACATCTGAGAGGTCGTGGGGATGATGCCCCAGTGAAGGGGATGTCAAGGTCAAATAATGGAGATGGTTCTGGGGGAGAAGAGAAGGTAGAAACAATTCAGGGATATTTCTCTCTTCTCTCTACTATGAAAAGAATGGACTCAACATTTTGCAGGTTTGTCCCAGGGATATATTAAGTACATGTTTGATTTATGTCTTGGGTGGACAGTGGCTTTTGTAAAATTATCATTTAGCTCTTCTTTCTTACTAAACTGTTGGAAAACTTTGTGATAGTTAGTCTCTGCTCCAGGTTAGTTTTGTTTGTTTGTTTTTTCCTTGTTTTTTTTTTCTTTTTTTTTTTTTTGGCAGTAGGGCATAGAGCTATTAAAAAACCGTGCTTTGTGAGTGCGTAGAACGTTTTAAAAAATCAACTTAGTTTTCTAATGGAACTTAGAACTTTGAACTTAATGTAAAAGGAAGCTTAAATAAGGAAAAGAGTGTGTTAATTTGTGAAAGAATTGATTGAGCATCTATGCCCAACTCCCATACCTTTTTAAGTATCAAGAGAAGTACAATAAAGGTAAAGAAATTACACTTGACAGGTAATGCTTCTGTTTAAATGATGAGAAGTGGACATTGGACATTGAGTTATTTAAAATAAGCCTGCTTCTTCAAGTATTAGATGTTCTTTTAAAACTTACTGGCTAAGAGGCACCTGGGTGGCTCAGTCAATGAAGCATCTGTCTCTTGATTTTGGCTCAGGTCACGATCTCATGGTCCTGAGACTGAGCCCCATACTGAGTGTGGAGCCTGCTTAAGATTCTCTCTGCCCCTCCCCTGTTCATGCGCATATGTGCGCTCTCTCTCTCTTTTTCTCCAAAACAACAAACAAACAAACAAACTTATCAGTTAAAATTCTAAAATCCTAGGACAATTTCTGTTCTCTGTTTCCCTCAGATAGACTTATGGATTTTGTCTTCTTTTTGACTTTGCTAGATGAATGTGATTAAAGAATCCTGAAAATTGTCAGGCATCATTTGAAACCCATTCACCCGACCACAATGTCACAGAGCAGCTATGTATTGTGTGGGCCTGAAACAGGGGACAGATGCAGGATTGACTTCTTAGCTGGCAATATGAGAAAGGAGATGAACACAGTTCTTGCTTAGCTGCTCTTGGCCAGAACCCAGATCGTGCCCCAGGGAGGCAACACGTGACTAAGAACCAATTTTCTGCCCTTGAGAAAAATTAGAAGCTAACTGGAGAGGTGGATATATACAAATCGATCATCCAAATAATTGCTGGGAAGCGGTATTGTATCAGGACTAGGGCATTCTCAGGTTATAATGAGAGCATGGAGAAGGAACTCCAGAGCTGAGCTGAGCCTGACAGTTGAGCTAGCCAAGCAAAAATGTGGAAGAGGGGATGGTTTTTAGGAAAGGAAACAGCACTAGGCGACATATAGAGACCAGAACGACATTATCTGGGAACCAGTATGTTGGTGTGGCTGGAGTGTATGTGCAAGTAGGAAGTAGAGAGTTGGTCCTAGAGGACTTTGTCCAGCAAGTTAATGCATCTTGTGTTTACTCTACAGATGATGTTGAGTTATTCCATGAAATACAGCAGAGGACTGTAGGATCAGAGTTACATATTTAGATATTGTGTTAGTGGGATGGAAGATAGCTTTGAAGGGAATAGACTGCAAGGAGAGAAATCAGGAATAATTAATATATATAAGATCAGAGATGAAAAGAAGGGAAAAATGGGTTGGGGAAACATTTAGGAGATAAAAATACAAAAGTCTTGGTGCTAGGAATAAAGAGCATCTCATTTCCTCCACTGTCTGCTTCATTAACTTGGCAGTAGCCCTGTTAGCCTTCCTGCCCCCAAGCTCATCCTTCCTGTCCCAGGGCCTTTGCACGTGACGTTTCCACTGCTTAGAATTTACTCCCACTAGATTTCTATGTGGTTTGCTCCCTCATTTCCCCCATGTCCAATCAAATGTCACCTCCTCTAACAGGCTTTCCCTGACTCCCCTCTGTAAAACATCAACCACCACCCTCATCACTCTTGAGTCTACTTCTCTGCTATATATATTTTTATGGCCCCAAGAATAATGATTATACTTGATTATATTTTATTTTAATTGTTCAACCCTCCCATTCAATGTAAGCTCATGAGAACAAGGACTTTGTCCTGTTCACCATGTAACAACTCCACGTCCTGAAACAGCTCTTGACACACAATAAGCAGTCAATAAACTATCTGTTGAACGAATTAATACATGATGTAGATCCCATTATTATTCTGAATTGATAGATAAGGCAGCTAAGACAGAGAGGAGCAAAAGAAACATGGGTAGCAAGTGGCAGAGCTGGAATTCAAACCTAGGCAGTTGGGATCCAGAGCCCTTGCTCTGATAAGTGCTAAATAGAGGTATGAACACAGAATGTGAACACAGAGCAGGTAATAAGAAACTCTGGCTGAGGAAGGAGGGCCAAGTTTCGCCAGAGAAGACAGAATAATTGAACTGGGAATTGAATCTGTTTAATGAGCTGAGACAGGAGTCAGGTGTAGGGAGAAGGACTGTCACAGGTAGAGGCAAAGGATCTGGGAGAGTGCGTTCTGGGAAGAGGTAATGGTGCCTCGGACAGGGGCCGGATGTATGCAAGGGAAAATATTGGGGTCCAGAGCTGGGAGGCAGGGTGTATGTGTGTTTAGATGAGGCTGGACATTTGGGAAAGGCCAGAGGCAGAAACAGTAGAACCCATGGAAAGGTCACTTAACTCAATTCTTTTACCTGTAAGAAAAGCAGTTTAGATTAACTCTAAAATGGGGCACCTGGGTGGCTCAGTCAGTTAAGCGTCTGACTTTGGCTCAGGTCATGATCTCATGGTTCGTGGGTTCGAGCCCCACATCGGGCTCTGTGCTGACAGCTCAGAGCCTGGAGCCTGCTTTGGATTCTGTGTCTCCCTCTCTCTCTGTCCCTCCCCCACTTGCACTCTGTCTCTCTTGCAAAACTAAATAAACATTAAATAAAATAAAATAAAAAAATAAAATGCCTTCCAAATTCTAAACTATTATGATTCTCTTAAGAAAACATCGTCAATCATTTTAACATTAACGGTAATATCTGTATTCAAATTGTAATATCTTTCTCTATTTTTAAAAATCAAGACAGAAAGATTCTTCCTCCAAAATTGTCCTATTTGTTGTGAAATTTAAAGAGGTTCATCTCAGTATACTCCTTTATTTATCGTATGTTGATGATGATACCCAATACTTGCATAGCATATACTTGCTGGGAGCTTTGCAGATACTCTCTCATCAGATCCTCACAGAAAGCCAGAGGTAGGCACTCGTATTGTCCCCAGTGTATAAATGAGGAAACTGGGGTGTGAGGAAGTCAAATTACTTACCTGAGACTACGCGGCTAAGAATACCTATGTACATGTTTATACACTTGAGAGAAGTTATTATGGATGTCTTTGCATCCAAAAAAATACCAATTCAAAGAACAATTTATCAATGCTTACTATGTCCTAGGTTCTGAGAATGCAAAATTTAATTGATCCAACTGCCTTCTAGGAATTCACCAGCTGGGGGTGAAGACCGTGGCATCAACAAGGCAATAATTGTGGTGAGCTCTCAGGGCCAACATGTGTGGTTGGATGGGCTTTTTCATCGCATAAGGGGAACTGACCAAAGCAGCGAGTTCAACCTGACCAAGCTGAAATCCAGCTCCTCCACATTTCACCTGTCAAATCTGACAGCATGCCACAGAGCTGCCTCTGTCCAGAGGGGGACTTCTACCTAATTTGCACACAGCCTTCCTATGGGCCAGGTGGCCCCCGTTACATGCCCTAAGAGAATTCCTATGGGAGCATAAAGCCAGAGGGTTTTGCCACTGGTCAGGTAAATTTACAATTATTTGTATGCTGAAGAAGATATCACGGGAAAGATAACATCTAAACTGGGTCACAAAAAACGTTCAGTAGGCAGAGCATGACCAAGGCAGGTGGGGCTGGGATGGATGTTCTGGGTATGTTGAATGATGCATAGGAAGGTACGCAGGATTGAGAATCACTGGTGTGGTTGGAGTAGGACTGTTAGTCCCAAAAAGTTTGAGACCATGATGACTTCTGTATGGCAGAGTTGACTTGTATTACAGAAAATAGGGAGCATGATAACAGAGATGGTAACATCGTGCCTGCGTGCAAGATAACTTTGGTGGCAGAGGGAGTGTAGATAATGGGGTGCCAGATGGAGAGTGGATACTGGGGTGCCTTGCTGAGGACAAGGAAACAATTAGGAAGGTTTTTTTTGTTTTTTTGTTTTTTCAACGTTTATTTATTTTTGGGACAGAGAGAGACAGAGCATGAACGGGGGAGGGGCAGAGAGAGAGGGAGACACAGAATCGGAAACAGGCTCCAGGCTCTGAGCCATCAGCCCAGAGCCTGATGCGGGGCTCGAACTCATGGACCGCGAGATCGTGACCTGGCTGAAGTCGGACGCTTAACCGACTGCGCCACCCAGGCACCCCAACAATTAGGAAGTTTTAAAAGACATTACAAGGTGACACGAGTATGAAGTAAGGCAGGGGGTAGGGAGAGAGAGGAAGAAGCAGATCCCAGAGATATCTCTCAGGATAATTGACATGTAGGTGCTATGGTAACAGGGGACTGGAGGATGACTCTAAGCTGGCTGGACAGATGGTCAGATGGTTATGTCTTAACTGAGAAATTAATTACAGGAGTAAGCACAGAACGGTTTGAGGTACAAACCATTTGGAACTTCCCGAACACGAATTTTCTGCTGAACATTCAGACGGCAGAGTCTGGTATGAATTTGAAAACTGGAGTCTAGGGCAAAGATATGAGATGTAGAATCGAAAGACTGATTTTGGAGATTGAGAGTTTTTCTTCTCTACCTAGCTCTCTTCCTTCCTGGTTTTGACCTCAACTCAACAGATACTTGGGGTCCTACAAAATGCCAAAGCTTGTGCCGAATGCTAAAAACACAAATATAAATTGTATATGAAACTTGCCCTCAGTCTAGTATGACAACAGATATGAACAAAACAACAACAATGCAATAGTAAATGTATTGTAATTGCAAAATGAACAAAGTGCTGTGAAAATACTGAGGAGGGAGCATAACTCTTTTGGGAGAGGAGTGAATTAATCTACATAGAGTTCCTGGTGCTCTTCGGGGCATAACCTGAAGCCTGTGAAACTAACATATGCACACTTGGAACAACTCTGCTTAACTTCAAGGCTTTTATGTACTTGAGACAGTATGGCCTAATATATTCTGCTTTCTACTTGCTACTATTATTGTTGTTGTTGTTGTTGTTTTGGAAAAGAATACAACAAATGTCACTATACCACTAGGTGACAGAGAAAATCATCTCTCCAGAATCAAGCATCTAGAAATACCCTTGGGGAAAACAGTCTGTGGGAGCTGGAGATATGCCTGAATAAACCTATACTATAGAGCTTGTTAGGATGCCTGGTTTACAAGGGCTATTTCAGTATTAGTCATGGATGCACCACTGGGTGGGCGGAGGGGGAGGGGGAGAGGCGGTGGGATTCACATCTGAAGTCAAGTCCACGTAGATTTATCTCTTATTTAAGGCAATACCCTGATGCAACCCTAATAAACTTGTAAAATTACTCTGATGTTTGCCTTTTGAGTACTTCTAGTGAAGCCATTTGACTCCTGTCATTTGTTAATTCGACCAATATTCCTGTTTCCAGTTGGAACTTGGTAAGACGTTGAAATTGTATTTATATCGCTGTCACTTACAGCAGTAGCCAGCAGGTGGCAATGTAAAAGTTACTTCTTTGTGGAATTTTCCATCTCAGCATTTTTTAAGTCTGTGGGGGTGCTCTCTAACAGAGCCCAATTTGTAGGGTACTGTGATCTTACATAACTCATTTCAATAGGCCATTAATATATTCAGTAAGTTAGAAAATAAACGATCTCAAATTCCATGTCACTGAAAACATCAAGACTCATCATAAATTTGAAAACTCATCCTAAATAAGTACAAATGCGAATGATTTCATTGTACCCTGATTTTCTGTTTCTTCCTTTTAAACAATTGCTCAATCTCAAGCAGGAGTCAAGTTTTCAGTTATCTCTCCATATTCATCCAGTGTTTTGTTTTGTTTTTGTTTTGCCTTCTCTGGCTGTAACTTTAGGTGTCAACAGAATAGCAGAGTTGGAAGATATCCCAGAGTTCATTCACCCTATCAAGCCTAACCATTATCTGAAGCATCCATGAGTTGTGGTTTCTTAACTTCTAGTTGAACGTGTGCAGTGGCAGGGAACTTATTAAGGCAGATGTTACTGAATTATTTTAATTGTGTTAATCATAGAAAGGTTTCTTCATAATGGGCTACAACCTGCCTTCCCACTGTAACTTGAATCTCCCAAGACTCTACCAGTCTATGGACTTAACACTGGGCATTTATACCCTGAAGTTTGTTGCCTTATCCTCTCCACTGCTAATGGAGGGTCTCTGGTTCATTTACTCCTACTTCTTTCCTGGCAAAGACCAGCTAGTTCTGTGAATTCTTAGAAGGACTCGACACATGCCATCCTGGAGGGAGATGTCCTGACCTCTGCTGCTACATTATGGTCCTGGTGAGACCTGCTTGTCAGGTCTAGATGCAGCCTCTCTATGCTCCCTAAGCGATAAAGACTCAAGGGGCCATAGAGGGCTGTATTCTCCATAGGTCTTACCGTCTCAGAGCAACTTGGTGTTCTGTGCAGAAATGGGGAGTCTACCCCTGCTCCCTATTTGACATCGAACTTTATCACTTGGCACCTAAAACAACATGACCTAAGCCCTTTGGCCCCAACTAGACACCAACATTAATTTCCTGCAGCCCATGTCCCCAAACATCCCCAATTTCTCCAGCTCCTTCACATAAGCAGTTTTGCATCTTTTCAACCTTGATTCCTAAATACTTAGCAAAAGTATAAAATTATCACAGATGGAATTTACTGGTATTTTACTCTTTATAGTCCGATGAGAAAATAATTCATTGCTAGAATTGGAGATTACTTCTAGAATTGTGAAATCATTTTTGGTTTACAAAACTTGTATGATAAACTAAAGACGGAGAAGAAAAGGGAGGGGAAGAAAAATGGAAAATAGCTAACACTTACTAAGGTATTCTGTGTGCCAGTCACTGTGCTAATAATCACTTCTCATCACTATCTAGTTTAATTCAACAACCCTGTGAGATTAGCGTTACTAATATTCCCATTCTACAAAAATGGCGACCGGGTCACGAAAAGTTATGCAAATTGCCTAAATTCACATATCTAGTAGGTAGTGGAGCCAGGATTTAAACTCAGGTAATCTGACTCCAGAATCCACGATGAAATGGCGTCTTGAACTCTTTTAAAACAGAGATTTTCCTGAATCTACGTCTTTATCCTTTAGACATTTTATTGCATGCACACCATGTGCTGTGAAGCATGAGTTAGATACCACCCTGACCAATAAGAGCTGACACTGTTACAGGTGCTAAAATAGCATGGCTTTCAAATATTTGGTAAATATTTGATCGACTCACTTGAAATTGTCATCTTTAGTAGGTCAAAATGGTTGAATTTCATGTGATTTCACTTAAGAAGAAGAACTGACACTTACTGAATATTTACCTCGTGCCAGAAGCTCTTCTAAGTAATTTATAGGTATTATCTCATGTAATTCTTGGACCAATTCTGTGAAGTGAAGATACTATTTTTATCTCCATGAAACGTATGAGAAGCCAGAGGCGCAGAGAAATTAAGTAACTTGCCCAAGATCATACCTTAGTCATCTGCAGAGCCAGGCCCTGAACCCTGGCAGTCCGATGCCAAAGTAGGTATAAGTATGTCTATATTATGTCACCTCTGTGTTATCTAAAAGTAGGCCAATCTGCCCATCCAAATCAATTTTTAAAGAAGCAGCTTCATTTAGAGAGTCATACCTTATGAGGCCACTATCAAATCAACTAAGTCAAGATCTAGTTCAGAAGCTAAATGGAACAAATACAAAATCCATTCAGACTGGCTGAATGTCTTGGTTCCCAAAGTTTGATCAGTAAATGCATCTGATATCCTGGATATCCGCAGGCTTGAATTTGGAGAGTTATCGTTGCATATCCTGTGTTGTCTGGGGTTTGAGGCAACATTTACTCATAAGCTGAATTAGTACAGCTCTCTTGAATTAAGGTAAGAGATTTCTATCATTCTGCTAATAGCAGTGACACCTTTCTATATCACACTTAATAGTTTAAAACATGCTTTCGTTTATATTGTTTCATTGAGTTCACTCAGTCCTCCTAATGACTGAAAAACCATGCATTGCTAAAACTGTAGATAATTAAATATGAGGAATAACTGTGATAATTTGCAGTGGATGGCCTTTGGCCAAAAGTAAAATAATTCAAACCTGATCTTTAATAGCTGTACATTCTTCTATAATGCACAAAAGTTTTGCATCTGTGATTTTATAGAAAGGCTTTTGCCTTTCGATAAAAATAAATAAGGGCCCATTCAATAAATTCTATTTAAATTATAAGGAAACATTTTCAGTGGAAAATAAAAGTAGATTACCATTCCATTGCCATGGTGAGGATAGAAATAATCACCCTTCATCTGGGTTCATACTTGGTATTTCAGATATCTGTTGCCATCAATTCCTTGAGAAACTCTGCATAGCCAAGACTTTTCTAGAATGGTATTTACATGATTGTAGAAAGCTGTCCCCTTAATATAAAACACTTGAAGTTAAGAGAGATGATTGAATCTGCCCTTTTGAGGGGGACATGGGGCCAGTACTAGGCTGAGTGGGACAAGTGAGGCACTCGGGGTGATTGTGTGAACCTAGGAGTAAGTGCCTCCATACATTTACAGTCTGGGTGCCCCGATCACCTCCCCCTAGTCCAGGCGCTGACCATACTGGAGAATACGATGTGTGGTAGTTAATTTTACGTGTCAACTTGACTGGGCCACACGGTGCCCAGACATGTGGTCCAACATTATTCTGGACACATCTTTGACGGTCTTCTGGATGACATTACCATTGAACTGGGAGACTGGGACATATGACCCTCCCCAGTGTGGATGGGCCTCATTCAATCATGTGAAGGCCTGAATAGAACAAAAAGGCTGGCCCTCCCACGAGGAAGAGAGAACTCCTCCTGCCTGACTGCCTTCAGACTGAAACACTGGCTCTTCTTGGGTCTTGAGCCTGCCTGCTTTCAGACTGGAACTGATACCACTGGCTTCCCTCAGTCTTTAGCTGGCCAACTGCAGATGTCAGACTCCCCAGCCTCCATAATCACATGAACCAATTCCTTATTAACTATTTATCTATCTATCATCTATCCTATTGATTCCTTCTAGAGAGCTCTAACACACTGTTTTCTGTCTTAGCTGCCCAACGAGAGGAGAAGTTAACTATCAAAGAGAAGCAAACAGCAGCATAGGCCAAATCTTGATCAACTTAAATGCTTGGGGCCTTGGTTTCTTCAAGTGCTAAAAGGAAATCATTAATTTACTTTTTACCCTGGCAGCAAAATGCAGTTGCATAATGTGTACAAAGTACTTGACACATAGTCGACACTAAAAAAGTAGGGTCTTTTCTTCCCTTTATATTAATGAGCTGTTAGTGCTAAATGGAAGCCGTGAGGCCAAAGAAAGGTAGTCTGCCAGATCCCAGGCTAGGGAGTGTGCTGGCGGGGTGCCCAAACTCCACCATAAGTGATGGCGTCCCAGTCTCTGAACTCACCGTGTCCCACTGAGCTGGCCTCGGGAGATCTGGCTTCTGGCTCGGCTCCCACACCATCTATCTGGGGCTTCAGACAAGTATTTCATTTTCTTTCTCATCTGTAAAATAAGGGGTTCCTTTCAGTTCTAAAATGTCTGTGATTTGTTACTAGCCATTATCACTTCCGCATTGTTCTTGGTTCTGCGTTTGAATTCAAATCACAGAGGGGAAAACAACTTGGACAATACCATTAATTGTAGCAAAAAGGAAGAAAATGTGAGCAGAACTTACTTTCAAAATACTGTTTGCCTGAATCACACCAATAAAATCCAGCAAAATCTATTTTAGGCAACGTTTACCTGGTTTTCCAATAGTAGCTTGGTTTCAGTTCATTCAGTTTGACTAATATACTCACGTTAGGAGTTCAACTCTGAGGCAGGTAGGCCAGACAGCTATGTGACTCATATTAACCTTTAGGACCTTTTGACAAATGATTATTACTAGTAATATTTACTCTGTAAGACCTTCTTCAAATAATAGTTCCTTTCTAGACATTCGTAACACTTATTCCTTGCTGGGCTCTTTACAAAGGACTGAGGAATCAAGTCCGAGACTTTGTCTCTCTGTTACAAATGGAGGTTTTTACACTGCGAGCTGTCCCTGTAGTAATTATAACTTGCAGCACTCGTTCCTCAGTTACATAAACTAGACTTCATTAGGGTTTTCAGTACTTAATTTCCTGGGTATAACCCTGGGTATAACCATGAATCGTTACAGAGTTTTATTTTAAGTTCATTACTTTTTTCCATCATAAATGAGTACACCCTCTAAAAGTCTTTGGAAAATACAGAAAAAGAGAAGGAAGAATGGGAGAAGGGAAGTCATGTATAGTTAACTCACGTAAGAAAACGCTAAAATATTGGTGTTTTTCCACCTAGTGTTTTTCCGTTCAAGCAACAACTTGTCCCCTTTTTTTGTTGTTGTCTGCTTGGGAACAGTGGGGAAGTTTCCCATGTTATTACATATTCTGTAAACATGGTTTTTTAACAACCACACTATATTCTGTGGATTATTTAAATGTTCTCCTATTGGTGTTGTCTCTAGATAATTTTTCACTATTACAAATAACACTGTGAACAGCAACCCAAGGCATAAAAGTTTTTCCATAGGAGGATTACTTCCTTAGGACTGAGTTCCACAAGTGGAATTTCTGAGTCAAAGCACTTGATAGTTGTGCAGGCTCTTGGCACATATGTTAATGCTGAATGGCTTGTAATGGGGACTCCATACTTTCAACAGAATTATGCAAGGATATCCTTTTTAGTATTCTCTCTTTAGTATTTTTAGTATTTAATATTAGAGGCTTAATTCTAAACCTCGAAATGAGGCTTTCTAAATGGTCCTGGTGGCTGTTGATTTGTGCCTGCATTTTTAAGTTCTGACGAGTTTATCTCAGTAGGAGTTTCATACTGTAGGGGGCAGTGGGGGATCAGTAAGTGGCTGTCCTTTTCCAGAGAGGGATGTTAAGGTCGGCCAAGGGAAAGAGCTCTGCATAGGGATGATTAATTGCGAACACAGAACTCTTCAGATATATATTAATTATAAATTACGGATACAAATACAAAACTAGTGGGTGAATTGCAAAGAATAAAATAGGTCATTCCTTTTTAAACAGCAAAGAAACACATTTTCTATTAATCTGAAGTGAGTATGAATAAATATATGAGTTTTTCTGCACGTTTCAGGTACGTAGATATATGTACCCAGAAATATTTTGAAATAATAGTGATTGGAACACTTATTTCTGCATATATACCCTTTAAATAAGTTTTTTTATATATTAAGTAATTTATTATTATGCTCCCAACACTCAGTGGTATAATTTTCTCAGTTTTAAAAGGCACAAAGTTCGAGAAGGATTAGCAAGTAGATCAACTTCCAAGCCTAAAGAGTTATTGTCATCAGCGGCTAGAGCATAGCACTTTCTAAGAGGAAGAATGGCATATTTACTACATTTATCAAAATAAGGGAGCTCTGAGCAAATAAATATGCTTTTATAGGTGTTCCATAAAAGGGAAGACAAACTAATTTGCTGGTCAGAGCTCCCGGAGCTGGATATTCAAGCAGAAAGAGAAAGAGTTGGTTTAAAGGACCCTTTGGAGAAAAGTACTCAGGCAGCTGGATTCACTTGAACCAGAAGTCTTGATATCAGAGTAAATATTCTGCATTTTAGCCTTTGAAGTGTCTGTTAACTTGTCCTGAATTTGCTGTCTATGGAATAAAATGGTTCAGGCAAGAAAAAAAAAAAAAAGCCTGGTAGGTAGACACAAATTACTGTTTATAAACTGTTGGCTTCTCTGCTGCAGAGAATCTCCTGTAGCCACTTCAAGGACAGGAGCCCTCACCTGCTTCTTTGAGCAAAATCTCCTGCAGCAAACAGGTGGCAAACAGAAGGGAAATGGACAGGTCTGACGGAGGGATTCTCAGCCACCCTGTTGGCTCACCCTAAGCAATCTCATCAATTGGTTATCAACATGTATCTCTGTAGTTTAGAAAATATCAGAAATTGATAAAGGCAACAGTGCGCATCCAGGATATCTGTGCAGCAAATTTCCAGGTTTGCACGTTTCTGAGATTACTCATGAGGTCTTAGATTGTAAGAGCACAGAACTAATACACTGACACTTTAAGAACTAGCTCTTTATCGAGCCCAGTTCTCTACCCGGTTTTCTATGCAGAAAGAATTCTGTTCTTCCCAAATGCTCAGGAGGGTGTTGATGTTAAACGCTGGAAGGATTTGTCAAGGGCTGCCTCCACTCAGAATCACAAACTTTTAGAAGGGAAGGGAATCTTAAAGGTTCTTTCCACCACCTGCATTTTCAGATTAGAAAACCACGGACCAGGGGTGATGCCAGACATTGTGAGAATCACAGAGTTAGCAACAAAGCTGGCAAAAGAACGTATCTTCTGACAGAGAGAGCTTCCCACTTTGTTTTCGTCTGAAACTTAAGGCTATGAGAGGGTTAATAACACCATATCACAATTCAACAGTCCCATAAAATGTGGAAGGAAAGAATTGCCTATAATTTTTCTCCCAGAATGAAGAATAAGGAAGTCTGTTGATCTGTTTTTAGGTTACACAGTCTAGCAAACACACAAACACATGTGCGCACGAGCACGTGCGCATGTGCGCGCGCGCGCACACACACACACACACACACACACACACACACACACACGCTAATGTGAAATTTTGAGGCAAAGCCAATGGGTTGGTCACTGCTCTGAATAACAGGATAAGGTAATAGCTGGAGAGGGCACTGGTCGGTTCTGGCCATCATACATTTCACCCAGCACCAGTGGCCAAGACGTGGTAGGTATTTAGCAATGGTAGTGCCCCAAATCTCAGGCTGCTATCAGTATTGGGGTTTTTTTCTCTTTCATTTTAACATCCGTGTAATGGAGACAGTGGTAGGGAAGTATTATGGAAAGCACACTGAGCCAGTCTTGATGGATGGGCCTTGGAAATATAATTTAACCTCCCTGGCCCTCAGTTTCCCCAAATGATCTCCTAGACTTTTTCCAGCTCTAAAGTGTCATGTCTCCCCATCAGAGGGGCTTTGTGAAGACTGACCTGTTTACAAACCTCTCTGAGATCCCTTATTGTGGAAATTCCAACAGTATCAAAAGAAATACAGATACAAAATTTTCAATGACATTTGAAAAGTGTTTAATAGTCAGATGATATATATCTTTGAAAATAGTGTTGTTTTTAGGTGATTTTGAAAAGTTGGCCTGACCCTGTGCTAGCCTGTTTCTAAAAGCCTGGGTTCATAGGTTGGCTTTGTCTTCTATCCACTGCCTATGGAGGAAGAACAACATGACGTTAGCACAAAAGTGTGGTGACCCTTTTGTTCTGATGTCCTCCTTTCAGTTCATTTTAAAACACTGGCTCTTTCTTCAAGGTGAATTCTTTCCCCTAGAATCCACCAATCCTAGAATTACAACCTCTCTCCCTTTTCTTCCTTCTTCCATTTAATAAACACGATGTTTCTCCATGGTACTAGAACTGCTATTACTTCAATTTCCCCTAATAATATCACCCCAAGAAATATGGTACAACCAAAGAAAAGCGCTGAAGATGAAAATATATAAGAGAAAATGTCAAGGTGATTCTAAAAACAGGCTGATGGAAAGAGTACTGCAGAAATATTTACTCTCTGGGAGGAAGATAATTTAGAAATAAGTACTAAGGAAAGATTTGATTTTCTGGAACAAAGAAATTTTGGAAGGATCAGGAAGAGTAATATAGAGTAGCATAAACAAAGGATAAAACTTGGGAGTGGAAAAATTAGAAAAAGAAGTAGACAATGTACAGCCCAGAGCAGGAGGACTGGAGAGTGAATGCTGACAGGGAAGCTGCTTGTGAATGCAAAAGTCGTTTAAGGTCAATAGTCGATCAGCAGAGCAGAAAGGGATCTCAGCCTCTCTCAGCATATAGGCCAGATCTTTAACTACCTTCTGTAGGAACTCTGCCATCATCTTTGGCTATCCAGAGTTTCATCATTTTGATGGCCCACATTTTGTCTCCATCCAGAATCTTCCTTGCTGCAATGAAATCTAGTTGCTTTTTGTTATACTTTTCAGGACTTGAGAACAACAGCCAAAAATTCATTTACATCAAAGTAGGACTCCCTTTCCAGAATGATATGTAAACAATAAACAAAACAAGAAGAACTAGAGACAACAATGAACTTGAAAAAGTAGTCAGTCTGAATACTTAATTTTCAAAAACACTCCTTCATAAGAATTCCTAAATGGTTTCAGTAGATTTTTGGTATGTTTTTCTAAATCCTTCTGATTCGTTCGTATCATTTAAAATAGATATTAGGGGGGGCGCCTGGGTGGCGCAGTCGGTTAAGCGTCCGACTTCAGCCAGGTCACGATCTTGCGGTCCGTGAGTTCGAGCCCCGCATCAGGCTCTGGGCTGATGGCTCAGAGCCTGGAGCCTGTTTCCGATTCTGTGTCTCCCTCTCTCTCTGCCCCTCCCCCGTTCATGCTCTGTCTCTCTCTGTCCCAAAAATAAATAAACGTTGAAAAAAAAAAATTAAAAAAAAATAAATAAAAAAAAAATAAAATAGATATTAGGGGCGCCTGGGTGGCGCAGTCGGTTAAGCGTCCGACTTCAGCCAGGTCACGATCTCGCGGTCCATGAGTTCGAGCCCCGCGTCAGGCTCTGGGCTGATGGCTCAGAGCCTGGAGCCTGTTTCCGATTCTGTGTCTCCCTCTCTCTCTGCCCCTCCCCCGTTCATGCTCTGTCTCTCTCTGTCCCAAAAATAAATAAACGTTGAAAAAAAATTTTAAAATAGATATTAATATTTTTAAAATTCTCGATTCTTTTTTTATTTTTATTTTTAAATTTCATTTTATTATTATTTTCTTGAGAGAGAGAGATAGAGCACATGCAAGTGAATGATGGGCAGAGGGAGAGGAATGGAGAGAGAGAATCCCAAACAGGCGCCGTAAGCAGCATGGAGCCCAACACAGGTCTCGAGCTCATGACTCTGAGTTCATGATCTGAGCTGAAATCAAGACTTGAACGTTTAACCAATCGAGCCACCCAGATGCCCCCCCAATTCTTGTTTTTTAATTGAATTAATTTTTAATTAACCTACAATGTTATTTTAAGTGTACAACATAGTGATTTGACAATTAAGTGTAGTCACCATCTGTCACCATACAACGTTATTACAATTTTATTGGCTGTATTCCCTATGCTGTACGTTTCATCTTCGTGACTTATTTTATAACTGGAAGTTTGAACTTCTTAATCTTCATCTTTTTCACCTGTTGAACCACCCTTCTCCCCTCTGGCAACCACCAGTTTTTTCTCTAAATAGATACTAGTATCCTATCTAATGCATGACATGAAGGAAGAATTTTACACACAGTAAATTTCATAATCAAGTTGACTTTTTCCATGTAGCAGAAGATTGCTAACTCATATTCAGTTTGTAACAAACTATGATTTTCCAGATCTGATATCTCTAGTTTCAGCTGCTCCCTTATACCTCAATGGTTGGCTTTTTGTCCCTGCAAATTTTATTCTAGTTTTAGTGTTGAAATGTTTTAATTGATTAAGAACATTTAGGTGCTTCTGTCTTCCAGAGTATTAAAACCCACTTAATTTAAGGAAGGCTACAGCTTTTTTTTTTTTTTAATTTTTTTTTTCAACGTTTATTTTATTTTTGGGACAGAGAGAGACAGCACGAACGGGGGAGGGGCAGAGAGAGAGGGAGACACAGAATCAGAAACAGGCTCCAGGCTCTGAGCCATCAGCCCAGAGCCCGACGCGGGGCTCGAACTCACGGACCGCGAGATCGTGACCTGGCTGAAGTCGGACGCTTAACCGACTGCGCCACCCAGGCGCCCCAAGGCTACAGCTTTTGTAATCACCTTCACACTTTTTTTTTTACAAAAGCCACTCATAGGAAATCTTGATAGATTGGTTTCCAAGACCAGTCTGAGTGTAATACCACACAAACTCTTAAACTCTTCAACTGATTGTTTAGCCATCCTATAGAAGAGTGAAGGCTGGACTTCCCAATTGTAGGAAGCAATCAATAGTGATTTTTTTTTTTTAATTTTTTTTTCAACGTTTATTTATTTTTGGGACAGAGAGAGACAGAGCATGAACGGGGGAGGGGCAGAGAGAGAGGGAGACACAGAATCAGAAACAGGCTCCAGGCTCCGAGCCATCAGCCCAGAGCCCGACGCGGGGCTCGAACTCACGGACCGCGAGATCGTGACCTGGCTGAAGTCGGATGCTTAACCGACTGCGCCACCCAGGCGCCCTCAATAGTGATTTTGACATAAAGGTAGACTCTCTATTGCTTCCTGCCCTTTCTTTTGAGGAAGGATGTCAATTGAGGAAGCACTATTTGTTTCTTGTGACCCTATGTTGATATCTAGGTTATTCTTCAAGGTGTGAGAGTCATAAAAGCAGATACTGATGTTAACAGATCTATAATTTCCAAAGCCATCCTTTTTTTCTTTTTTGCAAAGAAAAAAAATACAGGAGACTCATTTCTCAGTACCTTTTAGTTTCCACACATTCATACAAGTCACGAGTTGGATCATATTGGTCCTGCTGATTTGTGTACATCTGGTTTTCCCATCGGCCTATTTCCTTTCCTCTTTATGTAGCCTGTGGCCTTCTGTCACAATTGGACAGAAACTGCACCAAAACCAGCTCACTGATACCTCCTTAAAAACAATCAAACAGAAGATGTTAAAAGCTTGATCCTTTTCCCCTTCAGTGTACTGGTCTTCTTTGATCATCTCTGTGTGTGTGTGTGTGTGTGTGTGTGTGTGTGTGTGTGTAGGGCTTTGAAATTATTTTTATTAAATGAAGTTGGACAATTAAAATAGATTGGTAAATAGTTACAGTCTCTTCATTTAGGACTTATATATAATCAAATAATCAAATAGAGGAGATACGGAATCAAATATCACGTGTTTTAATGTAGATGGTACAATGAAGGCATTGTGAGTCAGTAATTCAAATTTTAATTGGAAAGCTAGTAACATATTTACAAGTGCAGAAGTTTTATAAAGTGACAGTAGAGTCACAAAGATTACTTTAATGGTGCTATTTTGAACTAAGGAATCTAACGGTTTATAAATTTGCTGGAAATTAGCTTGGCAACTTTTTTCTATTGAACTATAGTTGACACACTGTGTTACATTATTTTCAGGTGTACAACATAGTGATTCGACAAGTGTGTGTGTTTTGCCATGTTCACCACAAGTGTAGCTACCAGCTGTCACCATAAAACGCCATTACAATACCATTGATTATATTCCATATGCTGTATGTTTTATTCCTGTAACGTATCCACTCTATAACTGGAAGCCTGGATCTCCCATTCCCCTCCCCTTTGGCAATTTTCAGATATGCTCCCCAAAAAATGCTACTTCATGGTAGCAGGCAACAGAACTAAGGTGACACTGTCGGGGGTAGTAATAGTTGTGAAGAGAGGGTGAAGATACAAAAATAACTCCTTTGATGTGTCCCCCAGCTTTATTTATTGGTTTTGGCTTTATAGTCTCATCTCTCCTTAAAGATCTGATGTTTAGTCTAAAAGGATGGGACTCCTCTTTCCTTGCATATCTTTCATTCTGTCGTTAAATGTTCCTTTAATTCAGATTTCTTCTTTGTCCCCTTCAATCCATCAGAGAACTCTGTTGGTTTGTTTTGGTTTTTGTTTTTAACTACTGTGACCATGGGTTAGATACTTTTCTTCCCAAGTCTTTTTTTGCATGCATACTGCCCTTCCTCCCAAAGTGAAGCCAATTAAACTACCTTAAACACTTACATTTTAAATTTAGTAATAGTATAATTTAGCTTAACGAGAGAGAGGAGTAAATACCAATCTTAGATAATGTAGATAATGGGATAACGGCTTCCTAGCCTTTACTAAGTGAATATATTTTCTACTTATGTTTTTAATCGTTTGCTGGAGGTCTTTTTCCCCCTGAACTATTTTTTAAAGCACACAAGCTACACAATTAAGTAAAAACTTAACTGGCTTTGATTAAATTGCTTTGCACAAGTGAGTGTCTATTGGATTGGGGAGAAATATTTATTTATCCTTTTAAGCTTTCCAAAAATCCTGCCTGTTAATGTACCCACACCCAAGTTCAGGGGCCCGAAGAGTTCAAGGCTGACAGTAGCTGTGAAAAGTTTCATAGCCTTTTAAGAAAGTTCAACAGCTATGTTTGGGGAAGAAATATATGTATTATGCAAGACTGCTAGCTAATACAGAGATTGTTACATATGGAATTCATAAAGGTCCAATTACAGGACCATCACTGTTTGCCATGGTTTTAACTTATGTAAGTTATTGATTATACTTTCATGAGATCATAATCAAAAGGTTATTCTTTGGTAATGGTGTGTTAGAAGAGCTTTATCCTGAACTTCAAAGCCATCCTCTGAGCCCCAAGAACAAAGGCTGAGAAGTTTGAACCAGGGCCAGAATCAGTCTGTATGAGTTAACGATGTTCCAGACCATCCGGGAGCCGAATCAACCCATCCACGTGCATGAACTTTCTCTCATCACATCAAATCAACAGTCATCACTAAAAGATGACAGTTGATCCAGCTTTAATGTGCTTTTTTTTTTTCTTTAATGACTCAGCTTGACTAACTATGGTGTCTGCTCACATCCGCCTCATTACCCATTTATTTTAACTGTAAAGTACTGTCGTTCACTATTGTGCTCTCTGGAGAGAGTCATGGTCATTAACTAGGTTTACATCTAGGAAGGGAAATTGAAAGTCCCAAGGAATTTACAGCAAATAATTCTTAGAAATGAGAAAGCTAATGCATAACATATAATAATTAAAAAGACATAGAGGAGGGCTCACATTTGTGCTAATATTCCGGCATATGTTAAGTGGGCAAAATAGAAAGACAGTGAGGTTACCAACGGAAATATGCTGCCTCCTCTTTGGTTCCTACCTAAGATCCTTATGTAAGGACCCGAGGCTTAAAACTATGACACCAAATAAGCAAAATGCCACCGTGTGCGATCACATTGTGCAGTCTTTACGGATTCTCACAGCAGCCCCTGTAAACCTACTGTGTAGGTGACTTTCTCCCTGGGCCTTTGGATGACTCCTCAGGCAGATCCTGGACTTTCTCTAGTTAGCCAACGATAATAAAATGCCTTCTGATTACTTTAGTGCTAAGATTATTCTTATATCAGTAATTAAAATATCCACTGCTCTGTAGTTAAAATTCCAGACTGTGTTCAGAGTTAAAACCCCTCCCCTCCCTTAGCTGCAGCCTGGAAGGCACCATGATTGACTCTTCTCCAACTCCTCTAGGGCTGAAAGGCTAGGGGGCCGGTGGGGGGATGGGGGAAACAGAGACAAGAGATAAGAGACAGGGCTTTGGTGTCGCGTACAGTTTCCTGTGGCCCCAGAGGATGTTTAGAGCTGATCTTGTTACTGTGGGCACTTTCTGGGGTTCCTCCACTGGGAGCATTGGATTCCTTTGCCTGTGATGGAGGGCTGCTTCCCGTCCCGCTGGATGCTGAAAAACACACTGCCCTGCCCGCTCTGGTCCTGCCACACTGGCCTCCTTCTCTTTTCTGAATGTGCCAGGTACCTTCCCACCTGAGGGGCTTGGTACCATGATTCTTTCTGCTGGTGTGCACTTCCTTCAGATGTGCTCAATCTGTTCGGTTATTTACAAGTTTTCCAACACTCATATTTACTCACTTGTATTGATATAAAAAGTTTTCTGGCAAAGACAGCAACGGAGAGTATGTGGTTTTAAAAGTACTGGTTTAAATCAGTAGTACATATTACCTGTATTGTGTAGCACAGCGTTAGGCAAGGTGAGGGTTGCAGAAGAGGTCTCAGTCTCTCTCTTTGAGAAACTCTAATAATAATACTCTTGACCTGAACTTACTAAAGCAAATAAGAGTATTTACTCCTGTTTAAATTAAACTCAATGGGGCGCCTGGGTGGCGCAGTCGGTTAGGCGTCCGACTTCAGCCAGGTCACGATCTCGCGGTCCGTGAGTTCGAGCCCCGCGAGTTCGAGCCCCGCATCAGGCTCTGGGCTGAGGGCTCAGAGCCTGGAGCCTGTTTCCGATTCTGTGTCTCCCTCTCTCTCTGCCCCTCCCCCGTTCATGCTCTGTCTCTCTCTGTCCCAAAAATGAATAAACGTTAAAAAAAATTAAACTCAATGTTTTATCTCATACAACCAACTTCTTGTATTAATATCTGAGTAGAAAGAAATCATGTAATCGGTAAAATTATGGTTAAATTATACTGTGCTTATATTTGCAAAACACATTTGATTTTCCTAGATCTTGCCTTTTACCCTACAGATCAATCTCAGCCAACAGCTCTGACCCTGGCAAAGATTTTAAAGTAAATTAATTCTAATTAATTAATAACAAAAATGTTACCAAATTGAAACATGAACAGAAGAATGTCATTATGTTAGCTGAACTTTCTTCTTTCTTTCTTTGACACATCCAATTTATTTATCCAATGTCTCCATTTATTGAGCCCTTTCAATGCTACAGGCTCTGCTCCAGGTACTGAAAATACAGCAGTGAACACAAGAGAGTGATGGCCCTTGTTTGTTTTTTTTTTAATTTTTTTTTTCAACGTTTATTTATTTTTGGGACAGAGAGAGACAGAGCATGAACGGGGGAGGGGCAGAGAGGGAGGGAGACACAGAATCAGAAACAGGCTCCAGGCTCTGAGCCATCAGCCCAGAGCCTGACGCGGGGCTCGAACTCACGCACCGCGAGATCGTGACCTGGCTGAAGTTGGACACTTAACCGACTGCGCCACCCAGGCGCCCCGAGAGTGATGGCCCTTGTAAAGCTTAGGAGGAGATATGTAATTTGTTAAATGTTTAAATGGACATATATCAAGTGATAATAAGTCCTAGTGAAAAACATAAAGCGGAGAATAAGAATATGCATGGTGGGGGCTGCTGTGTCAGAGAGGATGGTCAGGCAAGGCTGCTTGGATGAGATGACATTTTACTAGAAAGGAATAAAATTTAAAAGGGGGTAAGCTATGTGGCTGTCTGGGGGAAAAGCGCCCCAGCAGAAGGCATAGTTAGTGCCAGGTCCCTCCGACGGGAGTGCACCTGGCACATTAAGAAGCAGCAAGGAAACCAGCATGGCAGGACCAGAGTGAGCAGGGAGCTACAGCTAAAGAGCATGCAGCCCGGGGGGAAGCATCACTGTATCACTTGCGATGTGTTATTGTCTATGAATTAAAGCTTATTCATTCAATGCAAATGCCAGTATTCACTGTTTTTCTTTATTAAAAAGCTTTTTATTGAGGTGCCTGGGTAGTTCAGTCTGTTAAGCAACCCGACTCTTGATTTCGGCTCAGGTCATGATCTCACGGTTCATAAGTTTGAGCCCCACGTCGGGCTCTGCACTGACAGCCTGGAGTCTGGTTGGCATTCTCTCCCTCTCTCCCTCTGACTCTCTCCCCTCGTTCTCTCTCTCTCTCTCTCAAAATAAATAAACTTAAAAAAAAGCATTTTATTATGGAGAATTTCAAGCATATACAAATATTGAGAGAATAGAAAAATGAGCAGCCATTTAGCCATCACCCAGATTCAAGAATCATTAATTCATGGCCATCCATGTTTTTTTTTTTTTTTTTTTTTTTTTTTTTAAATTTTTTTTCAACGTTTATTTATTTTTGGGACAGAGAGAGACAGAGCATGAACGGGGGAGGGGCAGAGAGAGAGGGAGACACAGAATCGGAAACAGGCTCCAGGCTCTGAGCCATCAGCCCAGAGCCCGACGCGGGGCTCGAACTCGCGGACCGCGAGATCGTGACCTGGCTGAAGTCGGACGCTTAACCGACTGCGCCACCCAGGCGCCCCATGGTCATCCATGTTTTATCTATACTCCCTACCCATGTCCCCCTCCCATAGTATATTTTGAAATAATCTCAGGTGTCATGTAATTTTATCTATTAATATTTTAGTATGCATCTATAAAAGATAAAAAAAAAAGTTTTTTTAAAAACCCCCAAACCATTAAAAATAATTCTTTAATATCATCAAATATCTGGTTAGTGTTTAAATTTCCAACTATTGCCCATACATTTTTAAAGGTTCGTTTATTTGAATGAGAATCCAAGAAAGGTGCACACCCTGTGCCCACTAATCTTTAGGTTTCCCTTCCATCTCTTTCTTTCCTTATTCCTTCAAATTTTTGTTGAGGACCCATAGTGTCCCATAGCCTGGATTTCATTGATTATATCTTTGTGGTGTAGTTTTACTTATTCTTCTATCCTGTAAATTCCCTGTAGAATCATAGTCAATAAGACATTTCTAATTTGTTTTAAAGCTAAAGAAATACGGCAATTCCAATTTTACCTATTTATGCTAACCTCACCTGTAAGCCCACAGCTGCACTAAACAGAAAAGGAAAATATTTTTTTAGACTATTTTCACAGCCCCTTGTTCCTTATGAACTCTACTCCTAGGCCCACAGCACATAGCTGATTCCTTCAGGACCCATGGGAACCCCCTTGATCACATTCCTCTAGCCCCAAACACTCAGAAATCCCCAGAATGTTCCTTTCTACGTGTGGATTCTTCCACTGTCTAGAAACTCCCACTAGCATGCGCCAGCAATAAGAGAATTGTGTATTGATCCTGTTAAGGATGACTACCATTTGTTGAAAGCTTCCCATGTGTCAACATTGGTTACCTACTCCAGCCATGACTTACTTTCATCTTGCAAAAACACCATAGAGTAGGTGCTGGCCCCACTTCAGTTCCTCAAGCTTGCCAAAGTCCTGCCAGAGCTTACGCACCTGATCTTACCTCTGCCAAAACTGTTGCCCCCTGTCACCTGTTTAACATCTGTCCCATAAGCAGATATCAGTTCTGCCATTCTTTCGCAGGCAAGCCTTTCTTGACAACTAGGCAAGCTGAGCCTAATTACATATTCCCAAAATGCTACATGCTTCTCCCCTAAAGCATCCTATCACGGTCTTAATTTTTTTAGTTATTTGGTTAATGACCAACTCCCTTTCAGTCTGCTAGCTCCATAAGCATAAATACTAGATCTGTTTTTGGTCTCCCTTGGCATTGTAGGTGTATACAATGTCTGTTGCCTGACACACTCAATAGATAAGAGGCTAGGACTATGCCCAAGACCAACTGGTAAGTAATGGAATGAGAATTCAAGCCAAGTTGGTCTTACTGTAGCCCAGACTTCACCCATATTCACCCCAGCCTGTGGATGTTGTTATTTTGGACTGTTAGCAGTCTCCACGGAGAGCCAGCTTGGGACCAGCTTGAGTCTCCTTGTGCATGGCCCCGTTATCTCCTATTTCCTGCTGACTTGTGATTGGGATGCCAGTGTCTACCTCTCTCAATCAAGGGTTCACAAGTATACTTGGGCTTCTGTTTCATTTAAAGTCAGAAGTTTCCTGACTGGGAATGGACATGGTAAGATGTGATTTACCTATTTTTTTAGGGTATGAATAGTTTGACTCAAAGCTTGAATTTATTTTTTATAACAAGCTTTTATGCCACCAAAACTGTTAGTCACTGGGGATTCAAATAAAAATAGACAAAGTCCCTTCCATAGAGGAGAATTTAATGGGGAAGACAAGTAAATGGATTGTTACTGTAAGTACAATAGTAAAGATAAGGGGCAAAGTGCAGGAAAGAAGAATCTGGGATGGGAAAGTTTTACCAAAGAGATGATATTTCACCTGTGCCTGGAGAGGTAAGTCAAAGTTTGCGTGGTGGACAAGAGAAGGGAGTGGACATTCCGGGCATAGAGTAGGGAGCAGGATTCAGGAGAGAGCATGGCAGTTCAGTGGACTTAAGGCTTACTGGACCTAAGATTGGACTCAAAGTTTGCTGGAACTAAGATGTGAGAGAAGAGGCCGGTGGTCAGAGCCATATGTAAAGCTGTCGCTAAACTCTTCCTCGTGATTAGAAACTATTAAGAGTTTCACATGGGAATAGTGGTGTGGCCCAGTTGGCATTTATGAGGAAAAAATGGATGATAGTATAGCCTGGAAGGCATAAATCCAGATAGCATGAGTTAATGGGGAGATAGGTTAGGGGACAATTACGGGAGCCTATGTGAGAAATGCCTGAATTTTGGTAGTAACAGTGGGAAGGAAAAGAAGGGAACAGATTTGAGAAATCAGGGATAGTTTGTGGAGATGCCTGGTCAGAAAAAAAGTTAGGGGTATAGAAAGACTGCCAAGTTTGTTCCTTGGGTAATCAGGTATACCGTGCTATCTAAAGAAATGTGAGTGCACAGGTTCATCAGGAAGGTGATGAGTTTGGTTCAAATAAATTAGGCCCAAGGAGAGATGTCTGGTAGACAGCTGCCAACATAAACTGAGAGCTAAGAAGAAGCATGGAAAGTGGAGATAAAAATCTGGAGGTCATTGAAATGGCGGTATAAAGTCACAGAAATAGATAAAATACTTCAAGGAGAGAGCAGAAGCAAGAAGAGGAGAGCAGGAGTTGTTTCCTGGAAACATCAACATTTTAAGGCAGTGGCTCTTAACCATTTTTTTTTTCTTTTTGAATCATGGACTCCTTTAAGAATGTGAGGAGAGCCAGGGTCTGCTGTGCCCAGAAAAACAGTCACATATATATGAACACATAAGCTATGGTGTGTGGGCCCACCTTCAGAACTCTTTTTCCAGGTGCCATTATAGAAAGAGAAGCCTGGGAAGACCATTACAGAAAGATAGACAGGAGGAAAGGAGGAGTTCATGGACACTGTTGCTGATATAGGACAGAGAGAGAGAGAGAGAGGGAAGTTGATTATAATAAAAATTTTCAGAGAATACAGGAGAGATTAAGATGGAAAGTGCTCGTTGGCTGTAACAACCTGGAGGCCATCTGTGACCTTTTATGAAGACATTTTAATAGCGATGAGGGCACCAGCCTTACCTCAGTGAGCCAAAGACTGATGAGCAGGAACACTGCAGCCATGAGTATAGACTCCTCCGGAAGCATGGTGCTGACAGGAAGGAAGAAAGAGAGCCTCGTGGCGACAGGGTTGGGTTTTAACCTTTTAGTCCTATTAATATACATGAGGGACGATGGCATTATTGATAGAGCCAATCTCAGAGGATATGGGAAGGAAGCTGACTGAATGTGGATGTGGGCTATTTGTAGGTGGATGGAAGAAAAGTTGAGAGAATTCATGTGTAGCCATTTCTGTTTCCTTTGTGAGTATGATCCAGTCATCAGTCGAGCAATGATAGCAGGGATGGGGCAGAGGACTTTGGGGGAAACTATGGAATTGGTGTGTGGGGGGAAGGAAAAGACCAGGCATGTTTAAAAGAATTGCTCAGGGGTGTCAGGGGGCAACTGAAGTTGGCCCCATAGATTTAGCCAGTCCTCAGATTATGGATTTTCATCATCAGTGTTCTCCAAGAAATTGCTTCAGCTCTGCCTCAGTTTCCCATTTTCTTATAAAGGATGAATAATGCATGTCTTAGTAACAGTTTTAAAATAGCAAGTATCTAGAGGAACTTAGAAGATTAAAAAGGATGATTACGCTGCATGTTCTAGGCAATGGCTTTTCCTGAAGTATAAAAATAAATTTATAGTGATGACTGCTATTTGAATCTTTTGCTAGTAACACTAGTTCCCTAAAATCTAAAACTAAAATTACAGACTTTTTTTTTTCTCTATTTGGTTTCTAGATAGAAACAGAGAAACTGGTCATCGGAGGTATCTTGTAACATAGTATCCTGATATATGAAATTGTGATTATATGGACAAAGAAGTCAAATTAAGGCATATCTCTTATTTACCAAATAGTTTAATGCATTTTTTTCAAAACATAAAGTCAAGAAGGAAAGTCTTTTTTTTTCTGGCTTTTATCAAGACGTAAGTTAACACTGTCCATGTGGTTTCAATAAAAGTATATTAAAGAATTGTAGAAAACTACCTGAAGCTAAAACTAAGACAAACATGACCTAATGGTAAATATTTTTAAAGTCATCACTGAGAACATCTACTGATATTTCTAAGTCAGTTAAAGATTTCCGAATACTTTTTATGGTGGAATAAAATAAATACACATCCCCGGAGATAACTCTACATTAAAAAGAACACCGAAAGAAATGGGACATCAGTCTTGCCACTTTCAAGCTACTTATAGGTGCTACACAAATTTATTTCTACATTTTATAGAATTCATTCTGTCCTAAAAAAATGTGATATACTGAAGGTACACTATTGTATGAATTGCATGAAGGTGAGAACAAGGGAATGAGATACTGATGAAGAATAAATGTACTCCATGATGTGTGAGGATAATCGCTCAGTTTTTAAATTATTATCAAAGAAATAGCTCTTAGCCAATTCTCTCTCCACCCACCCACCCCCCCTATAAACAAATACCCAATGACTGCTTCTGAAGCTTTAAGAAAAGAAATATTCAAATGTACATCGTGAGATGAGAAGAAAAAAAACAGAGAAAGTACTCCTTTTCTTTTTTCAGAGCTGAAATCTCCCTCTCGTCTCCTCTAGAGCATTCAAACCGCTGCCTCCTGAGCCCTTCCATGTTCTCCAATAATTACCATCCTAGCCAGGGGAAGCGTGTGGCTGTGCTCCCGAGGTTTCTCTTCCCACACCTCCTGTTTGGCCTGGCCCTGGTCCATTGGGTGCCAGCTGTACCCCTTAGAACAAAGTTTTCTTTCCCCAGTCCCATTCCTTACCCCACCTGATAGTGCCCAATACTGGCCTTCTCAGTGTCCAATTTGGGGGTTGCCATTGACCCATAACTTTGCAGATGTTTGGATTAGGGCAGGCTCACTGGGAGGAGGAGGTCCTTGTCCCAGAAGCCTTGAGGAATAAAGAGGAATGAAGCCTTCGGTAGCCTCACTGCTGCCTACGTTGCCCCTCCCGTGGAAAATTTTGGCAATCTGGTGAAGGGGGCTGTATTTTTAGAGCCCGTTTTGTCTGCATACTGCATCCTTTTTCTTGGTCTTTAGAAGAGAAAAACCTCTTTTCCATTCCCCAATGCTTTGCTTTTCTGCTTTCTTGTTCCCCCTCCCTCAAAAAATAAACATTAAAAACCCCTCGCTTTTGGTTTTATCCAACACAAAACAGCAATATAGTGCTCTATGACATTGGTTTTCTATCTTCAGGAATCTTAAAAGAGAGCGACTAGCCAGTGATTTGTCAGATAGCCAGGTCTGTTTCTGGTTTGCATGAGCAATGGTGATTCCAAACCAGAGGAGGAAAAGATGGAAAATGTCTTAGATATTTCAGATTCATGTGAAGCCAAACCCTGTGATCTCCTGCCAGTTTTAGTTTACAAAACTTTCATGGTCCCGGATGTGTTTACTTGGACTTTAAGTTTGAATATTGCCATTATATTCCAATAGCTTTACTCCCTCAACCCAGCTCACTAACTGTGGTCGATGGCAGTGTATATAAAAATGATTACTGGAACAGAAGAACTAGGCTGATTGAAATTCTCTAAGCAATGTTCATTTCGTTATCAATTAAGCCAAGACCAGTGAGATAATTAAATAACTACTCTGCATGGGGAGGAGCTTTTTCTTTTGGTTTTGAAACAAGTTTTTCTTAGAGCCAGTTTCAAAAGACTTCAGGAAAAAAGTCTTTGTTGACATTTCACACTTTCTCAGTGACATTGTAATTGCATATTGTAATTAGACAAGGCAAAATTTATATAAATTTATACAATCTTACAAAATGTATAAACTTAAAATTATGTGAATTACATATAATTAAAATGATATATATGTAACTTATAGAAGAGATCCGGTCTCTTCTGGAAACATGAACCAGAAGAGCATTGGACAACATCATGTGTCATAACTGGACCTTGTCTACACTATCTGCCTATATTTATTCTGGGAGCCTCATTGCCAAGGTTTTGTCCCTAAACAAGCATAAAACAGTTACAAATTACACAGAGATTGGTTGGATATCAAATGGCAATGTTTGTTTGATTGCTCTTTTTTTCAAACATGTTCTCTATTCTCTACATATGCTGCAGCGACTGACCACACAGCCAAGTAAAAGGGAATCTTTTGACCCATAAAAGTAATTTAGCAATTACTGAAACAGAAAAGCTGATTCCTGTCAGTAAAATCAGAGGCTCATGCCCCTTCACCAAAGCAGTGTGCTCTGGAATGCACTGGGCTTACACATCTGGATGCTTCTCAGTAGGTCATTCATTCATTCAGCAAATATTCATTAAATACCTGGTGTGCCCAAGGCTGAGTGAATCTGTAGTAGTGTTGGGGGAAAGATAGAATCCCATCCTTAACCACAAAGAATCCAAACTGTACATGAACATCCATGATCTCCACGTGGGAAAAGTTTAACAATGACACAGGACAGTGTATGTTTAAGGGCTATGCTAGTTTGGGTCCTATTACCAGTCAGTGCAGGCGAAAACACTGGAATAGAAGTATGGCTTTGGTAATGTTTAGAGCACATCATTTGAGCCTCAGAAGAGGACCTCTGTTGGGGAGTAGTCCAAAATAAAGGAAATTTGGAGCCAGATTTTGAAGGACACTTGACAGGCTGAGGGCCCTATCCCAGAGATAAGGGGTGACAGGAAAGCATTGTGATACGGCAAAACTGATGTTTCCACTAGATATATTGGCTTATGTTATAGCAGAGGTTTTAAAAAAATTTTTTTTAACGTTTATTTATTTTTGAGACAGAGAGAGACACAGCATGAGTGGGGGAGGGGCAGAGAGAGAGGGAGACACAGAATCAGAAGCAGGCTCCAGGCTCCGATCCATCAGCCCAGAGCCCGACGCGGGGCTCGAACTCACGGACCGCGAGATCATGACCTGAGCTGAAGTCGGACGCTCAACCGACTGAGCCACCCAGGCGCCCCATAGCAGAGGTTTTAAAGAGGGAAGCAAGAAAGATACTTCAGAAAATGTTCTAATAATGCCAACATGAGTAAACAAAGGCTGGGTTAAGGAGGAAGCAGTAGGAGTGAGAGGCAGGGACAGAATCAAAAGATTATACAAGGACAAAGGACAAGACTTTGGTGTCTGGCTATTGGGAGATGAGGTAGAGACAAGAAACAATGACTCAGAGGTTCAGTACTTTTGTTATTGGAAAAATGATAATACTGTTGACAGATACAAAGACATCGAGTCAGGAAGCTGGTTTGGGAAGATAAATGACTTAAGCTCCATGCACACAAGCATGGCCATGAGGCAGTGTGAATGGTTCACACTGAGCATCATTGCCCAAAAGGAAATAGTTCAACTTGTGAATGTGCATGAGTTTTATGATAGAATATAAAGAGAGAAGAGCGGAGGCCTGAGTCTTAGCGATTTTTACAGTCAGGAGCTGAGAGGAGAAGAGTTAATAAGGAAATGCAGGAAAATCAAGACACGGGAGAAGAATCCACAGAGTGTCACAGCATCCAAAGATAATGAGTTGTGAGTTTGAAGGATGAAATTTTGCAGGGAGGTGACAAGAGGAATGCCCAGGAAGAATGTGAGATCTGGCAATTTTTGGTCTAGACATTCAGGCGTCAGATTATTTTAAGCATTGGGCGTGTTTATTCATTTTGTTTGGGACTTTAACGTTGAACTATTTTCCTTTCATGCTTACTTTAGTAGATTTCTTCCTGCCCTTCACATACAGTGTAGGAACTATTTCAAATCCTCCTAGTAATTCTCACACTGAATGCCTGGCTAACCTGAACAAACATGCATGCTATAATAACACCAGGTTCTTGTGAGAATTCAATGAACAGTGACTGGAGTGTAGTAATCACTCAATAAAAATTATTTGTAGATTTCAAACTTTACGACATCTATATGCTTTGTATCTACAAATCGCCTGAGATTTTTTTTTAGGACAACCCTGATCCCACTATTGCTTTAGTGTTCTCTCATGAACACTTAGGTTAGCATCATGATACACGAAGTCAAAAGAGGTTTGAGAGCCATGGTTTTATGAAAAACCTTTGATTCTTAACTCAGAGGTTCCTGTAATTATTGTGCTTATTAGATTAAGTATGCACCACAAACCCATAACTTCAAAGATGATAAATCCTGGATTCTCCCTGTTCCTCCCAATGTAGTTCTCTGCTTCCTCTCTCTGAGTCCACCCAAGAAAGAGTGCCAGCGTGAAGGGCCTTCTGAGTTTATTCCATTTTGCCGCTTAAATGATGTCTTCATCCCTTCTGGAAGGAACAACCTTAATAGTCAGCCAAGTTGCTTGGAAGCAAGTTAACTTGCTCCAACACTCAACTCCTCTCTTGATAATATTTGGGTGTCTTTTATACTTCTCCATGAAAAGAAAATTTACTGCATGGCAAGCCAGGCCAGCAAGATTTTTCAGCAACTTAATTTAGAAGTGAATTATTCTCCTGAATAGGCCCATTCTTTGTTTGAGTACAAGGCGATCTTTTCATGTGTTTCTCAAATAAGCAACCTACTTACCTCTACCTGAGTTTCCATTAGTGTCATTTAATAAAACAAAATGTTCTTTTCCCTAATAGAGGTTTCATGCTCTCCAATATGCCACCTCCCTATTAGAGTTCATGCTCTGAGTTCCTTTTATCTAAGTAATAAATCTAAAATCTCTGAAACTTGTTCCCAAACTTTAAAGCGAGCTCGCTGTTCTTTGGCCTAGATGTAAGTTTTATTTGCCCCCAAATAAGTTTTTCCAGTGGAGAGGTTTGGGACCAAGACTGTTTATTATATTATAAATAAAGTAAAAACAGAAAGTCCTGTCTAGAACTGAAAATATGACATTATAAATCTATCGCTTATTTCATCAGCCATTTTAACTTTGAGGGAAATATTTTAGCTATTTAAGTTAATACTTAAGTTAAATGAGGAATATATGTCATCTCTACCACACGGTGATGATAATCTATTTGTAGAAATATTTATATGGTACTCGTGGTTTGGGTAGATCCGTTTATAATGACAAAGTGAAGCTTTGAAAGAAGTCAGTGTCAAGATCAGAGACAAAGCGTTAGTCAATTTCTTTCTTCCTTTTTTTATTGTGCAACTGCAGCTTTTTTTTGGTTAATGTTTATTTGTTTTTGAGAGAGAGCTGGAGCATGAGTGGGGGAGGAGCAGAGAGAGAGGGAGACACCGAATCCAAAGCAGACTCTAGGCTCTGAGTTGTCAGCACAGAGCTTGACGTGGGGCTTGAACCCCTGAACCGTGAGATCACGACCCCAGCCAAAGTCGGATGCTTAACCGACAGAGCCACCAGACCCCCCAGGTTGGTCAATTTCTAAGTAGTTTCCACATTAGGATTTTTAAGAAGGCAATGAAAACAGTAGATAGGCAAGCCCCTTTAAAAAATATATACCAAGTATGAAGGAAATTATATATTTCAGAAATTATAGCATCCTTATCATCTTCAGAAAGAAAGACGAACAAAAAAAAAAGCTTTCTCTAGAAAACTGCCTATTGCCAATAAAAATCCAAGCAAGAAACTGTTTTGACCAATTCCTGCCCTATGATATAGTCTTAGATTTGCAGTAGAAAAACTGATACTCACTGATTCTCAGAGAAATCAAAGGGACACCCTACAGCCTCTAGTGTGAAATTCATTATTGATAAGAATGAGAATGTTGGCTGTCCAGACAAATCCATTAAACATCATATTGAGCAGTCATGCCAATGCGAATTACAAACTAATTAGCCAGCCTACTTAACGTGGCCAAACTCAAAAGCAACAACAGGAGACCCAGTGGCTCTATGGAATTGTTTCTGGACCCTGAGTAAAACTCTCAGTTCCACATTCTTTGAACATCATCAAAAGTCTTTGAAAGACATGTTCAAAAGCTACGTTCTTAGTAAATGTTGTTTTCTTAAAGCAAGTACGCAAGCAAGAGATTTAAATCCAATTGTTACATGAGCACAGCCTACATAGAAGTCCAAAAAAAGAGTATTTCATCTGTGATCAGAGAATTATTCAAACGGAGCCAATGATTATCATCATCCACACAGAACTGAAAGCAGGATACATAATAAATGTTTGGTTTTTAAATAAATGGGTTTATTTCACTATAAAAGGCAAGGAACCCCATGTAGAAAATTTGGAAAAGAGGGAAAAGGAAAAAAATCAGTTAGCATCAATCATACACAATCATTGTTTTCATATTGATGGCTAGTCTTTCATCCTTTTTCTTAGTAACACACAAAAAAATTAACTTAGTTTTAATTATATTTTTATTAATTCTCTTTTAAAGTATATCACCCATATAGAGGTAGATTTCATTTATAAAGTGATGGAGCTCAAAGATAGAATTATGAGCAGCAAATGACGACCTGTTGAATGGTATTTCAACCAGTGGTATTTCAGCCACTGAAATGTTTCATTTTCAGCATGTTCGTGTTCTGTCCACTCAGCTCTTTTCCATCATTATATGTACTGTTACTACAAGTGTTACACGTTGGGACGTCATGTGCATTACGCAGGCGTTTGTTATGTTATCGTTGTTGTTATTACTGTACTTAATAAAGCAAATAAACCACAGTTATGAATTACAAGGGCATGTATCACTAAATCCTTTCACAATGCCAAGTAAAATATATTTTAGAACCAAATGTCAAGTGATAAACATTATCCAGTAAAGTGTAGAGGGAGGTGCAGCTGGCAGAGCCATTTAAGACACCTGGATTCAGCGGCGCCTGGGTGGCGCAGTCGGTTAAGCGTCCGACTTCAACCAGGTCACGGTCTCGCGGTGCGTGAGTTCGAGCCCCGCGTCGGGCTCTGGGCTGATGGCTCAGAGCCTGGAGCCTGTTTCCGATTCTGTGTCTCCCTCTCTCTCCGCCCCTCCCCCGTTCATGCTCTGTCTCTCTCTGTCCCAAAAATAAATAAAATGTCGAAAAAAAAGAATTTTAAGACACCTGGATTCATGAAACACTATCTGCGAAGTAGCCCACTTTTAAGAGTTGTCGGTTTACCACAAGGTCGGAAATAACGTTCTCTTTTTCAAAGGAATTCATTCCAAACTGACTTACCTTTCCTGATGACACTTCTTTCCTTCATCAGACTTGCAGTCCTCTGCCTTTCCTCCATCAGGGTAGGAATTGACTCTATCCTCAGGGCCCTCCTGGTGAATGAATTTCATAAAATTAATTCATGGAAGTTTGTTACCAAGGACTCTTCATGGTGGTCTTCTGGAACACGGCCGCAACCCAAAGAAGGGGCCACAGTGGGAATTTAGTCAACTAAGGTGCTTCTTTTGGTCCAGTGAAACCAGGAGGTGTTTTCCAACACGCTGCAAGCATAGCCAACGTCCCCATAGCAGCTGAGATCACCCCTTTGCATTATCATCCTCCTACAAAGTCCTTAACACCTAATACATTGATTCTATGACTTAGGACAAAAAATTGTGTGAATGTCTAGCAGGTATCTCTTAATACCCTCCATACTGGGAAATAAATTTTATACTGAATATAAAGAAAGGCCATATTCTTTTTTAAAGTTCTTTGTAACCCATATTCATGTAATTAATAATTTAGTTAATGAACCCATCCAAATTCTGTATATCTCTACAGATAACTGCAGAACAACTCAGCTTGCCTCTCATTTTGGCATCTACACTATTTATTGATTTTTCCTTAATCCCAAGCAAGAACACGTTGTTTCTATCACAAATCTTTTGAATAACCCAGTTGAGAATCAGTTAAGCATCAAAGCTCTCCAGTGAGATCAGACTTTGCTGGTTTCAGTGTTTCATGGATATTCAAGTAGGAGGAATTATTCTTCTCTACTAGACTTAGAGGGAAAATTTAAATGTTTAGAATGTAAAATTTTATCACTCGTTGCCGTATTGCGGCAGTGGCTTTTGCACTTTTAGGCTTTTCTCTCCATAATTAAATTGAGACATTAAATGTAATCCTGCCAAAGGGAATGGCACTGAAAAATAAATCTCAACAGCAAAATCATTAAATTTTGGACTTTAATATCTTCTTTTGCCAGTAAGTTACTGCTTTCATTTTCCCTTAGATCTTACAGCTTTCCAAATTCTGACCAAAAGACTTAAAGAATGACCCCAGAAGCCGAAGTGGATTGATTGTGTAAGGACTAACAGTTGCTTAATTGTTTTGACACGACTTGTTTCCTCAAGAGCATGTTTTTCTCAATCTTTTTAAAAGACAGCTACTAAGTAATATTAAGCGAAAAGGCTGCGTTGTGGATATTTTGGATAGATGTCATTAATGTTTTTAAAGCATCACTTCTCTCCAGAGTCTAATTCCTAGAGTTCTAAAATCCAGAAGGACGAGTTTTGCCTACACAATTTTTTGGATGTCATGTGCCCCACCAGAGTTCCTATAGTGAAAAATGTCACTTTCCCTTCAAAGGAATGACCAGTGAAGAAATGCCTTCTCAAGCTCCGTGGTTCCCATGGTACTGATTGTCATTGCCTTTTGTTGTAGGCAGAGTACTTCTATGAATTCCTGTCCTTACGCTCCCTGGATAAAGGCATCATGGCAGACCCAACTGTCAATGTCCCTCTGCTGGGAACAGTGCCTCACAAGGCATCAGGTGGGTGGTCTTTGCCTCGGAGGAAGGTTTACATTTAAAATGTAATGGGAATGGGAATAATATTTAAGATGCAGAAGTCGCCCATCAGAGGAATGAATTGTGGAATGTTTTCCTGAAGAGATCTGTTGATTTTAGGGCAGCTCGGCATGTCTCCTTTAGGCAAAACATTAGGACAGGAGTGACTAACTGGCAGTTTTATGATTTCCTAAAGACTCTACATAGCCCCAGTTGGTAAGTGACCACAGATTAAAGAAAGTCACCATATGAGATATATCTGGCCAATAAGTATGAAAAAAAAAAAAGTGACTTGGGGCAGATGGAATCCAATCAAGAGAAACATCCTCAAAATGAGCATTGTATTAAATAGAAATTTGAAGGAGACAAAAGACATGGAAAAATGGAAGAAAGGGGTTAATATTTGAGAGCTAATCACCCTTCCCTGCTAAGAAAATATAGCATGGGTTATTTGTTTAGAGCTTTCAGCTTGCAAAATAGCACTTCATACATTATCTAATTTGAATTCTGGGAAGGAGTCAAGGCCAGAATTAATGTTCCATTCTACAAATTAGAAAATTCAGGCCTATGAGTTGTTACGGAACCTGGTCTGGATCACCTAGCGGAAGAACCAAGCACTCGGAGATCTTGGAAGGCAGGAGGTTTATTTCACACTGGTGGGCTCAGAGGAAATCACTCTCCTGAGGTCTGAGTCCCCAGCATAAGCGTGGAGGACAATTTATAGTCATTTACTTCCACAATAGTAATTTGGCATGCAAGGCAAGCAAGGCAGGAAGAAGAACCTGGAAGGGGAGTCTTTGAGCGGGGTCTGGAATTCCCCTATCAGCCCTGTCGGCCATCTTATACATGATTTTTTCCCTATCAGAGCCTTCACTGACTTTCCCAAAGTCATATATGAGTAATAAGCAATGGAGCTGAGACTATAGCCCAGGTCTTCTAAGACTTTTAGAAAAGTACAGAGATCACTTTTGTTAACGTGTTCAAACACATGTTCATTTCCTTCTAGTTTATGAACATATATTTTCCCATGATTGGGATAATATTACATATTTGGTTTTGCACTTTTTTTTTCTTACTATTAACATTTTAACATAAGCATTTTCCCATGTCATTTAGGTTTTTCCAAAAGTTGTTTTTAATGCCCTTGTTATCCATTTTATGAACATCCCCATAATTGGTTTACTCATTCCCTTATTGTGTGTTACTTAGATTGTTTTCAGGGTTTTCATACTAGAAATATCACAATAAATATCCTTTACAAAGTACTAGATGGTCACTGAGCAGAAAACCTGCTCGTCTTATCCCCCATGACTGCCAACACACGGCCGAGCACAGAACAGGCATTCAGAAAATACTTATTGGACTAATGTGTATACCAAAATCTTAGAGCTTATCTCATTATTTTGTTAAAATAAATTCTTAGAAGTACCATTCTTATGTCAAAGGACATGAACTATGAGCATTTTAAAAGGCTTTTAGAACAAATTGCCAAAATACCACATTACTTTCCACACAGGCTGTGCCCCTTTGCCCCGGCTGGCAGTGTGGGAGAGTGCCTGGCTCATTGTAACTTCAACAGTATGGGTTATTAATCACATCAACTATTTTGCTGACTTAAAAAATGAAAAGCATTTTCTTGGTGTTCTTTTCATTTGTTTTTTTAATTTCAATAGAGGCAGAAGACATTTTCCTGCCTCTATTAGGCAATGTAAAATGTCTGTGTACTATGCTCATTTTTATATTTGAAATAATAGTGCTCTTTATTTTCAAAGCTCACTGTATTTTAACTATTTATACTTTATGGCATATTTTTCAATTTATTATTTAGTTTTTTTAAGGTGGCGATATGCAGAGTCTTTAAAATCCTATGTGGTCAAAACTATTCTTTGTCACTTTTTCCTATTACTTTTATGCTTGGAAGGTAACTCTTATTCCAGAGAGCTGGTAAGTGGTAATTTATGATGAGGTTTTTGGGGGGTGATAGTGGGGTTTGCGGGGTCCGGAGCCAGTGGCCAAAGAGAATTCCTGAAGATGTCTTTGGTGCAAAAAAAAGTGATGCTGGGGTGCCTGGGTGGCTCAGTCGGTTAGGCGTCCGACTTTGGCTCAGGTCATGATCTCATTGTTCATGAGTTCGAGCCTCGCGTTGGACTCTGTACTGACAGCTTGGAGCCTGCTTCGGAATCTATGACTCCCCCTCTCTCTCTGTCCCCTCCCCAGCTCATGCTCTGTCTCTGTCTCTCAAAAAATAAATAAACATTAAAAAAAAATTTTTAAGGTGATTTTACTGAAGCATGGGGACAGGACCCGTGGGCAGGAAGAGCAGCCCTGGGGACATGAGGAAAGACTGGTAATATACTACGGGGTTGGGGGAGGTAAAGTCCAGGGGGAAGTTTCCAGTGAGATTTTCATATGCTAAAGAAGACTCCTGAGACAGTGGAGGCCTTGCTATTGTCAAGCTGAGGTGGTTTTCCCTGGAGCAAAACATTAACATTAAGACAGTAGGGAGTTCCTGGAGAAACATTTTACTCTGCCTGCCTCAAGTATTTGTCAATGGGTTGCAGTCTATAAGGAAATTTAGTTCTACCTGCCATTTCCTTCTGCCTTTGTTTCCCACATCAATTTACACATGCTTCTATTATTTTATCAAAATTTGTGGGGCGCCTGGGTGGCTTGGTCGGTTAAGCGTCCGACTTCGGCTCAGGTCATGATCTCACGGTCCGGTCCGTGAGTTCGAGCCCCGCGTCGGGCTCTGTGCTGACAGCTCAGAGCCTGGAGCCTGTTTCAGATTCTGTCTCCCTCTCTCTCTGCCCCTCCCCTGTTCATGCTCTGTCTCTCTCTGTCTCAAAAATAAATAAACGTTAAAGATTAAAAAAAAAAAAATTTGTTTCGGTAGGAGTAAGAGGCTCTAACCTGAATTATTTTCCTGAGTAACCAGCTTTTCCAGTGCGATAGGATGAATTGTTTCAAGATCTGCTTTTTATTTCACATTATGGTCTTCTGTACATTAAGTTTTAGAGCTTACTATTTGTTCCAATATTGTCATATTTTTAGTTTTATAATATTTTTAAATACCTGATATCATAACCCTGTCCTTTAAAAAAATAGTCTTATTTTTCTAGAGGAAAGTTAGATTATCTTTGATATCAAATAAAAATCTCATTAAGGGCTAATATAAATCTATGCAATAATTAGGGAATCGGATACCCTTATAAAGTCCATCTTCAGGTTGCGGTTATCAACTACCTCCAGTGGATCTCTAGGATCACATCCCAGCATTGGAAGAGTTGGGGACTAAATAAGCAGAGTTTTTTCCAATTTCCTGCCATAGGTACCAAGGTGGGTGGAGACAGCAAGAGTGTGAATCTGAGTTTCTCTTGGGTCATCCCGGTGCTGTTGGTATAACCAGCAGTCCTCCCAGAGTATTTACCTCCAATCTAGATGGGTTTGGAGTTCTAGGAATCTCCTGTGAAGGAACGAGGACTTGGATTCTGGAGATAAACTCACCTGAGATTTGTAGCCCCAAGGATAAGGCTATCCCATTCCAGATACATGAATATCCCTATTCCAGGCAGATGACATCGCTACTGCTGTCGCATATTACTGCACAGAGACAAGGGCGTTCTTCGAGTATGACCATTACTCAGCCTCGTGCCACATCTCCTGCTGTTTCTTTCTAGTCAATGATAATTTTTTTTGTATACAATTTTCTTGATCATAGGTTTTAGTCTTTCTTTTTAGAAGCACTCACGAATGAAACAAATACATAATATATCTCTCAAATGCCATTTTATATTTAAACATTTTTCCTTTGTTGTTTCCTGATTATCAGAAGAATACAGGCTCATTTGTAGAGCACTCAGAACGTATTCATGAATTACAGTTACACCTGCGCAACATCCAATAAATCTTCTGTCTCTGGATTTCCAATTTCATGCTTGTATCCTAATTCTTCCCAGTTTTGTTCATTATAGTGTCTAGGAAAAAAAAAAAGCTTACTAAATTTCTACTTCTTAGGATATTGAAACAACCACAATTTGAATATATGATGTGGGAATATTTTAATACTCCACGCTTAGGTAAAACTTTAATTTCTAATAATCTAGAATCCTTATAAATAATAAAATTTAGGGGGGAAAGTGAATGATGCTTTGGAAAAGGTGGGACGAAAAAGAATAAACCTTTTTCTGGGACGAGGCGACTTATGCGAGGTGACTTGTGACTCACGCGCATGCACACACACACACACACACACACACATATAAACGCGGCTACACCGCATATACAACCCCACCCCCACATACATAAGGTTTTAAAGGCAGATGTAGGATTTGTTTGCAGAAATGCAGGTGCACTAAGTTTATGGGAATTTTAGCCCATTGAAGGGCAGTTATTCATTAGCCTTATTAGCTCAGTCCCCACAGTAGGAGCAGTAAGGGCACCTTGAATTATTAAAAAGTAACCAGATCAGTATGTCTTTGCTCCTAAACATCCAGGTAGTATTCATTATTCTACTGGTCTATTTTATACCCTCAAGCTGCTAAGTTGTTCTTTTATCCCCCAGACTCCTCTATGCCTGAACATTGCATGGAAAAGAAAACTCTTGATCTTTAACAGTTACGAAGTGCCTGCCTTCTGGCATCTGAAGAAAACAAAAACAGGAAATACAAACTGCAGGCTGGTTCAGTAAAATTGGATAACCAAAAACAGTTTCCATGAAGCCAAGGCTCTGCCTCTTTGAAAACTGTTTCTGTCATACCATGAAACCAACAGAGCAGGCCTGTTTCTCAACCAAGACTTCCAGGAATTCCATGTCTAGACATTTTGGAGTAAGTGCTAATGCAGGAGGGACCATCTTCTTAGTGACCCCAGTCTTTAGCAGAACGTGAAGCCAGGGAAGGTGCTCAGTATTTGGTGAGAGGATGAATGGCTGTCAGCACAGCTTGGCCCACACTGATGACTGTTTGTGTGGTCGCGTATCAGTCTGTGGTCGTGTGGCGCTGAGGATAAGCTCTCGCCCTCTCTCGTCTCTTCCCTTGTATGGGCAGCGGCTCCCCTGACTGACCGGAGGCTGAGGGCCTGTGAGCGCCATACTCATCTGAGGGTGGGAGAAGCATGCAATCAGAATGCGTTTGCTGTTTACTTCTGTGTGAGAGTTAGTTTACGTGCAATCAGTCAGTTGCACATCAAGGGTGTACTTGGATGCCACGTGAGTTATGTTCAATCTGCTTTAGTTGTTCTGAGTTGTTTTAATTTACCACGGTTTCATTATACAGATGTGCTGAAATTCACATCTGGACGAATCTCATCTAGCTTTTGGTAAAAGTAGCTTTCTACTCCTATGCTTGTTGTTGCAAAAACACAACGTAACTTTTACATTTCCATTATTCTTTGGATGTAGAGTCTGCTTTTTCTGCCTTCGAGATCTCTTTTTTTGTGTGTGTGTTTTTCTGCATGCACGCCGTTAATGTCTTATTCTCCGTGTCTCCCACTGTCTGTGGTGAAGTTCTATTTATGTGGAAGTGTGTGCCTGTGTGTATACGGTATATGGATGTGTCTCCCACAAGGTCTTTGTGTCTGTCAGTGCCTAGCCTGTGACAGACAGTATGCCAAGTGCTGAATTTACAAAAACAAATAAGATACAGTTCTCTTACTGTCTCTGCCCCTCCCCTACTCACACTCTGTCTCTCAAAAATGAATAAATGTTAAAAAATTTGGGGCGCCTGGGTGGCGCAGTCGGTTAAGCGTCCGACTTCAGCCAGGTCACGATCTCACGGTCCGTGAGTTCGAGCCCCGCGTCGGGCTCTGGGCTGATGGCTCAGAGCCTGGAGCCTGTTTCCGATTCTGTGTCTCCCTCTCTCTCTGCCCCTCCCCCGTTCATGCTCTGTCTCTCTCTGTCCCAAAAATAAATAAACGAAAAAAAAATTATAAAAAAAAATCATATTAGTCTTACTGCCAAATAAGGAAATTGAGGCCCAAAGGACTTAAGCCCACCCTAAATCATTCGGTCATAGCAAGTGCAGTTCTCTCTCAGATCCTTATTTTAAGCATTCAGCAATATTTATGCAGAAGACATTTATGCATCTGTTGTGAAGTTAAAATACAGGCAAATTGAAATTAGATGATAAAGGTCAATACCCAAAGAATCCAGTAGTTGCAGACCCAAAACAAACACTGAAACTACTTTCAATTCCAATTTAAGTCTCTGGCTTTAAATCTTTAGTGTTTCTTTTTCTGGATTTTTAGGTGATTAAAATGTTACTCTCACCAATTGTCTTCAGACCACGTCCCTGAAGCGTAAATGTCACAAAAGGGAGGAGGTTTTATTTGTCCTGTTCTCTGAAGTATCCCCAGTGCTTGGAATAGTGGCTGGCACGTTAGTAAACGCTCAATATTTGTTAAATGGATAAACTGTATCTTGACTCAAATTTGCAATTAACCACTTAAAGAGAAAAATTCATCTTGAAGACTCAAAAGAAAGTTACTTGTGTTGTGTTTTCCTTGTGGAACTTCCATGGGATTTTGCATCCTTGGTTCTCTTTCCTGGGATTGTTCAGAACCATAGTTTTAAGATGACCACAGGCCAGGGAAACCTCTGCATATTTCTTTACTTTTCATTGACTCAGAGGTCACGTTAGCAGATCGCACACTTTTATGTGAGCACTCCAGACCTTCTAGATCCTCCCCGTGATGACCGGAGCCTGTGAATATGTCATAATTTAAGCATATTTATAAATGGTTTGCTTTTAGCACATTTGAAAATATGTGTAAGCAAGTAGTTTGGTTTTTTTACAAGAGAACAAATCTACACCTCTATTTATTTACTTTTCAGTTAGTTCAAATCCTTGAGGGGTACAGCATCACACGGATTCTGTGGCCAATGGCTTTAGCAGGAAGGTTGCTTCGGAATTTGGCACGAACCATGCCACCGTTTCCATGAGCATGAGTTACTTTTCCCCGGATTCCTCTGGTTTTATTTGGTTTGCCACCAGGAGTCACTGTGTTGTTCTTTGCTTTGTACACATGAGCACATCTCTTGCCTAGATAGAATTCAGTTTCATCTCGAGCATAAACGCCTTCAATTTTAAGAAGAGCTGTGTGCTCCCTCTGGGTCCGGAGACCTCGCTTATAGCCAGCAAAAATGGCTTTGGACCACAGCCTTCCAGACATATTTGTCGTTTCAGGAGTCCTGTTCCCAGCAGGCCTCCACGGGTTCCAAGATGGCGGAAAGAGCAAGCAAGTAATTATTTTTAACTGAACTTTCCATACATATAATAAGGCATTTTTGATATTTAATATCCAAAGTGTGTTTTGAAATTTGACAATGATGGGTCACTTGGGTGGCTCAGTCACTTGAGTGTCCAACTTCGGCCCAGGTTATGATCTTGTGGTTCACGAGTTCGAGCCCCATGTCGGGCTCTGTGCTGACAGCTCAGAGCCTGGAGCCTGCTTCGGATTCTGTGTCTCCCTCCCTCTTTCTGCCCCTCCCCAGCTCGCACTCTGTCTCTCTCTCAAAAATAAAAGCATTAAAAAAATTTTTTTAATTAAAAACAATTAAAAAAATAAATTTGACAATGCTGATAAACAGAAATGAAGATGAATTTACTTACAAGGATCTTCTCTTCCATGCCAAGATTCTGAGAGTTAAAATAAAAGTGAAGCGCCTTTTTTAAAGAATTAAGTGGGCTGCAAAGTGGAGGCTTGAAAAAGGTCCAGGAAAAAGATGCACCTGGAAAATAATAGTTTGGATGATAACATGTGGGGAGAAAATTCTAAAAGTTTTATCTTTAACAATCCTTTCAGTTTCTTCTGTTTGTGTCTGAGGGCAATTATTGGCCTACCGATTCGTGTAAAAAATTCATGAGAAAGGTTAACGAAATTTTAGAATTGAACACAATGAAAATGCATTGGAAGAGTAACAATTGAAAGAAATTGCCAGCTCTTTTGCTTCTTTTTGAAATGGAAATCCCTACAATGGATTTTTGTGTTTTGTAAATTGGCATTTTCATGTATAAGATTTCCTTAAACCAAGGCTGTCCGCGAGGACAATTTTACTTTAGAACTGCAGGCACAATTTTGCTTTTCTCTCTCTTTTTATGTCTATTAAAATGCCCCTGTTTCCTTTTTACCATTTAACAGATTAGTTTGCCACGGTCAGATCTCCAGATTCAAGAGGACTGGGAATCCATGTTATTCTGAGAAAGGCACAGTAATAAACACTGACGGTGGCAAAGCCTTACGAGGGGCTTTTGAGTGCTGAGCACACTAATAAGATAATATGGCCAGCTTGTGTGCAGTGCCTTAAGGGAGAGCAAGCCAATTTCCAGCTCATGTCTTCTTATACATCTAGGGGAAAGTTTTATGAAAACTCTACAGGGAAAGGATTTTTCTTGGTTTGGTATGATTTCCCCAAGCTTGGCAGTAACCATAAGCTGCTATCTGGAAACAAAAGGAAGTAAAATTTCAAACGTATATTTATAGCAATATTTCTTCCTATATATAAGGAAGAACTAGAGTCTAATGGATCAATTAAATCACTCTTGTCCAGTGGATATGTTATGATAAGCTAGTGGATTTTGGAAATTTACACAGTCAGTCTCTTAGCCAATGACTTGATCCAGTTTCCACCCACTTACTTGTGGGCACTCCACAATTGGTGGCCTCCTTGCCCTCTCAGTACACCATCATCTTTGGCTGCCACTCATTTGCTAAGTCAACATGATACACCCCAAGTGATCATTATACTCCCAAAAAGAAAATGGCTCATTTTTATGAACCTAAATTATTAGGTATACGTTTGTGAGATTATTTCATCACACCAAACTCTCTTCTAGATCCCAAGATATGGACACATTTTAATATTAGCCTAAGAAAATATTAGCTTCACTAACTCAATGCAATAACTGGAGTCTAGTCTGCGTTGTAGGATATTTCCAAAGAATATATTTTGTCACTTTCAAGCACACCGAGCTTGAAACTAAAGCTCGTGCCTATATGGGGCTTTATTTTAAAAATTCTGGAATACTGTTTTTAAAGCTCTTTTTTGGATTATATGGAGGCTGGTAAAGATGCCCACAAGTTTCTTGCTGGCATCAATCTGTGCTGCCTATTTGCACCTTTAATTTTTAGAGAAAATCTCCTTTTCAAGATAGTACAAGCCCAGACTGGGAACAAAATATCCCCAATTCCATATCAGTAAGGTACATATTAATGCATTATTCATTCTTTCTCCACCCGGCATGATGTATAAATTCTTTGGAGAATGCTAATACGATCAAAATACAGTCTCTACTGTGGTGTAGATACAAGAATATGAAATAATGAAATATGAACACTTTTGCTTTGTTCTTTGTCTCTCCTACCAAGATGTCTATATAACTGGAATCAACTAAATAAACTGTTTCTCTATACTTGCTTTTTCTTTAGTTGTTCAGGTTGGTTTCCCATGTCTTGGAAAACAAGATGGAGTGGCAGCTTTTGAAGTGAATGTGATTGTAATGAATTCTGAAGGCAACACCATCCTACAGACGCCTCAAAATGCTATCTTCTTTAAAACATGTCAACAAGGTAATCAGTGATCATCATCAAGAAAAGGCTCATAAAACTTGCAGGTGTGATGGGGAAAGAAAGAAAGAAAGAAAGAAAGAAAGAAAGAAAGAAAGAAGAAAAAGAAAGAAAGAAAGAAAGAAAGAAAGAAAGAAAGAAAAAGAAAGAAAGAAAGAAAGAAAGAAAGAAAGAAAGAAAGAAAGAAAGAAAGAGAAAGAAAGAAAGAAAGGAAGGAGAGAGATGGGGAAGAAAGAAGGAAGGAGGAAAGGGAGGGGAAGGAAAGGAAGGAAGGAAGGAAGGAAGGAAGGAAGGAAGGAAGGAAGGAAGAAAAGAAAAGAGAAAAGAAAAAGAAAGAAAGGGAGGGAAGGAAGGAAGAGGATAATTTTTTGGTATAATTATAACCACACTAATGGCAGGAGGCTGGTAACCACGGGGTCCAGTATAGTACTAAGACTTTCTCTGCTATGATCCCACTCACAATTTTGGGAACTCCAATACCCCTTCAAAAGCCCTCTCTTCTACCTCTCTCCTTCCCCTCTTCCAGCACAATCTTTGGGAGTCCCCAGTCTCAAAGCAAGATCACCAGTCATTACCAGCAACTACCGCTTGTCAAAGCAATACAACTCTTATCTGCCACAACTGCCACACGCTTGGTGCAGCTGACTTCTCCAGAGCACAGAGTGCCACCGTCACACCAGCAATCTCTGCCAGGCATAGGCACCTCACCCTGATGCCCACTTAAGCATGAAGGCCTAGATTTTTTTCCCATCCTGATACAAGCTTTTCCAGCACAGAACTTAAGCTCGAGAGGCTTTCAGTACTCTAAAGATGTACCAAGGGATGTCTGGGTGGCTTAGTCGGTTAAGCATCCAACTCTTAATCTCAGCTCAGGTCTTGGTCTCAGTCGACAGTTCAAGCCCCACATTGGGCTCCATGCTGGGCGCGAAGCGTACTTTAAAAACATAAGTAAATAAAGATGTACCAAAAGGTCATTCTGCCCTCTGAAAGTGAATATCGTGGGCAATTCCATTCATTTTATTTCAGGGTGAATCTAAGAAGGTACAGTAGATTGATAGGTGGGAACGAAGGGAGAATAATGCTGGCTTTGCCTTCCTTCATAAGCCCCCCGCTATTGTAAGTGGGATTGAGAGAAGCAAAATCTTACTTTGATGAGGATTTAGTGAAGGACAAGTGGTACAGAGAGAATGAGGTAGAAGTTATCAGTATTGAGTAGATTATGATAATCAGTGCACAGGGGGGAACATCAGCAGTAGCCTCTTCATGCTCGCAGTTAATTCCCCCAACACGGTTTCAAGGGGTATAACCTTGTTTCTCTTTGGTGAAGCCGAATGCCCAGGAGGGTGCCGAAATGGAGGCTTTTGTAATGAAAGACGCATCTGTGAGTGTCCTGATGGATTCTATGGCCCTCACTGCGAGAAAGGTACAGAACGGACAGAACCCAACTACCCCCACTTGCTTCCTAATGAAATGGGCGTCACACCAGAGCCCCACATGTGCTTTTTTAACACATTCAGAAAAATCGAAATTATTTTTCTGGTCGTAGCATAAGGATTGGTAAAATCTTAAAAAGCCACCAAGAGCAAATGGAAAGTACTTCTAGGAGTGGTTTTCTGTTAAGTCCAATATATGGTGACAGGGGCAGAGAACCTCAGCAGCGTATCTACATTCTTTGTGGCCACTCCCCCGCCATCTTTAATTCACTATTATATACTTTGGCATAATCTTAAGAAAGTTCTCCTCCACTTAAATTGGGTTTAACAAGCTAATATAATGATTGATTTGACAGTGTCTACTGTAATAAAAAGTACCTTGATTCACAATTAAGTGCATACCTGAGTTATGAAGTTGCTATAAGACCAAAAAAAAAGAAAATTATTTGTACTGTAAATATATCTATCTCAGTAAAATTACTATTATATGAAAGAGTTAAACAAGCAAGTTGTATTAACCACAGGATGCTTAAATACTAAGGGTTTCTTTGGTGAGAGTAAGCAAAGTCTTTTTCATCTTTGAGACACAAGAATTTTTCTTGTTTGCATATATTTTGGAATTAGAAGATCTAGGAAAGAGGGCAGGGGAAAATATTTAGTCTTAAGAAGGCTACTTCTTAGTCAAAGTAATGATTCTAGGCAAATTTTAATCAGACGTTGAAATGGCACAATTCTAAAATTCTCATCTATTAACTGGTTAAAAAAACTGATTTGCAACACATAAATAATGTTAAATATAGCAAGCCTGTGGGGTGCCTGGGTGGCTCAGTTGGTTGAGTGTCCACTTCTTGATTTTAGCTCAAGTCATGATCCCAGGTGGGATGGAGTCCCACATTGGGCTTCATGCTGAATGTAGAGTCTGCTTAAGATTCTCTCTCTCTCTCTCTCTCTCTCTCTCTGTCTCTCTCCCCGCCCCCCCTCTTCCTCTGCCCCTCTCCCCTGCTTGTGCTCTCTCTCTCAAATTAATATATATATATATATATATATATATATATATATATATGTCAAAGCTGTATCTCTACAGACTTTAGAATCAACCACAAAGATCAAAAATGAAGAGCTGTTGGGGCGCCTGTGTGGCTCAGTCTGTTCAGTGTCTGACTCTTGATTTCAGCTCAGGTCTTGATCCCAGGGTCATGGGATGGAGCCCCGAGTCAAGCTCCTGTTGGGCTTTGAGCTGAGCATGGAACCTGCGTACGATTCTCTCTCTCCCTCTGCCCCTTTCTCTCTCTCTCTCTCAAATAAAATTTCTAAATTGTAGAGCTGTTGTATTAATGATATTTCCAAAATGGCCCTTCTCAAAACCCCACTTGACCTTAATCGGAGCTCTCTCTCTCTATTAGCCCTTTGCACACCACGGTGTATGAACGGCGGGCTCTGTGTCACTCCTGGGTTCTGCATCTGCCCACCTGGATTCTATGGAGTCAATTGTGATAAAGGTAACAGTTTCTTTTTAAGAACAAGGTTCTTTTTACTTTCTAAATGTGCAGTTAAAAGGAATATATTTAATATATTATCACTCTACATAATAGCTCTGTAAATAGAGTGTAACACTTTGTTGGCTTCTGTAACAACTTTAACCCCAAATTCTAGTGTAGTTCCACACAGAAGTTTGTTTTCACTACCAGAATGCTCCAGTGCAGGAAGCCCTTCTCCATGCTGTGATTCTGGGGCCTAGGTACCTGACATCAGTGGTCCTCCCTACAGCTCTGGAGCTCTCTGAAACCAGCCAGTGAGCAGAGGTGGGGACTGATGTAGGCACTTCTTTAAAAAAAAAAAAAAAAAAAAAAAAAAAAGCTCTGTCCCAGAAGTGATCCACAAAACTTCCACATCTATTCCATGGAGAGGTATGAGCCCTCACGGTCCTACCAGAGTGCTGGTCCCAGATGCAGCCTGGAGAAATGTCATCCCTGGCTGGACAGCTGTCTCCCACGGACGACTTTATGGGAGAGGAGTGTGGATTTTGTGAACACGTAGCTTTCTCTGCCATATGGGGTTTTGGTATGTCCTAAATAAATTCTATGGGTGAGCTTCTAAGACTGAAATGAAACATCCTGCTCCCCATTTCCTGACCTAGAAGCCCACTGACCCCCAATTTAAGGACCTGCTCACAGATGACATCCCTGAGAGATGGTTTTCCCTCTGCCTATGATGCAGCATCATAGCCAGTTTTTCTCTCAGAAAGTGGGTTCAAACTTGGCTGTAAAATATTGAATGATCCATACACTTTACAAGATACCTGTCTGTTTTGCCCAGGTCACATATTTTATGGGAAAAAAAATTTAATAATGTCATACAAGGTGTATGTAATGAAATTATCCTGGTGTCAAAAAGGCTAATTGCATGAGCGGAGTGCTATTTTTTAAAATAAATATATGCCATGAAGTAAGAGGATGTGCCTTTTTGAGAAGTGTCTCTTGAGTGATAATACAGTTGGCACCAGTTAAGATGGAAATGAACAGGGGAGCCTGGGTGGCCCAGCCAGTTAAGCTTCCATCCACTCAGGTCACGATTTCACGGTTCCTGAGCTCAAGCCCCGCATCAGGCTCTGTGCGGTCCGTGCAGAGCCTGCCCCACTCACACTCACTCTCTCTCTCTCAGAAATAAATGAACGTTTAAAAAAAAAGGATGGAAATAAACAGATTTTTTCAAAAGAAGCACAAGCTAAAGGAAGAATCCCTCAGCATGAGTCAGAATAATAATTTACTTTATACCCAACAGCTTCCTGAGATGTGGAACATTTTATCTATTTCGTTCTCAGATGGGCAAAACGAGGTTTACAGAGCTTCAGTCTCTTGGCCCAAACTCACATCTTCTATCGTACCATGTTGCCCCTCGGGCTACCTGTTTCGGGTCCCTGCTCCTCCACAAGTACCTCTGTGTCTCGGCTGATAACTTGGTCTCTCTGTGGGTCATACTTTTCCCGTCTCTAAAATGGGAATTAAATGGGCTGGTCCCCCAGCCCCAAAGCTAATTGAGAGAGCATGTGAGACTATCTCTGCTTTTTAAGCGATCCCAAACTGGAGTATTGGATTTAACACTACGTCGAAGTTTGTATTCACAAAGATTAAGCGCTGATGACATGATAAGAACAGCTAGTGAGTAAAAAACAAAACAAAACAAAACAAAACAAAAAAACTATTTTATTTGTCTAAATTTAGCATTCAGCATCTCTGCTAATTCAAAATTAAATTCCTCTTGTCACAAAACGATTGGGAAATAACAGCAAATCCTTCAGAGATCTGGATGAAGCACTCCTGTATGAACAGGTTTAAAGACACCAGTTGGGAGGCCTGCTTACTTAGATGTGGCTGTTCTTGGTGTAGTTTGCACAATGGAGAATTAACTGCAGTGTTTTTCTGATGCTATAGAGTCACAAACACTGCATGGTCACTGTTGAAGGAACATATGTGTATTCCAATATGTTTTACATTTTGTAATGTTTCACCTTTCAGATGAAAGATTTTCCCTACTTGTTAGACTCCAGTACTTATTATTATTATTATATTATTATCATTATCATTATTCTTTTGGAAAGTCTGTTGAAATTCCACTTGGTCTCACTGGAGATCGGGGAATATTAAAAAAGAGTGGTTTTTACTACCTCAACAAAAAGATGCATTTATCATCCAGGAGGGAGTATAGAGCTTCTGAAAAACAGTTTAATTACTGGCACGGAGCGAGACCTTTGCACAACGTATTTGAAGAAACATGAAAGATTAACTTTCATTGGCTCTTGGGACATCTGTCGCAAACTTTAGGAAATGAGTAGTTAAGCACTGGCCCAGCATACCCTCAACCCCAGTGAAAGTTACTTGGTGTCTCTGATTCCTTTTCCTAGTCAAGAATCATTGACTATCAAGAGAAGGTTGTAAAATATTATACAAATACTAACAGAGTAGCCAGATTCTTTAACTAGCTTGGTCATTATCCCATAACTTCCAATTAAGCTCTCAGGTTCATTGCATTCTATTTGTTAGTAAGGGATAGTGCCCAGCCAGCTCTGGCCAAGCAGACCCTGATCCTGTTGTTTTCTCTTCTCTTGTTTGTTCCCCAGGAGAAACAGGGACAAATGGGGAGATAGAGTCACGCTCGCAAACCTAACAATACTAGCAGCAAGTAGCAAGGAGAAAGCCCAAAGAGCTGGTTGTCCTAAATCCTAAATTCTATACCCAAATGCTGCTGTTCCCTTGTGCATCAGGAGGCTGGATTTTGCCAAAGCGAGTACAGCATTGTCTTTAGATGGGAGATACTTATGATTTTAAACAAAAAGCTTTATCCTCGGGGCGCCTGGGTGGCGCAGTCGGTTAAGCGTCCGACTTCAGCCAGGTCACGATCTTGCGGTCCGTGAGTTTGAGCCCCGCGTCGGGCTCTGGGCTGTTGGCTCAGAGCCTGGAGCCTGTTTCCGATTCTGTGTCTCCCTCTCTCTCTGCCCCTCCCCCGTTCATGCTCTGTCTCTCTCTGTCCCAAAAATAAATAAACGTTGAAAAAAAAAATTAAAAAAAAAAAAAGCTTTATCCTCTAAGAAGCATGATATTTGCAGAACATGCTGATTGGCCTTCTTTTCCACAAAGAAAGCATACACATAACTTTTGGATCTCCTTTCTGATTTTCCTACTGGAAGCTTCCTTCAGCTTTTGTTCATCTGTAGCCCACTTTGGCCTGTTCCATATAGGACAAGAACAAATTGGCCATATAACTGGAATTGCTGAGAATCCAAACTCTGATTTTAATGTCCTTTATAGAATGAGCCAACGTGTCTATTTTTAGATACTTGTTCTCCCTTGTCCCCATTTCTGTCTTCCCTCTATTTTAGGTTCCAGTGAGCAGTGAAATTCCAGACGTTGACATGAAGAGAGGGTTTAGGATGAATCACAAACAGTATGACTTTTACCTGGAAAACCTAGTTACTTGGACTCCCATGATAATCTGTCCAACTGGGTGCTGCCACTTGCCCACCTATAGGGTCTCATGAGGACTGACAGGCTGTCCTTTCCCAAATACCAGGACTCCTTCCTCCAAATGATATAAAAGTTAATTATTTTTTTTTAAAAAAATCCCTATTATATAAGATGAATCTCTGAAAAGGAAAAAAGTTGCTTTCTTTTTTGCCGGATCCTAGTACTTATGGCCTGTCTCCCTTTTATCTATTCCAAAGCAAGTTTTCTCCTTTTTCTGCCTTCTTTTATTTTTTATTTAAAAAAAATTTTTTTTTCTCAACGTTTTTATTTATTTTTGGGACAGAGAGAGACAGAGCATGAACGGGGGAGGGGCAGAGAGAGAGGGAGACACAGAATCGGAAACAGGCTCCAGGCTCTGAGCCATCAGCCCAGAGCCCAATGCGGGGCTCGATGCGGGGCTCGAACCCTCGGACCGCGAGATCGTGACCTGGCTGAAGTCGGACGCTTAACCGACTGCGCCACCCAGGCGCCCCCGCCTTCTTTTAGCTTAAAAAATACTTTGGGGAGTTTATAGGGCACAGATATTTACAAGAAAATTAAAAAGATATTTTTTTAAAAAAGTTTACACACCATGCCTTTTTTCTCCAAGATATAAGCCCCTGGGGGAGGATCATATATAATGTGTGTTTTCTCCTCTTAACTTGTTGGAATCTGCAAATGGTTCAGCGATTGGTTACAATTCTTGGATTTGTAAAGCCGCTTACTTGATTAAATAAGTAAAACATGCTCTATATCTTGATTGATGAAGTATCACATGAGTGTTTATGTAAAAAAAAAAAAAGCAGATGCCCCAGAAGTATCACCTAAATTTAAGTGAAGTTGGATTTTTTTTTTTTTTAAAGATTTAGCCCACTGTCTAATGCAATACCCTGTTATCCATTCTGATAGCAAACTGCTCAACTACCTGCTTTAATGGAGGGACCTGTTTCTACCCTGGGAAGTGTATTTGCCCTCCAGGACTAGAGGGGGAACAGTGTGAAATCAGTGAGTATTGACCTTCTGCATTCTCTTTTTTTCTGGGGGGAGCTTCAAAACCCCACCCAACGCTATCATCTAATCAGTGAGGAAGCTGAAGCCCAGAGACCATGAAGAGCTTATCTAAGGGCTCAGGCCAGTGGTTCCTTCTCACTAGATTTAGCCACCATTCACTTAGGCTAAAGGTGGGGGACGGGAGGGGGGGGCGGGGGGCAGAGGGTGCCATAGCTTAGCTCAGATGACTCACAGCAAATACTCTGATGCCGTCTCATCTGGGCTTGGGTTGTTTGGCATGTTGCATTGCTTCTTTTTAGTGAGTTTGTCCCCTTCTCATTGTGCAGAGCCATAGTTTCAGCCTGGAAATGTAGACCAGAGTTTTGGGACAGGTGAATGTGTTTATCTACCTGCAGGCATAGAGTTTCTTCCCTGCCATTCACTGCCACATTTCTTGAATCAGACTGAGCCCATTATCCCACCTAAGAGAAAAGGACAAGTTCAAGAAAAAGGGGAAAAGCGTGCGCAGCAATAAAAAAGGACAAACTAATAGCATACACAACATGAATGCATCTCATCGATGTTAAGTAAAGGAACGAGGTACAAAAAAGTGCATACAGCACGATTCCATTTTTATGAAGTTTAAGAACAGGCAAAATTAATGGATGATAGTAGAAACCAGGATAGTGCTCAGGGGCAGAAAGGAACTTTATGGGCTGCCAAAAATGCTCGATATCTTGACTGATGAAGTATCACTTGAGTGTTTATTTATGTAAAAAAAAATAGTTGAGCTGTAAACTTTAGATCAACGCAGTTATGCCTTCACTATGTGTTTGTCATGCTTCAGTACAAAGAAAGAAAAATGTAAGGGTGGAATGTGGTAGATAATCATTGTTTTCAGAATCAGGATATCAAACTGCTTATCCTCCTGGCTCTGCCCCCTGCCGGCCTTGCAACCCTCAGCAAATCACTGAAGCTCTGAAACTCAGAAAGGAGACAACAGCACCCTAGTTTGCTTTAGGATCCAGAAAAGAGATGACACCAGCACTCCGTTCAGAAAGGAGCAAAAGGAACATGAACATGTCTGCTACGGGTGCCGTGTCCCTGCTTTTCTGGAAGCTCTGGAATATGGCATTTTCATTTCCAGCTGTATCATATCTGTAAAATACTGCTGGTTAGTACAGCCATGGTTTCTGAAGTTGCAGTAGGCTCAAAATTAAATAATATTGACTTGCAATTTTGACTTTCAAGCTCTAATTTGTGAGTTTCTGTACGTTAGTGAGTAGTAGATGAAGTAACCACTTTTTTATAGAGTTCAAACGAAATACCTCTGAAGTTTCCATAGAACATGTAATGGATTGTCAGGATGTGGTTTCTGTTCTTATTAATTACCCTGCCCTGATAAAGATATCTCTGAACTAACTCCCCTCAAATTTCTTTTTCCATACTTGTTCTCAGACTCCACATACTTAGATCATATTTAGGAATCTTTGTTCATGGGCTCATTTCTCTTTATGTAAATACCCTTTCATGCTCTTGGGTTTACGACCTTTCCATTGGCAGAGACAATGATTTCTATTTGTTCCCCCCCCCCCCTTAACTGCACCTGAAATGTAGGACTTTGAAAGCTCCTGATTATCCTTATCACAAGTTATGCTCAAACCCTTCTAGGAAGTGTCCTGTTTCTATTATAAGAACCAAGAAAATATGGAAATAGGTCTTGACTTGATAAGCGCCTCTAGTATAGTAGAGACAAAGAGTTGAATTATGAATTCTTATTTTTAAATTGAGATATGATTCATATACCATAAAATTCACCATTTAAAAATATGCAATTCAGTATATTCATGAAATTGTACAGCATCGCTTCTGTCTCATTCTAGAATATGTCATCACCCACAGAAGAAACCCAGTACCCATGAGCAGTGATTCCCTATTTCCCTTTCCCCAAGATACTGGAAGCTACCAGTCTACTTTCTGTCTCTTTTTTTTTTAAATTTTTTTTAACGTTTATTTTATTTTTGAGACAGAGAGAGACAGAGCATGAACGGGGGAGGGGCAGAGAGAGAGGGAGACACAGAATCGGAAACAGGCTCCAGGCTCTGAGCCATCAGCCCAGAGCCCGACGCGGGGCTCGAACTCACGGACCGTGAGATGGTGACCTGAGCTGAAGTCGGACGCTCAACCGACTGAGCCACCCAGGCGCCCCTACTTTCTGTCTCTTAAGATTTTCCTATTCTGGACATTTCATATAATAGAATCACACAATATATGTCCTTTTATGGCCAACTTCTTTCACTTAGCATGATGTTTTTGAGGTCCATCCATGTTGTGGCATGTATCATTACTTCCTTTTGATTGCTGAACAGTATTCCATTACATATATATGGCTGTGTATGTATATATGTATATGTGTGTATGTATACACACACACACACACACACACACACACATATACACACATACACTATTCTGATGTAATTTATATTTTCGTTTCCCCTGACCTCTGTCAGGACAGATATCGTCTCAAACTTCACTTTGACTTAATTTGAGATACTCTTGCCAATTAACTAATAACATCATAGTTAGAAATATCTGGATGTACATAGTATACATTTGGTTTTTCTTGTTATTTAAGGTTCATAGATATCCCAAGAATCAGTGAACTTTCAGGTAAAGAGTTTAGGGGCGCCTGGGTGGCTCAGTTGGTTAAGCGTCCGACTTTGGCTCAGGTCATGATCTCATGGTCCGTGGGTTCGAGCCCCACGTCGGGCTCTGTGCTGACAGCTCAGAGCCTGGAGCCCATTTCAGATTCTGTGTCTCCCTCTCTCTCTGCCCCTCCCCTGTTTATGCTCTGTCTCTCTCTGTCTCAAAAATAAATAAACGTTAAAAAAAATTAAAAAAAAAAGTTTACATGAATTATTTATACTGTATTATAAATGGTTTTTTAAATAACTTAATGGGTTCTTATTATCATAAAAATCCTCTGTATAAAATTTTCCTTATAAAAAATTTAGAATACTGAATAAAACAATTCAAGATCACCCATAATCCTAAGACCCAGTGATGATAGTTGTTGACACTTATCATAAACCATTTTAATCTGTTTTCTATGTGAAGCAGAGCTCCAGTTTTAAATTATCCTGCAACCTGATGGGCAGAGGAAGTTTAATGTCCTTATTTTGTCAATCCCTAGCTCATTGTTCTCACTGGACTCATCCACTAGTTATAATAAGAACGCTGATTAAACAGTCAAATCTGTTTGTCTTCAGGCAATGCTTAGTCTGTCTGTTTTAGGTAAAAATGTGGTGTCATCTTTCAAGTTGACTCACTTTCCCCACTGTCTAAATGGATAGAATCTCTTGCAAAAATACTTTCAGGAAAAGGAAGTCGATATTAAAGACACTTACAAGATTCTGAATTTTAAAACGATCACACCTTCGTGAGATTCATAAGATTTGGCTTCATAAGATTTGATTTGGAATGGCCTTTAGACAGCCATCTGCAGTCACATTTCTACTGTGTGATAACCAGGAGAGAATGTCCTTCTTCCTGGCTGTGGTGAACCTGAGGACTCTCCCTTCCCTCTGACCAAGAAAATAAAAATACCCATGGAGTCAATGAAAAGTCTCTCTCTGCCACTCATTCTCTGTGATATCCCTGTCTACCAAATTCACCTTTCAATGAATGTGAGGAAATTTGGGCTCACCCAGTATTTCATAATAAGTACTATCTTTTATGCCACATAATTATTGCCCCACATCTTGTTTATTTGAAAAACCCAAGTGCATGACAGAGTACCATGCTATCCAATTTTGTGCATATGATGGGGTCAGATGCTTCATTGATACAAATGAAAATTCAGAATTCGGTATTCTTTTCCTTTAGGTAAGAGTTGGGATCTTGACCACATGGTAAATGCTATTCTTTGTATACAAACTTAGCCAAAAGGACCCTTTATATTTTTAATGGTTAGTGAAAAGGTGGTATTCTATGATTAAGGTTATTTTAATGCCTTTTTCTAGAACATCCCTGTGTCAGAAAAACCTGTAGATATAATGGCATTCCAGGTTTTCAAGAGACTCTAACGTATCAATATTATGTCTATATTGTCTCCACTAAATGCTGCTTTGACCAATTTATACATGAAGAAGGTCCTTTCGGGTAAGTTAAAAGAGAAGCAAAATAATTTGCACATGGAATTCATGTGTCTCAAACAGCGCTTGCCAGTAAATCATATTGTAGCTCACTTCCTTCAAAGCTTCATTTGGCCATAAAAAGAACAACTTAGAGAATAAAAGTGTGTTGTTTTAGGATAAAAGTTTCATTTCTTCTCCTTATGTGCTGAGGCTTTTGTAATGAGTATTCTGCTAAAATGTAGAAAATAAAAAGAACAACCATTAAAAAAAAATCCAAACTCCTCTAGTACCAGTATCTAATGGCTGTTTTCTCTCTTTGGAACATCATTACGCCAGTCAGCTCTGGGTGAGCAATCCTTTTCCTTCTACTTCTTCAAAACATTCAGCCTTAGGATGGCAAATTCTAGATTGCAGAGGGAGAATAAATAGCTTCTGGAGTAAAAAAGAAGACAATCATTATGTAATTTTTACATCTAAGGCCCTATCCCAGCTCTAAAATCCTGTATCTAAAGAGCTGTGAACACATTAGCAATTCTCATTTGGTCCCAAGATCGAAGAAAGAGTGATGTATCATTAGGATCTAAGACATTCCAGAAAAATGCGCAGGTGTGGTATCGGGCCCCTTTGGTGCCCTATCTCATATCGTTCTCAGCCAGCCTCTTACTCCAGTTACTGCTATGGCAACCTGTTTTGCACAGGCATAACCTGATTGCCCCTTTTTTAAGTTTATTTTGAGAGAGAGAGCCGGGGAGGGACAGAGAGAGGGAGAGAGAATCCCAAGCAGTCTCCATGCTGTCAGTGAGGAGCCCAACGCGGGGCTCCAACTCACAAACCTTGAGATCTGACCTGAGCCAAAATCAAGAGTCAGCCGCTTAACCGACTGAGCCACCCAGGCGCCTCAGGTTGCATCCTGTCTTAGCTGCTCCACACTTCTCCTGCTTTCTACCTAGAGACTCCTCTGAGTTCTAAAAAATCAGTGTGCACTCACATAGTGACACATTGGAAGTGTGAGGAAGCTATCCCATCAGGTGACCCTCGGCCAGTGGGAGACAATGAAGAAATGCTCCCCTCTCCCTTCTTAAAAGTGACTTGAGGGTCCAGTCTCCACGGCTCCTCAGAAGGACCCAGCAGGATGGAGCCTGGTCCAGGATAGAGCCACGGTGATGGCCACCCTGCAAATATACTTTTGTGTTGGCTTTCCCTCCTTCCATTTTTCATTCTCCCTGTCCCCCCATCCCGGTTTCCTGGGGTTACTTCACCAAAGACACTCTCTGCCTGCAAGCCAGCCCTGCTCTCTGGGGAATCCTAGGCGGAGAAAGATCCTGTCAGGTACAGGTGCAGGCCTGCTTGCGGAAAGAGTGACATTCAAAGTCTGAGCTCCGAGGAAAGATCATTTAGAGGTTAATTCGTATCTTAACTTTTACTCTATCTTAAATTACAAGTGTTTATGAATCAGAAGTTTATTCTGTTTATAAACAAGTAATATCAATACATTTATAGAAATATAAATGTGTGGGCAACACATTTACCGTCGAAGATCTAAGTTAGAAATCCTAAGTAATAACACTAGCCTGTTTGTCCCAAAGAATGGAACTCAAACAGTCTCAAAGCCAGAGTAGGTCGGAAACAAGTGGGAATCGCTGCCATTTAAAAAGCAGTTATCTTCTCAAAGCCCTGCCCTTCCTTTGTAAAATGTGATGACCTCTGAACGAAGCACTGAGTTCCTTGCCTGTTGGCATCCTTCTCTTGTTTCAGGCAAATGCCCGCAACCCTGCCGAAATGGAGGTAAATGCATTGGTAAAAGCAAATGTAAGTGCTCCAAAGGTTACCAAGGAGACCTCTGTTCAAAGCGTAAGTATCCATACACAGAATCAGCCTGGCTTGGGGGAGCTCTTCCTACATTACTTCCTCACCCACTGCATGTTGCCTCGGCATTACAATTAACCTCTCTTCACTGACATATATGTTCCCTTTACCTAGAAGAAAAACACTGTATGAAATCCATGCATGTAAAAACAACAACAACAACAACAACAATAAAAACCAGACATATTCACACACAAGCAACTGAACTTTTTAACTATTTGGAGTTTTCTTAAGGAAAATAAACTTCCATTCCAGCAGTTTCAAGGTCCTACTGAGCATCTTTTGTGAATGAGAAGCATCAAGATTAGTTTAAGATCTCTGTCAGGACTTAATTTTATTTATTTATTTATTTATTTATTTATTTATTTATTTATTTATTTTTTAATTTGAGAGAGACAGAGAGAGGGAGGGAGGGAGAGAGAGAGAGAGCATGCATGTGTGAGCCTGGGCAGAGAGAGAGAGAGAGAGAGAGAGAGAGAGAGAATCTTAGGCTCCACGCTCAGTACGGACCCTGACACGGGGCTCAATCCCATGACCCTGAGATCATGACCCGAGCCAAAATCAAGAATCAAAGGTTCGACTGAGACACACAGGTGCTTCAGGACTGTTTCAAAAAGTCCCAGACTGACTTAGAGCTGGAGATTGGCTTAGGGAAAATAAAAGGCAACAGGGGATGAAACCCAAACTAACACATTCTAAAGAACTACAAGAGGAGTGCCTGGGTGGCTAAGTCAGTTAAGTGGGATCTCAGGTCGCGATCTCCCGGCTCATGGGTTCGAGCCCCACATCAGGCTCTGTGTTGACAGCTTGGAGCCGGGAGCCTGCTTCAGATTCTGCGTCTCCTCCCCCCCTCCCTCTGCCCCTCCCTTGCAAGTGCTCTGTCTCTTTTTTTCTCTCTCTCTTTCTCTCAAAAATAAATTTAAAAATTAAAAAAAAAAAAAGAACTGCAAGAAAAGCAGCTGTGTGATTCTGTGGAACAACGAAAGCTCAGGAAACGCTCTTTTCTGTCTCCTCTGATTCTAGCTGTCTGTGAGCCTGGCTGCGGTACACATGGAACTTGCCATGAACCCAACAAATGTCAGTGTCAAGAAGGCTGGCACGGAAGACACTGCAATAAAAGTGAGTGTGAGCCTTCTGAAGAAGGCTTCTGAACTAGCTGTATAGATAATAAGCCACTGGCCCATTTTAGACACAAAATGAAACGGGCTAAATTCAACTATTTCATTTTGATTGATATCTTCCCTGTTGGAAGCAGGAGTCCAGGCATCGGAGAGATGCCAGTGAACAGAGAGACAATGCCCTGCCTGGCGGAGCCCAGGTTCTAGTGGGAGGGACAGTTAGCAAGTGAACAAAATAAACAACGTGGCTGCTATCCATCTGGCGGTTGGAACTCCGTCTCCTAAGCGTGGGCCCGCTGTCCACTTTTCCTCGGAGGGAAGGAAGGCTTCTGTCATACCACAGCCTTCAATAGCAGAAGCCCACACTGTGCCTGTCATGTCGGGTCTCCAAACTAATGGGCACAAATTGAACAGATCATTTCCACCTCAGATGTTTTCCTAGATCCACGGTGTTCAGAGGGTGGTGCATGTACCCCAGTGAGTACAGAAATGATCAGCTAGGCTGAGGGAAAATATCTAAGCATGTTATATGTAAGTATATTTATCCATCTCAATCCAGAGCCTCTGATTTTTGTGCATATTTTATAATGTTCACATTATATTATTATGATGTATATCTAATACATCTACATGCAGGTATACACGTTTGTTTGTTTGTTTGTTTGTTTGTTTAAGATGGGTTTGTGTCTAGTCGAGGTTACACTAAGCCATTGATTTGAGCCTTTTTCACTCACTGAGTGGACTGTATGGTAGATTGAATTGGCTTCAGATGGGCATAGCTTAACAAGACTTGCAGCTTCTCCGGAAAATAGTCCTTTCCCCAGGTGGTAATGGTTGAACGGTATCCGTGCTGGGACATACTTGGGGGAAGGCTTTTTTGAACTAAAAGAGACCTGTAGAAAACTAACCATTTCTGGAGACCTTTTGGGAAAGAGTAAACAAAATCCTTTAAGGGGCCCTTAACTCGGGATACAAACCCTAAGGTTTGTCCCCAAATCAAAGTAGCTTTCAAGACGTCCTCGGGCCTAGGGATGAGCCGAGGTCACGCACTGTACCTCCCAGGCCTCAGTTACAAAGATCTTCTGAGACCCCACATTTGGGGCTTGGTGACCAAGAGTGATGGCCAGAGAGTAGAGGGGCCCCGTTCCTGCTGATACACCCATCACTCCTCCAGAAAGATGGCAAGTTAGGAGGCCTCAGGTGGCATCGGGGGCCTCAGGTGGCATTGGTGAGCAATTCTCACAGGTCTGCCAGCCCCAGACATCCTCATTCACAGACCCGGTGCTGAGAGTGTTGTCATTTTGTCATCGACTACGTGGCTCCCTCGGATCAAGGCATTGCACCAAGAAGATGCCCTGGTGCTTGACTAAGATGCAAATGTGTTTTCTGGGAGAGGCCACCCAGCCATTTGGTACATTAGCTTAGAGAATTGGGCTGGAAGAATGAGGTTTATTTTGACCAGGGGGTGGTGACTAGGAAGCTCTGAGGCACAGAGTTCTGCTGGGAACAGATTCCCAGCGAGGTGACACTTTGGGAGGTCCTGGGCACCCAGACATGTTATTGGGGAGGAGGACACTGGAGACAGACTTCCCGGCTGAGGCTCACCCCCTGCCAGCAGGGAGGTTCGGGCTTCATGGGTGGCGGGGAGAGCAGCAGGGTAGGGATTTACTCCAGCGCGTTGTTGGCTCATGTTCTGGCTGTTCCATGAGCTACTAGCCTACATACTGACAATTCAAAGAAACACATTCAGGAACAAAGTATTCTGTTCTCAGTAGTTATTTAATGGCATGCTTGCATTTAAAAACCACAGGGAACAAACGGAATGCCAAACTCGACTCTAATGCCCAGGAAGATGGTGGGAGATTTTTAAAATGTGATTGCTGTCTTGGATCCGTGTTAGAAAATCAGTAGAAATGAGTCAGTGCCCCAGGCACCTCCAGAGGTTCACAACCAGGAGGAAGGGAGGCCCGAAGCTATGTTACTCGGTGTTACAGTTCACTTACAAGTGAGCTGGAAATGCACAGATGCCCACCTTGACTGAAACTGACAAATCCCCATTGATAAGGAGTCAGTTCAAACCGTAAGCCTTCTCTAAAATGTATCATAGAAGCCCTTACTTCTTACCCAAATCCTATTTTATGTAAGTGCAATAGCCACACTTGATTGTGTGATTGATATGAACAGTGGGGGTGTTCTGGATCAATGTAATCGAGGCTGGTTTTGCAATGCGGTGAAAATAATCGAATCCTCTGCAGAAGCATCCCTGCTTTGGGGACCTCAGTGCTAAATCCCTACCAGCCCTTGGGTGGAGAAAATCATTCAGTCACATTCATCCAAACTTTGATCAAGAGTTTCTGCATGGCCAAAACATAGAGTGAATCAGAGCTTCAATGGAAGCCAGATTGGATGTTTCCTAAAATGGGTTTCTTTTTTAACAGAGACCCTGAACCTGTAACATCTCTTCATTCAGGTGGCTTTTTGTGGTGACTGTGGTCTTTCACTCTGGGATGAAAAGGGAAAATGGATTTCATTTGAATGGTTAATAATGAATCTGAAGAGCCCGTTTTTGTAGTTTCTTTTCTTTTAAGCTGTGAATAATTTTACAGGGTACGGAGCCAGCCTCATGCATGCCCTGAGGCCAGCAGGCGCCCGGCTCAGGCAGCACACGCCTTCACTTAAAAAGGCCGAGGGGAGGCAGGATCCACCTGAATCCAATTACATCTGGTGAACTCCGACATCTGAAACGTTTTAAGTTACACCAAGTTCATAGCCTTTGTTAACCTTTCATGTGTTGAATGTTCAAATAATGTTCATTACAGTTAAGAAAACTGGCCTGAATTTTATTAGCTTCATTATAAATCACTGAGCTGATATTTACTCTTCCTTTTAAGTTTTCTAAGTACGTCTGTAGAGTGATGGCATAGATTTTCTTGTTTCAGTGTTTTGGGACAGATTTGATGTTATGTCAGTGGATCAGGTTAAAACTGTGTCTTTTCAGTTGTGTAGCTGGCAAATTATTTTCCAAAATTGCAATGCATTCACGGTGTCAAGGGGCTGGGGAACACTGAAGAAGATACGTGGAACAAAAAGGCATAAATCACAGCGTTTGGATGAAGCACTTAATTGTGTTGAAATTACCACATTTCTAGTGTTATTGTCAGGTATTTAGACATTTGTCACATTTTTAAAATTCCCCTTGTTTGTAAACTCTCAACACAATATATTTTGACCTTACCATGATTCCAGAGAATTCACTAGAAAGAAAGAACGAAAGAAAGAGGAGAAAGAACACTGTGGCAGTGGCATTTAACAATATAATATATGTAAACACAATAAAATAGGGAATATAATGTATGGACTTTTGGCATTGGCTTGAAGCAATATAATATATTGTAAACAAAACACAGCTCTTACGTAATAAACATTTTATACTGTTTGTAGAAAATAAAGGTGCTGCTTTAGTTTTCAGAGGGTTGTATGGAGTGGTCTTTGCACGTGCTATCTTGCGGAAATAAAGTTGGTTGCAGTGAGTGGTAGTGAACACCCTGTAGTTATCATGAAAAAGAGAAGATGTTCCCATCTCTGACCCTGCCCTGCTCCCCAGGCGCGCCCCTCCCTCCCAACTCTCTGCCTTGGCTCTAGCCACACCGCGTTACACCTTGGGCACTGCCTGCGACCTTCCTGTGTATGTCAGCTCCCGTGTAGTTAACATTTCTTTCTTTTTTTTTTCAATATATGAAATTTATTGTCAAATTGGTTTCCATACAACACCCAGTGCTCATCCCAAAAGGTGCCCTCCTCCATACCCATCACCCACCCTCCCCTCCCTCCCACCCCCAGTTGACATTTCTTTCAAGAAGTCTTCTCTAACTAGAATGTGTTAAATTTCCCTTCAGTAGGAGACTTTCTAAGACTTTCTAAACGTGTCAGGATGTTGCAAACAACAAGTGCTACCATTTATTCAAACCTTACTGGTTCCCAAGGACACTGTATGTGTTATCTTACAATCCTGTGAGGCAGGTATCATTATGCCCTTCTACAGATAAGAAAACTGAGGTAGGGAGATATGAAGCAGTTTACCCAAGATCACACTTGAGAGGGTCACGTTTGCTTTTTGTTTTTTGTTTTTAATTTTTTTTAACATTTACTATTGAGAGACAGAGACAGAGCATGAGCAGGGGAGGGGCAAAGGGAGGGGGAGACACAGAATCCGAAGCAGGCTCCACGCTCCGAGCTGTCAGCACAGAGCCCGACGCGGGGCTCGAACTCACAAACTGCAAGATCATGACCTGAGCGGAAGTCAGACGCTCAACTGACTGAGCCACCCAGGCGCCCCTAGAGAGGGGCACATTTGAATTCATGTCACCTGACTTGGAAGCCTTAACTAACACTAGACTATTCCTCTTCCTTCCCTTTTCTCAGCAACTACAGTAGAACACAAAACTCCACAAATCCTAAGTAGGTGCTTTCCAACATATTTTATTCTCTTCATCCTTCCAGGGGAATGTGGACTCTATTTTATAGAAAATCTAAAGCCTACACGTTTTCTTTTCCTGGGCAGTGGCATAACGATTTGTGCGGTTTAGGGGCATGACGTGTTATGGGAAGTGATCAAGGGAGAGTCTGGAAGCAGACTGAACACATCTCGTTGTGGTCCTAGACCACAGCAATCTTTCTCCTCTAACTAGCCAGGGCCCGGTGTGCCAGCTTCTGCTCACACATACTTGGCAAAGCCAGTCAGGACCCAGGGAGCTAACCGTGGGGATCTGAATATGAGAACCAACTGATTTAAGACTTTGAAGTAAAAATCCAGATGCTTGATGATGAGGATCCAAGATGGCGACAGAAAGTTAAGTTTGGGGATATGATAATAGTACTAAGAGCTAGGGGCACCTGGGTGGCTCAGTCAGTTAAGCATCTGACTCTTGATTTTGGATCAGGTCATGATCTCACAGTTTGTGAGATTGAGACCCGTGCTGGGCTCCCCATTGACAGCACAGGGTCTACTTGGGATTCCCTTTCTCCCTCTCTCTCGCGCGCATGCACACACACACACACACACACACACACACACACATGTGCTCTCTGTCTCTCTCAAAATAAATAAATAAACTAAAATAGTCCTAATAGCTAACACTAATAGTACTTAGTTTATTCTAAGCCCTTTACCTCATGAATGAGTAATAGAAAGGTGGAAAAGTTAGACTGAAGGCAGGGTAACAAAGCACAATAGCCTAGGCTGGTCATCTCCAAACCATTTGACTCCACACTCCATTGGAAATGTCTGAGCGCATAGTCCTACATGTACTTATATTTATTTACATATATAACTGGCATACATTATAAAAGCAGAAACTTGGAAGAGATAAAAATATTAATACTTTCACCACTCACCCAGAAGACAGTTTTATATGCACCCTGGAGTACAGGCCCCCACAGGAGAACTCAGGCAAAGACATCACTGAGGAAAACACATCGGATCCAAAATGGCTTTAGAATTCTTGTGTCTGCACTTGAGAGGGATTTCAAACATAAGCAAGGGACTGGGTCGCCGACTGCATGTAGGGTTTAAGAAAAGAGAAAATCTGGGGCTCCTGGGTGGCTCAGTTGACGAAGCATCCAACTTCGGCTCAGGTCATGATCTTACTACAGTTTGTGAGTTCGAGCCCCACGTCGAGCTCTGTGCCTCCGTGAGGCAATTTTTCTCAGGGCCCATTTCATATCCTCTGTCTTCCTCTCGCTCTTACCCTACCCCACTCATGCTCACTCTCTCAAAAATGAATAAACATTTTTTTTTAAAAAAAGAGGAATGTGAACAGTGATATGAATGACCAAGAAGAAACAAGTAGGGCTGTGGTGAAGGCTTCCAGAGATGTTGACTTTGGTACTGAAGATGTTGAGTTTAATGTACCTGTGTGGGACATCTTGGTGGAAATGACTGGTAGTCATTTGGAAATACAGTTATCAGGAGGTTAGTCTGATAATGTGTTGATTATCAGTTATAAGTGAATGGTACTAATTATATATCGAATTATTTTTAATATACACATATATAACAGCTTTATTTGGTGAAGTACAGTATGATTCACTTGTATTTTATTGTGTCTTTAGGTCCTATACAGTTAATACCATTTGCTGCTTACCTGTGTGCATGTTTATTTACACAACAGTAGAGCCTTTACTATTTGGCAAATTGAGCACTTCCTCCCTCCCTTTCCCACCATATGTATTATGAATCTTCATCCAAAATATGCCCCATGGTTACTTTGTCTGTTTATGTAGAATCACAACGATAGAGGCCAGCTCTTGAAGCAATGAACAATATTGTGGGATACAAAATAATTGCTGTTACTCTTACGAAGTAACCACAAAAGAGGGGAAGGGAGAGGAAGAAGAAAGAGGAGGAAGGGAAAGAGGAGGAGAATTATTTATGTAAAACACTTCTAAACAATAATTTTAAGGTTAAAATAGTAAGGAGTCAAGGCAGTCTGAGAAGATGTATGCTGTTTGGCAAGATAAAATAAGTAGGAAAAATTAGGCAGGAAGAAATAAAGGTTAAACAATAAAACGGGCCCAGGAATGAGGTTAGGACAAAAGGTATACGGGGACCCCCACACACTTGTGAGAGGTAGACCACACGTGTTGCTCCAAGCCCTGTTCCAGCCACCTCAAAGAGGAAATCAGGGCTGGTTACGAGTCCCAAAGACCACAAACAGAAAAACTAGTTGCTCAGGAGAAGTTAAACTATATAAAGCACTTACATTAGGGCTGGCTCAAGGTAAGTAGGTCTGCAGGAAAGCTGCTTTGGCATCCCTTCAAGCGAATAGCCTTTCAAATATCTCTTCCACATATATTTACAGAGGAGCTGCTTAAAGAGGTTTAAAAGGGGGTGGGGAGGGTTGCTGACAGGGTTCAGCTTCTCATCCAGTATCCTAGGCTATTTGTCTCCAGTCCTAAAATGCCATGCCCCACCCAGCAAACAGAAGCTCTCCAGCAAAATCCAGCCAAGATGCTCAGAGAGAAGTTCATGGAGCACATTGATCATGCTCCTTGAAATTCTTAGCACCTCCCCACGTGGCTTCTCAAAATATTCCCTTCAATCGTGTACAGTACTCCTCCTAAAAGTTTTGGTAACTAGATTGTTGTCCTCATCCCATTCCCTGTCCGGTGATCCTTGCGGCACAATATTAGCTCGCTGTGCTAGGCATCACCCCAGACGAGTCAGCCCTTCCACCAGCCCTGATTGCAAGTGGAGAGCAATGTCTCCCGTGGGTTCTCCTAAAGACGTCCGAAGGTCACATATGACACAATGTTCTCAGTCATATAGACAGAGCAATAACAGATAGGACTATTCTTTCCACGCTCTTCAAGAAGGCACATATCATCACAATTAGTACAGTTCAAGAAAAGCATTTCTACCAAAATAAGGGGGGATAAGGAAATATCATGAGGTGAGAAAATTTTAAGTTAGTTAAATGAGCAGAATGTTTGGGTGGCAGTTGAATAAGTGTCCAACTCATGGTTTTGGACCAGGTCATGATCTGATGGTTCATGGATTGAAGCCCTGCATTGGGCTCTGTGCTGACGGCATGGAGTCTGCTTAGGATTTTCTCTCTCTCTCTCTCTCTGCTCCTCCCTTGCTCATGCTCTCTCTTTCTCTCTCAAAATAAATAAAATAACCTTTAAAAAATAAATAAATTCGTTAAATGGGAAACACTGACTTTCAGAAGAATTTCTTGGGGCAAAAAAAAAAAAAAAAAAAGAAAAAGAAAAAAGAAAGAAAGAAAAGAAAACAAAGGACTCCAAAGACAGGAATTTTGTCGTCATAATTTTTAGGCAGTTTATGCAAGTGGTGCAAATATAAAAGTTTAATAAGCATACTGAATAAATGTCCTCCATATGGCTCAACATAAAAAAAAATAGAAACAATATACAGGAAACTGACATCATAAAACAAAGTATTCAGGTGTTCAGTAAGACTTTTTAAAATTCAAATATAAAACTCCAATTGTAAATTGATTTTGCATCTATTTATTGGTTTATTGTTAATAAGAATATAGAGATTACAAATGAAAAATAATTTTTATTAAGCTTTGGCATTGCAGGGCTTTTTATTTTTTCTTTTATGTTTATTTATTTTTGAGAGAGAGAGAGAGACAGAGCATGAGCAGGGGAGGGGCAGAGAGAGGGTGGGGACACAGAATCTGAAACAGGCTCCAGGCTCTGAGCTGTCAGCACAGAGCCCAATGTGGGGCACAAACCCACAAACCACGAGATCATGACCTGAGCTGAAGTCAGTTGCTTAACCGACTGAGCCACCTAGGCGCGCCTGGCATTGCAGGGCTTTTTCTTTCTTTTTTTTTTTTTTTCAACGTTTATTTATTTTTGGGACAGAGAGAGACAGAGCATGAACGGGGGAGGGGCAGAGAGAGAGGGAGACACAGAATCGGAAACAGGCTCCAGGCTCTGAGCCATCAGCCCAGAGCCTGACGCAGGGCTCGAACTCACAGACCGCGAGATTGTGACCTGGCTGAAGTCGGACGCTTAACCGACTGCGCCACCCAGGCCCCCCAAGGGCTTTTTCTAAATAACACATTTCCCTTCCTAACCATGCTTGGCTGGCACAACTGTTGAAATGTCCTGGCATTTCTTGAAAGTCCAGACCAAGAGAAAGCCACTCTAAGATGATAACTAATCCATGAAATTCATAAGAGGGCCATTGAAAGTTGACTCACCACAAAGTAAATATCAGCTTCTTGCTCCAGTGAACATGACACTGAGCGTAGCCTTGATACTGGGTCTGGGGCCATAGGTGGGAGAGAAGAGCAGGAGGAGAGCAGAGAGCCTTGGTCAACAATAATCCAAGAGGAGACTAGCTACATAATTAAAGGGGCCCAGAGCAAAATAAAAATGTGGGACCCCTTGTTCAAAAAGCATTAAGTGGGCACCTGGGTGGCTCAGTTGGTTAAGTGTCCAACTCTTGATTTTGGCTCAGGCTAGGCATAGGGCCTGCTTGGGATTCTTTCTTTCTCCCTCTGCCCTCCCGTGCTTGTTCTCTCTTTCTCTCTCTCTCTCAAAATAAATAAATTTTTCAAAAAAGCATGAAGAATATCAACATGGTGACCTCAGGGCATTAAGCCTGGGGTCTTTCTCCATGCAGAGCCTGTACAGCTGCACCGTTCACACATTCATGCAGCTGGCCCTGTCGAGGAGCAAGTTCCTAGGTCCATGGACAAGGAAGTTTAGAGAAAATGCAAAACATCTGCCTGTCCTCAGGCACTGGCCAGATAAGCTCTTCTGTGCCTGTCCCACTCTCAACTTCAGAACCCAAGCCTTGAGAATGGAAGATTCATTCGCCATGGAACCAGTTAAGTCAGGGACCATGTACTGAATTGTTCCTGTGTTAATACTGCAAACACAAAAATGGGGAAGAAAGTATGGGGCAAATTAAGAGGACAAAATTTATTGCTTTATATGTCAATCTAGTGAAGTTCTTTGAACCTCAGTTCCTGCTTAAGAAAGAATTTGTAGCTTTCAATTAAAGGTCACAAGGGAAAGATATTTTTCAGAATTTTATGAACAATTTTTTTCAACCAAAAAGATAATTTTGGGGTTTTCCAACTTATAACTGCTGTTCTTTATTAGAAGACAGAAAGGCAGAAACCTTGCTGGAATTGGGATCTAAAGCTTTGTTTTAGAAATGAAGTTCATCTCCACCCATGGAAGCTTGATTCAATGAAGAGCCTTATGACACTCTCCAGAAACCCCAAAGACAAATGTCCTGCAAAGCCCAAATTAGTCTTGCCTCACTTCAAGGAAACACCCAAAGCTAATTTGTAATTATTTTTTACTTTGTAAAGATGAATATTTGCTCTGCGTTTGCATTTAAGCCTCAAAGTCTCTGGGAAGGAGCAGAAGCAAAGCCAATCGTGGGCCCCTAATCCATGTTGATTAATGGATTATTGGGCACCGTGTTGATTAATGGATTATTGGCTTGTGTCACAAGAGCTAAACTCCAAGTGTCCTACTGGAGTTTTAAAGCCACTCTGCTTTTCAGTCATTTGGATGTTTTGCCCTGGCTTCTTTATTTGGATTACATACTACCTTGTTTCTAAACCCAACCCAGACCGAGAAGGCAGCAGAAAACCAAGCCAAGATGAGCCGTAAGGTTGTGGCCATCCTGGGTCCACATTTCAGCCACCCTTGAAATGACCATGTGAACACAGGTTATCCCATGACAACTTGTCTCAACGTAAGTGGCTACACATGTACCGAAGGAAGTTCCTACAGCAGCTGTACCTTTAGAAGAAAAAACAAATGACCTTTGAAACAAACCATCAGGTTGAAATTGAAGCAAGTTGTAGCTTCCTGGCCTTATCCAGCGTCCACATTTACATGTGTGCCAGTCCAAGATGACACTCTGGAGGTGCGTTGTGGAGACTTGTAACGGAACAATAGGAGAACCAATAAGGTGGCTTTCTGGTGACAAACCTTAGCCAGATACAGAAGTGGCATTCCAAAGTCTTTAGAGAAGCTTTCTGTGGAACTTTTGGTTCACAGCATCTCTGGGAGGGGGTTATTAGTTCGAAGGAGAAACTGAGGCTAGGGTTTGCTGAAGATCACAAGCAATTGATTATTGCTAATGATAACCTCAGTGTGGAGACTCCAAAATTGTTCCTGAAGAACACCAATTGCCTGGGATGTTAACATGATTTACGTGGAAACAAGATGCTGGGGCCAAATAATCTAAGAGATGAAGAGTTACACCACATTAGGGAGTTGTCTTTAGAGCAGTGCTGCTCAGAGCTTTTACTACACTAGATGCATTGTGCATCTCCAGGAGGGGGCTAATCTCCAGCATTCCCCAAACTAACTTGATCAAAGGACTTTTTTTCCCTAAGGCATCTCCCGGGGAATAAAATTTTTCACAGCACACTTTGGGGCACACAGTCCTAGAATAGATCAAAGTCTCTGAAGTTGAGTCTTTACTACACAGTTTTTTTTCTTCAGAATTTTTAATGTGATTCTGTTTGAAGCTAATTCAAGGAAAACTAAAACTTATGACTTACAACACAAAGAACTTCCAGTTTAACTTGTAAATCAGTTGATTTTATATAATTTGTTTCTTTTTCCCCTACATATTCCAGAATAAGCTGATGTTATATTCTAGCTTTAAACATTAAAGGAGTATTAGGAGGGGCGCCTGAGTGGCTCAGTCGCTTAAGCATCCAACTTTGACTCAGGTCATGATGTTGCAGTTGATGGGTTCAAGTCCCACATTGGGCTCTGTGCTGGCAGCCCAGAGCCTGGAGTCTGCTTCGGATTCTGTGCCTCCCTCTCTCTCTGCTCCTCCCCCGCTCACACTCTGTCTCTCAAAAATAAATAAACATTAAAAAAATTTAAAGGAGGGGGTGCCTGGGTGGCTCAGTCGGTTGAGCATCTGACTTCAGTTTAGGTCATGATCTCTTGGTTTATGAGTTCGAGCCTCATGTCAGGCTCTGTGCTGACAGCTCAGAGCCTGGAGCCTGCTTCGGATTCTGTGTCTCCCTCTCTCTGTCCCTTGCCCACTCATACTCTCTCTCTCTCTCTCTCTCTTTGTCAAAAATAAACACTAAAAAATTTTTTTTAAATAAATAAAATTTAAAGAAGTATTAGAAAACACTTTAATTATTGTAAGTACTTTAAAAGTTTAGATAGACGTTTACAACTTTCAGAATTAATTCATCAACAAAGGATAAATGGATCATTATAATGAATTAATTTACTAGGTATTTAAGTAGCATCTGACATTTAGGGAGCTGGTGTGAACTGCCTAGCTAAAGCACTTCTCTAAGTGAGTTACCTTCAGATGGTGTCTGTAGTGATTTATAAATTCTTGATCTCCACATTGCTTCTTAAATATTGCTCAGCTTTAAATCAGAGGTAGAGATGGCAGGCAGAGAACAAAAGGTTACCGGCTAAAGACTAACAGGGAGCATGATGCATCAGAAGAACAGCAGACTGGAATGAAGAGACCCAAGCTTCAACTCTGCCCCTCTATAGCTGGTGGTTCTTACCCAAGATCCCTAAGATGTTGGTCTTGAGCTCGATGCTGCCCTCCTCATCCCCCTCTCTAGGCCGTTTCTTTCTTCCTAACAGTTGGCTCCCAAGCCCAAAGTGCTTTGAATGCATCAGGCATTCTGAGAAAGTGATGGAAAACCTACCATCGCCTCCGTTTTGCTACCAAATCAGTGCTGTTCTTGGGTGCCCATGCTCTTAAATGTGGGTCTCTTCTAACAGTAATTAGTCATTTCTGGTGACAGGAGAGGACTTTACATTAGTGCCAGGGCTTTTCTAGGGTAATTTTAAAAAATACCTAATTTCAGCATTTATAGAGCTTTCTCGTCAAATAATAGCAGTAGCAGTAGAAACTAGGTAACGCTTATATATCCTTTGCTGTGTGCCAGGCTTTGTTCAAGTTCTTTATGTACATTAATTTAAATAAGCTGGAGTCAGTTTATACCAGCTCATGAGAGAATGTTAATTGTTACATTTTTGGAAATTTATGAACCAGTTGTTAAACACAGCCAGTATTAAATAAATAATTTTTAAAAACAAAGTTAACAAATGCTCAAAATGAATCTCTCCCTAATTATCTTATTATTATCTACATTCCTGAGGTTATTTCTATGTAGTGCATCTGTATTAAAGGAAATGTTATGTCATGGTGAGCTACTGTGCATCTCTTCCCAACTCCATATTCAGCGATGCTACTTTGGTGGCTTCTAATTGTCCATGGAGGGAGTATTTACCCCCATGGAGATTGGCAAATACTACAAATCAAGAGAGCTGGCTGTTAAACCTTTACTTGAATCCTTACCAAAAAAAATTTATTTTTCTTTTTTTAAATATTTATTTTCATGAGAGACAGAGACAGAACATGAGTGGGGAAGGGGCAGAGAGAGAAGGAGACACAGAATCCGAAGCAGTCTCCAGGCTCCGAGCTGTAAGCACAGAGCCCAACACAGAGCTCGAACCCACAAACCGTGAGATCATGACCTGAGCCAAAGTCAGACACTTAACCAACTGAGTCACTCAGGTACCCCATAATCTTTACAAAAATTTTATGAGGTTTGTACAATTATTATTTCCATTATTTAGATAAGGGATCCAATGCACAAGATGTTAAGTGACATGTCCAGAGTCACATAGCTAGTTAGTGCAATCCAGTACTTGAACACAGGCAACCTGGTTCCAGAATCTTCTACTCTTTATGATTATAGTCAGTAACATTGCTTTGGGTACAACACAAAATACAGTGTATACAAAAATGGCTGATATGTAATTTCTTCCCAAGTGGAAAGAAACTCATGCCCACAATACAGTAAGAGCAGTCAAACAGAGGTCCTAGAACTTCCGTGGTTGAAAATGAATGACTGAATAAATCAATGAATGCACTTCATTCATAGGAAAGGTTTACCCCAAAGGAATTGGAAACCTTTCTGTCTTGTGGATCTGGGACTGTTTATAACCTCCAGATATGCTGTGTTTCAGCTTCTACTCTTGCTCCATTCAGCTATCATTTGAAGAGTCATGACTCTTAAAAGAAGGAGAAGAAGGAGAAGGAGAAGGAGAAGAAGAAGAAGAAGAAGAAGAAGAAGAAGAAAAAGAAGAAGGAGAAAGAGGAGGAGGAGGAGGAAGAGGAGGGGGGGAAGGAGAAGAAGGAGAAGAGGAAAGATAAATACCCAATAATCATTTGAAAGGTAAATGAAATTTACAACAAAATGGGATATCACTTTTCAGCCATTCCGACACAGTACAAGGGTTAGAAAAAATGTGAAGCCACGGGAATGACCATCTGCTCATAGTGGGAACATACAATGATACAACCAAGTAGGAAAGGAGTTTCACATTATCTTGAAGAGTTGAACATACACATCCTCTAAGATCCAGCAATTCCATACCCTAGAGAGACTTTGCATATAATGCCTCAGGAATCATGAACAAGGATGTTTGTAGCAGTGTTGTTTATAATGCCAGAGAGTTAGAAACAACCCAACTGCCCACTGACAGGACACTGGATAAATAAATGGTGGTATATCTACACAAGGGAACACTACCCAGCAGTAAAAACAAATGACCTCCGGCTGCAGAAATCGGACATTGGTGAATTTGAAACACAATGTTAAAGTACAGAAAACTATACACAGTAAGACTTCATTTTCAAAAGAGACAAAATTAAATAAGATGCCATTTGGGGGCACATAAAAAAAACAGTGGTTTCTTTGTGAAGATGCTGAGCAATAGGATTGGGAGGCACTCATTAGGGTTTCAAAAGCATCCAGGGAAGGGGCACCTGGGTGGCTCAGTTGTTTGGGCATCTGACTTTGCCTCACGTCATGATCTCACAGTTTGTGAGTTTGAGCCCCGTGTCGGGCTCTGTGCTGACAGTTCAGACCCTGGAGCTGCTACAGATTCTGTGTCTCCTTCTCTCTCTGCCCCTCCCCCCATCATTCTTATTCTCTCTCTCTCTCTCTCTCTCTCTCAAAAATAAATAAATATTAAATCAAAAAATTCAGGGGCGTCTGGGTGGCTCAGTCGGTTAAGCGACGAACTCTTGATTTCTGCTCCGGTTGTGGTCTCACAGTTTGTGAGATGGAGTCAGTCTCCACACTGGGTGAGGAGCCTGCTTGGAATTCTCTCTCCCCCCTCTCCCTTTGCCCCTCTCCTGCTTGCTCGCTCTCTTGCTCTCAAAAAAAAAAAAAAAAAAAAAGAATCCATGAGGTACTATTTCTATTTCTTAGGCTGGGTGGTAGGTTCAAGACTATTTATTTTATTTCTCTAAATGTATTCTCTTGCTATGCACAAATTATTCCTAGTATGAATGAAAATAAATCCTAATATTCACCACAGAAAAATCAATAAGGTATGTGATCAGGTGATCCTCAAAGGAAGAGATGTCAATGACTAATAAACCAATTTTTAAATCATCAAATTTACTAGTAATCAAATAGTTGCAAAACTTTTACTGTAAATTTTTTAAATGAACAGCATTTTTCATCAGTCAGATTGGCAAAGATATTTTTAAATAATACTTAATGCATATGTTAATGCAATGAGATGGACAGTTAAACTCTGCTTCTAAAAGCGTAATCAGAACAACTTTTCTAAAAAGTCACTTAAGGGTACATCTCAAGGCTTAAAATTTGCTTCCTTGACTCAGTATCAGAAAATTACAAGAAATTCAGTCAAAGATTTAGATTCAATATAGCCCCAAATGCAAAACATTTGCCCATTCGTTTGACGAATATTTACGGAGAACCTACTATGTGCCAAGCACTGTTTGGGGCAATACTCTAGTGCACAAAATTGACAAAAATCTTTACCCTCTTGGAATTTACATTATAGTGGAAAAAATAGGTAATAGACAGTAAACTTAGTAAATAGCTAAAGTAAAATAGTACATGAGAGAATAGATGGTGTGGAAAAAAGAAAAAGAAGCAGCAAGATGAGGGGGATCACGAGTGGCTGGGAGCAAGTTGAAGAGGAACAGTTGCTTCAATAAGAAGATGACAATTGAGCAAAGTTTTAAAGGAGGTGAAATATCTAGACAGTGGGTCCGTGGGCATTCCTGGCAGAGGGAACAGCTGGTCCGAAGATGCAGGGACACAAGCCTGTCTGGCAATTAGAGAATCAATAGGGGGTCCAGTGTGTCTGGAGCAGCCTGAGCAGGGGGAGGAGTAGGAGATGAAGCCAAAAACCAGAGAGAAAAGAGTTTGGGGCAGTTATGAAGGGCTTCAAAAGACTTAACTCTTAGCAAAATAGGGCGCCTTTGCTGGGTTTGGAGCAGAGAGGCACAAGGTGACATATTTTTAAAGGATCCAAATGTTCAAACAATAAGGAAATAATGAAATAAATTACAGCAAATTTTATGCTTGTTTCTAGTAGGAGCTCCGAAAATATTTAGAGGACAAATAAATATAATAGAATATTATACAACCATTAAAATTACAAATTCAGAAGCACCTGGGTGGCCCAGTCTGCTAAGCATTCGATTCTTGATCTCAGCTCAGGTCTTGATTTCAAGGTCATGAGTACAAGCCCTGTGTTGGGCTCCACGCTGGGCATGGAGCCTACTTCAAAAAATAAATAAAATAAAATAAAATAAAATAAAATAAAATAAAATAACAACTTTAAAGAATATCAGTGACCTGGAAAAATGCTTATCATGAATGTTAAATGAAAAAAATTTGATTAAAAAGCTGCATGCAAGTTATGGCTCCAATTTTGGAGATAGATGGATAGATAGGTGATACATAATAGAAACAAAAGTAGATAAAATCTATAAGGAAATACCGTCAATTATGAAATGGTTTTAAGTCATTGGTGAAACTATAGATGTTTTTATAGTATTTGTATTGTCATGTATTTCTGAATTTTCTGTAATAAAACATATTACTTTTATAATCAGAACAAAAAAATAAATGCAATCTTTAAAAAGTCTACTATAACCACATCGTATTCCTTATGACTTCTATGGGGAATGTCTGGAAATATGTCCATCGATCAAAATTATGAGATTCGTTCTGGGTTCACGGGAAAATAGAAGGTGCTTGATATTCATCAGCTGAATTTAGCAGCAGGCAGCCTGCAGTTCATCAATGTGGCTGTCACCAGTAGTTCAATAAATCCATTGGAATCACTACAGAAGAATTTCTAATGGGATCATGGAAACAATTTGGCTGGTAAAAAACAAATGATTAAAAAGTCATTACATTATCTACCAGGCAGGAGAAGAATTGCCTAATTTAACCGCGAAAGTCACTACAAAAGACCAAAATAATTACAGTGTAAATGGATACCCAAAATAAGGGATCATTTAATTTTAATGATACCTTGAGAGAAAATTATGGGTGCAGGGTGAGTTCCCCAGAATCACGTAAAACAGCTCATTAGCACCCTTATTGGACTCAATTGACTGCTCGTTTAGATCTGAGGCACCCGAGTCCCCCTTGAGAGCTCCTTCTTGTTAATTTCATTTTGGTGTCTTGGTCTGATGTCTTCAAATGCCTGCATCTCACTTAAGGCATGCTGGAGGACAGGTTTCCCATGAGATGCATCTCCTTTTAAGTTCCTACAAGGATCAATTTGTAGCAGGATTTCATCCTTCTGTAGCCAAGAACATGTTGAACCGTCAGAATAATGTGGCAATTTGGTCTATGAGGCATATGGAGTGATGAACAAGAAGAGTCCTTAAGAGAACCAAAAGTGGGATTTCCATGAAACATTTGCCAAGCTTCTGGAAAGTTGTTTTCCCTCCCTAAAAGGAAAGGGTCCATGTCCCCTATTTCCTGCGGAGCTGGAGCACACCCTTGTACAAATGAAATCTTCTATCTTACCTAGCAAAGGTGGCTGCAGAATTAACTTGTTGCTCATTTATTTACTCAGATGCTAAGTTTAAAGGTATGAATACGCCCTGCATTAAGAAGTGAATCTTTCAGAGGGAAAGAGGATAATGGGGGACAGAGGGTGTTGTGGGGACACAACAAAGAGGCCTGAGCTAGGGAGGGGAGAGGTGGTTAAGTTTCCTTCTACAAGAAATGCCTCAAGTTAACGCCAAACAAGTTAGGTGGATAAGAGGACAATGGGATGATTCTTATGATGTCTGACCCAAGATACTCTGAAAATAAGCGCAATACTGCTGGTTTTTATTGTTATTGCTGTTGTTTTGTTTTTATGAAAACAACTTTTCCCTCTAATTACATTACATGCTATGCATTGTGGGGGATAAGCTTAGGAATCCCCCAGGCTTACACCAATGGGTTGACAAGTCATAAAGAAATACAAAGTCATAAAACGCTCACACCCGAGTTTGGATCAGATTGGCACTCCAAGAATAGGGGGTGCATCTCTCTCTACACTTCCCCCACTCATGCTCTGTCTCTCTCTCACTTTCAAAAATAAATTAAAAAAACATTTAAAAAGAATAGGGGGGTGTAAAGACACCCCAAGAATAGGGAGGCACAAAGGTGCCAGGAATAGGGAAGTGCAAAGGCACCCCAAAATAGGGGGTGCAGAGCCCCCAAAATAGAAAGGGAGAAGCAAAGTCCTGAGATAGAAATGACGCAAAGGTGCCCAATACATAGGAATAACAAGATTAGATATCCAGGGTGAAAGCACCCCAAGTTTAGCACTAGAGCAGAAAGCTGCTTTCATAGGAGAATAGGGCCAGGTTAGGTAAATTGGTGAATTGGACTTTGGACCGCTGCGCTGCAGGCAAAGCAGCCCAGAGCGGAGACGGTTAACAAAAGAAAAGGTGCCTTGTCAACCCTGAGGTTACTCCCCCAATCTGTCTCATCCCTAAGCTAGTTAAGATAAACAGAGCTGCTGCCTCCTGTCTGCTGTAAACAACCTTCCTCCTGACTGCCTGGTGCCCGGATTTTGTTTTGTATTAACCCAAACCCCTAACCACGAATATCTTCAAGACCCCCTTTCCCTCACATCCACAAGTTAATGTTCACAGATTCATTGTCCCTTTGTGCACATCCATCGCCATGTTTGTAAGCCTTCTGATCCTAATAAAACTGGGCAAGGACCCTTATTTGGGGCTCTTGTCTTTTCCCAGACATTAGCCATCTCTGACTTTCAATCCTGTGTCCGCTCTTTTGCTGGCCAAAAGAGAACTTTAGACTTAGAGTCTATGACAATGCATGAAGTTCTTGTATTTCACTAGTTTGAGATGATAAGTCTTACACTCCAAAGGGCTTGTTAAAAAAAATTCAACTGAGTAAATTTGAAGATCGAATTGGCTTTACTCAATGATTCAGGAATCAGGCAGCATCCCATCTGGCAAGGAGAAAAGAGCTCCCAAGAGCTATACGAAATGGAAGACTTTTACAGGCAGCAAGGAAGTCATTCTAGCAAAGCATGGACTGTTTCAGGCAAAGTCACCTGTGGAAGAAATGTTGATAACAGCATTGCAACTAATGTTTTGTGTTAGGACCCCAGATTAAGCATCTCAAATAGGAAAAGAGGCCCAAAACCTGGCCCCAAATGGCTGAGGAGTGCCTTCAGGTAGGTAGGGTCTTTCTGAGGTAGAAAATGATGAAGGACCCTGGAAAATGCAGGAGAAATACGTAGGTGTGATGAGAAGCCCCACCAGGCCAGGGCCAAGGGGGAATGGGAATAGAATCCTGCCCCTTCCTCCCCCCAGCCCTCTCCACAGCAACAGTGTAGACAGGTTCTCCGGTGTGACCAGGGTCCCTCGGAAAGAAGGAGAGTAGCATTGATTCTCCTGAGAGCTACAAAATAAAGTCAGATTAATCTTCTCCTCTCTGAAGCTGTTACCTGCATCTGGGATCCTCCTTGACCAAGACAGATTGACCAGGGTAACTTGAAATCATAAGACTTAGATGGTATACATTTTTCTGAAAACTATGATAAAAACAATCAGATATTCCTCCTTACTGTCTGAAAGGATAGCTCTCTGTGATAAGTCAAAATATATGAGTGAACCATCTAAATAGTAGAATATAATTCACGTTTGAAACAACTATGCTGAATACATTTCTCTGGGCCAAAATCTCGGAGAAAGCTCTCCTCCTCCCTAGTCCCCTTCCCCCTCCTCTCTCTTTCCTTCCTTTCCTGAAGGATTCACATCTAGAGCCAGCAGTGGGGCAGCCTTCAGTGGGCTTCTACACTGGCAGGTGGGAGAGGGTTGGAAGCCACAGGGCCCAGAGCAGAGTGTCGGGGTGCAGGTGGGATGGGAAGAGATCCCAGAGGCTGCAGAGGCAGCCACACCAGGGAGTCGGAGCCCAGATCGGGTAAAGAGGGTATTCACATGTGGGGGCAGTCCAGCACCAAGAGTCAGAGCCTGTGGGAAGGGTGGGCAGCACTGATGGCCAGAGACAAAGCAAGTGCGGAGGGTGCCCAATGTGAGGTGATTCAGAGAGGATGTCAGAGAGTGAGGACAGACCACATGGAGGGGCGTCCCAGCAGAGGGTGCAGAGCCCCAGCAGGGCATAAGCGTGCCGAGGGTGACCATGCAGAGGAGGAGATGGTAGTGCAGAAGAGCTATCAGTTATGTTCAAGGAAACAGATCAAATAAGCAAATATATTAAGGATAATGGGAGCCAAGTCTCTCATGGACAGAGAAGGAAGCTACAAATAGGAACCCTGCCATATTGGTACTAAATGAGAATCGGAGATAAGGATATGAACTTGTAGTTTTCCATACAAAAGCTAATTAAAGAAACAAAGATTGTGTGTGTGAGTGTGTGTGGGTGGGTGTGTATGTATGCGTGTGTCACTACTTGGAAAAATGGCTCATTCCCTGGCTGGCCAAAGGAAATAGCAAGGAAAGGACAAGACAAGCCTGGAGCATCTTCTGGCAGGAAACAAAGCACTCAAAGAATGAGGAAGTCATGTCAAGGGACACAGAATCCAGTTTGAAGGGGGTCCACTGCCCAAATTGAGGGACAATTGGGGCGCCTGGGTGGCTCAGTCGGTTGAGCATCTGACTTCGGCTCAGGTCATGATCTCATGGTCTGTGAGTTCCAGCCCCGCGTCGGGCTCTGGGCTGATGGCTCGGAGCCTGGAGCCTGTTTCCGATTCTGTGTCTCCCTCTCTCTCTGACCCTCCCCCGTTCGTGCTCTGTCTCTCTCTGTCTCAAAAATAAATAAACGTTAAAAAAAATTAAAAAAACAAAAAACAAAAAAAAAACAAATTGAGGGACAATTACATTAGAGCATCTAAATAAATAGGAAAGAAACCCTGAGTCCATACAGACTTAATTAATAAATGAATACATTGAATGTTTGATGGTGAATGGGATGTTTCCACAGTTTCATATCACCTCCCCCAGAATACCTGTATGTAACTATACGGTGGAGAAACCACACGCACACCACCTTCATCAAATCATCAAAGTCAACATTATCAGTCCCCGGACAAATTAAAATCCTGTGCATCTGAGAGGGTTCATCGAGAGAACACAGGCTCGCTTCTGTGACTTCCCTGCCAAAAATGAAGAACCGAAATCTAATCATGAGGAAACAGCCCAGAAACCCAAACTGGAGGACAGTCTACTGAACAACTGGCCTATACTCTCGTAAAGCATGAAAGTCAAGGAAAGACTGAAAAATCGCCGCTGGATAAGGAAACCAAAGAGGCATGAAAACGACAGGGCATGCGTTTTCTGAACTGGATCCCTTCGCCATAAAGAGATTATTGAGACAGTTGGTGGAACTGTAGTGGGAACTAAAGTTGAGGCGGTAGTGACGTATGTCTGTTAATTTCCTGACGGGGATGGTTGCACTGTGGCCATAAGCCCGTGTTGGCTGCATGCAATGCACACTAGAGTATTTAGAGATGAGGGGCATCAGGTTGGCAACCGACTCTCACCTAGCTCAGAAAACGTGTTTTGAAAACACCTTTTAAGTTTATTTATTTATTTTGAGAGAGAGCGCGCGAGCGAGCATGGGGGAGGGGCAGAGAGAGGAGAGAGAGGATCCCCCATGTGGGGCTCATCCCATGAACTGTAAGATCCTGACCTGAGCCGAAATCAAGAGTCGGACACTTAACCATTTCAGCCAGAAAACATGTTTTTTTATACTACAGTTGCAAACTTTCTGTAAGTTTGTGATTGTTTAAAATAAATTTTAAGTACTTTGTTTATACCAGGACAAATATGTCCTATGGTGACAACGAAATACCTGACGGCAGGGCGCTCAGATGTCAGGGTGCCTGGCTGTTCCATCCCCTGGGGGTAAGATAGAACCTCCTGGAGCAGTTCTTTGGGTTCCTCCAAGGGCAGCTGGGCCTTTCTTTGAAGCCTGGTTTTTCTCTCCACCGTGGAGCTCTTGTCCCAGATGATTTACATTTGTGATTAGCACGGCTTCTGCAGGCTTAAAGGGCCATCCTGTTCTTAAGAGAACTTGAAACCCAAAAAGCCAGGCACCTGTCCATTGAGTTTCCTTGCCAACGTAGCACAGAAATGTTGCCACTAGCTGACATCTGTTAATTGTGTGTGGACAGTGGCTCACTGGTCAGGTCAGAAACCAAAATTTCTGAAGCACAACAAATGGTTGGTGCTGGGACACTGGGAAAATGCCATTCCTTCTTCTTTTTTTTTTTCATTGAACAAATATTTATCAAGTAGTTAATTTGAGCTAGACACTGTACTCAAAGAGGGGGACAGGGCTGTGAATAAAAATCCAATCTTTCTTTTTTCTCAAGGAGAGTACAACCTAGGGCGCTTTCTAAAGACTACATTTTCTAAATTGAATGGTAATATATACACACAAAAGTACACAAATCATAATTGTCCTGCTCAGTGAATTTTCATGAACCAAACACAGCTGTCTAATGAGCATCCCAATCAAGAAAGACAACACTACCAGCACCTAGAAGCCCTGTTGCTTTTTCCAAATACTACCGCTTCTCCCTCTCCTACTGACTTTCAGCAAAGCCTAGTTTGGCTGGCAGCTCTTCACTTTTAAAAGAGACTTAAAGGAGGACGCCTAAGGGGACCAGTACTTAGGTCCCCTCCTGGGGACCAGGATCACGCAGCGCTAACACCATCTCCTTGAGCAGTGACTTGATTCTGCTTCTCCAGAGTGCTGAGAGTTGCTGATTAGTGGCTGACAATTTGAGCCTGGTATGGACCTGGATGATAATTCATCGTATGCAGCCTGTATGAAAAAGGTTGAGCAGCACTGCTGATTTGGGTTGCCAGCAGAGGGTCCCCTGTGTCAGACTAGATGCAACGTGGCCGGTGACCGCAAGCATCCACCTCACGCAAAGGCCTGGCAGCAACCCTAGGTGTGTGAGTGGTTTGGGTTGGGAAAGTGAGTGGAGAAGCATAGTGACCTTTATCCGTGGATCCAATGGCAATCCACGGGCTTGCATGATTCTCAGGCATCCCCCAAAAAGAACCCAGCCCTTGTTTGTTTAATAGGAGGCCTTAAGGGATACCTCCCCAATTTCCCGTGGTGGTGCTGCCCCCTTGGGGCTGCTCACTTCTATGTCAGTAGATCCCAACTCTGTCTCAGGGGCTGTTAAACTCAAGTGCCCTTATATTTGTGTTACAAAAAGCCCCATAGAGGGGCGCCTGGGTGGCGCAGTCGGTTGAGCGTCCGACTTCAGCCAGGTCACGATCTTGCGGTCCGTGAGTTCGAGCCCCGCGTCGGGCTCTGGGCTGATGGCTCAGAGCCTGCAGCCTGTTTCCGATTCTGTGTCTCCCTCTCTCTCTGCCCCTCCCCCGTTCATGCTCTGTCTCTCTCTGTCCCAAAAATAAATAAACGTTGAAAAAAAAAAAAAATCCCCATAGAACTGAAGAGTAAGTAGGTGTATATTCTCAGGTAGGCCAGTTAAAGCATCTCTAGTTTTTAAAGAAATGTTGAGCAATTGTAGGGCTGTTGAACCCCTCTCAGCCTGAGGGCTGCCCAGAGACAGAGGCCATTCCTCATGGGGGTTGCTGTTTTCTCCCTCACCAATCCCTTCCTCACATCGTTTTCTTTTTCCTCTCATTATGACCTGTTCTATTTTTTCACTTTCCTTTTCCTTTCCTTCCTATCTTTTTCCTCTCACTCTATTATTGTTTTTAAGGCTTCTACTTGGGTCTCATCATTTGCAATCGTATGAAGAGCAGAGAGAAAGGAAGACAACTGTTCCCCAGAAGAACAGTAAGAAGGAGGAGAACGCTCCTATAGATGGCAATGTTCATCACATGCGCTTAGCATATAAAAATGAGAGACACGTATTGCTATTGTAGGGAAGGAACAATTTCTCCTCTACATTTGGGTTTCCTCCGGCCTAAGAACTAAACTGACATGAGATAGATTAGCAGGGGGAAAAGCATACAAGTTTTAATTATTTTCTTTATACTTGTACATTGGAGTCCTTACAAGAAAAATGAGGAAGCAAAGAAGCTGCTGGAGTGAAACACTTCCACATGAAGTTGGACAACAAGCGCTAAATGGTAAGCACGTGACAAGGCAAAGGGGCTTAGGCTGGGGTAGTTAATTACAGAAAGTCGACTAGGAAGATAGAATTCATTTAACAGGTTTGTTTGTGCAAATTTCTCCTGGTCTCCACTCCTCATCCCTGGTGATAAGAATGTTTCTTTTCTTCTGGTACAGACAGGACATCTTCCACATGGGCGCCTCATCTCCTCCTTTCAGGAAGAAAAAGGAATGGTGCCTTCCATGCATCTGCTCTTCTCAAGTGCCTTTAACTCAAAATAATCAATATGCCAGAGCAGCTCATTTTAGGGTGGTGTCTTCTAAACTCTTTCACTATATAGGAAATATTTTACATGAAGTTTTCCTTTTAAAGAGAATTTTAAGGAAGTTGCCAGTCCATGGCAAGGAATAAGATAAACTTAAATCTATAGAATATTAAATTGGGGGGCATTTCCAGAACTTAGAGAGTTGTGAAAGGTCATTCGACCCAAAGCCTTCATTTTTCAGATTAGGAGGCAGGTCCAGAGATGCTGATCTGTTTAAGGTCACACAAGTAGCCAGTGGCAGGAAGCCACATCTGAAATGTCCCAGGACAGTGCTCTTTCCTTGGAGATTATTCTTGTAAGTTGGAAAACCGCACAAAACAACTTCCTCCTAGGTGTCCAGCTTAAGTGGTGAGCTCCAGCAACTTGAAAAGTTAAAAATTACAATATTATTTGCAAAAGCATCCAACAGAACTTATTCCAGCCTTCAGAAAAGACAACAGAAAGGAATCCTCTTGCTTACTACCTTTAATGGGCAGCACGGTTAGTGTTGTTTTCCTAACTTACTTGTTTAGGAAGTCTTGCAACTTTTCTGAGGAGTCCTATCTTTGTGTCATCCTGTGGTTGGTTTGAAATTCATGACTCTCTTCCATCCCCTGTGATCCCTTTCTCTCCCTCCCCCTTCTTCACTCTTCCACTCCATCCCAGTCCTAGGTCAAATGTGAAGGATCTGATAGTGGGATATCACAGTCACCAAGGACTTATCATCGTCATCAAGACCGATCCCACATGACATCTACAAAGATGAGGGGTGAGGGGCGCCTGGGTCGGTTAAGCATCCTTACTTCTGCTCTGGTCATGGCGTCTTGGTTCATGAGTCCGAGCCCCATGTCGGGCTCTGTGCTGACAGATTCTGTCTCCCTCTTTCTCTGCCCCTCCACACTCACGCTCTCTCTCTCTCTCTCAAAAAACAAATAAACATAAAAAAAAAAAAGGTGAGGGGTGAGCCACAGTGCTTGTATCCTCCACAGGGACCATGTGGGGACACAACTCCTTTTCTCTTCCTTCCCAGTCCCCAAGATGAGCTCAGCCTGGTAGAACCAACAGTTTCTACTCCCCTGGCTTCACCAGAGCTTCCAGCCATGCTTTTTCCATTTCTTCGACTGCATTTCAAGAGCAACGGGATTCAGAAGTTTTTGAAAAGCTTTTAAAAATATATTTCATGTGATCTTGTGCCTACAGAATTCATGCTCCAATTTACCTTTGAGCTCTTGCCTAGTCTTACTAATTCAATTGTTCCTTTTGTGTCTATAAATTATATTTGGATTTCTTTCCCCTCTGGTTTGTTTAGTTTCCAGGATAGAAGAATTCTCATCTCAGGCTCTAATTACAGCCCCAGCACTAATCTATCATTTGTTTCCAAGATGTTTGAAGAGGTGTCTCACTGAGTTCTTCCCCTTCAAGCTGGCTTCTCAGAATGTCAGTGGAGATTTCCAGAAGCTTCTTCCATTAGCCATGTGTTGACCTGAAATCTGAATGTTTTACCCCAAGTTTTGAGCTACAACGGAGGAAGAGAGCCACAAAAGGCTAAGCACCCTCCAACATTTTCCTTGCAGCATTGGTGCCTGAAACATCTTGTCTTCAACTACAAAACGACACCTAATAATACAATTTTGAGTTCATTTCTTTTAAAGAAAGAAATGACTGACTGGTTTCTTCTCATGGTCCTTTTCTGGCCAGCTGTGTTTGGAGAAGCCAGGAAAGCCTTGCTGAAGAAGGCAGATCTGTCTGGTTCTACTAATGGCTCGCCCAGTTACCAAAGCATTATGGCCCATGCCAATGGCCACAGTATTGAAGAGCCAGCCAGAAATGGACATGAAAGAGAAAGGAAACATAAAAGTAATTCTACTGTAGTAAACTGCATGGCATTCAAGGAGGGGAAAGACAAACAACTGAAAATACAACCTTAAAATGTACAAAAAAAATACAGCAAACTGCCCACTGGAGGCCTCTGGAACTTTGTTCTCATGCAAAGTGCAATTAACTGCAGTCCCGAGTTACTGAAGGCCAGGCCGAGGCGAAGGAGAACAGGCTCTCTCACCGTACAGAGTGCGTCTCTCAAAAAGATTTATCACGTATCTGATAGATTCGCCACATTTCAAAGACTTACTTTGATTTCATGAATCCTTTTCCTTTCTTTCCCTGCACCCCCCAACACAAAAAAAAAAATTGTAATTGCGGTGACAGGAAAATGTCTGTAACAGTTTTAACACATGTGAGGATACCCAAGAGGTGTATCATATTTAGATGGTTTCAGAACTTCATTAATCCTCCTTCTAGGAATGTGATACTTCACAGATTGCTCTTGTACACAGTACAAAGACGCACAGCAAATTCTTAACAGACACTGAAGGGCAGTCCCTCTTTTTCCAACATGCTCCTCATATTTCTGTAGCTGAGTTGTTCAAACACCAAAAAGTAACTTGTTGGATGCTTGGCTACTAGCTTCTTATCCAGATCCCCTTCAGAAAACAAGTAAATTCGGTTTACATAAAGCTTACCAAAAAAAGGATTATGAGCCAGACATTACATCAAATTCACTGATTGGGCAGAAATGGAACTTGTTAATTTCTCTTTGGTAGATTTGCTCTATAAATTTCATTTTCAAAGATATATACATATATATACATATATATGTATATATCTCACTGAGTTGAACTGTCTCTGCAGGGTAAGCCAGCCAAATCCCTGCAATGAATTTCCTGGGCTTCAGGAACCATTTATAGTTGTCTCCCTCTCCCCAACCATTTATAGTTGTCTCCTTTACATAAATATTAGGTAAGAATGCCACTTTTTTAGGCAAAAGCATCTGTTACCAGCAAGCCCCTGTGCTTTTGAGCTAAGTGCCATCGTTAGTCTGCTGCCACTGTTAACCTTTCTCTGTCCTGGACTGTGATCTCTGAGTGTCTCATTGAATCAAGGCAGAACGTTAATGAGAATCTTCTTACTCCAACCTGACTCATTGAGGCTCTGCCACCAGAACCAGAATAGATCTGCACGGAAACTGGAAATATTTCACCCTAACTCAGGACTAAGTGCAGCTGCAACCCTTGTCCAGAATTTAGAGATAGATGGAACTACAGAAGGGAATTTAGCCCATCATCTTGTCACTCTCGACCCATGCTCAAATAATCCCTAAAAAGTTTCTAAATGTTTTTAAAACGAATCAGTAAATATTGAGCGCCTCTCGTGCTGGCAAGAAAAGAAGTATCAAACACACCTTTGCAATAGGAGTTAAAAATATCACGGCAAAATGAGCTGTACAATTTCAGACAATCGCATGATCCCACCCCATGTTCATAAGCTTCCTTATTGTAGTCACTGCAGTTCCTCCTCCGCCCTCCCCGCCTCCCTCCCCCCCACTGCCGCCATGATGTCTTGATTGGCCCAGGTCGTGGTCTCCTTTCTGTGTGCAAGTCAAACCCCCACCTTAGAGCAGTTGCTATTCCCTCTGCCCAGAGCACTTATTCCCCAGATGTCCAAATGGTCAATGCAGGCATCTCCCTCAAACCTTTGCTGCATCCCTCCTTCTGATTGGGGCCAACCCTGACCATTCCATTGAAAAGTGCATCCTGCCCTCCAGCCCCACACTCTCCATCCTACTTGCCCTTCTTATTCCTTTTCAGTAACTTTTATGACCTTCTAATATACTATATAATTAACTTATTTTCTATGTCTATTGATTCTCTCCCCTCTCCCCACACTAGAATGTAAACTCAATAAAGACAGGAGCCTTTGTTTTGATCGTGGGTCTATCCTGAGTATGTAGACTAGGACCTGGTATATTACAGGTGTCCCATAATATTTGTTGAGGGGCACCTGGCTGGCTCAGAGGGTTAAGCGGCCAGCTCTTGGTTTCGGCTCAAGTCATGATCTCATGATTCATGAGTTTGAGCCCCACATCTGCCTCCATGCTAACAGTGTAGAGCCCTCTCTCTGCCCCTCCCACATGCTCCCTCTCTCAAAATAAATAAGCAAGCAGGGGCGCCTGGGTGGCGCAGTCGGTTAAGCGTCCGACTTCAGCCAGGTCACGATCTCGTGGTCCGTGAGTTCGAGCCCCGCATCGGGCTCTGGGCCGACTGCTCAGAGCCTGGAGCCTGTTTCCGATTCTGTGTCTCCCTCTCTCTCTGCCCCACCCCCGTTCATGCTCTGTCTCTCTCTGTCCCAAAAATAAATAAACGTTGAAAAAAAAAATAAAATAAAAAAATAAAAATAAATAAATAAATAAGCAAGCAGACAAACAAACAAGTATTTGTTGAATGAAGACCATATCAAAGACAATCATAAAGGCATCCAGCAAGAAGTACAAGTTCCTCCTTGCTGGGTGGATTTTGAGGGAAAGAAAGGGAGTAATGCAAGGAGATCTGACTGCAGGGCCCTGGCTCTCCCTCTGGGCTGAAACCCAGTGGGAGAAAAGAACTGCATAGCTGTAGGCACCCCCATGAAGAACTGGCAAAGACATCCTGGTACAATTCTCAGGGCATAGCTCAGGAAAGTACCCTCCCTGCCCCCATGCTTCTTAGCCCCCCCTGTGAAGCAAGGGAGGAGAAAAGGAAGGAGTGAAAACCTTGGGGAAAAAAATACAAGTACCCAAAAGACACTGGGTTAGACCCAAATGACTATTTTAAACTGTCTTTAAAAATGAATTATTTGATGGATTTATAGTTTTAAATGTTTTTCTCACCATCCATAGGAAGGAGGCCTATCATAAAAATGAAAGAATACAAAAGAAAGAAAAAAGAAAAGAAAAGAAAAGAAAAGAAAGAAAGAAAGAAAGAAAGAAAGAAAGAAAACTACTTTAATTTTTGGCACATCTGAGTTGTGAGGAGTAAACTAAACCCTGCTGCATTTGCTTATGTCTCTCTATGGCTAAACATTAAGCATCAGGAAGAAAGGCCCCATATCTGTTTTGTGCACGGCTGTATTCCTAGTATCTAGCATAGTACCTTCAAGGTCGTAGATGATAAATACTGTTGGCTGACTGGATCAGTGGTTTATAAGAATGAAGCAATAAATTCATTCCATATGTGCTCTGGAGTCAAACTGCCTGATTTCAAAACCCTTGCTCTGCCAGGAACAGTATGGACAGTGTGGAATGGTCATGTCTTCATCCCGTTGTGGCAGAATCATTTATTGAGATACTAATTTGTATTTTGTTGCCATCGTATTTTTCCCTATCCTATACTTTCATGACTCTGAGCCCCCAGGGAGGTTTATGCTGAAAAACAGAGAGGTTAAAGGGTAAGCCAGCCAGCCTGGCTAGTGATAAGGATGCATCCTCCACCTTGGTGATGCCAAGGAGATAGCAAGTTCTCAGAGAAGGAATGAACTACGTGGCCCAGTAACCAGCCATCTTCAAGGACCATGAGGACCTGGAGGTGAAGATATCAGTAGCAGTAACAGACTGAAGATTAGGGGAACATTTTCCATTTTCTAAGAACCACATAAGATGTTTGTACAACCCTGAGGAAGATCTGTAGGCCAACTTTATTGAGCATAAATTTCCTGCTGTCACAGCATGGGTGCAGGGGAAGGGGGTTGCTTTAGAGTCAGATTCTAGGGGCGCCTGGGTGGCGCAGTCGGTTAAGCGTCCGACTTCAGCCAGGTCACGATCTCGCGGTCCAGGAGTTCGAGCCCCGCGTCAGGCTCTGGGCTGATGGCTCAGAGCCTGGAGCCTGTTTCCGATTCTGTGTCTCCCTCTCTCTCTGCCCCTCCCCCGTTCATGCTCTGTCTCTCTCTGTCCCAAAAATAAATAAACGTTGAAAAAAAATATATTAAAAAAAAAATATGTCTTAGAGTCAGATTCTATTTGATGTAAAGAAAACAAAGACAAGTGACCTCTTTTCATACTCACATTTATGGACAAGGATTCACATAATTACACTATTATTTTTAAAACAATTCTGGGGGCACCCGGGTGGCTCAGTCAGTTAAGTGTCTGACTTCAGCTCAGGTCATGATCTTGCGGCTCGTGGGTTCGACCCCGTGTCAGGCTCTGTGCTGACAGCACAGAGTCTGGAGCCTGCGTCAGATTCTGTGTCTCCCTTTCTCTCTTTCCCCTTCCCCCCTTGCACTCTGTCTCTCTTTCTCTCTCTCTCTCTCAAAAATAAATAAACATTAAAAAAATAAAAATAAAAAACTTACAATTCTGGAAACATAGTGACCCCAAATTTCCTCCAAGAAACTTCTTCATGAGGAATTCTAAATGTCTGTTAGAAGTTGGATAAAGGGGACACTGAATTGAACTTAGCCGCTTTCTAAAGCCAGCACAACATACTCCTGGGAGAAATCTGACCAGAGTTCATAAAGTGTCAGGAGTGCTCCTCTAGGCATCTATGGTCAACGTCTAGGAATTTGATGAGCTGTGGTTTGGGTTCCTCGGGTGGAGACTCTATTGGTAACATGAATGCTTCTCAATAGTTCTGCTTCTCCAAAGAGCTTGGGAAGGCATTTTCCATTCTTTACAGTTTCGTTCAACATTTATTTGTTTTTCAGACTTAAAGCCTAAATCCTATAATCATACCCCCACAAAGCTAAGTTTTAGAGTTTAACTAAAAATTGCATTATTTTTTTTAAACTCATTCTCTACATAGAAATGAATTTTCCCCTCTTCCCAGGACTCAAATGGGCATGAAGAATTTTTTTAAATTTAATAAGTGCTTTATACTTGGCTTAAGACAAAACCTTAAAAATATGTTTCTTTTCCCTTTAATTGATAATTACCAGAGGGGCGCCTGGGTGGCTCAGTCTGTTAAGCATCTGACTCTTGATTTCAGCTCAGGTCAGGATCTCGTGGTTCATGAGACTGAGCCCCATGTTGGGCTCTGTGCTATCAGCACAGAGCCTGCTTGGGATTCTCTCTCTCCCTGTCTCTCTCTCTGTCCCTCCCCTGCTAGCTCATGCGTGCTCTCTCTCAAAATAAATAAATAAACATTTAAGAAAATTAATAAAAATGAGACAAAACAGAGAGCAAATAAGCACATGAAAAGAGCTCCATATCAAATGCCATCAAAGAAATGCAAATGAAAACCACAATTAGATACCACTGTGTATCTATTAAAAAGGGCAAAATCTGGACACTGACACCACTAAATGTTGGCAAGGAAGTGGAGAAACAGAAACTCTCATTCATTACTAGTAGGAATGCAAAGTGGTGCAGCTACCTTGGAAGACAGTTTTGTTGGTTTCTTACAAAACCAAACATACTCTTACCACATGATCCAGTAATTGCACTCCTTGGTTTTTAAGCAAAGGAGTTCAAAATTTACATCCCACAAAACCTACACACAGATGTTTATGGTAGCTTTATTCATAACTGCCAAAATTTAAAAGCAACGAAGATGTCCTTCAGTAGGTGAATGGATAAAAAAAACTGTGGTACACCAGGCAATGTAATATTATTCAGCACTAAACCGAGATAAAATATCAAGCCATAAGAAGATATGGAGAAAACTTAAACGCATATTACTAAGTGAAAGAAGCCAATCTGAAAAGGCTACACAGTGTATGATTCCAACTATATGACATTCTGGAAAAGGCAAAACTATAAAGACAGTAAAAAGATCGGTGGTTGCCAGGGACTGGCAGGGTGGGAGTAGAGGAGAGGGATGAATAGACAGAGAAATTTTAGGCAATGAATATACTTTCCACGATACTAAAACGATAGATACATATCATTATACATTCGGCCAAACTCATGGAATGTACAACACCAAGAATGAACTCTCCTGTAAACTCTGGACTTTGGGTGCTTATGATGTATTGGTGCAGGTCCACCAATTATAACAAATGTACCATTCAAGCGGGAGATGTTGTTTATGGAGGAGGCTATGTTTGTGTACAGGCAGGGATGTATAGAAGATCTCTGTGTCTTCGCCTTAATTTTGCTGTGAATCTAAAACTCCTCTAAAAAATAAAATCTAAATACAAAAAATGGAATGTAGCCATCAAAAAATACCTCCTTAAGAAAATCCCTCCTTTCAGATACTTATTCTTTACTTCTATACATTCTATACCTTCCTCACAGTATGTACGTTTGCATATGAAATGCCACCAAATATGAGAACAAGGCCTTCACCTATATAAGTGCAGTGAAAGTAATGGTTTCCTTTCAGATGCATGTGAACTTTTGTTCCAAGACTTGCCTTGAAACTGGAGTTTGGGAAAGGGTCAGCAGAAGACCATCCGAAAGATAACAGTTCCCAAAAGAAAAAGCGGATAATGGAGAAGGTGGCTTTGCTTCTGCTTCCCATCCAGCTTCATGGACTGAATTTGAGGGCCAGTGGTTAGGGAAAGAAAAGGGCCAGGAAGTGATGGGGCAGTTCAAGAAAAACCTTGTGTGACTGCCAATAGCAGAATTGTTTGGGGGTTCTAACGGCAGGTGGCAGAACCTGGGACCTCTTGGGGACAGACAGGATTGGAAGCATGGAGTCTTTGGAGCCAGTCCCTTGGCAAAAATATTGTCACCCCGTAAAGGGGGCAAGAGAGCATAAAGCTTCTCCAAATGACTTTTGGGGCAGCAGAGAAGCATCCCTTTGGACATCCCAAAAAGTAAATGGTCTGGGGGAAATGTGAGTGGGAGCTCTTGAGCCAGCAGTCATTTGTATTATACAAATAATACTCATACATGTATATATAATACATAAGCAGCACTTTCCCCAGTGAACTTCAAAGGATGTGTGATGGAGATAACAAGGGGCTATTTTCATGACAAGGAAAGCATTAATAATTCTATTTCAAGGAAAGGATTGAAGTCATAGAGGTTTTCTCAACACACAGCAAACCCAGAAGAAACGTAGAATCTACTTGAGGTCCCCTATGCCTCTGTTCCCCGGATGGTACACTATTCCACACTTTTGGATGCATTTTGTTGGGCACATTTCCCCTGATATCTAGAAGGGGCTTTCTCATTACAAGCCCCAAAAGAGCATTTCTGGGGATGCTATGAAAAATAAATAAACTAAAAACATAATGGGACACCTAAGGACATTTATTACAGCTTTTTTTCAAAGGCAGAAAACTAGTAAACCTGAATATTCATGAATAGGGGGAAATTTCAATACATTGGGTTATACAATTCAATCTCTGGCCATTAATCTGGGGAGCGTACATGAGACATTATACAAGTATATGTGCCAGAGTTTTAGTGAAATGTAAAACAATAACAAAAGGGTACTCTATAGGGCCCCATATATTTGCATGAACATAGGGAAAAGCAAACCAGAAACACACAGCAAGCTGTTAATATCATCTCCAGTGGATGGGCATTGAAAAGATGGAAATTTTTCATATATTCTTTATAATTTTTGCATTGTTTTACTGGTTGCAGTGGATAAGCATTATTTTGGTAATTTTTTAAATTTTCTTTTTTTTTAAAGTTAAAAAAAAATTTTTTAAGTTTTTAAAAAAATGCATGTACTTTATTAAAAATGCAGTCATGTTGTTAACTCCTCCAGAGCTTAACTGCCACACAAGGCATCCAAAAATGTACATAGCGCTTTAGCATGTTAACAGTAATTCACGCTGCAAATGTATTGCAGTGCTGCTTGCTTGGGATGAGAACCAAACATGCTGAAACTTTCTGTTAAAAAATGTTTTTTGGAAAGTTGCCACTACCAATGAAAGAGCCTCAGATAACAGCAGGAGAAATATGTCTAATCAAAGTCTTAACTGTGTCTGTTCCTTTGCTGACAGGGTGTGTTGGGATTTAGTGTTTCAATTAGGAACTGGATTTTGTTTTTGTTTCTTTTAGTAACAATTTTTATAGGGAGCTAATAAGGATAGGTGTAGGACAAGCTGATATTTTAAGGGAATGGGAAATATCCCAGGCATTCAGTGTCAAAGCTATGGGGCAAATAACACTGACTGGTATCCAGGTTTTTGGCAAGAATTTCTTGAGCACTTCCAAAATGTCAGGTACTGGGCTTGATACTGATAATATAGAGGAATAAAGTTACTGCCTTTGCCTTCAAGAAGCTCATAGTTGAGTAGAAGAGATAGAGAAGTCCTTTGTTTGTTGTTGGTCAGCTCCCTTTCTCCTTCTCATTGGCAACCATTCCAAATCCCCACCAACCAACCTTCTCAAGATCTTTTTCTCCAACTCCCACCTTCCTGCCTCTCAGCAAATAGCCTTACTTCACACTTAACCAAAGAAAACGAGTGATCAGAGATATAATTCCCTTAATATCTCACCCCACAATCTATAAGCATCCCTTCCCTTACTCATCTTTATTTCTTTTCATCCACCCTCAGACACGAAATCTCTTTTCTTGTGTTTAAGGCCAGTTTGCTGCTGGATCTTGATTCTTCAGTGACCTGCCATCCTCTCTACTCAACCGGCCCTTCTCTATTAACTCCTTCTCTTTAGCCTGTAAGCAGCTTCAAGTTTCTTCCATCCTAAAATTACCCAACGAAATCATACATTTTTCTTCTACCTTTTGACTCTTTTTTTTCCTTCCCTCTATATTAGTTAAAACAGGATAGATTATATTGCAGTAACAGCCCCCAAAATTCAGTGACCTAATATGAAAATACAAAAAAATTAACTTCCTACATAGGCTTCTTTTACATTTCTATAGCAGCATCCTCACTCAGGGTCACAGACCAATGGCAGCTCAGCCATTTGGAACATCAACAGTCAGTCTAGCAGAAGATTGGAGAATTATACACCACCTCCTAAATGCTTCCATTTTATTCAAAGTTCACTAAGCCAGAGGAAGTCACGGCCTGAACTTTAGGAAGAGGAACCTAAATTTCAAAAAGTTCAAATGACTTGCCCACAATTACATATCCAGTATGGGTCAGAGCTATTTCCCAAACCAGATGGCCCAAACGCAATGTGCTTTCTATAATTTTTACAATTCTACAATTGAATTTTAAATATTCAATTATTTAACTGCTTGTCTTATTATCTACATCACAGATTTGAGTATTTAAAATGATTTAATGGCTTTGGGGCGCCTGGGTGGCTCAGTTGGTGAAGCATCTGACTCTTGATTTCACTTCATGTCATAATCTCACAATTCGTGGGATTGAGCCCAGAGTCGAGAGTCAGGCTCCACGCAGCATGGAATCCTCCCTCTCCTTCTCTCTCTGCCCCTCCCCCTCACTTGTGCACACTCTCTCTCTCTAAATAAATAAATAAATAAACTAAAAAAAATAAAATAAAATGATTTAACAGTTTTGCCTTAGCCTAAGTGAACCAGGTATAAAGATAAGGTGCCAATTGACAATGGTAGATTACTTTTTTGTTTGTTTGTTTGTTTGTTTGTTTGTTTGTTTGTTTTACAGTTCCACACATGTGCTTCAGTCTTGATCTAAAGAGATCAAGAGATTGAACCAGGATGAAGTTGTTCTAATTTTAGAGTCTACTCATGGTTTAGCCCATCTATGACTACATCTTAGCAGTGCTAAGGATAATAGGAGTGATAGTGAAAATCGATTTAATAAAGTGTTCTTTGCTATAAATGTTTGAAGAAGAAAAGAAGGAAGTGGAGGGAGGGAGGAGAGAGGAAGGGGATAGGGAAGGAAAGAAAGTTTTTATCTAAGTCACTGAGACTAAGTTAGAGGACAAAATGTCATCACTTATAAACAACCAAAACCACATCCCACAAGCTTGAAGAAATTCATTAGTACACACAATTAACCTGTACTATTTTAAAAGAGCTGTAATAAAAGAAAAATTAACAAAAAGTAGCCCATTCATTCAACAATAAGTTGAGAAAGGAATATGTAGCATTCAGCAACACAGAAATCAATGATGATCTTGATAAGAGTGACTGATGGCAGAATGGTGGAAATGGAAGGCAGACTGAAGTACACTGGAAAGAATGTTAAGAAGGAACAGTGTGCCTAAAAGTACAAAGTCTCACATGAATAGTATGTTCAGGAGCAAGAAGAATGGTTTGATGGTGTTGGCGATATTGTGTTTATGAGATTTTTATTTGCTTTGTGTTGTATGTGTGTTGTTTGTAGATTTTTTTTTCCTTTTTTTTTTTTTTTTTTTTTTTTTTTTTTTTTTTTGGTGTATGTGGATGCCTTAAAGTCACCATCTGGTCTAACAGTGACAGGAAGTTATGTTTGAGGTTGTCCACTGAGCCATGGAGTATAGCATCTTATGCAATCTATACCCTATCCCTCTTTCCTGGGAAATTTCCTGGAAAAAGCCAGCATTATGGAGATTTGTTTTAGAGCTCAAACATGGGAATCAACGTGGATTTGCATAGCAACTCTTCTCTGTATCTGTGAACCAGTAACAAAAGTCATTTTATCTCTGGGGTTGGGGTGCCTTCAATTTTCTCATCTGGACAAGGCCATCACTATTGGCCCTTTCAGTTCTAACCCTCACTAGATTTACTCAGTTAAAAGTTTCTGATTGGTTGGTGTCACAAAGGCTGCACCTTTCATGTCTAGTTTTACTGTTTTTTGTTTGTTTGTTTTTCCCCCAAATGAAACTAAATACCTGGAAATTCAGGGAGGCTCTTTCTCTACACTAAATCATCTTTTTCTTTTGCCTAATTGGTCAGAGGGCAATCACTTTCGTGTGAACTTAGATACTTCTGGCATGAACATGATAAGAAGTCCAAAGTAGATCCTTTCTAGTGAAATACAAAAATAAACACTGCATCAGCAATGATGAAATTAAGCAAGATGGATATCTGCTTTTTCCTAAGCAGAATTGGGTTTTTCTTAACTCTCATTCAGAATTTTTGATCTATAGAACAAAGCAGCATGCACAGAGACAATTCAGGAATTTACACAGTGATAACCGGCTTAATCTTGTTGGGAAATGAGAGTAAATGCAATTGCCAATCCCCATACCTATCACTGATAAAATGGGAACCCATTACCAGATAGACTGAGACAAGGATGATGGATTTTACAAAAAAGTCACAAACTATTGTTGTCTTATTCTGTCATTAGAAATTGAAACAATCTTTCTGGTTAGCAATACATATCAAAAGCCTTTAATATGTTTATAAATTTTAATCTAGCAATTCCATTCTATAACTTCATCCCAAGGAAATAATCATGGCAGAAACCAAAATTTAGCTTCAAAAGATGTTCACTGCAAGAACTTAATAATTGCAAAAATCGGAAACAGTTTTAACAGTAAGCCATGAATATGCTGATTAAATAAATTGTGATGCTATGGAATGCTATTTTAAGCCTTCTACCTTTTTTTTTTTTTTTTTTTTTTTCTCATTACCTCATCTCTTTGTCTTTTTGTTCTGCTTTTGGGAAGATTTCCTTGACTTCACCTTCTAACTCTCCTATTAAATTTTTTATTTCTTTTTTTTTTTTTTTCAACGTTTATTTATTTTTGGGACAGAGAGAGACAGAGCATGAACGGGGGAGGGGCAGAGAGAGAGGGAGACACAGAATCGGAAACAGGCTCCAGGCTCTGAGCCATCAGCCCAGAGCCTGACGCGGGGCTCGAACTCACCGACCGCGAGATCGTGACCTGGCTGAAGTCGGACGCTTAACCGACTGCGCCACCCAGGCGCCCCTTAAATTTTTTATTTCTACTATCAAACACTTTGTTTCCAAAAGCTTATTCCTATTCTCTGCTTATTCCTTTTTAAATAGTGCCCATGTCTTGTACCAGGGGTACAATATCTTCTCATCTCCCTGAGATATTAATTTTGTTATTTTTTTTTCTTAAGTTTTCTTCTGCTCCCTTTATATTCTCTGTTTTGTCTGTGTTGCTTTGTTCCATTTATTTGTTTTGGACTCTGGTTTCACACAAAAGACTTCCCTCACATAACTGATGGCCCTTGACTGAAAGTTTGTGTTTGAACACGGGTTAGAAGCCCTCTGTGTGTGGAGACAGAGCTTGTCCTCTTGCAGATTTTGTTGAAGGTCATGGGGTAGGACCCGGTCATATGTGTAAATTCCTTTCCATGGACAGGTCAAATTTCCCTCCAATATCCTGTTTAGAGTCTTAAGCCTGGATGCTATAGCCTGTTTGTGTTCCTCTCTATCTCTCTCCATCTTTCCCCCACTCACACTGTCTCTGTTTCTCTCAAAATAAATCAACTTAAAAAAAATAAGTTAGGTGCATTTAATGCATTTTTGACTTTTGATATTTTCAACTTACCATGGATTCATCCAGACAGAACCCCATCAAAAGTCAAGGAAAATCTCTGTTTATGGTCTCCAAAGAGATAAAAGAAGTTATAATAACCATAAAAAGAACAAAAGCACTTGGTTACGTCAGTGAACAAAACATGGGGGGAAAAATTCCCTGCCCTCATGGAGCTTCATTCTAGCAGGGGGAAGAAGACCAGTGTATCAGGATCCCTCCAGGAAAAAGATTGCACATTCAAAAGGAGTCAGTGCACATAGTTCAATAACTCTTTATAGTGTATGATAAAGCACCCCAAGGCTAGCAACAGGAAGAAGTTATTACCAGGGACTTAAAAAGAACAAACCACAGTATGGTACAGAGGTGAGAATTCAGAAATTCCCTCAAACTTAGAAAAAGACTGTTATAGCCATGGCAATAAGTAGCCATAAGAACCAGTTTTAATCCAATTCAAATTATCACCAAAAACTCACTTCAGTGAACATGCTTTTGCAAGATAACCACCATCAGATAACCATTCTAAAAGTCAGCCAAACAGGGACAGACCCACTCTAGTGAACACAGCTCCGAGAGTCAACCAATCAACAACAGTCTTGCTGAGTCACAATACAGATGAAGGCAACCCACCAGAGCCTCTGAAAGTCCACCAATCCCTCAATTCCTTGTTTCTCCAAAACCCTATGTAAGGTCACTAGTCTGCTTGATTTGAAGGCACCGTGCTGACCAGTCTAGTGTCCTTTGACAGAAGAACTGGGGACACACACACCCTGAACTCTCTCTCTCTTCCCCACACCTAATCTTTTGACAGTGTCTTCTTAGCTAAACTCCACTAAAAGCCAGCAAGTGAGAAAGATTTGTTGAAACTACGCACAGATGGTTGCTTCTCAAGTGACAGAGTAAGGTGAATATGGATGAAAAGTGGATCTAAAGGAGCGAAGGCAATTTCCAGCATAATAACAAACATAACAAGTAAATTATATAGTCAGAAGGTAACAGAACAGAGAAAGTGAGATTGTGAGTATTGGACAAAGGGGGAGGGGGGCGGAATTGAAGTTTCAAATAGGGTTTTCAGAGTAGGTTTCATCAAGAGTCACATTTGAACAAAGACTTAAGAGAGGAGAGTGAATTGGCCATTCATATTAAGTGAAAAGTGGTCCAGGCAGCAGAAACAGCTTGGGCGAAGTCCCTACAGCAAGAATATGCCTGGCATGCTCAAAAACAGCGTGGCTGGAAGAGCATGAGAGAGGAGGAAAGGAGTAGGAAATGACATAACAGATGGAATTGGGAACCAAATCATGTAGGTCACGGAAAAGAGCTGGACTTTGTATAAGTTTGCTAGGGCTGCCATAACAAAGTACCAAACGCTGGTTGGTTTCAACAACAGAAATGTATTTTTTCACAGTTCACCAAGATCAAGGTGTCAGCAAGAGTTGGTTTCTTCCGAAGCCCCCTCCTTGACTTGCAGATGGCTGCCTTCTCACTGTGTGTTCACAGGTCATCCTTTGATCTGTGTGTTATCTGTGTCCTAATCTCCTCTTCTTATAAGGAAACCAGTCATACTGGATTAGGACCCAGCCATATCATCTGATTTTGCTTTACCACTTTAAAGGCCTTAACTCCAAATGCAGAAATACTCTGAGATACTTCAACATAGGAATTTGGAGGGACATAATTCAGCCCACAACAGGCTTTTATTCTGAATATGGGGAGCCACTGGATGGTTTTGAACAGATGAGCGGCATAACTTGATTTATGTTTCAAATGGCCACTCTGGCTGCTGTTTGGAGCTTAGGCTGAAGTGGAATGAATATAAGACCGGAAGCTGAGTTGATTAAGAGGATATTTCAATAATTCAAGTAGAATGTGATGGTGATTTGGTCCAGATGGTGACTAGCAGTAGAGGTGATAAGAGTCAGATTCAGAATACATTTCTCAGGTAGTAAATGGGATTTCCTGGTGATTGGGATATGGAATGCGAGAGAGAGGTGGCGTCATACATGGTGCCAAGACTTTTGGCCCATGCGACTGGAAGAATGGAACTGCTGTAACTGGCATCAGTAAGGCTACAAGAGGAATAGCCTTGTGAAGAAAGACATAACAGCGTAAGTTTGCCTTTCAAAGGCATATAAAGTCTGCAACGTCTACTGGACATTTGAGAGGAGAGGCCGATAGGCTACATAAGTCTAGAGTTCAGGAAGAAGGTCTGTGTTTGAGAAGTAAATGTAAGAAACATCAAAGCTTAAGTGATATTTAAAGCCATGAGACTCGATAAGGTCAGCAATGGAGGGACTGCAGAAGAGAGGAGAGCAAGGGATGGGCCCTAGATCACTCCCACATGAAGGGTTAGAAGGAAAGGAGGAACCTGCAAAGGAAACTGAGAGGCAGCTGCCAGTGAAGTACAAAGAAGATGAAGAGAGTACTGGGTCCTTGAAAAGAAACGAAAAAAGTTTGTCAAGGGAAAGAAGAAGCTACTACATGAAATGCTACTGGAAGTCAATGTTCAGATCATTATCAACCTAAGCATACCCTTGATATTGTCCTATAGCTCTTGAATGTCCTGTTCTAGTTATTCACTTTTCTCTTTCTGTTTCACTTTGAGTAATTTCTATTGGCCTCTCTTAAAATTCACAAATTTTTTCCCGAGCTGTTTTGAGTTTATGGATGAGCCCACCAAAGGAATTCTTCACCTCTGTTACTGTCTTCCATTTATGTATTTCCACCAATTCTTTTCCATGTCTAAGCTGAATTTAGCCATCTTCTCATGCATGCTGTGCACTTTTTTTCATTACAGTCCTTAACATATTAATCACAGATATTTTAAATTCCCTGTTTGATGTCATAGTCCAAACTTCTGTGTCTTATAGGAGTCTGGTTCTGTTAAACACTTTGACTCCTGACTGGTGTGTGTGTGTGTGTGTGTGTGTGTGTGTGTGTTCCTCTTTCTTTGCCTTATAACTTTTTGTTGAAAGCTAGACATCTTGTGTAGGTCACTAGACTCTAAGGCTATGAGTTTTTAGGCCTACATAGGGGCATGCATCTCTTTCTGCAAGGTATTTAGTGTGAGGGAGCTGACTCAATCTAGTCAGGATTTGAGCTGAGTTTGTGATTCATTGTTGCTACAGTTATCTTCAGTGTACCACGAGCTTCCAATTCCTCTCACATTATCTGGTGTAAGGGTGGGTGCTAGATTATAATAGGTTTTTTTCCTGAATGTCTGTTTCACACAGCTTTAGATCTATCCTTTTTGAGGCACCTCCATACTGTTACTTGTTAATTGCACAAGTACAATTTTATTCAATTATACGATTGTGGGTTTTTTCTGCCTAGTTTTGGAGCCAGGGGGAGAATTTCTCAGTTGTTTCACTCAATCTTAGATCTTAGTTAGGCACCCTGTCCCCCGGATTTCCAGGACAGGGCCATTCAATGATCCTACCCCATCCTCAGTTGTGGAGTTGAGACCAGCTCATGTTCCTACATCTCCCATAGGAATGGACATCTTTGTAGCCCTCTTCCATAGGTACATTGGGCTATCCAGTACCCTAAGAAAAACAGTGTAGTGACTTAAGGCTTTGTTCCATCTGAGATATAGGGGAGGATTTTGTGCCTTTCTGACAGGAGCACCTGCTCTCCTCCCCAGGTGTGCACCATGATAGAGGCTTTCTTGGGATTCTCATCCTGCCCCCAATCTCTTTTTATAAGCACTTGCTGAGGTCCATGGAGAAGGGCCCTGAAGTGAATTCCTCTTGTGTCTATGGCCCCTGAGGTTATATATTCTCTAACTAGCCCACATTCAGCCTTTAGCAATTTGTTAAAAATCTTAGCCACATTTTACATACCAGTGGATCTGTCCCTGTAAACAAGTGCTTGACTCTCATTGCTTTTGGGAAGCACCTAACTTTCTTCAGATTTCAGGTTAGTTGATTGCTCTGTGACTTTACTGCTCTGATGGGTTCAAGAAAAGCTGTGAATTTTTATATTGGTATTTTTGTGGTTGTTAGAGTGAGAATGATGTTATTTCCAGCTTCCTACATCCTACACAGAATCCAGAAGTCCTCTGTCATTAGTCTTTAAGTGTGTGACTGCAGTCAAGTCTTTTATTCTCTCTGGATCTCAGTCATAGGAATAGTGTGCTAGAAATGTCTAACATCCCTTCCCACACACATGTTTCATGGCTTCAATAAACAAAACAGCTTCTAGAGAACTACAGTTTTATACTTACCTCATTGCTCCCTATCACAGCTGCATCAACTAACTGTATAGAAAGTAATATAAGAGAATTCAAACTCAAATTCTATATAATATTTCTATCAGCAGTGGACCTAAAGTCATAATCTGGCCTGACTTCCTAGATCACCCTCTATTCATTAGCTCCAAGACAGCAAACCAGTTTCAATTCGATGAGTAGCACAGGGATTCTGGAACTCATTTTCCCCTTTAGTTAATTGTCATCTCTAATAATTATTTTCTTTCATGCTGAACTCTGTGGCTCCTTTAACACATTCTTGGATGGTTCCACTAATCTCTCGTGTTCCCTTCTTCCCATGATCTTTGGCAACTCTGAAAAAGCCTGGAAGTTATCCTGCCAGAAAGTGTTTGTGTCTCCCTGATTCTACTGCTCAGATTGTGACGTACTTTATCTTGAGGGTAGCTGTTGGAAAGACATGAAGGGTAAAAATCCCATGTACCATATCCACCAATTTCACAGCCTCTCTGAGTCCAATATTAAAGGGGAAGTCTAAAAGGTGGTCTTTTCTTCCTCAGATATTCCAACTTGAACAAAAAGAGTTTTTAAATCCACAAATTGGTCCAGCCAGAAAACAGTCTCACACAGTTCCCAAACCGTTGACTGTTGCGTGGCAATATACACATGGCATTGATGAATCCTTGGCCTGGCCTTGCCTCCAAGTCTCATACAATTGATTACTGGATTTTACAGACCAGAGTTGGCTACTACATAGAAGCCATCATCCTGGGCTCTGGAGAGCTTTGCCTCATGCCTGTCCAGCTGCTCCTTTTCTATTTATTTTTATGTCTTACTCAAACCCCTTCTCTTTTGTAATTGATGACTTTCCAGCCTTAATGTTTAGCCAGGGGAATTAACAGATAACCCAAGGCAATGATTTCATTGCTATGGACTCAAAACACTACCATTACACTGGAGGATACAGAATTTTATGGTTTCTCCTTTCTAGATTCCATTCCAATGGAGTGTGAAATCCAATGGTTGTTAGACGGCAGGAAGCTGAACTGGGCTCAGGGTTCTGGACACAGTGACAGCTTGTTGGCACAACTTTGCTACCTAGAGAATGAGGGAGCCACACACTTTCCCTTTAGAGAGGCCTCGGTGAAGACAAGTTTTATAAAATGCCTTGACACTCAATTGGTTTGGCTTTTTCTCTCAAACAGTCTATTATGTGCTAAAACAATATTTCCTTTCTTTTGATTTACATAACTTGTTTAAGATTTGTAAATTTCCTGGATCAAAATTTTGTGACCTATTTAAACTTTTTATATCTTTTCTATACTGCCTCCACCCCTCAACTTCCAGTCTTTGCTTCCAAAATCTAACAAGCTAAAGATGGTGGCTCTCCTGCAGAAGTCTCTCTAACGTTCATAGGAAATGCTTGAAAGTAGACAAGCGAATCACTGAGAGACCACTAAGCTTTATTTCAATTTAGGACAGGGGTAGTAAACATTTAGTTCAGTCTGATTTGTAATGTAGACTACAGAATATACTCTCTCTCTCATGTGACCCCTCCACATGATCCCTAGACATACACTCGTGATACAGCCAGGGAGAATGGTAGGAAGAGGATCAGATCTCACAAACTTTTCCCAACAGAGATACAGGAAATGGGGTTTCCTGAACACTTAATCCTGAAGGTGCAGAGTGGAGACCTGCTTAGGAAGACACTGATAATAGAAGGAAGAGAAAAATGGAGAGGGAAGGAACAGAAGAAAAAAAAAAAGAAAGCATTTGTGAACACCTCCTATGTGGCTGACATTGTAATGCATTGACCTTCATCATCAGGAGACAGAGCTAAACTCAGAAGTCAGGTGTCTTGGCTCAAACCTTGGCTCTGCCCCCTATCAGCTATGATGATGAGCAAGCTACCTAACTACTTTGTGTCTCAATTAATTTCCTCACTTTAGAGGGTTGATGTGAGGATTCAGTGAGGTGATACCAGTTCAGAGCATAGAACAGTGCCTGGTAGAGTAAACAACCAACATATGTTGGCTATTATTGCCAATCATCACATTTAGTCAAATAATTTATCACAGAATCAAGAGAGAACGTGTTTCCATCCAGGACATGGGCTGTTCATTCACTCAGTTATTCAATAAATATTTATTGGTCACACCTTCTATTAGACAGTCACTCTTCTAGGTGCTGGGGCTATAGCAGTAAACAAAACGGACCAAGACTCTGGTTATAAGCATCTTTTGATCTAGTACCCTTGGAAGCTGACTCCTTGGAAGGGAAATGCTTATATATTCCTTTGAAATGAGAGTTTTGTGTGAAAGAGAGGGAGAATGAAGATCTAAGTTTGAGAGTCAACATAAGATTAAAGCATTTAATCATTTATGAAACACAGTAGTTAAGTAACTTGACCAAGGACACATAGCTGGTAGGTTACTTTTTCAATTATAGCTCCTGGTTTACAAAGACTCAGTTTACTGAAAAATCTGAAAGCCAGCTTACCTCAGTGGTAGTAGCCTGACAAGACTATTTAGTGATTTCTGTCCAGTAGCTCTTTCTGATTCTGCCTGATTCATTCTTCTCTGATTCATTTTAGTCCTTTGACACCTGGTTTTTCTCCTTTCTTATTGATGGTGGGGGTCACCCCACATCCTTTCAATCTTCCCCTTACCTTTTTAGGTTAACAACAATTGGTTCTGTTACTTATGATGAAAAATCTTAACTGACAAATCTTCAGCAATTCAAAAAGTGTTGAGGTCTCTCCGTGCCTTACAGGAGTGAGGGGGAGACCCAAGATGATAAACTAGAGGCAGAAATATGAAGACTTTATGGGTATTAAAAAGAATGCTAAGCTTTAGCTGAAGAAAACCATAAAACCACTAAATAGTTTTAAGCATGACTGTATTAGTCAGGGTTCTCCAGAGAACCAATAGGAGATAGATAAATGAGAGATAGATAGATAGATAGATAGATAGATAGATAGATAGATAGATAAAGAAGTTATTATAAGGAACTGGCTCATGCAATGAAGGAAGCTAAGAAGTCCCAACATCTGACAATCTGCCATCTTTAAACTAGAGACCCAAGAAGCTTGTGTGTAGGTCCAATCTGAATCTGAAGGCCTAAGAACCAGGAGCACCAATGTTCTGAGTCCTAGTCCAAGGGTAGGAGAAGACTGATATCCCAGTTCAGCACTCAGGCAAAGAGAGCAAATTATCTCTTACTCAGACTTTTTGTTCTATTCAGAGCCTCTTTGTACTGGATGAGGCTCACCCACACTGGGGAGGGCACTCCACTTAGTCTAATTCAAATTTGATCTCATCCAACACATCCACACAGATGTACCCAGAATATAATATTTAACCAAATATATGGGCGCCCTGTGGCCCTATCAAGTTGGCACATAAAATGAACCATCACAATGAGGGAGATAACCAAAGATGGTTTCAGAATTTCTCTTTGGAAGTAGCTAGTGGTGACAACCTGATTCAAGAGGAAGACCAGTCTTTGAGCTCAATCTGCAGAGCAAGCACTCTGCTTATTAAGATTTTTGTGTGTGATACAGCTCTGGGGATGATATTTAGAAGGAGCTAGAGGTCTCCAGAATATATCCATGGTGATTGTTATGAAAATGCAACTCCCAAACTGCTTGCTATGGGAGAGTAATTGACACATAGCCCCAAGTGCTGTGCTCTGTTCACACTAAGTGCCGTGCTCTGTTCACGCTAAGGCCATGCTTCCCATGGTTGCTCCCAGACAATGACAGAGTATAGCAAGGATACTAATGCAGACCCATTCCTGCAAGACATGGGACATGATGGCAGTTTTGACTCAGACTCCTCATCAGCCAGGTAGAAACTTTCTTAGAACTGCAGACTGAGATTCTTCCTATCCAACCTTCCTTCCATCCCTCTCTTTTAGATGGATCAGGCCAGTATCTCTCCCATCTCTTTCAACCTCCCATCTCTTTCTCCCATCTCTTTCAACCTCCTCCCCTTTTCTCACAGGAAATTCCTTTTATATCTCATCCATGCTTTGGCATATGCTTCTCAGAGGATGCAAACTACATAACTCAAAGATAAAATAGATTGCTATCTTGGAAATATCACTCTGGAGGCTCTGGGAGAATGGACTGGAGGAGTGTCAGAGGATATGGAAGGACCAGATAAGAGGTAATATCAATAAGCCAGGCGAGAGTTAGTGGTGGCTTTTACCAGGGTAATGTCAGCTCAGGTTCACATTAAGCACAACAGATACCAGATTTTATGAGGGATTTCAAGTTTCATCTCCTACCAGTCTATTTCTGGAGATAGGGCTCCTCATATACTACCAGAGTATCTCAGGCTGTATCTAAAAGAAGGAGAAAGTGTATTTGGAGGGCTTCTGTACCCACAGCTAAACCAGTTTGGTAAAAACAGGCACTGACCCCATGGAATCTGGGATGGTTTCCCTCAACTAGTTTTATAGACTATTCTATGATTCAGGTCATATTCAAGTTTCAAGCTTTATGAGATTTTTCAATGATAGGGATAATACCATTGATATTTGTGCCACTATGATCAGAAAGGGGTCAGAATTTCCATTGCTAACACTATGTTTCTAAAGCCATAAAATTTACAACTTGCTGAAACATGGCACACGTAATTAGCTACAAAAATTTTCTATATTTCCCACAAAGACTCCATCGCTCCATTCTTAAAAAGCAAGAATAGAAATATAAGTAAAAGTTAGTTTAGAATTCACTTAATATAGGGGCGCCTGGGCGGCTCAGTTGGTTAAGCAGCCGACTTTGACTCAGGTCATAATCTCACAGTTCTCATAATCTCATAAACTTGAGCCCTGTGTCAAATTGTGCTGACAGCTGGGAGCCTGGAGCCTGCTTGGGATTCTGTGTCTCCCTCTCTCTCCACCCTTCCCCCACTCACACTCTGTCTCTCTCTGTCTCAACAATAAACATTAAAAAATATACATTTTTTAAAAGAATTCACTTAATTTTTAACAGTGACTTATACAATCAAGCTTGGTGAATAAAAATCTTCATGTGGAGAAGCAAGGGTTTTCTATAGGTATTCCATCAGAGAGTCACTAAAAATGTACATTTGTTGCACTTCTAGATGACCCAATTGCTGCTCAATTCGAGGGTTTCATTGAGATCAGTAGGAGGAGGAGACTTTTATATAAACAGACCTTTATTTTCTTTCTGGGGAAAAAGGCTTTGAAAAAGCCATCACCATCTCTAATTCTTAAAGATTATGGCAATGCTGAACTGAATCTCCAAAACAAACAAAGAAAAAAACAAAAACAAAAAAGGGAAATGAAGGCAAAAATCTTGATACCCAATGTCCCATACTAATGTCATTGAGTTATTTCTTATTCCGATCAGTGAGTGGACTTTAAAAAAGAGAGTCTATCTCATTCTTTCATGTTCATGTAGAGGCAATGTCTTAACTGATATTGCTATAGCTGAATGTGCAGCAACTATATTTTAAAGCTCACTTTCCCCATGGATGGCAAGCCATTTGATTAAAAGTTTCAGTCGTGCCTTGACGACAAGGAAAACAGACTGAGAACTGGAGCGAGGTCTCTGGAGGAAGTTGGAGGGTGGGGTGGGGGCCTCCACCAGCAGGTAGAATAGGTGTTTGTCATTTCCTCGAATTTCTTGAGACCACCCACAGGCATGAAGGATGGTGAACAAAGCCTGAGGAATGGAGACTGTCTTCAAAAAGTGCTTCCTGGGAGATGTAAGGGACAGTAAGAAAATAATTTGCTGGTTTCTAAATCAGCTGACATGGCTTTTTGATCATTCAGATGGGACAGTTCTGCCTGGAAGGGATCCATCTTTTTTTGTTCCAAAGACTAACACAAACAGATACAAATCAAAGGAGGTGTTCTTTCAATAAAGGAAATTCCAGAGAGGATGCCTAGGCTTAATTAAAATATAACCCTTTGTTTCAAGGGCTCTTCTTTCCCTTGCAAAAGGAAATGCACTCTCTGAAGAAGCATATGCCAGAACTGGTGAGAGAGGATTCTTCAACAAGTAAGGATCTGTCTACATTCGGGGCAACATCTTAGGGAAGCCTTCAAGGGGATCGTGCCTGGAGTCCCGTCTGACTTAACTCATCATCACAGTCCTTCATCACAACATAATGAGTGTTATTACTTCCTCATGTGGCCTGTGGGCTTCGTTAATTAAAGAATGGAAAGGTAAGTAGTTCCAACCTTTTGCTTTTAATTAATCAGAAGATGTGTTTTCCATCTTCAAGTTGCTGCGCAGCAAGCAAAGTATTTACTCTGCCTTCCAGGACCTAAAAGAGTTCGGTGAAAAAACTCAGCTGCTGGTTTGAGGTTGTGTAGACAACACCGTAGATGGCTGGCTGTCCTCTTCTTTCTAAAATTTAAATCGGTTGTACACCACAAACTCATGCTCTTTTTGTTATGTTATGCTGCCTTCCTGTTCCCTTGATTTACTTAAACTTCTAGCTTTACAGTCATTCTTCCATATTAAAATATCCTCTACACTTCAAATAGAAATATATTATTACCTGGAAGGAAAACACGTCAACATTAACAAGCATCACACATTAGCCAAGGCAGCATTTCAGAGAATGAGCAGGGCACGAGTATATTTCCTTTTGGAAGGAACTTAGGAGAAGCCTGGAATGGGAGGGCGAGTAGGTTTTATCTAGTATGCCAGCCCTCCACAATTAATGTTGGCTGCCTCCCAGAGCTCTGTTTTGAGAAGGAGCCTGGAGGCAAAGAGTCTAAGCTCTGTAGGAAAAAGAATTGCAATTGCTTAGTGATATCTACCTTGCTGGAGGCTTGATAGTGAGGAGTGAAGAGACAGCATCCTGCTAAGAAAACCTGCCTTGCTAAGCCACTGAGAGAAGTAGAGGTATAAAGTGGAAACTGTCCCATCTCTCACTAAAACCCCAAATCTTCCAAGTTTACCTCTATAAGAGAATCTCTTAGTGGCGGGGCGGGGGGGGGGGGGGTGGGTTGCGGAGGGGGACAGAAGACCAGAAAGCCTCTACTATTCACTCCTTCCAGATTCACTTTCACATTAGAGAGATCTCATACCATGGTGGCCAATGAGAAGTCAGGCCATGCTCCCGTTCACTTAACAAATACTCTGGCTCGTTTGTAGACATGTGACCCTTCCCTCAACGGCCCATAGCATGGCTGAAATAGTTGGTTTATTCAAAGAAGGCATCTCTGAGAGGAGCTGGATGAAAATAAGTCTATAGAGCAGAGACTTCTTAAACCTTTTTATGTCCTGGAACCCTCTGGCACTTCGGTGAAGAATGTGGAACTCCTTGTCTGAAGAGTGTTTTCTGGTTTGGGGGTGGTTTTAAATTAATTGATCTTTTCCGTATAGTTGACATACGATGTTACTCTAATGTTACACGTACAACATAGTGCTTGTACATCTCTATGCATTATGCTACGCTCACCACAAATGTAGCTACCATCTGTCAGCATAGAATGCTATTACCATACCATTATTATATTCCCTATGCTGTACGTTTTATTCCCATGACTTATTCATTCCATGACTGGAAGCCTGTATCTCCTACACTCCTTCATCCATTTCACCCAACCCCCAACCCCCTTCCCTCTGGCAACCATCAGTTTGGTCTTCATATTTATAGGTCTGATTCTGCTTTTTATTTATTTGTTTATTCATTTGTCTTGTGTTTTAGATTCCACGTATGAGTAAAATCATATGGTACTTGTCTTTCTCAGTCTGACTTATTTCACGTAGCATAATACCCACTAGGTTTATCCATGTTGGTTCAGAATACTGTTTTCAAATGGGTAAAATGAAGGATTAAAAGGAAACCTGTAATATTGAAATACAGGCAGAAAAATATTAAAATAAAAATGTGATCTAGTAATATATGGGCTTCTTTATTACTTTATTAAATAATAAGACAATACATTTAAAGTATAGGCAAGTTATAATTAAATTTTGAGGTGCCTGAGTGGCTCAGTCAGTTGAGCATCTGACTTCGGCTCAAGTTATGATCTCATAGCTCCTGAGTTTGAGCCCCACCCCACCCCATCCCCACTTCCACCAGGCTCTGTGCTAACAGCTCAGAGGCTAGACCCTGATTCAGATTCTGTGTGTGTGTGTGCGTCTCTCTCTCTCTTTGCCCCTTCCCTGCTTGCACTCTGTCTCTCTCTCAAAAATAAAAAAAAATTAACCATTAACATTAAACATTTTAATTTAATTAAAAATTTTTAAGTAAAAAAATTAAATTTTATTTTTTAATGGCATTGCAGTGTGAAAGCTATTGGTCTTAGTTGACTTGGAACATTAAACTTTGAGGTGGCCCTTATCTTACCTCCTCACACATATTCAGAAAAAATATGAGAAAGCAACATAGATGTCTGGGTAACCAGCATGAGTACACAACCCTCAGCATTTGGTGGGTGAAGGACCACTAGGCAGAAAGCTTCCCAGTTGTTGGCCATCTACATCAACTGAACATCTATAGATAGGAAGACTTTGAACCTGTGCAATCTACCAGCAAGTTTAATAACAATCACAACTTCAAAGTAGTGATGAGCATAAAAAATATTTAGAGCGGCTCCTGGGTGACTCAGTCGGTTGAGTGTCCGACTTCAGCTTGGGTCATGATCTCTCAGTTTGTGGCCCTATGTCACATTCTGTGCTGATGGCTTGGAGCCTGGATCCTGCTTCAGGTTCTGTGTCTCCCTCTCTCTGCCCCTCCCCTGCTCACACTCTGTCTCTCTCTCAAAAATAGATAAAAACATTAAAAAAAATTTTTTTTAACATTTAGAGATGTCTGAAACAATAATGTGATATTAAAATACCTGATTTTTACTGCTGAAAAAGCCAAGGATAGAGCCCAAACTTCTGAGGTTTGTTGCTGTGGTGGTGAATTAGTAGACCTAAACATTGCATCCCTTCTGTATTCCCATTTTTTCTTTGTGACTCTGCAATTACTCTCACAAAATGCAGAATGTACTTTCTCACTCTAGGCTTTGGACTCAGCCATGTGACTTACTTTGGCCAAAGTAATATAAGCAGAAGTGATTGTATACCAATTCTGAGCCTATGTCTTAAGAAACCTCATGTGTTTTCATTGCCCTTAGTGCACTCTCTGAAACCATGGGAAGGCCCAGACTAACCCAGTATCTAAGGAGAATAAAAGACACTTGGCATGGGGTGCCTGAGTGGCTCAGTCAGTTAAGCGTCTGACTCTTGATATCAGCTCAGGTCATGATCTCATGGTTCATGGGATGGAGCCCTGTGTCGGCCTCTGACAGCACAGAGCCTGCTTGGGATTCTCTCTCTCTCTTTCTCTCTGCCCCTCCCCTGCTCATGTTCTTTTTATCTCTCAAAATAAATAAACCTTAAAAAAAGGACACTTGCCATAGAACTGCCTAGTCAACCTACAAAACTGCAACAAAAGGCTGAATCAGCCAGCTAAGATCACTCTAGATTAGACAACCACTAATACATGGGTAGGATCTATGTTCAGAAGAGCTATTCCAGATGACCTATTAATGCATGAAAAATAAATGTTTGTTGATGTATGCCATTGAGATTTTTTTTGTGATTGTTATACAGCAATAGCTGACTGATACACTATATTCATAATTTAAAGAAATGCTAAATTTCAGTTAGATCATGTGTAATTTTTAGAGGTTAATAAACATAAATGTGCAGTGCTTTCTAACTCAAATTCACAAATGTTTCTAAAGCACACAGGGCACCCACAGCTTAACTTTCAGGCTCTGCTAAAAGAACTGAGATTCCAGAATGGCCCCAAAATAATATTACTGAAGTCTGAGAAAGATATAAAAATACATATAACAATAATCCTAAAAGAGATGAAATAACAGTATGACAGCAACAAAAAACTAATTAAAACTATGTTGTTGATATTTTGCAGTAGATTTAAGTTTATTTATAAATTTAAAAAAATTATTGTATATGTTTTTACATTTTTATTAGACATGTAAGTTAAATAAATTGAGCATTAAACAAAGTATAAATAATTGTGGCTATTGCTGTCCACATTAAAAAGAAAAGCAAATACAAAAACCCTGAGCATTAAAAATCTGTTACTACTTTTTTCTGTGTTTAAGCTCCAATTATTCTCATTCCCACTCCTTCTGAATACCGATGGTGTTGCAGGATTTTTGTTTTTACCTCAAAACCCAGGACTTGTTATCTCATCACTTTGAAGAATGAACACAAAATAAAATGAGCAGCAGGCAAAAGTTTCTTAGAGGACAAGATCAGAAAGTAAGAAAAGTATAAAAGCTCTCTCTACAGAGAGCAGGCATTCAAAAGTGAATGCCCATGACAATAGGGTTTTGTAGGGTCCCCTTGTTCCTTCTCAGGTTCTACTCTGGCTAGGTAACTCTAAATGCCTAGTCATTTCATTTTGATTGGCTTGTTTCCATTGTATGAGGGGTGGCATAGGGCCATACCATTCCTTGTGGGTCATACATTTAATGGCCTACTTATTTTTAGTCAGGTCTTTTGTTTGTCAGCTTCCTGAGGGAAACCTGCAGGAGTGGGGGGAGGGGAGGGGGTAGGTGGTATCTGTCACATTCTCAAGAGGAACTTTACACCTGAGAGAGTTTGCTCTAGGTCAGACATCCCCAGAAGAAATGTTTTAAAATATGTGTTTTTTTCCCCACCCAGGGACCTTCAAGCCCTAGTCTCTCTCTTTCTGCCTACTAAATCTTATCTTTCCTTATCAGAATGGGGTACAATTGGGGAAGATCTTCCCCCTTCAAATCAAACATTCACCTCCTCTTCTGTTCCAAGAGGAATGAACAGGAACAATGATCCCTTTTAGCTAAATTATTGCCTCCAACACACCAGGATATCATCTCTTTCTCATGTCCAGGAAAGGACTTTCACAACAGACCATGGTACAGTTTGTGAAGTCTGGGCTACCTGTTCTAAACATCAGCGTGTGTGATGATTACTTTTATGTGTCGCCTTGGCTGGCCATAGTATGCCCAAACTAAACATATTTCTGGGTGTGCCTATGAGGGTGTTTTGGAAAGAGATGGGCATTTGAATCAGTAGACTTAGTAAGGCAGATTGCCCTCCCCAGGGGTGGGCATTATCCAACCCATGAGGGCCTGAAGAGAACAAAATGTGGAAGAAGGAGGAATGTGCCTCATTTGCTCCATTTTTCCAGCCTCGCTGATTGAGTTGGGATATCTCATTACAGACTAAGATCTACACCATGGGCTACCCTGGTTTTTAAGCCTTCAGACTCAGACTGAATTATAACAATGGCTTCCTAGGTCTCCAGCTTGCAGACACAGATCATGAGACTTCTTAGCCTCCATAAATGTGTGAGCCAATTTCCTATAATATATATGTGTGTACATATCCTACTGGTTCTGTTTTCCAGAGAACCCTGATTAATATACTATGTATAGAGCACCAACAAAATGATCTAGTCAGCTCTATACTAAGATCAACTAAAATCTTTTCATTTCTATAACAGTTTACTTTAATGAAAAAATCAGGCCTCTACATGAGCAGATGCTTGAACCAAAAGACATGCATGTCCTATGTGTAATCAACAATTTTCAGGAATAGGACAGCTTAAATCCAAGTTTAGAGGTAAATTATCTAATCTTCTGGGTCCCTCTACAAGCACATTCAAACAATATTACCAGTTGAAATGTTAACATCTTGTCCAAACTTCCATTGCTGTTACTCAAAAAAACTGGGGGAAAAGCCACAAAAACAGAAACATCTTCTTAAAAGTACCCATGAATTAGTAAGAAAGTAAGTCATACTTAGACCAAAACAAAGTGAAGTGGGAAACAAAGTTAAGGAGAGCACAACAGACATCTTTTCCTTGAAAACATTTACCAAATCAGCTGATCTTGAGCATTCATTGTCAAAACCCATACAGCTTAGGATACAAGAAATAAGTCCTAGAACCTTCCCAAGGCAGGTCATATAATGGGAGATGTTATTCACAAAGTGAAAATTTCCAAAGGTCTGCTCTCTCAGTGTAAGGGCAAAATATAAACAATAAGCCTTATGTCAAAGCACTGAAGAGAAAATTGCCTTCCAACATTGGTGTGAAATAGAGGTAGGGGGGCAGGGGAAAAAGAGATCCTCTTTGAGAAATCATCCCCATAAACAAGGCCTTGTGTATAATTGAGCCTAAATTTATACCAACTGAATGGTCTGAAGAACCTCAAAGTAAGAATTTAGTTGACAAGAGACCAGACTCTTAGTGCCCTCAAGTATGTGGTAGAAACAAATGCAAATTCACATTGGAAGAGCCTCAGAGAATTCCAATATAGAAAAATGGGCAGCTCTCAGGCAAAAAAAAAAAAAAAAAAAAAAAACACCCAAACAAAACAAATCACAAAAAAGGAACTATTAGCAAGAGCCAAAAGAAACCACAAACAGCAGAATCAGATCCTCAGTGACTTCAGATACTGGAATCATAACATCCACAATATGAAATAAGTATGTTTGATATATTTCAATAAATAGAGGAGAGTCTGGATAATGTGATTAAGCAATAAGTAAATGTTTAATAGAGTAAAAGAGAACTTCTGGAGGTGAAAAATGCACTAATTGAAATTAGAAATTCAATAAATGGTTTCAACAGCATACAAGACATAGCCACAGAAGGAATTAACACATTGGAAAACAGAAATGAAGAAATGCTCTAAAATTCAGGCTAAAGAGAAAAGAGATAGAAAAGATGAAAAACAGATTAAAACAAATAGATATAATGAGAAAACATTTTTTTTTTAAATACTGGGGAAAAAAATATCCTAGCACTTACTGTTACTCAGATAATATAAAAAATATCCTGGGTCATTCAAGGTCTCAGAAAAATGGTCACACTAAGACTCACATTGAAGAAAGGTTATCAATGAAATACTTAAAAAGAGGAAAAAAAAAAGAAATATATGAGATATATGCAACAAAGTTATTTTAAAATCTTAGGGGAAAAAAAAGATATTCTGCTGAGAAGTTCAAAGGCTACACAAATACTTGATTTGAATTTCACAAATTTTTAAAGAAATTTAAATTTTTCAATGAAACAACCACCATACACACTGCAAAGTGTTATATCCCAAATTTCAATATACTGGAGACCAGCATTAGACCACTCATCAGGCCATCGATTGATCTCAGAATAAGTAAATATTATGAATTTTAACTATAAGATACATTTATAGCAAGATAAATGAATAAATATTAGATTTTGTTATTTAAAAGTTACATTTGAAGAAAAAAAGAAAAAATATATATAATAACCCCTAATTAAGCTTCCAGATAATATCAAAATGTTGAGATTAGGCTGGAGAAAGGCAGGAAGAGGGTTTTAAGAGTACAAGCATATGCAGCCTTTTCATCTTGCTGGGGAATTTATAGATGTCTATTTTCTTAAGTAAAAAGCATTAAAAAGAAACAGAAAAAGTGGAACAAATGGAAATAATAAAGCAATAAATACAGACCCAATATATCAGTAATTATAGTAAGTGTAAATGGACTAAATTACCAGCTCAAAGTTAGAAATTGTCAGATTGGAGTGTGTGTGTAGAAGAAACACATATTATCTCCATACTTTGGAGGCATAATCTGCTCTCTCTACTCCTTATTATGCATGTATGGTAAGCAAGTCTCTTCACCTTTCTGTACCTCAGTTTTCTCATAATATGGAAAATATCAGTTAGGTGTATCAGTTAGGGTATCTTTGTCTAAAGTACAGCATCCCCGTTCTTGATAAAAAAAAAAACTCTCAACAAAGTAGAGATAGAAGGAACATACCTCAACATCATAAAGGCAATATATGAAAGACCTACAGCTAATATCAACCTCAATGGGAAAAAACTGAGAGCTTTCCCTTTGTAGTCAGAAACAAGACAGAGATGTCCACTCTCATGATTGTTATTCAACATAGTACTGGAAATCATAGCCTCAGCAATCAGACAACAGAAAGAAATAAAAGGTATCCAAATTGGTAAGGAAGAAGTAAAACTTTCACTTTATGCAGACAACATGATACTCTGTAGAAGCCCTGAAAGACTCCACCAAAAACTTGCTAGAACTGACACAAATTCAGTAGAGTAACAGAATACAAGATCAATGTACAGAAATCTATTGCATGTCTATACACCAATAATGAAGCAGCAAAAAGAGAAATCAAGGAGTCAACTTAATTTACAATTGCACCATAAGATACTGAGGAATAAACCTAACCAAATAGATAAAAGGTCTATATTCTGAAAACTATAAAACACTAATGAAAGAAATTGAAGATGACACAAATAAACAGGAAAACATCCCATGCTCATGGATTGGAAGAACAAATATTGTTTAAATGTCAATACTCCCCAAAACAATCTATACATTGAATGCAATCCCTATCAAAATACCATCAACATTTTTCACAGAGCTGGAACAAACAATCCTAAAATTTGTATGGAACAAGAAAAGACCTCAAACAACCAAAGCAATCTTGAAAAAGAAAAGCAAAGCTGGAGGCATCACAATTCTGCACTTGAAGTTATATTACAAAGCTGTAGCGGTCAAGACAGTATGGTACTGACACAAAAACAGACACATAGATCAATGGAACGAAATAGAAAACCCAGAATGAACCCACAACTATAAGATCAACTAATCTCCAACAAAGCAGGAAAGAATATCCAATGCAAAAACAACAACAACAACAAAAACAAAAACAGTCTCTTCAACTGATGGCATTGGGAAAACTGGACTGCAACATGTAAAAGAAACTGCAAAAAAATACCTTGCAAAAAAATAAATTCAAAATGACAAACAACCAGGAAACTATCAAAATCCTAGAGGAGAACACAGGCAGCAACCTCTTTGACCTTGGCCATAGCAACTTCTTACTTAAGACATGTTTCCAGTGGCAAGGGAAACAAAAGCAAAATTAAACACTTGGACTTCATCAAGATAAAAAGCTTCTGCACAACAAAGGAAACAATCAACAAGACTAAAAGGCAACTTTCAAAATGGGAGAAGATATTTTCAAATGACATATCAGTTAAAGGGTTAGTATCCAAAATCTATAAAGAATTTATCAAATCAACATCCAAAAACCAAATAATCCAGCTAAGAAATGGGTAGAACACATGAATAGACATTTTTCCAAGGAAGACATACAGATGGCTAACAGACACATGAAAAGATGTTCAACATCACTCATCATTAGGGAAATGCAAATCAAAACCACAATGAGATACCACCTCACACCTGTCACAATGGCTAAGCTTAACAACACAGGCAACAACAGATGTTGGTAAGGATGTGGAGAAAGAGGAACCCTCTTACACTGTTGGTGGGAATGCAAACTGCTGCAACCTTGCTGGAAAACAGTATGGAGCTTCCTCAAAAGTTAAAAATAGAACTACCCTTCAGCCTAGCAATTGCACTACTAGGTATTTACCCAACAATACAAAAATATTGATTCAAAGGGACACATACTCCCTAATGTTTATAGCAGCATTATCAGCAATAGTCAAATTACAGAAAGTGCCCAAATAAATGCCCATAGACTGATGAATGAATGATAAAGAAGTTGTGGTATACACACACACACACACACACACACACACACACACACACACACACTCACACACAATGGAATACTACTCAGCCATAAAAAAGAACGAAATTCTGCCATTTGCAACAACATGGATGGAGCTAGAGTGTATTATGCTAAGTGAAATAAGTCAGACAGAGACAAATACCACATGATTTCACTCATATGTGTAATTTAAGAAATGAAACAGATGAACACTAGAGGAAGAAAAGACAGAGGGAGGCAAACCATCAAACGGACTATTAACTATAGAGAACAAACTGAGGGTTGATGGAAGGAGGTGGGTTGGGGATGGGTTAAATGGGTGATGGGTATTAAGGAATGTACTTGTTATGATCAGCATGGCGTGTTGTATGTGGGTGATGAATTACTAAATTCTACACTTGTGGGGTGCCTGGATGGCTCAGTCAGTTAAGCATCGACTTTGGCTCAGGTCATGATCTTATAGCTTGTAGGTTCGAGCCCCGCATCAGGCTCTGTGCTGACAGCTCAGAGCCTGGAGCCTGCTTTGGATTCTGTATCTCCCTCTCTCTCTGCCCCTCATGCTCAATCTCTCTCAAAAATAAATAAACATTAAAAAAATTTTTTTTTCATTTAAATTCTATACCTGAAACTAATGTTACACTACATATTAACTAACTGGAATTTAAATAAAAACTTGAAACAAAGGAAAAAAAGGATGCTTTTGTCTACAAGTAATAGAACCCCATCCCTTAAGAGGATTTAATGATGAGAATATTTATAATCATGCACAGAAGTCCAAATAGGAGTTATGTCAGCATGTCTGCTTTGCCCTCAAGCTAGCTCCCCTTATAATCACAAGATAGCTCCCACACTTTCAATCCTGTGCAGACACAACCACATACTGCAGCAGAAGAAGCCGTGTCTCCTCTGGGACCTCTTTTAGAGAATAAAAAATCTTTCCCAGAATATTCCCAGCTGCCTTCTCATCACCTTTCATTGACTAGAATGTTATCTCTTGTTCATGTCTAAACAATCCCTATCAAGGATAATGGGAAAACAATGACTTATGATTACTCCAGTTGCTGAGAGAGGGGGACATGTGAAGGACTTACGTCATGGGGGAAAGGTAAACACTCAAAGAGAAATCGAAGCTCTATCAGCAAGAAAAGAGAGAGAAAGAGTTGTTATACAGGCAGCCAACGCTGTTATAAATAGGGATAAGAATCTTTCCCACAGGACTGATGCAAGAATAATATTTGAAAGTCCCTAGAAAGTGACCCAAAGAAGACATTTCATGAATATTATTCTTCCTTCCATTTTCCCTTTCTTTCTCTCATTTCCTCCAGTTACAGTCTTGGCTTCTTTTTCTCTCCTCCATGTATTGGTTTAAGGTATTAGAACTAGAGTATGTTAGCTAGCAGCCTGGGAAAGGTCCCATGGTACTCACCCCACCCCTGTGCTGACAAACTGTAAGCAACCCTCAGAAGCCACAAGGCTGATCTCCAACTGCCTTCTGGGCATTCCAGCTGAGAGAACATTTAAATAGTGTAGAAGATCCAGTTAGCAGTAGCCTGGTCCTCATGAGGATTCTTTACATGACTATCCAATTATCCATCCAATATAGTCAATTTTGGTGCAGGTTTTGGTAAATGCAGATTTTCTGTGTTTAGTCATCATGATAATTTACACTTACACATTTTGTAGGTTTGTTGTACAATTAAAGTGACTACACATGCAATTAGTTCAGAGTTTTAAATTAGAACCCTGTAATTCATATGCACACACATAATTTTATGAAGAGAATAGCACAGCTAACACTGTGAATATAATGATTTAAAATACTATGTATATCAAACTACAGCAAAGCAAAAAATATTTCCTTTTGCCCGATGGATTTCTGTAAACTGACTTTATAGGTTTGGGAGGTTGGTTTTACCAACATCATAATAACAAATAATATTAACTTATTGAAAGCTTGCCAGAAGCCAAGCACTCTTCGATGTGCTTTTTACAGTTATTAAATTTCATTTAAATGGATTTATTTCATTGAAATGAAGAAACTGAGACTCCAGAATTAAGTGATTTACTCAAGATCACAAGTATCAAAGCCAGACTTAAAACCCAGCTAATCTTTCCCTAAAGCTAACTCTCTTAACCATGTTCTAATGAAAACCCTATTGTTTAAGAAAGCTTGACTTAAATTTGCTCATCCTCGCAACATTAAATGAACTAAGTGATGGAGATCTACTAATGGCATACCCAAACTCTCTTTCCCTTCTCCACTCACCACACCTAAAGAATTATTTAGTATCTAGGACCCCTGTCATACCTGCTCTCTCCACCCTTACTTCTCTCTTTGACTCCAGTTCATTTGCCATTTTTGAATTCACACACACACACACACACACACACACCAAGTACTGTCCCACTTTGACCCCAGTAGGTCCTGCTCAAAGCTTACACATGTATTGTACCCCTTGGTCTGACCATCCTCTCTTAGCATGCAGCCTGGAAGGGATCATGGCTCTGGGGTGACTGCTGGGGGTCAAAGGTATTACAGGACCTTCATCTTTCAAGAGATAGCTGCTGAGAAGGCACACCTATCCTACCATTCCTAACCAGAAATGTGCCACGTTAATGTTTGGCTATATTAACTTTAGGGAGCCGAAAGCATGATATGAGGTGAAGACACACTGGGCTCTGTTCCCACCTCCATCACCATCCCAATCTCCCAGCATTACTTCTGCCATTTTTTTCTAGCCTATGTTTTCTTGGCTCCTCTCTTCTCATGTTCTTCCTCTACTTCCAAATTGTGTATATATTTCATTTCTCCAGGACAATTGAAAAGATGAACCTAAAAAGTGCATTGCATTAAGGAGTAGGGAATAAACAGAATTTTAAGAGTCCCTTTGGAGGCTTATAGCATTCTGAGTTACTGATCTATACAAATGTAGGCAATCACAACTAACAAAGTCATTAAAATGAGCCACTTTATCACCCAACCCCATTCTGGCATCACTGTGTTACAGCATCTTGCTTCACTTGCCTAACTAAAGCAAGTAAGATTCCAAACAGTTCTGGGTATAGCCATAAATTTTAAAAAATTAATCACCTTAGGACAATGTGAAAGAATCGCCTTTTCTATGATTAAAGGACACTACTGAACTGTGAATATAGGTGAACAGGTCTGTAGTTGCTGGGTAGAACTAAGCTGCTCTGCAGAAGAAAGGGCGGCTATAGAGCAGGGAGAGGAGGCTATGGATTCCAGTGTAAGGGAAACCAGAGCAGAAAAACTAGATGAGGCCAGAAGGAAGAGCAGAAAAAAACCCTCTTTGACCTCAGCATTGCAGAGATTGAAAGAGAGGAAGGTCTAAAGGGACTTTTTGAAGTAGAATAATATTAAAGTGAGATACCTTCAAGTGAGATAACATGAATTGTGCAATGTCAATTATCCTCACCCCTTACAAAATATGCAGGAAAATTTATATTGCTGGCTTGTGTTTTGATTGTAGAAAATTCTCTAAGATGATGGCAAATAAGCGCCGATACCAGCTTCCAAGTCAGAAGAGGGCAAAAAGAGATACAAATTGGGGACAGGTGACTTATTGCTTAGATGGGTAATAATAAAAATAGTAACTTTCACTGCTTTGGAGATTAATCTTCCATTTCTTACTTGACATTCATTTCCTTCTATCTTCTTTCTATATCCACAACACATTTATTCTCTATTTTAGCAACAATCACACTTCAAGATAACTTATTTATTTATGTGTGCTATTCTCCTCCCCATACACATACACATGCACGCGTGCACACCCACACTCACAAAGTGGTTCTGAGCTTCTTGAGGGGGAGAAAACTCTTATTAATTTTGATGTACCCAGTCCCCTGCTTGCCTGTAACACAGGAGACATTCAATGTATGTTTACTCAAAAATATGAAAAAACAGAACTTGAATAAAACTTTCAGTTCTGTAAAAAAGGACTTCCAGAACCAGATGGATTGACCTCGAGCATGCTGTTTTCATTCACGTTGAATGTAATTACCTGTATTTGTAGGCAAGAAACGCATCTTCTATATTCACAATGCATTTCAAGCCCACAAACACAATGGTCAGTCTGAAAAATCTTGTAGACCCATTCTTTGTGAAAGTGTCTATAATGTGATCTGAACTTTTGAGAGAAAGACAGTATAGATGCTCCAAATATGATTGTAAATGTACTTGACACCCCCCTCCCCAGATTTAGAGAAATCATATGTTTTATAAACCACTGATGGAACAGATTCCAGAATCCAGGTAGAACTATGTGGGAGTGGTGGAGACTGTTGTCTGTCATCCTGTATATATTCTCCTCTTTTCCTTTCAGTGCTAGAGTGGTAGGTGCTCTAGCCTATTCAGCAAGGCTCTGGGTTCCAAGTTGGATACTACAGTCTCAGTATTTCTTGCAGCTAGGTGTGATCATTTGACCATATCATCAACAGCATAAGATTAACAGAAGGGATGTTTGTAACTTCTGGGTCATCTTCTTATAAGGAAGACACTTACAAGGAAACTACTCCCTCTTTCTCCCTTCCTTCTAACCAGAATGGAATGATATGGAGCAGAGAAGCAAGCTTCTACCTTGAGGACAAGGGAAACGTCCCAGAATAGAGACTCTAATCTGTTTTGTGTCATGGACCTCGTAGGCAGTCTGGTAAAACCTATGTAGCCCTTCTCAGAATGATGTTTATAAATGCGTAAAATAAAATACACAAGGTTAAAAAAGGAAAATATACCAAAATATGCTTTTCAAAATTGTGTTTAAAAGTTTTAATATAATAAGTATGTGTTTATTAACCCATCAAATACCAAGCCCTAGAGGCAGGTGTGCCATTAGCAGTGATACAGTGTAATATTATTAAAAGATACGTGCAACAAATGAATATGATACAAAAATTACCTGTTATTTCTGTTGGTAGCAAAGTCATAGGTACTGCTGATATCATGGTTGTTTGTTACCTGCATTCAAAAGTGAAAGGAAACTTCTATCCGTGGCCTCCCAAGGGCCCATGGACCTAAGGTCAAGACCCACGCTCTGGGCAATAGTGGAGAAAGAAGCTAAAAGATGATCCCAAGGAGCAGAGCCACCTACTTGCCATGGATTGCCAAGCTACCTCTTTTTTTTTTTTAATTTTTTAAATTTTATTTATTTATTTTTGGGAGAGAGAGAGAGAGCATGAGCAAGGGAGGGGCAGAGAGGGAGACACAGAATCTGAAACAGGCTCCAGGCCCTGAGCTGTCAGCACAGAACCCGACGCAGGGCTCAAACCCACAAACCGTGAGATCATGACCTGAGCCGAAGTCGGTTGATTATCCGACTGAGCCACCCAGGCGCCCCATTGCCAAGCTACCTCTTGACTGTTACAGGAGAGAAAAATCAACTTCTATCTCATTAAAGCTACTGTATTTTAGAGACTCTGTTACAGCAGCTTAGTCTGCACTCTAATATAGTGAAATATCATAGTCCATCAGCAAACTGTCCTTTGCTGAGGCCAGATATTTTGAAGTCTAAAACATGCAGTTTTCTGCTGCTGAGGAAGGTGAGTAAAGAAACCAGGATGGTGGGGAGAAGAGGTATCCAGAGCGCAGGGCCCTCAACCCTTAGGCAGCAATGAATGCTCCTCACTCAGACACTCTCACCATTACTTCTCTTTAATTCACACTACCAGTTTCCCCGGGTCTCGGAAAAATGCCACCTCATTCATTTTAACTCAGAGAAGTTCGGATTCCTCCCGTGTTTGATGTGGCTGGAACTACATCAAACAAAAGTGATAAAGAATGCCTCTTAAGGATTTAGTCTAACTGGCCCTTAGTATCTCAGAAGAAGGACAAGAAAAAAAGGAGAGCTTCCTCCAGCCATTATTGTGATTGCCCCAACCTTTCCATTTACTAGACAAATTTTAATCTCGGCCCCGTCATGTGAAACCAAATTAAGATCTGAACAATTCTTTGTCATTCTCCAGAAAGGGATTATACAAAGGAGTGGAAGAAACAACTAAACAAAACTTTAGTTGTTATTAAGAAGAGACCAACATAGGGGTGCCTGGGTGGCTCAGTGGGTTAAGCATCTGACTTCAGCTCAGGTCATGATCTCGCTTTTTGTGAGTTCAAGCCCCACATCAGAGCCTGCTTCAGATCCTCTGTCTCCCTCTCTCTCTGTCCCTCCCCCACTCACCCTCTCTCAAAAATAAATAAAAACATTTTTAAAGACAGAGAGATCAACAGAAAACCAGGTGTGATAGAATCCTGAAAAATTTTTTATCACACTGTTTGGCAGATCTTCTCAAGTCCTAGAGAAATAACTAGTTTTGTTTAAAAGGTTAAAAACTATTTAAGTCAGAGGCAATAACAACGTAGAGCATTTTGTGAACACTACATACCATTCTGGGTCAAAGGAACATACGTTGCAAAGGAAGAGGAAGAGAAAGGCATTGCAAAGTAACCTCCCATTGAATTGAGAATCTTTCTAAAAGACCACAAAAAGTTGTGTCCTCTTTAATATAGATGCAAAAAATGAGGCAGGAGACAGGAAAAACCTACTGATGGTAATAATAACAACAGCTAATATTGATCAGGTTTGTGTAAAGTCAGCATTATTTCTTCCTTAAATGTCTGGGAGAATTCACCTGTGAAGTCATCTGGGCCTAGGATTTTCTTAGTGGAAGGTTTTTTATTTTGAATATAATTTCTTTAACAAATAGAGGGCTTAGAAATGTTCTATTTCTTCTTTGTCATATTTGTTAATGCATGTTTTTCAAGGAGTTGGTTCACTTCATCTAAGTCCTTGAATTTATTGGCATATACATTGACCATGATATTCCCTTACTATTTAATGCCTGTAGGATCTCTAATAATGGCCCCTCTGCCCCTCCTCATACTGGTAATTTGTGTGTTCTCTCTTTTGTTTCGATCAGTATTGTTAAAGGTTTATAAATTGTATCAATTGTTTCAATGAACCCACTTTTGGCTTTTTGATGCCCTTGATTTTTCTATTTCACAGATCATGTGGAAGTCATGTGATCTGGGGACAAGTTTTTATAGGATTCACTCTGATGTTTGGGGAATACACTAGAGGGAGCAAGGGCAGAAACCCAGAGGCCAGTTAGGAAGCTAGGGCAGTGATCCAGACAGGTGGCTTGCACCGGGGTGGTAGCAGGGGAGATGGTGAGAGTTAGTCATACTGGGACATCTCTTGAAAGGAGAACCAACAGGATGTAATGGCATTTTGGATGTACCATGTGAGAGGAGAAGGGTCGCAGGTAACTCCAAGGATTTGGGACCAAGCAAGTGGAAGAATTCAGTGGCCACTAACTTAGATGGAAAAGTCGGTGTTACTGTTATAATTAATGAATGTGCTATTCACTAATAGCATATGAAGGAAAAATAATCAATAGAATAATTCCAGTTCATAAAAAGTATGAGTGACTAAGTTTTTTCCTCTGTTTCTTAACAAGAATTTATTGCATCTATGATGTGTGAAGCTTTATGTAGGTATGCGGAATCTAACGATGCAGTGACTTGACCCAAGATATTCAAAGAGACAGAATGAAACCTGACTGGTGACTTGGCATCAGAATAAGACTGCTTTTTGGGAGGTTTGCTGTGAGGCAAGGAATCCTGCTCTAATTTTCTAAAACTAATTAAGTGACCACCCTCTTACTAGCTGTGTGGTCTTGAGCACATTCTCGATGATAGTTTTCCAATTAATCTATCAAGGATAATGGATATTCAGTAATTATTAATTTCTTCCCTCCCTAATACCTATAAGCTGTAAGTTGCCCCAACTATAAATTTTAGGGATAGTCTTACCTTGGCTGTGAAGGAAATAATGATGAAAACATTCATTTTGACTTCCCAGATACTCTATGTGGATTTGGTACTTTCTGAGAAGTCTCTTCTGAAATGGGAACTAAGTTCCTGTCACCCAACCCGGGGACCCCCAGGCAGGGTCCTGCTCAGGGGTCGTACATCAAGTTCACTGCAAGAGCAGAGGCTCCCAACAGGTGCAGCACCCACGACTGTGTGCAGCTCTGGATTTACACATTCACACACAGAAAGAATATTTGCTGCCAGATCTCCTGTATCGAGATACAGCAATGAGCTGTATGAAGGGGCCTCAGTGTATCGGGAGGCAGGCGGGTATTTTCCCAAGCACCAAGTCCCCATGAAAGCCTGAATGTGGACCCAGGGTTAGCCAGAGTCTCCTCATCCTCCCTTTGCTCCGTGATCAGGAAGGCCAGCCAGGTCTTCGGGCCTCAGAAGACGAGTGTCCATTGCAGTCCACACGACAGTCAGCAGGCGGCTCCCTCTACCTCCTGGCACTCTCAGAGTCTCGCTTCTAAGGCCCCAAGTGGAAGCTCAATGGTGGTCTGTTGAAATAACAGCTTCTCCCAGGGCCAAATAACAGTGGTCACCTCTAGGAAGGAGAACCGGGAGCACAGGGACCAGTGTGGGATCCTTTCTTCCATTTAAACAGTATTGAACATCTACTATGGGCCTGTAGCTGTTTACATCCTGGACATACTGTAATGAACAATGCAAACAGCTCTGCCTCCTGGAGCTTGTTTGCTACTGGAGGACACGGACAATAGATAACATACATTTTTTAAATGCCATAAAGACAAGGCAGCTATAGATACTAAGTGACAAATGTCTATCAGGCAATATTGCTATCGCCTGATTATTGCTCCTCTTTCACTAGAATGGGAGCAACTTGAGGGCAGGAATCAAGCTTGTTGCTGATTCAGGGCCTTTGCACTTACTGGCCCCTCAGCCAGAACCCTTGTTCCCACACTTGACACAGCCCTTTTCTTCACTTCATCAAAACCTCTGCCAAAATGGAGCTTCCACAAACCAGCCACCTCCGACCACTCTATCTGAGGGCACCTTCTACCCCAGGTCACTAGCCCCTTCCTCGGCCTCATTTTTCTTTATAGCACTTACCACTACTCTACGTTACAGGGTATATGTATTTGCTTACTGTCCATCTCCCCAGTGGAAAGTCTGCTCCAAGAGCAGGGACCTTTTCTATCTGGTTTTTCGTGTACCCCCCCAGCACCTAGAATAACGCCTGGCACTAAGCAGAGGGCAATTCGCTCGCTAGCTGAATGAACGCATGCTATGCCTAACCATGTGCCAGCAATGCCAATGCATGTTCTAGGGAGCATATGGGTATGTGTGTGCACATGTGCCCAACAAAGGAAATGATGACACGTGGAGGATAGTTGCTGCATAGCTCCAGAGTGATCACGTGAGAAAGATGAGAGGCAGCAGGAAGGGTCTGGATGGCAGGGGTGAAGGCGCAAGACCAGAGCATGGGAGGCTTCTGATCTGACCCCCGCAGGGAAGGGAGAGAATGAGCGAAGGCACAGCCTTGGCCAGAAAGCCTTTCTTGCTTGCTCTGCTCCCACTGTCAGGGCTCAGGAAGTAAACGGGGTAACGGAGAACACCCAGAGTGCACAAGGGCTACTGAGAGAAGACACTGGGGTCTGAAACAAGTTGAATACCTGCAGGCAAGAGAGCAATGGAGCCCACCATCTGCTGTGGCTCTCCAGATTGCGCCTGATTCAAACCTGATGTTGACTCATATTCAGAACTACGCCCTTTGCTCTCTTTTCCTTTCCTGCTCCTATTCTGGGCATGGTCTGTAGGGTCCCCGAAGAGGCTTTCCAAGTGGAAACTCTCAGAGCACAGGACTCAGGCTGGGAACTCAGTACAGCAGAGCTCTCCAAAGATTTTGTAGACGGGACCACATTTAATTTTCTCGGTCATTTAAAAAACAACACAGGCTCATTTTACATATTTTCAAAAAGCAGAGAACAGAAATTTTTTTAAGTTTATTTATTTGTTTTGAGAGAGAGCACAGGAGGGGCAGAGAGAGGGAGTGAGAGAGAACCCCAAGTAGGCTCTGTACTATCAGCACAGAGCCCAACCAGGGCTGGATCTCAACCACCACCAGATCATGACCTGAGTTGAGATCAAGAGTCAGGGCTTAACCGACTGAGCCACCCAAGCACCCCAGAACATATTTTCAATCACTCATAATCCACCAACCAGGAACCCCAATGGTAATTGGTGTATTTCCTTCACGTCTTTGTTTTTAGACAATTGGGATCCTATTGAATACATAATTTTCCATTCTCTTCTAATATTCACTCACAAGCTTTTCTCACACCATTATAAATTCTTTGAAATCTTCATTGTAGTTGCCGCAGAGGAGTCTGTCGTGGATTGATTCATCCTAGTGTTGGGCGATGACTTTCCTTGAGGGTTTGAGTGGCCTTGGGTTCTGTGCAGACCAGGTTGAGGGCGTGGGTGGAATGGAAGGCATGGGGACTGGCAGCGCCACCTTCCCGACTGGGAGTCCTGGCAACCACAGGAAGGGCTTTGAGTGTGAGGGTGCAGGGAAATGGAGAAGCCGTCTTGGGATCTTAGCGTGTGGAGCTTCAAGATGTGCTAGTTGGTCTTGATCTGTGTTTGAAGACTCCAGTTGGATCTAGCTGTGAACCAGGTACCAAGAGTAGTGTAAAAAGTGCCATGTGCTGACGAAGGGAGAAGGTGGGTGGGGAAGCCACAACACAGTCATATCCTGGCGATCGCCAATACGAGTTATAAGATTTTAACTTTTTTAGTACTTTGATGTACCGCACAAACTGTAGCTCTGGAGGCATTCTTTGCACTTATGAGAACAAGTGGGATTTTGTGTGCCTTGGGAGCACCTGGGTGCCACAACAAGAGAGCCACATGTAGTCACCCTCACAGTGCAAAGGTTAGCCCAGGTGGCCTAATGGTCTTCTCTCCTCTTCACGGTTTGCTGGCTAATAGTAGTAATATTTCATGTGCCATTTACACTGTTATGTTGTGTGGGATTTTTCTTGTTTTGCTTTGTGTTAGTGGGAATATCAATTTTTTATGTACTTATTTATTTTATTGAAGTATAGTCGACATACAATATTGCATTAGTTTCAGATGTACAACATAGTGATTTGATAACTCTATATGTTATGCTGTGCTCACCACAAATGTATCTACCATCTGTCACCATACGCTATTATGATACCATTGACATATTCCCTATGCTGTACTTTTTATCCCCGTGACTTATTCATTCCATGACTGGAACACTGGCTCACTATTATTTGCAAGAAGCAGTCATGTGGACACACATGGGGCAGAGGGGCTGGGGAAGGTGCCTTCTGCCTGGCTCTCTGAACATATTCCTTTCTACATTGCATGTCAGAGAACAAGCCTCTGCTGTAAAAGGGGCCAACATATGTTTGGTAGACAGATAGCTTTCTTTCCCAGGCTTCAATGACATACATACATAGACTTTGTACAATTTTTAAGTAACTATGCATTAATAATTTCAATGAACATTCCATTTTTTACCTATAAGAGGTCTGACTGCAAGGAGTTTTTCAGAAACAACTTACTATCGTAAGGCCAGGGGTGGGGCTGTAATTTACTGAAATTATGGAGAAATCAGACAAATGTTAACTTGCATCCATGCTGAAGGAAACCACAGAGCCAGAAGATGCCTCAACAATCTCTGTGATCTTCCTCACTGCTCCAAATTAGGTCACACCTACAGTTCTCCCAATTGAGAGTCTCCCACGCTTTCTAAATGAAGACAGTAGAAAATGAAAAGGAGGGGTGCCTGGGTGGCTCAGTCAGTTGAGGTTGAGCATCCAACTTTGGCTCAGGTTATGATCTTGCAGTGTGTGAGTTGGAGCCCCACATCGGGCTCACTACGGTCAGATTGTCAGCACAGAGCGCACTTCGGATCCTCTGTCCCCCTCTCTGTGCCCCTCCTCCACTTGTGCTCTCCCAAAAATAAATAAATAAAAATGTTAAAAAAAAAAAAAAAAAGAAAGAAAGAAAAGGAAAAGGAAATCCCCAAAACTGTTTGATGCAACTCTAATATCCCTTCAGCTCTACACAATTTTTCTCTTACACAAACTACAGTTATCAAGTGTTTAACTAATGCTTACGTAAAATCCTGGTGCCCTGCCTGCTTGGCATCTTCTAGATTCAACAAGGTATGCTATTTCAGAAGCGGATGATAGTTGCAAAAACTTACACTCCCCAACAGCTATGGATCATAATACCTTCATCTCTATGGTGCAAACCCTCTTTTTCTATGTGTAATTATGACTTCATTATAGGAAAGGAATGTCATAGCAAAGTCCCTCTCTCTCTGCAGAAGACAAACTGGGACTTCATGAGAGTCTGAAAATCTATTCAGTGTGCTCTCAGTGTAAGGAAGTAATTCGGATTTTAAGTGCAGAAGGTGTTACAAACTTTCAGGTTGAAAATATCAGGTACATTTGTACATGTCCTCAGGTGATTGCATTTAACAGTAAAGATACAAGAATAATAAAGAAACCTGGGAAACCTTTCTACCCTGAGTACTCTACAGTGACAGTCAATTCTCTTGTGGGATTTGAAACCCTCAAGAGAGGCAGCAGTCTACATTGGTAATGAGAGAAGGAGAAAAAAGGATTATGAGTCACGAGGAGAGTAGAATGTATACAGTAGGGGGGCGGTATGTCAGAGAAGCTTAAGTCTGAGGGTCTGCATTCTAGAACCATTGCTGGGTCAGCTTCTGGAGCTGCTTTCACATCTTGAGAGGGTTGAACAGTATCTACCCAGAAGACTAGAAAATATATATGAATAACAGTGTTTGTAAGTTCAAGGTTTTTCTGTTTATGTCAATATATAGATCTTCCTCAACTTACAATGGGATTAGGTCCTGATGAGTCCACCATAAATTGAAAGTATTGTTAAGTCAAAAATGCATTTAATACAAATAACCTACCAAACATCACAGCTTAGTCTGGCCTACTTTAAACATATTCAAAACACTTATATTAGCCTACATTTGGGCAAAATCATCCAACACACAGCCTATTTTGTAACAAAGTGTTGAATATCTTATGTAATTATTGAAAAACAGAATTGGTTGTTTACACTCATGATTGCTGACCACTGGGGAGCCTCAGCTAGCTGCACTGTCCAGCATCACAAGAGACTGTTGTACCACATCTCACTAGCCCAGAAAAAGATCAAAATTCAAAATTTGAAGTACAGTTTCTCCTGAATGCTTATGGCTTTTGTACTATCATAAAGTCAAAAACTCACAAGTAGAACCATTGTAAGCTGGGGACCATCTGTATTGATTTGAACCCTGTCATGACATCCCCCTACAATTATTACAATTGCTGTAGTATTCATTTTTATTCAGCTAGCATTTTTTTTAATTTTTTTAACGTTTATTTATTTTTGAGACAGAGAGAGACAGAGCATGAACGGGGGAGGGTCAGAGAGAGGGAGACACAGAATCTGAAACAGGCTCCAGGCTCTGAGCTGTCAGCACAGAGCCCGACATGGGGCTCGAACTCACGGACCGCGAGATCATGACCTGAGCCGAAGTCGGCCGCTCAACCGACTGAACCACCCAGGCGCCCCTCAGCTAGCATTTTAAATGCTAGATTTAAATGGTTAAATCTTTAAAAGATAGTGGTTTTATTGATTTTTAAAATTTATAATTGTGGAACCAATACCTTGTCATGGAAAAACTAAAACTTTACAATAGGTTATAAAGAGGAAAGCAAAACTCTGCAGACCCATCCACTCCCCTACTACCCCTCATTTCCATTCCCCAGAGTTACTTGCTGCTATGGTTTCCTGGGAAGCCTTCAGAAATGTCATCTGTGTACTGATGTTCATTTTAACCTAATTTCCTCTGGATAAAACTGTAGTTTGGTTGGTCTTGAAATGGACCTCCACTGTGCATTTAGCCAATAGGACATTATCTGAAGGCACCAATTCTCCCAGAATAGCTTCCCCCACCATATTTGCCTTAGGCAAAATTGTGATGTGAACCAGTTGTCTTAGAAACGCTTCATTCCTTTGTCCTCTCCAAATGTCCCATCCCTTCTCAGGACAACCTGTGACCTTGTGTTGCCCCTCACCATGCCTCACTCAGACCACTCCTGCCCAAATACTGACCCACACTCAAAAAATCCTATACCTCATCAAGTCTTTCAATGCGATGCACAAATTAATACTGGATTTGAATGGAAGAGTTTTCTTTTATAAGTCACCTTTTCTAAAGGATATCTCCATTTTAGAAAAAAATAACATAGTTGACTCAGAAGAATAAGTGTGTAAGAGTGGAGTTTACCACTGATAGTCAATAAATATTTGTTATGTGGCTTCCAGGTGCCAGAGCACAGAGCTATTGGGCAGAAACTTCTAGATTGGAAGAAACCAATGTCTGCTATGAATAAGATTCCTGGGCCTATTCCAGAAAGGCATAGCATGACTAAAGTGGTTAGTGAGGAGGAGAGAGAGGACACAATCCAACATAATAGTAACAGCCTCTCCATGAGTTGAAACTCATGGCTTCCCTTTGTTTTCAGTTCCTATCTTGTGGAAAATTTTGCTGTTTACACTCTGTCACAGAACAGATGGAACCATGATTTATGATTCACAATTTATGAGACTAATTTAATATTCTACCACACTTCATGCTCTATCACGTTTCCCACATTTGCAATATTTTTTTTTTTCTGGGAGAGTTGTCACACAAAGAACCCTGGGGTATTGGGATGGAAGAGGTTGGAGACATTCTAAAATAGGGGAGCTGGTACTATTGCAGGGGGCATTCATGCTTCCAACAAATATTTACTGAGTCCCTTCCTATGCCAGGCACTGCTCTAGGGACTGAGGATTTTATCAACAAGTCAGAGAGGTCTTTACTGTGTGAAAGAGAAAAATAATGAACAAGTAAATAAGAAAACACATAACAAGGTCATTTCTTTTTTTTTTTTTAATTAAAAAAATTTTTTTAAACGTTTATTTATTTTTGAGACAGAGAGAGACAGAGCATGAACGGGGGAGGGGCAGAGAGAGAGGGAGACACAGAATCGGAAGCAGGCTCCAGGCTCTGAGCCATCAGCCCAGAGCCCGACACGGGGCTTGAACTCATGGACCACGAGATCGTGACCTGAGCTGAAGTCGGACACTTAACCAACTGAGCCACCCAGGCGCCCCAACAAGGTCATTTCATAGATGTGCTTTGAGGAAAATAAAATAGGGTAATGTTATAAAAAGAGACTGGAGGTGCATAACATTAAACAGGGCGGTCAAGGTCATCTCCAAAGGAGATGCCACTGAAAGCAATGCCTAAATGATGGGAAGTAGCTAGTTTCTTCAAAATCACAAGGTAGTGTGTTCCAGGAGGGAACAGAAAGTACAAAGGTCATAGGCTGGGAAGAAGTTTGGAGAGCTCAAGATACAGAATCAAGGCCAATGTGGTTTTATATTCACCAACCCATGCTTACATCCTTCCTGCCCCTGTTTTCCATCCAGCCATCCATGCTGATGCCACTAGGGCCATCGGACAGGATGTTGGCTTTATGATCTGTGATGCATCAAATAAAATACTTCCTGGCTCTAATTCAGAAGCTTTAGTGTGGCTCTGGTGAAATCCCGTTTCCTACTTCGCATTATAGTTCACAAGAGGTCAACTAGCAGAGTGATTCTAATAGAATGTCAGCCTTGAAGCCTGGAGGAAAAACTCCAAACACGAACAGCAAAAGATCTTCAGTGGGTGGTAGCAGTGTTTTTCCTACAATTAAACTTGTTTGTAGGGAAAAGTCAAAATTGTTTCCTAGGTAAATCTGATGAAATCATCACAGCAAAGGCACCGTATATTCATGGCAACAAACTGTGTGAACTTTTATTCCCGTGTCTGTATGAAGAAATAAACTATTTGGGTCGTAGTGAATGATCTTCATCAACACTATAAATCCACCATATCTTGGTGAAATTTTTTTTTAACCTTTATTTATTTTTTTGAGACAGAGAGAGACAGAGCACGAATGGGGGAGGGTCAGAGAGAGGGAGACACAGAATCTGAAACAGGCTCCAGGCTCTGAGCTGTCAGCACAGAGCCTGACGCGGGGCTCAAACTCACGGACCGTGAGATCATGACCTGAGCCAAAGTCGGACGTTCAACCGACTGAGCCACCCAGGCGCCCCCTTGGTGAAATTTTTAAAGTCTTTGAAAACTGAATCTTTCTCATAACTTAGTTGGCAGGAATGCCTGACCTAAAATGATGTGAGTTTACTTAAGATCTTTATTTATCGCACTTAATGTCTATACTCATATGTATTCATTTAATGGCAGAGATATTAAAATGTTTATCATTTAATATGTTTAATAGCAGATATTGCTCTATACCCACTAGCAGTATAACATAATATACATACCATTTTACCTACATAAAGTAAGAAAAATTAGGAATTCTAAAAAATATCTGGCACTTGGGGTGACTGGGTGGCCCAGTTGGTTAAATGTCGACTTCAGTTCAGGTCATGATCTTACAGTTTGTGAGTCCAAGCCCCGCGTCGGGCTCTGTGCTGACAGCTCAGAGCCTGGAGCCTGCTTCGGATTCAGTGTCTCTCTCTCTCTCTCTCTCTCTCTCTCTCTCTCTCTGCACCTTCCCTACTCATGTTCTGTCTCTCAGTCTCTTTCTCTCTCTCTCTCTCTCAAAAATAAACATTAAAAAAAATTTAAAAATATGTATCTGGCCCAAAGCTTGCAAGAGCAAACTTGCACTCATGAATCTCAGACTATTTTTATCATTTTAATATCAATATAACCTGCCAATGTTTTAAAAAGTGGTCGAAAGGAAAAAATGACCTGCTATTCAGTTCATATGCATGAAAGTGAACTAGGCTTAGCCTCTTCTACTGGTCTGTATCACGTGCATGGTAATTGCCCACTGAATTCTAAGCTGCACAAGAAAGAACCACAGTAAAGGCACAGTATATTCATGACAATGCACAGTGAACCTTTATCCTAACATCTGTGTGATGGAATAAACTATTTGGGTCTTGGTGCGTCCTCGTAACTTTGCATCCCCAGCATGCGGTGGATACTCAGTAAATACTTGTGGAATAGTTGCTCCGCTTTTGTTTGTTTGTTTTTATTTGAGAGAGAGAGAGAGAGCGCGCGCGCTCCAGCAGGGAAGAGGAGCAGAGGGAGAGAGAGACAATCTTAATCTTGACACAGGGCTCGGTCCCACAACCCTGGGATCATGACCTGAGCTGAAATCAAGAGCAGGATGCTCAACTGACTGAGTCACCCAGGCACCCCTGCCCCATTCTTAATACCTGGCCACCTGCTATCTTGAATGAAAACTACACACCAAATCCCATCGCCCTTTCTTCTGAGCTGCCTGCCACGCCAAGGTCGGATGCCCTTCAAACAGATGTTTGCCATTCCTGAGACTTGCATGACTCTCTGAAGGCAAGAAGAAATAGGTTTTCTGCCAAAACCCAATTTATATTTTTTGGGAATCTGCTAATTCCCCTCCACACACCCTTTTTTCTTTTGCAAAGAAACACTCAATTTAAAAGAGCCCCATGACTCTCTAATTCAAAGAAATACTTGGAATCATTAATAGTGTCTACCAACAACCCTAATGAATTTGAATCCATTTCCAAGCTCTTTCTACATCTTTAGCCCTTTTTCCCTTGCTTCCTACAGCCTTCAAGACGCTTAACAATACATATCGGTCAAAAGCATCTATTTGATGATCATGTTTGTTCCTTCATTGACTGAGCCAAATGAAGGTGAGCAGAACCCACAGTCTTGCCAGTTTGCTGTCATGGCGGTTTCCCCCTCTATAGCAGGCCCAGGAGAGGCCAGCTCTGCCCACATAGTCTCCCAGAGGTGAAACACAATTGTCACTCCTTCCAGCTGAGGCAGACGGAGAGTGATGTCTGCCACAGCTCAGCTTGACAAAGAACTTGAGCTCAGCTCCGAAAGCCAGGGGCCAAGGCACCATGTGTGATAAAGAGAATGAAAGGACCACATTTGATATGTCTTATGATTTGCAAAATAGCACATCTGGGTGTTTATTTAAGCAATAACCAAAAGGGAAAATTGTAAGACATGTTAGGGCCTTGGAAAACATGACTCTTACTATACAGACTGTTAAGTGAGAAAAGTGACAGTAAATGGGATTGAGAAATGTTTTTAGGTTTAACAGTAAACATCTGCTGTGTTCTTGGCCTCTCACTTTGTCCTTGGTTTTTAAGTTAGAAAACACAGAAAAGCATTAAAAAAATAAACAATTCCTACCTCTTAAACATTAGCTGCAGTTACAGCCAATATCTTTATTTTTCAAAAAAAAAAAAAATGATAATTCGGAGTCTAGCCTGGAAAAACTCTGCATAGACCCCAACATGTCTTCATGTGAATGAAAACGCTGCTCATGGGCATTCTGTATACATGTGTTGGGCACACAGAGTGCCCAGGAAGACCACCAAGGAAAGTTCCTACTGCACAAGGGCCCCAGGCCCCCAGAGAGCAAGGAAAAGCAAACTCTGGGGCTGACAATCAGAGAGTCCCAGACCCCAGACACTTGAACAATCCTGCTTCATTTCCTGAACTCAACTTATTCTGTGTTTAAGGGTTCTTCCTCTAGGCCTCTAGCAAGCTAGTTATAAAACTGAATTTGTAATGCCCCCGATTTCGAATCTGAGAGACCACCAAGGAGCCAATACCGATGCAAACACACAAGGGTTTATTTGCAAGCTCGAGCTTGGGCCCAAGTATACCCGACACAGCGGGGCAGGGACTTGGACCCCTAGGTTAAGAGGCATGGCAGTTTTATAGGGGCCAGTGGCCAATGAGATTGTAACACACACAGAAAGTTGCACAGTCATGTCAGTCCACACGCAGGTGGCCAATTGAATTACAATTTACCCTATAGTAACTGTTTGAACTAGCCTATCACTCTGGTCAGAATTGGCGTGCAAGTTTGGCGGGCAAAAGGCGGGGTTTACATTCTTTGGCGGTTAGGGGTTCCATATTCCTATATGAGCCGGTTTCCAGTAAGGGTGTGCTCAGCGGCTTGACTAGGGTGGGGGAGTGTCTTAAGCAATAAGTAGGTCATGTGGGGGTTATACATGAGATGGTGGGTGTAGCACAAAATGGAGTTAGTCTTGCTCTGCTTGTCCAGGGGTAGGGGATTTTTGTTAAATTCCTTGGGTCCCACAAATTATCAAGGTGATATTTTGGCTCCAAGTTTGGTTGAAAGACCTGTCACTTTGGGAGACACTTTGATTGCCACTTTGCTTTGGAAAGAACTGTCACTCATGGTCAATCTCGGTGGGAGGAGCATGGTGCTTTCTGGATCCACCCAGCATGACAGGAGCCCTGCAGACGCAGCAGCCCCATCACAGAGAAGGGCATTAGGGCCAAAGCATAGCTACCTAGGTGGACCCAGCAGCAGCATTAGCCATGTGGAGACTACGGGAAAGAGGGAAAGCAGAGGGAAGGACCACACACATGGCCACACACATGGGTAGGTTGCAATAGTCCAAGAAGGCAGGAAAGAGCGGGCTGGTGCAGTGGGTGGGGTCACAATTCCTAGTTGCAATAATAAAATGGCAGTGGCAGGTTGGGTTCCACGTGTGACAGGGGCTGTTGTGATCTGTGCAAAAAAAGGTTTATTTCATGGGAAATTATTCTAAATCACTTTGCTTCTAATAAAATTTTCCAGAGCAGGAAGGCCACTGGCACCAAAAAGAGGTACTGATGTTTTCCGCATCTCTAATTCTAAGCCTATTGCTTAAATCCTATCGATTCAGCTAAGACTTCTGTGATGCCTACTGCCTGACCAGTGTGACATTTAGCAGAAGCTCAGTCAAACCCACACCTGGAAAGTTGGAACCAGCTCTGAAATATGATGGGATATAAGCATCCAGTAGCAACTAATGGGGGAATTATTGAGAGTAAGAAAGAGTTCTCCAAACACAGACCATTATCTTCATGTCCCTTGGATATTTCTATTAAACTAACAAGAGCTGATCCAAAGATAATGACCCATCCTTTTCCCTGGGTACTTGATTGTTATATCTGCAAATGGACATCCTTTAAGCATAGAGAGGGTAGAGGGTAGGAGGTATGTGCTTGTGTGCACGTGTGTGTGTGTGTGTGTGTGTACATTGTAGAACCAGGCATGAGACCAGGGAGCATGTACATATGCAGAGCATAAAGCCCCAAATTTGCCACCGACTCAAGCATATTGGATGTAGGAAGGTCAATGAATAAGGTCTGTATCAGAAATGTAGGCAAAAGAAGTGTTTAGAGGTCCAGAATATTTCCTTCCAGCCTATTCCAAATATTGTGACAGGAACAAGTATAGAATCTCTCCTCATAAAACAAGATAAATAAAGTGTTAGACACTGGGAAGCCAGGAGAGATGGACAGAATGCCCTGCTCCATGCTGCTATGCCCTATGTGGGAACCAGTGTGATAGAAGCCTAGAATGGACAGGGGACTGAATGATGAGAGGCAGCAGGAGGGTGGGAGGCCATGCTTGGCGGAAAAGAATGAACATAAGGAAAAGAGACCACTGAGAAGGACATTGAATGATACCTTTGATCCCAGACTGCTCCCAGAAATCCCAGGTCTACCTGTAGGTCTGGTGCATCCCAACAGGACACATCATCAACTGATGGGTCTGGGACCTGTGACATTGGCTTCCATAAATCAGAGCATGATGGCTAAAACCGTTTGGGCAATCTTTGACATGCATTTCTTTTCCAGAGATTTCCTGACAACTTAGGCCATTTTAAAGCAACTACCTGCCCTTGGCAGTAATTTGCAAACAATACTGAGGTAATGATGGCCTCAGCTCCAGTCAGGGAAATGATCAGTTTCAGGGAGAGTCCCTGCTACCACCCGCGTGCCTCCCCCAAGGACACCTGAATAGAAATGAAGAAGGTTTCATCTCTCTCTAACCTAAAGGTTCGGATGTAGGATAAAGTCCTCTTCTGGAACAGAGTATTTTGATGTCCTAATCTATCCTGCAGAACAAACACGTCCCTTTTCTTCTATTCAAGAGTTAGATGGGCCTAGAGGGTCAAATGCTAAGTGAAATAGGAGAAATAAATCAAAGAAGGACAAATACCATATGATTTCACTCATATGTGAAATTTAAACAATTTTTAAAAATGAACAAAGAAAAGATGGACAAACAAATAAACAAAACACTCTTAAATACAGAGAACAAATAGGTAGATGCCAGAGGGGAGGTGGGTGAGGAGATGGGTGAATTAAAGGGGATTAAGAGTACATTTATCACGATGAACACTGAGCAATGTATTGAATTGGTGAATCATTATATTGTACGCCTGAAATTAATATAACACTGTATGTTAATTATGCTTTGATAATAATAATAATAATAATAATAATAATAATAATAATAAATAATTTTAAAAGAAAATAAAGGAATTAGAAGACCAAAGGGCTCTTGGGTCTCTGCCAGTTACATTTGGGATTATAAAGGTAGAGGGACCACGTCCTGGCATTCCTGGGAAATCTGCTCAGACTATCTTCACAACTCCATCCCAACCCACCTGTGTTCTGGAAGAGGGACAGCAAAACCCCTCTCCAGAGATTACATACCAGCTGAGACAAGCACCTGCTTTCACTGTTTCCACTGCCCCAGGAGCAGGCTCAAGAGATGCCTTTCTTGCCTACAATGCCAGAGAAGCCTGGACTAAAGCAGAGTTGTCTTGTTGGTTAGACACTGGCCAATTAGTCACTGCTGCGGTGCCTCAGCCCATACCCAAGACCCAACTGCAGTCAGCACTGACCAGTGAGTGCCCCAAGTCGCCCAGGGCAGAACAGAAACATGTGGACTAAGTCGTGCAACGCACTCTCAGTACTGGGGGGAGATGTGCTCCCCAGAAAGTCAGCGGAGAAGAGCATCCAGGTAGATTTTTTTTTTTTTTTAATCATTCACCCAACGGATGTTTCTCACTGTGCTGGGCCGTAGAGATAGTGGTGAACTTGACACATGGTCCCTGCCTTCACCTAGCTTACTATTTAAGCACAGGTTTGAGAATTTAACCAATCTGACTTCAAATCCAATTGCATCCTTGCAGGGCCTCTTCAGGTGTAGAGTGAAGACAATAAAACCAACACAAAGGGTTATCACGAGGGTTAAATGAGATCACCCATGTGAAGTATTTGGCCAGCTGCCTTGCTCTGAGTAAATGGTAGCTATCATTAAGATGATTATTACATAGAGGCTGAAGCAGCCAGCCTCTAGGTCACACACTGGAAACTGAACACTGGACATCAGTGTATATGTATCTATGTATATTTATATGCGTATGTATCAGTGTATATTTATCTGTGTATAAAGGGCCTCGAACAGAAAACCAGACCCCGCATCTCTAAGGACGGTATGGTGATTCCAAAGAGCACAGCCCCGGAGCTCTCAGCTGAAGCTCAGCGTTGGCAATGCAGACAGAGCTGGGAGAAACCCAGCCACCATCACCACCACCACCGCAGCCGCAGGCAGGCCATTGCCCCAGGCAGCAATAAAGGCTCCCCGAGGCCTTTTGTCAATTGCCCCCTGAACAGAAAATAAACATCTCCACGGCTGCCATTCAGTGGACATCCTGTTTACATGGTGAGCGGGGATCTTGGTTGCTTTCCCTTTTTTCTTTTTAAAGGCTGTAATTATGTTTACCCAAGTCCAGCAGTAGGTGCCAGGAGGGCTGTGAGTTGATTTCCCTGGCTAACACTGCAGACGGCTGGCGGCAGCCCCACTGACCCCTGCATCCCGGGCAGAGAGCCAGCCCTACACGCACAGCGACACTCTCCCTACAAAGACAGCCATTCTGGCCTAGCTGTTTTCTTTCCATGCACACTGGGATACTCTGGATAATGGCCTAGCAAATGCCAAACTACGTCGGCGCCATGAACTTACTGGGTAGCTGAATTATGAAGGAAAGAGAAAGGTAAAAAGCTCTGTAGAAGGCTGCGTGTGTACCAGGCAGTGTACTGTATGCATTTCATAGACATTGTTTCAGATAACCCTGTACAATCCAGAGTTACGTATCGTTATCCGACTTTACAGACGAAGAAACTAAAGCATAGATTAATTCGTTTGCGGGAGGTCACTCTGCTAGTAAATGTTAGAACTGGAATTTAAATCAGATCCATGAATCTCGATACTCCATGTTCCTTCTACTCCAGGAGCAAAAAAAAAAAAAGAATTAAATTTAAAATCATTATAGTTTTTTAAAAAATGTTTATTTATTTTTGAGAGAGAAAGAGATTGCATAGTCATGCGTGTGCACACAAGCAAGGGAGGGGCAGAGAGAGAGGGAGAATCCCCAGCAGGCTCCACGCTGGTAGCACAAAGCCCAATGCGGGGCTCAAACTCATGAACCCGGAGATCCACGACCTGAGCCAAGATCAAGAGTCAGATGCTTAACCGACTGAGCCACTCTGGCGCCCCTAGAATCATTATAGTCTTTTATGGAAGCCCAAATGAGTTGTTCTGACCCGGCAATTCCTGGGCTTTTTAATCCTTTTCCCTCCCACTATAACCGGGGTAACATATTGTCCAACACTAATCTGATGTATTCCAAATAATGCAGAGCTCCACTTCCAGTACGAGAGGCAGTATACACGGCTTACAGAACACCCTTCCCACTGTGAACTGTGATGAACTCTGGACAAAATAGAAAGAAAAAGAAATGACTACTGTGGATTTCAGAAAGTAAACACTGGTAGGCAGGTTGTGGACGGAGAACTTGAAACTCGGAGAAGTGACCAGCATGGGAGTTAGCTTCTTGGTTTTTGTTCAGTTCGTTTGGTTAATAAAACAGAACCCAGAGAGAAGGCCGGGAGAAAGGGAGTGGCCCGAGTTGTGGTATGAGTAAATGCACAACTCTGCTCACAGCTCGTTTTCTCTGAAGCGCTCCTATGACCCCTCTCAGCTTGTGCACACCCTGCTCCCTACTGGGAGATAGCACCCTGTTTCTCTAACTCTTCTTGAGGGGGTCTCAGGCAACCTCTAAGATGACCTCCAGTGACCCCTGCCCCCTGGTACCCACTCCTTGTGTAATCCTGCCCCTTGGAGTGTGGGCTGCATTCAGTGACTCCCTTCTAGGTGTAGAATAGAGAAGCGATGGGATGTTACTTCCAAGACCAGGTTATGAAAGATCATGGCTTCTGTCTTGGCCTCTCTCTCTCTCTCTCTCTTTCATCCCTCACTCTTCCAGAAACAAGCTATCATGCTGTGAAAAGTCCTGTGAAGCCCATAGGTCAAGGGACTGACGTCTCTGGCTAGTGAGGGCCTGAAACCTGTCTACAGCTGTGTGAGTGAGCTTAAAAGTGGATCCTGCTCCCTCTGAGCCTTGAGTTGACTCCGGCCCCGACCAGCACCTTGACCGTAGCCTCCCAAGAGACAGGAAGTCAGAGGCACCCAGATAAGCCTCACCCTGCAGGTTCTGAACCTATAGAAGCTGTGAGATAATAAGTGTTTGTTGTTTCCCACATCGGGCTCTGCACTGACAGTGTGGAGCCTGCTCCGTATTCTCTCCCTCTCCCTCTTTCTGCCACTCCCTTGCTTGCATGCGCTCCCTCTCTCTCTCTCTCCTTCTCTCTCTCAAAATAAATAAATAAACTTAAAAAAATTTTAATATCTTTTAAGAAAAAAAAAAGTAATAAAGAGAAAGGGGAGCTGGTGCACAGGAAGAACCAAGGCTGCCTGCTACTGCTAACTAATCCTTGTAGGCACCTGGTAAACCAACAGTAACCTCATGTTACAGCTCTAGAAATCTATAAAGTAAATGTTAAAAAGCTCAGCCTGCATTAAGGAGGGTACTTGTTGGGATGAGCACTGGGTGTTATGTGTAAGTGATGAATCCCTGATTTCTACTCCTGAAACCAATACTACACGATATGTTAAGTAACTTGAATTTAAATTAAAAAAACAAACAAACACAAAAAAGTTCAGCCTGCTTCCGAGATAGTTCCCAAGGGAGGAGCATTCAGTGTGGTTGCAAACTGACACAACTCAGACGGACCTGGCCCAGGGAAAGATGGCACTCTGACAACCCAGTGAGGGAAGAGGTTGTGGCTGGGACAAAGCAGGGCTGGGCGTGCTGTGGCCCTCATCCTCAAGAAGGAGTGACCAGGAATTAGTAACATGAAGTATAATGTGTCCCAGGTTAGGTGAGGAGAACTTGGGCTGGCGCCCACATGTAGGCATGTCTAATCCAGTGACAGGATTGGCATCATTGTGACGCTGAGGATTGGTTCAATGGGAGATGTTCTCTTCGCTTTGGCTGATAATGAGAGGACAATATGCAGTCCGCTAGAGTGTAGGAGGCTGCCCCGGCTTGTCTAAATGTTGACCTGGGGTCATAAACAAGAAAAGAAACCGAGGAAGAACATGAACTGTATAGTCTGGCCCCAAATAAAGGATTATAACGAAACCTGCAGTTTGTAGGGCTACCAGAGGACCAGCTCTCACCCCAGGCATACCAGATGCGCACTTACAACAACAGGGCAAGTTTGAGGCCCCACAGCACTATGGGATGGGAGGAGGTTCAGACTGTGCTCCTTGCAGTGGTAGGCTGAATCATGGCCCCCAAATATGTCTACGTCCTAGTCCCTGCAACCTGTGAATGTTATGTCATTATATGGCTGAAAGAACATCTCCTCTGAGATGGGGAGAATAATCCTGCATTATCCAGGTGGGCCCAGTGTAATCACAAGCGTCCTTATAAGAGGGAGGCAGGAAGGCTCAGAGTCAGAGAAGGCAATGTGATGATAACAGAGTTTGGAGTGATACCCTTTGAGGGTGGAGAAGGGGTCACAGGCCAAGGATCACAGGCAGCCACAAGCTGAAAAAAGGTAAGAAAACCCATTCTCTCCTCAGAGTCTCTAGAAGGAACCAGCCCTGCCAACACCTTAGTGTTAGCATAGTGAAACTGATTTTGGAGCTCTCGAGCTCCAGAACCGTAACACAATAGTAAATCTGTGTTGCTTTAAGCCACTAAATTTCTGGTAATTTGTTGCAGCAGCCACAGGAAACCAGTGCAGAGACGATCAGGAAATTGTCAAAGAACAGCAAGAAGTAAAGAGCATCGATTCCTGGAGCCAAACAGGATTGCAGGAAATAGCAATAGCAAACCAGCAAAAATTCATGTTTCAGGGAACCCATATTTGAATTCTCGCCATTGTTCAAGCTGAAGATGATGAACCATCATTGCCTGTTTCCCTATTCATTATCCTGTCAACATCAAGAGCTGTTCCCAGAGAAGCTCTCAAATTCACCTTTTATTAAAGGCTACGAATGAATGAAAAAAAAAAAAAAAAAAGAAACATTCCAAATGGAATGAGCATCATCTATGCCAAATATTAGGTCTAATATTTGCTGTAGAAATTTTACTAGGGAGAATTTCAAATCAACACCAACCACTTCTTTCTCTGCTTAATTTCTTTTCTGTGATTTATAGATCAAATGTATACACATGAGTATACCAATGTGTGAAGAAAGTGGGCTTTCCTGAGGTTTACCTTATGGTACAGGTAAACATATAGAGTACTCTGCTCAGATTTGACTAGGTAAAAAAATCCCAAACCTCTGTAGGTCAAAAAATAAACCAAATTCAAAACTTTAGCAACAGATTTCCAACCATATATTTTCAGTCAATATATCCTATATAACATATATTTATAGCTGATATGTTTGCTAATATTTCTCTAGCTAATATATATTATGAAAAGCTTATCCAAATTATTAGAAAAACAATTAAATCTTATAGATGAATATATAGCCCATGACCAGATCATTCTTTAAAAGTAAAAACCCCAAGGGGTTCCTGGGTGGTTCAGTTGGTTAAGCGTCCTACTCCAGCTCAGGTCATGATCTCAGGGTTCATGAGTTTGGCCCCACGCATCTGGCTCTCCACTCTCAGGGCCAAGTGATACACTTTAAGGATCCTCTTGTCTCCCTCTGTCTCCCTCCCTCTGCCCTTCCCCAACTTGTCTTCTTATTCTCTCTCTCTCTCAAAAAAAAATAAACATTAAAATATATAATAATAAGCACAAAAAAGGGAAAACCCCAAAATAGAAAATATGTCATCCTTCTAGATTTCAAAGGACATGGTAAGATATGAAATAGAATACTATCAATTTCTTACATTTTCCAGTATCTATGAATTTATGCAGAACAGACAGGCACCTTAGCACACTGTCACCTCCTTGAAATATCGGTATTGTTTGCTTTTGTTTTAGACCGGTATAGATGTGCCTTTCGTGTCTTCTCTCGTTGTTCTCCTTATTTAAACAGGAATTAACTTTTCTGGTTTATTTACACACTCTTAGTTCCCAGGCCAGATATTTGTCTTTGGCTCTTAGCCCCACACTCACTATTCTATTCTGTGGAAGAAGTGCAAGCAGGAAGCCTGTAAATTCCCAGAGTTCCTTACAGCTAAATCCTCATTAGCCAATGGGAGGTGCCTGCACCCGATCAGCACTGGAAAGAAGGTCAGAACTATCCTGTTTCTTTCTGACAGCACCCTGGCTTTAGCAGCAGTGGCGGCTCCTATGTAGCGTCAGCCCTGTGGTTCCAGTAGCATCAGTGACTCTGCGGTTCCAGCAGCGCTGACCGCTGACCGTGTTGCTCCAGCATTGGTCACAGCAAGGGGGAGGCTCATATGCTCCCAGGCACAGGAATAACCCCCTGAGCTCGCAGTAGAACACCCTTTCCTCTTTGCTCCTCGAGCAACAGCTTTGTAATTGCCTCCCTGCTTTAAATCCCTCTCAATTCGAACAATGTAAAATGATTTGTTTTCCTGACTGGGCACTGACTAATACACTTTCCATATTCTTAGCATCCTCCTGGAATGATTCTTTATCCTCCACCAGCATTTCAAAGCAGGTCTTTGGGAGGTAAACATTCTCAAACTTTGTATATCTAAGAATATCTTCATTTCACTCCTTGTATTTCAATGATAATTCATCAGGGTATAAAACCCCAAAAGCAACATTCCTGTGCTGAATGTATTACTCCACTGCCTTCTTGCATCCAGTGTTGCTGCTGAAAATTGTGATGATAGCTTATTCTTGTTCCTTTTGAGGTCATCTGCTCTTTCTGTCAAGAATCATCTAGAATTTTAAAAAAATCTAGAATGTTTTACTTGTCTTCTAATATCTTTATAATATGGCTGGTGTTTTCTTTAATCTCCACTGTATGACACTCTAAAAGCCCTTTTGATCTAAAGACTATTATTTGCATTATGTAGTCATAATTCTTGAAATATTTCTTCACCTACTTTCTCATTCTAGGATCCCTATTATACTGGCACTTCTCTCTTTATATTCTTATCTTTTAACTTTTCTTTTATCTAGTTGTTCTCTTCATGATCTCTTTCTGATACCTACGGGCTTGGTCTTCCAGGTCATTCATTAGTTTATCCAAGGTATCTGTTCTGCTGTTCAATCCATCTGTTGGGATTCTCAGTTCATCTATTGCTTTCCTCTTACCCACTATATCTGGTTGGATCTTCTTTACACTGTTCATTTCTGCTTTCTATTTCTGATATTTTTTCCTTTGAGGACATATATTATATTTATTTTATATTCTTGCACTTTGAGCCATTAATTCCAACTTCCTTTATTATAGATTGTTGTCTGTCTTTTATAGAAATCAAACTCCTCCAATCTCTCCCTTCTTCTCCCAGTGAGTTCAGCATATCAATTGGCTAGTAATGTGGCACCAGATGGAGGGGCTAACCAAAGTCATCCAGGTCTTATGTGTTGTTGATCCTTTCCTGAGAGTTTAGAAAGGGATAGTGAGGACTGTGACCACTTCTCTTTGGCCACTCCAAACTCTACCACCACTACCACACACAACTATCCACATTCCCAATCAGGTGGCCCTGCTCTCTAAGAACCTCCTTCTACTTCCAGGAGGAAGCTGCAATGCTTAGAGAACAGCATCCCTCACCTGAATCACCTAGCTCACTGGGTGGGGACAGTGGGAAGAAGGAAGAGGGAATTATCAGGAGCCAAACCTTCCACCCACCTTTGGTATTAGTAGCTGGGCTCTAGCTTTCCCACAGCTTCAAGTTAAGGAAAAGTGTCCCTTTATTCCTGCTTCATAGTATCTTTAGGACAGGCAGTGACCCTCTGCCTTTTCTTCCTATTTTATCCCTCTTTCAACGTATCCCCAAATGCCTCTTTCAACGTATTTATCCCTCTTTCAACGTATCCCCAAATGCCACTTTCATTATGTCACTTTCACACTCAAGGACCTTCAATGATTCTTCATGATCCATTGGATTAAAAAAAAAGTCCAGCAAACAAGTCCTCCTCTAATGTTTTTTTTTTTTTCCCCAATACTTTCCTCTGGCATCTTCTAATTGCTATCCTATATTTAATCCTACATAGCCATCACAGCATAATTTCTTATCCACAGCAGAGACATAAAAATATACCTCTTAATTGATTGTGCTAGCTTGTAAGCTAATAGTAGTAAAGAAGTGGAAAAATATTTGTTCTTGCTTTAGAAAAAGAAAAATCCCTCTTGCTGGGTACAAAGGGAGGACACAATCTACCATCACTAAGACATGTGTTAAGCATTTTCACAATGTTGGAGAAGGGTTGGCAAAAGAGTGAGCCAAACTCACTTATTTGATCTCTCCTCTGATCAAGGTTTCATGTTTGCAAGATGTCTTAGTAGTTTGCAGCTATGGAACAGGCTTATGGAAACTGACCTCATGATGTCAATCTCATTAGCAGTATTTTAACAAACAGGAGCTAACCTGCAAGGAAAGCAAAGGCACCAAAAGATGATGTAACCTGTCTAAGTGCCCTGGTCTAATAGCTCAGGTTATTGGCCAAAGGACCACTGCAGCAGTTTGCAATTATAATTCTCTCCCCTCGATCATAAAAATTTGTCAGTTCAGTGGGAAGTAAAATGGGTCTTTAAATGAAGATTGCAAGGTAAACTTGTGCATCACAAGCAAAATACATGCCTTATTCCAACAGGAAAAGTAATTTAAAATGTGCAGGAGTTGGATGAGATTTCTTTTAGTGGTTCTTCCATTTATCTTTGGAACCCAGTCACTTCTATGTCACCGTGCCCAAGTAGCTTAGAGAACATAAGAGCTGCCAACAAGGGCTCTGACTTTTTAAAGGCCTGTTTGTGTCTGCATGACTAACGGTGCCTATGTGTACTTAGGAGGAAATACCAAGCTAACAAGGAAGACCACGAATCCACAAAATTTTAATTCTAGTCTTGGTAGAAGTTAACCTCCACATTCATGTTTTTGTGTTATGAATTTTCATGACAACTTTAAAGCTTGCCATGGTATTTATGGTAATTTCATTACAAACCGCATCTTCATCTTTTAATTTCTTTCCTATTTATAATTATACAACCGTAATTAAAAGGTATTATCACTACACGCTATCCTAACTAAAGCTAGGCCTGCCAGACTTACAATATTTAGGACATTTCCCTGGCTTCATTTCTTTTCTCCATTTTGGAAGAAGGGTGGGGGAGGGAAGGGAGGCAGTGGAGACTTTGGTCATTATAACCTCAAATCCTTTCATCAACTTCTCTTTGTTCCTTAAAAAAATTAAAAGTTTTTCCAAACAGTCCCCCCCCCGCCCCCCACCAAATGAAATGTTTGATGTAATAGTTTCCATTTCAGCTTCTCACCACATCTGAAGTGACACTCATTCGGACTCACTAAGAACATGCAAAGGACTCCAAGGATTGTTGAGACTTGAATTGAATTCTGTCTTCCAGCGGTGGTGCCAGGAGCCTCTGTCCCCATTGCTCAAAGGGTCCCAGAGGCTGAGCGCCATGGCTGAGGTAATTCTAACCTTTCTCGTTCCACACATAGGAGGTACTGGTGGGAAAAGGCTTTTCCTCATTCCAACGAGGTACCACTCACAAGTCCAAGAAAATTATTTAGAGTCAAGGAAACTGAGCATCTGAGGCTAAGCCTCAGCTGAAAAACAACAACAACAACAAAAGTGGAGCAAGCTGATAATTAACCAGACTTTCAATATCTTCAAAGAAGGTTGAGTCTGCAGAGCCCAGCAGAATTGGCTCCCTCATGGAGTTCATGAACTAGCTGGAAAAAGGATGCACATCAGCTGGTTTTTTGCCAACCTACTGTCCATTTTTCCATTAGAGAACTGACACTCTCCCAGCCCGTGCCACCCTGATAGGACTGTCAACTGCTGCATGTCACCTAATTTAAGTCAAACCCACTAAACCAGGTCAACAAAATCACTTCGGGTAAAAGAGTACTGAAACAATCTGCTGCTGTTTTGATCATTACTGTTATAAATGTGGCCTCATATTGAGCACCGATTATCAGACTCCCCCTTCTGTCATGAAAAGCTCTTCTTGGGATACTGTGGGATCTTTTCCTGCTGGTGGAACTTCATCAAAACAATCTTGACCCACTAGAAAGTTGAATCTCAAAAAAGTAAGGGTCAAAATCTCGATTGCTTCTCTTCTGAAAGGATCCTGAGTGCCTCTTGGTCAAACCTGTCCTCTTTGTCAAGCCACAGGAAAGGCTCTCTTCCCTGAAGCACTTCCTCCGGAGCAAGGGGTAACAACCTGCCTTAGATTGAGAGTGATTCCTCACAAACGTAACAGAATCTGCTCCAGAATGACTTGCTGTCGGCATTTCAACCGGTGCTTTACAACCTTAGCTCCATATTGGCATCACTTGAGTTGTTCTTGGAACTGATGCCCAGGTTGCATGCCACCAATTAAGTCAGAATCTCTGGAGGTGAGACCCAGGCCTCAGGGTTTGTTCAAGTTCTCAAGATGATCCCAGTGTGCAGCCACGTTGGACGCAAAGAGGCTCCTGGCAACTTTGAAATAGCCAGATTCTCTCTTTTAATTTTATTTAACTGATGTTCCCACTGTACAATAAGGGTATTAATATGTTATCATAGGTACTGCATATATTTGTCTCAGTTTGCTCTTTATGATTTTGCCAGAGACACAAACACATATGCACATACAGATATGTACGTATATATACATATATATAATATGTGTCTATATGTATACATGTGCATATAATATATATCCATATTACATATATACTATATATATTTTTTGCAATAGTGTTAGGGCGTGGGCAGGATTGCAAGTTGACAGAGCTAATAACAGGTATGCTTACTGACCCAGTGACATGATGGCTCTTAAATAGAGTATAAGTTCATTCACGGAAATTTTGGTTTATTTGTTTAGTGTTCACTTTGTGCCAGATACTGTACTAAGTTCTAGGGACTCAATAGTGACTAAGAGCATACCCAGTCCCTGTACTAATGGAGCCTAGGGCAGGATGGTAGACAGTTATCAAACAATCACAGGGATAAATGTTACTTGTTATGCCCAGAATTCGTGATCCCCAAAGACCACCAGGGAGCCGAGTCCGATGCAAAAGCAAAAGAGCCTTTATTTGAGCTAGCTCGAGCTCAGTCCCCTACCTGCACCGACGCAGCGGTGAGATACCAGGGAGAGAGAGAGAGTTTCAAAAGCACAAAGGTTTTATAGGGGTCTAGGGGCAGCCGATTGGCTGGGGAAGGGGCGTGGCCTCAGCCGATTGGCTGGGGAAGGGTCAAAAGTTTTATAGGAGTCTAGGGGCAGCCGATTGGCTGGGGAAGGGGCGTGGCCTCGGCCGATTGACTGGGGAAGGGTCAGAGTCCCGCCACGCAGGTCGCTGGGCGTGTTTTGATCAGGAAGCTTGAATGGGTGAGCGGGAGGTCACTCAAAGGGAGGAGGCGTGGTCTAGGTGAAGGACACAGAACAAGATGGAGCCGGCCGGCATAGGCCCGCCCTTTCATTACTCACACATCACGGCCTGTGCTCTGGAGGAAAGGATCATGAACTCTAAGAGGATGCAACAAGGATCTAAGAGCTTGGGTCATTCCTGGCCTCCCTGAGAATTATTCCAAGGCCATCCCTTACTCACATGGATTCTTTATTAAGAATGTTCACTTCCTCACTGCAAAGCAGTTTATAGTTCATTATATGAAGAGAGGCTCCAAGATGGACTTTTAGAATACTATGTTTTTAGCACAGTGCTTAACACGTGACTTATTTTGGAATATGCCTAATCACCAGCAAGCCTTAGATACGCATTCCACGTTGGTCCCTAAGGAACTCATCTGTGGTTTGGTCAACCACAGAGCCATTCACTCTACAAATTATCTACAGAGCCACGGAGTAGAATCTCTCCAGCTTCACAATCGACTCTTTGTTCCCCAGAATTTCAGGAATTCTAAAAATTCCAAGATGTTTAAAAAAATCTATATATGCTAGAGAGAATTGGTATCACCAATACTTAGGTGCACCCTGGAGTCAGAGCCTCATTCAATTTAACATTACTGATCATCACTGTGGACCAAGCCCTGCTCTACGTGCTGAGAACATCTGTAGATCTAAAGCTTTTCAAGATTTATGTTGTCCTCTCCTATAGAAAAGCAGGAAACACATTTTTACTTTTTAATCCCTACTCCCACCCACCCTGGAGCCCACAAAGGGACTAACATCCAGTAGACATTCTGTAATGCATGTCGAATAAATGGGAACCATTAGGGTACTTGGGTTTCCAGACATCCTCTGATGGGGTTTAGACCAGGATGTTGTTGCCATCAGGCCAGGGGCCTTGGGATCCTTTGGTGGTGATGGTGGTGGTGATGGGGGCAATATGTGTGTAGCCGCTCTCTTTCACTCCACAGGAATTTTTACGTTTCTAAGCCAACAAAATGTTCACCAGGGAACACTGAAATCTGCCCCGGTCACAGGGCAGGCCTTTGGAACAATTAGGAACAGAACTCAGATCTCCTAATAGTTCTTGGTAATTCTCAATGGATGCTATAACTCTGACCCAAAAGACTTCCTTTGAGGAGTTATGATTTCACAATCTGACCACCAAATGTTGTAAATGAGATTGTGTCATGATGCATCAATCCAATCAGGAGAGATGAGATGAGGCCTGTTGGTAAACATGCATGAGATGAACACCCAAACGCTCACAGAGGACTCTTGTGGAATTTGTATTCAGCTTTGGTAGCAGAAAAGAAAGATCTCATACACACGTACACATACTCCCCCAGGACTGGGGGGGGTCTATCAGACCTTGTGGAGACAGGGAGACCAGGTGATACTGAAGTTTAAGGCCTAGAAGTCACACGCTGCCCCCAAGTGGCAGACAGGGACGGGCTGTAAAGCAACCGTCAGATTGAAGAGATAATCTTCTATTGACTCTGTTCACCCCCAAATGCTCAGATTTTTATAACTACAAGACTGAATGGACTCTGAGAAAATAACTATACACACTATCGGCTGATAGCCTTCTATTTACTGTTTCGTTTGTACTTTGTCAGATGGGTATGGTTTCCAACATTGCCTTCCTTTCTTTCCCTTTTTAAATCCTTTCCTTTCTAGAATGTGATAGGTTTCATTCTCTTTTCCTTTATAATTACTTCAGACTCACTGTGATTGGTGGGTAAGAGGAAGGAAGAGAGAAAAGAGAACACTAACTCTCTGAAGACACTCCATCCAGTCTTCCTGAGGCCGAGTGGATTCCACTAGGACTGGCTGAGTGACTCCAATATGGGAAGCACCTATGTTAGGCCAGAGGGAAGCCTGTACTCCCCCCAAGGAGACTGTCATGTCCTGGGGCGCATGAGAAGGGACAGCACAGGAGTGGGATGGGTTTGGGAGGTCCTTTGTGACTTCTACTTATCCTGGAAGAAAATTCCACCAACGTCATTCAGAAGTTTGTTTTTTTTTTTTAATATTTACTTATTTTGAGAGAGAGACAGAGTGCACACAACAGGGAGGGGCAGAGAGAGAGAATCCCAAGCAGGATCCACGCTGTCAGCACAGAGCCTGATGTGAGGCTTCATCCCATGAACTATGACATCAGGACCTGAGATTATGACATGCCTTAATTGTCTTGGTAATGCAAAGGGTTCTGGTATGAGGGTTTTTCTCAATCATCTTCATTTGCTAGCAGCTAACATGATTCTAGGTATACAGCATTTACACACACAACAAATGCCTGTTGAATGAAACTGCAAAAATTCCATCTGTGTAAAGGTTATCAGGGGAAAAAAATGACAGAGCAGAGAACTTTTAATCTGTTCACTTTTCTTAATAAAAAAATTACTTGACATACTATGATTTTGTGCTTTGCTTCCAAATATCTCTTAGGAATTGAAGCCATGGTACAATTTGACCCTCCAAGTAGACCCTCCAAGTAGATAATCCGTAAGAAATTAACTGCCTTATATATGTGAGTCCAAACCTTAGATATAAATGTATGCACTTTCTTCTCTTGTATACTTAGAGAAATGAATGTATTTACTTTTTATTTACGTGTCAGTGATGGTGATTTCCATTTTTCGTTCAGTTCTATCAAAAACAGAAGAGGTATCTTGCTTGTTTCAGTAGTGTAAATACCTCGTCCAATGAATTGTCTCTGGTAACCACTGCCAGGCCGGCAGATTGCACGGGGCATGGAACTGGTTTTGTAGCGACTGTCCGGAAAAGCAGTTCTTGGACATGACAAGCAAGCGTGTGGGTGGGCCTGGACTGGATCGATTCCTCTTCTCCCTGGTTCCGTTGATCTGATACTGTGCCATACAATGCATTCGCTCTATGTCAGTCTGTGCTACCAAGCCTTGAATCAAGGCTCTTTCAATTATTTTCATTTGAAAATAATTCTTGGTCCCTTCATATGCCATGCAATTGACCGAAGTTCAATTGAAGAATCTCGTTGCCACTGATGTCTATAGAAAATGATTTTTCTCTAACATCCCCCATAAAACGTGGGCGAGCTGCCTGCCTTACGTGTTAGCACATCTTAGCACATCTTATGTGTTAGCATGAATGGATTCTCTCTAAACTGAGTATTCTGGCTCTTTACTCTGCTGCCTGTGACCTGGAAGTGGAAGGAAAGAATAGGGGAAGTGTGCACGGCAGGAGAGTTTTCTGATTGGAGTCTGAGCTAAAATCGGTTTTTCCTTTTGTGCTTATCATGGCCTGTGTCACACCATCGGACATTGTCTGAGTCCAGCAGCTGAAGTATAATCACCACGCAACCTATTGTCACTGGCCCAATGTCAAACAAAAATACAGCGTTGACATAGTTTTAGGAAAGCATGCCATGCCATCAGCCTACTGGTCTTGCAAAATGTAGAAATAAAATTGCTTTCATGGCTTCCATTACAGTTATGTGATATTCAAAATATTTAATTATAAGTAAGTTACAGGCACTGACCACTCAGAACAGACACCTGAAGTAATTAACTGGTACCTTCTGACTGAAAGTCACATATGGGAAATTCTTATTTTTCCCAGATGCCTGTGACATAACTAAAACTTATCCTTGGAATGCTTGTGTTGACAAAATCGTGAGATGGAGTCTGCTTCAAAGTAGGAAGCAGCAAACTATAGCGCCTGTGATTAAAAATAGCATAAGGACCAGCATTTTCTCGGATCACCATGTGCCCCCACTATGTCCCCAATGGCTACTTGCAGACATCTCCGTGGGGAAGTCACCACTGCCCTCAGGAATGCCAGCTAGCAGGAGTCGGCAATTTGCCGCGCATCTTTGGATGACTGCCATTCCACAGCCCTGCCCCAAGCCCTCTGTTTCCAGCCTTGCAACCCTGACGGTCCATCCCTGTGGCCTTTGTTGTTCAGAGCGATTTTCTATTCTGATTTGCTGGAGGTTGTTATGGAAGAAAAAAAGGATCAGGAAGTAGGTGATTGATTTTTTGAAGAAGTTTGAGAACTACCTCTCTAGGGCACAAGACGCAAATATCAAAGGACTCAGGTAATCTTGGCAAAGTGGAACTGAAACTTTACCTGTGAGTATTCAAATCGGGTCCTGTCATGGCAGGGGTACCTGATTTGCTTTTTCAAATTATTCTGGTAAATCAAACTATGAGTGCAAGTTACCCAGGCAAGGAAAGTTAATAACAACTGCTTCTCATTTTCATCAAAAGTTTCATATCCAAGACCTGAGAGAATATTCAGTTGTTCAGGAATCAGGATCAAATTGGTTGTGTATGAATGATAATGAGGCAAGTCATATTGATCATTTAAGGAGGAAACCCAGTAATTATTAAGGCAGGTGAGTTTGTCATTCGATCTGAACATTTAATTCATTTGTTAATGCCACAAACATTTGCTGAGCTCCTCCATGCACTATGGTGAGATGAGTAAGACAGTGCCTGGCTTAAAAGAAACCCAAAAAACCCTACCCCTTTCACTGACATTCTCAGGATAATCGCTTAATCCTCTCACATATGTTACCTATATAGATAGATACACCTGTCAGTGAGTAAGTAGAGAAAAGGACCTAATAATCTTGGCGTCTTCTGCCCACAGAGAGTCGTGGGAAACACTCTAACACAGAAGTCAAGAGGCTGGTGTGGAGGAGGCTTTTCTTTGAACATAGCCCTGCCACTTACTTGCTGTGGGTTTGTAGGCAAGCTACTTAACCTCATCTGTTAAAGAGAAATATTTTCAATGTTATATATAATGGAAAAATCATGTCACACTGTGCCATTCACATAGTAAATGTTCAGTAATAGTGCACTTCTCAGGATATATAAGTAGTAATATGAAATTAATACAGCAGAAACCCAGTTCACACACACATAAACCCACAAACAGATGTTGCTTTGTATGAGGATTCCCATAAGGGGAGTTAGGGAAGAAGTTCTTGATCATTGGAGTAAGTGACTGCCATGGACCAGCCGTCTTACTCCTTTTGTCTTATTTGGTCCTCACTACAGTCCTGTGCAGTGGATATTGTCACCATTTTGCAAATAAGGAAACTGAGGCTAAGCAAATTTCATCAGACCAAGGTCACACAGTAAGCAAGATAGGAGTCTAGCTTTACCTGACTTCGATGTGAGTGCTTTTTCCTCTAAGCCATTGGCTCTCAAAGTTTGTTTTCAGGGGAGTGGTATCAGCATCATCTGGGAACTTGTCAGAAATGCACACTTTCAGCCCCTCTCCAAACCCACTGAGTCAGAAAACTCCAGGACCTAGTCGTCTGTGTTTCAACAAGCCCTCCAAGCAATTCTGAGCCCTCCAAGAACCCCTGCTCTAAGCCATGCATCTCCTCTTTAGTTAAGATCCTACTCCTTATTCTGTATTTTACAAAGAGCATAGCAAAAAAAAAAAAAAACCCTTGGGCCCTGGATTTGGGTTTACTCCAACTCCTCAGCAATGATGAGTTGAGTAACTCAAGTAACAAGCCACTTCTTGTCCCCTTCCAGCCCACAATGCCTATAGGTAAGGAAGTAGAAATTAATCATGGGAACCATGTTTCATATTCTTAAGCCTCTGGAGCATCTCTCTTAGAAGAAAATAAGTGCTTCCCTTCTTGGTGTTGTCAAAACTGGTGGTTTCACTCCCCATTATGCCACTTGGTCCCTGGCAACATCATATACTTATTAGGATCCTGCTGTATGCCAGACACGGAGAGAACAGTGGAGAACAAAATCAGCAAAGCCTCCCCACAAGGAGTATATGATCTTATTTCTCCCAGCATTGGACATCGTTGACCTTTCCTAGAATCCTTGAACTCCCAAGGCAAATGGACAAGTTAGGGGTTCCCTCCTCTTCCTCCATCCATCCACCAGTGCCCATCTATATTTAGAATGAGAATACCTGTTACTCCTAAGCAAAGATGTTACTGGGAGAAACCAGAGAATTTACTCAAGCCCTCATGGACCACACGCAAGGGAGTGTAGCTAAACAAATGAACAAAGATCCAAGAAAAGCCACTCAAGTTCAGTGAAACAGCTTTCCAAGCAACCCCTACACCAGCAGTCCAAGACTTCTTATTCTGGCCATTAGGCTGCGTGCCTATGGACCTCAGCGTGGACCTGAAAATCAGATCTGCCAAGCCAGGACCCATGTCTTTCAGTATTTTAGTCCAACGTTTTCTGAGTTTCATGGGTGATGGTGTGATGCTGGAGTCATCACAAATCATCTACTACTCTAGCTAAAGGGCAACCACCCTGAATTTGCTCTTTATTGACTATATAAGAACCATACTGTTTCCCACTGAAAATAGGTACTATTTGGAGAATAAAAGGACCCCTAATGCATATTCCACCTGCTGCTAGCCAGGTCTTTCAAAGCCATTGCCTTCCCTGAATGATTCCAGCTGGTGCCCTCTTTTGTGCTGGCTTTTATGGGTTGTAAGGACGGATACATAAGGTGTAGGTCAGTTTTTTAGAGAAGGTAGAAGTCTTGCCCCCTCAACCCAACACATGCTCCTCTTTTCTTCCCTCCTCCCTACTGGAATTAATAGGGATAAAGTTTGCTAAAGCAGCTAATTACATGCTTTCAGATCATTCTGGCCTGTACACAGACTGACTAGAAAACTAAATGACCTCATTTGGAAGAGGGGAACCAATATTTGAGGGAAGGAGGAGTGATGCGTTTATAATATTTATGTTCTCCTGCCTCTTGTCTAACTCACAGGCAATTTCCAGAATAAAATCCTTACATGTTTTTTCCATCAATTGGAGAACTTGAATCAATATTATGGGCAGAGATTTTCCTTGTTTAAATTTCCCTCCCACCTCACAGTGTGCCTGCTACACGTTTGTGTCATAAATCCCAGCATAAAATTCCCTGTTGTTTAACTTGCCCATAAATGTGGAGCATGGACTCATGTTATATGATTCCTGACCTGAACGTGAGTTTCCTGTGGTCTCAGGGTGCCTTGAGGAGGACCTAATATGTTCACCTGCTTGCTTTCCAGGCAATAAACCCAGAACAGGTGAAATGAGGAGGAAATTTAAATAAGATCAAAAGGTAGGTTCAAAAGAACAGACAAAGCCATCTGGAACGCCTCAGTGCTGCCAATCTCAAATACGAGACCCGGTGGAATTTCAATTGGAATTTCTAGTTTTTCTTTCTTTCTAACCTCAACTCTTCTTTGGGAGAAAGCTCCTTGTCCCATAGGTCGGGTCAGACCCTGGCAAGTGAAAAGATATTCATTTCTTCTAAGTGCACTGTTGACAACCTCTTTCTTCTTTGCAGTCCCCTGGACTCCACTCTTGTTGCTTTCAATAAGTGTGCAGCTGTCTTCAGCATTTCACCCTTGCAGAATGAGTTTGGGGAGTTTGGAAGTTATTTGCTGAGATAGTCAGGGAGAGTTTCACTTTGGACTTCAAATTACTCTATTGCTGAAAAGACTATGCTGAACAAACGGGCCAGTAGGAGGACAGATTGGTATAGGCTTCAATACAATTTGGCAACATGTAGCAAAGTCCTTAAAATTATGAACCCTATTTGACCCAGTAACTCCATTTCTATGAATTGACCCTAAGGAAATAACTGTACCAAGATAGTAATGAATGTAACTGTACAAAGACATCCTTACGAATAAAGATATTCATAGGAAAAACTGAAAACAACCTAATGTCCAACAGTGAGGTTGGTTAAATAAATTCTGATATGTTGATAATTAGGAATACTATGCAGTCATTATAATAATAACGGAGACCAAAGGTTTTGACCAGGAAGAACATCCACTTATATTAAGCTAAAAAAGAAGTTACCAAAAGCAAGTGTATACTTGTTATCTCCCCCCAAGTTACACACACACACACACACACACACACACACACACATATATGACTTATGAAATTTTTTCTATGAAATTCTTTTTAATAGACCACACATACTGAAGTTCAATAAGTACGCATTAAGAAATTATCATGCTAAAATGCCATTATATTTTTTTCCTCCAATTACAGTGAGGTAAAATCAACAAGTACTTCCCATGAAGATTTGAGCCTTTAAAGCCTCTTCCATGTTGGGCTCATTATGCTCATGCTATTTTGGGTCAATATGACATACATCCTTCTTCCATTTTGAAATGTTTCTCATTGAAAAAAAGGTTTTATTTGTGGGATTCGTTAGGAACCCTGACATAAATAAAGACACACACATCAAGGACAGCTATTTCCACACAGTGTCAGAAAATATTTCATTGTAGTGGCTTCTCTTGAATGAAGGCCAAAGCCTGAATTGGAACCGAGTGAAAAGAAAAAAAAGTCTTACAAGTAAGTTTCTCTAAAACAGATTTAGTGTGCATTTCTATGAAAGAACTTTACACACATTTCCATTCTAATTAAAAACATGATTGGTAACATACGTCTTTATGCTATGAATGTTTTGGTAAAGGAAACTCAAGGACGAGCAATTACACACATCTCTAAGAAGCCTAATTATTCACTTTGAGGATAAAAACAAAAAATTTATAACAAACAACAACAAAAGCAATTTGTGATATTGACTTTTGACATCTAATTCTCCTATGGAGGTGACTGAGTATAAAGGATGCTATAAGCTAGAAATTACAGACAAGACTCTTACTGTGACCTCAATCCTGGCTGCCCCATAGCATACCCACCCTGTTAGGGATTCTGATTTTATACATCTGCATAGGACCTGGACATCAGCCGTTGTTCAAAGCTTCCTAGGGCCTCAAATATGCAACCATCATTTAGAAGACCTGAACCTTTATAATTATGCAATTGTTATTATACATAATTATTATTATATTTATGCAATTATTCTGGAAACCAAGAAGAATGAAGTGTTATGGTTTGAAAGGAACATGCATGTAAACCGACCCTTATTTTGCAGAGGGGGACACCGAGGCCTGGCAACTTCCTTGGAACGGCTTCATTTTTTTTCTTATTTTGGTGACAAAGAGCGACAGTAAGACCAGCATTTCTTAGGGGATTTCCTTTATCCCTTCTCATGTTTACTCAGTTCTCAACCATTTTTTCCCTAGAGGCACAAAGTTCTATGGCCACCATCCTCCCATTCAGTGAGTGGGACTTTAAGTTAATGTGAATTCAGACAAAGGCAACCATTTGTTGAAAGCTTTTACTACCCCAGGCATTACCTCATGTTGCCACAACTCTGTGATGCATATATTCTTCTATTCCCATTTTCTAGATAAAGAAGCTGAGACTCAAAGGGGTTCCATAACCTGCCCAATGTCGGGCAGCTGGAAACGGTGGAACTGGAAAATGGACTGGGCTCTCCCCAACTTTGAGTCGTCAGAAAAGAGAATGAGAAAGAGGAGCTCTCCCTTGAGTAAACCCACAATCCAGGATCCTGATTTTTATGAACATTGGGAACAGATCTGAGAAGATATTCACATATGTCCATTTCCGTACGTGCTGCCAAGATAGCAGGAAGGGGAAGAAGAACGATTCAGTGGGAAAATGAGAAAAATAAAGCTCTTGATACCAGGGTTAAAGGCTTCGCTGAACCAATGTGGCAAGCAAATTACACGGGCTTTTACTTTTAGGATAAAAGTCCAATGAGAGGCACTAAGCACTCACAGGGAGAGCCTTCCTTCCACAGGAAGGAACCCCCTGACAGGCTACTCTCGCATGGCTAGGACTGATTTTCTCTGAAATATGCTTCAGGTCTCACTCACTCCATCCCCGCATGCTCCTCAATCTACTTGGAACTCCCTTTGCCTCCTCCTTTATCTGGCTAACTCCTGCTGGTCTTTCAAGATTTGTTCATCATTCAGTCTACCTGCACCTCTCTGATCTCCGAAGAGCAGATTACATAGTCCCCTCTTATGTATCTGTAATATGCAATGACACCATATCAGAGCACATGAGGTTGACGTGCCTGTTCACTTTTCTTCCTGTCACCACAAAATGCCAATTCCTTGAGGTGAGGCCTGTGTGTTCCAGTGCTTCGTCCATCTCTAGCACAGGGCAGCCCTCAATACCCAAGTATATGATAAATGGGTACTCCTTCCACATAGGATGGAATAAAGCTTAGAAATGCATTAGAACAGAGAAAATAATATTATAATGCTAAATGTTCGCAGCTGGCATGAGAATCTCTTAGAAAGGGAAACAATTTGGTCTGAAAAATAATTTTAACAAAGACTGGAGGGCACAGTGAGACCCTCTCCTCTCACACCCTTTTATCCCTCTCCCTTGGTGCAATAGACTGAATGTTTATGTCCCCACACCACCCCCAAATTCATATGTTGAAACCCATCCCCTCAATGTGATGTTATTTGGAGGTGGGACGTTAGGTTGCAAGGGTGGAGCCATCGTGACCAGGATTAGAGTCCTTATAAAAAAGACCCACGAGAGGTCCCTCAACCCTTCTGCCATGTGAAGTTATAGCAAAAATCCAGCTCTCTATGAACCAGGAAGTGGGCTCTCAGACACTGAATCTGATGACACCTGATCTTGAATTTCCCAGCCTCCAGAACTGTGAGAAATAAATGTTTGTTGTTTATAAGCCACCCAGTCTATGATATTTTGTTATAGCAGCTCAAGATACCTGGTTAGGTCCTCTACATTGGCTAGGACCAAAGATTCTGAGATGAAAATTAAATTATTCTGCATCCAAGAAGGATGCCTGTTTGAAGATTCACAGACAATCCAGGAGGAGGGAGTGAGGAATAGACAAGAGAGGAAGTCATTGATGTGATGACAGTCTCCGTACTATGCAACATGGTAATTCCTGTTGACCCTCTAAACTTTAAAAACTGATGTGTTCTTAATCTAAGTGATTTTAACATCCTGTAGATTTAAATACAAGACTGAGTTTCACATTGGAGTTGATGTGGAGTAAGATGGAGATAGCCCATTAGGACAAAAGAGCAAAAAATAGTGATTTCATCAGCTCCCATGCTTCCTGTAAGGGCCTCATCTGCAAAGCAGAGCATGGAATGAAGTGCTGACCTGCAGCATGGACAACGCCAACACTCAGTAGGTGGCAGAAGTGGAACCTGCTAAAATGAACCGACAAAGGAGATGTGGCTGCACTTGACGGCACTAGCAAAACAAGTAGGTTTGTAGCTTATTTTATAGGCCAAATACAGCCAAATCTGGCCATTCAGATGTTTTGATGTGCTTTCATGGCCAGGGGGTGGCCCAGCACTCATAACCAGCTCTTCATCTCCTAAGTCACTGTGACACAAGATGGCCGTGGCTCCCACCTGGAGCACAACAGTCCAAGTCCCATCTACCTGGGTGGCTGCCTCGGGGAGGGGGGCAGTGAGGAGAGGAAGGGGACAGCGGTTCAGACACATCCTACTATGCAGGACAGCTGCAGGACTGGGGTGGGGTGAAGACACAGAAAAACGAGAAGGACAGAAGGAGGGCTCTGGAAGGAGGTGGTTGGAAGGGCATCTATGTCAGGAATGGTTGAAAGAACTGGAAACACCTGGGCAGAGAAGACCTGCACAGGAGAGGGTGGACAGTGTGAAGGGAGAGAAACAAACTCTTCCTGTCATTAGAAGTCCCATAAAGGCAACAAGTTGTCCCTCAAGTGTGACATTAGAGGGCCCACCTAAGACAGATGAGTGAAAAGTTGGAGGAAGCAAATAGGATTCATAGGAATCAGAAGCCTCTGGCAATGTGGCTTTCAATGGTGCTGATCTTTCCCCCCCAGGAAACATTTTGGAAATGTGTAGCAATTTTTTCCACCTAAAATAGAGTCACATCTGAGCATTTACATGCTAAAACACACATTTTCATGATAAGTTTCTTTCCTGTTATCTCTCCCTATGTATTACAGTTAAGGCAAAATACTCATTTTTAAAAAAAAAACTGTGCTTGTTACATCATCTATGGATTTCGTTGTTCAATAGAAAAGAAGGTGATGTCAAATATATGTTATGGGGGCACCTGGGTGGCATAGTCCGTTAAGCCAACTCTTGATTTTGGCTCAGGTCATGATTTCATGGTTCGCGAGTTTAAGCCCCGCATTGGGCTCTGTGCTGATAGCACGGAGCCTGTTTGGGATTCTCTGTATCCCTCTCTCTCTGCTCTGCCTCCACTCTCACGCACGCACTCTTTTTCTCTCTCCCCCTCACAAATAAAAAAATAAAACATTAAAATAAACAAACAACTAAACCTTGGGTTGTGAGCATAATTCATTCTGGAAACATGCTTGTAATCCAAAGCACTTGTATATCAAAGCAACAAATTTCCCCATAAGAAATAATGGAAACTAAGATGAGTCATTTCACAACCCAAAAATATTCATATAAAAGTAATTACAAGGGTGCCTGGGTGGCTCAGTTGGTTAAACACCTGACTTTGGCTCAGGTCATGATCTCATGATTTGTGACTTCAAGCCCTGCTGCAGGTGAGCATTAGCCCCACTTTGGGTGAGCCCTGCTTCTCTCCCCCCTCTCTTTCTGCCCCCTCACTCACTTGTGCCCCCCTAAGCAAGTGATTGCAATACTGTACTATAATACAAAATAATAAAGAAAATACAAAATATTTAAAAAATTAATTAATTAACCTGCACTTAGCTTTGAAAACCTTCACGGCTGGTGCGAGGGAGACAAGAGAGAGGAGGGTTATGTGTGGGATGACTTTCACTGTCACTAACAGAATCACTACAATCAATTGAATCTTTTCCTTTTTGTGCAACTTTAACAAGGAACCTATCCAATGACCTAGAATGAAGCAAAGCATTCCTAAGCTTACTCTTGTATGGAAAAGCAAAGGACCATCCATAGGTGCTTTAAAGTGACAAAAAATACACTAGTGCCAGTTGTGGGCACCTTCCAACGTTTTGAAAAATCATGAATTTCTGGGGCGCCTGGGTGGCGCGGTCGGTTAAGCGTCCGACTTCAGCCAGGTCACGATCTCGCAGTCCGTGAGTTCGCGCCCTGCGTTGGGCTCTGGGCTGATGGCTCAGAGCCTGGAGCCTGTTTCCGATTCTGTGTCTCCCTCTCTCTCTGCCCCTCCCTCGTTCATGCTCTGTCTCTCTCTGTCCCAAAAATAAATAAACGTTGAAAAAAAAATTAAAAAAAAAAAGAAAAATCATGAATTTCTGCCAAACACTGCAGCCTGAGACAGAGCATCCAAGCATGAGGGACGATCAACCACAATCCTGAGAGAGAAAGAGAGAGAGAGAGAAGAAACACTGGCTCAGTTGTGATCACGAGACATTGGGCATCACGTACTACTCATATTGCAAGACATCATTCATTTACCCCCAAAAGTATGGCCAACTAATCTTGACAAAGCAAGAAAGAATATCCAATGGAAAAAAGTCTCTTTAACAAATGGTGCTGGGAGAACTGGACAGCAACATGCAGAAGAATGAAACTAGACCACTTTCTTGCACCATTCACAAAAATAAACTCAAAATGGATAAAGGACCTGTATGTGAGATAGGAAACCATCAAAACCCTAGAGGAGAAAGCAGGAAAAAACCTCTCTGACCTAGGTCGTAGCAATTTCTTACTTGACACATCCCCAAAGGAAAGGGAATTAAAAGCAAAAATGAACTATTGGGACCTCATGAAGATAAAAAGCTTCTGCACAGCAAAGGAAACAATCAATGAAACTAAAAGGCAACCAACGGAATGGGAAAAGATATTTGCAAATGACATATCGGACAAAGGGCTAGTATCCAAAATCTATAAAGAACTCACCAAACTCCACACCCGAAAAACAAATAATCCAGTGAAGAAATGGCCAGAAAACATGAATAGACACTTCTCTAAAGAAGACATCCAGATGGCCAACAGGCACGTGAAAAGATGCTCAACATCGCTCCTCATCAGGGAAATACAAATCAAAACCACACTCAGATACCACCTCACGCCAGTCAGAGTGGCTAAAATAAGCAAATCAGGAGATTCTAGATGCTGACGAGGATGTGTAGAAACGGGAACCCTCTTGCACTATTGGTGGGAATACAAATTGGTGCAGCCACTCTGGAAAACAGTGTGGAGGTTCCTCAAAAAATTAAAAATAGATCTACCCTATGACCCAGCAATAGCACTGCTAGGAATTTACCCAAGGGATACAGGAGTGCTGATGCATAGGGGCACTTGTACCCCAATGTGTAGAGCAGCACTCTCAACAATAGCCAAATGATGGAAAGAGCCTAAATGTCCATCAACTGATGAATGGATAAAGAAATAGTGGTTTATATACACAATGGAGTACTACATGGCAATGAGAAATAATGAAGTATGGCCTTTTGTAGCAACATAGATGGAACTGGAGAGTGTTATGCTAAGTGAAATAAATCATACAGAGAAAGGCAGATACCATATGTTTTCACTCTTATGTGGATCCTGAGAAACTTAACAGAAGACCATGGGGGAGGGAAAGGAAAAAAAAAAAGGTTAGAGAGGGAGGGAGCCAAAACATAAGAGACTCTTAAAAACTGAGAATAAACTGAGGGTTGATGGGGGGTGGGAGGGAGGGGAGGGTGGGTGATGGGCATTGAGGAGGGCACCTGTTGGGATGAGCACTGGGTGTTGTATGGAAACTAATTTGACAATAAATTTCATATTAAAAATAAATAAATAAAAATAAAATTAGAAATGTTTGCTCGTCTTGCCGAACACTTGCAGAACAAGTTACTTGCAATCCAAGGTTTTACTGTATATATATATATATATATATATATATATATATATATATATATATGTTATGAAAATGGAGCCTTGAGTTTGTTCTTAATGTCAAGCACTGCTCTGCCAGAAAGGTGACAAACGAAAGGATGTGGCCAACTCTGCCCTTGCAAGCATTTTTGTGGGGTTTCCTTCAATATTCTTCAAAATTTTGAGTTAGTTGCTGACGTTTAAATATATGAACATCCAAAGGCACCTAGCTGGCTCAGTTGGTAGAGCACACGACTCTTAATCTCGGGATAAGTTCAAGCCCCAAGTTCAGACCCCAGGTTTATATATGAACATCCAGCAACACTGAGCTGTATGGTTGCTCAACAAAAGCTCACGCTGGAGAGGGTAAAACGACCCCCTCTCAAAAGGAGGTGTAGCCTCCCCTGGTCACCACCATACTCCTGGTCCTGCTTTACCCACTTCTGCCATCCACAGGGCCTTGAGGGAGCCGAGTGTGGCTTCTGCACTCCTTCCCACCCAGCTCTCAATAAATCAGAGCAGTCCTCATAGGGGCTGGCATTCCCCCATGGCAGGAACCACATGTGGGAGGCTGTAGGGGCCAGTCCACAGAGCAGGAGACTGAGCAAGCCATCAGGAAAGAGTCCTCAGCTTTTCAGGGTTGTGGCTCTTTGGGCAAAGCTCATAAAACCTATTCACTCTATCTCCAGAATAATGCTCAGCCACACTAAGTATTGCTTATAATTTCAATAGGTACAGGACCCTTGTATCCTATCACTCTTCTCGACATTAAGATTCTAACTTTAATGATATCAAGTCCAGCTGGTTAGACAAACCACACTTCCTACCCCAACTCCAATTTGGGAGATTTTTCCATGAGCACCTAGATATTCCCCTTAGGGGATAATGACATTCAGTATGCTACGCTTGTGGACAATCAGGCAGCTTCCAAGCTCCGTTCTGGTTAAATACCTGTCCTTTGACTAGGGTGACTAAGTAACAACTAAAACCTGCTATTCTTGGAAACTTCCTGTTTCCCAGAGATCTCCAACCTGACCACAACCAATAAATAAAAGCAACTGCAAGACGAAATGCCTTCTCTCTGCAGTGACTCCTTAGGGCTACAATTAAATAAGAAAGACAGACATACCAACTATGTTTGACAACGGGCTTAAAGAAATGAAATGTGGCAGCTTTTATTTTCTAGAGAACAAACTCCTTGAAGCCAGTGCCTCAACGTATTAATCTCTCCTGTTTATGTTTTTCTTGCAAATGATTCCCCAGCCCATTCTGGCATTGAAGCACTCTCTGGCTTCAGAAGTCATGCATCAAAAATATACATTTAAATATACAGTCTTATAAAAATCTATTTCCCCTCAGCAAGAGGGGAGGGTTAAAAATACCTAGCATAAAAAAAAATTACCAACAAGCCTTTAATTTGGCACTTGTCCTTCCTGTGATTTAAACTCATCAAACCACAGTCGTCTCTGGATAAATTTAGAATCAGACATAACAAAAACAATATAGAAGACTACTGGGGGCAATCTTCAGAGACAATGACACATAATATAATAATGAATGTATATAGAAACTCTGCTTAAAAACCATGCACTTCTATATATACCTATGGCAGTATTAATGCAAAAACTGGGAAAAGATATAGCATAAAAGTTGAAGAATACTTTCTTAAAACAAGGCAGTTTTTCACAAAGCACCTTTCATCAAGTAATCATACAACTTCAGAAAGCTCTGGGCTAGAAAATGGGAAATATTCCCCAAATCCAGTAAAGCTCTTTTGTGCCACTGAAAATCACTGCCAAGAAATGGGACATTCTGGGACAGAATTTTGGATCAAGCTACTATGGTATTTATAATATCACTGTTTAGAAATGGAAAACCCAATTATGCCACTGAATGGACTGCCTGTCGGTGAATTACTGCAAAGCTTTGAAAGACTAGATGAACACTTCCTCCCGGACCCACTAGCAGTCAGATGTGGTGCTCTCTCCACTTGGCATTCAGATACAAGTCCTTCAGATGCAAGTCGTGCTGTCCAGGAATGTCTGTGCATGTTGGCAAGGCATAGAATTACAGCTTTTGCTTTAAGCTTAGCGACAGTGATTTCTGTATAGTGATAAGAATTCCCGAGGCCTCTGGGTGGCTCAGTTGGTTAGGCATTCGACCTTGGCTCAGGTCATGATTTCAGGGTTTGTGAGCTCGAGCCTGAGTTCAAGCCTCCCATGGGGTTCTCTGCCGTGGGTGCGGAGCCTGATCCCGATCCTCTGTACCCGCCTCTCTCTGTCTCTCCCCCCGCTCATGCCCTCTCTCTCTCAAAATAAAGAAATATTAAAGAAGTCCCAGAAATAGGCCTCAGCGAGACTTATTTTTGTAGTTGTTGATTTACGTCACACACGCTTTGTGTTTTTCAAAACCCTCATTTACCTGTATGTATACTAGAAGCGGGGTGACATATCACTGAAATCACACCCCACCTCCTGGCTGATACTAACTAGCGTACATTCTGAAAGAATATGATCAAAAAGAGGGGAGCCTGGGTGGCTCAGTCGGTTAAGCATCGGACTTCAGCTCAGGTCATGATCTCGTGGACCGTGAGTTCGAGCCCCTGTGTCGGCTCTGTGCTGACAGCTCAGAGCCTGGAACCTGCTTTGGATTCTGTGTCTCCCTCTCTCTCTGCCCCTCCCCCACTCATGCTCTGTTTCTCTCAAAAATAAATAAACATTAAAAAATATATTTTAAAAAAAGAGTATGGGGGCGCCTGGGTGGCTCAGTTGGTTAAGTGTCTGACTTCAGCTCAGGTCACGATCTCACGTTCCGTGAGTTCGAGCCCCGCGTCAGGCTCTGGGCTGATGGCTCAGAGCCTGGAGCCTGCTTCCGGTTCTGTGTCTCCCTCTCTCTCTGCCCCTCCCCCGTTCATGCTCTGTCTCTCTCTGTCTCAAAATAAATAAACGTTAAAAAAAAAATTTAAAAAGAGTATGATAAAAAGAGACCCTCAGACTGAGCAAATGAAGTGGTAGGAGATATGGGGTTGCAGGAAAGGACCAAGACCAGACAACTATCTCTGTCCCCCCGGTGAGGTTTTGAAAAGAGCTGATAAAGACAATTTTCACCTCCCTTCCGGAATTAAGACATTGAAAACTCTGTCTGGTCTTGTAGGTTTCTTTTGAACAAAGTTATGCATTTAACCATGATTCGGCTCCCATCTGGGTGTGCACTGCCTCCAGGATCACATTCTTCTGTATCAGGAGCAGCATATAAATGTCTGCAGCAAAGCATCCCAAGCAGGTGGAAGTCAGGAGGCAACCCCCACCCGAACCCTACATCCTCCTGTGTCGGCCTGTCTCTCAGGACAAGTTGGACAGTGACTCTGGACCCCACATTTAAGGTAGGGGTGGCAGGAAGCCCTAGGGTACTGGACCGTATCCTCCCTGCGACACCCTTAATGGTTATTTCAAATTTTCAGTCCCAAGTAGGCTTTAAAAAACTTGGACAGAGCAGAGTCCTTTCAAGTGAGATTATCTAGGTTGGACCCCACCTGGTTTTGTTACCTCAGGCCCAGAACCCTCCTCCAAGGTATGACCCTGCTTCAGTTTACCTTCCAGTGGTGGCCTCCTCCGAAGTGCTGGGAACCTAGAAGGATGTCGTGGGAGGCTCTGCAGTACCAGGAGGAATCTTTGCACCTCTAGGAATGGGTCTTGTGCATCCTCAAGAGGGAGAGAAACTCTGGAGTTTCTCAGAACATAGGTATTTTGTCTTTCGTGTGAAGCAATTTTAATACGTTCTGAGAGATTTGATTTAGAGTTAGATTTGGAATATATTTCTGAATCTAACATCGAACAAATTGATGCTTCAAGCCATCTTTTGGGTTGGTTACTACTTAGCTTTATCTTTTTGAGGGAGTCCCCAGTAGAATTCACTGGCGCCTGAACTCAGTGAACAACTGGATATGAATCCAGGGATGAAAATGTCAGAGAAAAATTTATTCTGTGCCCTCCTACTCATCCCCTAGCTCTCGGCTCGCTGAAGTTGACCTTCTATAATACACCATGCTACCTTTGATTTTTCTTTTGCAAACCATGAAAAATAAAAATTTTGGGTGCCAATGTAACTTCTTGGGACAAAAAAAAGGAGAGAGAATCCCAGTGGTGCCGGGAAGCCTCGGGGGCACATAAACCTCTAGGTCACTACTGAGCGGGAGCTAAAAGACATCATAAGACTAAATCTCTCTTCACCTTCAAAGTCTGTCACAAGCTCTAAAGCATTCATCCTTAACACATTACTGTAATCATGTGATTTGGCACAAGCAATAGTCCTTTCATCTTGGATCCCAAGGCACACTGTAAATGCCAATTAATCCTTGCAAATGACCTGCAAGATGACAGAATATCAGCTCGCCTACTCAGGAAACAGAGAAGTTAAGTGACTGAGTGTAACCACACAGCAAATTGGCAGCAGAAGTTGAGAACTTGGTCTGGAGGTTCTATTTCTGGGTTTGGACATCTAAGGCTGAAAGCCAAACCGATATTTAAAGCCCTTGCATGGTAGCTGGCACATAGTAGGTGCTCAGGTCATAACTTTTGAATGAATGGATTAAGTTGGATATCCATATTTCCAACTGCCTACCAAAAGTGTCTGAGCTCTGCCAAATTCAAGTTCAAATTTCTTCTCCAACTGGCTTTGACTCTTTGGTTCCATGTATTCATTCTCCAACCAGAGCACCCACTCTGGCAGAGGCCCTCTTCTAAGTCCCAAGGACAGAGAGGTGAATAAGAGGCAGCATCCTTCTCTCAAGGAATTTACAACCAGAGAAAATGAGACAGATCATAATCAAGAAGACAAATAATGTTAGCTAGTAAGAAGGGTGACATGTTGGGGCGCCTGGGTGGCGCAGTCGGTTGGGCGTCCGACTTCAGCCAGGTCACGATCTCGCGGTCCGTGAGTTCGAGCCCCGCGTCGGGCTCTGGGCTGATGGCTCGGAGCCTGGAGCCTGTTTCCAATTCTGTGTCTCCCTCTCTCTCTGCCCCTCCCCCGTTCATGCTCTGTCTCTTTCTGTCCCAAAAATAAATAAACGTTGAAAAAAAAAAAAAGAAGGGTGACATGACAGTAAATAAAAGCCAATCACTGGAAACCAAAGGGTCATCCAGTTACCCCTGCAGATGCAAGGTAAGAGCTACATGCCAGGGCCCAGGGCACTGAGAATTTTGTAATATTCTAGCAACTTACAGAAAGAAATTCTCATTTGTTTCTATTCCCCTGAAATTGACAGCAAAACTCTTAAGTCAAAAAGAAGTCTGGGAATGCCTGGGTGGCTCAGTCGGTTAAGCCTCTGACTTCTGATTTTGGCTCAGGTCATGATCTCACTAGTTCGTGAGATCAAGCCCCGCATGGGGCTCTGTGCTGCTAGCAGAGAAACTGCTTGGGATTCACTGTCTCCCTCTCTCTCTGCCCCTCCCCCATTCTATCTCTCAAAATAAATAAATAAATAAATAAATAAATAAATAAATAAATAAATAGGGGTGCCTGGATGACTCAGTCAGTTAAACATCCAACTCTTGGTTTTGGCTCATGACATGATCTCACCCATTATGTGAGTTACAGCCCCACATGGGGCTCTGCGCTGGTGGCTGGGGTGGGATGGGGGGAGCTGCTTGGGATTCTCTGTCCCTCTCTCTGCCCCTCCCCCATTTACACTGTCTCTGTCTCAAATAAAACTTAAAAAAAAATTTAAAAATACATATATATATACAAAACATTAAAAAAAAAGAAGTCTGATCATTTGCCTTCAGGGATGATGAGAAAGAGGAAAGAGGTGTTTTAAGGAATCTAGGAATAGAGTGGGTGCTGGCAGCTTCTGTGCCTGGGGGAGGGGACAAGTCTGGTCCGCAGAGGTAGGCTGCACCTAAGTGTTGCCCCAGGGCATACCGTTAGACAGACCCAAGTTCCCAACCAAACCTAGTGCACTCATCTTTTCAATTATCCATTCATCCATTTAATAATTAAATACATAGTGAATATCTATTACGTGTCGTGTTTCAGTCTCCTCTATGCTGTTGGTGACCCCAGTAGGACCCACACTATCAATGACCCATTCTTCTACTCTTCTTTTTCATACAAATTAGTTTTCTATTATTAATATTATGAAGTGATTTTTGACTCATAAACAATGAAAAAGAGAGCAAATACAGGGAAGTGATTGGTAGTTGTTAAGTGAACTAATCAGTACCAATTCTAGTTTTTAATTTTCTTTAACGGATAGATTTTTTTTAGGGCAGTTTTAGGTTTACAGATAAATTGATCAGAAGGTACAGAGTTCCCATACGCTCGCTCCCCTCCCCTGTCCCTCTATTGTTGGTCCTTCCTGGAAACGTGCCTGCCTGCTGATAAGGAACAGGTAAGAGCACTGAGTGCATTAACTTCATGCTTCTCTGATCCCTCAAACTGTACAAAAACCCTTAAAAGTTAGGAGTACTCAGGCTTCAGAAAATCTAGCTCCTGCTCCTCTGCCTCAGACTTTAGAACAAGCTGTGTCCAAATAAAATTCCATCCTTGCTTCTTGGACCTAAGGTGGATTATGGGAGTACACTTCAGTATCCCTTTTGGGACCTTTTTTTTTTTTTAATGTTTATTTATTTTTGAGAGAGAGAGGGAGAGGGCTCATGTGCGAGTGGGGGAGGGGCAGAGAGAGAGGGGGACAGAGGATCCGAAGTACGAAGCATGCTCTGTGCTGACGGTAGAGCTCCGTGCTGACAGCAGAGAGCCCCATGCAGGGCTGGAACTCGCAAACCGGGAGATCATGACCTGAGCCAAAGTTGGACGCTTAACCAGCTGAGCCACCCAGGGGCCCCAGGGCTCTTGATTTCATCAGAAACTACTTCTTTCCTCTCTTGTGTCTGACTTAGTGGGATTGAAGAAGAGAGAGGCTCTTGCGCTCAGAGCTGGCCATCCTGGCAAAAGTCACAGCAGTGCTGGGGAGCTCCCCTGCGAGTGTTCCCATTTTTCTCCAGGCACGAAAGATCACTCCAAGGCTCTTGAGCCTTGGTCTGGGGATGCAGCTTTGTAAAGAGAAATTCCTTATTCCCATGTTCTCTCTCCTCTTACTGCTTCTGAGGTCACTATAGTCCCTTCTCTGAACATTCCTAGGCAGGCTTAAATTCCAGCAAAATCACTCACCCTAACTATAACTTGCCCAAAGGAAGCAAAGATTTTCCTTACCACTATAAACAGGGTGCTCACCTTCTCTTATTCCCATTGTAGCATGAAGATACCAACAGAGAGTACCCGAAGGTAGAGAGTAGAAGAGAAAAAGGTGAATTTAAAGGCTGGGATGATCCTCAATTTATTTACTTATTTTTTTAAGCTTATTTGAGAAAGAGACAGCGTGAGTGGCGGAGGGCCAAAGAGAGAGGGAGAGAGAAAGAATCCCAAGCAGCCTCCACACTGTCAGCATGGAGCCAGGGCTTGAACCCATGGAACTGTAAGATCATGAGCTGAACTGAAACCAAGCGTTGGAGGTTTAACCAACTAAGCCACCCAAGTGCCGCGATCCTCAAATTAATACTTGTTCCTTATAAGGGAGGGTTCACAGAAGAGATTCTCTCAAACGTACCTTCCTGAGAATATGGTGGTCAGCTCTGAGACCTTTAAGAAAATTAGAAACCAGCCAGACACCCCAGTAACTCATTCATAGATCAGCTGAAAATGCTGAAGGGCCCTTTAGATGGCATTTAATTCAGTCTCCTGAGGAATTTGTCGATGAAGAGTGGAAGACCCCAAACAGTGAAGGGGCCAGGCCTGTGTCATCTAGTCAGGATGAGCTGGACCCTGAATGCCCTGACGCTTCCCAAGGCGATAAACACGTTCATTATAAACAGATAATCGTCCCTGTGCACACATTTATAATCTACCACCTACAGACTTTAAGTTCACCTTAATCGGCTAGAGACTGGAAATGAAAAGGGACCCTTCAGACAGACAGATATGTTCCTGTTCAAAGCCCCAGAAGTAAGATGGAGAAGTTGGCACAGTCAGTCCCAAGAAACTAAGTATGGGACCCATTCTCCCCAACACTGTCATGCCTGCAAGCAAAGTCATCAGTTGCATACGTGACTGATACAAGAGGCCATTATCTAAATAAATAATTATTTAAGGAGACAGACAATTAGCTAAATAGCAGAGCTAGAGATCCTCAGGGTGGCAGCTGAGGTAAAACGGCCCCAATGGCAGAGCATGTGTGTTTTCTTCCAGTTATGGTCTCTGGGCTGAAAGCAGGGCTTTCCCTCTAGCCACTGCTGAGTTCTAGCCGCTGCTGAATTTAAATGATGATGATGGCTATAATTTGTTGGGTAGCAGCACCTGGACGAGGTAGTTTTCCTACAGCCTCGCAATTATCCTCATTGTTCTGATGAGAAAATGGAGACTCAACTAGGTTAACCCATTGGTCTCCTGCCAAAATCTGCCGATGCCCCGCCGGGGCCATGCTTCAGCCAGCCAGGAGTGTGCGCATCTGTATAGTCTCTCCGAGAGTGGAGGAGAAGCTCTTAGGACCCCGCAGGACAGTAGGTCCATGAAGCGGAGCCTAGAGCATCTGGAGTGTTTCTGCCCCCCGGGGTTGGAGGAGAGGCGAGGAAGCTTGTGAAATCAAAACTCACGTCACAATACACCAAGGCAGACAGTCACAGCAGGAACGTTACAACCAGGTATTCCAATTCCACGAAGCTCCAGTTGCAATCCCAATATTAGGTGTTTTATAGAACTGATGTCACCCCTCCCTATGACAGTCTCACATGGAGCACTGTCCCGTCACCTTCTCTGAGAAACTCCCTCTGCCACTGCCATTTCCAGGTGATTCTGTATTCATTATACAGAAGTCCTCTTCACAATATCTCCTTCGTGGCAGCAGTGTGGGGTGACATCTTTGTCACCACGGTCATGTAACCCTGGGAGCACTTCCACTGCTCCAATTCGTGCACTGCCTAGAACCTTCCAGAGGGACTGGACATCCACTCCTTTTGCACATATGTTGGGCTATACGAGTGAGAAGTATTGGTGTTTGAGATAAGTGCATGTCAACAAGTGGACAGAACAAGGGATTTCACATAAACCCCAGGCTTCAAGGTCACAGCAAGCTGACCTTTGAACCCCAATCAGCCTCATTCACCCCTCACACTGAACTCCTATGTGATGCTGCCCCCCGTTTCTCCTCTCTTCAGGTATTCCCATGACTCTCCCACATGGCTGCCCCATCCTCCCCACCCCTACCTGCATGGTGTTCGCTGTAGCTCCGTCCTTCTCAAACTTGAGAAACATACCAAAAATAATGGGGGAGAGGGAGGCAGACTCACATCCCACTATAAGAGAAAGTGTAAAGCTGTCCTTTTCTGTGACCCCTAGCTATGAACCTAGATGCAAATGTGGGTACTAACATGAAATGACAGTGCTTGAATTGAAGGTGATCATGATATGATCCAAAATCAAATTGTCTTTTTTTTTTTTTAATTTTTTTTTTTTCAACGTTTATTTTTGGGACAGAGAGAGACAGAGCATGAACGGGGGAGGGGCAGAGAGAGAGGGAGACACAGAATCGGAAACAGGCTCCAGGCTCTGAGCCATCAGCCCAGAGCCTGACGCGGGGCTCGAACTCACGGACCGCGAGATCGTGACCTGGCTGAAGTCGGACGCTTAACCGACTGCGCCACCCAGGCACCCCTCAAATTGTCTTTTTTAACAGTGAAACATTAAAGGGGCGCCCAGGTGGCTCAGTCGGTTGAACGTCTGACTTCTGCCCAGGTCATGATCTCACCACGACTGTGAGTTCGAGCCCCATGTCGGGCTCTGTGCTGACAGCTCAGAGCCTGGAGCCTGCTTCAGGTTCTGTGTCTCCCTCTCTCTCTGCCCCTCCCCCGCTCATGCTCCGTCTCTCTCTGTCAAAAATAAACATTAAAAAAATTTTTTTAAATAGTGAAACATTAAATGTATTCAATATTAAAGTATTGACATAAAAAATAAAAATTTAGGGGCACCTGGCTGGCTCAGTTGGAAGAGCACACGACTCCTGATCTCAGGGTCATGATTTCAAGCCCCATGCTGGGGTACAGAGATTACTTAAAAAAATAAAACTTTAAAAATAAAATAAAAAATGTAAACTTCTCACTGAACTCATGGATCTTCTGGGAATTCATAGCTGGCAGCTTAAGAAATATTTTTAGGGGCGCTTGGGTGGCTCAGTTGGTTAAGCGTCCAACTTCACCTCAGGTCATGATCTCGCGGTTCATGAGTTTGAGCCCTGCATCGGGCTCTGTGCTGACACCTCAGAGCCTGGAGCCTGCTTCAGATTCTGTGTCTCCCTCTCTCTCTCAAACATTAAAAAGAAAGAAAGAAAGAAAGAAAGAAAGAAAGAAAGAAAGAAAGAAAGAAAGAAAGAAAGAAAGAACGAAAGACAGAAAGAAAGAAAGAAATCTTTTTAGAGGGATGTCTGGCTGGCTCAGTCGGTAGAGCATGGACTCTTGATCTTTGGGTTGTGAGTTCAAGCCCCAGGCTGGGTGTAGAAATTACTTAAAAATAAAATCTTAAAAAAAAAAAAATCTTTAGAGGTGATGATCACTTTCCCTTTCTCAAAGGAGGGCACAAGTAGACCCCCCACAGACTTTGAATTAAGAGTTGCTGTGTGTAGGGGCACCTGGGTGGCTCAGTCGGTTAAGCGTCAGACTTCAACTCAGGTCATGATCTCACGGTCCATGAGTTCGAGCCCCGCGTCGGGCTCTGTGCTGACAGCTCAGAGCCTGGAGCCCGTTTCGGATTCTGTGTCTCCCTCTCTCTCTGCCCCTCTTCTGTTCATGCTCTGTCTCTGTCTCAAAAATAAATAAACGTTAAAAAAAATTTTTTTTAAATAAAAATAAAAAAAGAGTTGCTGTGTGTCGAGGTGCCCAGGTGGCTCAATCGGTTAAGCATCTGACTCTTCGTTTAGGCTCAGGTGATGATCTCACAGTTCGTGAGTTCGAGCCCCGCGTCCGGCTCTGCTCAGACAGCTCAGGGGCCTGTTTGGGATTCTCTCTCTCCCTTTTTCTCTGCCCCTCCCCTGCTCACACACTCTTTCTCTCTCAAAACAAAAAAGCTTTAAGAAAAAAAGAGTTGCTGTGTGTATGTGCAGGAAAGAGGGAGGGGATACTGTAACATTTATAGAGGGCTCACTTTGTACAAGACTGGTGGAGGGTATGATCTGTTTTATTTGTTTAACCCCTCCCCAAACCTCTGTGAGCTCAGTACTGTTCTTATCTCTTTTGCTGAGGGAGCGATGGAGGCTTGGGTGCAGTCATTTGGCCACGGTCACACTGTCAGCAAGCACGGAGGCTGTGGTCTAGGAGGAGAGGCTGGCTCTCCTGGCTCTTGCGCGCGCCCACACACACCTAATGAGAGATGGCAGCAGCGTTTGCCTTAGTCCTTCCCACCTCCTGTTGTCACCTCCACTTGCCTCTGCACTGATTCTGGACATTTCACAAAAAGCCTGCTTCAGCATTCCTCACAGCTCGGATGCCGGCATCGAGCATCTGATCACCGCTCAGGAAACACTTGTTGGCTTGTCACCGAGGAGCAAAATGCTTTAAACGGTGTGTGTATGCGCCCCGCGCCGCGGTTCATTTCCAGTGAGATCCTTCTTGTTACGGTCCCCAGTTTACGATAATTGAGTACTGCCTGGCGTACGTCCAAGCAAATTAACTTTCTATTATTGACAGCAGAACAAGGAGACTAAAATCAGGACCATATCCCCTACATAGGCCCTCACACGCTTTTTCCACCTCCCCTGGGACCTGCTGCTGCTCTGTGTGGATTCTTGAGGACACAGAGCCCCTGCATGTCCGTGATGGGGGTGAGCTTTTGGACAAAAATTATGAGGCCCAGCTGGTGAGAGACATCCTCCGTGGTTTGGGGTGGGTGGGCTCCCTGCCTGCCTAGCTGCTTCCTCTGTCCCCCTTCACCAGTTCAAACAGGCACTGCAGCACAGGGGGAGATGTCCCTTGTCTCCCAGAACAATAGCGTCGGCAACCCACCTACCACTGAGAGGCATGTGGAGAGACCTGATTGAAGAAGCATGTGTTCAGACATGATTCAACCTGCTAACTTAAAGAGGCATTAAAGGCAGGAAATGAAAAAGAGATGAGCCGTATTACTTTACCTTCGGGACCCCAGATAGTGTGTTTATACGGTCACCATGAGGTAACAACTGGAAAGGCTCCAAAGTTTGGCATGATCTAACCTGTGGGTCTATTTTCTTGCTTTCCGGTCCAGGATCCTCTCCTTGTGGGGGCTGAGTGTTGCCTGGTGCTAAACGTTTCCAGTCAAGAGAAATTCTAACCTGTCTCTGGAGACAATGCCGAATAAATCAGTGAGTCCTTTTCTCTTTCATTTCGCCTCACTGCCGCTGCTTATGTTTTTGGTACCAGGCTCAATACATCCTCACTCTGGTGGTTTACATCACTCGAAGATTCGCCATCTGTTAATCATGTTCCCTGAAGTCACCTCTGGGTCCCAGCTCTGTGTTTTTGGTTTCTTTAATCTCTCCTCATAAATCAATCCCTCTATTCCCTTAATTTTTACTGTTCTTCTCTGAACTCTCTCCAATTTGTCTACGTACTTCTAGTGCCGGGTGTCTATGTGCAATTTGCTGGACTAAAGGTCATATTTGGAGGGTCCTCACCAATTAATCTCCTGCCCTGCATACTTTCAAGGGGTCTTGGGTATAGTTATAAACACCACTGACCCTTTATCCCATTAATGCATAATAAATATCCCCTAGAACAACATGATAGTGTCGCGAGGCTGCATGTCACAAGACTTCTTTAAAAGGGAGGCTATTTTTCTTTGGGGTCTTTTGGTAGAGCAAATAGGCCAACAAACACAGAGGGATCCAGCTTACACCCTGGTTCGTTTTCTTTTAATGTTTATTTATCTTGTGTGAGAGAGAGGGTGTGTGTGTATGAGCAAGGGAGAGGCAGAGAGAGAAGGAGAGAGAGAATCCCAAGCTGGCTCCACATTATCAGTGCAGAGCTCAATCAGTGCAGGGCTCAATCTCATGAACCGTGAGATCTGGACCTGAGCCTAAATCAAGAGTCAGACACTTCATCGACTGAGCCACCCGGATGCCCCACACCCTGGTATGCTTTCTAATGGATGGTGTCAAAGAAAAATTCCAGGTTATTTTCCACAGACCACCTCCCACTTAATGGAGGAAGGCAATTTCTAAATTGGCCATTTAGGTAAGATATACGTCCCTAGAGAAACTGTGACGTTTGTGGTTAAAGTCTGATACCAGCCCACAAAATATACCTTATCAAGCTTTCAAATATTCATAAACGCCAGTACAGGCAAGAGGGGGGTTCAAGGGGAACCTTCACTCACCCGTACTGACTGTACAAATTGGCACAACCTTTCTGTAGGGTAATCTGGCAATACATATCCAAAATCTTTACAAAGTATTTGCCCTTTGACCAACGGGTAACCAATGAGGTTATTTTTAGGAAGCTATCCTGAAAACATAATTGGAAAAGGGACAAACATGTGGGTACAGAGATATATGTCCAAGTATTATTAGAGTAGTAGGAAAATATTAGAAATAACCTAAAATCTTTTTAAAGAGTGATTAAGCAAATATAGCTGAAAAGGGGCACAAAGGTGTATATACACAGATATTTAGCTCAGTATTATTTATAGTGGGTAAAATTAGAAATAACCTAAAAATGCAGTGTAGGGTGATTGGTTAAACAAGTAATGGTTCAATTCCGTATTTGTTCACCCAGAAAGATCCCTATGACACACTGAGCCAATAGAGTATCTTACAAAGAACTCATTGCATGGTCTCATTTTTATTTAGAACAAAATCTCTACCTCTCTTTTCATGTATACATAGGACATGGTCTGGAGATAAATATCCTAAAATAGTCATAGTGGTTGTCTCTGCCTAGTGGGCTTTGGTGTGATTTCGGTTTTGACCTTATTGTCTGATTCCATCCCAGTGGAGTCTCGTTACTTATAAAAGACATTTCTTCAGGGGTGCCTGGGTGGCTCAGTCGGTTGAGCATCCAACTTCGGCTCAGGTTCGTGGGTTTCGAGCCCCGCATCAGGGTCCACACACTGATAGGGCAGAGCCTGCTTAGGATTCTCTCTCCCCCTCTCTCCGCCCCTCCCCCCACCACACTCTAAAAAGAAACAAACTTTTTTTTAAAAAAGACATTCTTTCAGAACCAGAATCAACTTGGTAGCTGAACACAGACTTTGAAGCCTGACTAAGGTTCAAATCCTGGTTTGACCACTTACTGACTGTACAGTCTTGGGCAACTAACCTCTCTCTACTTTAGTTTCCTCATCTGGAAAAGATATATAGGTAGTAATAGTACCCACCTTAAAAGATTGTCTTGAGGGGCATCTGGATGGCTCAATCAGGCTCTTGGTCTCAGCTCAGTCATGATCTTGCATTTTATGGGATCGAGCCCCACATTCAGCTCTGCACTGCTTGGGATTCTCTCTGTCCCTTTCTCTGCCTCTCCCTTGCTCACACACATGCTCTCCCTCTCTTGCTCTCAAAATCAATAAACTTAAAAAAAAGGATTGTCATTAAAATTAAACTACTAAATATATTGCAGTGTTATAAACAGTGCCTAGTACCTAAGAAGAGTCTATGGCTTATTAAGTTTTAGCCCTTATTTAATAATAGCTAACATATATTGAGGACCTATTCTGTGTCTGGTGCTGAGCTCCGTGCCTTACATGCATCCTTCCTACTCTCGATGGCAAGTGGTTTTAAGCCTGTTTTCTCTAGCAGATGAGGAAACAGACTTGGAGATACATGTGATGTGATCAAGGCCACAGAGCCTTCCACAACTGCAGGATGACAGGACCTCCCCCAGGCTGTCTGGAGTCCAATCCTGGTTCTTTCCTCTCTACCTGCTCAGTCTTCCCAAAAGTGAGGAAGGGAGACAACTCACAGACGGCTCCACACTTTCTAGTTAGGACCTAGACAGATGGTGATGCCACTGATTCACACAAGAAAAATAAAAGGTTTCCAGAATTTTAGAGAGAAAATGACTCTTTCAAGTTAACCTTGTTCAACCCACATTTATAATTTCAAAATGTCTAAATCCAGAACTTTATCTGTCTCCTCACAACATGCTGCCTCCAGAGTATCAAATTTACTCCTCAGTTAAGACAAATACTGCCTTCCCAACATCTTATTGGCCTTAAACTATCCTTTTAGTGGGGCACTGGGTGACTCAGCCAGTTAAGCATCCGAATCCAACTTCGGCTCATGTCATGATCTCACAGTTTGTGAGTTCGAGCCCCACACCAGGCTCTGTGCTGACAGCTCAGAGCCTGGAGCCTGCTTCAGATTCTGTGTCTTCCTCTCTCTCTACTCTTTTCCCACTCCACTCTCTAAAAATAAAAAAACATTAAAAAAATTTTTTTAACTATCTCTTTAGTATAAACATTGTAACAATAACCGATTATCTCTGGAACACACAAATATTTAATGTTTGTACTTCTATTATCAATGAAGTGGTTAATCGATGTATCTGACCAGCATTCAGTTGATTTCACTAACAACCTATCAAAATTAAAACAATTAAAAAAACAAGATACACAGTTAATTTAAGCTTGGGTTCATAAGGACTCTCAGTAAGGAAATGTCCAACCTAGAGTTAAGCAATAAGCATGTGCCCAGCACTGAGTGAGGCATAGAAATCACTTCCTAAAATTCCCAGCCCCAGCCTCTTCCTCGTTCACATCCTCACATATGTCCAGCCTTCATCATCACCCTCCTTAAGCTGCTGCCTGTTAACTGAGTGTTGATAAGTTCTCTTCAGTGCCATTGTGAAAGACTGAATCACATCTGATGTTCCTACTCACTTTCCAGATTCTTGGCTCTAAGACAGAGAACAGTCCACTGAATTCCAGATGCCAAGATGCACGCATCATCAAACAGAGGAATCATTTCCTGTTAAGAGACAATATCTCTCCCCCTGCAGGTGACCTGGGAAACCAAGGATATTCTTGCTTGTGGTCATTCACTCACACCACATGGCTCTGATTCTTCAGGCAGGTTACCAAAAGTCCTTTGTATACTAAGGCTTTGGTTTACCTGCAGAGCATTTTGCTGACCTGTCTCCAAAATAAAGATCTTCATCCTTATCAAAGACCTAAATTCTGAAGCAGCCCTAGAGAGTAAAACTGCAGAAACCACTAGAACCCAAATTGTTACACTCTCCTCCAAATGTACATTCAAGGTTGGTTAAAACACACACACACACACACACACACACACACACACACACACACATCAAAAGGAACCAAACAAATAATCAATATATGCTAGAAAAGAATTTTCTTGAATTAAAAGAGAACCAATGTCTATAGGTAGAAAGAGCTCAAGAAGTACCAGGAAAGCACAACAATGCGAATTTACTTAGTGTTACAGAACTATGTATTTTTAAATGGTTAAAATTACGAATTTTGTTATGTATATTCCACCACAATATTTTTAAAAAGTAATGCCAGAAAAACTGTCATTAAGTTAGATCCTGACGATGCAGAATAGTTATCACAGGTAATTCATCTGAATATACATAGAAAATACACTGGGAAATAATTCTACAATATAAACTGTTCTTACCACTAGACATTGAAATTTCTGGTAATTTTTTAATAATTTCCAAATGTTTTCCAAATTTTATAAAAATGAGTATGAGTATTTCTTTTATAATCAAAGGATGCTGTAAAAAATATACATGTAATATATAACCTACATGTAATGTATATATGACATATATGTAAATATGTTATAGATGTATATGTAAAACGCTTCCTAAATATGTCCCTTCTTCACCATAGTCTTTAGCAAGAATCCCTATGTTTCACATAGACTATTTCATTAATGCCCGACTAGTGCATAAGACCTACTCCACTTTCTCCTCCACACCAGACAGAGTTCTTCAGGAGTATAAAGCAGAAAGCACATATCACGTAATACTACATAATACCACATAATACCCCACCCCATTCCTGGTCCTTACTCAACCCAAAGCTTCACTCCACCCCTGAGTCTTGCCTTGTCCTTCAACTCCACCCATCCCTCTTCCTTCTCTTTGGCTGAGCCCCAGGATGATCTGATTTGCCAGTATCAGGGATGAGAATGAGTTTGAGGGGTTGTTGTGGTGAGGGATGTGGGGCAGTGACATCTTCATAAGAGTGTTTAGGAGGGGATTTAGGTAGGAATCTACCTGAAATTGCAGAAGTTGTGTTGTATATTAGTTTGGGATAACTTGAGATGGGGGTGATAGAGATGAAGAGAATTGTAGTAAAAGCGTTTGCCTACTAAGCATTTTGTTTTGACTTTGATTGTTTATTCACCTGGGGGCGTGTGGGTTAGGGTTGATGGAAATTATGGGGAGTTCTATTCTCATCAAGCTACCCCTGGTTAACCCCCTCCCTTTATTTTTTTCTGGTTGACCCCCCCCCCTCTTTAGCTTCCTGCTAATTCCTAGGTGTCTCTCATCACTCAGTACAAGCATCACTTTCTCAAGATTCTGCCCAGACATCCTAGTCTTGATCATATGCCTCTTCTGGACTCTCATAACATTTCAGCAATGCTTTGGTAAAAAAGTGGCATAAGCAATTCCTACGCTCCACTCTGTCCTTTTTCTTACCCACCCTAATGCTAGACCACAAGCACAAGAAATATCTTCCACTCTGTACCCTGAGCGCCAAGCACTGTATCTGGCAAACAAGTACTCAATAATTATTTTTTTTTTAACGTTTTATTTGAGACAGAGAGAGACAGAGCATGAATGGGGGAGGGGCAGAGAGAGAGGAAGACACAGAATCGGAAGCAGGCTCCAGGCTCCGAGCCATCAGCCCAGAGCCCGATGCGGGGCTCGAACTCACGGACCGCGAGATCGTGACCTGAGCCGAAGTCGGACGCTTAACCGACTGAGCCACCCAGGCGCCCCAATAATTATTTTTTAACAAATAGTCAGTGAGTGAGCAGAGAAGAATCAAGGATATGGGTCTCCTTGACCCCCAAGGATATGGGATCTCAAGAATGTGAGAGTTTACAGAGGGATAGTGCGCTGTTTTACACCTCTTCAACCCTGATGATTAAGCCAGAAGAAACAGGCTTTTCATATATAAGTTACAGTGAACTAGCATATGATTAAGTCATTGATGAATGAATGAACTAATGGATGCATCTAAAACAAGGCTCAGGACAAACTTGATTATTTGACCCCCTAAAACTGAGGTCAGATAACAGCAACAATATCATAGTCTCAGAATCTAAGAAAGACCAGGCTAGGACTTGCTGCTCCCAGTTAGGCAATAGTTATTCTGGGAACAGATTGTGGGAGCATCGGATATTCCTCTCCATGGACCTCTAAATAGCCCTGTCTTCTTCATGTTCCCACTCCAGAAGAGCAGCAAAGCCACTGTTATTTTTAGTCACATGCCAAATGTAATTCTAATTTATTCAGCTTCCTAAAACAAAGAAGTCCTGAACAAAGCACAGAAAAGTACATAGGATGTTTAGAAAGGTAAACAGCATGAGCATAGGTATGGAGGTGTGAAACTAAATTGTGTGTGTGTTTGTGCGCGCGTGTGCCTGCGTGTTGCAGCAGATATCAAGAAGATCAGAACACACTGCAAGGCAAAAAAAAAAAAAAAAAAAAAAAAGGGATATGCATATGTAGGAACTAAGTCCAGAATAATATCATATGCCACACAAGGGAGCCTAAATTCTTATCCTGACCACAATGGGAAGCTATAAGGTTTTCAGGCAGGGGAATGATACAGTTGGATTAGTATTTAGAAAGATCCCCCTGGAAGTAGAAAAGGCAGGGAAGGGAAACAAGCTGGAGTCAGATAAATGGCTGCTGCACTAGCGCAGATATCCATCACCCCAAAATTTGCGTGCTTTGTGTTCAAAGCAACACAAAATAAGTCTGCCCCTAGAAGTTAAAGATGACAGGAAATCTTGTGGGCAACAACTGTGAGCAAGCCATATAGCCAACTCCAGGTCTTTATTTTAAAGGATAGATATAAAGGCGCCTGGGTGGCTCAGTTAGTTAAGCGTCCAACTCTTGATTTTGGCTCAGGTCATGATTGATCTGAGGGTTGTGAGATCAAGCCCAGCATCAGACTCAGCACTGAGCTTGGAGCCTGTTTAAGATTTTCTCTCTCTCTCTCACTCTGTGTCTCACTTTCTGTCTGCCACTTCCCCACTTGTTCCCTCTTTCCAATAGATAGATAGGTAGGTAGATAGATAGATTGATAGATAGATAGATAGATAGATAGATAGATAGATAGGCAGGCAGATATAAATAATAGAATGTCTGAGGTGCCTGGCTGGCTCAATTGGTAGAGCATGCGGCCTACCGCATCTTGGGGTTGTGAGTCTGAGCTCCGTGTTGAGTGTAGAAATTACTTAAAAATAAAATCTTTTAAAAAAAATAATGTGTTAGATAAGTCTAGTCCAGCTTGGCCCCAGTCATCAGGCCTACCTCTAACCCATAAAGTCAACACCCAAAATTATTGATCCCTAGACCTTTACCTCCTTATTGACCTGTGTCATAAATCAATACAATCTGGATCTGCCTTGTTCTTGGTTCTGGGGCCCTTGCCTCATTTGCTGGTTATCATCTTATAGTCAGCACCCAAATCTTTCATCCAATTTCTGACACTTACCTCTGGCCAGCTACTGCCCCATTTATTTGCTGTCTTGGCATGAAAACCTCTCCAAAGACTTTCCAGAACTAGGTGTCTCCAAACCCATCCACCACATACACTGAAACTATTTTTGTCAATATGACCAGAGATGTGCATGTTGCTAAATGCAATGATTAATTTTCAGTTCTCATTTTATGTGACAAATCAGAACCATCTGACACATCTCCTTCTTGATAACTTTCTCCACTTGGCTTCCAGGATCCACAACATTTGGTTTTGCCCTACTTGCCTGATTGTCCCTTTTCTGTCTCCTTTGCCAGTTCCTCCCCTTCAACCTCACCTCTTACATGTTGCTGGGTATCCCAGTCTGGGTCCTTGACCTTATCAACGGTTTCTCAACTTCAGCACTAGTTTGAGACAAACAATTCTTTGTTGTAGGGGGCTGTCCTACACATTGTAGAATATATATATATATATATATATATATATCATATATATATATATATGATATATATATATATACACACATATATATGTATATATATATATCATATATATATAGGATATATATGTGTGTATATATATATATATATATAGGATATATATAGGAGGTTAGGGTTAGGGCTATATATATATATATATATATATATATATACACACACACAACAATTCTTTGTTGTAGGGGGCTGTCCTACACATTGTAGAATATATATGTGTGTGTGTATACACACACACATATATATATGTATAGGAGGTTAGGGTTAGGGTTATATATATATATATGTATATATATATATATATATGTGTATATATATATATATGTATATATATATATATATATGTATATATATATATATATATATATATATATATATATATATATATACATATATATATATATATAGTGGGGATTTACCCACTAGATGCCAATAGCAACCCTTCCCCCCAGTGGTGAAAATAAAAAATGTCCATGGGGCGCCTGGTTGGCTCAGTGGGTTAAGCGTCCAACTCTTTGCTTTTTAAATTATTTCTTAATGTGGGTTAAGCGTCCAACTCTTTGCTTTTTAAATTATTTCTTAATTTACATCCAAGTTAGCATATCACGCCACAATGATTTCAGGAGTAGATTCCAGTGATTCATCCCCATACAACATCCAGTGCCCAACCCAACAAGTGTCCTACTTAATGCCTCTTACCCATTTAGCTCATCCCCCCTCCCACAACCCCTCCAGCAACTCTCTATTCTCTATATTTAATAGTCTGTTATATTTTGTCCCCCTCCCTGTTTTTATATTACTTTTGCTTCCCTTCCCTTATGTTCATGTTTTGTATCTTAAATTCCTCATATGAGTGAAGTCATATAATTTTTGTCTTTCTCTAATTTCACTCAGCATAATACCCTCCAGTTCCATCCACGTAGTTGCAAATGGCAAGATTTCATTCTTTTTGATTGCCGAGTAATACTCCATTGTGTGTGTGTGTGTGTGTGTGTGTGTGTGTGTGTGTGTGTGTATCACATCTTTATCCATCCATCCATCAATGGACATTTGGGCTCTTTTCATATTTGGCTATTGACAATAGCACTGCTATAAACATTGGGGTGCATATGCCCCTTTGAAACAGCACACCTGTATCCTTTGGATAAACACCTAGTAGTGCAATTGCTAGATCGTAGGGTAGTTCTACTTTTAATTTTTTGAGGAACCTCCACACTCTTTTCCAGAGTGGCTGCACCAGTTTGCATTCCCACCAACAGTGCAAGAGGGTTCCCGTTTCTCCACATTCTCTCCAGCATCGATAGTCTCCTGATTTGTTCATTTTGGCCACTCTGACTGGCGTGAGGTGGTATCTGAGTGTGGTTTTGATTTGTATTTCCCTGATGAGGAGCGATGTTGAGCATCTTTTCATGTGCCTGTTGGCCATCTGGATGTCTTCTTTAGAGAAGTGTCTATTCATATTTTCTGCCCATTTCTTCACTAGATTATTTGTTTTTCGGGTGTGGAGTTTGGTGAGTTCTTTATAGATTTTGGATACTAGCCCTTTGTCCGATATGTCATTTGCAAATATCTTTTCCCATTCTGTAGGTTGCCTTTTAGTTTTGTTGATTGTTTCCTTTGCAGCGCAGAAGCTTTTTATCTTCATGAGGTCCCAATTGTTCATTTTTGCTTTTAATTCCCTTGCCTTTGGGGATGTGTCAAGTAAGAAATTGCTACGACTGAGGTCAGAGAGGTCTTTTCCTGCTTTCTCCTCTAGGGTTTTGATGGTTTCATGTCTCACATTCAGGTCCTTTATCCATTTTGAGTTTATTTTTGTGAATGGTGTGAGAAAGTGGTCTAGTTTCAATCTTTTGCATGTTGCTGTCCAGTTCTCCCAGCACCATTTGTTAAAGAGACTGTCTTCTTTCTATTGGATATTCTTTCCTGCTTCGTCAAAGATTAGTTGGCCATACTTTTGTGGGTCTAGTTCTGGGGTTTCTATTCTATTCTATTGGTCTATGTGTCTGTTTTTGTGCCAATACCATGCTGTCTTGATGATTACAACTTTGTAGTAGAAGCTAAAGTCTGGGATTGTGATGCCTCCTGCTTTGGTCTTCTTCTTCAAAATTACTTTGGCTATTCGGGGCCTTTTGTGGTTCCATATGAATTTTAGGATTGCTTGTTCTAGCTTTGAGAAGAATGCTGGTGCAATTTTGATTGGGATTGCATTGAATGTGTAGATAGCTTTGGGTAGTATTGACATTTTGACAATATTTATTCTTGCAACCCATGAGCACAGAATGTTTTTCCATTTTTTTATATCTTCTTCAATTTCCTTCATAAGCTTTCTATAGTTTTCAGCATACAGATCTTTTACATCTTTGGTTAGATTTATTCCTTGGTATTTTATGCTTCTTGGTACAATTGTGAATGGGATCAGTTTCTTTGTCTTTCTGTTGCTTCATTATTAGTGTATAAGAATGCAACTGATTTCTGTACATTGATTTTGTATCCTACAACTTTGCTGAATTGATGTATCAGTTCTAGCAGACTTTTGGTGGAGTCTATCGGATTTTCCATGTATAATATCATGTCATCTGCAAAAAGTGAAAGCTTGACTTCATCTTTGTAAATTGTGATGCCTTTGATTTCCTTTTGTTGTCTGATTGCTGATGCTAGCACTTCCAACACTATGTTAAACAACAGCGGTGAGAGTGGGCATCCCTGTCGTGTTCCTCATCTCAGGGAAAAAGCTCTCAGTTTTTCCCCATTGAGGATGATGTTAGCTGTGGGCTTTTCATAAATGGCTTTTATGAGGTTTAAGTATGTTCCTTCTATCCCGACTTTCTCAAGGGTTTTTATTAAGAAAGGATGCTGAATTTTGTCAAATGCTTTTTCTGCATTGATTGACAGGATCGCATGGTTCTTATCTTTTCTTTTATTAATGTGATGTATCAGGTTGATTGATTTGCGAATGTTGAACAAGCCCTGCATCCCAGGAATGAATCCCACTTGATCATGGTGAATAATTCTTTTTATATGCCGTTGAATTCGATTTGCTAGTATCTTATTGAGAATTTTTGCATCCATATTCATCAGGGATATTGGCCTGTAGTTCCCTTTTTTTACTGGGTCTCTGTCTGGTTTAGGAATCAAAGTAATACTGGCTTCATAGAATGAGTCTGGAAGTTTTCCTTCCCTTTCTATTTTTTGGAATAGCTTGAGGATAGGTATTATCTCTGCTTTAAACATCTGGTAGAACTCCCCTGGGATGCCATCTGGTTCTGGACTCTTATTTGTTGGGAGATTTTTGATAACTGATTCAATTTCTTCGCTGGTTATGGTTTCTTTCATCCATTTTGAGTTTATTTTTGTGTATGGTGTGTATGGTGTAAGAAAGTGGTCCAGGTTCATTCTTCTGCATGTTGCTGTCCAGTTTTCCCAACACCATGTGCTGAAGAGACTGTCTTTATTCCATTGGATATTCTTTCCTGCTTTTGTCAAAGGTTAGTTGGCCATATGTTTGTGGGTCCATTTCTGGGTTCTCTGTTCTGTTCCATTGATCTAAGTGTCTATTTTTTGTGCCAATACCATACTGTCTTGATGATTACAGCTTTGTAATACAACTTGAAGTCTGGGATTGTGATGCCTCCAGCTTTGGTTTTCTTTTTCAAGATTGGTTTGGCTATTTGGGGTCTTTTCTGGGTCCATAAAATTTTAGGATTGTTTCTTCTAGCTCTGTGAAGAATGCTAGTGTTATTTTGATAGGGATTGCATTGAATATGTAGATGCTTTGGGTAGTATCGACATTTTAACAATATTTGTTCTTCCAATCCAGGAGCATGGAATAGTTTTCCATTTTTTTGTATCTTCTTCAATTTCTTTCATAAGCTTTCTATAGTTTTCAGTGTATAGATTTTTCACCTCTTTGATTAGGTTTATTCCTAAGTATTTTATGGGTTTTGGTGCAATTGTAAATGGGATTGATTCCTTGATTTCTCTTTCTATTGCTTCATTATTGGTGTATAGGAATGCAAATTATTTCTGTACATTGATTTTATATCCTGCGACTTTGCTGAATTCATGGATCAGTCCTAGCAGTTTTTTGGTGGAATCTTTTGGGCTTTCCATATAGAATATCTGCAAAGAGTCATCTGCAAAGAGTGAAAGTTTCACTTCCTCCTGGCTGATTTGAATGCCTTTTATTCCTTTGTGTTGTCTGATTGCTGAGGCTAAGACTTCCAATAGTATTTGAGTAACAGTGGCAAGAGTGGACATCCCTGTCGTGTTCCTGATGTTGGGGTGGGGAGAAAGCTCTCAGTTTTTCCCCATTGAGGATGATAGTAGCGGTGGGTCTTTCATATATGGGTTTTAAAATCTTGAGGTATGATTCTTCTATCCCTTGAGGGTTTTTATCAAGAAAGTATGCATATTTTGTCAGATCCTTTATGTCCAAAAGACATAACCCTGAAGCAGGTCACCAAGGGAGTAAAGATAAAGAGGACCAAGGGCTGAGCATTGGGATACCCCAAGATTAAGTGAGTTCAAAGGAAAGGAGGAACCAGCAAAGGAGATTAAAAAAGAGAGGGGGAAAATAAAGACAAAGTGTCACATCCTACAAGCTAAGTCTGAAAACAATCCATCAGGGATCATTTAGTGACAAACTAAAATCTCTAAACCTAGATCCATCATAGTGACTTCTCTAGGAAATGTACAATCTACTTATGTAGCAAAATGCAGAATGCAATGTAAATATTTCTTTCATTGCTGTGCTTAATTACTCATTAATTTATCAGATATAGTTCTTGCAGTTCAGGATCCTGTCTCCATTTAATTTCCATCTGTTTATGATGCTATCACAGTTTAATTAAATAAACCAAAAGTTTAGGTGTTGTATGAGCATATGTAGGTAGAAATACCAGATCAACACATATGACTAATATCTGAAATGTAGTAATTGTGACATTATCTAATCTGTGACATTATTAATCTTGTCATTTACCAAAATAAGTACCTAAGAACCAAAACTGGGAAAAAGAGTTTTTCTTAACTCTAAACTTCACCATAACAAAACTCTCTAAACACAAAATGGCTAATATTTAATAACTGATCTGATATTATTCAGACAATATATTAATTGGTTAATTTCAAGGGTTTAGCCCAACACTTACTTAGCATTTGGAACCACTTCCCTTGGTTATTTCTTCCAGGGATACAGAGGAGTATAGATTTGGTAAATATGATGTTCATGGGTTACCATAGCAAGCAAGGCACAAACAAAACCAGACCAATTCTGGATCAATGTCTTTGTAAGAAAAAAGATGCCTGATGTATTTCTAGATGGCTTCATAGCAACATTTACTCCCCCAGTAAGCCGAGCACTGAGGCTCCCTAATCTTTGCTCCTGATCATCCTTCTAAATCAGAAGCTCAGAGCAGTTGTACTAAAAAAAAAAAAAAAAAAAATGCCTTCAAGGTCACATTTCCTACAAATAATAATTGAGCTGCAGAAACTAAGTATAAGCAATGCTTCACACGTGGAAGGGGGCATATGCTTCCACATGACTTCCCTCAGATACACTATTGTTCTATGAACTCCTTGAACATAATCACATATCTATATACAAATTTTACTAAAAATGTGGAATTAAGTAACCATTTCAAAAATTTTTTAAACACGATGATAAATAGAGTCCCAAACCCAAGCAAAGTTTCATTCATTTTCCTTGTGGAATCAGATTCTGTAAAAATTTGTCAGATCCTTTTAAAGTTCCTGTAGAACAAATAAGCACATGCAGTCATGTTTTAGCAATTAGGATGAAGTCAGAACAGGCATACGTTTCAAATCTGTGACTGATACAGTCCTGGGAGGGTCTGTTTCACTAGATGAAAGAAAAGGTAGAATAATTGTTGTATCCCTTACCTAAGTGATATGCAGGGCTGTGCGGTGCTCAAAACCCACTAATTGAATGAATGGATGAATAAAGATAAAGACTTGGGTTTATAGTGAAATTTTTTGTTTAAAAAGGTCAGAATGGAAAAAAAAAAAAAAACTGGCTTGACACAGATCCTGAGAAAGAGCCCTGGGAATTGAAATTCAACTCAAACTAAAGTTTGTTATAATATATAAAAAGTTAATACAATCTTATTAGATGCAAGCTTCCAGATAAAGTGCAGTAATTGTGCCTACACTTGGCATGAATTAGACTTCACCTGTAATGTTTTTTGTTCCAGGAAAGGTATCATAAGAAGGACATTAGCAATCCAAATTTTCCCCAGAGGATGTGTCCAGGTTGCTTAGCACAGAGCCTTGGACCTACAGCTGTTCAATAAATAAGTATTGAATTACCCTGAACTGATATGGAAGACTCTGGGAATCATAAAAGAAATGATTAAGGGAAGATGAAAGGAGGTGGATTATAGCTTAACCCCGAATGCACATCCTAACAGAGCTGCCCCGCAATGAAATGAGATGCCCAATGAAGTAGGAATCTTAACATTCCATCAGATGAATGCTCACCTACCAGAGTTGTTACCAAAGAATCGCTTACCCTACTAAGTGGGAAACTGAAATGGATGGCCTCCAAAAGCTCTTTCAGTCTGAGCAACCTGGATGGATGCCACGGCGACAGAGGGTATGTCCATAGCTAGCTTAGAACACGGTCCAGCTAGTTCTACTCACCTTCCCAGGGAGCCCCTGTCATGCATTCTACTCTTCAAAGGGGAATGCCATTGGGCTCCAGGCTGCAATGTTACCATTTGCACAGCCACAGACAGCCACTCTGTGGGGCACCTTATGCCCTAAACCAGCCAAAGCACTAGCTTTCCCTTACCATGCTTCCCACCCTACTTGTTTGGAAAAGAAGCTGTTTTTTAAGTCATTCTTCAAGAAAAAAAAAGATCGCTAGGGGCGCCTGGGTGGCTCAGTCGGTTAAGGGTCCGACTTTGGCTCAGCTCATGATCTCATGGTTTGTGAGTTCGAGCCCCGCGTCAGGCTCTGTGCTGACAGCTCAGAGCCTGGAGCCTGCTTTGGATTCTGTGTCTCCTTTCTCTGGCCCTCCCCAACTTGTGTTCTGTCTCTCTATGTCTCTCAAAAAATAAATAAATGTAAAAAAAAAAATTAGAAAAGAAAAAAAGATCGTTGGCTGAGAACTTTGTACCTAAGTGCTCCTTATCCAACAACCAATTCTACATACTTTTAAAACTTGATGAGATGAGAGTACTGGGGGAGGTGTGTGCAACAGTAGGAAGCCTTCTTGTTCCCTTCCTCACACAAATACCCTGAAAACACTGGAGGAAAAACTGCCACCTTACTGCTAGAACCTGGTTGTCTGGTGATGTTTGCATGAAGCAACAGTGGCATCTAGTGGTGATATGCATTAACCACATGCTTGTTCCATTCATGACAGAAAAACGGATAAAGACCTAATCCTTCTCCCCAACCTCCCCTTGTTCCTCTGATCTACCCAGACCCAATGAGAAGTTGGCTGGGAAACAGAAAAAGTCAGTAAAACAGGGAACCCTTAAAATGATGCATGCAGAGCAGAGCTTACTAAACACTTAACATATCTAACGAGGCATTCAGTGAACAATTGACATACAGCCAAAATTTCTTTCCTGAATGCAGACCCACTGAATTGGTGCTAGCATATGTTGCATAAATCAAACATTATACATCACCTACATCACCTATACATCATTTGTTCATCGTACATCACCTACAACAGTCAGCTTTTGTTCATCGAAATAGGCGAGAACCTTAAGACACTTGTGAAATAAGATTTCCTCCACTGGTTTTTATAGGGTTTCCTTTTCTCGTTGTTGTCTCTCACTGCTTTTTAACAATCATGGCCCTTCGGCTCCAAGTCTAACTTAAAAGGGGAATGACACCAGTGTGGGCTTCAGCATTTGGGGATCTAGTTCCCCGTGTTGTGTCCACCACACCACGGGAGGCCAGCCGCCAGTCCAACCCCGACTCAGTGACAGGATCTTGTAGGCATCCACAGCTCCCCTCTCCAGCTGCCTCCCGGGTCTGCTTCTTTCATTATATCAAATTTTTCACTGGGAGGAGGTGGCTGCTTCGGGTGGTTTAGGGTGTGAGAGCTAGAGCCATCCTCCCTGGCTTCAGTTCTACCCTCTATAAACTTGGGAAAGTTGCTTACCCTCTTTCTAAACCCAGGATCCTTATCTGGAACATAAGAAACTAGACCCTACTCTTCGGGTGATTACGAGAATTAAGTGAGGTAATCCATGTAAGGCCCTTGGTGCATGGCCTCACAAGCGGGAAGCGGGATAGCTGGGTTCTCCTACCTGCTCCTGCATTCAATTTATTCTAATGTTACACATCATGCAGCCCCTGAAAAACTCCTTGTGCACTCATGAGAAACGGAGAGTGGAAAAGGCAAATGATGTCTTAGTGTTATTAAGAAAATAGTTTTACTCGGCAATCAAAAAGAATGAAATCTTGCCATTTACAACAAAGTGGGTGGAACTAGAGTATATTACGCTAAGCGAAGTAAGTCAGAGCAAGACAAATAGCCTATGATTTCACTCATATGTGGAATTTAAGAAACAAAACATAAACGTAGGGGAAAGGAAGCAGAAATAAGATAAAGACAGAGAGGGAGGCAAACCATAAGAGACTCTTAAATACAGAGAACAAACTGAGGGTTGCTGGCAGGGTACTGGGTGGGGGGTGGGGTGGGCTAAACAGGTGATGAATCACTAAATTCTATACCTGAGATCATTATTACACTATATGTTAACTAACTTGGATTAAAAAATTTTTTTAATAATTTTGAAAAAAAGAAAAAAAGAAAAGAGTTTTGGTCTCATGGGCTCCATGAGAGGACCTCAGGGACACACGGGGGTGTGTTTGCAGTTTGTAGCTGTGGCCCGAAGCACCCGTCCGGGTTTCCTGGTGTATCAGCACAGCAGAGTGGCAGGCCCCAAGTCAGCTCACCGTCACAACTGGGAGGATTCGCACAGACTAGAAGGGCCAAAGGAACTGGACATACACACAGCAGCTGGTGAAAGAGGCAGGAAAACCCTTTACCCTGAGCCTAGCCTATACCCTGTGGTTCAGAAACAGACTCGGACCACATGGAAGTCCAGAGACCTGCCTCTCTACTGCACAATGAAGCTTGGTCATGACTAATAATACCCTTCCTGAAATCCATCCATTTTTCTGGCTGATGGGCTGAATTGTTTTCTGTTTTCTCTTATTTGTTTTAGTCGTGTTTTTTTTTTTTTTAATCTGTTTTGGAAGAGAGCTAATTCAAGGAAACTAAAATGTTCGTTTGATGTCATTCCTTTTCCAGAAATCACCTTTTTAAAATCTGGAAATCCAATGGCTGTGTGTGACTTAATCATTACTTATTATTTTTACATCATTATAGGTTGGACTGATGGTGGTGGTGGTGGCAAGCTTTCAGACACATATTGTTGCTGAGACCCTCTTAATAGTGTTTTATTTATTCTTTATGGACCTTTCAGGCTACTTAAGTATAATCTATGAGGTGACATCATGGTCACTATGTCCCTGCGTGACTCTCAAAACCACATACGAGGCAAACTCAAGCAGTGGTTCATTCTTGGTACCCAGTGGAGACGGTTCCTCTTGAAGGAGGCTCCAGACATGATCTCTAAGACAGTTTTCAAAAGGAGGGTAGGACCGGGGCTCTCTGGAGCTGACTGCTTTGGGTGCAGAGTTTATACTTTTCTCTCCACAAGGCTCTACAACTCAGGTTCTCTCTCCCTCACCGCACTAGTTCTAGAAACTTGAAAAGTTACTGTTATCAGTCAAAACTCTGAGCTGCTGGCACCAAAACCCAAATCGAAACCACTGTAGTGCAGAGCGGGATTTGAGGAAGAAATGCTTGTTTCTTGGAGACACCTTGCAATGATTCCACTTAATCCAGGAGTGCCATGAAAATATAAACAATATAATGTGTAGAGCGTGGGTTATGAAATATTATAACATAGGAACCTATTCTTATTAATACAAACAGGATGCTAAGTGAAAGTTTTCCTACTCTTAGGTGAAGTATAGTCTAATCTCTAGATTGACCTCCTTCTCTCTACATCAGCGATACTGCACCTGTCCTACTCTACCCTTATGTCCACATCTCTATACTATATACGTATGTATCCCAGTCACTTTGTGCTTGCTCTTCCCTCTGCCTGGAACATCTCTCCCCAAACACCTACAGGAGGACCTGTGCCATGGTAGTGGTCCCTGACTCTGCTCTCTGGCCACCTTCCTGTGACCCTCCCCACCCCCACCCCCTCCCCCATCACACACACACCTTGCAGCTCCTACAGCAATGATACACTCCACACACAAAGGAAGGAAAGGAAAACACACACACACACACACACACACACACACACACACACCCTACCAGAACATCCTTTGATGTCACTTAATTACTCCAAACTACAGTTGTCATCAGTGAAAGAGAATGGGCCAGATCAAACTGCAGTTTGCGAAACTATGCTCCCCAGGATCCCAAAACCTGCACAGAGCAGCTTGGGGGTGACCTCAGGCAACAAGAAGGGACCAGAGTGGAGAGGGCTTTGGCCCTTCCACCTCAGCCTCAACCAGAGCAGCTGTGATATTCTCAGGACATTTGGTTTGAACACAAACTGTGGATCTGAAAGTCCAGAAAGAAACCCTAAAACACACACAGGTATTGAGTATGGGATACAGGTGGCATTTCACATCAATGATGAGAAGATGGGCTATTTAATAAATGGTGTTTGGACCACTAGGCAACCATTTGGGAAAATGTTAAGATGGAACCATCATGCACATCTTACACAAAAGTAAATTCCAGATGGATCAAAGATTTAAGCCATGGAAAATGAAACCCAAGAAAAGAGAAGGAAAAAAAAAGAAATAATTTTTGAACAATTCCAAAGATTCGGGGAAGGCCTTTCTAAATATCACACAAGACCTGGGGCACCTGGGTGGGTCAGTCGGTTAAGCATCCAAGTCTGACTTCGGCTCAGGACATAATCTCACAGTTTGTGAGTTCGAGCCCTGCGCTGGGCTCTGTGCTGACAGCTTGGAACCTGGAGCCCTCTTCAGATTCTGTGTCTCCTTCTTGCTCTGTCTCTCCCCTACTTGCACTCCCTCCCACCCTCCCTCTGTCCCTCAAAACGTAAACATTTAAAAAAAGGGGGGGGGATAAAATTAAAAGGGGGCCGCTAATCTGAATTTACTTAAAACTGACAAGAATTGGGGCACCTAGGTGGCTTAGTTGGTTGGGTGTCCAACTTCAGCTCAGGTAATGATCTCACAGTTCATGACAACTCAGCCTGGAGCCTGCTTTGGATTCTGGGTCTCCCTCTCTCTCTGCCCCTCCCCCACTCACTCACGGGTTCTCTTTCTCTCAAAAATAAACATTTAAAAAAATTTTGTAAAAAATAAATATCACACAAGACCCTGAAGCTAGAAAAGACTGATGAATTTGAATAAAAATGCTTTTAAGTCTACATACATGTTCACAAATCAGCATCAGGTCAGAAGATAACCAGAAAAATGAGAATATTGCAATATTACAAAGACGTTTTTCTTAATGCATAGAGAACTTGCATCAATAAGAGAAAAGGACCAAAAGTGAGCATAGGCTATGAACAAGGGACCTATAAGTAGTTTTTAGATATATGCTAACTTCATGCCCATTTTTTAAATGTAGCTTAATATCTGTCCAATCAGAAAAGATCAAAAAAGTTTGGTGGCACCTGGGTGGCTCAGTTGGTTGAGCATCCAACTTCGGCTCAGGTCGTGACTTCATGGTTTGTGGGTTTGAGCCCCATGTCCTGCTTTGCACATGAAGCCTGCTCTGAATTCTGTCTCCCTCTCTCTCTGCCCCTCCTCTGCTCGTGCTCTCGCTCTCTCTCAAAAATAAACACTAAAACAAAAAAGTTTGATAAGATATTGAGCAACATGAGGAGGAATTTATAGAACATCTGCAGAGACTAATTTAGCCACATGTGTCAAAATATAAAATGAACATTGTTGACGAGTAATCCCATAGCTAAGAATTTATCCTGTAGCTAAACCTGCTTATTTGCAATATAACAACATATACACAAGGGCATGCATATTCCATAGGTATGGAATCAGAAGCCAAAACATTCCCTGACAATGGACAAGAGGATCAATTCACTGTGCACAGACCTCAAATGGGAACCAATGCCCCAGTAAAAAGAATGCGGTCACCCTGCCTGCACTGTTATGAAACGATCTCCCTGATACATTAAGTGAAAAAAAAGAAAGATTCAGAAGTTTATTATCTTGCTACTACTTACAAAAATACATGTGTGTGTGAACATGCTTGAATATGCACAAAATTCTTCTGGGAGGATCTGCAAGGAAGTGCTGATAGTGGTTTCCTGTAGGTAGGGAAACTGGATGGCTAAGGATCGAGGTGTAGAGAGAGACCTAGTTTTCTCCAAGAGCTTTTTTTACAGTTTGAATTTTTACCATGTGCAAACACACTGCCTTAAAAACCATTGAAAACTACTGAGCGACAGGATCCCTCGATCTAACATTTAATGATTTCATTATTCGAATACACTTTTATTAAGGATTCCATGACTCTGTCATGTGTTTCACACTTGAAAAACACACTAGAAATTCTGGCCCACAGCTCCACATGCAATGAAAATCTTTAAGCTTTTCACTATTTGTTAAGTTCAGCTATATATACATTTGTGGAATTTATTATGTAAAAGTCATATGTAACCCAATTTTCCCCAGACCTCAGCACCTTTCTGGTCCAAAAGAGGTCTCTGTAACAGCAATGACTCAAATCACTCACTATTCTCACGATATATTATGGTGTTTTTTTTGTGTGTGTTTGTTTCTTTTTATTTAAGAGAGAGCTCGCACAAGTAGGGGAGAGGGGCAGAAAAAGAGGGGGATGGGAGGGAGGGAGGGAGGGAGGGAGAGAGAGAGAGAGAGAGAGGGAAGGACGGGGAGAGGGAGGGAGGGAATGAGAATCTTAAGCAGACTCCATACTAAATGCGGAGCCGACATGGGGCTTGATCTCATGACCCTGGGATCATGACCTGAGCTGAAATCAAGAGGCGGGCACTCAACTGACTGAGCCACCCAGGTGCCCTGTCACAGATATGTTTTGAAACAGCATCTGTAAAGTCTTCTTATCCCCTTAACACTGGGCTATGTTGAAATCCTCAGGGGATGCCTCTTACGTTCGCAAATAGGTGTGGTCCCAGCGCATGCTTCCGTGGCTCTGCTAAACACTACAGGTCCCCATGAGGCCCATGACCAGATCCAGCCCGCAACTTCCCAGCAGATACCACCTGTGACATGCTGGAGCCTTCTCCGCAAGCAGGTGGCATGGCTACCTAAGGAAGGCAGAGGCAATGTGCCTTCTGTTTCTATTGCACTCTGCGAGGGGGGAGTTCCACAAGGATGCGATTGGGCTCCCAAACGTTGTGGAATTTGGTTAAAATATCTATTTTGTGTTTTGTTTTCAAGTCACTCTGCTTTCCACAAGGCTGGATGCAGATGGTGCTGGAATAGTAGGCAAAATTAACCAAAGATAGTTTCATACTCAAAATCACCTCTCCTTCTGTGACAAGGAGATACAAGACCAAAAAAGACTCAAGAGCTTGAGGAAAGAGCCCTCTTCATAAAACAAGAACCACGCTCCCTGACTCCATCACTGCTTCACACTATCTATTATTATGATAGGGAGGACAAAGCCAAAACTAAGAGAAAGCAGCTCAGGAGAGGCTTGAATTACTATAAAGTAAAAAATATTAACTATTTTTCACTGGTGCTGCATCCACTGCTTTGCCTTTATACTCTGTAATCTTTATAACATCCCTGTTCCAAGTAAGAGACCTTTAATAGGAACAATAGAAAACCTGCGCAAACTGGGCTAGCATTCCAACGTCTGCTTACCTAACAAAGTGTCGTAGAGAGACGTATTTAGTTGCAGGCATGGCCTGATCCAAGGATCACTTGATATGAAAAGGGTGTGGTTTCTCAGCTCCACTTGCTCCGTGTTGACTCTCTTCTCCAGCAGGTTCTGCCCTCGTGGTTACAAGACCACTCCCAGCAGCAACTTATGGGATTTTCCACCCAGGTGCAAACCCAGCAGAAATGAGCAAGTCGGCTTCCCCAAGATTTCAAAACAAGAGCCCAGGAATCTTCCCCAAGATTTCAAAACTTTCTTTGCCTGTGTGCATGTCCATAGGCCAGACACCAGGGATGGAGGAGGGAGAATGCTGACTGGCTTAGCTGTGGCCCTGTGCTCCAGGGGCATCAACCTCCCCGGAAGTACTCCAACAGAAGGAAGAGGGCCAACCCCGCAAGCAAAATCAGAGCATTGCTGCCAAAGGGAGAGAGTTAATTGTAGGCAGCAAAAATAGCAGACTCCACAAGAAACCTTATGAGGTTGAAATTACTATTCTCACTGTACAGATGGGGAAACCAAAGCTCCCAGCTATTAAGTAATTTGCACAAAAATCAAAGAACTGGAAAGTGACAAATTGGATTTGACCTCATTAACGTGTTGGATAAGATTAAAAGGACAAGTGGGTGTTTCTCAGACAGACTGGAGCAAGCAGGGTGCTCTAGGCAGAGGTTTGTGAATACACAGTTACAAGAATGCTGCGAGGGCAAGGACCTCTCAGGGTATGTCAAGTTGTTTGCAAAGTTGTCGGTGCAGCAGAGAAAAGAGCTCAGTCTGGTGTCAGAAAGATCAGGACTCTGCTATTTATCAGCTAGGTGGCCGTGGACAAGGACATAACCGCTCACCTCATATCCACCATCTGTGTAATACACGGATAATATGCTTCACAGGGTTCTTGGAAGGAATAAGCAAGATAACATATATGAAGGAGCCAGGACAATGCCTAGCACATGGAAACGAATGGTAGATGTTGTTGTGGGGATGACAGGACGTAGAAGGTGACGAACGGGAAAGAGGTAGGGAAAAAAGCTCCAACAATATCCATGCACCAGATCATGCTAAACTAAGGATTTCAGATTTTATCCCCCAGAAAATGGGGTACGATAGGATTTTGACTGGAGGGATGGCCTGATAAGTTTTTCATTTTGGAAGGATCACACTGGCAACTGTGTACTTACGGCAGCAGGGAGGGGGACTAGTTAAGATACCGCTAAAATAGAATGACAGTGGTTGCCAAATCTAGCTCAGTGTCAAATTTACTAGGGTGTTTGTTTGTTTGCTGAATACAGATTTGTGGACTCCTCAGGGGTGGGGAGACATCTGGGCTGAGGTATCGGCTAGCTCCCTCCCGGCCCTGTTGGTTCCCGAAGGGAACTGATCCACCTCCTTCCCAACGATCAGCATTGCCCAAAGGAAAACTAGAATTGTAGCAGGAATACAAAAATTAAGGAACAGTCAACTCCTTGTTGTTGTTGTTGTTTGTTTAACTCCAGGATTCTTGAGGCCTCTGGGGTGCAGAATGGAGCAATCAGATAAGGAGTGGGTGTGCTGGACGAGGTGAAGAAGATGAGACAGAGCAGGACTTTTCAAGTCATCAGTAGGTCTGACCTGAGCTGAGCTCCAGGAGAGATGCAGACTCAGGTTCAGGAGCTGGCCAACAGGGAACCTCTCGGGAGCTGATCCAACCCCAACAATCTCCCAGTCCCCATTCAGTCCCCATGCGATCGAGCGCAGGCTGTCTTTGTGAAAGAAAAGCTGCCTGGTTCTACTTTAGCTACCGTCCGGTAAGGGCCTCCCATCTATGGCTGTATCCCAGGGGCCCCACGACTCCACACTTTGCTGACTTTCACCTGAACTGCCTTATGTAATAGATAACAGCCATTCCAACGGGGGAAACACTCATGGACCAGGGCATTTCCATCTTATGGATGAACCATAGTTCACCCCAACCATTTCCTCTGTTCTCAGATATTCTTTCCAAATTTCTACTAGTAAATTCACTGCAATGACAATTTGCACATAAAACTTTTACTGCTATCACTTCCAACTCTAAAATATCGAATACTCTTAGAAGAAACCTGGTAGTGGTCATTTCCTCAAGTTTGAGTTCAAATCTCACACACTAGTTTCTTCTCAAAGTATGCAATGCGACATCATTTGACAAAGTTCAATACAATTAACCACTGAGCAACACGAGGGTGAGAAGCACAGTTGAAAATCCACGTATAACTTTTGACTCCCCCAAAACTTAACTACTAACAGCCTGTTAGCCAGAAGCTTTACCAATAATATAAACCTCCAATTAACACATTTTTTGTATGATATATGTATTACACTGTATTCTTATCATAAAGTAAGCCAGACAAAAGAAAATGTTAGGAAAATTCTAAGAAAAATGTATTTATAGTACTGCACTGTATTTATGAAATCCACATATAAGTGGACCTCCACAGTTCAAATTCCTGCTGTTTGAGGGTCAACTGTACCTGCTGATTTTTTTTAAACCTTAGTGAACAAAGAATAAAAGGTAATTTCCTTAACCTGATAAAAGATACCTACCAGAAATCTCAGCAAACATCTTACTGAATGGTTCCTTCAAAAGCCAGGAATGAGGAATGCATGCCCATTATCACTGCTTCTATCAATACTGGAGGTCCTAGAAAAAAAGAAAAGAGAAAAAAAAAAAAAGAAAAAAAAACTGCTGCCTCATCCAAGGGCATAGAGAAACAGGCATTCTTATTCATGGCTTGCAATGAGAAGTTCAACCTTTGATGGTGGCAATCTGACAATACGTAGGACTTAAAAATGTTCCTATTTTTTTTTTTTTATTTAAAAAAATTTTTTTTAACGTTTATTTGTTTTTGAGAGAGAGAGAGAGAGACAGAGCATGAACAGGGGAGGGCCAGAGAGAGAGAGAGACACAGAATCCGAAACAGGCACCAGGCTCTGAGCGGTCAGCACAGAGCCCAACATGGGGCTTGAACTCACGAATTATGAGATCATGACCTGAGCCGAAGTCGGACACTTAACCGACCAAGCCACCCAGGTGCCCCAAAAATGTTCCTATTTTTAAAGTTCATTTATTTTGAGAGAAAGAGAACATGGGGAAGGGGAGAGAGAGAGAGAGAGAGAGGGAGAGAGAGAGAATCCCAAGCAGGCTTGTTAGCACTGTCAGTGCAGAGCCTGACATGGGACTTGATATCACAAATCGTAAGACCATGACCTAAGCTGAGATCAAGTGTCAGAGGCTTAGCTGACTGCACCACCCGGGTGCCCCCAAAATGTCGATACTTTCTAATCCAGTAACACCACCTCGATGAATGTACCTTGAGAACGTACTTAAGTCTGTACACAAAGATGTAAGTATTAAGACGCTCTCAAATACTACCTACAATCAGGAACCAACTGTTTGACAACAGTCCTGAATTCTGGCATGAACACGTGAAGGAAGTCACTGAAAATGACGCTGTATACGAGCGTCTACTGGAAAGACAGCTAAATATACCTTTTTGTGTGTGTATACATGCACACACACATATAAGAACGTTCCGGAGAAGCCCATACCAGAACACTGAGGATTCCTTATGCTCGGTTTTGCAAATTTTCTTAAAATATATGCTACTTCTTTCATTAGGAGAAATAATACGTTTTAAAAAAATTTTTTAACGTTTATTTGAGAAAGAGCACAAGCAGGGAAGAGGCAGAGAGAGAAGGAGACACAGAATCTGAAGCTGACTCCAGGCTCCGAGCTGCCAGCACAGAGCCCAACAGAGGGCTTGAATTCACAAACTGTGAGATCATGACCTGAGCCGGAGTCAGATGCTCAACCAACTGAGCCACCCAGGCACCCCGAAAAAATAATGTATTTTAAACGTTGCCTCAAATGATTGCTGGAGGCAGCAAAGAAAGTGGCTCAGAAAGAATAAAGGGAGACTTGATGAAGGGAGCAGGCTGAAGCAGTACCTGTGACCACAGTTGTCCATTCACATCCCACCCCTGAGACCAGGAAGCTGAGTTACGTTCCTGGTGTCCTATTTTATGGAAACAAAGGAAAATGACAAACCTAACGGCTAATTTTATACACACACGTACATTCACACACACGTTCTTAAGTAAACTCTCTACTCACTCATACCTAGGAACCCGCTCCTCTGCCAAGTTCTCAAGAGGTCACGGGCCGCCCTGCAGCCCAGTGATTAGATTGGGGGAGATGGAGCTTACTGGGCTGTTTCCCCAGTTCCGTGACCAAGGAGGGGAAAAAGTTGAAGCGGAAGAGGAAGGAGAATGTCAGTGTCACAACGGTATTCTACGCATGCACTCAGAAAATGGCACAACAGCTACACCAACAAGAATCTTTATGCGCATGTCTTTGTAATCAGTACAATTCTTCAGAACAACAGAGACAAAAAAGAAAAAAGAAAAAGGAATACAATGTTTCAAAGAGTGACAGCCCATAGGTCAAACATTACAAACTAGGTTTAAACCATCTGGAGGCTTTTGTAAGAGTATTGAGGTGCAGAAGCACTGGAAGGAGGGGACTCCCCGCACAAGTGCTGACAGGGGACAGACAGACCTAGAAATCGAGAAACCGCTACTTGGTAAGTACTTCTGGTGCTTGAGTACAGTGTCCAATACGTAGGGAGGAGAACGAGTCCATACTGGTCTTTGTACATGCTGTGTGGTGAAGGCTACTGCAGATTTCTCTATTTCCTAAAGTAGGCAAGTCTCCAAAGTTGACCGATTCACATTGCGATTACACGGTACAATGCATGCATGTTATTGGTACAGAGAGTGCTTCAACAGAAATCCTTCGGTTTTTAAAATCCTGACAAGGTCATTTTGACCTCCGAGGACTATGATCCTTTCAGTTATTCATTCTTCCATTTGGGCTAAAATACTTCTTCCAAAGCATGCGCCCGTCTCGTCCGTCCCTCTCCCAGAAAGACCATCAGAGGGAAACTGGTGGGGCCTGTGTCACCAACACTAAGACACTTAGCAGACACAACAGCGCCATCCCAAGGACTGTGGTAAGCGGCTCCGCCCCAGCATCCACCTCCCTGGACCTAGATCCTCAGGGAGCGTGGGGCTGACTCAAGAGAAGAGAGACTACTCCTCCATTCCAGTCAGACATCCCTCAAAGGGATGAGTCTGTTCTGACTCATTGGGGTGGGGGAGGAGAAAAGAATATAAGGTGGAATCATTATCTGTAAAGTTTTAGCAGATGGAAGAAAATCGTGTCATTTGCTTAACTTTGAAAAATGCAGTGGTCTCATCCCTGGGGCGGGACGCGAGGTAAGCCCAACATCCCACTTCCTTCCTTCCCAAGACAGGTGGTGGGCGTGGCTGCTTTTTAAGAAGCTGCATGCCAACCTCAGGTGGCACAGAATTCGAGACCAACACCGCAATAACTCAGTAGTCATATTTTCCACCTTCAGTGCCTTTGGGGGTAAAAATACCACAAAAGGGATAACATGGCTTTTCTCACTGTATGTCATTCTTGTGTCTTCTACTCAAAAAAAAGCCCACACTACCACATTCTCTATTTTATTATGAAAATTAATACCTCTCACAGTAGAAGCCCTCTCTAAAATTATAGCTTTGGTTTCAGAATTGGCAATCCAATTAGCCCAAATGAACACTGCGTGCATCGACAATGTGCCTGCAGGCATGGTCAAGGTCTATCAGAGAGGAGGATAAAGATGCTGAGGCTATTCTTCGGATAACAGTAAGACAAGGGGACTGAGGAGTGAGCCTTTGTTCAAATGACAGCTGCACGAAGCATTTTTAAAATGAACTACCTTTTTGGGTAAAAACAGAGCTGGTTTTGTGAAACGCCATCACGGGACTCTGTACCATCTGGAGAAAGGTCCTCTGAGTCGAGAGGGAGTACAGTGAGTGGCCTCCCAGTCTTGGCTTTTAGAACCTATACAGCCAATGCATCTGTGTACAAAGAGCAGTAAATCTGCCTATCGTGCCAGAGGAGATGTGACCAAGTCACAGGGAATACTGGGAGTATTCACCTTGAGTATCTGCCTGTAATGCTACTTCACCTCCGTGTGGCTCAGAATTCCCATCTGCATAGTGGAGATAACAGGTGCTGTCTCTGACCCGCTGGGACCAGGAGAGAAGTGGGTAAGAGAGAGCTAGAAAGCACTAATGCCTTCTCCAAAGAAAGGCAGTGTTCAAGTAACAAAAGTACTCAACAAAGTGCTCCAATCAAAAAAGCACAAAATTCAAGTAACAGAATTGCAGGTGCTGTGTTTCTGGCTTCCGAGCAGCAGCCGTGAACACGGCTCGAGCCACGATCGAGCATCGCTGCGTCTGCCATGAAGAGCTGGTAGGTAAGTGAGCTGCACGGCGGACAACACGGGACACGCTCCGTGGAGAGCCCACCAAGTCATCCCAACACTGAGGACCATAATTCTTCTTAGAGGGGAAAAAAATGAACCTTGGGGAAAGCTTAGCAGAATCAGCAAGCCGTTCAGAGCGATTGCTTAATGCATATCCCGTGTGTGTTCTCTGGATAAGATCTTCAAATTGGTGGCTTAACCTAAATTTCAACAGATAAAGGGTTTTCTTCATTTTGCAGGCAGAAAGAGAAACTAAGGCTATCTACATTTTTCTCCTGCACTTTAGCTCTAGAATGAAAAAACAATCTTCAGACTGGCTGAGAGAAACTACTGAAGAAAAACGCACACACACAAACATTCCCCCAGTGGGGCAGGAAGAGGGAAATCAGGATGTTTTTTGTAACTAAGAAACCTACTTCCTTTGTACAGTTTCTGTTCTAGCGAGCTAGTGTGTGCATGCTTGAGTATCACTAACGCCCAGAGTACCAGAAGGTTTGGAGGAGTGTTGTCGCAGGGACCCTGACAGCCCTCAGAACAGGAAGAAGGAAGAGGGGTTAACAGTCTAAATACGCAGTCTTTTCTAAACAACTCACGATTAAAAATAGGGAAAACTTCACGCTTTAAAACTACAATATTTATGCTGCCACAAGAATTCACTGGATCGGTTAGCGGTGGGTGGGAAAACATCCCCGTCCTGGCTCCCACTAGAAAAGTTCCATTTCCCATCTTTACAGACTGGTGTTCATCTCTGAACCTATCTATTCATTTTCACTGGACAATTAACACTCTTTTGGAGCCTTAGCCGGAACCCTTTTACCACCATGGGAAGGCGCATCTACAGTCGAAGCTTCTGAAGGCCATCATCGTTTCTTAGTGCCACTGTTTCCACCGCTGGATTTGCTGAAGCCCCTGCTCATGTGAGGAAAGTGCACGGTTGGGGTTCTTTCTGTAGGACCATATAATCCCAAGTTCCTGGCAGTGGCTGACTTGCGTAGTGGTTTGACGCTGGGGAAAGGGCTAAAGATGGGTGCTTTCAGGTGGCCGCCCTGGGGAGGTTTGGTTTCCCCGGGCGTATCAGGCAGCTCCGGGAAGTGCCGTTGGCAGGGCGCGTGTGCCTTGGGCTCGGGGTCGGCAGCAGCATCCCTGCGGTTCAGTTCCAAGGCTTCTAACTTCACCTGGACCGCAGACACGTCAGCGTCGGCATCCCCAAACGCTGGCTCCGGAGACTGCCCTTCGATTGTCCTCCCCACACGGCCTTCCGAGCTGCCACCTTCTCCTCCAGCTGCCGCTGCGCGGCTGGAGGGGAACTCCGCCACCCCCGGGCTCTTAGTCTTGCAGCCCTCATTCTGCTCTTCTATCAGCCCAACGGTGTCCCCGCAGCCCAGCTGACTCTTGGTCCTCGTCATGTTCTTCTTGTGGACTCGGATGTGAGTTCGCCACGGAGAATTGAGCTTTGTCTTGAGGTCCTCATAAGGGACAGGAGACGTTCTGCCTCCTGTGTGGCCGGGGATGTGGATGACCGCATTCTTGGCAGGTCTGTTTGACATCTTCACCTTCTTTCCTAAAAGAAGGTGGTTTATGACCGGAGAGTTGTTTACCTGAGATGGGAGAATGCTGGTCACTGGCCCTTTATCTGAAAGAAACGTTGAAAGGTTGTGTGAAATGGACCACAGAGAAACCATCCATCACAGAACAGGAATCACAGAGGTTGTCCCCACATCCCAACCCACATATCTGCCAGGTTTTGCAGAGTCATGTGACTGAAGGTAACAGAAACTGAATTCAACCCTAGAGCCTGGAGTACCTGTTCCCTCCTCTCCCAAAAGGAAGAGACGAGAGGCTGAGGATACAAAAAGAAGCAGACTCTGGCCCCTCATTACTAAAGTACAGACACCCTACTGTTTCTTACTGAGAGTTTTTTTCTCTGAGAAATAACCTCAGAGGTCCTGTACCTAGAAAACTTTCGAAGACTGTTTTAAAAATAAGTCAAACGCTACGACCATATGGATTATCAGCTGTGAGCTTCTGAGGGGTAGGAAAAGAACACACTGCATATTATAAAGGTGAGAGCAGGCAGAATGACAGAGGTGATAGAAGGTGGTGAAAATGTAGGGAGATCACTGCTACTTGATTCCTGATCCCACTCCTGTGTCCTCAATGGACTTTGAAAGCAAACTGAAACTGGAGAGCACCAAAGCCGTGCTCTCCTGGAGGGCACTGGTGATAGTATTCCTGTCGTCCTCCTCCCGTGGCTACGACCAAGACTCTATTTCAGATGGCACTCAAACACACATGGCCCCAGAGATGACAACAGCAGGCAGAAGCAGTAAGGAGAAGGCCCTACCATCTCTGTGTGAGCAACCTTCCTCCTGACATCCCTATCATCTGGCTGAGCTCACCTCTACGCTTCTCGACTGCTGTCATGTACCTTGGGTCACACTCCAGTCTTTATTGAAAATGTTGACTACAGTCTCCTCTCCATCCCATATCCTACTACCTCCCTCAGTTGTATGACTGTTTCTCTGACTGACCCATCCTCATACTTCCTCAGCCTCCCCAATTCCATCCGAAACTTCACCACCCAGATCTATCTTACCTGAAAAATATTTAAGTCTCTGATTCTTCTCTTTGGCTCTCCTGGCTCTCAGGTTCTCGAGATAATTATACATGGTACTGAACCAGAGACTTGGGTTCTCTCATCTTTCAAACTTCCGATAACCCCTTGTCTATGTGTGAGTCACTTGCACTCCTCCCCCGGCTAGATGCATGGCTGGTCACCAGGATGCTGCCTCACCAATAGCCACATTCTTGACACCCCTATCTCTTTATGCCTGGCAAAATCCCAAACCTGGATTTTTATCTTTTCCAAAAAGGGAGGGGAAAAAAAAATCACACAGACATGTGGACTGAAAGCCCTTCAGATTCATAACTTCCTATTTTGTTGGGTCCTCAAAGCCACTGAACAACCCTTTTCTTTCCCTCTTCCATTCCGTTCGATGACCTACCCAAATCTTCATTGCTTTCTCTACGCTCCTACCTGACTTCCCCAACTTACTCCTCCAAAAGCAAACAACTTTTCCTCCGATTTCTCCACAAAAAACAGAAGCTACCGGGTCCAAAAGGCCCCAACTTCTCGTCCTCCTTAACCTGGGAAGCTGGTACCTCAACCGCCATCCTCACCACCTTACTTCCCATCTCAGAAGCTGAAGTCAAGTGCACCCTCTCCACCTGCACTGCTAATCCTCTTATACCATCCCTTCTGAAAGCTACTCAAAGCGTGATCCCCACCCAGCAACCCTGGCACCACCCAGGAGCTTGTTGGAAATGCATCATCTCAGCCCCACCCCAAAGCTGCTGAAACAGACTCTTCATTTTAACAGATCCCCAAGTGATTTACATGCACACCGAAGTTTCAAAACCAATGCTCTTTGTCTTTGAGCAACAATCTCCCTAAAAGGAACCACACAAACCATGATCCCGATAAGGGCCAGCGAACTTTTCCCGACTGTAAATATTTTAGACTTTTGTAGTGCAAAAGCAGTCATAGGCAATATGTAAATAAGGGGGCATGCCTGTATTCCAATAAAATTTTAGTTACAAAAACAGGCAGCTAGCCGGATGTGGCCTGTGGAACACAGTTTACTGACCCCCTAGCTACAGCACAAGACACTGGGCCGATTTAATACCCACCGACAACTGTTCACCATCACACCCACAGATGTGTAGGGCGCAAGCGAAAAAGGGACTATGTAAAGAATCAGAACACAGGGGTCTAGCCCTGGCCTGACCACTGACCATCGCTATACAACCCTGCTAAGCTTTCCTGAGTCACCATTTCCTCATCTTTTAAAAGGACAGAAGCATATCCATCCTTACCTGCCTCATTTCTTTAAGGACAAAAATGAGGATATGTTTGAGCCAATGTTTTTAAAATTAAAGTGCTAGAGTTGTTTCTTTTGTGAATGCCCTCTTAATGATTCAAGTCAAAGTAAAAATATTCAGGAAGTTAACCCGCTCCTCCCCCGTAAGTGGAAGGTAAGTACAGTTTTTGTAAAAGATCAGTCACGTGCTCCCAAGTCAACTTCCTTTTAACACAGGACAGGCATCATTTTCATTAGGATTTCAGTTAGAACAAGACAAACCACTTCCCAAATCAGCGTGTTTTAAATCACAAAGCAGACTGTTCACTGGGATTTGTGGAATTTAAAAAGAAAACAAAAAAAGCAGCTGGACAGTCCTTGGAAAAGAGCATTTCCAACCTCAATCCACTTTTGCTCTTCTCGGCAGATCCCCAAGAAAGACCCCGCTATCCATTGGTGAGGCACAGGAATGGTTTTTTCCTTTTTCTCTGATGACAACTTCTGTTATATTACTACCTAAATGACCAGTGGATAGCTTAATTTACTAGTGCACAGATTAATAGATTCCATTTTCAAATGCCTAAAATTTAGGAAGCAAGAGCTCAAAAATGTCTCAAGTCCAAGGACTGCATGGCGTTTGCAACAGTTTCATCATCTGTAAACCCCTCCCCACAAGCACACGTAGTACAGACGTGTTTAATACCATCAAGTGCCTGGTTCTTGGTACCTAAAAGGCACCCATGGTCTTTTTCTTCGGTAGAGCCTAATAAAATAAGAAAGGGGATACTAAATAGGTCATTTCCTCATGCCAGCAGTGTTTGCGGATACTGAGCTACAGGGTTGCAATACCGAGGCGATCCCAGGAGTATGGTTCCTTCCTTCACAAGACACAGAGGGGAAATTGATTCAAACAAAGAATCACATTACCTGCCCGGATATACACCTGATGAACCTGCTGTTGCTGCTTCTTCTTAATCCGAGAATACTGCCGCTTCAGCGCGTTGATATCCGTGGTCATGCGCTCCATCATCATACTGTTGAAAGCTGCGTGGTACTCACTTCGACAAGAGTTGATCGCTCCTGGACTCAGCTCTGCAATGTTATTAGACCGCAGACTCTGCTCTTCATTTGGTTCTACACTCCAAAGGAGAGAGACACGGACATGGAGGAGAAAGATTACACTGTGCCCCAGAGTGGTATCTTAACTTCCAGGGAATTCTAACCACAAAAAAAAAAAAAAAAAAAAAAAAAAAAAAAAAGATGCATGCTCCAGTTTGTTGTACTGGTTTTCATTTGGTCCTGAAAATATTTCCGCATTTTCTGATTAGCCTAACTGTGGGTCTGAAATGAGCTGTGTGGGTTCACTGTTTGATTTTATTAGCACTTTGCTCATTCTGTAGACATAAGAACAACTGTTTCCACATAAATATCACTGCCTTTTTCTAAAATTCCCTTAGGAAAATATAACTCCAGGTGTCTAAAGTCAGTTGACAGATTTGCATATAACTGCATGAGGATTTATAAGGAATTGACTGTTCGTAGAGTTTAGACCATCATTAAAAGTGAGTTTTTCGTAAGTTAAAAATAGCAACACATTCCATAAAATTATCAAGACTTCGGGGCATCTGTGTGGCTCAGTCAGTTAAGCATCTGACTTCGACTGAGGTGATGATCTCATGGCTTGTGAATTTGAGTCCTGCATCGGGCTCTGTGCTGACAGCTTAGAGCCTGGAGCCTGCTTTGGATTCTGTGTCTCTCTCTCTGCCCCTCCCCTGATCACGCTCTGTCTCTGTCTCTCTCTCTCTCTCTCTCTCAAATATTTAAAAAAAACATATCAAAACTTTGAATCACTGCATCACTAGAAATGTTTTTATTCATTTAATACACATTCCTGCCTATGTGTGTTTTGTCTGATGTGGTTTCTGCTCCTGTGACACCTACAACTAGCAGATTTGTCCCTTAAATAAAATTGAGATTACATCTGAGAAGTAGAAATAAGCACTGTGTGAGGGCAGACACACTACATACACTTTTCTAGCACAGTGTGTAAAACGGCCTGGGAACCGCTTTTAAAAAAATAATTAGTGGAGGATTTCAACTATCGTAGCATCTGCTGAAACTGTTATTCAGGTAAAGCTTAAACATCAGACAAATTTACTTCCTTTTTTATGGAAAACACATTTTTAAGGAGAAGAAAATTAAGGGGTGCCTGGGTGGCTCAATCGGTTAAGTGTGCGACTTTGGCTCAGGTCATGATCTCACAGTTCATGAGTTGGAGCCCCGCACTGGGCTCTGTGCTGACAGCTCAGAGCCTGGAGCCTGCTTTGGGTTCTGTGTCTCCCTCTCTCTCTGCACCTTCCCTGCTTGCGTATGCTCTCTCTCTCTCTTAAAAATAAATAAACATTAAAAAAAAAAAGGAGAAGAAAATTAAAAGGGGTCCTGCTAATCTGAACTTAGTTAAAACTGACAAGAATTGTGGCACCTGGGTGGCTCAGTCGGTTGGGTGTCTGACTTCTGCTCAGGTCATGATCTCACAGTCAGGGAGTTCAAGGACTGCACTGGGCTCTATAATGACAGTTCAGAGCCTGGAGCCTGTTTCCAATTGTGTGTCTCCCTCTCTTTCTGCCTCTCCCTGCTCATGCTGTGTGTGTGTGTGTGTGTGTGTGTGTGTGTGTGTGTGTGTCTCAAAAATTTACAAAAAAAAAAAAAAAAAAACTTAAAAAAAAAAGTTCATTACGTCGATGGTGTCCAGACCACAAAAAGTCCATTCTCTACAAGAGAAAAACAAATGTAGTATAGCATCCAATTCAGAGCACCACTTTTTAAGAGGGACACTACAGGACATTAAAAGGTGAATATACAGAATATCAAAAGTTCTGGAAGTCATCCCTTCTGAAAAATTTTGATCTTGGACCATAGACAAGGATTTGGGGGACATGATGGATGTCCTCAAAGATTTCAAGAGATATCCAATAAAAGAGGGAGTAGACTTGCTGTCTTTTGTTCAAAAGAACTATTAAAAGAGCTGGTAGGTGGAGATTATCTTTTCTCAACTAGAAACCATGGGCTAAGCAGAGGGATCGAGCAGAATGTCCTATGAGATAATGAGTTTCTAATCACTCAAATTCAAGGAGAGGCTACCATAATGTTTTAGATTTAGAGGGTATTTCTATAGTGGAAAAGAAGCCATTCTGTATCAATTAAATTCAAACAGAATGTGGTAAACATCTATTATATGCCAGGTTCCAGGCTAAGGAACTGAGCATACGAAGTGGAATCAGATAAACTGGAGGCAAAACACATAAGAAAAAGATATAGGTATGATGTGTGTAACACATAACAGAGAGATCCTACTACATGATAGAGTAGCACAGAAGACACTTTTAACAAAGACCTTTAATAGTGGTAACCAGGTGAGGAAACAGTAGTCACTGATCAGACACAATAATAATACCTTTGCTATAGTGACCCAACACATTGAGATTATCTAAATAGAAAGCGACCTCTTTACCTTTAATTTGCTTTTGGTACTTCTGCAGTTCGGGTGCCAGGAGCCCGCTGAAAGGTCCAAGGCACCCCACTGCATTAGTGATAGCATCTTCATCGTCTGGGTCATTCTCTTCATCACTGTCTCTGACCTTACCATGTCGTCTTGGAAAACATAAAAGAAAAAGAAATATTCAAAGAAAATTGTGGTGTTTTTGAAAAATAAATGATACAGTCACATGGTTTAATTTTTATATATAACTATGAATATAACATACAGAAAAAGTCTCTCTCCCATCCCTGTCCAACTTCTGCCTTTGCCCTACTTAATTCCCAAAGGTGACCATTGCTACTAATTTCTATGTGTTCTTCAGTTTCTTTATTGCATAGATAAGCAAAGATAACTATAGTCTTATTTTTCTCTTCCTTTTGCATAATTATTAGCATACTGTATACATTCTTCTGCACCTTGCTTCTATGTACCTAAAACTTTCTCCACGTTCACACACAGAGCTTTCTCATCCTTTTTGTACAGCTGCACTGTATTGTATGCATGTAGCCCATGTAATGGAACCAGGCCACTGACAATACACACCTGAGTGGTTTCCAATCTTATACCGTTATAAGCAATGTTGCAATAAATAACCTTATACAGACTGTGCTTTGCAGGTGTACAAACACATCTGTGGGATAAGTCATAAAGGTAGAATTGCTGGGTCAAAGGATATGTGCACTAGTAATCTGGGCTGCCACAAATCTTGCAGCAATGCGCTACGCCTGCACTGTGCAAGAGTGTCCCCCTATAGCGTCACCAACAGAGTGCACATCCACCTTCTGAATTTTTGTCAATCTGACAGATAAAAACATAGTCTCAATCTAGTTCTAGGCTGCATTTCTCTTCATACAACTGATGCTGCCTTTTATACATCAACTACCAATCCCCATCCTTTCATCGTGTCTCAGTCGGGCAGCCATTTTCTGACTGATTTCTAGGAACTTTATACATGAGAGGCCGCAATTACAAATATTTTTGCACAAACTATTTTTGCGCCTGCTTATGAAGGTTTTGTTTTGTTCTGTTTTTAGTCATGCAGAAAATTATTTTTAAACTACTTAACTTTTTCCCTTGTGTTTCTGAGTCCATTATTAAGGCCTTTCCAATTCCAAAGAACTAAAGACATTCTTCCACACTTTCTTCTGCTAGTTTTATTATTTCATTTTTTTCACTACACTTTTCACTATTGAAATACACTTTTAAATACACTTTTCACTATTTAATACGCTTTTCACGATTTAAATACACTTTTCACTATTGATTTGATATGTTAAGTTTTCAAACACTAAATTCCTATACAGGGATATATATTTGTCAATTTCTTGTCTTCTCATTTTAAATTAGGCCATCTGCCTCTTCATGCACCTGTTCTATACGATTTTAATTATTAAAATTTTTAACACTTGACATTTTTAAATAAGTTGTGGGGTCTCTAAATATTCCTTCAGTTTATGTTCCAATCTTCTTTGGAAAGTACGGTTTTAAAAATCTCTGTCTTGAATTTAAATCAAAACCTTTGGGAAAGAAACATTCAGATTTTAAGTACCAAACTACTTTGAATAGATATACCTGGGGCTTAACAAATATGAAGTTACACCAACACATTAAGATATTAAGTCTTCCATCATGAAAACAACAAGGGGGGGGAAAAGACCTTACCCAGAAACTGAGGTGGGTTTAACTGTGGCTGGGAATGGTGTAATGTTGTAGGTGTATTTTTCCCTCAGCTCTGCCAACTGTGGGAAAGGGAATGGAGCCATAGAATAAACAGTCTGGAAAACACAAGCAAAAATGTCAAGTCTGAAACGATGGCCTTAAACAACTCTTCTCAATCCTGGAAAGATATTAAAGTTCTATGATTTGGGTGTAAAGAGGTAGATTCTGCTTCTCACACAGCAGGTGGAGAGATTCTACTTCATTATCCCCTTTAGAGAAAGACAAAAGAATACTGAGGAACACAATGCTCATTTCTCAAATCAATCCAGCCGTGACTGGGTATTCCAAGGGGTGAACATGGGTGGCAGACGGGGGCAGTCTGACTTCCTCTGGGCTCAACTGACAGGTGGGTTAATTCAGAAATTCACAGCTCTCTATTATTTCTTTAACAAAGAACCCATCGGTGATGCTCATATGCAGTGCTTGTTTTTCAAAGCTTTGCTTGATGACTTTTATAGACATTCAATGTCATCTGGACAACATTAAATCTAGTGGGTGATCGTGTGATCAGCCGCAAGCTTTCTCCAAAGATACCACCTTTTCAAATGTCTGTGAATGAGTTCGAGGTGAAAATTGTTAGCTGTTATTTAAAAACAAAAAAAGAAAAGAAAGAAAAAAGTGACAGGGTGTAAAGCATAGGCTGTTAAAAATCTATAAATAAAAATGGGAAAAGCACGTGTGCTTCCTCCAGAATTTCAAAATTATATGTCATTCTACCAGCAGGAGGAAAGTAATCACGTTTGCTCTCTTAATTTTATTAAAGCTTAATTGTTCCAAATGCTTTCCTTCAATCCTTCAAGTACTTATTCTCCAGAAAATGTATATTAATCACCCTAAGTTTCACTTCTCCCAGGAAACCCTTCACCTAAAACTACTATGTCAACTACACCTTAATAATTTAAAAAGAGAAACCCATACCATTGGGATTCAAGTTTAAAAGATGAAATTATTGGGGCGCCTGGGTGGCTCAGTCAGTAAGCATCCAACTTCAGCTCAGGTCATGATCTTGCAGTCCGTGGGTTTGAGCCCCATGTCAGGCTCTGTGCTGACAGCTCAGAGCCTGGAGCCTGCTTCAGATTCTGTGTCTCCCTCTCCCTCTGTCCCTCCCCTGCTTGTGCTCTATCTCAAAAATAAATAAACATTAAAAAAAAATTTTTTTAAGATGAAATTATTAATGATAGGAATTTCAAATTTCCTTATGAATGAAGATGTCTCATTGAAGACAATTAGTAGGGTGACCAGGTGAAGATTCTCTTGTGTTTTATTTTTGTCAGTTTTATAAAAAATCATTAAAATATTCCCTTGTCCAGCCTCATGAAGGAAGCTGGTAAGAACAGTATGGGAAGTACGTCCTGCCCCAGAGTAATTGGCCTGGGCTCCTAGCAAGCTCCTTCAAGAGCCACTCAGCTTCAGACATCTGACAAAAAAATCAAAAACAAAAACAAAAACAAAAACAAAAACCTGGCTGCACTGGTGCTTTCATTTTCTATTTTTTGGCCTATCTTCCTCTATCCTTTACTTTTAGTTAATCCTTCAAAGAAGAAATCAGTGCTCCTGGAAAAAAAAAAATGTGTTTATAGCACCTCTTCACATATATTCAACTCACTTAGTCGAAGGTCTCACGTCTGAAGGCGAGTTTATGCCATGAATATACACCACACATCACTATAGTCCTCGGGGTACCTGAGAAGCTCTGGTTTCCAACGTTGTAAATCAGAGATTTACAATGGATTCCAAGAAAGGAATTTTACTAATCACTTTAGAGCCAAATATGGTACACTAATTGAATCTTCGGGTTAGAATGGAATGTAAACATAATTTAGTTCAGCCACCTTCCCAAGCAGAAGTTCCCTCTAGAGACTCTCCAACAGATGGTCACAAAGGCAGCACTGAAACCCTTCCAATGGTGGGCACACACTATTTTGCAGGGCAGACGGTTTCAATTTTTGACAGCGCTAATTAAGCAAACATTATCCTTCTATCGGACAAGCATCCACATCCTTGTAATTTCCATGTCATCACTGATGGAAAAAAGTGAACGTTCCAAGGGCTGATCCTGCCTCACAGCACATGAGAGCTCCCCCCAGGTAACAATAATTACTGATATACACTTTGAGGTAGGTTGTCCCAAGCACCTACAAACCCTTCTAACAACAGCACCTGATTTTTCTCTCTATTGCCCTCAAGGAAGTCATGAGAGATTTTGTCCAAAGTCTCACTGAAATCCACACCCGCTATTTCACTGGCATTCTCCCAATGTCTTTTTCAGACACCACCAATTTTTTAAAAACAGCCCTTGCTACTTAAAAAAAAAAAAAAAAAAAAAAAGTGATATGATTTACAGAAGGAAAAAGCCCAGCAGATTTTGTGTGTGGCACTTAGAATGGAAAGAAATTGGGAAGACCACCAGGGAGAATCCTTCCCTGTCTTTCAGCTCAAAAATAAAGACCTTACGCACAGCCCACATTTTTCATCTGGAGCCATTTCAGGTTTGCTGACAGATTTATGGCCCACCATAATTGGATCCCAGCCACTGAATTAATTTTTTTTTTTAAAAGATTGAATAAAGAAAACGGAGTGCCTTGAAATGACATTCACCATTTCTCTCCATAACACTCCATGATGCCAAGGAAAACCAGTAAGTCAACTTACTATTCAAACTACCAAAGTACACTTAAATAGACATTTATATTTAGGTACCACTGAAAACAAAATTGTATTTTTCATTACTGACATGCTTCACAAAAAACACGAAAACATGAGTTGTACAAAATTAGGCTCAGTTCATCTCCATCCAGATGTTTTCCTCTGCGGAAGAAAGGCCGCTAAAATGGCATCCAATTGATCAAACCACAGCCGGTAGGTATTTTTCCCTCTAGGATTCTCTCACAGCAAGGTAAAGAGATGGTTGTCTTTTCTCCTAATACCTAAGACTGGAAATTTCTATAGGACAAAGATGGCATGTGTCAACATACCTCTCATTCGCTCTGGCAATGTTTAAGTGAAACAAAATGCTGCCTTATTTTTCTAAAGGGGATTTCAGCTTCGGGAAAGACATGTTTCGACTAACGTGGAAGCAGTGGGCTGGTGGTAGGGGAAAAGTAGGCCAGGAGAGGGGGACTTGGCTCCCAGTCTGGGTCTGCCACTGGACAATCTAAAAAACTGGCCATAAGCTCACTCTCTATCAAGTGACAGAATTAGGTTAGTTGATCTTTAAGCTTCTTTTAAACCAGTGCCTCCCTAAGTGTTGTTTAAAAACCAGCTACATCAGGTCAGAGAAAGACAGATATCATATGATTTCATTCATATGTGGAATTTAAGAAACTTAACAGATGATCATAGGGGAAGGGTAGGGAAAATAAGATCAAAACAGAGAGGGAGGCAAACCATAAGAGACTCTTAAATACAGAAAAACAAAAACAAAAACCTGAGGGTTGATGAGGGGGAAAGTGAGTGAGAGAATGAGTTAAATGGGTGACAGATATTAAGGAGGGCACTTGTTGGAATGAGCACTGGGTGTTGTACGTAAGTGATGAATCACTGGCTTCTACTCCTGAAGCCAAGACTACACAGTATGTTAACTAACTTAAGAATTAAAACAAAACAGGGGTGCCCGGGTGGCTCAGTTGGTTAAGCGTCCAACTTCAGCTCGGGTCATGATCTCACAGTTTGTGAGTTCGAGCCCCACGTCGGGCTCTGTGCTGACAGCTCGGAGCCTGGAGCCTGCTTTGGATTCTGTGTCTCCTCTTCTCTCTGCCCAGCTCATACTCTGTCTCTCCCTCTCTCAATAATAAAATAAATGTTGGGGCGCCTGGGTGGCTCAGTCGGTTCAGCGTCCAACTTCGGCTCAGGTCATGATCTAGCGGTCCGTGAATTCGAGCCCCGCTTCGGGCTCTGTGCTGACAGCTCAGAGCCTGGAGCCTGTTTCAGATTCTGTGTCTCCCTCTTTCTCTGACCCTCCTCTGTTCATGCTCTCTGTCTCAAAAATAAATAAACGTTAAAAAAAATTTTTTTTAAATAATAATAAAATAAATGTTAAAAAAAAAAAGAATTAAAACAAAACAAAACACCATATCAGAACCATGGTGCATCAGAACCACCGATGAACTAAATGTCCACATTCTAACACACTCTGGAGCAGTTTCTCATACATAGTCAAGTGTGAAAAACACTGCCTTGAGTTCTAATGTTCTAGGAGTCTGTGTATTCAGTGAGCAACCAGGTGTATTCTTTGGTTTTTGTTTTTTAAAGACAGAGGGAGAGAGTGTAAGCAGGGGAAGGGCAGAAGGAGAGGGAGAGAGAGAATCCTAAGCTGGCTCCATGTGTAGCACAGAGCCCAACTCGGGGCTTGATCCCACAACCACGAGATCATGACCTGAGCCGAAATCAAGAATCAGACACTTAACCGACTGACCCACCCAGGCGTCCCATAACCGGATAGGTTCTTAGTACTCTATGGGCACCTAGGTGGCTCGGTCGGTTGAGTGTCCGACTTCGGCTCAGGTCATGATCTCACAGTTCATGAGTTCGAGCCCCTCATTGGGCTTGCTGCTGTCAATGCAGAACCCGCTTCAGATCCTCTGTCCCTCTCTCTCTCTCCCCGTCTCTGCCCCTCCCCTGCTCGCACACACTCGCTCTCTTTCTCTCTCTCAAAAGTAAATAAAGCTAAAAAACCAACCACTCCTCTAGGTGTTATGGGGATACAGAGTAAAAGGAGGCCCTTATCATTAAGGAACTTACTACTTCATTAGAGAATAAGATTAACACATTTGAAAAAAACACCAAATAATATAAAATAATCTGTAATTGGCATTAAAATCAGTTGTTGAGAATCTTAAGTACTGAAAGAATATGGAGGAAGGCTCGTCGATAAGGGCTGAGATAAGAGAGGCTGTGGGGTGTTGGTGGGGGAGAAGAGACTGAGTAGGATCCTGGTGGGCAGACCATTTTTCACAGAAAGTGGCAGAGGGAACCACGAGCCCTCTCACAGGAACGGGCATGAACAGAGAGGGCCAGGTAGCAACAGACCTCCGCCCAGTGCAACAGGCTCCAGTCGGGGAACACCTTCGATAGGTAAGGAACAGGGCAGCAAGAATGCACCTCCAATGCAATCTGTCTCCAAACAAACCCTATTTCTGACCCGCATAAACTTTTATGCTCTTCCTCCTAAGCCAGAAACCTGTGGGTTGCCGTTGTCCCCATTTCTTTCTCCCTCACCCCATATCCACTTTCCGTGGCCAAGTCCCATCAATTTCGCCTTCTAAGTACTGTCTCTGTTCCATCCTTGTTTCTACCCTTCACTGCCTCTCACGGGCTCCTGCTATCAGACTTGACCCTTTCAAGTGCACCCTTCGCTGAGCTGCCCCTGTATCTGACAGAAGCCACAACTCAGACCATGTTCCTTCTCTCCTTAAAATGTTTCAGGTCTTCTTTTTCCCTTTCCAAAGGCTCCACAGAACCCCTAGAATTCCAGCAAGCACAATTTCACAACCTCTGACCTAAAAGGTCAAGTCCAATCCTTACCACAGGTTGTGGTCCTCCATATCCACACCAAATACCAAACTGCTCATAGTTTCCTTCACACACTGTAAAGTTTTCCACTGCCATGTCTTTGCTTGTGCCCCTTCCTCAACCATGACTTCCCTTTCTGCTCTGCACCACTGCCTCCAACACACACACACACACACACACACACACACACACACACACCTCACATGTGCATGCACCCACGCATATACACACACATACATAGAGCCTGACCAACTCCATCTTTAAAAGGTAAAACCACACAATCATTTCCTCAAGGAAGTCTTCTGACAGAGATGCTCAAAAATGTTTGGAGAAGTTAATATAAGACCTAGAAAACTAGGCTGAAGCATTTTATTTACTGCAGTTAGTAACAAGGAAGCACTGAAGGCATTATGAAGAACAATGAAATGACCAAAGTAGTGTGGGCAATCACTCTGGCAGCAAAATGCCAATGCTATTAGAGCAGAGGGAATCTGGAAGGAGGGCCACCATATAAGTGTTGTTTAATTCAGCAAACATTTATTGAAAAAGAGAAGGCAGGAAATTAATCTCAGACTCTCAACAGATGTTTGCTTAATGAAGTAATAAATTTATTGAGCAGCTGTAGTAAAAGGCAAAGTGCTAAGTGTTCATGAGCAAAGCACAGGCTCTGTCCTCAAGGAGCTTAAAAATATCACTGAGGGGGTGCCTGGGTGGCTCAGTCGGTTAAGCGTCCGACTTTGGCTCAGGTCATGATCTCGTGGTCCAGGAGTTCAAGCCCTGCATTGGGCTCTGTGCTGACAGCTGAGAGCCTGGAGCCTGCTTCGGATTCTGTGTCTCCCTCTCTCTCTGCACCTCCCCTCAAAAATAAATAAACTTAAAAAAAATTTTTTTAAATATCACTGAGGATATTACTGATTTAAGATAAATCACTGATTTAAGATACAGTCTTAAATCAAAGTAGAATGTGATGAATGTTCACAAGACAGGTACAAAGAAAATGCCACAGTGATTCAGAGAAATGGAAGATGATTTTAGTTGAGACTATCAGAGAATGCTTCACAAAGGAGAGGGCATCTGAACTGGAACTTTTCATGAGGAGGCAGGCCTTAATCATGTGAAGGTAGATGGGAAAGACTGAACAGAGGGGGCACAGATACAGAGGAGGCATATTCCCAGGGATTCCTGGGAGCGTGGAGCACAGCTTGACTTGACCAGAATAAGAAAAGGGTATGAAAGGGAGGAGCTAGGACAGTCGAGAGCACTGGATGATAAGTTGAGAAATCCATGCTTCATTTTGTAGGCAATGAGTAGCCAACAAAGTTTCATGAGCGAGGGGGAAGGGACAATATCCTAGAGTGCTGCCTTGGGCAGATGAATCAGGCAGTTCTGTGAGACGTAAAGGATCCCATATGTGGAAAATGCCAAGCACAGACCTTGTACACAGAGCCATGTTCAAAAAGAGGTACTTCCCTCAGAGAGAGAATGAGTGATGAGGCAATAGCCCTGAGATGTGTCAGAAGAGTCGGGATCATAGCACCAACATCAGCATCACACAGAACACAGTCTGTCTTCTTCCTCTGAGACAGACAGGAAAGAAGAAAGAAGAGATGAGAAGGCAAAGAAAAGTTGAAATAAAAAAATATGAAGGGGCGCCTGAATGGCTCAGTCGGTTGAGCGTCAGACTTCAGCTCAGGTCATGATCTCGCGGTTTGTGAGTTCAAGCCCCGTGTCGGGCTCTGTGCTGACAGCTCTGAGCCTGGAGCCTGCTTCAGATTCTGTCTCTCCCTCTCTCTCTGCCCCTCCCCGACTTGTGCTCTGTCTCTCTACATCAAAAATAAATAAATGAAAAAAATACATATATTTTAAAAAATATAGGAATGTTCGGGGCAGTTCTATCAGGTGGTCAACATTCTCCAAACATAAGGGATTCTGAGAAGGAGCTGGAAGTGCCAGGAAATGAGCAAAGGAATGGAAACTCCTCGCTTCTCAAGCCCGAAGTCAGGGCCTGAGTCTTCGTTTTCCAATCTGTTGACTTGGCCCAGCACCCCCCAAACATAACCCCATGCATGGAACCCAACATAAAGGTAAAAGTTGAAACTCAGAAAAAAGAAAGAGAAATCACAGAGAAAGAAGAAACTAAGGCCCTAGGGCAACCTTGGACAAGACCCAGAGTTGGTCGGTGGGCAAAAGGAACAACCAGGAAGAGAAGCAGTAGTCAGAAGCATCAGAGGAGAATAAGGATAAAATCATGTTACAGAACCTAATGCAAGAGAGAATGTTAACAAATCTGTTATCTTTTTTGTACTCACTATCGCTTTTAATGCCTTGGTGAATATGATACTGAGATATAATAACATGCCAGAAAATAACAAAACCCTTCAAGTCTTTTTATATTATGATTAATATAGAACAACATGAGTAGAATATATGGGTAAAACAAATTACCAAAACACTGATTAGAATAATCTCCTTTGGTGGAGAGGCACCTGGGTGGCTCAGTTGGTTAAGCGTCTGACTCTTGATTTTGGCTCAGGTCACGATCTCAGTCATGGGCTCGAGCTCCACTCGGGCTCCGTGCTGAGCATGGAGCCTTCTTGAGATTCTCTTTGTCCCTATGTCTCTGTCCCTCCCCCACTATTCTATATATAAAAAACCAAACATTTAAAAATTTTTTTAAAGAATAATTTCCTTTTCAACCCTCAATAATTTCTCCCTCAAAATAATATGTTGCCCCACAAGTCTCCCTTTATGAAGGTTAAGAATCAGATTCAGAAGAAGTACCTGGTAATTTGGGCGGGGGTGGGGTTTAGAGGTTGGATTGCACGTAATGATTTTTAAACAACGCAGCTTGAATGGAAGTATAACAAATATCCATTATTCATTTCTTCCTTCCTCTTGTGACACAGTGAGATTCTTATCAAATTATATATAGACTCTTGGTCAAATGAAAAACTAAATCTGATGGCTGGCCAAACATATTTCCCAAAATTGCTGCTGTGACACTGCCTATTCCCACAGCACCCAGCATTCCCAGAGCCAAAATGGGGCCATGCTGCCCACTCACCTGCATGAGTTCATGGCTTTCCAGAAGGTCATTCTCTAGCATCTCCTGGGTAAGGCGTCCCATGGTGCTGTAGAATTCGTCAGCTGTTTCACAGCATTCTATCTGCCTAGATAAAGAAAGAACAGAAAAAGGAATTATTTAGGACACCCGTGTTGTTTATCAGGCATATACTGCAGTTGCAACAGGATACGGTGCCTCTTGCCATTAAATTAATCAAGTTAGTAATCAACAAAAACCACACTCCTGGGAACTTGTCTATGGCTTTGTCGTAGCTTGCATGTCCTGGCTTGAAATTCTCTGCTATTCCCAAATAAACCCATCTTTGCTGAATGCAGAGAAAAGATAAAAAAAATACCAAAGGCAACGTAGATGTACTTATTATAGGGTGAGCTCTCATCTTTCTTACCTGCTCCCCAGCCTCACAGCCCCACCTGTGGCATCTTTATTATTTTTATTTGACACTGTCTACACAGCAGAATGCCTACCACCGATCAGATCTAAGGACCACAAAATTGGGTACTAAAGAACAATTATCCCCTGTAGGGAATCTGGGGCTTTTAATCTACAAATGAGATCACTGATAAAATTGAAACCAAGCCACAGCAGAAAGGAAAGTGAAAAATACGAGAACTTTCTCTGTATATTTCATCATCCACGGGATGTTTTCACGGGCAGAACTTTTTCACTTCTTCTCAGGACACTGCTGCTAGTTGGAGATTACATCCTGCTTCCTGCATGTGCTTCTATACATAAATAAGAATCTGTCGGGGCACCTGGGTGGCTCAGTCAGGTGAGGTCTGACTTCAACTCAGGTCATGATCTCACAGTTTGTGAGTTGGAGCCCTTCATCAGGCTCACTGCTATCAGCGCAGAGCCTGCTTTGGATCCCCTGTCTCCTCTCTCTCTGTCCCTTCCCAGCTTGTGCTCTCTCTCAAAAATAAATAAATATTAAAAAGAAAGAGAGAAAAAAAGAGTCTGTCGCTTGGCAACCTATAAGGCAGGTTATACTTTCAACCTTCTTCTAGAAGGGAAAAAAATTTAATAGTCTAAAGCAAAGAGCACTGTGTATTTGTTTTATTTATTACAATGTTTTTTGGATAGTAGGATAATTTTATTTGCCCACCGACATAAGACCTTCTCTTTGACATGCACTAATGTCGGGGAATTTCCACGGAGCCATCCAAAAAATATATAATGATGGAAAAACTTCAGGTTCTGGAGTGTTCTTCAATCCCACTGCCACTAAATGAAATAGACCACTGAAGTGCTATTACAAAGATACAGAGTGGCATGTGGGCATAACTGAAAAAGTGGTTATGTTTACCCTAGAGGGTGAGGAAGAGAAATAATGCTTCAGATGAGTTCTGAAAAATATCCTCCAGGTTGGCAAGAAAGAAAAAGCGCTCCAAAGACATGGATGCAGGAGACAGCAGGCCCTCTCCAGGCCCTGCAAGGAGCTCCATGCAACCAAAGTTGGCCAGAAGGCCTATGTGGCCAGAGGGAGAGAGCAAGGGCTCAGGGTACAGAGCTGCAGACAGCAGATGGCAAAGGCCTCAGATGCCGGCTGAGCCTCCTCAGGGCAAGAGTCACCGAAAGGTGCTGAACAGGGAGTGTGAGAGCAGATGTGCCCTTGGCAAGGTTGGCTGGAGGGCGCATGGCAAGTGTAGAGTATGGCGGGGAGACGAGGAAGGAAACACCACGCTAGGTCTGTCATGAGGCCAAAGCATAGGGTCAGAGAAGAAAGGCTACATTAAGAGAGATGCCAGCAAAGGTGAGCTGACAGTCCATGGCTTACATATTCCAAAAGCACCGCTGGTGTGAGAGGAAGAAATGCCAAGCTGGTGGAATAAAGTGAATGGAGAGGTCCCATGGAGATGTTGTTCGTGATTTTTCCAGTGCAAAGTTTGTGGGGAAGAATACAGGCCCTGGAGTCAGAAAGATCCAGGATTAAGTCCCAGCTCTGCTACTCATGAGCTGTGTGACCATGAAGTAGTTAATTAACCCTCCGGGGGTAGCTTTCTCAGTTGAAAAGGCAGGGAGAATAATCCTACCTACTTCACAGGATTATGCAAAGAACTGAATGAGAAAATGTGTTTAAGCCGCCTGACAGAATGATGGCACTGTAGGCACTTGGTGATGTATACTGGTTGCCCTTCCTTTTGCTGAACAAGTTGCAGGTTCAAAAAACGTAGAAGTGGAGTGAGCAAAGACTCTGAAACATTTAAAGTCCTACCAGTCTGATTCATATATCCCCTGAATTTCATAAATGATAGCTATTTATTATCCGTAGATTCACATAATTAAAAGTGCAGATTCTAGGGGTTCTTGGCTAGTTCAGTCAGTGGATCGTGCGACTCTTGATCTTGGGGTTGTGGGTTCAGGCCCTGCATTAGGTATAGAGACTACTTATAAATAAAGTCTTTAAAATAAAAAAAAGTACAGATTCTAAAGTCAGGATACCTGGGCTCAAAATCAGGCTGTCCACTTACTGAGTGTCTTTGGGCAATTTACTTATCTGGGGCTCAGCTCCCACATCTGTAAAATGGGGATGATAACAGTCCTTGCCTTATGAAATGCAAGGACTAAACGAGTTAGTTTCACATCCAGCATGCTTAGAACAATGCTTATCCATTGCAAGCACTCCGTGAATATTGGATATTAAGTGTATCTATTATTATTTCAACAGTGTGACATCCCTGGGAGGACCATAGGGATAAATTCTGATCCTGCAGATAATGGATAGATGGGAGTAAAAACAGAATCGTTTCTTTTCTTCCTGCCCCATAATTAAGAACTAATACAAAGGTTACTAGAACTCAGCACACAGTTAAGTGCTACACTATTTTAATCCTATAAACTAGTTACCCAGAAATTGGACTATCAGACCCACAGAAACCATCAAAGTGCAAAGAGTTTCAGGCATACAGTAGGTTGGAAACACATGACTACAGAAAAATATAGATACTGGGGGGGGGGGGGAATGAAAAGATAAGTAAACAGCACACCAAATCCCCAGAAGACTCATCTATTTGCCTAGCTGAAAAGCAGTGCGTGATAAAACAAAGGCAAATGAGATAGCTATGTGATGTTTAAAAATACTTATACACAATAATGATCTTTCTACATCCATGAATTGATAGTTGGTGGATGTTTCTTGCAAAAAGTATGAAATGCTACAAGTCTCCCAGGAAACAACTTATCATAAATAAAAAGTCTAGTTGAAAGGTTTTTGAACAAAACACTGGCAGTGATCTATTAGTTTTCTGACATGTTGTCTATGAGTACCCACTCAAGTCATTTATAGCTCTAAGAAAGAAACATTAACAACTTCTCTGAATCTTAACTATAACAATTGTCCTATAACCATAACTGTTGTCCTCTCCATTACCCAGAAGGTAAAATTTTAATGTAATAGTCATAATATATTAGAGATGGGTGAAAATACCCTCCTTTTTATATTCCTGCTACTGGTAAAAAATGTAAGTAACATCTATGTGGCAATATGTTTAATAGTAATAGGTTTCATCATAGAATTAATTTAATTCTTGATAGAAGGAAAGAAGTTCCATGTGTTCTACCTTTTTTTAAATAGGCTCCCCTCACCAAACTCCACACCCGAAAAACAAATAACCCAGTGAAGAAATGGGCAGAAAACATGAATAGACACTTCTCTAAAGAAGACATCCGGATGGCCAACAGGCACATGAAAAGATGTTCAGCGTCGCTCCTTATCAGGGAAATACAAATCAAAACCACACTCAGGTATCACCTCACGCCAGTCAGAGTGGCCAAAATGAACAAATCAGGAGACTATAGATGCTGGAGAGGATGTGGAGAAACGGGAACCCTCTTGCACTGTTGGTGGGAATGCAAATTGGTGCAGCCGCTCTGGAAAGCAGTGTGGAGGTTCCTCAGAAAATTAAAAATAGACCTACCCTATGACCCAGCAATAGCACTGCTAGGAATTTATCCAAGGGATACAGGAGTACTGATGCATAGGGGCACTTGTACCCCAATGTTCATAGCAGCACTCTCAACAATAGCCAAATTATGGAAAGAGCCTAAATGTCCATCAATTGATGAATGGATAAAGAAATTGTGGTTTATATACACAATGGAATACTACGTGGCAATGAGAAAAAATGAAATATGGCCTTTTGTAGCAACATGGATGGAACTGGAGAGTGTGATGCTAAGTGAAATAAGGCATACAGAGAAAGACAGATACCATATGGTTTCACTCTTATGTGGATCCTGAGAAACTTAACAGGAACCCATGGGGGAGGGGGAGGAAAAAAAAATAATAATAAAAAAAAAAAAAAAAAAGAGGTTAGAGTGGGAGAGAGCCAAAGCATAAGAGACTGTTAAAAACTGAGAACAAACTGAGGGTTGATGGGGGGTGGGAGGGAGGAGAGGGTGGGTGATGGGTATTGAGGAGGGCACCTTTTGGGATGAGCACTGGGTGTTGTATGGAAACCAATTTGACAATAAATTTCATATAATAAAAATAAAAAATAAATAAATAAATAAATAAATAGGCTCCCTACTCAAAGTGGGTCTAGAACTCACGACCCTGAAATTAAGAGTCACATCCTTTACCGACTGAGGCAGCCGGGCGCCCCCTGTGTGTTCTACTATTGACTATGTACTAAGCACCACAGAGATACCTTATACATATTATCTCATTTAATTCTATCGTGATCCTGAAAGGCAGAACTAAACAAATAATAAAAATTCAAAAAATAATCCAAATCATGAATGTTAACTAACAAGCCTACCTACTCCTCTCCAGATCTTCCTCTTCTAAGTTCCTCTCCCTCCCCCTCTTCCCAATTAGAGTCCAGGGAGAAGCTGCCAAAAGTAAGCCAGCCAGGATACTAGCAGTGAAGAGGAGGAAGAGATCTGCAGACCTGAAAAAGCTTACCCCCTTCCCCAACATAGATTCTATTTGCTGCACCCCCCCACCCAACAATCAAGAAATCAGCCAAGTAAGATTTCAGAAGGCTAAAGCAATTCAACAAAGTTCCCAAATTTCTCTCTTGCTCACACCTAAATACAGATGCTTTCCACATTAGAGCACAGAACTTCTTAAGGCCCTCCACACCAGAGAACAGAAGGGGGAAATCACTTACTCTCCCAATTTTGCCCAGATGGCCAGCGATACCCTCAGGATGATTTCCGAACCTTCAAAGAAGACTGAATCCCAAATCTTTAAGACTGTATGGTTAGGGAGGCACGTAGCAAAAAGAGTCAGAAACCACTGCATCGTGAAGACATTCGTCAGTGGGGGCTCATATCCACCTGAAATGAATCAAATACTCTATGTTTCTTCAGAATTGATGTTTTGCAAGATATAAAAATACCCTCATTCAATCTTCCATGCCCACTAAACATGTTACATTTCCTGACTGATTTCTTCATATCTCTAATTCTGGTTCTTTCCTCCTTTTTTCCTTTTTTTTTTTTTTTTTTTTTTTTTTTTTGGAAGAACATAAGTGTGTCTGGTAAAAATCTCAATAATATAACCTTCACAAATTCTTTATATTTCAGAAATCTTAACCTAAAACTTTATTTGGCTCTACCTATTTATTTTGTGGTGCTAAAAATTAGGGAGAACGTTTTCCTCACCAAAAACAGGATTAAAAGAAAGGATTTTTCGCCTCTCAAAACCTGAATTCAATTTTCAAAATCTCATAAAGCCCACTTTTATTCAAATGCTACTGATAAAAACAAGGCTCCTTATGAAATTACTTGTATACTTCTTAAATTATGCACAGCTCTCAGACCACAGTGGAATTAAACTAGAAATAAATAACAGAAAGAAAGCTGGAAAATTCCAAAGTATCTGTAGATTAAACAACATGAAATTTTAAAATATTTTGAACTAAACTATACACACAGCTCACAATGAAGTTTGTGAATTCACCAAAAACACAGAGCTCCCTCCTACTTCCTGGAATGGCATTAAGTGTGTATTTTATGAAATAAAAAATGTAGATGTTTAAACTGATCCTCCCTCCAAGTTAATCAGACTGTGCATTTACCCAAGGATAAGCAAAAAAAAAAGCTCTATTCTCATTTCCTCTCTTCTTAAAGAACAAAGGAGCATCTTTTTTCAGAGACTTAGAATCTAAGGGCAGCACTTATAAGCAAGTGCAGGACTTATGGAGGAAAACATAGGGCCGAGGAAAGCATGTCTGACATGGGACAGGCAAGGTGGTCTATCTGGAAGCACTATGAAATCCACACAGGTGCACAATTACACTGCACGGCCAAATTAAATGAGATTACTCAAATGGTTTAGAAGGAAATGCTGAGAGACTCCCAGGTGTCACTAAAATTTCCAGTGTACTGTAATCACAGATTAGGTCTTCAGATCGTTTCAAATTTTCCCAGATTTGAATGTGTGGGTGGGGGATTGGCAACAGTATACAGGAAACACAGCAAAGCTCTCACTGTTTTCCTGGTATCCTGAGCATAGCCAGGGAAGCGCAGGCAGTGGGTACATTCACAGCCGTTAGCTGGGGTGCTTCGGAAAGCTGGGGGATGCCCGCCAGACAGCAGTGACTCGGAGCTGCTTACAGAACCGAGTTTCCATCCCGGTCTCAACCTAGTGCCTTCCTTCAGGGTGCAGATTCTAGCTGGCCGTCCTGGAGAGCCCTTCTCCAGAATGAGCTGACCCACTCATCTCTGGTAAGTCTAAATACCCTTACCATGAATAGATAAAAGGAGCAATTAAATGTTTCAATCCAAAAGACTATTGACGTATCTCCTAAAACTTAATGAAAACACATATTCCTCTCTCCATAGCCTCAGTGGTTCAGGCAAAACCGTAGTCTGTGTGAAATTGTACCTGTCGCTCGGTTTTAAAGAACTCCTATAAGATGGGTGCCAGCTTAGAGCAGCGTAACTAGATGGTAAGATATGGACACCATTCTTCACCTAGAGTGCAATACATCATTTCAGTTGTTGATCTCATACTGGGAAAGTATTAGGTTCTTGACTGACTTCCTAACCATGACCAGTTAGAGGTTCAACATGTGGCCCTATCATTTTTTCAGTTCTATTCATGTTCTCTAGCAATCTATTTCACTGCACCGTACTCTAACAGAAATACCTGGAAACAAGTATTTCCATTCAAGGTTTAGGCTCAGATGTACAGTGGAATCAAAGTAAAATATTTTCAGATATAAGAGCACTGAATCATCACTACCTCCACTTTCCTTGTTTGCAGTTCTCTGAAGGGTATCCAGGTGCTGAGATAATTCAGGGAGCTTCAGTCTCAAGAGATCTCTGAAGACAGCCATATCCACAGACAATGCCCGGAGATTATTGACAAAATAGCTTTCAGGAAGTACTTTATCAATAAGGTAAATCATAATCTGAAGAAAAATACAAAGAATAAGATTACTTCTTAAAACCTGGGATCCCTAACATGTCCTAAATAGAAGGCACATATTCAAAAATGCGGTTAGCCAAAGCACACCATTCTTTAAATGTGTCAGTCTAAAGTTTCTAGATGGGCCACTAGACCTAAGTTCACCCCCAAAGTAGCTGTGCTTATACAACCTTCCGCCCCATTCAGAAGTGATGGACCACATACTTCATCAGCAGCCAGCAGGAATCTCAATGCTGGCTCCCTGATGTCAGCACAGTTTTACAACCTTAATATGAAAACCAAGAGTTGGACCATCATAAAACACCGCAACTAAAGCAAGTCTCAGGATTCACTTAGCATCAGCTCAGAAACTGATAGTGGCTTTCCTGTCCCAGGAGACTGCAACAAGTTTTCGTGTGAATACACGGTATTTCTAAAATCTGGATTTCTCGGGGCGCCTGGGTGGCGCAGTCGGTTAAGCGTCCGACTTCAGCCAGGTCACGATCTCGCGGTCCGTGAGTTCGAGCCCCGCGTCGGGCTCTGGGCTGATGGCTCAGAGCCTGGAGCCTGTTTCCGATTCTGTGTCTCCCTCTCTCTCTGCCCCTCCCCCGTTCATGCTCTGTCTCTCTCTGTCCCAAAAATAAATAAACGTTGAAAAAAAAAAAATTAAAATCTGGATTTCTCTCATAAGATTGTCTCACAAGTTCTTCAAATTACTCTTTTCATTCTGACTTTTCTACTTGCATTACCTTCTCTAAAGATATCAAGAACCACTAGATTGACCGAGCGGAACACACAAGAGTTCTATACGTCAATCTCCGGTTCTTTCCCCATCAGCTTGTACACTCTGCTAGGTCTTCCCCCACCCCAGAAAAACACTGAGTCCCCAGAGCCCAGGAAAAACAAGATTAAGAATAGAATCATAGCTAACCCTATATGTTGGTAGAGAAGTAGCTGTCTCACATTTTGATTTTTCTGTCTAACACAAAACTCTATTTTCCAAGAAAATTATCTCCCAGACCTGACAAGGGCCCATTTGTCCCTCATCCTTGGCTTGTAATTTCTACTTTTTCGGGTCATAGTTTTGACTAATAAGGCTGGGCCATACTCTTGAGAAGGTCCCTCGGAGACCTTTATTCCAAGAGTGGACAGGTAGAGCTTAGCAATAAAAGGAGTACAGCATATTCAATCTGTGGAGGAAGGAAGTCCTAGAGAGACTAGGGCCAGTTGAGGGGGAATGCAGAGGTCCGAGAGAACGGAGTATCCTGGTGGGGACCTTGCACTCTACTTCTAAGGAGAAGAGGGACTTATAGGATCACAAAGGTAAAATTTAAAAGTAAGAGTCTCTCTATTACTGCACTTTCTATCTAAGGATATAATAGAGAGAGAGACACTTAAGCTTTAAAAAGAAATCATGGGAGTGTCCGGGTGGCTCAGTCGGTTGAGCCTTCGACTTTTGGTTTCGGCTCAGGTCATGATCTTGCGGTTGGTGAGTTCAAACCCTGCACAGAGCCCTGCACTGGCCATGCAGAGCCTGCTTAGGATTCTCTGTCTCCCCCTCTCTGCCCCTCCCCTCCTTGCTCTCTCTCTCAAAATAAATAAACTTAAAAAAAGAAGATAGCAGTTAGCAACTAAAAAATAAAAAAGAAACTATGATCTCTCAAAATTACACAAAACAAGAAAAACAAATTTCCAATTATCATAGTAATTCTTATGACACAATGAAATTATCTGTCCAAAGGCATCTCTAAGTCTGACACAGGACATAAGAGACAGCTGTGTGTTTTGTTAAGTATGTCACTCCACCCATCACTATATTTCAAAGACCACACATTGGGGGAAAAAGGGATAAATAATGGCAATAGAGCAAAACAGTTTCTTCAACAAATGGTGTTGGAATAAGTGGACATCTACATGCCAAAAAATGAATCTAGACACAAAAATTACACCTTTCACAAAAAAAATGACTCAAAATAGATCACAGACCTAAACATAAAATGCAAAACTATAAAACTCCTAGAAGACAGCATAGCCTAGATGATCTTGGGTATGGTGATGACTTTTTAGATACAACAGCAAAGGATACAATCCATGAAAAAAGTCACTGGGAAGCTAGATTTCTTTAAATAAAAACTTCTGTTTTGTGAAAGACAATGTCAAGAGGATAAGAAAACAAGCCACAGACTGGGAGCAAATATTTGCAGAAGGCACATATGATAAAAGACTATTACCCAAAATACACAAAGAACTCTGAAAGCTCAAAATAAAATAATCAGTAGGATCAAATGAACCAAAGACTTTAACAGATACCTCACCAAAGATGTGTTTGGATGGCAAATAAGCATATGAAAAGATGCTTCACACCATACGTCATCAGGGAAATTCAAATTAAAATGAGATACCACTGCACACCTATTAGAATGGCAAAAATCTGGAATGCTGACACCACCAACTGCTGACCAGGATGTGGAGCAACAGGAACTCTCATTCGTCGCTGGCGGGAATGCAAAATTGGATAGTCACTTGGGAAGACAGTTTGGAAGTTTCTTACAAAATCGAATATACTCTTACCATATGATCCAGCAATCACACTCCTTGGTAGTTACCCAAAGGAAGTGAAAACTCACATCTACACAAAAACCTGCACATGGATGTTTATTGAAGCTTTATTCATATCTGCCAAAACTTGGAAGCAACAGAGATGTCCTTCAGTAGGTGAATGGAAAAACAAACTACATACAGCCAGACAATGGAATATTATTGAGCACTAAAAATAAATGAGCCATCAAGCCATGAAAAGACATGAGGAACTTTAAATGCATATTACTAAGTGAAAGAAGCCAATCTGAAAAGGCTCCATACTCTGATTCCAGCTATATGACTTTCTGGAAAGGGTAAGACTGTGGAGACAGTTAAAAGATTACTGGTTGCCAGGGGTGAGGGCAGGGGGAATGAATAGGCAGAGCACAGAGCATTGTTGGGGCAGTGAACACCCTCTCTACAAACACTTTAATGACAAATACACGTCGTTAAACATTTGTCCAAACCCACAGAATGTACAACACCAAGAGTGAGTCCTAATGGAAACTACAGACTTTAGGTGATTATGACCCATTGATATAGGTTCATGGATTGTAACAAATGTACCTTTGAAAAGTGATGGTGATAATGGGGGAGGCTACACATGTGTTGGGGCAGGGGGCATATGGAACATCTGTGTCTTCCACTCAGTTTTGCTGTGAACCTGAAACTACTCTAAAAAAATTATGTATTTTTTAAAAAATAACTAATGAAGGAACGTCAAAATTTTAACAAGTAGTTAAAAATAGTTACTAAGAAAAAACAGTAAGTGCTGAAAAGCAAGGAAATGGTTCACCTCCTTCTGAAATAAACTATATATCTGCCTAATAATTAAAACTTGCAAAAAAAAAATTTGCAGAGGCCAAAATAGCTGCTAAAAAACACGGATACCCATATCTTCCTTTGCATCTGAAATGATTCTTCATGAATCTAATCTTCCTCTGCATATTCAATGTCTAACCACAAGATTCCTAAATGATGATGATGTCATTTCATTTCACAGAGTTCATTTTCTTAGAGGCAGAAATATAAATATGCAGCTCCTCAGCTTTATCTAATCCATCTTTTTTATGTGCATTTAGTTTCCCAAGTATCACTGAGCCTTTCCATGATTTGATTGGCATGTATATCCCCTCCCCCAAACTACTCCACCTCACCTGCTAACCTGAATTGCTTATTCTAACTTTTCAACAGAACAGTTCTCATTTTATAGGCATAGAAATTACATCTGAAAAGAAAAAATTGACTAAAGCTGATAGACTGAGTAAACAAAACTGCTTCTTGATAAAAAACGTTTTAAATGTTTAAATTCATACATTTATTTGTCTCCGGCTCCTCCCTCCCCCACTTATTTGATGAACATGTAGCTTCAGAGCTGTTTCCTTAAATACGCGAATGGAAAAAGTGAAAGGGTGAATACGGATTTAGACTATGTCAGGCTGGCTTTATAATTAATTCCACCATGATACATACAAAACGAGAAGGAATATTTGTTTGTTTGTCCGTATGACATTAGTCAGTGATTGGAAATATCATTAAGATTATTTACCACAATCAAACACAAGGCTGGGGTTGGGGGAGGCTCTTGAATACAAAGACTAAGTATCTATTCCACCCATCACAAAGCATTGCAATCAATAGCAGATTGAGAGTTCAAACATGAATTAGCAACCCCATATTGCCCCAAGCTAATAAGGGAGTAGTCATCCTGCACATGTGAAATGCTTCATTTCTCATAAAGATTATTTCTGGTGATTCACTGACTCACATTCCAACACATAAGCTTAAATTGCTTGTGACCCATCTCAAAGTGTTTCCAGAATTTTTTTTTTTTAACAAATAAAGGTTCCAGGTATCAAAGATTAAAAGATAATAAAATATAATTCACCTCCACAACCTTTCTCCATGCAAATACCTTCCATAATACACACTCACTCTCAGCCTACCTCCTCCATACCTCACCCCATATGTGAAAGAGTAAAGCAATCCAGTAACAAGACCCAACCTGAATTAAGCATAACTTGTGGGAAAGTAGGAAGTTTCTAACATGACCCTTCGTGTCCCACCTCTTGGTAGTCACACCCTTGTGTAAGACCTTCCCCTTGAGTAAGAGCTAGCCCTAGTGACTGGCTTCTAATGAATAGGATGTAACAAAAATGAAAATGTAACTGATAATAGGCTACAAATCTGCAAATGAATCTCTCCTACCTTGTCCATTCTCTTTTACTCTCTTATTCTGAGGGATGCTGGCCGCCTTGTTGTGAAATGGAGACATGGCAAAGAACTAAAAAAGGCCTCCAGCCAACAGCCAGCCAGACTTAGGCCCTCAGTCCAACAACCTGTGAGAAATTAAATCTTGCCAACAACCACATGAACAAATTTGGAAGTGAATGCTGTCCCCAAGTGAGCTTTCAGATGAGACTGCAGACCCAGCCAACAGTTTTGATGTCACAACAATATGACTTTGAGCCAGCGCGGCTGCACTCAGATTCCTGACTCCAAGAAACTATGAGGTAAATCATGTTTGCTATTTTAAGTAGCTAATTTGTTATGCAGCAATGGATAATTAATACAATTAGTATTCAACTTGTTTTAAAAATATGATGTTTCAGGGGCACCTGGGTGGCTCAGTCAGTTGAGCATCTGACCTTAGCTCAGGTCATGATCTCACAGTTTGTGAGTTCCAGTCCTGCGTCAGGCTCTGTGCTGACGGCTCAGCGCCTGGAGCCTGCTTTGGATTCTGTGTCTTCATCTCTCTCTGCCCCTCCCCCACTCATGTTCTGTCTCTCTCTCTGTCTCTGTCTCTGTCTCTCTCTCTCTCTCAAAAATAAACATTAAAAAAAATTTTTAAAGATATGCTGTTTCATAAACAAGACTAAAAACATAATGATTCTACTCACATTTGGCAGTTACATGAGTCCATCACTTGACCTGGCTTTAACGTCGGGGAAATGTTATTATGGGTAATTACAAATGCACAGCAAACCCCTTGGAAGGCGGTGGGTCGTCAAGGAAGAGATATTACAGTTCCAACGTTTGACTCTCAGACAGTTTCAGTTGCCCTCTTCAGAGCCTGATACTCACTTTCAGTGCATCCCCTTCATTGCCTTCCACCACTTCCAGAATTAGAGCAGCCAGGATGTTAAAGCCTTGGCAGTAACCAACATTCTTGTTCCATCGAGCATAGGCCAAAAGGACCCGTTTTAACACAACCCTGTCCTGCTCAGCCTCCTGGCCACAGTAAGAACTGCAGCCTGTGCGGTGAAGATCCTAAAGAAGAGAAACAATTATCTTTTCTAATGGCTCCTTATTTTCTCTACAAAAAAAAAAAAAAAAGCCTTTAGTTGTATCTCTGCTTCAGCACTAAATAGAATATGTATTTTAGTTTTTTATTATTTTTATTTTATTTTATTTTTGATTATTTTTCCAAGTTTATTTAGTCTGAGAGGGTAGAGAGGGACAAAGAGAGAGGGAGAGGAAGAATCCCAAGCAGGCTCCGAGCTGTCAGCACAGAACCCATCATGGGGCTTAAACTCACGAAATTTGAGATCATGACCTGAGCCAAAACCAAGAGTTGGACACTTAACCAACTAAGTCACCCAGGTGCCCCAACATGGATTTTAGTTTTTAAAACTATATATGTACCCTAGACACAAGCCAAAAACAATTTTTTAAATTTTCTTTCTCCTAACATTTTCTAACATTCAAAGATACATTTTTTTCCAGTTTTATTCGGATATAGTTGACTAAGGACATTTTCAAGGGGAATTTCAGTCAAATTTTCTAAATTTCTTTCTAATTTTCTATTAAAGTTAAGTTGTTTCCAGAAGTGATACAAATGTGATTCAGAATTAACAAAAATTGCATTATAATTCTATATAAACTGACAGTTTCTTTTAATACCAGGTCTCAGATAAAACAACGGTCACGTCAATACACATATGATAGATGCTAACATTATTCCTTTCTCGAAAGCACAATGTAATATTTACCTATTAAAACTCTAATATTAAGGAGAAAAATCAAAATAGCAAAAAATGCAATCTATATTGCAGAGAGACAGAAAAATTATTCTGTCCAAGACACAGAAATCTTTCTATCTAAATTGGTTTATAAATTTGTATAAAAAGGACAGAAACATTTGTTGTACTTTAATATTTAATGAGAGCAATATATATCATTTAATAACTAAGCAGAGACTATGATTTTCATGAGCTAATGTCATTTTACTGACAGAGCATTTACTTCAATGAGAAAAATGAAACATTCTCTTAATAACATGATTGTTATAAAATGTACATTGCCTTAATTCACAATTTAAACAGAAAGAAAATATTTCAAATATGGAATACTTTGAGGCACCTGGGTGGCTCAGTCAGTTAAGCATCTGACTTCGGCTCAGTCATGATCTCACAGTTCAGGGGTTCAAGCCCCGCATCGGGCTCTCTGCTGTCAGCGCTGAGCCTGCTTCTGACACTCTGTCCCCCTCTCTTTATGCCCCTCCGCCACCTGCTTGTTCACACTCACTCAAAAATAAATGAAAACATTTTTTAAAAATATATGGAATACTTCATTTCTGAGAAACATTCTGAAATTCCAAATAAAGAGCTGAAATATGGATAGTGCAGACACTTTTAAAACATACAAAATAAAATTTTATAATTGTTTTCAACATTTGTCTGAAACAGAACAAGTTAGGTCACATAGAAACTTCTTTTAGTTAGTACTTCCTCATGAGAAAAGTATCTTCAAATCTGCCAAAACCTTAGCCATCTTCCGGTGGCCAAAATTTATGAGACAACTTCCCTTTTAAAACCCTAGCTTAGGGGTACGTGGGTGGCTCAGTCGGTTAAGCCTCTGACCCATGCTTTCAGCTCAGGTCATGATGTCATGGTTCATGAGTTTGAGCCCCACGCTGACAGCACAGAGCCTGCTTGGGATTCTCTCCCTCTCTCTCTATCCCTCCACCACTCACACACGCACTCACGTGCATGCTCTCTTGCTCTCTCTCTCTCTCTCTCTCTCACTCACTCAAAATAAATAAATAAGCATTAAAAATAACCCAACTTAGCATTACACTGTAATGAACTCATAAAATCAAAAGCCATGTGCTGGAGGTTTATGTAAGAAAACAGTAGTGGGATCAAATTGAATCAGCATCCTTGGCTTTTGGCAACAGGCCCTAATCAACTGTAATAATCCCAGTAGGCAAACCACAGCTGCCTCCACAGCTGGCATGAACCCTTGACCATCTGGTTCAAAGTAGACCCATCAGTCAATCTATCTTCATAAATTAACAGTTAAGGAATTATCAAAGGCCCTAATAAGAGCCCAATTATTTTAATAGGAAATATACTTAACTTTAAATTTCTCAATCTGTGACTTTTATGTAAAAATCCAGTTAACAGCACTGACCCATGCTAAAGAAAGTAAAAGAAATTTCAATCTCCTATCAAGTAAGTAAGATAAGCAAATAGAATATGAACAGAAACATTTTCTTCTTACTGCCAACATACAAATTTATGAAGACAAGATACTGTCAAAGTTCCCATTAAAAGACTGTTAACTAATGAAATAAGAAAGCAGAAAATATATAGACATTCAGACCATAAGGTTTGATCCTCTATCCAGTAAACACCTGGCTCTTAGAATCTTCCTTTTAAGTCAGGACAGTAGGCCAAACTCAGGGGACTTACCTTGACTATCTGAATTCCCATGGAGTCATCATCAGGATTACTCCTTTCATTGAAAGTGAAGCGCATGGTTTTGTCCCAATCGATAGCTATACTGTGCAAATAATGATCTGCCAAGGTCAACCAAACCTAAAACATTAAGAGATAAAAAAGAACGCTACACTAAAATATATAATTTCATCCTTCTTTATTAAAAAATAGTTATCACAGGGGTGCCTGGGTGGCTCAGCTGGTTAAGCAACCAACTCCTGGTTTCAGCTCAGGTCATGATCTCACAGTTCATGAGATCAGGCTCTGTGCTGACAGTGGGGAGCCTGTTTGGGGTTCTCTCTCCCTCTCTCTCTGCCCCTCCCCTGTTCACATGCACTCGTACATATGCACACTCTCTCTCAAAATAAACTTTAAAAAAATAGTTATTGTATCTAACAAGAAAATGGGAACTGATCCTAGACCATATATAGCCCACTTGTAGAAATCAACTTTTCATTGAAATGTTTGCTGTGCTGAATTGAACCAATTAGAGCCTTTTATTTATTGTTTTCTTTATTATTTGTTGAGCTTCTGCTACGCAGCAAGCAATGATCCAATCATTACGGATACTGTTAAGAGAACAAAAAAAAATTCCATTTTTATTTCAGTTCACTGGATTAGCTATATTATGTTATATACTTGTTAGACTTGACTCTGAATTGCTCTCTGTACATGGACACGAGCCACCTGGTCATTCATGGAGAATGGGTCTTTTTTCACCATGGCAGGGCCTCTGCCTTTAAATTATCCCTCCATCTCTCTCACACACACACACACACAAAACTGACAACAGGGTCTTATAATGAAAAACTTTTTTTTTTAATTAAATTTTTTTTTACACTTATTTATTTTTGAGAAACAGAGCACAAGTGGGGGGGGGGGTGGGCAGAGAGAGAGAGGGAGACCCAGAATCGGAAGCAGGCTCCAGGCTCTGAGCCGTCAGCCCAGAGCCCGATGCGGGGCTTGAACTCACGAACCGTGAGATCATGACCTGAGCCGAAGTCGGATGCTCAACCGACTGAGCCACCCAGGAGCCCCATGAAAAACTTTTTTAAAAGAGTCACTGGATATTTTTACTCCTTTGATTACTTTCTCCTGAAAAGCTGTTTCTGAAAGACTTTTAATGTCTATTTTGAAGATGAAGAATCCCCACCGTTCAAATTCTAGGGGTATTAAGACTAGGTTTATAAATTAACATACTAAGAAAAATAAATAACATACTAAGAAAGCATTTCAAGTTTTGGCATTTCAACACAATTTAGCAGAAGTAACACTGATCAATATCTCCAGTCAGATTTTTCTTCTAAGCATCACAATCATATCTCCAAATGTTCACCTGACACCCTCAATTTAGATGTCTAATAGGCATTTCAACCTTAACAGATAGCAAACCAATCATCTAATCTATCACTGCGTTGACTGATACATGCATGCATATGAACACACACATCTGCCCCTTCCATCTGAGTAAACAGTAGCTCTAACTTTCCAGAAGCTCAGGTCAAAACCTTGAAGTCATTGTTGACATCCCTCTTACACCTTATATTCAACCTAACAGGAATTCTTGTCAACTCGGCCTTCAAGATATATCTAGAATTTAATCCTTTTTCTCCATCTCCACTACTGTAATCCTGATCTATGTCTTGCGTGAATTATCACAAGTTTTCCATTGATCGCCCTGTTTCTGCCCTTGTCCATATTATCAAACCAGAGAGGTCTGCTTACAACGTAAGTTGTGTGCTGTTACTCCCTATCTCAAAACTTCCCAGTGCTTCCCATCTCAGACTGGGCAAAAGTCCTACTACGGCCTGTAAGGTCCTACATGATCTACCATCCTCTAACCCCATCACATTTATCTCTATGACCCTCTCTCCAATTGCATTCCTCTTTGTTCACTGGGCTTCAGCCATCCTGCTTATTCGCTTTTGTGATACTCTAGCCTAAGGGTGTTCCCTCTCTTTGGAGTTCTCTTCCCCAGGTAGCTGCTTCACCAACTATTTAAATGTCACCTTGCTATTTAAAATTCCACCTCCTTACTTCCATTCCTCTCCCCTCAACTCTCCTTATTTCTTTCTCTGCCTTATTTTTATGCATGACACATCACCATCTGACACACTTTATATTGCATTCCTTGTAAGCTCCATGAGGCCCAAAATTTTGGTCTGTTGTTTCCCACCACCACCCCCACTCCCTGTATCCTCAGTACCCAGAACAGTACCTGGCACGGAATAATCAATAAATACTTATTAAATGCATAGATAATGAAGAAAGACAGCTTTCAAATTACTAACCTAGAATATTCTTTTGGACATTTCAGACATTTTAAAGAGGGACGGAGGGCTGATCCTTTTGTTTTGAGCCCTATGCATCCTCCTTACCTTTCTCCTCCATTCCTTTGGTATTCCTGTTGATAGTCTGCAAACTGCCTTGAGAGCATCGTACCACTAGGAGCACAGAAGAAATATTGGCAAAGTGATACTGACCTGGATAAGCATTTTTCAACTTGTTTCCTATTTTGACATCCACAGAGTATGATAAAATTCATACAGCACACTAAGATAAACAGAGTTTCTTTCAGCTACATATAACTACTCCAAGCCCTACCCCCACCCCCCACCTTAGGTACTCTTAACACACCTGTGACCCCTGTGCAGTACACACACAATGATTGGGAAGCTCTGGTTCAGAAACAAATACATGTATTACGGATTCAAAATAATAGATATTTGGCTTTTTTAATTTTTTTTCACACTTGCACCATTAAGAGAAAGTACAAAATTTTTCATTGCAAGTATAAGCTCGGGCCACTTGTAGCCTCATAAGTTGATTTATAATTTTAAAAACTGACTCATCGTATGCATGTCAAAGTATAAGCTAATTTTCCCACTTTGAGAATATATCTCAGTGTGCCCTACCGACACCCCAAAATAAGAGTATTTTCAAAACTAAAAAAAAAAACCAGTTACCTGCTGAAAACCATTCTGACCTAAAGATGGCTCAAGAGTGAACTTCAACTTTGTGTCAACTCCTAAAACAAAAATATACATCTGTTATTTTGGAAAGAAATAACACGTTAGATCAAAAATAAAATTAAAAATTAACCTGATTCTACCGAATCATTATAAAATTTTTAAAACATGTTTTTACTAAATTTTAGTCAATTTTGTTAAAATAAAAGGTAATAATATTACTTTTTTAAATACAAAATATCCTATGGCCACTAGAATGTAGTTTAGCACATAGAATGGTGGCTTCCACAGTTGTTTGGAGCCGTGTAAAAACAAAAACAAAAGCATGACATCACAGGCTTGGAGTTATTCAGACCACCACTCAACTCTGGTCCCTAGTGTCAAACAAATTATTTAACCTGTCTCAGTCTCAATACTTTATCTTTAAAATGAGGAATAATATCTACCTCAGTAAATTATTATGATGATTAACTATAAATCACCCAGCACAGTATAATTAACATTTATGAAACTTATGAAGAGAATTCTCTACTTACAGAATTTGTCTTAGAAAAGACATTTACGTGAACTAAGTTATGAAGGAAACTTCAGTGAAATATCAAAAGTTATCAAAATAATGTCATTGCTTTCTCACTTGTGGAATAATCCATTTTAGCAATCTTATTTGGAGATTTTCACGTACCTTAAAATTCTATGATACATTTACTCATTGAAGATAAAACAGTTTGTATGTTTAATTACAGACGACAAGCTAAAAATATAACTATAGATAACATAACTATTATTTAAAGCTATCTACAACTTTAAACAAACTTCTTTAGGGGCGCCTGGGTGGCGCAGTCGGTTAAGCGTCCGACTTCAGCCAGGTCACGATCTCGCGGTCCGTGAGTTCGAGCCCCGCGTCGGGCTCTGGGCTGATGGCTCAGAGCCTGGAGCCTGTTTCCGATTCTGTGTCTCCCTCTCTCTCTGCCCCTCCCCGTTCATGCTCTGTCTCTCTCTGTCCCAAAAATAAATAAACGTTGAAAAAAAAAAATTAAAAAAAAAAAAAAATAAAATAAAATAAACAAACTTCTTTGACTAAAATCCCAAATCTATGGAAGAGAATAAATGGGAGAATATATCAAGACAATGTATTTATAATACATAAAGACTTTATGCTATATTCATACTAGGCTTTTATTCAGAATTCCATGTGAGAAGTATGTGTTATTGTCCTTGAAATCAAATTACATGACAATTTTTATTCCCACATAAATGTTATTATTTTTTTTAGTGAGCTTAATTTTTTTAACTTTATTTATTTTGGTGGGGTTGGGGATTGAACCCATGAACTGCAAGATCATGACCTGAGCTGAAACCAAGAGTCTGACATTCAACCAACTGAGCCACCCAGGCAATCCCTCCCATGTAAATTTTATTAAAAAGAATCAACTCTGAAAATGCTATATTTTTCTACAATTTCAAAATGAATTAAATCATATTTCAAGTCACTTTTTTAGACTTATTACTTAAAAGTTCAAGGATCAAGATATACCAAACATTATTAACAGTATTCAGTTTTACAATTTATAATTGTCATTTATGACAATATTTTTTCTCAGATGTTGATTGCAGATTAGGCATACTGAAAACTTCCCCACAACTTCCAATACTTAGGAATTGGTACGTAGATAGAAACAATTTTCAGAATTTAAAATTACTATAAGGTAGACTTAAAAAAAACATATATATATACACATATACATATATATATAGGCGCCTGGGTGGTTCAGTCGGTTGAGCATCTGACTTTGACTCAGGTCATGATCTCATGGTTCATGGGTTCAAGCCCAGCATTGGCCTCTGTGCTGATAGAGCCTGGAGCCTGCTTCCAACTCTGTGTCCTCTCTCTCTCCCTCTCTCCCTCTCTGCCCCTCCCCCAGTCACACTCTCCTCTTTCTCTCTCAAAAATAAAATAAACATTAAAAAATTTAAAAAAACATATATATGGAGTCAAGAAACTAGAAAGAGGTATGTATGTTTTGCCCAAGCCCATGACCGTATGCAGATATCCTTCTTGGGAGTTCTGGGAAGAGTACTGTGAATACATGATTTGGGTCCTAGATTTCTGAAGTCAAGATGTGATAAAGAATCCCAGGCATCCAATCAATGCCCTGATACTTCTTTTCAAAGATTCAGGGCCACAGGCATATTCTGCCTAAGTAGATAAGATTTCCTTCTCCAAAGGTCTATCAAGTACCCCCACAAATTCTCATCCTTCTGAGATCGTTTAAATGAAGTCCTGCTTCAGTGCAGAGCAATGATACAATGGCCACAAGAGTGCCTCCAGCTGGAGCGAATGATTCAAGGCAGGATGAAACACACTCCCTTGTGAGGTTGCTGTCCAGACGCGGGGTGCTGAACGGAGGAGCATACATACTCATGACTTTTGCTTTAACAAAGACAAGGATATTCTGTCCAGCGCTGACTTATTTCAACCGACCTGACAGTTCTGGATTCCCTGTATGTACGACCGAATATGCTCCCTTTGCTTTTTCAGAGCACCTGCTGGGCACCAGGTGCTGAAACCTGCTGGGGTTAATCTAAACCACAACTATTTTCTCATGATCTAGAATGAGTCACAGGATTTAACTGGAATTGATCATTCACCACCTGCATGCGATAGCTGAAATCAGGTCATTTTCTCCTCTTTTCTTCTAAAGCAGGGGAGAAGGCTTATGTTTCATCTGATAGTCACGGCTGTTCCGGATTCAGAAATATAAAACACTTTTAACGTAGAAAGGAAAAAAATTTTTTAAGGGTAAAGGCAGATGGTGAATAAATACTACAGTCTCTGCAATTAGACACTTCCACGGGGAGAAAAACAAAGAAACCACAAGGTTCATAAAGGCAGTCACGCGTTCCACCCTTTGGGGCTCCGCGCCTCGTCAGATTATCTCCAGCAGCCTCAGGATAGCAGGTCCCCGGTGGCGCTGGGGGGCGGGGGGGGGGGGGGCAGGGGCTGGGGGAGGACGAACTCGCCTGAAACCCCGCTGGTGCCACGCTGGGGACAAGTGAGCGCTAAGCACCGGCGAGAGTGCAGCCGGCTCCCTCTGCGGCCACCCTTTGCCAGAAAGCTCTGTGCCCAGGCACCCGCGCCAGGCCCATAAAACCCCGGGGAGGGATGCCGGGTGGTGGAGCAGACGCGGAGTTATGCAGCCTAGAGAAGCAAGGATGTGTAAACACAGGCTACCACCATAAAGGGCCTAGCCTAGCACACAAGGCGCGCTCCCGGACTTTAGCTGTAAGAAAGGATCTCTACTTGCAGGAGGGTTTCCTGCCCGCTCCCCAAACGGACACACAAATTAGAGGCTCCAGGCGAACTGACCCTAGCACTCACGCCGCGGGGACACTCAGGAAAATGCACCCGATTTTTCCTTCGCAGCCGCTGCCTCCCCCTTCAACCCCAAGAATCAAACATTCTCCTTTCTTCGCCTCACACACCTCTTTCAAGACGTGGCTTCCAGTGAGCCCGAAGCACAATTGGTTGTGCGGCCTCTGGCAGCCTGGGTAGCCGCCAGCACTTCCCCACCACGCGGACAAGGCCGAGCACACCGCTCGCCTTAAGCTCTGGGTACAAACAGGGGTAGACCGCGCACAAGCCGCGGGGTCGGGACCCGCGGGCAACCACCGGGAGCAGCCAGTCCTCCCAGCCTTGGGAGGCCGCTGCCCGCGCCCAGGCCTTCGTCCGCGCTCTTCCCTCCCAGACCGACCCAGCCCCGCCCGCGCCGAGCCGCGGTACCCCGCACCGGGCGGCCCGCGAGCGCTGCCCGGTTTAGGCGGAGTTCAACTGAGGCAGAGGCACCAGTCCGGAGCGCCACGCTACTTTCCAGTGCCCCATCTGCAGCCCCGGGTCCTCACCCGGCTCCAGGGTGCAGAGCAGCCGGGGCGCGGTCCGAGAAATACAGCTGCGCTTTTTGAGCACATTGCTCAGAATGGTGCCCACGCCTCCGCCTCCGCCACCCTGCCGCTTCAGGCATCTCCCTCCGCGCCTCAGGGAGCCGGTCAGCTTGTCCTGCCGCATTCGGGAGAGCCCGGGGCTCCGGCGCGGCCACCGTCCGCCTGGATCCCCGCCGCCCTGCCGGCGTAGCGGTTCCGCGCGCGGGACTTAGCGAGTCTCCTTAGTCGAGGGGCCCTTGGGAGCAGCGAGAGTGCGGCGGGAGCCCGGGGTCGAAGGGACCTGCGAAGCACCGCTGGAGCCACCGAGCGCGGGGCGGTCGGCAGGCATCTGCAGTGCGGAGCCTGCACGGCTGAGGCAGGAGAGGGCTTGGGGCGGGGAAGGGGGCGGGAGCGAGCGAGCGCGCGGGAGATGAAGGCGGCGCTCCCGCCCCCAATCCCGGCATCACCGTGCGCAGGCGGGCGGCCCTAGCTCCAGGACGGCCTTAGCTCCTGAGCGCCCGGCGGGCTCCTGGCACCTGCGCCCAGGAACCGCAGGACTGCGGAGCCTGGAAACCCCAGAGTCCGGGAGCCTGGGAACTGGAGAGCGGCCAGGTGAACAAATGCGCCCCGGGACCAGAAGCTGCGGGAGACTTCCGCGCTTTTCCCAAGATCTGGGAGGGGCTGGAGGGTGGCACCAAAGACAGCAAGTCTCAGGTGCAGAACACCAGAGAGATTCAAGTGCCCACCTATCCGGGCAGCTTCAGAAGGGACAGTCAGCCGAACGCAGGACGAATCTGGCAGCGTGGCAGAGAAGCTGGCAGGTGATGAAACACAAGCTTCATCCCAAATGGTGTTACAGTTTCCTGGCAGCTTAGAGAGGCATGGAAAGCGCGTAACACCGAATAATAATGGTTGTTTCTCTTGGAAGAACAGGCTTCAAGAAAAAAGAATTGTTCACATTTAAAAGCAGTTTTTTTAAGTGCCCCTCTGTCCAGCCATAGACTTAAGTAGTTTAGAACTATTAACTATCATTACTATTTAAAAAGGGGGGGGGGGGGGGAGTCATTCTTAAACTATGACAGTCACCCGTAGAATATTAATCATAAAAATGAATGAGGAATAAGGAAGGAAAGGAGATAGGAGGAAATACAGAGACATTTGTATTTGCTAATATTTAGAAAAGGAACACTACATGGATAAAACAACAAAAAAAGTATTTATGTGAGAGGGAACAGTGTGGAAGAAAGAGGAATGGAAAACAGACTTCTCTGGATGTGACTTATATAGTTCTGACTCTGGGATAACATGTTATATTAATAAATAAAAAGAAAAAATGAAAATGAATGGAAATAAATGAACCTAATTGAATATCCTGTTGTTGGCACAAGAATACAGAAAAAAATTACTAAGTTGCTTTAGAATACAGTATTGTGACTGTACATCAATGGTGGTATATATTCCACGGGCAAAAAGAGCTGCAAAAAAAACCTTAAATGTCAGTAAGTAGCATTATTGTTACTATATTGATGTTTTTTTTTAATCCTTATGTACACTATGGGATAAAGCAAATAATGTTAATGCCACAAGAAACCAAGATGTTCTCAGTGTAACCGAAAACTCACGTGTACAAAGAAATTAAGGGTTTTTTAATTCTGCAATATTATATTTGGAACTTTGGAACTAGTATGAACTTGTCTTTTTTTTTTTTTTTTTTAAATACATACACAGTTGAACAAGGAACAACAGGGGAGTAAAGGATGTGAACCTTCCCACCCACCCCCAATAGTGGAAAATTTGCATATAAATTTGACCTTCCAAAAACCTTACTAATTGCCTACTACTGACCAGAACCCTTACCAATAACATAAATGGTCAATCAACACATATTTGAATGGAGTGCCTTGCTGGCTCAGTTAGTAGAGCATGTGACTTTTGGTCTTGGGGGTCCTGCATTCCACACCGGGTATAGAGTTTACTTAAAAAAAAATAATTACTGGGGCATGTGGCTGGCTCAGTATGTTGAGCATCTGAGACTCGATTTCAGCTCAGGTCATGACCCCAGGGTCATGGGATTGAGCCCTGTGTTGGGCTCTGCACTAAGCAGAGTCTGCTTGGGATTCTCTTTCTCCCTCTGCCCCTCTCCCCAACTTGCCCTCTCTAAATTAAAAAAAAAATTAATTCCTATGCAAATTTTTGGGGCACCTGGCTGGCTCCATCAGTAGAGCATGAGACTCTTGGTCTTGGGGTTGTGAGTTTGAGCCACACACTGGGTATAGAGATTACTTAAAAATAAAAATAAACTTAAAATACATATTTGGTGTGTTAAATGTATTATATATGTATTCTTACAATAAAGTAAGCTAGAGAAAAGAAAATCTTAAGAAAATCATACATTGAAAAAAAAATTTTTTTAAATCATACAGAAAAGAAAATGCATCTACAGTACTATATTTATTGAAAAAAAAAACCACTTATAAATGGACCTGTGCAGTTCAAACCCATGTTGTTTAGAACTAAAGGCACTGAGTGGGTTTTGAACTAAAGACAACCCAGCAGCAATGAACACCTGCAGCACCCAAGTTGTGGTCTCTAAAAACCATTCCCCACTAAAAAGAATCAAGACTCCTTTGAAGTGTGACTGATTCTACATCTGAGCCAGAAAAAAAGTACAAGATGAGCCTGAACCATTTTGATGAGCTAAGGAAGTAAGGAAGTGCTCCAAGACTAATAGGGGCATGTCAAAAGGACATAAGAGTCACATGAATAGGCTACTACTGGCCAAAGATGGAAATTTTTGACCATCAAAAACAATGACTGCTATTGATTGAAAAGTATTGAGTATTTTTTAAATTCAGTCCTAATGATATTCTGAAAGAGCTGAAAAAGAAGTCATTCTTACGACTCTGGCACACTTATTTGGTAATCAGTACATTCTGGGCTTTATGAAGTACCCCAGAATCTGAGGACAATGTCAGAAATGACACAACTCTAATCATGAAATATACATTTCATACATATAGAATCTGTTAAAATGAGATTCTTAATCTGCAAAAGTAAACCTGGCTCATTTGGGATACGTAAGCTACTCGGTTATGCCTGCCCCACTGGGGGAAAAACGCTTTGAAAAAGTACTGCCTCATCACTTGAGAAGATGAAGTCATTGTTTAACCTGGTCATAATTGACTGTTTGGCTTAGATTTCCCAACACTTTACACCAAGCTCAAAATCTATCCTTCGTCAGCCTGATACTTTCATAGTTTCAGTACATGTTCATTTTCCTTTTGCTTTCTCTTAATTTTAATAAGATGTCCATTGACTGTTCCAGCCTATCTCAGCTGTGCTGAGAGTAATAACAGAAAGAGAACTGATGTTTGGCTTTAGCCAATTTTTTAGAGGGCACCACAGGCCCCTGGTTGTGAAGTCGGTGATGAATGGCCAGAATCAAAGGAAGAGAACCGGAAGGAGAGGGAAAAATCCAAGAAAACAAGCCGGTATCTGCATGCACAGTCTCATCTTCCAGAGAGCTCTCATCTGCTCAAACCTTAGGGGGTTCTGTGTTCTCTTTTAACCAGAGAGGCTATTCACACTCAGTTTCTAACACTGGGCCAGCAGGAAAGACAGCCTCAGCAGCCAAGAAGAGGAGCAGTGGGCTCGGCTCTACAACATTGCCTCTGGAGCGGAAGGGACATCCAGCTCCCACAGCTGGTGGACATGTGCCTCTCAGACCATCCCCCTCCCTCTGGCCCAGACTCCATGCTCACCAAACAAAGGCTGAGTGTCATCTGACTTCCCATAGATTTTGCTGCAAAGAAGAAAATGCACCAGCCAGTTAATAGCAGCCAATACCCCCGAATTTGCCCAATTCTCAGTGAGCTGAGGAAATCAAGTTTCTGGACTGCCAAAGGAGAATCTAGACCCTAGATTGCCAAGCCCACCTCGACATGTCATGGCTGACAAAAAGCCCTCTCTCCATAACTCTTCTCCAGACATTTTTTTTTTTTTTTGCCATTAGTAACGGGTTTGTTTACTTTCAAGATAAAAATTCTGTTTCATCTCCAATTTATTACAAGGAAAAACTCTTTTAAAAAAGTTTCCTTGAAAACTTGCCATTCTAAACTACATAGAAACTGAAAACAGCAAAAAAAAAAAAAATAGTTTCTACTATTATAGCAATAAATAGTGACAGAATTAAATATTATTATTTTGTTTACATTGAAGAGGAAAGCCAGGATTGCCAACTTTTACAGCAAACAGATAATTAAACAAGCAGTAAAATACAAAGGTCTAAAAGCAGCCATGGCATAAGCCTAGTATTATACTTATTGTATGACTCATGGTTTCTTATTCATGTCTACAATATTGTTTTCTAGAAGCAAAAGATGTCACCTGAAGTCAACTTGCAGAGGAAACAATGCCAGCATGGACTTTGCTTGAAGACCTCAGGTGGTAAGATTCCCAGCCAAGGCCAACTTAACATCCCTCTTTACTAATTGAGTGATCTTTACTAATCAAATAATATCAGTGAATTCACATTTGGGCAAATCATACCTTGGCACAGCTTTGAACAATTACAATTTAAGCTGTATTTGGCAAAAAGAAGGCTCAATGAAAACTGATTTGGATTTGAAACTTACTTGGATTGCTAAAGAAAATGAGTGTTTTGAGAGAGCCTCCTGAATGGTATACAGAGTCCAATCCCCACGGGACATCCCCAGAGATGGAAGTTCCCAGGCTGATACAAGAAGCAGGGATCTTCGGCTACCCCTGCACCTTCAGGTCCTTGAGCTGGGAGTGAGGCTCTCTTGAGAGCAAAATATTCCTTTATTCGGAGGCACAGAAAGCCCAACTTAAGGAATAAAAGCTCTGTCCCAAGGGGCTTCCAGACAGAAATCGGGTCTGGGACTTTTGTGATTTCCTCATGCTACTATTTTTAACAGTAAAATCTTAAAATAAAAAGGGCCTACGTGCTTATCTACAGGGACTGAACAGAACTAGTAGTGACAATTACCAAGAGAAAAAGCCCTGGAAGCCTGCTTTGAGGAGAGGAAAAAAACCCTACAGGGAGCTGTCTTGCTTGGGAGTGGGGGGGGGGGGGGCGGGGTGAGAAACAGCCTGGAACTCATCCTTATAGCTGCAGAGTTTTCTCGCATCGTTTGTGAATACCCAAGTCTCTGACGGCAGATGAGATCTTACCACATAGCAGGTCTGGTGGGTCTAGCAGGAGATGGGTACATCTTTGCACCCCTGCTAACTAGAGGGGTGGGGGTCTGGTGGCATAAAGCCACTATTTTCCTCTCTGCTCTCCCCACGACTTGAGAAAGTCTGTGAGCAACTCCTGAATAGTAAAAATCACATCTCCCCTAAAGGGACAGTAACTATGACCAGTACTGTAAAGGTTAACACTCTCCTCAGACCTACTTAAAAGTAAGGACTTAATAGGTAGTTCCTTCAACCCATTATCTGGGACAAAGCCCACGCACTATGAGCTCATGGTGATGAGCATCAATCATAACCATTTTCCAGTCATGAAAGAGGCACAGAGGCAGGGCAGCAGGAAGAAACTGAGGGGGAAGAAAATCTTACAATTATCTGACATATCACGTTATGTACATGGGACATTTTATTTTCTTTTTGTGTGATTTTCTCCCCTCAGTCATAAAACTGATTTCTCTATTTAAATACAGTCATCCTTGCAGACAATCAGGTGTGGCTTTTGTATCTTATTTGAGAGAAAGGATCCTATCAAGCACGGAACAGAGAAGCTTTTAAATTCCAAAACCAAATCCACTCTACCTCCTGAGGGTCACTGTTGGTGCTTTCTCTGGACTACTCACTTTCATCAGATATTTTCAAGAACAAAACCACTCCTAACATTCCCCCTACACACACGTTCAAATATTTTGGATGAAGCATTTCAAGAATAACCAGTTTTGTCTACAGATCAGAAAAAAAAAATTTTAATGTTTATTATTTATTTTTGAGCGAGAGAGAGAGAATGAGCAGGGGAGGGGCAGAGACAAAGGGAGACACAATCCGAAGCAGGCTCCAGGCTCTGAGCTGTCAGCACAGAGCCTGACGCAGGGCTTGAATTCACCAACCATGGATCATGACCTGAGCCCAAGTCGGAAGTTTACCTGACTGAGCCACCCAGGCGCCCCTACAGATCAGAAATTTTTAAGTTATGACCATGATATGAGAATTTAATTCCCAAGGGGAGTGGAAGTCCCACTTCTGGGTACCATATGAAAATGTACTTAAAACCCTGCAGCCAAGTCCACACAACCTCAGATACACAGCTAACCCAAAATTTTAGAAGTCATCATATTATTCCTCTTGGCCTCTGCTTTTCTATGAAGTATTTTCTTGCCTCAAAATAAGTGAAAGTGATTTAATACTGCCTGAGGTAGGTTTATGTTGACTACAGAAAGACATCTTTATATTTCTTTTATTCATTTACGCATTCATGAAATAAACATTCATTCGTCAACTGCAGTTGGAAAGGCTTTATGCTATGGTCTGTGGGAAATAAAAGTATGAATTCAGTACATTCTCTACCCTCAAGGAACTTACAGTTTACTGAGGGAAGGACAAAATGGGTGGTGACAGGACGGTGTGAAAGGTTTAAAATACTATGTGAGTATTTAAAATATCATGTGAGTATGTGGAGGGATAGCCTTATCTTTACCTTACCCTAAGGACTGTGTATTCCAATGTTTTCCCAGGGCTTTATTTCATTAAACTATTAGATTTCAACTGAAAACAAGCCAAGGACAAAGCTGATTTCTGCTCTTACAACTGTGGTGATTCGGCTCTTTGCTTCCACATCAGGAATAGAGCTGGAAGACGCAGACCATTGCTTTAGGAGACGGTATCATTGTTCACCCTAGTCATGAGGAACTACTTAGCTTAGCCTTCCCAACCTTTTACACCAAACCATTCTATGGTTCCTTTGACCTAGTCAAGGGATATGAAAGGAGAGGGTTTCTGATACCTATTGATGCAAATTAGCGTGGCTTGCAAATACATGTTCATAGAGAGGAGAAGGGTCATGTCTTTAAGAAGAATGTGCTTAATTTTGACGGTGAGAAGAAAGAAGTATTGGAAAGAGAGATCAGAGTCAACATTAATGTTGGCGTGGCTGGTCTGGGAGCCTCAGATCACTCAGAAGGTGTAGAATATGCAGGCTAATGAGGAAGTGTGTCAAAGCAGTCACAGCACCTAGTGCGGCCCTCCAGGGGACAATGTGATGTGTCACGGAAGTGCTGGCTCTGAAGGCAGGCAGACCAAGGTTAGAATTCCACTCACTAGCTCGATGTCTGCGGGCAAGTTGCTTAATTCCTAGCTTTCAGTTTCCTCATCTTTAGAATCAGCGATACTGATTTGAGGTCCTGTGTGGAATTAAATGGCAAAATAATAGCAAAATTCCAGAGTCTAGCACATAGTGGTACAAAGCAGGCACTCAATACATTTACATTTGGGCGTCCTTTTTTTCCTTAGTGTATGTTGTTACTGTACAGGATAAAGTTAAAATGGCCCGGAGGGCGGTCTACCCAAATATCTGCCCAGCAGAGGACCCAGGACCAGACCCACAGGAGAGTGTGACTGGCCAGAATACCTCACCGAGGTTCTGACCAGGTGTTCTTCCTTTGCACTCTTACCCTACTGCCCTCACTCACTTGATAAGACTATTAAGATTGGCAGGGTGCCTGCGTGGCTCAGTTATGTAAGCATCCAACTCTTGATTTTAGCACAGTTCCTGAGATGGAGCCCCACATCAGGCTCTGTGCTGACAGTACAGAGCCTGCTTGGGATTCTCTCTCCCCCTTTCTCTCTGCTCCTCCCCTTCTCGCTTTCTCTCTCTCAAAAAATAAACATTAAAAAGAAAAAAGAATATTAAGATTAGCTTCATGTTTACTCCAAAGGACTGTATCAGAACTGCTAAATGGAAGTTACAGAGAGTCAGATACCAGCAAAATGTAAGAATGCTCTACCTGTAACAAAACCCAGAGCCTCAGGACGCCTTAAATGCCCTGTCCTTCAGAGTTCTCAGGCAAAAGCTACACACCCAGCAGACAGGAATACCCTCAATGGACGTGTAAAATGAGGTATGGCTCAACAACTAATAACAGTGAAATAGCTTCAGTTTAACTGATACTCAAATTCTATTACTCTGTAAGAATCCCTCAATCCAATATAAATGTTTACCAACTGTAATGCACAGAGAATACAGGTGGAGTTATTATATTTTCAGGTAAGCTGCAATTTAAGCAAAAAGATCCTTTTGGCTTCAGTCCTCATTAAGAATACTTGTAAGATGTGGGGCGCCTGGGTGGCGCAGTCGGTTAAGCGTCCGACTTCAGCCAGGTCACGATCTCGCGGTCCGTGAGTTTGAGCCCCGTGTCGGGCTCTGGGCTGATGGCTCAGAGCCTGGAGCCTGTTTCCGATTCTGTGTCTCCCTCTCTCTCTGCCCCTCCCCTGTTCATGCTCTGTCTCTCTCTGTCCCAAAAATAAAATAAATGTTGAAAAAAAAATTAAAAAAAAAAAAAAAGAATACTTGTAAGATGTATTATTACACTTCCTTGAACTTCAAAAGACTATTCTGAACAAACTGAATTTTTATGTATTTATTAAGAATCTTACATTATCTTTAGATCATTACTCTCATTATATGAGAATCCAAGACACTACTGGAAAGGAATTCCAAATCATGTTAGGAGCTACATTAAAAGGAAAATGCATATCTCCTGAATTACATGGGTGACAGATACTTGGGGGTAAGAGGAAGTTTATGGTGTATCAATCAACACAGTCCTCAGTGTTTTCAAGGGTAGCATATCTGGTGACTTATTCATTTTTACCTTTACCTTCATAAAGATTTAGGAATACACCAGTGTGGGGTGCCTGGGTGGCTCAGTCATGATTTCACAGCTTGTGAGTTCAAGCCGACGTTGGGCTCTGTGCTGACAGCTCAGAGCCTGGAGCCCGCTTCAGGTTGTGTCTCCCTCTCTCTTTCTGCCCCTCGCCTGCTTGTGTACTGTCTCTCTCTCTCAAATATAAGTAACACTTTTAAAAAAGGAATATACCGGTGTATCCCTGGAAATGGTTATGGATGTGTTCTAGTCTTTGAAAATCAACCTAAAGTTTTGGTAATAGAGAGAAACCCCTTTTTTTTTTTAATTTTTTTTTAATGTTTATTTATTTTTGAGAGACACAGACAGAGTGCAAGTGGGGGAGGGGTAGAGAGAGAGGGAGACACAGAATCGGAAGCAGGCTGTAGGCTCTGAGCCTGACGCGGGGCTCAAACTCATGAACCATGAGTTCATGACCTGAGCCGAAGTCGGACGCTTAACCAACTGAGCCACCCAGGTGCCCCGGTAATAGAGAAAAACTCTTAAAGAAGCAGACAGCTTAATAAGTACACTTTCTATGTGTTTCTTCTCTTCTAGAAGCAACACAAATATGGCCTATTATACTCATGTACTTGATAGAGCAGTGCTGGCACCTTTAATTACCATTGTCTTTAGTCCCAGCTTATCACAGACTCTCACTTGGCAGTATGTTAGTCTGGCCTGATGCCAGAATCAATTAGATATGCCAGCTCCTAGGGAGGGAATAGATTATATCTTTAAAAAAAAAAAAAAAAAAGCAACCTCTGGTTTCTCTAAATTTTAAACCTTCCCGATACTTGAAAACTAAGTACCACAAAGTATTTTAGAAAACTTCTAAATAATTTTCCAGCATAGGGCTTGATACACCATAGGCACTTGGTAAATGTTTTTTGGTTTTTTTTTTCATTGCCTCTATGACACACAAAAGATATCAGATTACGATCCTGGATTGAACATTTAAAAATGGTACCTGCATGAGGACCTGAATGGAAATTTTTCCAAAGAAAAATTTTCCAAAGACATACAGATGGCCCACAAACACATGAAAAGATGTTCGGCATCACTAATCATTAGGGAAATGCAAATCAAAACCACAATGAGATATCACATTACACCTGTCTGAATGGCTAAAATCAAAAAGACAAGAAGTAGCAAGTGTTGGCAGGGATGTGGAGAAAAAGGAACCCTCCTGCACTGTTGATAGGAATGTAAATTGGTACAGCCACTGTAGAAAACAGTATAGAGGTTCCTTTAAAAATCAAAAATACGGGGGCCTGGGTGGCTCAGTCGGTTGACCATCCGACTTCAACTCAGGTCATGATCTCACAGCTCGTGTGTTCGAGCCCCATGTCGGGCTCTGTGTGGACAGCTCAGAGCCTGGAGCCTGCTTTGGATTCTGTATCTCCCTCTCTCTCTCTGCTCCTCCCCCACTTGTGCTCTGTCTCTGTCTCAAAAATAAATAAACATTAAAAAAAAACTTTTTAATCAAAAATAGAAATATCATACAATCCAATAATTCCACTACTGGGTATTTACCTAAAGAAAACAAAAACACTAATTCAAAAAGATATAGGCACCCCTATGTTTATGGCACCATTATTTACAACAGCCAAGATATAGAAGCAACGTAAGTACCCACTGATAGACAAGTAAATAAGGAAGATGTAGCATTTAAATATACAATGGAATATTACGCAGCCATAAAAAGGCCATTTTGTGACAACATGGATGGACCTAGAGGGTATTATACTAAATGAAATAAGTCAGACAGGGAAAGACAAATACTGTATGATTTCGCTCATATGTGGGATCTAAAAAACAAAATAAGGGGCGCCTGGGTGGCGCAGTCGGTTAAGCGTCCGACTTCAGCCAGGTCACGATCTCGCGGTCCGTGAGTTCGAGCCCCGCGTCAGGCTCTGGGCTGATGGCTCAGAGCCTGGAGCCTGTTTCTGATTCTGTGTCTCCCTCTCTCTCTCTGCCCCTCCCCCGTTCATGCTCTGTCTCTCTCTGTCCCAAAAATAAACGTTGAAAAAAAAAATTTTTTTAATAAATAAATAAATAAACAAAATAAGTGAATAAACACACAAAAAGCAGCATCAAAACTATAGAGAACTAAGGGTTGCCAAAGGGAAAGGGGTGGGGACATGGGCAGAATGGATGAAGGAGAGTGAAAGATACAGGCTTCCAATAATGGAACAAGTAAGTCCTGGGGATAAAAGGCACAGCATAGGGCATACAGTGAGTGATACTGTAATAGCATTGCATAATGACAGACGGTAGCTACACTTGTGGTGAGCATGGCATAACGTATAGAGAAGTTGAATCACTATGTTGTACACCTGAAGCTGTATACACCGTGTGCCAACTATACTCAAATAAAAAACATCTTTAAACAATAAAACAAAAAATAAAAACGGTGCCTGCAGATTGTGGTAATCACTTTACAATATATACATATATCAAATCATTATGTCATACACCTAAAACTAATACGGTGTTATAGGTCAATTCTTTCTCTAAAAATAATTTTTTACACATGGTACCTGCCTTAGCACCTGTGTTCCATATGCCACACTTCTCCCACCCGTCCCCCAGCTGATTCAGCTATGCCTTTGAATTATTTATAAGCACATCTTCTCCTCTCAATAGATCATAAACTCCTTTGAGCATAGGGACTAAGTCTTATTCATTGTTGTATGTCCCCCCCTCCCCTGCCCGCAGCTAGCATGGGACTCTGTACACATTTGGTACTCAGTACATGAATGTTAAAAATAAACAACATCATAAATTCATCATGTCAGGAAGGGAGCCATACCTTCCCACTCATTGAAAAAGAGCTTTTTATTCAACTACAAGAGACATAAGCAGATGTGTTTATAAACAGTTATTTTGACTGACATTTGTACAAAGCACAAAAAAAATCCCCAAACACTATTCTTAGTCTCCCTGACAAGTTTCCAAAACATGTAATGCTCAAATGTCACATACTTGCTCTGCTTATCAGGTGAAAGATGCTCTTAAAATACTAGCTATCAAGGCAGTCAGCATAGTATAGCCAAAAAGCACAGACTCCAGAACCAGCTGTCTGGACTTGAAACCTGGCTCTACCACTCAGGGGCAATGTAACTTGGGTAAGTTAATTGTCTCAGTCTCCTCATCCATAAAATGGGACAATTAAAGTACCTACTTAATAGGAGCTATTCGAACAATCCAATGATGCAGGTAAAGCACTTACTATACCATCTGGCCCACGGTAAGCTCTATATAAATATGACCTACTATTTTATTTATTTTTATTTTTTTAATATAACTTATTGTCAAGCTAGCTAACATACAGTGTGTAAAGTGTGCTCTTGGTTTTTGGAATTCCCATGGTTCATCACTTACATACAACACCCAGTGCTCATCCCAACAAGTGCCCCCCTCAATGCCCATCACCCATTTTCCCCTCTCCCCCGCCCCCCCATCAACCCTCGGTTTGTTCTCTGTATTTAAGAGTCTCTTATGGGTTTGCCTCCCTCTCTGTTTGAAACTATTTTTTCCCCTTCCTAAAGGAAAGACGTTTTAAACTATTACATCAATATTGCTACAGATTACAAATGATGCCGCCAGGTCACTCTAGCTTCTTTGCTCTTTAATTATGTTACCACCCATTCTGGAATGGATTTTCGTGTAAAATTAGTCTAGGAAGCCCATAAAAGAGAACATTAATTTAAATTGACAAATTGCTCACATTTTTAATCATCTTGATTTTTTTAACATGTTACTTGAGGAGAAGTCTCTTCAATGCAGACAAGTTAATCCTTCCCTGCTCTTCATAAATTAATAAAGCCCCAGCATTATTTACCCAACAGCCACTTGCCCTGCAAGATCACTACAACCAGGAAATCAATCTTTCACAGCACAGTTTAAGTAAGCAATTTTCTTCTCAGTCTTTCCATTCCTCCAATACTATAACTTTTTAAATAATGCATGCAAGTTTCTGAAATTTGGCTCCATCATTTTATTTTTATTTTTTTTTTAATTTTTTAACGTGTATTTATTTTTTGAGACAGAGAGAGACAGAGCATGAACGGGGGAGGGTCAGAGAGAGAGGGAGACACAGAATCCAAAGCAGGCTCCAGGCTCTGAGCCATCAGCCCAGAGCCCGACGCGGGGCTCGAACTCACAGACCGCGAGATCGTGACCTGAGTTGAAGTCGGACGCTTAACCGACTGAGCCACCCAGGTGCCCCCATCATTTTATTTTAAAGAGTTTTCCCAAACGTAGCCCATCATTTGGTAGAAAGTTCTGGTCTTTCAATAAATTTTGATTTGCAATATAAGTAAGTTTTATGGTGTGCTCTACATTCTTACATGTTTTAACACTAATTCCTCGAGCTGGAGGTGGCAAAGACATCCAGGAAGGAGAAATACCTTGTCCAAAAAAATCATTTTTCTAAGTCTGTCAATTTACCAGGACTATATTTTCGAAAGCAGATGCACAAAGAAAGAAGCAAGGATAAAAGTGGGACAACTAATAGCAACAACTACCATGTACCAATTGTCTACTACGAATCAACACTAAACTAGGTACTCTAATTATCTCATTTTTCCAAAAAGGTAGCAATTATCTTCCAAGAAATGGGGAGCGAAAGGGCAGTGTATGCATGTATCATCAGGGTAATTGTTTTACTAAGCATAAGAAACAAATGACTAAAAGAAAATACAATCAGGGGCTCCTGGGTGGCTCAGTCGGTTAAACGTTCAACTCTTGGTTTCAGCTCGGGTTGCGATCTCACAGTTTGTGGGTTTGAGCCCCGCATCAGGCTCTGCACTGCTAGTGCAGAGCCTGCTTGGGATTCTCTCTCTCTTCCTCTCTCTCTCCCCCTCCCCCACTCAATGCTGTCCCTCTCTTTCTCTCAAAATAAATAAACTTTAAAAAAAGAAAAAAGAGGGGCGCCTGGGTGGCGCAGTCGGTTAAGCGTCCGACTTCAGCCGGGTCACAATCTCGCGGTCCGTGAGTTCGAGCCCCACGTCGGGCTCTGGGCTGATGGCTCAGAGCCTGGAGCCTGTTTCCGATTCTGTGTCTCCCTCTCTCTCTGCCCCTCCCCCGTTCATGCTCTGTCTCTCTCTGTCCCAAAAATAAATAAAAACGTTGAAAAAAAAATTAAAAAAAAAAAAAAAGAGGGGCGCCTAGATGGCTCAGCCGGTGGGGCGTCAGACTTCGGCTCAGGTCATGATCTCATGGTTCATGAGTTCAAGCCCCACGTCGGGCTCTGTGCTGACAGCTCAGAGCCTGGAGCCTGCTTCAGATTCTGTGTCTTCCTCTCTCTCTACCCCTTCCCCGCTCATGCTCTGTCTCTCTCTCTCTCTGTCTCTCAAAGATGAATAAACGTTTAAAAAATTTTTAAAAAGAAAATACAATCAAATACAGTTAATTCTGGGTGGTGAGAGTATGGGAGCCTACTATATTTTTCCTTGTACTTTTCTGACTTTTATTCCCTAAGAAGGAACCAAGGAAGGAAAGAAAGAAGGAATAAACATGCAAACCAAACAACAGGTGATATAACTTTCCAAAGGTCATACAAATAATAAGGCGGAGCTGGGATTTGAACCCAGGTCTGTCTCACTCTAAAGTCATGCTCTATCCACTAAGCCAATGAAATATAACCAGATATTTTTATCTAAGCAGGGTCAAAAACATTTTGGAAGTTGTGAAAGACTTGCTTACAGCCCCATTTATGTTACCAAAACTGAATAAGATACCCATCATTTCCCCAAACTCCCCCTCTTCTATTAATCTACTAAAACAAAGTACTGGTACAGGTAACAAAGCATCTGCTTCAGCAAGGTTAGCTCAGCACAGCAGTGAACCAAAACAAACAAACAAACAAACAAACAAACAACATGATGCCAGAGCGAACGAGTGAGGTTCTTAGGCTAGGATTACAGAAAACCAGCTGTATCTTTTATGACACATGATGGGGCATGCAGCAGTCAATTAGTGCCCACGGAAAGATGGGCTTGGTGGAGACCGCATGGGGCATGCCTTTCTGCATCAGGTCGCCCCACAACTCACCCAGGGAAAATGTGGGCCACCTTAAAGTTCCCCGAGAAACTGCAGATATGATTGATCTCTAAAAATAATTTGCGGAATGTGAAACAGGAAGCAGGAAGCTGGTTAATTAGCTGAGAAAGCAACAAATTAAAGACCCTCTCCATAGAGAGAAAAATGGTAAATGATGCGGACTCAGGGTATAATCAGTCTTGAGTGATGTTCGGGCCATTGTTGCGTTCCCTCATGTGCAAGGAGCAGCTGTTGTAATTACTACGTCTCGGAGTCAGGATGACATTTGAGATGATTCAAACCAAATTGCCCAGACTTTTAAAAACGTGTTTGAAAACTCTTGCACAATATCACACACGGTAGCAAAATCTCATTAACTACTTACTAATGTTGAAGCTTTGACGCAGTGAGTCAAATGCTCCCTTGCCATATGTCCAACATTTGCGTTACAAAATTTGATGTACAATTTAATCTGAAATGAACTTTAGTCAAAGAGAAATGCTTAGGATACTCCACCAACCCACCTGGTCCTCATCTAGGTGAGTTGGAACCACATAGAGGAATGCTATGGGCAGCAAATTCATCTATGGCTGACTCTCCCAGGAAGGAAAAATTAGATTAGGCCAGTGATGTGAGCCTACCTTCCACCTCCGAAGCTTTATGGCTTCCTAATAGGAAGGACAGTTGAGCTCTAAAACAGATTACTAGGGTCTAACAGAAATGACTGTCAGAGAGCAATTTTCAGGGGAAGAAGTCCAAAGAATACTCGAGGACAATGCTGTCTAAGACTTAATTCGATAGTCAGCCGTTTCTTGTGTCCTTCCCTGTTGTAGCTTTCTCCTACGTTACCCTGAAACCTTCCAGTAAGTGTGTCACTGACAACCAGTGCCACATGCCCGTGGTACACTGGGGAATGACAACGGAGGAACAGGTGGAGAGTGATGGAAAGGAATGAGGAGGAAAGATGCACTGTGAGGGCGGAGAGCACATAGCAATGGAGAAATCGGACGGCTGAATCAGAATGGATGTGAAATGCAGACCTACCAACAAGGGCTGTTGGGAGCCAGGGCTACATTTTGCTATTGGTTGTCTCTAATCCCAGAGGTCACTCTTCATTTCTCCGTGGCCTTGCAACCGTGGGAGGTGTGTGGAGGGGAAGAGCAGGAATGAACGGTAAGGCAGGGGGGCTTGTACTGAACAGAACGTGGGAGGGCGACTGCCAGAGAATCCCCCTTTCTCTGACCGCAACAGCTGAGAACATGGAAGATAAAGACCTGAAGGGAAGGAGAAAGAACACAAGGAAGGGGGAGAGGACAACATTCCATCGGGAGATCCCACATTCCACAAGGCACAGTAGCAAGCCTTCAGACTGGACCTGTAGCAATACTGATCAGAAACCACAAACAAGTGGGTGGGTATGAATCATGACTCACAGAGGCAGAGGGAAGCCATAGAAGCAGTTTCAAGTGAGGAAAAACAAGTCACAAGATCAAAGCTGGGGAGACCAGAACAGGACACAAAGCAGATGCATAGAGAAAAATGGTTCAGGATGAAGACTGTAAAGAATTCAGGGCATTAAAGGTGTATTTTTTGATGTAATGCTATATGAATGGCACAAGGGCAGGTTTGCAATGTTTACAGTTTATTTATTTATTTTTGAGAGAGAGAGAGAGAGAGAGAGAGAGAGAGAGAGAGAATAGGGGAGGGACAGAGAAAGAGGGAGACAGAGAGAGTCCCAAGCAGGCTCCGTGCTGTCAGCTCAGAGTCCAACATGCAGCTCGTTTCCTGATCATGAGATCCTGACCTGAGCCAAAATCCAGAGTCGGACACTTAACCGACTGAGCCACCCAGGCGCCCCAAGACTTGCCATGTTTAAGAAGTCAGAGCTACTCCATATTTGCAGCAGCACTATTTGCAATAGCCAAGGGGCGAGAGCAATCCAAGTGCCCATCCACAGATGAACAAATAAACAAAATGTGGCCTATATGTACAGAGGAACATTATTCAGCCTTTAAAAGGAAGGAAATTCTGGGGTGCCTCAGTGGCTCAGTCGATTAAGTGTCCGACTCTGGATTTTGGCTCAGGTCATGATCTCACAGTTTGTGAGATCAAACCCCACATTGGGTTCTGCGTGCACAGTGAGGAGCCTGCTTGAGATTCTCTCTCCCTCTCTCTGCCCCTCCCCTGCTTGCACTTTCTCTCAAAATAAATAAACTTAAAAAAAATTTTTTTAATAAACAAAACAAAGCAAAAGACAGGGACACCTGGGCAGCTCAGCTGGTTAAGCGTCCGACTTGGGCTTGGGTCATGATCTCACGATTCGCGAGTTTGAGCCCTACGTCGGGTTCTGTGCTGACAGTGCAGAGCCTGGAGCCTGTTTCAGACTCTGTGTCTCCCTCTCTCTCTGCCGTCCCCTGCTCACACTCTGTCTCTCTCTCTTTCAAAGATAAATAAACATTTAAAAAAGTGGTTTTTTTAAAAGACAAATAATGAATGGTGGTTTACAGGGTCTGGGGAGAGGGAGAAATGGGAACTTATTGTTTAGTGGATGTGGTTTTGCAAGATGAATACCACTGAAATACACCCTTAAAAATTAAGATGGTAAAGTTATATGTAATTTAGCACAGTAAAAAAAGAAAATGAGGGTCGCCTAGGTGGCTCAGTTGGCTAAGCGTCTGACTTCGGCTCAGGTCAAAACCCTGCAGTTCACAAGTTTGAACCTTGCATCAGGCTCTGTGCTGACAGCTCAGGGCCTGGAACCTGCTTCGGATTCTGTGTCTCCCTCGCCCTCTGCCCCTCCCCCACTCACACAGTCTCTTTCTCTCTCAAAAATAAACATTAAAAATAAATTAAAAATAAATAAACAAGGAACACCTGGGTGGCTCAATCAGTTAAGCATCCGACTTCGGCTCAGGTCATGATCTCACAGTTTGTGAGTTCGAGCCCCGCGTCAGGCTCTGTGCTGACAGCTCAGAGCCTGCAGCCTGTTTCAGATTCTGGGTCTCCCTCTCCCTGCCCCTCCCCTGCTTGTGCTCTGTATCTCTCTGTCCCTCAACAATAAATAAATGTAAACAAAAATTTTTTTAATAAATATTTAAAAGAAGAGCGATGCCTTTAAAAACACACACATGCACAGATGCAGATTAGCACTTGGTGTCCAGCAGTTTCGAATATATTCCCCTTATAGCAGTATCTTCCGAGATACAGTATGTCTTTGATAAAAATTTTCGAGCCTCTACCGTATACAAGCAATGTGTTAGACACTGGGAACATCAAGACTGGTAAAGCAGAGTCCAATGTAAGATACAGACCAGGAAATAAAGTATGGCAATTCTATGTGACCAGGATGACCCTGAAAAGAGCATCTAATTCAGACTATGTAGTCAAAGGTACTTGGCAGGAGGGGCACCTGGGTGGCTAAGTCAGTTAAGGGTCCGACTCTTGGTTTCAGCTCAGGTCATGATCTCAACAGTTGTGACATCGAGCCCCACGTCAGGCTCTGCACTGGAGCCTGCTTAATATTTTCTCTATTTCCTTCTGCCTCTCTCTCTCTCTCTCTCTCTCTCTCTCTCTCAAAAAAAAAGTACTTGGCAGGAGAGATGATGCCTCAGCTGCACCCTAAAAATAGAAGTTACCACATAGAGGTAGTGAAGAAAAGAGTACCAGACAAGGGGAAATAGTTGTGGCTGGAAAAAATATGGTGAGTTGTTGTTGTTGTTTTTTAATGTTTATTTTATTTTTGAGAGAGACAGAGCATGAGCCGTGGAGGGGCAGAGAGAGAGAGAGAGGGAGATATAGAATCGGAAGCAGGCTCCAGGCTCCAAGCTGTCAGCACAGAGCCCGACATGGGGCTGAAACCCACAAACTCTGAGATCATCACCTGAGCTGACGTCAGACACCTAACTGAGCCACCCCATCACCCTGAGAATGTGGTGAGTTTTAAGCACCTCATGTAACTCCTCCTGCTTGGAGCACAGAATGGGAAGTGATTTGAAGGAGAGGAAGGTAGAGAGTCAAACAGCATCCACACATCAACAATGAAAATGATTTTTCTGGACAGCGATAAACCAGTTGATGGAAGGATGCTTTAGCTTTTGATCCACGAGTAATTTTGTGGGGGGAAAATGCCATGGATGGCATATTAGGACAAAAACAGAATAGGAGTTGAGAGGAAACGCAGCACCAATTACCCATGTGGCCATAAGCATCTGTGTCTGTCTGTGTGTGTGTGCACGCACGCATGCGCATTAAAATACACCTAAATTTACCGTGTTAACCATTCTCAGTCTACAGTTCTGTAGTGTTAAGTGCATTCACACTGTTGTACGACCATCTCCAGAACTCTTTTGCCCAAACTAAAACTCTAAGCCCATTAAACAATAACTCCCTCTTCCTCCCTCTCCCCAGGCCCTGGCAATCACCATTCTACTTTATACCTCTACAATTCTGGCTACTCTGGTGCCTCATGTAAGTGGAATCATATAGCATTTGCCTTTTTGTGATAGAGTTATTTCATTTAGCATAATGTCCTCAAGGTTCGTCCATGTTGTGGCATGTGTCAGAATTTCCTTCCTTTTGGGGCACCTGGGTGGCTCAGTTGGTTGAGTGTCCGACTTCGGCTCAGGTCATGCTCTCACAGTTCGTGGGTTCAAGCCCTGCGTTGGGCTCTGTGCTGACAGCTCAGAGCCTGGAGCCTGCTTTGGATTCTGTGTCTCCCTCTGTCTCTGCCCCTTCCCAGCTTGCGTTCTGTCTCTCCCTCTCAAAAATAAATACACATTAAAAAAAAAAAAGAATTTCCTTCCTTTTTAAGACTGAACTATGTTTTACTGTATGTGTATATATATATATATATATATATTTTTTTTTTTTTTGTTTTGTTTTGTTTATCTGTTCTTCCACTGATGAACACTCAAGTTGCTCCCACCTTTTGGCTATGGTAAATAACGTTGCAATGAACATGGGTATACCAATATGTCTTCCAGAGCCTACTTGCAATTCTTTTGGGCATATACCCAGAAGTAGAATTGCTGGATCATATGGTAGTTCTATTTTTAATTTTTTAAGGAACCATCATACTGTTTTCCATAGCAGCAACACCCTTTAACTTCCCACTAACAACGTACAAGGGCTTCAATGTTTTCCACATTCTTGTGAACACTCGTTATTTTCCAGATTTTTCTTTTTTTATAGAAGCCTTCTTAATAGGTGTAAGGTGGTTATAAACATCTTGTTTGAGCATTCAATTTCATCGTCTGTAAAATGATCACATTGGATTAAATGATCCTGAAGGGTCTGAAATTTCATTCTATGAATTCAGGGGAGAATTCGGTCGATTTCCTGGGAAAACTCAGCAAGGTCATTTAATCACTCTGAGACTCACATTCCCTAGCTATATTCACAGCACTGACACACACTCTGGATGTGGTTTCGAGTTAAACACAGACTGAAATTCAAGTGCAAGGAGTATTAACTTAATGGGACAATTTAAGAGAGCCTGGTCCCAGCCATCCATGGGGAGGGCACTGGATACTGAAGTTGATTGGTCCACGTATTCACACTGTTATACAACCATCGCCAGAACTTTTTTCCCCAAACTAAAACTCTATACCCACTAAACAATAACTCCCCCTTCCTCCCTCTCCCCTGAAGCATGCTTCACTGTTCACCCCACACGCAGGTTGGGAGGGGGATTATTCACAGTGACTATAATAGAGACACCTTCTAACTCATTGCTCAACATTCACTTATATAAAGGGATAGAACTGCAACTCAATTAAAAAATGACCAGGCTGGGATGGCAGACAGAAGAGGTCATTACCTCCAAGAAATCTGTTATGTTTTCTGGTGTGGAGTGAGTCCTTCCCAAATACAGCAAATAAAACTCTGAACGGGGAAACATATTTTCTCAATGGGACACTTCGAAGAGTCACCAGTTAATCCCTGGGGAAGAATACTGTGCTTACAAACAGGTAAACAAAGACAAGAAGGACGATCTGTAGAAAAAAACAGTAATATCACAAACAGAACCCAGGACTCCTGAACTCACAGCCCAATAGGCTTCACAAATTTAGCTCCTCCTCTAAAAGGAGGATTATTATTATCATTACATCTTTCCAAGAACAACAAAAATCAAAAATCCATCAATATGGCTGTGTATATATTGTTTAGCTCCACCAACGTTCAGGTCTTTTTGTAGGAGTACTGGCACATTGAGAACCTGGTGTGGGAACCAAACATGAGAAGCCTCCCTAATGTTCTATCAAGACTCATCACCCAACACCTGAAAACCACAAGGGTTAAAGGTGGAGTATCTCATACTTTCTGTGGCTGATCTTGGGACAATTAGGGCAGAAAAAGCTCAGAGAAGGCCACCAACAAGGGCTGAAAGAGGTTTGTCCCAAAAGAGTCACAATGTATGGAGAAAACAAGGAAATGACTTTTGTGCCTTCTTTTCCATTCGTTTTTAATTATATCACATACTGATTCTGGAAACTGTGATCTGACAAAGGAGAAAACTGCTGGATATGAGAAAGACTGAGCAGGAAGGAGGGGGTCCAAGCCCCGGATCAGGAAAAGGAGCAAGCCTGCCCTCTGGTGGACATCCTGAGTAGTGGCAGCAAGACCTGAAAATGAGACTTTTTTTTTTTTTTTTTTTAAAGCAGGCTTCAAGGGGGTAGGGGGCAGGGCTTGAATTCACAGCCCTAAGACCAAGACCTGAGCCAAGAACAAGAGTCCAACGCACTTACCGGACTGAGCCACCCAGGCGCCCCAAGAATGAGACCCTTTCTGTCTGCACCTTTAGCTGGAGGATTGAGACACACAAAAAGCCAAGGCACCTATCTACAAGTTTCATGCATATCAGAAACTTTATGGGAGAGATCACAGGCCAAATGGCAAACTCTGATGTTGCCTTACTGGAACTGTGTTGAGAAGGAAATGCTGAATGAGACCAAAAAAAGAGCACTGTCTAAAAGGCTAGGCATGGGCTGTGATGTGCATTCATTAGAAGCTATTCTTTCCCAACAGACAGACAGACAGACAGATAGATAGACAGACAACTTGTTAAGAGAGAGAGAGAGAGAGAGAGAGACACCAACTTGTTAAGAGAGAGAGTAGAGAGAGAGCAGGAGAATCTTAAGCAGGCTCCACCCCCCAGCTTGGTGCCTGACACGGGGGCTCAGTCTGAGGGCCATGAGATCATGACCTGAGCTTATATCAAGAGCTGGTCACTTCACTGACTGAGCCACCTGGTGCCCCTCAAAACATTACTTCTACAGAGTCCATTACTAACACCTACCCGTTCATGCCCTTACCAGAAAAAAAAAAAATGATGTTACATTACTATTCAATGATATATAATCCATTGAAAGTAAAAATCAGGACAAAAACCCCAAGCAGCAGGTAGGAAAAGACTTCTGACATCCTGAGGAGGGAGATAGGGTCAGGTACATATTTAGAATTGGGTAAGTAAACTTTTACAATGCTGTTGAGGAAATAAAGACAATACAGCTGAATTATCTGTATTTGCTATTGTTCTATGGCCCGATACATAAATTTTCAAACAGTTTTTTGGACTTTCTAACTAGAATGATAGAACCTAATTTTTCCCTACTCACTCCATCCTCGCATAGAAATAAGACTGTATTAACATTATCAATTAATAAGTACGTCCTGGCCAAACAGCCAAACTCTCAAATAAGCTTTCAATCTAGCTAGGAAGGCAGTTCACATAAACTAGTGCCCTGTGTTCTGTTAACAGTTACACTAGATTAATTATGAGGTCCCCTCTAGCTCCAAAATTCTAAGATGTTATAATTACACAAAATTGCTGCACATTTACTAGTGACAAAGTTCCAATCTCAACCATCCTGATACTGCTCCTTCCTGATTAGTCCCTTTCCCATATGTCAGAGTGATGAATCCAAATCTGCACTGTTGTTCACAAGCTCCGCGCCTACTCCGCCTGTCCCCCTCACTTCCATCATCAAGTCACCTGCCTCACACATACACGGTGACTTTGCCCGAACCTCTTAATGTATCCCACCAACCCACCCACCCAGCTATCCATCCAACAGACCTTCTATGAGCTCATCGCAATGCCAAGCATTGTAACAGATGCTGAGGACAAAAAGGTGAATGATATAGCCTCTCCCTCAGGAGATCTATGTCAAATGGCCAGGGGAAGGAAATAAATGTATAAAGAAACAAATTACCACTATATATATGTATATACATACATATGTGTGTGTGTATGTATACATATATGGTAAAATGTTATTGGTGCTATAATAGAACTAAGGATAAGGAATGATGGAATTAAGAGGAGGAAAAGGTTAATCAATAATAACCAATGGGGACACAGAAAAGGCTCCATGCAAGGAAGTCGGGACAAGCTTAGTTCTCAATCCATCTCACTGCATCACCAAAAGACTTTGGAAAGACTATAACATATAACACCCTTGCCTTTTAAATCAATGTGGCTTCTGTCTCCAGCATTCTACTGAAACAGAAACTCCTCTCCATCACTTTTTTGTTTTTAATGTTTATTTATTTGAGAGAGAGAGAGAGAGAGAACACGAGTGAGGGAAGAGAAGAGAAAGAGGAAGAGAGAGAATCCCTGTGGGGAATAAGCTTAGGAATTGCCTGAACTTGAACCCATGGGTTAACAAGGCATATAGGAGGAGTGCCTGGGTGGCTCAGTTGGTTAAACGTCTGACTTCAGCTCAGGTCATGAGTTTGAGCCCCACCGTCAGGCTCTGTGCTGACAGCTTGGAGCCTGGAGCCTGCTTCGGATTCTTTGTCTCCCTCTCTCTGCCCCTCCCCCAATCACATTCTGTCTCTCTCTCAAAAAATGAATAATAAAAGAAAAAAAAAGGCATATAGGAATGAAGGCATATAGGAAGGCTCAGGATGAAAGCATCCAAGATTAGGTATTCAGGGTGGAAGCACCCCCCACTTTAGTACAATAACAGAAAGCTGCTTTCACAGGAGGGAAGGACCAGTATCGGGGTAAACAGGGCTACCGACCACAGCAAGGCGAAGTTGCCCAGAGCAGAGCTTATTAGCAAAACAAAGGTGCCTTGCTGACCCTGAGGTAGCATGCTCGGTCTGTCTTATCCCCTAGGCTAGCTAAAGATAGACAAGGCACCTCATGCCTGCTGTAAACAACCATCTGCTTGGTGCCAGGAATTTGTTTTGTATTGACCCAAACTCCTAACACCACATGTCTTCAAAACCCTCTTCTCCTCACACCCATGAGTTAATGTTCACGGTTTCATGGTCTCTTTGTGCACTCCATCATGCTTGTAAGCCTTCTGATCCTAACAAAAACAGAGCAAGGACCCTTACTCGGGGCTCTTGTCTCCTCCCGGACATTAGCCTCTCTCACATTTTAATCCTGTGTCTGCTCTCTTGCTGGACAAGAGAACTCCAGACCCAGAGTCTACACAAATCCCAAGCAGGCTCCAAGCTCAGCACGGAGCCCGACATGGGGCTCAATCTCATTAACCATGATATCATGACCTGAGCCAAAAGCAAGAGTAGGATGCTCAACCGATTGAGCCACCCAGGCATTCCCATCATTTTAAAAAGGCAAAAATCCCAGGACACCTGGGTGGCTCAGTCGGTTAAGTGTCTGACTTTGGCTCAGGTCATGATCTCATGGTTCATGAGCTTGAGCCCCGCATCAGGCTCTATGCTGACAGTGCAAAGCCTGCCTGGGATTCTCTCTCTCTCCCTCTGTCTGTGCCCCTCTCCCACTCCCCATCTCTCTCAAAACAAATGAATAAACTTTAAACAAAAAGGAAAAAATCCGATGTGTTTTTCATTTTCCTATTTGACTCCTCTATAGTAATTTTATGCACAGCCATGTGTACTTTACAAAAGTTCTTGAGAACTGTTCTATAGAAGCTAAAACTGTACCTCCTTGAAACAGTCTCTGTCTTCCAACAGCTTCTTCTGCACAGCTTTCCTTTGAGGACTCTGTTTCTGGCCATTCCACACACTCCTCCCCAACAGCCCCACGAGGTGCCCCTAAGGGATCTCAGCTGCAAGCACTTATTAATGCTTCCCAAACCTTACCCAAACCCCCAAGCCCCCAGATTCCTCCTCTTCCCACACCAGCCTCCTGGTCCTACCCAATCTCCTTCCTAAATGTCTCACTGCCTTTCCTCCATTCCCACGGCTCCTTCTCCCAGAGCCCATCAATTCAACTCATTTATTGCATCAGCCTCCTCCTGATACTCCTCATGTACACTCTCCCTCTGCAGCCTGTCCTCCTCACTGGTGCCAAAATGACCCTTGAAACACAAAACTCCAATCACATCACTCTAGTGCTCAGCAGTGATGCTATAGGACACAATGTAAACTCCTGCCTCAAGCTCTGCCCCTTCCCTCCAGCCTCCAATTTTATATAATTTGTAACACTAGATTACTGAAAGTATCACGAATATCTGATGCTCTCACAACCTCTGCACCATTATCTCTGCCTGAAATGTCTCCCAACGCCTCCCACCCTCACCCACATGACATGTGTCTATCATTCCTCTATCCCGGTTCTTTGAGATGTCTCAAGGAGGATTTGGGGGACTCTCATCTTTGCTCCTATCTCCCTTTGAGCAGACAGGCAGGTGCCTACTTTCAGATAGAATGTGTGTCCCCACAATATGTACACATATCCTCTTCCCAACTGTGACACATGAGAGACGAGCCATCTCCTTGCATGCTACTGGAGAAGAGTAAGCTATGCTTTCCCAAAAAGCTAAAAATGTAAAAACACCTAATCATGATTATTCAGTATTTCCTCCTCCAATAACGCCACCCCATCAATTTTTTTAAATGTGAGGAGCCTCAGCAACCTTCACAGTTGCCTTAAAAAGGCACGTATCCAAATGCTGATGGAAAAGGCAGCCTCCAACCCTTCCTACTGCAGGAATAAAGGCAATAAGAGTAAATGATGCAGCCAACACTATTCTAACCACGTCACATACTTTAACTCACATAATTCTCATAATGAGAAGTAGGTATTATCATCATCCTCTGTTTACTGATGAGAAAACTGAAGCACGGGGGTGTTAATTAACTTGCATGAGATTGCACATCCAGGGAGTGGCAGAACTGGGATTCAAGTTCAGACAACACAGAAGTCCTCCCGCCCTGGGTCTGTGGTTTCACTTTCCGCGGTTTCGCTCACCCACAGTCAACCACAGTTCAGAAGCAAATGATGCCCCTGATGTATCATATCCTGACCTCATCTCATCATGTAGGCATTGTATCATCTCACATTATCACAAGAAGGGTGAGTACAGTACAGTGAGATAATTTGAGAGAGAGAGAGAGAGAGAGAGAGAGAGAGAGAGACACCACATTCACACAACCTTCATTAGAGTATATGGTTATAATTGTTCTATTTTGTTATTACTTGTTAATCTCTCACTGTGCCTAATTTATAAATTAAACTTCATCATAGTTGTGTGTATGCATAGGAAAAAACATAGTATATACAGGATTCAGTACTATTCACGGTTATAGGCATCCACTGGGGGTCTTGGAACCTACCCCTCGTAGATAAGGGAGGACTACTGTACAGAGAACATAAATTTAATACTGTTTTTAAGAAAGCTTAAGAGAGAATGAGAACTCCCCCTGCTGGCTGTATATTTTTCTCTTGTCATAACTGATAGCAAGGACACCAACCAGGAAGTCCTCAGTCACCAACCAGCTGAGTATTAGCAAAACTCTCAACTCCTCTACCCTTCACTTTGCTCAACCATTAGGTTGGGAGTAAGTAGAAATCAGATTTAGGGACGCCTGGGTGGCTCAGTCGGTTGAGCGTCCGACTTCGGCTCAGGTCATGATCTCACAGTCCGTGGGTTCGAGCCCTGCATCGGGTTCTGTGCTGACAGCTCAGAGCCTGGAGCCTGTTTCAGATTCTGTGTCTCCCTCTTTCTCTGGCCCTCCCTGTTCATGCTCTCTCTCTCTGTCTCACAAATAAATAAATGTTAAAAAAAATTAAAAAAAAAAAGAAATCAGATTTAAATTCTCTTCTGGTTCTAAATTATGATGACTTTGAGATTCAGATTTTTCTTTTTAATTTTTTTAATGTTTATTTATTCTTGAGAGACAGAGAGACAGAGAGAGACAGAGCATGAGTGGGAGAGGGCAGAGAGATAGGCAGACACAAAAACCAAAGCAGGCTCCAGGCTCCGAGCTGTCAGCACAGAACCCAACGCGGGGCTCAAACTCATGAACCACAAGATCATGACCTGAGCCGAACTTGGCACTTAACCGACTGAGCCACCCAGGCGCCTCCAGATTTTTTTTTTTCCTAAAAGCCACAACAAGCATCTTCTGCTTTTTTCAAAGCCCCAACCATCTCTAGGAAGTTGGAGGTTCAAAAGCTGTTACTGTTTCAAATATTCTACAAACTTGCAGTATGCGTAGGAATGAGCAAATTAGGACAAAACAGAAAAAATAACCCTAAGCTGCAAGACACTAAAGAGTTTTTTTTAAAAAATGAGAGGAAACTATGGCTAAAAATACTGTAAGCAATTACAATCCTGTTGCTTTCATCTAGTCATATTCTCACTAAGTTACTTCAGGGCAGATCAAACTGCTAATTATATATCAAAATATGCCTAAATCTGTTATCCGTATTAACAAAATTGTGCCAAAACTCACGGTTCTGCCACCAAGTTCCAAATTTAAGGCAAATCTACCTTAAGATTTTTTTAAAGAGTTTATTTTTAAGTAATCTCTATACCAATCTGGGGCTCGAATTTACAACCCTGAGATCGAGAGTTCCACACTCTGCCATCTGAGCCAGCCAGGAGCTCCCAAATCTACCTTAATTTAAATGCTAACTTCCTTATATGTCAAATATATCTCAGTAAAACCTGGAAAAAAAATGCTAATTTCTTTTTACCTTCTGAACTTATGAAAAAGGAATATGCACATCTGAGTGAAGAAGACAGACAGAAAAGAATTGCATATAAATCTGGTCCCCACCAAAACCACACTAAAATTACAGTACAGGGATCTTTATCGTAACACTATAAGGACCAGAAAACAAAGCAGCAGAGACAACAACAAAATGTTGAAGCTCAAAAAGTATATGGACAAGTAGAAACTGACTTAGAGCCTACAAAGCCAGATCTCAGATTGACAAGGCAAAGCTTCATTACATCACATATTCCACAAAACTCAGAGATGGACAGCCAGCTCTTGAGGAGGCTTACTAAGGAGAACCTGGAGGAAGCTGTTGAGAAACAGCTGCATCCCTACATCCTCCCCTCTACTTCATGAGGTTGGGCAATTACTCCTCTGTCATCCTTCCAAAAGTTTGAAGGTTTCCTTTCTGAAAAGGGTTAAAACAAAGAGTTGCTGGACAGCCAGCTGACGGTGAGTACCTGACCTAACACAAAGGGACTCAGCGACCACCTGCATGCTGACTGCTGAAGGCAGAGATCCCAGCGCTTACGCCCACAGACCTTCACGATCCAAGCAGGAGGTCAGCAAGCTCTTCCCTGAGGAAGCTGAGCAGCCCCAAAGGAAAGACCTGAAGGTACTTACCTGGGGACCCATCCAGGTGACTCTTGAGCAAAGCTCAAAATCAAGAAGCCTTACTGGACAGTTCAGAGTTCAAGTCACTATTTTAGACCCCCACACTTAATTACAAGCAGACAGCCAAGGACTACTAGATATCTGAGAAAAGACTCTAAATATAATAAGTTTTGAAAGTTTCTTTCCTCCTTGTATAATCTCTTTCCTCCAAATTGTTTTCTGTTTGTCCATTTTACTCTCTATCATCAATATCCTTGAAACAATAAGAAAATATATAAATCTATAAAACAAGAGTAGGATACTATATATAAAACAAAGAATCAAATAACAATCCCCCTAAAAAGAGGTCTCAATAGCAGGATGGGAAAATAAAGTTGAGATAGTCTGCAAGAAAGTTAAACAAAAAAAACAAAAAACAAAAAGACACCAGAAAAAGAGATGGAAAATAAGAAAACAAAGAATATTCAAGAACTAATCCAGAAGTTCCAACAGCCAAAAAATAGAATTCCAGAAAGAGAAAAAAGAAAAGGAGGAAGGAAAAGCATCAAAGGAATAATTTACATAAATTTTCCAGAACTGAAGGATGTAAGCTGCGTGACTCAGAGTCTATCAAGGCCAGGCACAATGGGTGAAAACAGACCCACACCAAGCAAAATAAGAAGGCATGTGATCATTTCAGAACACCAAGAACAAAGAGAAGATTCCACAAGCTTTCGGGGGGGGGGGGGGGAGGCCAGTACAAAGGATAAGGAATCAGAAAGGCTCCAGACTTCTGAAGAATGGGAGAAGTCAACAGAGGAAGTATGAAATTGTCAAAGGAAGGGTCTAAAAAAGACATCTGCATTCCTGCACAATTTCCAAACTTCTACCTCACAGGCACCCTTGCTCGAGGGGATACAGGCAATGATATAAAAAGAATAATCAGGAAAGAAGAAAACGTGGGATATGGGAAACAAAAGATCCAACACAGGAGAGAGGCATAGAGAGGGAAGGGAAACCCCAAGATAACAGCTCTGCACCAGATTGAGCACAATCAGTCCAGATTGTAGCAGTGTGGCTCAAGTGACAGTTGTATTGATGGCAGCCAATGCAAGATGCTTCCTGCTACTGGACCATCTTTCTAACTCAAGGACAGAATGCCTGGGAGAGCAGGTCCACATTCTCATCTGGACTTGTTTATCTCACAATGTGCTGAGGAAGTGGTCACCCTCTCCTCCTCTCCATGCCCACAAAGTGTTGTGTTTTGACCTACTTCTGGAAGCAAGTGCAAGTCATGGAAAGCTTTGAATCAAAAATAAAAAGCAGGCCATTCCCCCAACTTAGCTGATCACGCAGCAAATAGCCTAAACCTCAGCTCTGACAGATGCCACAAGCCTCATTTATCACCTTGCTCCCTGACTCCCCTAGAAGGGGGTCCTGTGCATTCTCAGGGGTACCCAACACCAGACTATGACCCAGAGCCCGGTTTATCTCTTGGGAGCCTTTATCTAACAGAGGCAAACATTAATTACCCTTTCTGTGTACAACTAGGCTTGGACTTGCTACTCAGTTTCTCAAAACTATACATTATTTAGGAATTTACATAGCAGGGGGAAAAACTACAAAGAAAAGTAAGAGAATGTGAGGAAGAGAGTAAATTTCAATCAGGGAAAAGCACTCAGGGTTTTCTAATGTTCTAGTAACTGTTACTCAATTCTGGTAAGTAGATATCCACATACATAGAACTTTATTTTTTTTAATATATTTCTAATATACATATTTGTTAAAATACTGTTCTTTATGATGATACATTCTATAATAAAACATATTTTAAGTGGTAAGTGAATTCCTCTTTACATCAGTAGAGCTGTTTTAGTATCTTGAAACACCAAAGGAACCCCAAAAAATAGTCTTTAAAATTCTGTGTCCATAAATGTGACAAGGTATGGGAAATGGGCAAATCCTATAAATTTACCAAAGCTGATACAAGAAGAAATAGAAAATACAAATAATCCTATAATTATTTTTTAAGTTGAATCCATAATTTAAAACCTTCCTACAAAGAAATCTTCAGGCCCAAATATTTTACCAGTGAATTCTATCAAAAATGAAAGAAATAATTCCAGTCTTACACAATTTCTTCCAAATAATGGAAAAAGTGAGCACACTCTATAGCTTCTTTTATGAATCTCCCAAAACCTGACAAGAGCATTATAAGAAAGGAAAATCATAAGCTTGTCACTCATGAACATAGCCATAAAAATCATCAATAAAATATTATGAAAAACAAAGCCAGAAATATATGTATATATAAATACATACATCTCGGGGCGCCTGGGTGGCTCAGTCGGTTGAGCATCCGACTTCGGCTCAGGTCACGATCTCACGGTTCGTGAGTTCGAGCCCCGCGTCGGGCTCTGGGCTGATGGCTCAGAGCCTGGAGCCTGCTTCTGATGCTGTGTCTCCCTCTCTCTGCCCCTCCCCCATTCATGCTCTGTCTCTCTCTGTCTCAAAAATAAACATTAAAAAAAAATTTTTTTTTAATAAAAATAAATAAACAAATAAATACATACATCTCGTGACCTAATGAGGATACTTCCAGGAATGCAAAGTTGTTTTAACTTTCTTTTTAAATTTTTTTTTTTAACGTTTATTTATTTTTGAGACAGAGAGAGACAGAGCATGGACGGGGGAGGGTCAGAGAGACAGGGAGACACAGAATCTGAAATAGGCTCCAGGCTCTGAGCAGTCAGCACAGAGCCCGACGCGGGGCTCGAACTCACATACTGCGAGATCGTGACCTGAGCCGAAGTCAGACTCTTAACCGACTGAGCCACCCAGGCGCCCCTTAACTTTCAACATATTATCTCAATACAGCAATAAAGTCGTATGATAAAGTTCAACATCTTAGCAAATTAGATAAGAGAATTTCCTTAATTTGATAAAGGACTTCTATAGAAAACATTCAGCAAGCATTGTACTTAATGGGGAAATGATGGGGGAAAAAACTTTCCCTCTGAGATTGCACCTGAAAAAAATTTCACCCCATTATCACTACTTCTATTCAATATTATCATGAAGGTCTTACCAGTGCACAAGAACAAGAAATGAAAGAATGGTAAAGAAAATTGACGTAAAACTGACCGTAATCACAGATGATAAAGATTATGTTCATTAAAAAAATACAAAATGGGGTACCTGGGTGGTTCATTCGGTTAAGCATCCGACTTAGGCTCAGGTCATGATCTCAAGGTTCGTGGGTTCAAGCTCCACGTCAGGCTCCGTGCTGACAGCTCAGAGCCTGAAGCCTGCTTCAGATTCTGTGTCTCCCTCTCTCTCTGCCTCTCCTCCACTCACACTCTACCTATCGCTCTCAAAAATAAATAAACATTAAAAAAAAATTTTAGGGGCGCCTGGGTGGCGCAGTCGGTTAAACGTCCGACTTCAGCCAGGTCACGATCTCGCGGTCCGTGAGTTCGAGCCCCGCGTCGGGCCCTGGGCTGACGGCTCAGAGCCTGGAGCCTGTTTCCGATTCTGTGTCTCCCTCTCTCTCTGCCCCTCCCCCGTTCATGCTCTGTCTCTCTCTGTCCCAAAAATAAATAAACGTTGAAAAAAAAAAAAAATTTAAAAAAAAAAAATTTTAACACAAAATAATTTATCAGAATGCCTCGTTGGCTCAGTCAGTGGAGCTTGCAACACTTTATCTTGGGGTTATAAGTTCAAGCCCCACACTGGGTATAGAGATTACTTAAAAAAAATAAAATTTTAAAAAATTAAAATAAAAATTAAAAAGAATGTACCGATAATTAGAATCAACAAAAAAAGTAAGATTGCTAGATATAAGGTCAACATGCAGAAAACAACCATATTTCTATGTACTAGAAACAAACAGAAAATGAATTGTCTAAAAGATACCAATTTAAAATAGCATCAAGAAACCTTAATTACCTATGAATAAATCTAGTAAAAGACTGGTAACACCAGGACCAATTGTTGGCTACTCCAAATCTGCCCTAACCTGTTTTTTTATTTCCCATAGTACTTATCACTTTATCACCTTCTTACATACATAAATATTTATTGATTCTTAGTGAGCAGGTGACCCAGCTAGGTCAAGGAAAGTGAATTATGGAACTTTCTGGAACTGTGGAAAGAACTTTGTGCTTTCAGGTAAGGTTGATTAATTGGAGCTGCCATAGTGGCCCTATTGGTGTTATTTGGTGCAGAGGAAAGCACTGCTAAGGGATGAAATCATATTCTTAATATGATTTCATATTCTTAATATTGGGGGGGTGCAGGTTTTTTTTGTTGATGGTTTGTTTTTGTTTTGTTTTTTTTTGAGAGAGAGAGAGAGAGAGAAAGAGACAGAGTGTGAGCTGGGAAGGGCAGAGAGAAGGAGACACAGAATCTGAAGTAGGCTTCAGGCTCTGAGCTGTCTGAACTGTGAGATCGTGACCTGAGCCAAAGTTGGACACTTAACCAACTGAGCCAACCAGGTGCCCCTTAAAGATACTATATATAGGCAGCTGTATCTGATTTAGTTACATCTGAAGCCACATCCTTGGAATTTTAATTATGTGAGCCAATCAATTTTCCTTTTCACTTAAATCAGCTTAAGTTGTGTTTCTGTACTTATGACTGAAAGGAGGTTTTTCACTATTACAATGTTGTAACAAAACAAAATGATGGACTGAAAAACAGTGCATTAATCGTTCAAAATTATATTTATGGATAATTTATGCCAGCTTATGATGTTACACGAAAAAGGTAAATCCATAATAATGGGAAGTTTGACAATTTTGGATACAAAAATGTTATGTTGTACGCTGACTTTGGAAAAACTTTGCATAAAAAAACACTTGAATAAATATTCAAAACTATGAAAAAATGTCTTTCGAAAGCAATTTTTCCTCTTTTCATACTTTTGTATTTTCCGAAGTTTCCATGAGGAGTGCGTTATATTTTTAACACATATTTTATTACATTTATTACTTTTATTGTACCAATAACACATTCTACAGTAAAACCTTCGATTGCGAGTAACTTGTTCTGCAAGTGTTCTGCAAGATGAGCAAACATTTCTAATTTTTACTTGATAAATGTGCCATGTCTTGCAATACGAGTAGTACATGGCACCTAATGTCACATGATCACAGCCGAGCCAATGGTTCTCCCTTTCTTTCTCTCTCTCTCTCTTTCTGTCTCTGCAGGATTGTGGGTGATTGTCAATGCAACAGCACGTTTCCACAAAAACCTCAAAAGGAGGCAAAAGCAAGCGTCATTGGATAGGTTCCTTGTTAAAGTTGCACAAAAAGAAAAAGATTCCATTGAGCCAATAGACAGCAGTGATTCCGTTAGTGATAGTGAAAGTCATCCTGCAGAATAACCCTCCTCTCTCTTGTCTCCCTCACATCAGCCACAAAGGTTTTCAAAGGTCAATGCAGGTTAATTTATTTTTCTTTGTATTTTGTATTTTATTCATTGTTTTGTATTATATTACAGTATTGTAATCATTTTTATATGAATATTTTTGGGTTCTAGAATGAATCATCTGAGTTTCCCTTATTTCTTATGGGGAAATTCACTTTGATATACAAGTGCTTTGGATTACAAGCATGTTTACAGAATGAATTATGCTCACAAACCAAGGTTTGACTGTATTTATTTTATTGAGATATAATCCACACACCATAAAATTCACCCTTTTAAACTCTACAATTTAGTGATGCTTAGTATATTCACAAAATTGTGTAACCATCACCACCATCTAATTGCAGAACATTTTTGTCACCCTAATAAGAAACGTATACCATGAACAGTCATTCTTCATTCTCCCTACCCTAGCCCCCGGCAACCACGAATTGACTTTCCATTATTATGGATTTACCTCTTCTGGACATTTCAAATAGAAGCATACAATATGTGGACTTTTGTGTCTTGTTTCTTTCTCTTAGCATAATGTTTTCAAGGGTCGTCCATGTGTAACATGAATCAGTGCTTCATTCCTGTTTATGGCTGAATACTATTCCATTGTATGGATATACCACTTTTGTTAATCCATTCACCCACTGATAGACATTCGAGTTGTTTCCACTTTTGGGCTATTATGAATAGTGCTTCTACCAACATGAACGTCCTCATTTTTGTGGGGACATACGTCTTCAATTCTCTTGGGTAAATACCCAGGAGGGGAATGGCGGGTTGAGTGCATTTACTTTTATAATGTGTTCTAAAAACACAGAGAATTGTTTCTTAGCAGAAAATGTTGAATGTCGGTGCCACCAACCTGAAGCCACACAAATTCCTTCTCCTGCCACAGAGAAGGCTACTTTAGAGAAGATAACCATAGAAAAAAAAGAATAAGGACCACTACCATTCACTATTTGGCAAGTGTGTCTGCCAGGTATTTATGATAGACAGCAAGATTTAGTCACAGTATTAAAGATGCCACACATTGATCAAATGAGGCAGTAAGCTGTTTAAAATTCCTGTACTTATCGACAAGGCTAAAATAAAGACAATACTTTCATGAATGTTCACATTTTTTCCACCTTCTCTCTTACCACAGTTTTCCAATGACAGGTAGATTTTATTACTTGCTTATACTACCATTTCACAAACTCAGCCAGCATAACTTAAAAATTTACTACACCAATGCAGAAAATTATAAAATTAGGAAATGCTGATAGTTAAGATAGCCTCCTTTCTGCCTTCAGGAAAAATAATCAAGTCACATAATAAGCAAACCACTTAACTTTAACATCAGAAAAACAACAACAACAACAAAAAAACAACAGGTGAACTCGTGGCCAAATATTCATCTAATTATCCCATTGTCTTAAAGCCTTGAGGGTGATTTTCCTGCACACCTGCATGCACGTAATGAATAGTGACACCACTACCATTCTTATTATTAATTTTACTATTAATATTAAATTGGTTATACCAAGGGTGCCTGGGTGGCTCAGTCGATTAAGCGTCAGACTTCAGTTCAGGTCATTATCTCACAGCTCATAAGTTCAAGCCCTGCATCTGACTCTGTGATGACAGTTCAGAGCCTGGAGCCTACTTTGGATTCTGTGTCTCCCTCTCTCTCTGTCCCTTATCTGCTTATGCTCTGTCTCTCAAAAACAAATAGACATTAAAAAAAATTTTAATAAAAAAAATAAATTGGTTATACCATGGTTATCTTTAGACAAATGGTTAAATACGGGGGAACATATGCTTTTCTACAAGGCAAATATTGATCCTGCTCTTAATCCCATCCTGTTTGAAAATAAAGCAACCTCAGTCACCTGGGTGACTCAGCCAGTTAAGCGTCCAACTTTAGCTCAGGTCATGATCTCATGGCTCATGGGTTGGAACCCCATGTTGGGCTCTGTCCTGACAGCTCGGAGCCTGGAGCCTGCTTTGGATTCTGTGTCTCCCTCTCTCTCTCTGCCCATCCCCCACTCGCACTCTGCCTCTCTCCCTCTCTCTCTCTGTCTCTCAAAAATAAACGTTAAAAAAAAATTTTTTTTTAACGTTTATTCATTTTTGAGAGACAGAGAGAGACAGAGTATGAGTGGGGAAGGGGCAGAGAAAGAGGAAGACACAGAATCTGAAACAGGCTCCAGGCTCTGAGCTGTCAGCACAGAGTCCAATGCGGGGCTCAAACTCACGAACTGCAAGATCATGACCTGAGCCGAAGTTGGACACTCAACTGACTGAGCCACCCAGGCGCCCCCCAAATTTTTTTTAAATAAAGCAACCTTGGGGCTCCTGGGTGGCTCAGTCAGTTAAGCACCCTACTTCAGCTCAGGTCGTGATCTCATCACTCATGAGTTCGAGCCCCGCTTCGGGCTCTGTGCTGACAGCTCAGAGCCTGGAGCCTGCTTCGATTCTGTGCCTCTGTCTCTCTCTGTCCCTCTCCTGCTCACACTGTCTCTTTCTCTCAAAAATAAACGTTAAAAAAAATTTTAATAAAAAATAAAAAATGAAATAAAATAAAACAACCTCTTTGACATCGGCCATAGTCACCTCTCACTAAATACGTCTCCTCTAGAGGCAAGGGAAACAAAAGCAAAAAATGAATTATGGGACTTCATCAAGATAAAAAGCTTCTGTACAGCAAGAAACAATCAACAAAACTAAAAGGCAACCTTCAAAATGGGAGAAGATATTTGCAAATGACATATCAGATAAAGGGCTAGTATCCAAAATCTACAAAGGACTTATCAAACTCAACACCCAAATAACAAACAATCTGGTTAAGAAATGGGTAGAACACATGAATAGACGCTTCTCCAAAGAAGACATCCAGATGGCTAACAGACACATGAAAAGATGCTCAACATCACTCATCATCAGAGAAATACAAATCAAAACCACAATGAGATAGCACCTCATACCTGTCAGAATGGCTAAAATGAACAATGCAGGAAACAACAGAAGTCGGCAAGGATGTGGAGAAAGAGGAACCCTCTTACACTGCTCATGGGAATGCAGACTCGTGCACTCTGTAAAACAGTATGGAAGTTCCTCAAAAGGTTAAAAATAGAGCTACCCTATGATCTGGCATTTACATTACTAGATGTTTCCCCAAAGAATATAAAAATACTGATTTGAAGGGACACACAGTCCCTGATATTTATAGTAATATTATCAACAATAGCCTAACTATGAAAAGGGCCCAAACATCCATCAACTGATAAAGAAGATGTGGTATATATACACACACATATATATGTGTATATCACATATATACACATATATATATGTGATAGAATATTACTCAGCCATCAAAAAGAATGAAATCTTGCCATTTGCAATGATGTGGATGTAATTAGAGTCTATTACGCTAAGCAAAATAAATCAGTCAGAGAAAGACAAATACCATATGATTTCACTCATATGTGGAATTTAAGAAGCAAAACATAGAGGGAAAAAAAAAAAAAAGAGAAAGGCAAGCCATAACACAGACTCTTAACTATAGAGAACAAACTGAGGGCTGCTGAAAGGGAGGTGGGCAGGGGGATGGGCTAACTGGGTGATAGGTACTAAAGTGGGTACTTGTTATGATGAGCACTGGATGTTATATGTAAGTGATGAATTGCTAAATTCTATTCTTGAAACTAATATTACACTATATGTTAACTAACTGGAATTTAAATAAAAACTTGAAACAAACAAACTAAATAAATAAGTAATAAAGGGATTCTACTGTAAGGCTTGGTGTAAGAAACCATAAAATCCAAGCAGTTATAGCATATGTGTTTGAAATAAACACAACCTAGTCATTTTGGTTCATAATCCACACTTACTTATAAAATCATATCCTCTTTGGTGTATCAATAGGAAATGACCCATTTTAAAAAAAGGTTAAAAAGTTTTATATTATAACATGTTATGAAAGGGAGAACATCACTTATGGAAAGAATTATAAGGACTGAATACATATATAGTGGGGAAAATGAGGGTTATCTGGACTTCTGTATATTAAATACAAAAAAGTCAACATACGTGTTGTATTTGAATGCATCACTGCCAATCACTGCTAAAATGAAAGCTCAGTTATTCATTACAAAACAGTGAGATCTAAATTCTTTAGAACTCTTAAGCATCTGGGTGGCTCAGTCGGCACCCCTGATCCACTGTCATTTCTTAATTCAACAAAAAACATTGTCTCATTTAGTAGAGTCTTATTACCAAGGTGATAATGTAACTCCCAAGGTTAAGAGGCATTAATCCCATACTCTATGAAATACAAAACAGTGGCTGGATTTAAAGAGACAAACTCTAAAATACATAGGCTGCATTCAAATTCACAATTGAATTAGGTTCTCGTGAACACGTTTTTCTAAAAAGACACAAATGCCTGTCCCTTTATCAGTCAAGTAAATTCAAACTCTAAATGATTATCAGTCCCTGGTAATTACCAACCCGTGATCCTATGCCAGCCAGACATTCCCCTCTGTCTCCTAACACTGGTTCCATCCCCCCCTTATACTTTTTCCCACATCCAAACCCCATGCATTTACCACTTCGTGCTTTTAACGTCTGGTACAACAGTAATAATGGTAGATGAAAACACAGTTGAAAAGAGAAAAATCAAGGTATTTCAAAATAAAGGGAAAATAACAGAATTTCTACTAGACACTTGTGAATCAATCAGAATCCATGGAAAAATATCAAATACTTATAACACAGGCCAACTTTTTGTAGATAGATACACATATAAAATATACACAAATGTGTATGTATATCTATATCCGTATCGTCCTTCTCTAGCTGTTTCAGACAAGTGCCTAGCTCTGGAGAAAACCCTACTCAAAATCAGTCAATTCAATTACATCCTGCTCCTTGTATGGACCATTATATCATTATGATAATTACGTAACATTCTGTTCAATTTACATTAGGTTGAAACCTTCTTTAGTAGACAGCAAGAATAACAACTTGGGGATAACAAACAGTGACATAATAAAACAGGAGGACGAAAACATGGTATTTACTTTTTATAATAAACATAAGAATGAAGTTTAAGCCATTAATTTTATTATCTGAAACTAGTCAAACCCTGAAAATTGTCTTATGAAAACAAACACATCTTAATTTGGAATTAAAAAAAAAAAAAAACTCTAAAAGGTATCACTTCATATATAAAATGTGGTGGGACAAAGAAACAAAATAAAGCAACTTTCACATGCACCCAAAAACCTGTCACAGGCATTTGATCAAAACATCACTGGTGCCTAAATTTGCCATACCTGAATATACTGTTCTGCCGTGCTGCATGTTAATAAAGAATACAAAACAAAAATAGGGAAATGTTAGCAGAATAAAACATAAAACTATTGCATGGAGAATTAAAAGATTAATTCACAAGGTTTTACATCCCGTAGCTAACAAGGATCAATGATTTAACATTTTTAACTCAGTTAACAAACCACACAGCTCTTAGCTGTGAATGGATGACCCATGAGACAGATTTAACTTATTAAAATATTTCGTCTTTTTTAAATTTCAAAGCAACTATAAGTTCCTGTTATAAAAGGGTCCTTTTTTAAAGCCGATGTTTGATTCACTTATTAGAGTGACACAGAGAAGAAGAGAACAAAGGCCTTTGAGGCTGTGTCTATTTGATGCAGTTCTAAAAATATTTTAGTCATTATTTAGCATCAGGTAAAAATAACCATTGTCAAAATGAAGTACGACTTCAAATCTAGAATAATAAAATGAAGTGTGTAACATCAGACACGTACTATACATTTTTACAAAACAAAAAACAAAAACAAAACCGAAACAAAACAAAAAATCCCAGGAAACTGAGTTGTTCATAGCTCTCAGTTTCGATAGAAGCTTCCATTTAAAACTTTGCCATATATTCAAAAACACAACGACTATCGGCTCAGCTCCACTAACATTCCAGACACATGTGGCCAAAGGGATAACCCCCACTCCACCACTTACTCCGCTTCTGGGACACGGCCTGCAGGCACGCAGTCACGATATCGCAGTTTCTCTGTACTTTATGCAGAAGCCTATCTTTTCGCTTCAGCTGCCGAAGTAGCTTTGCAGATTGCACGCCAATTCTATACTTCAGCTCTTGAAGGATTGTCTTCAGTTCATCAGTGTCTATCAAAGAAAAAGAAAAATAAGAAAATAAATACCCTGAGAAGACTACAAATTCCCATGTAACACCGATCATAGGATGAATATCTAGAACATCCATTTGAACCAAGTAATTCTGGCTTCTCACCCAGGATTACATGCACGTGTTCAGCTGAGATATTCTGATCAAATAAATCACTCAAACATTTCCTGCCCTGGCCGTGAGATAATTACTGTAAGATAAGCTTTATCTTTGAGGCTACTTGCAACATGTAAGCAAAGACTCTTGTCACATTTAGCTCAGGTTGCAGATTTACCTTTCATTGCCTGAAAATTGGCAGGTATATTTCGTATCATTAAAGTGCTCAGACGGTAAGCTTACAAGAAAAGAATCCTTTTGAATCTGTTACATCAATGGTAAATCTAACGGCTGATAACAATTTTTTTAAATAAATGTTGATTCATTTTTGAGAGAGAATGTGTGAGTGGGGGGAGGGGAGGGGCAGAGAGAGAGAAGGGGACAGAGGATCTGAAGTGGGCTCCACGCTGACAGCAGTGACAATTCGAGTTTCAAACTCACGAACCTTGAGATCATGACCTGAGCTGAAGCTGGACACTCAACCAACTGAGTCACCCAGGCGCCCTGGATAACAAATGTTTTCGTTTGGTTTTGTTTTAAAGTTTATTCATTTGTTTTGGGCGAGAGAGAGACAGCATGAGCTGGGGAGGGGCAGAGAGAGGGAGGGAGACAGAGAATCCCAAGCAGGTCCGCACTGCCAGCATGGAGCCTGAGGTGGGACTCAAACTCACAAAACTGAGATCACGCCTGGGGCTGAAACCAAAAGTGGGAGGCTTAACCAACTGAGCCACTCAGACGTCCCCTGATAACAAACGTTTTTAAAAGCACTCACCTTTGTAAATGATCCGTTAAAAGTAAATAATATAACCACATTTTCTAATGTAGATGAATATAGCAATATTGGTTTGGTTTTAAATATACAGTCTTCCAATAGCTTGATTATTAGATACAATATTTCACTTCAGAAACTCAGTAGTTTTTCAAATATGATAGAAGATACATTTCCTTTACACAGATAAATTAAGGATAATTCTACATTCATAAAATTAATATTCCCAACAGCTGTTTTTCCACAAATGAAAAAAGACTTGGGAATCGGAACTATCAGCAATCTTTATATGAATAATCATTACAATGTGGGAGTTTCGTTTGTCACACTTGGTATTATCATTAGTCACTGGAGTGTGATCTGCCAGTCAGGCAAGGAGCTTCCATGCAGCTTGGAATTGGCTAGGCCCTCATTAGAGATCCTGTGTGGGATTTGGGTCTATTCATTTTTAAAGGGACTTTGAGAAACTAGAGAGGATCAAAAGAGAACAAAGGAAGTATTCCAAAGCTAAAAAAAAAAAAAAAAAAAAATCCAGAGGTCAAAGAAAAAGAACTTTGGGGGTCTGTATAACAGAAGTACAAGGTGGACCTTTAACAGCAATCCTGTTTAGCCACATCATGGAAAACATATTAGACCTTAAAAAGAACTCCCTTTGGGGGCGCCTGGGTGGCGCAGTCGGTTAAGCGTCCGACTTCAGCCAGGTCACGATCTCGCGGTCTGTGAGTTCGAGCCCCGCATCAGGCTCTGGGCTGATGGCTCAGAGCCTGGAGCCTGTTTCCGATTCTGTGTCTCCCTCTCTCTCTGCCCCTCCCCCGTTCATGCTCTGTCTCTCTCTCTGTCCCAAAAATAAATAAACGTTGAAAAAAAAAAATTAAAAAAAAAAAAAAAAAAAAGAACTCCCTTTGGACCAACCAACCATCTTTGTGATCTTAGGCAAGGTAGTACTCCCAGGCTCAAATTATGTTTAGCATACAAGACTATTTTGAGAAAGAAATGTGAACAGTCTTTATAAACATCAATATAAATAGCACTAAAATAAGAATAAGGGGTTACTCTGAAGAAGAGAACAAAGGCCATTTCTCTTACCTTGAGTTCAAACTTGGTGGCACATAAGGAAAAGTAAGAACACATTTAGGTTAAATGATAACATTCGTGTTCTAAGGAAAATTAAATATGGAAACAAGCTAAAAGAGGAGACCAGGGGGCTCTTCGTCCCTAGATCCCTTCCACAGAGCAAAGAGCCTTTCTTTGAATGTTTAAAATTTTTCCTTCCAGAAACAGAAAGGGTAGGAATATCATTATCTTGCATTTACATTATAGTTGTTTTTTTTTTACATTATAGTTTCCTTCCAACAAAGAGTCATTTTCAGTGACTCTTAAGGTATCCACAGCTCTGTGATGCTCTGAACTAAGTGTATTATCCAACATGGGAAAAATCTTCAGAGTTTAGAAATGTCTTCTACAGCAATATCTGCTGATAAAGCATCCTGAAGACAGGAATAACAAGGTCTCCTTTATCTTTGCATGCCCCACAGCATCAGCCACTTTTGCTGTTAAATAAATAAGTGTTAAATAAATGAGGAAAAGACCAACTGACAAGCAGTGGACAATTTCCTCTCTAAGAAATTGCAGTGCATATGTTGATAAAAATAGTATCTAAACTTTGTTGAGCATTTTACACACACATTAACTGACATAATTATCACCACAGTCCTCTCTGGGAGGTAGGTGTTATTATTATCCATATTTGTAAGTGAGGAAAATAAGACACAGAAAGGTTAAATAGCTTGCCCAAGGTCACACAGCGAGCAATGAACAGTGGCAGGATATCGATTCAAGCACTCTGACTCCAAAGTTCACCTCCTTTATGAAAATACCAAGAAGGGAGCCAAGATTTCCTGAGAAACCATTCTGATGCTTCACATAAGTAAAGGACCCACGCATGCCAAATACCTAAATAGGTGCTACAGCAAAAATCCTAATAGAGTGAAGAGGTTATCTACAAAGCATTATGATAGGAGGGACATTTTTTGATCTTGAAACAAAATCAAGTAATCTAATAAGCTGTAAAATTATTTATGCAGACAGCTGTTTCCACGTGCTTCCACCTGTTTATTCTTAATATTCTAATGATACTCATCAATAAAGGGGGTGCGTATAAGATTATTATAATATGGCACTTTTGTTCATCTTAACAGAGTCGATTCAAAGGAAAGAAAAGGTTAGCAGGCAACTATGCAATAAGGCTGAGACTTGGGAAAAACAGACTCTTGGAGATCTTGTGAATTAGTAGAGTGGTCACTGGTTTGAAATCCACAGGCAAAGCTCTTTAAACTTTAAACTTTAGCTTGCCAAATTTCCTCTTCCACGAGGAAATTCCCAACCCCCCAAATTTGCTCAGTAATGAAAAGTGAACGGCCTTGTAAAAGACAGAAAGGCAAATCATAATTCTTCAGAGTTGATTTTGTTGGATTCGGAAAGACCTATTGCCCCCACGGAACTCCTGGCATAAACACTCCGAAAACAGCCAAAAAACTGTGTAAAATTAAATGGCACTACTCCAGGCAAAGTCCCAGGCAGGGGGAGGAAGGCAGAAGCCATTTGTAACAATCAGCTGAGAAAAAAACCTTTGCTAGGAAGCCAAAGGAGGAAGTTGAAAGCTGTTTACACAGATTCGAGAAAGCAGACAGATTTATTCCTTTTCTGTTATTTATTTATTTTTTTCCCCCTGGCACCAGCTAGACTTACAATTAGGAAGACAGGAGACCATTCAATAGTATTCTCTCCTTCCTTCCTCTCCTGGTAATTTAGCACAAGGACACTAATTCAAGATATGTTATGGCGGCTTAGCATCTGTTTTCCACACCTCACTTTATTATATAAATTGAGGTCTTGATACATCTATGAAAAAGACATCTGTAATAACAGTGCCTGAAAGGCAAGCTATTATGAACAGTTAAGGCGGGGGTGGGGGGGAACCTCAGTTAGGACGTGAGCATCAGGGTCTGATAACAAAAGAAACACCAAATTAGCCTCTCCCCCCCACTCCCCAAAAGCCACGTCCATTTTCAAATCGAAGGTACCAGCAGTCAAACCCTGTGCTAAAGCCAACAGCGTAGGGCCCTCCACTAATCCGCCGCCGAGTGAGCTTCCTGAAACCAGACTGGCTGGCAGAAATGGAATTCATCCGCTCTGCTTAGAAACTGCATTATCGAATTATTCTGCCTCACTAGTTAAACACTATCCTAGTGGTGTGGCCAGGGAGGGCGGATTAGGAGAAATTAAAAAAAAAAAAAAAAAAAAATCAGGCCCAGGAGTCGCCGGTCTTCTCTCGGCGCCCCCTAGGCAACCTGTGCTACGCGTACCAGAAACTCCCAACAGTCGAAAGAGCTGTTCAGGTGCAATTAGAAGGTGGGCTGCCTCTCCCTTCGGGGCTCCTGCAAACACGGTGCGCGCAGAGGAGCGGAGACCCGCCGCTACCACCCCCAACAACTGAGGTTCCACTGAGCAGCTCGAGAGGGATGCGGGCGGGGGCACAATAAGAACTGAGTTTAGCCACGAACCAGTGACACCGCGGCCACTAGCCGCAGGTCAAAGGAGCCGCCCCAACCGTGATATCGGAGCGCGGCGCGGCTCAGCCACGGGTGCCCAGGCGAGCGCGGGAGCGCCGGCGGACGCGGCGGGGTGCCCTGCGGCCCGTCCCCGAAGCCCCCGAAGCCCCCGCCCCTGGCGCTCACCTTTCTGCCACAGGTACTGCATCTGGTGCCGCTGGCTCGGCCGCTCCTGCAGCTCCTGCAGCACCCGGGAGTCGCCGCCGCGGCCGCCCAGGAACACGTCGGAGCCGGAGGCCTCCGTGGAGCTGTCGAGGCTGTCGCGGCGCCGTGGGCGACCCCCGGGCCCCCGGCTCCCGCCAGCCGCCTCCTCCTCCTCAGTGCAGCTGTACAGCTCGGTGAGCAGGCCGCTCACCAGGGACGCCGTGCGGCTCGTCCTGCCGCTCCGCGGCTCGCCGGGCTCCGGGTCCTCCTCGGCCTCCCAGGAGTCCCGGGAGCCTCGAGGCTGCTCCGCCGGGGGCGCCCCGCGCAGGCACACAGACCGGGGCGCACCGGCGACCGCTTCCTCCGCCGCGTCCTCCCGCCCTGCCTCGGGCTCCGGGCGCCCCGTCCGGCCCCCGCCCGTGGGAAGGACCTCCATGGCCCGCGGTGCGCGAAAGCCCGGCTGCCGCCTCTCCTCCCGCCCGGCCGCGCCGGCCAGTTCCGGGAGGAGGCGCGGCCTCACGGCCGCCGGGGGTGCCCTGGGCCGGGCGCCGCGCCAGCGGGCCCCAGATTCCCGAGGCGCCTGACCTCCCCTCGGCGGGCACGCGAGCCGTCGCCCCGCAGCTCGGAACCGGGAGGAGCGGGGCGGGGGGCTGGGGGGCATACGGCCACGCCTCTGAACCACCTGGGGACACCTGCAGCAGGTGAGGCCCCACTTCCCCTGGGAACGCTATCTGATCCGCGTCTAGGAGGATGTGGCCAGAACGCATCAGGATGAAGCCTTCAGCCGGAGGGGGAAGGGCCTTCTGGCAGCCCCCACCTTTACTTTTAAGCACGTGATTTAACTCAAAAAGGGGGCAATTCTTGCCTCCTAGTCAGCCACCTGCTAGAAATCCTGCGGGAGAGAGTTCTCGACGCCAGTCAATAGGCCGAGGCCAGGAGCTCCCTTCTTCGCGTACTCAAGGCACAGTGCCCAGCCCTTCCCACCGTCCCACCTGATCCGGGCGCCTTTCAAGGCGCTCTTAGTTTCTGACAATAACCTTTCTGAAGACTTGGCTTATGCTGGAGATTTAATAACGCTGGGAACTTTCATCCTTCAGTGAAAAATCAAGTGCTAGATTAAGATCAACTAATTCCCAGGCACAAAACCTAACAGAGAATGAGGGCTTTAATAAATGTCCGTGAGATGACCGCACCAATAAATTGACATGGCTGATTCTGACAGTGAAATCAAAAGCCGACGGTGATATTCTGAGAGATGTATCTTTACATTAGACCTCAGTGGAAGAACCCTGAGATGCCCCTCCACGGCATGTATTTTTGTAAATTTAGTAGTAATTCTCGACGTTTTTGACGGCTTTTTGTGTGCCAAATCCTGTTCTTAGTTCTTTGCACGAACTATCCCATTTAATTCTCACTTTAACCCTATAAAGCAGGTAAATATTGTGGGACTTTTTTTTGAGGTATAATTGACTTAAAATTAAGTTAGTTTCAGGTGTCCAACATATGGCTTTGATATTTGAGTATATTTCAGAATGACCACAAGGATAAGTCTGATGAACTAACATCCCTCACCAGAGTTTAAAAGGTAAGTGCTATACATATCCTCACTTTTCAGGTGAGGAGCTGAGGCACAGAGGGACTAAATAACTGCCCATTCACAAAGAATAAAGTGAACTTCCCTTAATGCTTAAAGTGTCTGGCTTTCATTATGGATAAATACATATTCCATTATGGACTCCATTATGGATTTTCATTATGGATGAACATGTATTTGTGTAAGCCCTAGCGCTATTAAATATTTGCCGTCTTTCTTTCTTTTTTTTTTTTTTTTTTTTTTTTATTTTTATTTTTGGGACAGAGAGAGACAGAGCATGAACGGGGGAGGGGCAGAGAGAAAGGGAGACACAGAATCGGAAACAGGCTCCAGACTCCGAGCCATCAGCCCAGAGTCCGACGCGGGGCTCGAACTCACGGACCGCGAGATCGTGACCTGGCTGAAGTTGGATGCTTAACCGACTGCGCCACCCAGGCGCCCCTATTTGCCGTATTTCTAAAAGCAGCCACAGTGCACGTAGTGAACAATGGTGGGGCTTCATGTTTGTTCAGCACAAGTTTTACTTTTCATGGCACTTTCATAATAGAGTCTGACCCTACAGGTAGAAACCTGAGGCCTCTGGTCACCACCACCACCACAATGCTTGTAAACACAGAGTGAGGGCAATAGGGCCCTTTTTGAAATTTGGAGTTACTGTAAGAAAAGCAAACTTTTAACGACTTTTCTCCTTAGGTATCCAGAATTTTTAAAAAGACTAGAAACATCATGTTGTGGTTTTACAACTGTATTTACTACTATGTCCATTGAATTTTAAAATGTATTAAATAGAAAAATGAAATTATTACTTTGTTGTTTAGTCTTTTGAGCTTTTTTAAAAATTTTGTTTTTAATGTTTACTTTTTTTTCAATATATGGAATTTATTGTCAAATTGGCTTCCATACAACACCCAGTGCTCATCCCAAAAGGTGCCCTCCTCAATACCCATCACCCACCCTCCCCTCCCTCCCACCCCCCATCAACCAATGTTTATTTACTTTTGAGAGAGCAAGAGAGTGAGCAGAGGAGGGGCAGAGAGAGAGAGAGAGAGAGAGAGAGAGAGAATCCCAAGCAGGTTTCAAGTTGTCATCACAGAGCCTGACGAGGGGCTCAATCTCACCAACAGTGAGATCATGAGCCTCTGAGCCGAAATCAAGAGTGAGACGCTTAGCTGGGAGCTTCTTTCATATGCCAAAGTTTGCAACACACAGGACTTTCAGTAAAGGGAAACAATGAAATTGGATCTCTTTTCTTATTTGACTCCCCAACCCTTTCTCTATCTCCATCCAGTAAGAAATGTGGTTACCAGTCTTCAGAACCTCATGTTAGGTATCTCTATCAGGACTTACGGATGAAGAAACTCAAAGTGAGCTTGAAGGAGATGGGGAAAGGAACCAGTAAACACAATAGGTCATTGACAGTCAACATTTCTAAATTATTCAGAACTTCAAAATTATTTCTCATTTCCTGTCAGTACCAAACCACACTAGGAGAGGAAATTGGCAAAATAAAAGCTAACAAGGAAAATAGATTCAAGTCCCTTGCACTTGTTAGAATGATCATCCCCCCAGATACCCACAGGACTCTTACCTCACCAAGGTCAAGTCTCTGCTTAAACATCATCTTCTCAGTGGGTCTAACCACTCTATTTGAAACTGTGGCTCCCCACCCTCCACCATTCCCTTATTCCCCCTCCTTGTTCTTTTTTCCATAATATGCTCCATCTTCCGACTTACCATATCACCTAATGATTTATTTTGTCATCTGTCTTCTGCCAGGAAGATGTAAGCTCCTGAAGGCAGGAATTTTTGTCTAATTTTGTTCATGGATGTATGCTCATCAAACTAGACAAAAGACCAACAAATTACCTGCTTTCCTAAGAAAAGAGAGTCTCATTAAAAAGAATCTTAGAAGTGGTGTTAGCATAGAGCAGCCCATTTTTGGACCTTATATTACTGCTGCCTGGTGACTGGAAGTCCCTAGGTGAGTTCCCTGAAGCTCTGAAGCCTTCTAATTGGAGGTAAGAGAGAACTATTGGTCTCACAGAATATGATTTCAAAACTGATCATGACTAAAGGTAATAGCTAAAATTAAGTTTACTATGGTTAATTATGCTACTGATAATCAGTATTTTAACTTATTTGGAAACTTAGTTTCAATATTTAAATAATTATACTACTTTATGCCAGATATAAGGTCTAGTGATACATTATATTTACAAGGATCTAAGAAGCACCTATATTGAGTACAATTTACTACAATTTATAGAATACAATTTACGTAAATCTAGTGTGCAAACTACAGGCTGTGAACGTTTAAAATTTCCAAACAGGCACTGGGGTCTTGCCAATAACCTTCTGATACCTGTCACTTAAAACTACCCTAACAAGGGGCGCCTGGGTGGCTCTGTCAGTTAAGCGGCCAACTTCGGCTCAGATCATGATCTCACGGTCCGTGAGTTCGAGCCCTGCGTCGGGCTCTGTGCTGACAGCTCAGAGCCTGGAGCCTGTTTCAGATTCTGTGTCTCCCTCTCTCCGACCCCCCCCCCCCTTCATGCTCTGTCTCTCTCTGTCTTAAAAATAAATAAACGTTAAAAAAATTTTTAAAAAAAAAAAACAAAAAACTACCCTAACAAGAGGCTCCTGGGTGGCTCACTCAGTTAAGAGTCCGACTTCAGCTCAGGTCATGATCTCATGGTTTGTGGGTTTGAGCCCGAGTAGGGCTTTGTACTGACAACTCAGAGCCTGGAGTGTGCTTTGGGTTCTGTGTCTCCCTCTCTCTGCCTCTCCTCTGTTTGCACTCTGTCCCTCCACCAAAAATGAATAAACATTAAAGGTAACTAAAAAAAAAAAACTACCTTAACAAGACTCTCAACATTTTTGATAATTTGATAATTTTTTCAGCATGTTAAGACACACACATAAATAATGAATTGCTCTGATGAAAGCTTTGATTATGCTCGGAATGGCTGATTTCTAATATCTAGCATTGAATCTTTTACTCTAATCCTTCAGAGATTTCTTATTCCCAGGCATAAGAGAAATTCAAAAAGTCATGGTTTGGTTTCAGCTTCTGCTCATGGAAGCTCATTTTTGCTCTTTATTTTTGCTGATTACAATTTATTTATATGTTTGGACTACAATAATCTCTGTTTTCAGTTTAATAACTAGACATGCAGAAGACTCATATTTTTCAATCCAAAAAGCTGGGATGCCAGGTTAAAAAGGGATTTTATTACTTTTAAAAACCATCAAGCCTTCGATAGACCTTAGGAAATACATAGTGATACATAGTAGTTAGTCAATAAACAAGGGCTATTAGGGGAGCCTGAGTGGCTCAGTTGGTTAAGTCAGACTTCATTGGTTCGGCTCAAGTCATGATCTCACGGTTCAAGGGTTCAAGCCCCGTGTTGGCCTCTCTGCTGTCAGCACAGAGCCCACTTCAGATCCTCTGTCCCCTTCTCTCTGCACCTCCCCTGCATGCACACGCCCTCTGTCTCAGAAATAAACATTTAAAAATAAGGGCTATTAATTATGAATGACATTTAAGTCATGAAATTTCGTGTTAAGAGGAACTTTGGAGAGCTAATCTTACTGTTTAACTAATGATTGTTACACTAGATTTCCAAGTGACAGAACATAACTTTTTCTTGGTAATAGTAAAAAACTGTGATTGCTCAATGCGTATCAGCTGGGAGCCAAACTTCTGCTAGCCCACCTGTAATCACGTGACATTCTTTGAGCGTGCGGTGCCTACCATGCCAACGTTTAGGTGGCCACTGACAAAGGGTGGTTAACCTAAAATGACCAAGCTATTTTGTATAATTCATTGTTTAGTGCCTCTTCCATAGCGAGTGCTTTCTGGTGGGCATAAACATGTCACACAAAGATCATCACACTTTGTGCCTGTTCCTGGATGTCCATGCTTTTGCCTCTACCTCAGACCTCCCTATCTACAATCTTCCAGTCATTTTCCTTCCATACCCACGACGGGACCAGCCAAGGCCATTCACCACTACCAATGAATGCATATACTATTCTAATGTCAGACCACTTCCCTTGCCACACAACCTGGATGGTCAGGTGCACCAAAGCCGTGCCCATTTAGGACGGTTTTCTCTTACCACTGTCGTTCAAGGCCAGCCCCAAGTGAGGCTGCAACTCATCATCCATTTCCACCTTGCATGAATGTACCAAGCTGTTCTATCCATAAACCAGGCTCTGACTTTCTCCTCCTCCTTTGGCTGGTCATACAGTACCTGAGGTCTGAGCTGAGAGAGGGGTACTCCAGTAACCCTGCTGAGCGATCTGAGAGTCTGGGCTACCTACTCATGCACTTGTTTATTCCCTCTAGTCTTGCTCATGCTTGGTTCCAGAGGTAATATTTCATCTTATGTGAAATTACTGCTGATCCTAACCAACTTCAACTTGGTAGATCCAAGAGGACCCAACTCATGGTGGGCAGTACAGGACGCATGGTCATTTGGTGTCTCATGGCCAAGAGTTCCATCTCTATCAGGGCTCAGTACACCGGGAGTTATTTTTCAAAAGATGCGTAATCCTGCTGCAGATAACATTTTCCCACTGGGGCTTGTTCCACATTGCATCTTTTCTCATCACTGGCACCCGGAATACCATAGGGTCTGCCAGAATGTATGGCCCAAGCAGAAGGCTTACACGCGTCACGGGCTGGATTTGCCACCAGGACAGACTTTGAGATGTGAACCCTGTAGTTGCACAGAGCATCATTCTGAGAAGGTACCCACACCTGGCCTGATGCTTTGTGGTCACCACCTTGAAATTACTAACAATTTTATCTTTGAACTTGTGTTTTGAAAATAAAGTGCAATGGGACATGCGTAAGCAGAAGAGATAAACCAGGACAAAGGATGCCACAAGCAGCAGCCAGGCACAAAGCAATTGTCACAGGGAATGCCTCAGGGCGGTCCAGGGAGTCTCAGGCCCCAGAGGGGTCAGAAAAAGACCAGAGCCCAAACTGGAGGCAGCAACAGCAGAGAGAACAGTGGAGAAGCAGCAGTGGTGGCAACAGCAGCAGGAAGGGAAAGAAGCTCTACACAAGGCCAAGGCTGGGACCTGTTGTGGGGATCCCCATCTGCTCCCCAGGTCCCATCTTTGTGGTATTTGCACAAATATTTGAGAGCTAGGATGGGAACTGCTTGCTTTCAGGCAATACATTTTGCCAGTAAATTATTATGAAATAAAAGCACACATGTGAACATCGTAATAAAACAAATCAGAGAATTCATTGAATTATTAGAGTTAAGAGTTTAGAATTCTTCAGAGTTTAGAAAACTTCTGCAACATGGCAAAACAAATATCCACAAGCTTACAAATAGAAAATAACACCATTTTCGTGTGAAAGTCCAGATGAACCAATTATTAATGATGAAAAGAATTTAAAAGTAATTTTGCCTTATAATTGAAGATGCTGTGATAGAATGAATAGACAGGCACCTTGAATTGCTGTATATAAAAGTTTGAAGCCGGGGCACCTGGTTGGCTCAGTCGGTTGAGCATCTAACTTCAGCTCAGGTCATAATCTCATGGTTCATGGGTTCTAGCCCCACATCAGGCTCTGTGCTGACAGCCTGGAGCCTGGAGCCTGCTTCTGATTCTTTGTCTCCCTCTCTCTCGGCCCATCCCCTGCTCGTGCTCTATCTCTCAAAAAATATATAATAAAACGTTAAAAAATATTTAAAAGTTTGAAGCTGCTGGAGGTTTCTTGTACACCTTCCACGAGTTACAGTAAATGTCAAGGAAACATTACAGTGTAACTATTATACCAGTAACAATTTTACAATTGCAAAATTACAATAATTTTTGGCTTACATTTACAATTAAATTAATATCTAAATAAAACTGATCTATAAGATTTAAATGTTTTTAGAAAAATTAGTCCACAAGAATTGTCAGTTCCACATGACAAACTTTCTATTTTGAAATAATCTATCAATAATTTATCCCTTTGTTATGCAGCCTATAAAATACCATTAACAGCTTCAGTAATAGTTATGTTGGAAGAAAGAGCCTCCTTAAAATTAAAAATTATTGGGGTGCCTGGGTGGCTCAGTCGGTTAAGCGGCCGACTTCGGCTCAGGTCATGATCTCACGGTCCGTGAGTTCGAGCCCTGCGTCGGGCTCTGTGCTGACAGCTCAGAGCCTGGAGCCTGTTTCAGATTCTGTGTCTCCCTCTCTCTGACCCTCCCCTGTTCATGCTCTGTCTCTCCCTGTCTCAAAAATAAATAAAAATGTTAAAAAAAATTTGTTTTAATTATTAACAATTATTTGCAATCATGCATTTGCTAAGAGCAAATGACATTGCTTTCAGTTGTATCAAATGAAAATGAAGTTACTAAAAGTATACATTTTGATGGCCTAAGAAATGAATTTGCAGGAAAGCAAGCCAGAAAAATCATATTAGCAGTCAAGGTATCACGTTAATAAAATGTTACTTATAGGATATATAAATTATAATGCCAAAAATATTAATTGCAGTTTGTAAGATTATGGTGTTACTCAAGTATCACTAGAACCCCCACTGCATCTTGTTAGTAAATACAAGATTTTTTTTATAAAGTTTATTTAAGAGAGAGTGAGAGAGAACATGTGCTTATGTGAGCGGGAGAGGGGCAGAGAGAGCGAGACAGAGAGACAGAGAGAGTCCCAAGGAGGCCTCTTGCTGTCAATGGGGAGCCCAACGTGGGGCTCAAACCCACGAACCATGAGATCATGACCTGAACTGAAATCAAGAGCCAGGCACTTCACTAACTGAGCCACCCAGGTGCCCCAGTAATACAGTATTTTTAAAATGAAAGGCTTTATCCTTTAGTACATTTCGTGGCACTTTTTTTCTGCATTACTTCACCCTGGGCCCCACAGATTACAACGTAGCCAGCCCTGTCTGCTGTAGCGTGCTTTTCTGCTCCAGGCCCCACTCAAAGCTGGCAGCCTTCCACGTCACTCAGCGTCACGCAGTATACAGCTGAGGCAGTATGCATAGAATAGGTTGCATACAGAATACAGAAAGGTAGAATGAGCACTGGGCTTCCTTCTTTGTAATAACAAAAGCAAGATGCAGCAATTTGTTTTTGCCTCGGAGACCATGACCCTGATACACCCCTGGACCCCTACAATCCTTTACTGAAGGGACAAGTCCCCGAATTTTCATAGGGTCCGTCACCCACTCCCGAGAGCACATGCGTCATATCAAAGATTGCAGCCTGTTAGCTGCCTCTTGTTCACCCTGCCTGATCAGTATGTCATGGGTGCAGCGGACAGATATGATATTCTGCAGGGTGCCCAGACGGTCTAGATCTGTTTCGACTATGACATATCGTTATAAGAGGGGTTTTAAAATCCCGGACCTGTTAATTACTTCATCTGTGTCATTTATTACGTTTCCGTTGACTGATTTTTCCCTGGTTATCAGTCACATTTTCCTATTTGGGATCCTGTGTAGTAATTTTTTTTTTTTATTACTGGATGCAGGACATTATGAATTTCATATTGTTGAGTATCTGGATTTTGCAGTTTTCTTTTCAAGTGTGTGTGTCCTTCTGCAAGTTAAGGCAAGTTAAGGTTCTTGCAGATCAGCTTCATATTTTGAGACTTGTATTTAAACTTTGTCATTGCAGGTGTACAATACTTTTCACTCATGGTAATTTAGCCCCACTACTAAGGTATGACTTTTTTGCATTCTCTACTGAATACCCCCAGTGATCAAGGAAGACTCTTCTGGCTAGTTGAATCTCAGATATTTCCACTGAGAATTCTTACATGTTTCTGGTTATTCGTTGCCTTATCTTATGATGCCTTCCACCCTACACACTCACATCTTAGTATTCAACAAAACCTCAAAAGGATATCTGTGCAGATTGATGGAGCTTTTCCTTCTCTTTGGAACTCTGCCCCACAACTTCCAAGTACCTCATCCTCCCCCAAACTTCATCTCTGTCCCCTCAACTCATCTTCTTTCTACATGGAACGCTCTCTCTGGCTCCCGGGTTCAGAATGTGCCTCCAAGTTGAAAGCGGTCAATTGATTCCTTTTCACACAGGGATCAGAGTCCTGCACTGCCTGTTGTCCGTTGTGCAAAAAATACATTTTGTCCTGTTTTCTGGTTGTTTATAGCAAGAAGGTTAGTCCAGCCCTATTACTCCATCATGGTCCGAGATGGAGATCTTAAGGTTGTCAAATATGTAAGTGAAAGATATTTTTACTTCAAAGGTCATGATAAAAAGTAGTGTTGTCATAATGGAAGTTTCATGCGAACTTTTCAAATAATAGCTGGGTTTAATCCATTTTTGCTTAAGGTCTAGGAAAAAATGATAACATTTTAAAAAGTGACTTATTGGGGCACCTTGGTGGCTCAGTCGGTTAAGCGTCTGACTTCAGCTCAGGTCATGATCTCACAGTCTGTGAATTCAAGCTCCGCATCGGGCTCCGTGCTGACAGCTCAGAGCCTGAAGCCTGCTTCGGATTCTGTGTCTCCTCTCTGTCTGTTCCTCCCCCGCTAACATTCTGTGCATCTCTCTCTCTCTTTCAAAAATAGACATTAAAAAATAAATAAAAAGTGACTTATTTTACCAAGACAATTTATGACAAATTAATTTAAATGATGGGGAAATGTTTTAAAGAGTGGTAAGTCAAATATATAACCAGACACCAAATAATAACATTATACATTCTATTCTGGATGTGACAAACTGATCAGTTGTCAGCTATTGTGGATTACTCCTCTAATAGGAACTCCTATTAGCAATTTTTAACTTTTTCACCCAACTGAAAACATTTGTCTGGTGAAAAAAGATTTGAGCCATTTCAACCTGCAGTTGGGCATTTACAGTCACATGTCAGCACAGCTATTATGATGATTAGAACAAAGGGCTGCATGCTCTTTAAAAACCACTGCAGCACATGAGCCATGCACAAATCACTACCTTGATTTTGTTAGAGGCAAGGCTGCCCTCAAAGCATCTGAGGTTAACTACTTCAAGAATCTGAGACTGTTGTGTATCTTATTTTCAGGTTCGACTACCATATGGAATCTTCTTTTCTTAATCTTTTAAACATATGTGCTTTCCTTAAAGCATCTAACCATAATGAAATGGTCTGCCCATTATAAAAGTGTTCAAGCCTTGCAACGCAGGCTCAAAGAAAATTTAAGGACTCTAAAATATATTTTCAATGACTCAAAAGACAAACCAAAACACAAATGAGATGTGAGAACGTATTCAACAGTTGACAAAACCCAAATATAACATTTTTAACTACAATTTAGAAAGACACTTTGGAACGTTTCAATTAAAGATGTGATAAATTACAAACTCCTGACGTGGATGTATATAGTGGGCACCTTCTCAGGTCATTCGTAAATTTATTTTACTAAAGTACTGATATAAAATTGAGGGTAAAAAATTAATAAATATGAAATTAAAGTGGTAAAGATGAGTGAGAAAATCAAAAGAAATTATCTTGACATTGAGAAGTAAATAGTAATAATTTTTTTCAGATAACAAAGATAGTAATTGTCTAAAATGAAAAGATAAATTGCAAATGAAAGTAATAAACAGGCCCGTGAATTTTTTGATAATCAATTTGTGAAGAAAATCATATAAGCTCATTAAAAATATTTAAATTTCTGATTTGACCTCAAGTTGACATAAATGAAGACAACATAAACTCGTAATACATGATTACAATAAGTGTGTGTGAGCGTGTATGTGTGTGTATAACCAACAATGAACTGCGAGGATGAAAAGAAAATTCTTCTGAACTATCAGTAATAAAAATCAAATACTGATCAACTATACCAGAGAAAAGACTAAATTATCTTCCTATTCTCTCTATAGAATATTACAAAGCCACTGTCATATAAAAGATGATTGAAGGGTTCATAGCCATAAAATGTAGGGGAAAAAAACATGGAGAGATGTATCTGGTAGTTCACTAATAAAAATATTTTTTATTGTGAGTGTGAGCCCTGCATCGGGCTCTGTGCTGACAGCTCAGAGCCTGGAGCCTGCTTCGGATTCTGAGTGTCTGTGTCTCTCTCTCTCTCTCAAAAATAAATAAACATCAAAAAATTTAATAAAAAATACTGTTTTAAAATTTTGCATTTGTAATTTGCAATATTTTTCAACTTTTAAAAATTGATAATACTGGTATTTCTTTCTTAGCCTAAAAAAATATTCACTTTGTACCTAATTTTGTATTTGTAACTATTATTCTTTTTAAGGAGCCACCCTTGCCAACTTGTATACATATAAGCTTCATGCCCCACATAATCTGATTTGTTCCTGTTATCATCATCTCTCCACCTAATTGACCTTTATCCATTCTTGTCCTCTTCTAATCTGTACACCATGCCACAGCATAAAGGATCTTATAAAATTCACATATATTTTTTCTCCCCTATTCTTCCAGTGATTTCCCATTAGCTTTAAATGAAGACCAAAATCCTTAACATAGGATCTGGGTCCTGTCTACCTCTCCCTCTCCTTCTCTCCCTCTGCTCCAACTACACTGGCATCTTTTAGTTCTTTGAATGCACCACCTCAGGACCTTTGCACATACTGTACTGTGCCTAGGAGACATTCTACCACCGAACCATTCCATTAACAAGTCATCTCCTATTTAAACTTCACATGGACACTGAAAGTTTACTTCCTTAGCCTATCATAAATTCGGTCAGCCCCCCACCTCCTTAAATGCTCATTGCACTTTTTACTTTTCCTTCACAAAACGTCTCCTTATTTGTAATAATACACTTCTGTGATTATTAGATTGTATATCTCTCTGCAACTAGATTGCAAGTTCCAGATGCCTAGCATTTGGAATAAAGTTGGCACCTAATTGTAAAGTCTCTACCATCATACTTTATAATCTAGCCTTGAAATAAAAACAGTGATATAATCTTACAATTTGGGGCATGGAAGCAGGTTCTTTTTTTGTGCCAGAAGTCTTACTGGAAGTCTTTGATTTCCTAGGAGTTATTCCACCAGCTTGCAAAATGAGCCCAGCTTGAGGCTGTTACCCAGTACCATGGCCATCTGGGAACTACTCTGACCAGATTCCCAGCATAATTTTTCTTGCAGTGGAACTTCACTTCACTTTGTGAAGATTCTCTTGCCTTCTGTAAATCTATTTAAAAAAAAAAAAAAAAGGCAACACTTCCTTTTGCATAAATCTTATAGTTGTACATGTGACATTTCGATGTATTTCCACAATTATTTTTACCTCACAATAGGATAGTATTTAGAGAAAATATACTTTGTTAGGAGCCAGGAGGTACTAGTTGTTGTTTTGAATTGGAAATAAGCCTTGACCCTTCACCCTGCCAGGGATAATTCTGTTTTTATAGACTTCAACAGAGAGTTGAGATAAAGCTGTTCTAGAGCTACCACAGAAATATTTATAGTCCTAGTTTCATGGAATATGTTCCCCCAAACATTACTTAATGTGGTTGGGTGACTGTTTCAGGGGTTTTGTTTTTGTTCAATATGCATATCCTCCAACAACCTCTAAGACGGCTTTCAAAAATTCACCGAAGACTATTAGGGTAAATATTAAAAAATTCACCAAGGAACATTAGGCTGTCAGGATATCTCTAAATCGTTTGCTTGTTTGAAATCATGTTATCAGCCGAGGCTTGAAATTAAGAATGCTAATCTGGTATCCAGCTCCAAATTTAGTAGGTGGGTGGTAGAGAAAATTAGAAATGATTAACTATAAGGCCATCAGTGAGTGTGGACTCGGAGATTAAATATGACAGAGCCGACTTCGCCCACCAGCTGATCTTACTATGCGGTAGGTTCACTTCTCTCTTCTCTTAATCGCTTACTGTGAGCTGATTCTCTCCTCCATTCCATCTTATCTTCTCTCCATTTTAAACCTTACACCAACCATTAAGCTTCACGTCCCCCGAGAACCCATCCCCAGCCTGAGAATGAAGCAAGTCCAGGTACGGCTCTCGGACCTTTTTTTCGCCCACTTCCGGTTTCCGGCCGGGTGGTCCGTCCTCCCTCCCCTTCCGCCCGCAGTCCTTCCCTATCGCTATTCACGTGATTGCTCGGTGTGCTCCGCCTCCAGTCCCCGGCTCACGTGATCGTGCTAGGGGAGAAAACGCCTGACCCCCAGCCCCGGGGCCTTTCCCGTGCAATCCCTTTCTTCCTGCAGGTCCTTCTCCTCTAGCCTTTCAGACACCTGCGCCTCCCTCCACTCGGTCCCGGGGCCGCCCCGGCGCTGTGTCCGCCATGTGGCTCCTGCCTCTGGCCCCAACTGGGCCCCGGCGGGACAACCCCCGTCACCTGCCTTCCTGCAACCCAGCGCTGCTGCTGCTGCTGCTGGGCAGCTGCCTGGGGGTCTCTGGGGTGGCGGCGGGTTCTCGGAGGCCCAATGTGGTGCTGCTCCTCACCGACGACCAGGACGAAGTGCTCGGCGGCATGGTAACTCTTCTATTTCTGCCCCGCCCCTCCATCTCCCGGGCTGACCCCCAGTTTCCTTGCCCTCTTTCGCCGTCCCCACCCCAGTTCCCTCAGCTGGCAGCTTTTCCCCCCGGGAGAGGTTCGCTTTTGCCACGCCGGACCCCTTACGGAAGTTCAGGGTTTGCAGGACTCTATTTCCTCTTTCTCCCGCGTCTCTGTCTCGCGTCTGAGTAGACACCTGCACGCACCACACGGAGCTTCTAGTCTGGACCTTAGTGCTGCGGAGCTCGCGTTTACAGCTCAAAATGAACATGTGGACGCCAGTTAGGGATGGGCTGAGCCACCGAGGAGCAGGTGCGGGCTAAAAGCACGCAAACTTTTATTGCTCTTCTTTTGGTTTGAAGGATCAGAGGTCAAGTCCAGCCCTCTCTGTGAAGGACCTAGGCCACCTCTGAATTTGTCCCTGTGTACAATGTCTGTGCCTGATATTTATTTGTAAAATCAATGCCGAGATGAACTAATCCGGTAGGTAGGTTGTCAACTACTCAGGGAGTCTTTTGCCTCGCAACAATCAAGAAAATTCAATTAGCCTGATTGAACACCTGGCTGCTGCATTGGCTACTGCTGTCCGTGTTCCATTTTAAATGTTTTGTCATGAGACTTCGTTCTTGCCCGGAGTTCATTTTGCTTCTGTATCTTAGAGATCTGGAATTTACGACCTTCAGGAGCACTCAGCCAGCCCCCTAGTCATGAAGGCCCCAGAGAGTGGCTTTCCCAAGGCGCTTAAGTAGTTGAAACCCTCGGTGCTCTGATCCTGGGTATGGCTTTTTTTTTTTTTTTTTTAAAGGTCTGCTTTATTTTTTTCTTCCTTTCAGTTCTCTTGTTGCTTTCAGCTTAATGTTGAGACTATGAAAACACTTCAGGCAAGAGGTTCCTAATTTACACTGTGTGGGAATTCCCTACCTCACTGTCCTGCAGCTGACTGCAACCCATGAGTGAGTTGTGAAATCAGTTTAGTGAGTAGCTACGAGCATTTTTACTTTCCTGTGGAATAAAGTAGAATAGAAAATGTTGGTGTGGCACATGGGGCAAAGTATACAATCTATATGTATATTAGAGGGTTATGGATTAAGATGTTATTTCTTACTCAGGGGCTGTGTCCACAGCTATGAGACTCTTTTCTAGTTGATGTTTAAGATGCTTGCATTTTGACTCCATGCTTCTTCCTGCCACATATGCCTCGTTGCCTTTTGGTTTCCACTCAGCCACATTGACATTGAAGAGTCTTGACTTAAATGCTCTCCTGGAATTTACTTTGTTCTTTCCATTTCAACCACTGCTCTTACCCTTCTCACAAAATTCCCTTGAGGTATTTTGTCTAGGGGGCACCTGGGTGGCTCCGTTGGTTAAGCGTCCCAAGTCTTGATTTTGGGTCAGGTCATGATGTCACGTTTCCTGAGATCCAGCCCCAACATTGGGCTCTGCACTATCATTGCCGAGCCTGCTTTGGATTCTCTTTCTCCCTCTCTCTCTGCCCTTCTTGTGCACACTCTTGAGCGTGCACGCTCTCTCTCTCTCAAAGTAAGTAAACATTAAAAAAAATTTTTTTTAACGTTTTGTCTAGAAAAAACAAGCCATCTCTATAAAAAAATTAGTAATAGCATAGTGACTAAAACAATTAAAAGGTCAAGCTTTCACATCTCTGGTGAAAACAAAACTTTATCACTAAAATGTAAGGAGTTCAGAATTGTCTTAGTTCTTAGGGACCACAGATGTGGTCTGTATATATTTGAGTTCTTTTTCCCCTAGCGTGTTGTGTTTGCTTCTCTAAACCAGTAGCAGATTCTTTTTTATAGGCGTTTGTACTAGAGAGACGAGCCAAAATGGAGTGGAGGGCACAAGTCAAATTTAATGCTTCCAACTCTCTGGAGTATTCTGGCTTCTCTTTTAGCCTTTTTCAGAATATTCTACCACTAGTTGTTAAAGAGGACTTGAAGGGAAAGCACTAAGACAGTAACTGTTTGAAAACCTACTAGAGCCAGTTAAGAATGTGAAGTATTAAACTTGTGCTTCAGTCATTACAGGAGTCCTCTGCTGTAGGTATTATCCTTTCCTTAAATAAGAGGAGACTAATACTGAGAGGGGGTTTAGTAACTTGGCCAAAGTTCACATAGCTAATAAGGGGCAAAATCTGGTGTCTTACGATCTCAGAGCCCCATTTTTCTCCTATTCTAGAACAGTGTGGTAATAGTGACTTACCAGATGCCATTCCACGTGTCCACATCAGCATAGACACTTCTACCACAGATGAGAGATTCTTTAGATAATACTGAGGAGCACCAGTGGGATCACGGAAATCCTTAATTTACATGTAAAAGTCTGTGTATTATCTTTTATGGAGATAGTGAAGTCTCTGACTCAAAAAAGATTGTGAATTGCGGCCACAGTTGGCAAAATAGCTAGTCCCACCAGACTAGCTCAGGTCAAAGGATTATAGCATTTGTGTGATTGTTGTTTCATGTAGAATCTTTTGGTCATCTTTGAAATAGCCTTTTCTGCATCATCTTTAACATTTCACTGTATTTGTTTACAGGTGTCATCTGTGGGACTTTGGGGCTTTTGCTTTGGGAACAGTTCCTATTTCTTGATTTTGCTTGAATGTCGTTATGGTGTGATGGACACAGTGTGCTTCACAGAGGCACAGGTTGCTCTTTTGTCAAATCATTCACTCTGGGAAAAGTGACACTTGGAATTTCAAGGAAACGAGGGAAGGAGTCATGATGAAACGTAGGAGAAGATGGCATCACGTGCTTGCTTTATTTAAACCAAAGAGGTCTTTAAAAGTGGTTGTTAAAAGAAAAATTAGCCATAGATTTTTTTTTAGAATTGTTAAAACTTTATTTCAGAGCAGCTATACACAGGAACCAAGAAAGTGAATGACTCCTTAGGATTTTTATGGAAGGGTTTTGCTTTGGATGAGTTAAAGTATAACACATCTACCTATATTCAGGTATAAGATTGGCTGCTGCTTAAACAGTATTGTACATCCTTTACCTGACCAGCCTTGCAGCTGTCTTTTCTTACATCTTAAGGCTCCATTTTAGTATTCAGATTAGCATGGACACACATCTTCAGTACAGTGTGGTTTCTTGTCTAGGATTTATTTGGGGCATCTGGGTGGCTTAGTCGGTTAAGTGTCCAACTCTTGATTTCAGCTCAGGTCATGATCTCACAGTTTGTGAGTTTGAGCCCGGAATGGGGCTCTGTGGTGACCGTGCAGAGCCTGCTTGGGATTCTCTCTCAGTCTCTCTGCTCCTCCCCTGCTCACACTGTCTCTTTCAAAAATAAATAAGTGAACTTTAAAAAAATAAAAGGATTTGTTTGATGAAGCATAGATGATGGTTATCACCACACTGGTGTTAACAGTATAAAAATTATGGTCCTTAATGTAAGTGTCTTACTTCCAATAGAATCTGTGTTCTTGTGCAGCCTTGCATCATCTGCTGGCTCCTGCCTGATGCTTTGACCTTGTCTAACACCACAGTCTCCTTTACTTGCTGTGCTACTTCTGCCATATTCGCCTTCTTTCTATTCCTCACATGTGCCTCTTTCCTTTTCTGGCAGCCCTCGTACTTCCTATTCACTCAGCCTGAAAACACCTTCTCCTGGATCTTTGCCTGGCTGACCTCCTTGTCATGTGATGCTAAGCACCAAAGTTACCTGCTGAGAGAGGCTTCTCCTGACCACCCATCTAAAGTAGTTTCCCCCTTTCCTCCCACCAGCTGTAAGCACATCATCCTGGTTTACTCTGCTCATAGCGCTTTTCACTGCCTGAAATGATTATTTACCTGTTAGTTTAAGTCTCCAAGAATACAAAGGTCATGAGGGCAAGGACCTTCTGTCTTTGATCCATCATTGCCTAGATCAGTGCCTGACACACTGATGAATTATTAAGTGTTGAATAAGTAGGCTATAATCACACGGTGTAGGGGCATGTGGGTGGCTCAGTTGGTTAAGCATCTTGTTCGATTTCAGCTCAGGTTATGATCTTAGGAATGTGAGGTTGAGCACCGCGTCGGGCTCTGTGCTGGGCATGGAGCCTACTTGGGATTCTCTCTCTATCTCTGCCCCTCCACCACACGCACTCTCTCTCAAAACCAAAAAAATTACACAGTATAGTCTTACTATAAATCAGATACTCTTCAGGAGCTTTGTGTGTTGACCAGACAGTTTGAGGATTAAGTCCCATATAATCAACTGACGTAGTCCTTTTCCCCACTTACACTTTGATTTCTCATTTCCCCTCCCTGTGTCGTCATAACTCAGATTTTTCATCACACCAGGGTTTCAGTCAGCCCAGTATTCTTTACCTAAAGATAACCACCCAGTGATGTTTTGTGGGAGATCATAGCCAGTGACATTGCCTCTGAAGGTTAGCGAAGACCTTGTATATTTGTAGCATTTCCTGGGAACCTATTATGGATCTACTCATGAAATTATGAAAGGTCTTCTTGAATAAGTTAGAATTCTCATCCTTTCGAGTTTATGGGTCCCTTGTATCTTTTACTATCTATAGAAATCAGTGGGAGAGAGAGTGATTTATATAGTATTGTAAACAAGACCCTTGTTACCATATATTCAGATTATTTTTAAGGAATTATTGCACAATAAGATATACTTGAACTGCACGGAATATGGTCTCGTATTTAAAAAGTACTTCAATAACATTGTGAACTGATTCATATAATACAACTAAACTGAGCCTCTTTTTGTCTGGAATCTGAATATTGTTAGTGTTCCTTTTATTTGTATTTAAATGACCTTCATACTTTTATCCTCACTCTAGGATTTGAGATTAATTGTTCTACTATTTGCCACCTAGTTCAAGTCCTTACCTGAGGTGGTGATTGGTCTAGTGCACAGGGTTTTGAGCTTATATCTGAAAAGCATGATTTAGGCTCCACTACTGAATGTGTGATATTTGAGTCCTCTTCTGGGCCTCAGGGCTTTATCTGGCCTTGAGAATCTAAGTGTTATTTCTGTTTTAAAGGGTGGAAGGCTCCTTTCATATCCTATCCCACAGCCTGCTTCTAAAGATGAATTAATGGAGATCTGCCCTGTCTATCTTGTAAGGGGGCTGGTGACAAATGAGAGCACCAAAATTTCATCACATTGAAATCAGCATTGCTGGAATAATGCTGTCAGCTGTGAACGTTCCCTTCCTGCAAGCATTATGACCCCTCTGAACTTTTGCACGGGACATAACTGACTGTAACCAAACCTGTTTGGTTCATCTCAAGAATCACACAGGACTCTTAGTGGTTTCTTAGTGTCTGATGGAGCTGATAATTGCGAGTAAGATGCAAAAACCATGAGTTTTGGTCTGTGTGTTTTGTTTATTGGAGGAAATGGTTTAACAGATAATTATTTACTTTGCAGACACCACTAAAAAAAACCAAGGCTCTCATTGGAGAAATGGGGATGACCTTCTCCAGTGCTGTAAGTTTTGAATTTAATTTTGTGAGACTTCCTGTTCATGTTCTAGGAAGAAACCCTCTCTTTCGGGTAGTCTATTGTAATCTATGTGGTTTTTTTCCTAGTTAGATGCCTGATGTAAAGGAAGAACCTTATTTAATGTGATTTAAATTCTTTTAATTGAAGCATCAGTTTTTACTAATTGAACGTTAATTGTAGATATTGTCTAAGCCAGTTTGCTCTATAGCTCAGAACTAGAGAATTTTGTTTCAAAACGTCATTGTTGGAGGTTTGAAAATGGATGTTAGGAGTCATGTAACATTCATGCTATGTAAATTGCCTTGTGGTAAATGCTTGCAGGCCATGTTACAAAAGTCCAGTTAACCCTGATCGTCAAACCTGAGAAAGATATAGCAACCAAACAAAACTGACATCTGTGTGTGTATGTATATTCACGTATGTGTATACGTGAGATACAAATATATACGTGTGTATAAAGACGGATGTAAAAATCCGTAATAAAATACTAACAAAATTCAGGAACCATGCACATAACCGAGTAAGTAGTAGTCTAGCTTAGCAGGAAATCCATTAAACACCAGCACAGTGTTGTGCTTAAGAGCCCAGAGTCTGGAGCTGGATCACCTAGTTTGAATGCCATCTCTACCTCTTTTCTAACTGTGTGACCTGGGGCAGGTTTCTGGCCCTTGGTCTCCCCACTTGTAAATGGGAGTACTAAATCCTATCTCAAGGTCTTTGTGATGGTAAATTAATTGGTACATGTAACACAAGCACTTGACTCATAGTACTACATAATGGTAGTTATTACACTGTCCACCAACAAGATCAGTAGTTGAAAAATGAAAAATGTGATGCTTGAGAGTCCTCCGAAATTTAGCATCCTTTCCTGGTAGTTTATTACGCTGATAAAAGTGCATCCTTACTGTGATGAGTATTTCAAACAAATAGCATACCACGCCTTATAGCTGAGGTGAAAGACTGAGAGCATTGCTGTTAGGAACGAGACAAGGGCATAATACTTGTCACTGAATGCTTTTCTGAGCTGTCTGGTCATGGGTATCTTGTGGAATTAATTGGAAGACTGGAAAAGACAAAATTATTATTTCCACTTCTTTGGATTTTTTACCTAGAAAACATGGAACTGTTGGAAAACTTTTTAAGTTAATTGAGTTTGGTAAAATAGAAATGAAAAAACAAAAATAACTTTCTTCTGTATAACCAGTTAGAGAAGTACTGGGGAGGAGAGAGAAAAGATCCCATTCATATAGCAGACTCTAGGAATAGCTGTTGGTGGCCAGTAATAGTTAAGACCTATATGAATAAAGGTACAGAACTTCATGAGCAGTATAATAAAAAACCTTTAATATGTAGATACACCCATCATTTTCTGTGGGAATACACAAGATTAGTTTATTCTGATCAGAATCCCAACAAGATTTTTTTTAGGCTGAATAAAGGGATTTCAGATTTATCTGGAAGTATAAGTAGGTTAGAACAATCAAGGTAATTTCTTAAAGGAAGAAATTGCTCTTCCAGATAATAAAATGAAATATGAAGATACAGTAAACAGTGTGACATTGGCCAAAAAATAGGTCAGCAAACAAAAATGGGAAAGGAATCCAAGGGTTGCCAATGTAAAGATTACAGAAGTCAAATATCTAACAAAATTAAAAGGCAAAAGTAAAAAATGGCAAGTATGTATTTGTAATGTGACTGAATCCTTCCTCAACTCAAATTTTATGTAACAAGAAGCTCATGCCCCAGGAGGAAAAAAATGTGCAAAGCTCGTGAACAAATCATTCACGTAAACATAATTGGTCAGTATGCATGTGGAGAATGTTCATCCTCACCAGTACTTAAAAATGCCAAATCCAATTTGAAAGGCCAAAGAAATGCTGAGTATTTAAAAGAGACAATATGTAATTTTGGCAAGGGTGTGCTTGAATGAGCATTCCTTCCCTGCTGGTGCGAGTATAGGCTAGTATTAACTCTCTGTAAAGTGGCTTGGTGATGTGTACTAAGACCTATACAAATATTGGGTAGAATGGGCTAAATTTATTGATGATAAGTGCTAACAGAAATACAATTAGAGCAGAAAAACTATGTCCAGTGTCTTAAGTGACACAGGAAATGTATAAAACTACAGATTATCCTGAAAACTGAACCTGTGCCTCTCAGCTACATTAGGTTCAAGTGATACTCTTTATCTTCGTTAAGACCCAGTTCCTACCTTGTAAATATTTCTTTGGCAGATGAGATTAGAATCACTGTTATTCTGCAGCAAGAATCCAACTGCAAAAGAAATCTGTTCTCTTGGTTTGTTTTATCTGATTTATTGTCTCCATTATGTGACTTAAAGCAGCTCTGAAGTGTGTCATGTGTTTAAAAAAACAAAAACAAAAAAAACTCTATTCCATGGGAAACTAGAAATTCAAAGTTAGAGTATTGAACAGCTTTCTTTATTCTGTTTAGAAATGCTAAGAAATCCATCTTTCTTGTGTAACTGGGTTTTTTGCTTCTGTTCCCTTTGTAGTATGTGCCAAGTGCTCTTTGCTGCCCAAGCAGAGCCAGTATCTTGACGGGGAAGTATCCACATAATCATCACGTTGTTAACAACACTTTAGAGGGAAACTGCAGTAGTAAGTCTTGGCAGAAGATCCAAGAACCAAATACTTTCCCAGCAATTCTCAGATCAGTGTGTGGTTATCAGACCTTTTTCGCAGGGAAGTACTTAAATGAGGTATGTTAAATGATCTAGTTATTCCTTAAAAAAAAAAAAAGCCTTACAAATGTGAATTAACATAATGCATGTTGTTTTTCAATTAGTATCCATTTGAGTCATGTTAAAATGTTTTTGGTAGATGTTTTCTCCTAATCTTCCCATTAAACAAGAATTTACCTACATGAAAATATTTGCATGATTTGGGTACTATAGTTATTCTTCCCTTTTTTTTTTTTTTTTTTAAGTTTATTTATTTTCAGAGAGAGAGGAGGGGAAGGGCAGAGAGAGGGAGAGAGAGAGAATCCCAAGCAGGCTCTGCCCTGCCAGTGCAGAGCCCAATGCAGGGCTTGAACCCACAAACATGAGATCATGACCTGAGATGAAATCAAGAGTTGGAGGCTTAACCGACTGAGCCACCCAGGTGCCCCAGTACTTCTTCCTTTAAGTAGCCTGATAGCATTTATTTAAAAATGGTCCTATGACTGCTGCTGTCTGATGCATCTGCCCTTTTTCTTTAAGAATTTTGCTTGTCATGTGGCTGTTTGTCATTTTTGTTTACATTTCCCCTTTATCAAGATCAAAGTGAAGAATTTTTTCCTTCTACCATCTTTTCTGCATCGTAACAACTTAAGACAACCCATGTTCTAACCTGACAAAAAATGGGAACAATATGTGGAGAGATCAGTAATGAAGGGAAAGCACTCAGAGCCTCGGATATTCAGGCCATTAAAGCATATGACTATGTGGTTGATATGCTGGCCTCTCGTGTGCCTGGATGGAGAAATACCCCTTATAGCCTGCCAAGGCCAGATTCCATGGCCCCCACATTTACCACATTGGCCTTCGCTTTTAGAGTTCAAATTTAAAGGAAATATAGTTTATTTGAGTGTTTGGGTTGTCTCTTCTAGTAAAACTAGAAAAGGGGATGCAGCACAAAGAAAAGATGTGTATTTTCTTATACACTTTATCCATGGTTGCTGGAGATCCTAATATCTTATCTGAATTTTGTGTTCATTCTTTCCCTCCCTACAATAATTTAGAGAACTTGCAACCTTGTGAGTTTGAAAGAAGAGTCTATTTAAAAAGAATCATGATAAATAAGTACAGATACTAGGTTATCGAGATAAGGATGTGGAACATAAACAGAACATGTACTACTTTGCATATCAAAGATCATATAACGTATACAAAATTAGGAGAAATTCATTAAAATATGAAGATCTCTTAGGGCGCCTGGGTGGCTCAGTCAGCGAAGCGTCTGACTCTTGGTTTTGGCTCAGGTCATGATCTCACAGGTCATGGGATTGAGTCCCCAGTGCAGAGCCTGCTTGGGATATTCTCTCTCTCAAAATAAATAAACAAACATTTTTTAAAAAAATATGAAGATTTCTCAAGGATTCTTCCTTAAATGTAAGGCAGTAGTAAACCTTGTCAAGGAAAAAAGGGATGATTCTATGGTTATTTATTCATCTCCTCAAAAAAGTTGAGCTCCGAAAGTAGATTTCATCATCAGCACAAGTTGTAGCCTGAGAGCTCATAATATTATTTTGGCCTTGTGAGCCACAAGGTTAGTTGGAGTATTCAGTCTATGCCATCAATAGCTCAGGAAATGAACCCTGTAGTGTAAGCCACGTGGACTTTTTCTGGAAAGGGCCAGAAGTAAATATTTTAAGCTCTGCAGGCCATGTCTTTTTTGTGATGACAGAATTCTCTGCCCCCACTCCCCATCCCCTTACCTGTGGGGGATATTTTCCCAGACCCCCGATGGATGCCTGAAACTATGGATAGTACCGAACCTTATATGTACTATGTTTTTACCTGTACATATGTACCTGTGATAAAGTGTAGTTTATAAATTAGGCACAGTAACAGATTAATAACGGCTAATAAAAGAACAGTTATAGCAATATAATGCAATAAAAGTTATGTGAATATGGTCTCTCTCAAAATATCTTATTGCACTGTACTTATTCTTCTGGGATGATGTGAGATGATAAAATACTACGTGATGAGATGAAATGAGGTGAATGACGTAGGCATTGTGACATAGTGTAAGGGGGGACTTCTGTATTTGATTCTGCTGTTGTAGCATGAAAGCAACCATACACATTATAAAAATCAGTGAGTGCAGCTGTGTTCCAATAAAAGTTCATTATCACTGACATTTCAATTTCATGTAATTGTCACGTGTCACAAAATACTCCTCTGTTTTCGTATTTTTTTAATGTTTGTTTATTTTTGACAGAGTATGAGTGGGGGAGGGGCAGAGAGAGAGGGAGACACAGAATCGGAAGCAGGCTCCAGGCTCTGAGCTGTCAGCACAGAGCCCGACGTGGGGCTCGAACTCATAGACCGCGAGACCATGACCTGAGCCGAAGTCGGACGTTCAATCGACTGAGCCACCCAGGCGCCCCTGTTTTTGTATTTTAAAGGTTTTTTTTTTTTTTTTTTTTCTAAATGTTTGAGACAGAGCAGAGAGAGAGGAAGACAGAATCCAAATCAGGCTCCAAGCTGTCAGCATGGAGCCTGGCATGGGGCTTGAACTCATGAATGGTGAGATAGTGACCCAAGCCAAAGTCGGACACTTAATGTGCTGAGCCACTCAGGTGCCCCTGTTTTTGCATTTTTTAATGGTTGGAAAAAAACTCCCAGCTTGCTGATCATATAAAACAGTTGGCAGGTTAGATTTGACCTAGTGGCCATTAGTTTGCAAACTCCTTCTTCAGAAATTCCTAGGATTATATTCTTTACTTTTTGACTGGTTTATGTGTTTGGGCAAATTGAGCATCTACCATGTTTCAGTTTTTATGTTTATTCATTTTTGAGAGATACAGTCGAGCAGGGGAGCAGCAGAGAGAGGGAGACATGGAATCTGAAACAGGCTCTGGGCTCTGAGCTGTCAGCACAGAGCCTGAGCCTGATGCGGGGCTTGAACTCCCAAACCGTGAGATCGTGACCTGAGCTGAAGTCCGATGCTTAACTGACTGAGCCACCCAGGCACCCCACATCTATCATGTTTCACGCACTGATCTAAAAAGATTTCTAGGGGCGCCTGGGTGGCTCAGTTAAGCGGCTGACTTTGGCTCATGTCATGACCTCACAGTTCGTGAATTCAAGCCCCGTACCAGGCTCTGCACTGACAGCACGGAGCCTGGAGCCTGTTTTGGATTCTGTGTCTTCCTCTTTCTCTGTGTCCCTCTCCCACTGGTGCATGCTTGCTTGCTTTGTCTCTAGTAAATAAATAAATGTTTAAAAAAATTAATAAAATTAAATGTGCCCATCTTTAAAAAAATTAAAATAGAGTAAAAAGATTCTAAAAGTTTCCTTTCTGATCTGGTCATGTCTAAGGATTTCTGATGCCCCACTTGTCTTGCTTTCCAGTATGGAGCCCCAGATGCAGGTGGACTAGAGCATGTTCCTCTGGGCTGGAGTTACTGGTATGCCTTGGTGAGTGATTACTTAAGTCATTGGCAATTACACGCAGCCCTACAGATATGAAATATATTTACTCTCTAATTTAGTTCTGATTTTTCACATAAATTGCTTTGTGTTTATGAGTAGCTATTTTATCTCCTTAAAACAAAGTCTGTTGATTTACAAGTCACTCCCTGCAGGATATTTTTCATGCATCACACAGAGTTTAACTACATTTTGCTGTTCTACCTGACCTACTTGTGGCATTTTAAACTAGGACATGTTATTGAAACTATGTTAGCAGTTCATAAAACTTCAGAGAATCCGATTCAGTATTGACTTAATTGCCTTTTTTTTTTTTTTGGATGTCCTATCACTAATTAAACAGTATAAGTTAGCCCAGCACGATTTTGACTTTTGTTTGGGGTGCTGACCTCCTAACAACTTTTACTTTCCTGCCTTAATAGGAAAAGAATTCTAAATACTATAATTATACCCTCTCTATCAATGGGAAGGCACGAAAGCATGGTGAAAACTACAGTGTGGACTACCTGACAGATGTTCTGGTGAGTTACTGAAGCTCTGTCCTTGCAGGTTTGTTTTACAAATGATCGAAGGCTCTGCCTAGGAAACCTTTGGGTTTGGTCATATTGAGTAATGCGATTGAATAATAACTTCTTTTAACTGCCAAGGAATATTTCCAACTGATTAATAACTCCTGAGGGTATTTTTCTTTGCATATAAGCCAGGCTCAAAGCTAATGTTCCTGAAATTCCAGCAACAAATCCCTTTTCCAAAGGCTAATCTCTAAGACTATAGAGATTACTTTGAAGAGGTTTTATTTTAGAGGTTTTTACTCTTGACCCCCGTTTCACTCACCAGCTATGAGATGGCAGCTTCACCATGAGGGTGGGGAGATAGGGATTGGGAGTTCTTAAGGCATTGTGTATTAATATATCAAAATTACTGAAACTGGGTGAATTTTAGGACTTTCCTTTCCTATTTAAGGTGTTTCTAATGACACCCCTCCATAGAGTATTCATTCAGCAAATATTTGAGACCCCAGCATAACATGTGTTCAGTAGATGAAGCAGAGTTCCTCTTGGTGATCCGTCAGAGAAATCAGGCAGGGTATGGGAGTTACTTAGATAACACTGACAGAGGTGAGATTGAGCTGTGCAGATCGGGAGAGAGGTTGCCGCAGACAGAGGGAACAACAAGTGTGAGGGCCCTGAGGCAGGAGTATGCTTGGCATGTTGGAGAATCCACAGGCTTCTGACAGGGCTCAAGCAGGTGGGTGGGATGGTAAAAGGAAATCGATGCAGTCAAGTATCCTTTGACTTTAGTGATGGGGATAAATGAAAACATAACAACTAGAACAATTTTTTTTTTTAAGTTTATTTACTTATTTTGAGAGAGAGAGTGAGTGAGCAGGGGAGGAGCAGAGTGAGAAGGAGAGAGAGAATCGCAAGCAAGGTCTGTGCTGTCAGTGCAGAGCTCAATGCGGGGCTCAAACTCACGAACCGTGAGATCGTGACCTGAGCTGAAGTCCAGAGTTGGATGCCTAACCGACTAAGCCAGGCACCCCTCAACTAGAACAATTAAAAGCATAACATGTATGTGAGATGTTTTCAGTTTCGTGATGTATCTCCAGGTAAGCAAATGAAAAATATAAGTCAACATAAATTAAAAACCTGGTGTTTGTATTTGGATTTAATGTTGTTCATACAGCTTAGCTGCTTTCACTGGCATAACTTACGATATCTATGCTCTGTGTATTTTTTATAAGATTAAGGTAACTTGATCCACCTGTCCCGCTGTTTTGAATTAGGTTGACTCTTTTTGTATTCTTCAAGGTATCAAAGGAACACTCTAAGCTGTTTTAATATAAGCTAATACTTGAATGGCCAAAGTACTATTTCTTTTCTTATGGGAAGCATAACAATCTTTAGATCATGTAAAATCATTAGGATCTTCATTCCTTTCTTAGGATGGTATATCTTTACATTTTTTGAATAAGTATTGCCTGAAACCCAAATATTTGTTTTAACAACACACTTGTAAGTAACTGTGACATAGGTTATGTTTCGATTAAGATTGTTAAAATTCTTAAGATTGCTTAAAAGTGAATATGACCGTATACTTCCTGTTTACCTGAGAACAAGCATCTCTCAGGACCTCAACTGTTGGATAGGGTCGATGATGATGGATTTTATGTATCTCAGGCTAATATCTCTTTGGGCTTCCTGGACTACAAATCCAACTCTGAGCCATTCTTCATGATGATCTCCACACCAGCACCACACTCGCCTTGGACAGCCGCACCTCAGTACCAAAAGACCTTCCAGAATGTCTTTGCACCAAGAAATAAGAACTTCAACATCCATGGAACGGTAGTTTCCCCCAATCCTTGAATTAAACCATACTCGATATAAGTAACTTGTCAGGGAGCCATTGAGCCAGTAGTCAGTTTTCCTTCCAGGTCTTTTAAAGGTAATTGTACCTGTCTCAAGTACAATAGATAGTGTAAACTTACTTCTGAAGTACAGATAAGCTTCCTTCCGCATATGTAGTTAGCAGCTGGAGCGTGCACAGGGAATATTAAAGAAATGCCATCTTTCCTGACTACAGGCTCTCTTGATAATTTTTTTTTAATTTTTTTTTTTTAATATTTATTTTTGAGAGACAGAGATAGAGCATGAGCAGTGGGGGAGCAGAGAGAGGGAGGGAGACACAGAATATGAAGCAGGCTCCAGGCTCCGGGCTGTCAGTACAGAGCCCGATGCGGGGCTCGAACTCCCCAACCGTGAGATCATGACCTAAGCCAAAGTCAGACACTTAACCGACCGAGCCACCTAGGCGCCCCACTCTCCTGATGATTTCTGTGCTGGTTCTCCTCAGTGTCTGAGGCACATCTGTTGGGGCTGAGCTAGGCCTGCAGCAGCCTCCTGTGGGTGGCCCTCACCAGGCCTGAGGCATGGGAAGGAGGGGGTGACTTAGTGCAGAATGATTGGAAGGGGAAGTTGAATGGAGAAATGAGCCAGAGCAGGGAATATAATTAAGGACCACAACCTAAATATTTGCTTTATATGCAGGATACTTATACATTCCTTGGCACAGGGGATAGGCAGTTCACTGATTCAGAGACAGAAGTGCTCAACTGCCTCCTGTGTGTTACCCAGAAATCTTCATTGTTTGTGAACCGGTAGACAGAATGAGTCTTAGAGTAGACTCAGCATTACCGTTTTCTAGCTAAGTGACCTGAACATGAGCAAGATGCTTCACTTCTGCTTTTCTGTCTAAAGTGGGACATGCTCATTCCTCATGCAGCTGCTATATGGATTAAAGAACCTAGAAATGAGCAGCATGTTGCCTGGCACATTGTAGGCAAATGCTTAAGTATGATTTTTAAAGCTGAGAGAACAGAGTTTTGAACTAGAGAGTCATTCTCAGACTGTTTCAAAAGCAGTTAATAGAAGTTCCCATGAGCAAGTAAGTTGAGGAATTTTAAATAGGTCACTCTTACAGGATTTCTCAGAGATATTCCTGTTCTAACATGAATTCCCAGGAGGACGATACACTGTATAGCATTTCTCAAACACGTTAACTAAGAACCTTTTGAGGATGGTAGTTTGGGAGATGGTGGCTTGGGACTTTATGAATAGGGAGGAGAGAATTAATGATGTATGGGAATGTTTTTGTTTTTTAGAACTGTGAGTGTTTTGTTTAAATGAGAAGAACCCTCTAGATTTGAGTTTGAAGTTTTAGGAAATTGCAATGATGAGATTTTTCCCAAGGCTCTAGGATGATCATCTTGGGTAGGAAAATAGAGGGTGATAGAATGATGGCTTATGAGGACACAACTTAATGGAAGGTAAAGTTAATATTTACCCTTTTGGAGTTTGGGCAGTAGACCCAGAGCATAGACTTAAAGTTACAAATTCAGTCTCCTTTTAGCCAGTAGTTTCTCAGTATTTTTTTTTACTAAATCTGTTTTAATGCTGCTAACAAGGAGTCCAGGCCTTCTCTCATTAGGGAGGTAGTAGGAAGAAGCTAAAAAACAAGTGATAATCTATAGGACGTGTTTTTACAAACACATGGGGCAGGGGAGAGGAAGTCTGAAGTTGCTTAAGTGTTCCTCTTTGCTGAAGTATAAAACGGTCCTTTTCATTATCAACTGGTAGTTTATTTGATTGTAGTAACTTGGTATTAACATTTTTTTTTCTTTTAAATTTTAGAACAAGCACTGGTTAATTAGGCAAGCCAAGACCCCAATGACTAATTCTTCAATACAGTTTTTAGACAGTGCCTTTAGGAAAAGGTAAGAACTGCTACTTTATCAGTCTGGATGGTCTTTGAGGACCTTTCCAAATCAGCCCATGAACAGGGGACTGCACAACATGGTTATCTTTGAGATAAAGTCAGAAGGTAGACTTTATCTGATTGATGGGAGAAACTTTGGTTGGGGGTCCGCTGCCCCAGAAGCGGACTGAGATTCCTTTACATTCAGGTGTATAGGAGATGGTCTTTGGACCCCAGGACTAACATAATTGCAAACTGGAGCCATTTGGTTAAAAAAAAAAAAAAAAAATTCCATTTGTCTGAAGAAAAGGTCACTTTGTGAGAATCAGGCCCAATATTGGTATAAGACCCAAAGGCTTAGACTAGAGCAAAGTATTTTCTTTGCTATTTGGAATTCCAAGGAATTGCATTAAGTCAATTCTTAAAAATCAATTACACTCTCTTAAGATGTATTTGGATTATACCAGGGATTAGCAGACTTTTTCTATGAAGAGCCAGATAGTGAATATTGTCGCCTGGCAGGCCATACAGTTTTTATCACAGTTGCCCAGCTTTGCTGTTGGAGCCCAGCTAGGCAATATGTGAATTAATGAGCATGACTGTGTTCTAATAAAACTTTATATAAAAACAATTTGTTGTTTAATGGATACAGAGTTTCAGATTTAGAAGATGAAAAGGTTCTGAAGATCTGTTTCACTGTGTAAATATACTTAATACTACTAATTGTATCCTTAAAATTTGTTAAGATGGTAAATTTTATGTCGTGTATTTTTTACCACAATTTAAAAACAAACAAAAACAGTGGGCAAACTGTGGCCCATCACCATGGTTTGCCAACCCCTAGTTTAGACCCTTAAACTTTGTTGTAGCATAGGTCTGTCTGAATTAATCTGTATTCATCAGTGCTGAATTGACAATTTTCTCTTCCAGTTGCTTCTGCTGTCATAACCAGTGATGATAAAGCTAACTGGTTATTAAAAGCTCCATTTATTTCTCTAGAAATCATTAAATTTGTAATGAACTAATTACATTCTGGAATTTTTTTTTTCCCTTCTGGAATTTTCTAATTTAGAAATTAGAAAATTATCTCTGTTTTTTTCCAGTGAGGGGTTTGAGGAAAGGTAGTTTGGGATTTGAGCTTTTTAGGGGTGTGGTTTGGGGGCTTTGTATTGTTTTGTTTTGGACTTTGCTCCCGCTCTTTTGGCAAAATCGCATTCCCTCAGTCATTGTTTCTGAAGTCCCATTGTCACCTTCTGTTTACATCCAGGTGGCAGACTTTATTGTCAGTTGATGACCTTGTGGAGAAACTAGTCAAGAGATTGGAGTTCAATGGGGAACTTAACAACACATACATCTTTTATACCTCAGACAATGGCTATCATACAGGTAAGGGGCAGGCTGGGGTATTCCTGTGACCTTGATGAGGTGCCTTTCCTCTTTCACCCAGTCAGCAGCACTGGCAGGCAGCTCTGGTCTGTTATAGGGGTGCCCAAGCCTGGAAGGTGTTGTCCTCAGGACTCCTCTGCTTAGAGGCTCTTCTCATTAGCATGGAAAGACCAGGTTTCATTATTTGCTCTTTCATATGCTAAAATACATGATGTTCTAGGAGTTGGGAAAGGAGAGTGAGCTTGCTGGGTTAAGAGGCAGGCTTTATGAAAGAGGTAGGAAACAGAACTAGATTTAAAGGGCAAGTAGACCTTAGAGAATACAGGTGTAAGAAATTTTACGAGGAAAGACCAAGATAAGGTTGTCTTGTGAAATTGTGAAAGAAGTTTTACTGATTTTGTGTGTGTGTGGTTTTATGTCTTGTCTTTTCAAAAGTGTATATGAGTCAGCCTTAGATCTGTGACTTTCCTTTTCTCCACTTGGATGTTCTTAAAAACCAATGGCTTCTTTCCCTACGTATAAATTTCACAAACTTCAAACTGCTAACCTGAGACTTGCTTGCATAGTAGCGGATTGATTAGGCATTTAATTTTTTTTTTAAGTTTATTTATTTTGAAAGAGAGAGAGAGAAAGCAGGAGGGGGTCGGGGGTCGGAGAGAATCCCAAGAATGCTCCTCGCTGTCAGCACAGAGCCCTTACTTGGGCTTGATTCCACAAACCGTGAGATCGTGACCTGAGCTGAGATCAAGAGTTGAATGCTTAACTGACTGAGCCACCCAGGTGCCCCTAGGCATTTAATGTTTTGTTGTGAATATTTTGAAGCACTCAAAGTAGAGACTAGTAAAATAACCCTCATTATCCAACTTCAATTTTTAGCTACATGTGACCAGTTTTTTAAATTCTTCTTACCTTCCCCTTGTTTTTCTTTTTTTAGCTTGGAAGGCTTTGGAAAAACTTCAGACATTGTGATTTTGTACATCAATAATTGATTGTGTATCTGACTGGTCTGTTATGTATTGGGATGTAGACAAAGTCCACATGCTACCTGTATTTTTTGTGTGCCCTAAGGTTGTCATTGCCACTAAATTCATTGGGGAAAAAATGTTTTTTGTTCTTTAACATCTCACATTCTAGATTTGGCTAATTGCCGTCTTGTGATGCTTGTTTATCTTTAGTCAGCGTTTTCCATAGATTGGTAATTAGATCTACCATCGTAATAGAAATTCACGTTTCCAGTGAGAATGCTTTCTTCGGTGATACTGACATGTACTTCCTGTTGCATCATTTCATGAGGGTGTCTGCTTGGCCCACTTTAGCAAGGCTCCTAGTTGATGGCTCATGTGGTATCAGCCTGAGCCTCTCCTGTGAACCTTTTGTGATTGAAGCTTCCATTGATGATTGTTGCTTGAATCCCTTCTCTCAAAAATTGCAAAGTGTTGACTTCCTAACTCTGTCCTTTTTGCATTTATTAATTGGAATTCCTTAGAGAAGAACTTCCTCACATCAACTGTTTGGTTATCTTGAAATTGATTGATTCAGGAAAGGCCAAATAAATGTTTTTGTTCCTTTATTTACAGTTTTTAGAGTACCCTCGTTCAGTTGTGGTCAGGTTGAGTAACATACATTATATTTGTTAACAGTACTTTCCAGTCAGTCTTTTTGCTGAATATGTCCTATGTTAGACCAACGAGTCCCCTGAGACATTTGTTTAAAGATGAGCTCATTTCCTGCCTTGTAGTAATAAGAGACCTGAGCGATTGTAAACTTTCCATTAAAGTGCCATAAATAGTAGGACAAAGTTGTTTTCATTCTTACTATCAATTAAATGAATCAGTGACACATCTATCCTGGCTCCCTCTTTACCCCATGTATTTTGTTTTCAGGACAGTTTTCTTTGCCAATAGACAAAAGACAGCTGTATGAGTTTGACATCAAAGTTCCACTGTTGGTTCGAGGACCTGGGATCAAACCAAATCAGACAAGCAAGGTAGGTGCCTGAAAAAATGATGGTGTTTACAGGTAGCACTTGCCTAAGAAAAGAAGGTTATTTCTCTGGAGAAGAGCCTAATTAGATTTCTCCCGCTATGAGGAGGAAGTCTGATTGGCTTAAGATCTTTTAAGTGTATTTATAAGCCTTGGAAATAGCGATTTCCTTTTTTATTTTCTGGCCACCTTCCATTAACTCTATTCCCCCCCGCCCCTCCCCCCCATATATACACATCATATCAGGATAAATAACTTTTATTTGTCCTTCAAGACATAAATCTTTTTTTTTTAATGTTTGTTTATTTATTTATTTTTTTTTTTAATTTTTTTTTTCAACGTTTATTTATTTTTGGGACAGAGAGAGACAGAGCATGAACGGGGGAGGGGCAGAGAGAGAGGGAGACACAGAATCGGAAACAGGCTCCAGGCTCTGAGCCATCAGCCCAGAGCCTGACGCGGGGCTCGGACTCACGGACCGTGAGATCGTGACCTGGCTGAAGTGGGACGCTTAACCGACTGCGCCACCCAGGCGCCCCATTGTTTGTTTATTTTTGAGAGAGAGAGAGAGCAGGGGAGGGGCAGAGAGAGAGAGACACAGAATCCAAAGCAGGCTCCAGGCTCCAAGCTGTCAGCACAGAGCCTGATGCAGGGCTCAAACTCATGAACCGTGAAATCATGACCTGAGCTGAAGTCACATGTTTAACCGACTGAGCCACCCAGGCACCCCTGCAAGACTGTAAATCTCTACCTTGTCCTAGAACAGTGACTCTCCTGTGCAGTGCTCCTCAAAATCACTCTCTGAAATTGTGAAAGGTTCAACATCCACAATGGTTCTAATGGACTCACTTGGATGGAATAGAGACCCAGCCTCTGGTTTTTTTTTCTTCAGTTCACAGATGATTACGAGAGGCAGCCCGGTTTGGGGCCTACTACCCTGTAGATCAGAACTCCTCAGGCAGATTTCCCCTGGGGACCTTGTTAAAATGCAGGTTCTGACTCTGCATTTCAGACTTCCCAGCTGATGTCTGCTGCTGATGTGTCCTCACTTTGAGTAGAACATTCTAGAAAGCCTGTCTTGTGAGGATTTCGTTCCTCTCTCTGTGGGACTTTTCCTTGCTAATGTGTTTCTGCTTTACTGATTCTCCTAGAACTGTCATAATGTACCACTTTCTTTCGTTGCCATTTCCATTTGGTTTCATTGTCTTTTTCCAAACTTGGTACCTCATACTGAGGCACTTTGTTCCTAGATCCAAAACACTTTGTAGGCACCCTGATTCAAAACACTTTGGTCTAACGCTTGGGAGATAAGAATTGATAAGCTCTACCAGTTATGTCTTTTGTTTCCTGATAACAGCTCTGTGAGGCAAAAGGAAATGAGCAAATACATCGTTTAAGCTAAGTTTGGAAAGTGGGCCAGACTTTCTGGGTATACTAGATACTTTAGTTTAATTTGGAGGTTTAATGTTTACTTTGTTTAAATGTCTGTAATTCACTTATTTCCTTTTGTAATGCTCAGATGGAATTCTGTTGAAATTCGTTCAGAAAGGTAAAATGGCCTTCATAATTTCCTTTGGAGTTTTCGTTTTCTCCTAAGACCTATAATCCTAAAGCCAGCCACTTCCCAGTACAAATTCAGTTCCCTATACATGGGCCTTTTTTCAAAGGAGATAGGCGAGTTTGGAGGACCATTAAATCTTAAAAAGCATTTTATTGATCTCGATGTTGGGAGTTGATTCAGGGACATGTCTGCAGCTGTGTACATTTCTAAGGAGCAGGGCTACTGGGGCCACTTCTAACCAATGTGCCGAAGGAGGCTGAATGAGAACAGAGTGAAATGTAACAACCAGCTGCCCATTGAACAAACCATTCCTTTTGTCTTCAAGTTAACAGTGGCAATGAGAAAAGTTCACCTTCTCTAAGCAGTCTAAATGAAGCTTGGTTCTTAGAAAACCATTTCAATAATAACTATGATTTGTTGAATGCTTCATATGTGACAGCTGTTATTCTAAGTGTATTAGCTGTACCGACTCATTTAACTTTCACGGCCTTATGAGAAACAGATAGCTATCCCCCTTTTACAGATGAGGAAATTGAGGTACAAAGTTAAATGGTTTGCCCAAGATAATGTAGCTAAAAAGTATCACAGTCTGGCTCCAGAGTCTGTACTTAACCATTACAGTATAGCTCAGAAAATATTTAAGTATCTTCTTGTGCCAGCAGCCTTGGATACACAGTACTGAGCAGTCAGGGAAGATCAGTCCTTAAGTCCCTGTGTGCAGGAGAACCAGATACTTCAGCTACACTTGTTAGTGAGAGCCTCCGACGCATTTGAGCAGAGACCTGAATGTTGAGAAGGATATAGTCCTGCAGAGATTTGTGGGAGGTCACTCTGAGCAGAACAATAAATGCGAAGGCACAGATATGAGAATGAGCTTGGCTTGTTCAGGGGACAGAATGTGGCAGTTGTACTGAATTACTTTCACTTCCTAAGTGAACCATCTCTCTGCCCTCCTCACCTTTGTATGGCTGATTGCTCCTTCTGTTTGGAATGCCCCTCTTGAGCCCCTTCCACCTCACTAATTGTCCTTTAGAGCTTCGGTTTTGGACTCCTGTCTGGAAAGTCTCTACAGACCCCTGCCCCCACTTGGGGTAGGTGTTCTTCCCATTTTCTTAGCTGGCCTCACACTTACCACACCCTACTGAGTTTGTCTTTTATCTGGGGAGTTCCTAGAAGAGAAGCACTGTCTAAGCTTAGACTACCCAGCCCTTACACACACTGGGGGACATCCTTGTTGCTTGAATGGTTAATTAATTACCAAGGTCACATAGTAAGTGGCAGAACCAGGACTGAAAATTAAGTGTGTGGTTAAAATCCGTGTGTGTGTGTGTGTGTGTGTGTGTGTGTGTGTGTGTGTCTTGCACTGCTGTGCTGACAGATGTAGTTGGACATGTGTGAAATGCTCAGCTTCCACCGTGCACAAAGAATGTCAGAGATGGTGGGTAGTTCATCATGTGTGGACAACATAGTTGTCTCAGTGCCAGTTGTCCCGTGTGAGTGGCACAGGGTTTTGAGTTGGGCATAATAAACTGAGCCTCCAGAAGCTGATGGCCAAAACAGGGCACGTTTGACCAGTGGGGCTTAGCTGTTGGGAGATCAGAAGCAGGTGGTATGTGTGAATGCCAAAGACTGGCTTATTGAGGTTTTCTCCCCTGGCTGGAAGTTAATCTAGCTTTAGATTTGGTGGTAGAAATTCTTCAAAAGGGTTTTAAGCAAGAAAAAGGTTAGCAGGAAAAAAATGACCAGCATGATCCAGGGGAAATAGAACTGAACTGTCTATTCAAGTGGACAACATATTCAAGAAGAACTGTCTATGTCAAGAAGACAACATATTCAAGAAGAACTGTCTATGTCAAGAAGACAACATAATGGCTTTAAGACTGGACAGAATAAGCCTTGTTTCCCTACGTGAAGTCGGGAAGATGGTAAGTGAAAGATTCTCAGGTGTAACTTAGTGACACCCTGGCTTCATACTTGTAGGGAAGCTGGGGTTGAGGCGTCAACCCAGATGAAGCAGCCCAAGATGGGGAGAGTTCTCTGCTCTCTTACATGGTTCCACTGCTTTTCTCTACGTGGATTTGGGGTGTTCTCTGGCATGCTTTGAGTCTTCCGTTGATAACTTTACGTGAATTCTTGATTCTCAGGGCTTAAATGTCTGTTTGGAAATCCAGTGTATCCTCCTGAGAACCCTCTTAGTTTTTTTCTTTCAGTAATTCTGTAGCACTGTCATTTTTTTAGAGCTAAAAAAATAAGCAGCTGCAAGGCATGATATCCCTTGATTTCATGCCCCAGAATTTTCTCAGAGCTTTTACTTGATCAGAATGTCTGTATACTTCAAACCTAAGAACATTACCAAACAGTGAGGCTGTGATTTATGAAATAATTTACTTTTGGTCTTGTCAGTGCTTTTTTGGTTTCAATCCATAAATGAATCTTTATACTTATAAAAGCAGTACCATTTTAGGAACTTGAATGCTAATGTTTCTAGAAGTCATTATGATCATGGGTCCATAGTGTCCATTCTAATTGTTATTTGTAAAAACCAGAGGTAGGTGTAATTCTGTTGAATTCTTTGCTCCTCCCATTTCCACTAGAAGTCTACCATCTCCTGACATAGTGTGCTAATTTTGAGACTCTTTACCTCTTAGTCAAATAAAAGTCTAGAAGGTAATAGAATTTGTCCATTATTTCTATGAAAAATGTGATTATTGTAGATACCTAGGAACGGAGAGTCCTGGGATGGTGTTTATGGCACTTGGGCCGAATCTTAGGGACTCTTGATTTGTACTGAAACCTAAAAGACCTGTCTCCCCATAGAGCAGACTCACTCGAGAGAGGCCCCGCACCCCCGGTTCATACAGGTGATGGTTCTTGAGGCAATTGCTGGTGAAACAGGCAGTCACCGTTTAAAAAAAATTTTTTGTTTAATGTTTATTTATTTCTTAGAGACAGAGAGAGACAGAGCATGAGTGGGGAGGGGCACAGGCAGAGGGAGACACAGAATCTGAAGCAGGCTCCAGGCTCTGAGCTGTCAGCACAGAGCCTGACATGGGGCTGGAACTCAACAGACTGCAAGATCATGACCTCAGCCGAAGTCGGACTCCCAACCGACTAAGCCACCCAGGCACCCCCAGGCAGTCACTATTTTATATCTCTACAGGCTTTATTATTTTGGTGTTTACTTTTTTTGTTGTTTTCTTATGAAACTGCCTTGGTCCTATTACTAATACCTGTGGAATTGGCTTTACGTCATTTATGTTTTAGACATGACTGAAGATCTTTTAGTCACGTGTCAGGGTCTTGTTTCCTTGATCTGATTCCGAAGGTAACATATGTGCTGCTCTTTCCTGCCACGATCTTTTCTGTATTCATACCCAGTCTTCTTGACTGTGTTCAGAGCGGTTCAGTCTGTCTGGGAGTCTTGGAATTAGGCAAGATATTTCTTACACTGGGTCTTGTAGAATCTCTAGAGATGTCATTTTTGTGGGTTTTTTCCCCAGTAACATACGGATTGCCTTTCCCGTGAGTGGCTTGCCACTGAATGGTAATTTCTGACAGCTGCAGCATTACACTAAATGATTCACAGCCAAGATAAGCATTTTGGTCTGCCCTACAAGAGCCATCATAGCCACAGGAGAGCTGGCCCCTGGATATTGCCCTGAAAATGCTTTCTTGCCTTTCATGTCTGTACTTTTGGTTTTGTTTTTAAATTAAAAGTTCCTGACTTGGTAGGAATCCCCATTTGGCCTTTCCTAAGACGCTCTAAGTTTTCTCAACAATGTTGAAGACTTAATTTCCTTTGAGTAAATGGTAGGTTTTCCAGTTACGAGCTGTTGGCTTTGTTTCAGTTACTTCTCTTTCATTTTCTCATCTGTAAAATGGGGGAAATATACTGCATCCTACAGTTGTGGTGAGGATTAATTGAGGATAAACGGTAAATACCGGCACAGAATAGGTGCTCGGTAAACATTAGTGCCCCTAGTTTCCATGGTGGATTGTCTTCACCATTCTAAAAGGTTTTCCTAGCCTGTGGCTGAAGTGACTTCAGGTGTATGCTTAGGTCCTGTATAGGCCTACACTGTCCCCTACAGTAGCCACCAGCCACACGTACCTGTTAATGTCAAGTTAAATAAGGTATATACAATGAATTTCCCCTTTTTTTTTTTTTTTTTTCCACTTTAATGTGGTCACTAGACAATTTTAAATTGCATATGTGGTCCCATTGTATTAGACTCTTCTGGTTTAGGTCCTAACGAGGATTTGTGTACAGAAAGAAAATAGGCTAATAAACTAAAGGAATAAGGCAAGGTATAAATGCAGGACAATAACTTTAATTTCTAGAATGTTTATGTAGCACATTTAAGTTCTGTGCTCTTTAAGGAACCTTTTATCAGTGCACTGTTGGAATAAGTTTTCTGTGGTCTCCAGCCTATTGCAAACATTTTTTAGTATGTGTTAATCACTTTGAGAAACTATGAAAAGGGCTAATATCCTCCTTGGTAAAAAGTATTTAACTTTTGGGACACCTGGTTGGCTCAGTCGGTTGAGTGTCCCAACTCTTGATTTCGGTTCAGGTCATGATCCCAGGGTCATGAGATTGAGTCCCATGTCAGGCTCGGGACCCCCATTCCTGCTCCCTCTCCTCCTGCCCCTCCCCTTCCGCCCCTCTTTCCCACTCGTGCGTGCTCTGTTTTTCTAAAAATGAAAAAATAAATTTAAAAAGCATTTAACATTTGAGACTTTTGAAAATGTCAGGAGTTCATTTGAAATCAAATTTAGTGAACTATAGAAATAATCAAGTTGTAAACACTTTGTATAAATTAATTAGCCCAACATTTTCTCATAATTCATCAGACTTCGGGCAGTTCCAAAGAAGTTTTGAAAAATGTTTTGATCAATAACAGTATAGGTTGAATAAATACATAACTTCCCAGGGGCTTATATTACAAGTCTTGTTACACCTTTATGTGTTGTTGTTGTTTTTTAATTATTGTAGTTATGTTTGAATCAATGAGTCAGTAGACCTCAGTAAGTCTAGGCTATACAAAAATAATAATAGTAAATGCTGTTTGTCTTCTGGATGGGGTGGGGAACAGCTATATTACAGGTAAAAAAGAAAAATCAGACAAACTGTGTTCTAGATTGCTTCTTTTTTCCTCATTCTCATAGATGCTCGTTGCCAACATTGATTTGGGTCCTACTATTTTGGACATTGCTGGATATAACCCAAATAAGACACAGATGGATGGGATGTCTTTATTGCCCATTTTGGTGAGTATAAAGCCTTCAATCAGGCCTGAGCCAAGACTCTGAAATAAATTCCAGGGTGTATAAATTTAGACTTAAAAATTTAAATCTTAAACTACTAAATTTGGGGAACAAAATAGAATTTTTCTCTTCTCTATGGTGGGAAAGAGTTTTCTAAAAGACTGATTGGACCACATATAAAGAGTTGTGTATCCTCCCTTCCCTCCCCACTGCCCCAAAAAGAAACCATCATAAACAAAGTGAAGACAGGTGACAAACTGAGAAAATAGTTGTAACATACATGAAAAAGGGTACTTGGTCCTAATAGATGAGTTCTTAGAAAGCAGAGATTAATATCCTAGTAGAAAAGTGGGCAAAAGAAGTAACTTAACAACTCATGGAGAAATGAGAAATGGCCACAGTAAATGCAAAAACATTGCTCCAGTGCTCATCAAGAAATGCTTAACCGAAGGAGGCCTTTATTGCCTACAGTACTGGCAAAGATTACAAAGATTTATACCCAGTATTTTCAGAAGTCTGAGAAAATAAAAACTACTCAGACTGTGTTCACAGAAGTGTGATCAGTATGAGCTGTCAGGAGGCTGAAGGTCTTTAACAAGACCTTTCACTTCAGAATATACACATTAAGAGGCTCCTGGCTGGCTCAGTCAGTGGAGTGTGCGACTCTTGATCTTGGGGTTGTGAGTTCGAGCCCCACGTTGTGTACAGAGATTACTTGAAAATAAAATCTTAAGGAAAAGAAATACATTAAGCAATTCCATCTGGGAATTTATTCTAAAGGAAACACACTTAACTCAAGAATATTTGAGCACCTCCTGTGTGTCTGGCACTGCACAGAGCTAAGGATCTGTGGAAGGATCAATATTAAGTTGGGAGGATCAGTATTAAAATGTGTTGCGGTTTATGGTGACTCATTATAGGTGACTCTTACTGGTCTGAACCTGTTACGACATATTATTAGGTAGTATATGCTTCATACGAGAGGACTCCTGTCACTCACATAAGTTACGAGATAGAAGAAATCCCCGTGAACTCATCACCTCGTTTAATAAGGCAGGTATTCCCAGTGCTGGTGCATCCCCCCGTATGCCTCTCCCCATCCTGCCTACCTACCTTTGTATGCCCCGTGGGAGTGATCCTTTTCCTGAATTTCATGGTTACCATTCTCTGGATTTTAATTTTTTAGTAATGATGTACATATTCCTAAACGAAATACCTTAGTTTTGATATTGTTTTGCACTCTAAAAATTATACCCTACTGAGTGTAGTCTGGGACTTTTTTCAACTCAGCATTGTTTCCAAACTGATACATGTTGTTCACAGATGCCTAATTTCCATTGTATGAATGCATCACAACTTAATTACCTGTTTTGTCAGTGGATAAACCTTTCTGTTATGCTAGTTTTGTTTTAGGAACAGTGCTGTTAGAGCATTTTTATATATTTCTTCCAGTGAACGTATGTGTATATACCAAGGTATGGGAATTGCACATTGTTCTCTTCTACAGATATTACCAAGTTATTTTTATAAAGAGGTCATCAATTTACCTTCCCAGCAGCAATGTATGCGATTTCCCTTTGTTCTATATGAAACCGTCAGACAGCTTAATTTTTGCCAATCTAGTGGTTTAAAAAGACCAAAACTTTATTTGGTCCTACTACTGTGTGTGCATTTCTTTATTTATTAATGAGATGAATCATTTTAACAGCTTACTTGACTTAATTCATACAGTTTACTGAAGTTGACAGTTCAGTCATTTTTGGTATATTCAGAGTTGTACAGCCGTACCATAATCTAAATTTAGAACATTCTCACCATCCCAAAAGGAAACCCCAGATATATTAGCAGTCTCCCCCCACCTTCGCTCCCTCTCCCAGCACCAGGCAAGCACTGATCTACTTTCTGTTGCTATAGATTTGTCAGTTGTGGCCATTTTGCATAAATAGAATCATATGTGGCCCCTGTGACTCGTTTCTTCTCCTGAGTATAATGCTTTCAGAAATCATGTTGTAGCATGTATCGGTATTTCATTCCTTTTTATTACCAAATAATATTCCATTGTATGGATGTGTCACATTTGTTAATCCATTCCTCAATTGATAGGTTGTTTTCCCTTTTTGGCTACTGTGAATAGCGCAGCTGTGAACACTGTGTACAAGTTTTTGTGCAGACAGATGTTTTCAGGTCTCTTGGGTATATACCTATACCCCTGGGAGTAGAATTGCTCTTTCGTATGGTGACTTATGTTTAACTTATTGAGGAACTGCCGGACTATTTCTTAAGCAACTGCACCAACGGTGTATAAGGTTTCAAAATTTGCTGTATCCTTGCCAACACTTGCTGTTATCTTTTTATTACATCGTAGCGGGTGTGAAATGTTATCTCCTTGTGGTTTTGATGTGCACTTCCCTAACGACTGATGATGTCGAACATCTTGGCATGTGTTTATTGGACATCTGTGTCTTCTTTGGAGAAACGTCTGTTCAGATCTTTTGCCCATTTTTTAATTGAGTTTTTCATCAGTGAATCCTTTTTCATTTATGCCTTTTATGTTGCTTCCCTTGTGAAGTGCATCTTTTTGCCCGTGATGCCCTCCCTGTTTGTGACTTGTCCTTGCTCTACATTAAGATATGAGAACACAGGAGTTAAATGTATAAATCCTCTCTTTTATCGTTGGTGTTCTTTGTATCTTGTTTATAAAAAGGCTCCTGAACCTCGAGATCAAAAACAATTCTCCTAGGTTTTCTTAGAATAGTTTCATACTTCTCCCTCTTACACGGAAGTCTTTGGTGTATCTAGAATTGGTTTTTCTGGCATGGTATGAGGAATTCAGTTTCATTTTTTTCTCTATAAATACTCCGTTGTCTTTTCTGTTCCACACATGTGTCTTTCCTTGTACCAGTATCATTTTTGTCTTGTTATAAAGCTGTGTAATTAAATCTGTAAAGGCACACCTCTGTCATTGTCCTTGTGAGGATCTTAGCCACCTCTCATACAAACTTTAAAGACCACTTTTCAGATTAACTGAAAAAATTCATATTGGATTTTTGGTTGATTTGCTGAATCTATAGATCAGTAAAAGGAAAATTTACATCTTTTAATGTTCTCCATACAAACTTTATACTATATGTCTCCTTTCTAGTTAGGAAAAAAACCACTTCACTATGGGGATGAAATTACTATGCAGTTGACCCTTGAATGAGTATGAATTGCGTGGGTCCACTTACAGGTTTTATCCTGTAAACATTGGAAAATATTTTGGAGATTTGTGACAGTTTTTAAAAACTAGCAAATGAACTATGTAGCCTAAAAGTATTGGAAAAATAAGAAAAGGTTAAATATGTCACACATGTATAATTTATATGTAGATACTATTTTATTACTTACTACCATAAAATATATACAAATCTATCATAAAAAGTTAACACTTATCAAAACTTACACAGGGGCGCCTGGGTGGCTCAGTCAGTTGGGCGTCCAACTTCAGCTCAGGTCATGATCTCACAGCTCGTGATTTCGAGCCCCACCTCAGGCTCTGTGCTGACAGCTCAGAGCCCGGAGCCTGCTTCAGATTCTGTGTCTCCCTCTCTCTGCCCCTCCCCTGCTTGCATTCTCTCTCTCTCTCTCTCTCTCTCTCTCTCTCTCTCTCTCTCTCTCTCCCTCTCCCTCCCTTCCTCCCTCCCTCCCTCCCTCTCCCGCCCTCCCCCTCTCTCCCCACCTCTCAAAATTAAACATTAAAAAAAAAACTTCCACAGAACATACATGACACCATTCGAGAGAAGTGTAAAAAAATTTAACAAGGCAGGATTAAATCATAAGTGCATAAAATTAACTGCAGTACATACTGTATTTTTGTATAATTTCCTAGCCACCTCCAGTTGTTGTTACAGTGAACTCAAGTGTCATGAGTATCTGCTTAAAATGCCATGTGGTGCTAATCATCTCTGCATGAACAGTTTGTCTCTCTAGTAAACTGGGTATGGTGGTAAATGATTTTGGTTCTCATGTATTTTTCATTGCATTTAGTATAATACCATAAGCCTTGAATAACACCATGGGACTCTTACAAAGTGCCACCTGGGATGCTAGAAATGCTCCCAAGAAGCTGAGAAAAGTCATGACATTATAAGAAAAAGTTGAATTGCTGGATATGTACTGTAGATCAGGTCTGCCGCTATAGTTGCTCACCATTTCAAGATAAATTAATCTAGCGTAAACACCACTGTGGAAAAAAAATAAAAAAGGAAATTCGTGAGGCCATTACTGCAGCCATGCCAGGAGGCATGAAAACTTGACACTTTTTGCAAAATACCTTTTTATCTGGTATTGAAAATAATAGCTTTTATGTGGGTACAGGATTGCTATACGGAAGACATACCTATAGACTCTTAAAGTGATTCAAGAGAAAGCAAAGTTATTATGTGACTACTTAAAGCAAAAGGAAGTTGCAGGATCTAAAGCTGGAGAATTTAATGTCAGCCAAGGGTGGTTTGATAATTGTAGAAAGATATGTGGCTTAAAAATGCCAATGTAACAGAAACAGAAGAAGCTGCTTCTGTCAACCAAGAGGCAGCAGACAAGCTCCCGATGCCATTAAGAACATCCTTGAGAGTATCTGCCTACACAGGATTTTAATGCAGACAGAGGTTCCCTATTCTGGAGAAAAATGCCATGAAGGACATGTATTAGGAAGAGAAGAAAACACCAAGATTTAAGGACAGGCTAACTCCTGCTGTTTTGTACAAATGCAGTTGGGTTTATGATCAGGACTCCTGAGCCTTGAAGGGAAAAGATAAACACCAGCTGCCAGTTTTTTGGTTGTACAACAAGAAGGCCTGGACAATGAGAACCTTTTGCTGGATTGGTTCCATCAATGGTTTGTTCCTGAAGTCAAGAGAAAGTACCTTGCCAGTAGGGGGCTGCCTTTTAAAGTTCTTTTGATATTGGACAATGAGGATGACCACCCAGAACCCAATGAGCTCAACACTGAAGGCATCGAAATGGTCTCCTTACCCCCAAACACAGTGTCTCTAATTCAGCTTTTAGATCAGGGGGTCATAGGACCTTGACCTTCGGGGCTCATTACACACATTACTCTGTGGAAAGGATTGTCAACACTATGGAAGAGAACCCTGCCAGAATATCATGAAAGTCTGGAAGGATTACACCATCAAAGACGTCATCGTTGTAGAAAAAGCTATAAAAGCCACCAAGGCCAAAACAATAAATTCCTACTGGAGAAAACTGTGTCCACATGTGCCTAACTTCACAAAATTTACAGTAGAGGAAATTGTGAAAGAGATTGTCTATACGGCAAAAAGGAGGGGCGGGGGGGCGGGTCAAGGGTTTCAAGATACGGATCTTGGAGGATTGACACTGGACAATCTGGCAGAAGGGTTTCCATTATTCAAGACTGCTTTTAACGTCTTCAGTGCCATGGACCCTTCCATGATACAGGCACTGAAGCTAACGTAAACAGTGGAAGAAGGATTGGTACCATATGGAAACGGTTTTAGAGAAATGGCAAAAAAGACAAAAATTACACTGTATTTCATAAAGTTATACTGAGTGCGCCTGCCTCCCCTTCTACCTCCTCCAGTGTGGAGACAGCAAGACCGGCCTCTCCCTTCCTCCTCCTCAGCCTACTCAACAAGATGCTGGGATGAAGACATTTATGATGATCCTCTGTCCTTAAATAGTCATCATGCCAGACGTTAAACTTGTGTAGGTTTTTGTCTTTGTGTAAAAATCTAGTAACTGTAAGCAAGAAATGTATCAACAGCATCACTTAAGTATTTACTGTGTGGAATGTTGTGTACAAGGCTTCTACGGACGTGGATGGCCTATCCTTACTTAGGCATAAGGTGAGTGATATTTAAAGTAAAATTAATGTGTTAGTTTTCTTGCCATTTGTGCTTTCAAAGAATAACGTTACCATGCCGTGTGCCTCTCTCAAAACTGGAGAAACTGGGTGTCAGCCTGTCACCACTGGTAAGAGTTTTTTAATGTAACCATGTTTTCAATGCTGTGTTATGAATATGCCTGTAATACTGTGTGCCATAAATTTTGGCCATAAAAGTTATATAATCATCCATTAAGCTAGGCTACTGTGAAGCGTTCGTGTCAGCTGTACTAGGTCACCATAAAGCAGCCACATTTCATGTTGCCAATGCATGAATCGTTATACCCGTAAATAGGAGGGTTTTTTTTTTCACATTTTTTCATTGTTGTTAAAACTTCTAAGTTTATTTTGAGAGAGAGCGAGCTGGGGAGAGGCAGGGAGAGAGGAAGAGAGAGAATCCCAAGCAGGCTCCGTGCTGCCAGCGCAGAGCCTGATGCAGGGCTCCATCTCATGAACGAGGAGATCATGACCCAAGCTGATATCGAGTCAGACGCTTAACCAACTGAGGCACCGAGGCGACCCTCGTTTTTTCTTTTTTCATGTCTGGTGTTACCAATATGTATTACGTGTACAGTGTGTTATATCCCTTAAGGTGCTGACAGATCATCTCGTAAACAGATGACAGGCTTACAATGCGAGAAATACAGTACCATAAATGTATATATTCTCTTCCTCTTGATTTTAATATTTTCTTTTCTCTAGCTTACTTTACTGTCAGAACACATCATATAATATGTATATAAAGCATGTTAATTGACTTTGTTGTTAGTAAGGCTTCCGGTAAATAGTAGGCCATCAGTAGTTGAGTTTTTAAAGAGCCAAAAGTTACACGCGGATCTTCAACTGTGCAGGGTGTCAGTGCCCTTAACCCCTGTGTTGTTGGAGTGTCAGCTGTCGTTAATTTCTCTGCATTCTTGTGGAAGCACTGCTTAGGATTCCACCCTTCTTCTTGTTCCTGTTTTGTTTTGGAAGTTACTCTGGTGAGACCGCTGGTGTATGAAGGTCGCAGAGCAGCTCGCAGCCCTAGCCTGCCCCGATCAGGAGCTGCTGGCTGCATGCGGCCATTTAAGGTCACAGGAATAAAGCGAGGATTCAGTTCCTATGTGTCACTAGCCAGACTGTTGAACAGCACAGATACAGTACATTTCAGTCAGAAATTCTGGATGGTGCTGCTAGAGATGGGAGGTTGGCACACCCCTGTGAGCCAAATTTAGCCCACCCCCATCTTCCATAGATAGTGTTATATTAGAATACAGCCACGTTCATCCATGTATGTATTTTCTAGGCCTGCTTTCCTGTACAACAGCAAAATCAAGTAGCTGCAGCAGAAACTATATAACCACAGACCCTAAATAGTTAGTATCAGGCCTTTGACAGAAATGTTTAATGACGCTTCCAGACCATTAGTATCACCTGGAGACTAAAATCCAGTACTCACTCCTTATCTGTGGTTTCACCTTCCACGGTTTCAGTTACTCATGGTCAGCCACGGTCTGGAAGCAAATGATCTTCCTCCTGATGTGTTATTAGAAGGTCAGTAGTAGCCTAATGTTATGTCACAATGCCTGTGTCATCCCCCTCAGTTCATCTCATCACGTGGGTATTTTATTCCAAGAAGGGTAAGTACAGTACAATAGATATTTCAAGAGAGAGACACCACATTCACTAACTCGTATTACAGTATATTGTATTCGTTCTGTTATTGTTAGTCTCACTGTGCCGTTTTTATAAATTATATTTTATCATAGGTATGTATGTAATAGGAGTAAACAGTATCTATAAGGTCCGGTACTATCCACAGTTTCTGGCATCCATGATGGGGGAGGATCTTAGAATGTACCCTCCACAGGTGAGGGGGGGACTACTTACTTTTGCTTGGGTCCCATCCCCAAGATTATGGTTGATTGACCTGTGATATAACCTGGCTGTTGGGATTTTTAAAGCTCTCCTTGTGATTTTAATATTCAGCAAAATTTTGAGACAACGGATGTAGACTTCTCAGATACTCTTTTCTCATCTGCATATTAACGATGCGCAAGTGGGGGGTTTTAAAGTCCACTCGAGTTTGACAGATAAGCTATTCCCCTGACTCCCAGCTTCCACAGCTGAGAGTTGGTAGAATGGGTACCTGCAGAGGAGTTGATGGCTTCCGAAATCCTGTGACTTAACGATTTCTGAGACCTTGACCTGTGTGGGATTGTTCAGGCTTCATTATAGGATAGTGGGTTAGTAGACGCGTTCCTATCTATGCATCCCCCTTTCCAGGCAGCTGTGGCATTCCGAGGCCTTGAACAGGCTACCAGTCCTTCCCACTGTGGTCAGCAGGTTAAGTGGGTGCACTGAAGTCGTTAGAGCAGCAGTTTTCACACTTGCGTTCATCAGGAATGGTTTCCCGCCCCAACTAGGAATGAAGAACTTGCATTTGCAGTAAGTTCCCACCTGATGCTAATGCTGCTGGGGAACACACCCTGAGAACCACTGTTTCAGAGTGTGCTTCTCAAGTTTTACTGTGCATATGAATCACCAGTGGATCTTACTGAAATACAGACCATGGCTCATTAAGGATAGAGTAGGGCCCGAGATTGTGCATTTCTAACAAGCTCCCAGGTGTTACTGATAGACTGCTGTTAAAAATTCAGCTGAGTAAAGGTAAAGATCAAATTGGCTTCATTCAGTGATTTATTACTTGGGCAGTGGCTCATCTGGTAACAGAAAGGAGCTCCACCAAGCTATAAAAAAGCAAAGGTTTTTAAAGGCAGAAAGAGGGCAGAAAAAAGTCGTTAGCAAAGAATGCATCGTTTCAGGCATGGTAGCCCTCCTAAGGGGAATGGAGGGGCCCAGTGGGCAGATTACCTCACTAGTACTGACCAGATAATTCCAGGTTGACTGGTTACAAGTACAAGGTAGGGGGAGGGGGGGCTGTAATTAGGTATTAAGTCTTGGTTTGCTGACGTGGAGTTTAGCACAAGTGACTCCATTTGGGGCCTGTTGTCTGTTTTTTTTAATTTTTTAAAAATTTTTTAATCTTTATTTTTGAGAGAACTGTTGTCTCTTTTTAAATATGTGTATATATATATATATATGTATATATATTTTAATCTTTGTTTTTGAGAGAGAGAGTGTGAGCGGGGGAGGAACAGAGAGAGAAGGAGACAGAATCCGAAGCAGGCACCAGGCTCTGAGCTGTCAGCACAGAGCCTGACGTGGGGCTCGAACTCACAAGCCGTGAGATCATGACCTGAGCCAAAGTTGGACGCTTAACCGACTGAGCCACCCAGGCGTCCCTGTTGTCTCTCTTTTTTTTTTTTCTTCTTAACAGTTATCCCTTTTTGATCAGACTGTCAGCTTAACTGAGAGTGATAAGAATTTAAGGCATTAGTGTTGTTCTCAGATACTGCTCTATAGTTCTTGCAGCTTTTGTCCATCCTTTGTGTGGTATTCATAGGTCATGACATCTTTTGCTTAATCTCTGTGATATTCACAAGCCACAACTTCAGGTTCATAATCTTTTTTTTTTTTTTTTTAATGTTTATTTTTTGAGAGAGAGAGAGAGACCAAACACAAGCAGGGGAGGGGCAGAGAGAGGGGGAGACACAGAATCCGAAGCAGGCTCCAGGCTCTGAGCTGTCAGCACAGAGCCCGATGTGGGGCTTGAACTCAGGAACCGTGAGATCATGACCTGAGCCAAAGTCGGATATTTAACCAACTGAACCACCAGATGCCCCCAGGTTCACAATCTTTGAGTCAATCATTCTTTTCACTCCTTTTCTGACATTCCAATCTTGGAGAGATCATTTGCTTGATGCTTAGTGGCTGTGTAATGCTTTTGAGAGAATACAGTGCACCAGGAAGATTATGATGATTGTTATGGACAGGATAATTCCCAATGTTTGTACTCCCCAAGACCCAAACCAATCAGAATCTGTCAAAAAAAAAAAAAGATCCCACTGAAGGAGTCACCTTTTTGAGCGAAGTGGCTTGTTCAGGAATCTTACACACTGAGTTTCAACTTCCCCAGAAGTGTTATTCCAGCTACAGTATAGCCATAGCACAGAAACCTCTGTGTTAAGCTAAAATACAATCAAGGGCTATTCTTTTAACAAGAACAACTTTAGCCAGAGAGTCTAAGGAGCTTTTTCCAGAAGCTATTGTCTTCTGCTTTCTCTGCCCCTCCCCTGCTCCCATTCTCTCAAAAAAAAAAAAAAAAAAATTTTTCTTAAAGAGTGGAGAGGTTTCTGTCGTATTCTAATTTATATTTCCAATAACCAGAAAAGTATCTGCCAAAGGAGGTGATTTCTGAGTCATGAATGTCTCCTGGTAATTTCTTTCTAACTTGATGTATAAATCCAAGAGAGTCAACCAGTGAGGTGTCTTAGTTCACTGTGGAAAGTCAAGGGCACAGTTAGATAATCTAAGACATTGCCTGGCGTCTTAGACGCACCTGCCTGCTGGTGTGCCAGCTCTCTCAGCATTCATAGGCCCAAGGAGAGTGAAAACGACCACAGACAAAAACAGACTGGATCAGGGCACAGATCATCTCCGTTTAAGTAGTAGTGTTAATGGATCATTCACAGGATTTGCTGTGTGTACCTGTTCAAACCAGGGGACAGTTAGGTTTGTAGCACATAGGGAAAGAAAATCTCCCAGCCTGAAGTAGTCATTCTAAATGCCTTGCAGAGGTGGGTGCTGCTGGTGAGATATTTCCGTGAAAAGGGACAGGTCTGACCTACATAATCATGAGAACGTGAGGGAGCAAGTGTACTGAGATTTACATAAATACTTGGGTCTGAATCCGGCACGTGACAGTCGTAAATGGAGAAATGTGAAACAAGGCAGAGGATGTTCTAGCTCTAAGAGTCGAACTTGGTAAAAGGCTTCTTGAAGGGGTGGGGTGGGGGGCTCGATCATGGTTTGTAGTAACATTGGGAGTAGAAGAGAAATTGGTCACAGGGAACACCACAGGATCTCTAGCATCATGGGTAGATCAGAATCTTTGATGACAAATCCCGCAGTCTGAAAGGTTACCTTCCTTAGCACTTCCCTGAGAGATAACGGATCAAGCATGTTATTTTTATGGGCCAAGACAAGAGTAAAGGAAAGGAGGGGAAGGTAAAAAAATTTCATGTTCGGTTAAAAGTATGAAGTCTTGGTCCAGGGGGAAGCAGTCTACTTTGATGTCATTTGCTTGTCTTCCTCATCAGTTTGATTTGGAGGTTTCCAGTGTCTGTATATGACCAGATGTCAGGTGGAGCCTTCTTAAGCTGTGAGGTGTATAACCAAGGCTCAGTGCCTTCTAGTTTTGCAGCAGTGTTAGTGATCAGGAACCACTTGGGGAGGACCTTTCCAGTGGGGTTTGAAGGCTGTTTTCTTATGATGTTTCCAGGACATTCAATCACCAGGCTCTAAGACTGTGACCGACAGGATCCTTTGAATTGGGATCCAGGAAAGCTTCATTAACCTATTGATAATAGGCTTTAGCAAAAGACATTAAAGACTTACAGTATCATGTCAGGCTAGCTTGAAACAAGGCATCAACAGAAAGTTGTATACCAATAGACATTGGTCTACCAGTAACTGTCTCATGTAGTAGAATGAGTTCGTTTCCCAAAGTGGGTGCTGTGAATAGTCGTCAAGGCCAGAAGCGACGCCCTAGGTCAAAGGAGTCCAGTTTTTCAGCAAGTTTAGAGATTTGTAAGTTTGAGGATCCCATTCGTTCTCTCAGTCTTGCCTGATATAATCGAGGGTGATTGGGACAGTGATCATTTCAAGAGGTTTGCAAAGCTTTCATTAATGCTTGTATGATTTGCCCATTGAAGTGGGTGACTCAATCACTGGTGATTACAGAAGGTATACTCGAAGTGGAAAACAAGTTTTCTAACAGTCTCTCTGCTGCTGTAAGGGCATCAGCTTTGCAGCAGGGCAAGGCTTCAACCTATCTGGAAGACATACCTACAAGAAAATATAACCCATGCTAGGTGAAAAATGAATGAAATTCAGTTGCATTTCTGCAGAGGGTCTGGAAAGAGGAGGTTTGAGTTCTCTGAGAACAAAAAATAGTTTTTTCAGGATTATGGTCCTGATAGGTCAGACATTTATAGTTCTTTAAAGAAGTTTCACCACCGATGTTTTTTATAATTTGCGTCATCTTAAATGCACCATGGTTGGGGAAGGAATGCAAAAGCCACAAAATGGGATTTGCCAGGGAGCCAGGAAGAAAGGTCTTGATTTTCCTGTAACCCCAGTCGTTTATTAAGTTTACAACCATTGTCTTACAATCTTAATTTCTCTGTCTCGGGAACAGAATGTTGCCATGTTGCAAGGATGAGACCTCACCCTTTGTCCCACATGGCAAACTTCTGGCAACAAGATGTCATTTTTTGTAGAAGCAGAATAGACTTGATCCACATATGCCACAACCTGTACAAGTTCTGTCGCTGCTACCTTTGCATGAAAGCCAGCTAGGGTATTTCCCTGATACTCAGGTTCAGTCTTTTTAGTGAGAGCCTCAGTTTTGATGACAGCAGTTTCAGAGGGTAAAAGAATGGCAGTAAGAAGTTTACTTGCCCATTTTTGATTGGGGTCCCAGTGGACATAAGAAAACCCCTTTGTCTCCATAACATCCCCAAATCATGGGCCTGCTGGCTCTCAGTGTAACAGTTCTACCTTTCAGGAATTCGCATGCTGAGGTGGGGGCATAGAATAGAGCTCTGCTTATTGGGCCGAGTGAGCTTGTGGGAGATTAACAGCGTAACCTGCTTGGAAGTTCCCTTTCTCATATTTATAGTGTGACCCATCAATAAATAAAACTACTCAGGATTAGTCAAAAGGGGGATGGATGTCTTGTAAATCAGGACGCAGTGTCACAGAATGGGACATTACTACCCCACAGTCCCGGGCTCCCTTGCTCAGGCAGGGGCAGTAAATGGAGCAGGATTAAGAATGTCCTGACACTTACGATGCAGATGAGGGGGTAGGAGTCGAAAGAGTTCCTAGGAGGTTAGTCTGCTTGCAGAAAAGTGTTGGAAGTGTGAGTCCTTTTGGAATTACCAAGGCTTTAAGCTGTGTTTGGGGTGTGTAAAGAAATGTCATTTCCTAAGGTTAAATTCACCGAGGCTTCTAACTGCTGCTGGAGCTGGAGCCTGGCTGCACAGGCTCTAGCAGGGGAGTCAAGCTGTATGCTGTAACAGGCCTGTATTTATTGCCTTGTTCTTGCATCAGCATTTCTTGTGCTTGATGATCTCTTTCACACACAAATAAGATGTAAAGCTTTTGGTTTGGTTGGTTTGGTATCTCTAGGGTGGGCGGTTCTTCTAGTGCTTATTTTAGTCTTAAAAAGGCCCGTTCATGTTTATCTTCCCATTCAAGGGGTTCAGGGACTGATGTCTCTGTAAATTCATAGAGTGGGGAAGCCAACAGAGAAAAATTAGGAACCCGTAATGTGTAATAGCCAGCTAGGTTAGAAATCCACAAAGCTATGCTTAGCTTAATCCTTTTTGGAGATAACTGGATTCCTTTCGTGCTTAGATTATGACCTAGGGTAATCAACAATGTCTAGAAATGAGATTTTTTCCTCAGAGACTTTATGTCCCTTTTCACCTAACTGCTACAGCAGGTCCGTGGAACTCTTTATGGAGACCTCCTTGGTAAACAAGCATAGAAAGAGATGGTCTGCATATTGTAAAAGGATCGATTTCCCAGGAACTGGTGGAGGATGAAATCTTGGTAGAATACATGGGGGAAATAAGGGACCTCAATGAATCCTTGAGGCCTGACTGTCCAGGTGTATTATTGATCCAAGTAAAAGCAAATGGATATTGGCTGCTGGAGTTCACAGAGATGCTGGAAAAGGTTGAACAGGTGTATAACATTGAACCATTTGAGTCTGGTAAAACTTAGGTATTTGAATTTGGGACAACTGGGAAATGGGGAAAACTTGTTAATAGCTCTCAAGTCCTGGACAAGTCACCATCCTCTCCCGTTGGGTTTCCAGACTGGCAAAATGTGCCTGTTGCAGGGGCTGGAACAGGGAATGATTAACCCCTGGGCAAGGTGTGAGGCCTTGGATAGCCTAATGCTTTAATGGATTTTGGGGCAACATAAGAATAAGTTTAGTCCTATCTGTGAATTTCTGTAGGCTCTGCACTTGTTATCCTCCCAATGTCGGAATTAGCAGTGGCCCACAGATTTTCAGGCATCTCAGTTAAAATAGGGGGTTTTTGTTGGAAGTCTTCCTCATTTATATCAAGGACAAAGTATAAAGAATGGAAGATCAGGTTCAGGTTGGTCAGGAAATTGTAGGGTGAGGTCTTATTAGAAGCAAAACTTATTGGCCCTTTAAATTTAGAAAGGAGGTCTCTACCTAATACATTGGGGCTATATCACAGAGCCAAAAAGAAGGCTTTTTAGTAAAAGGTCACAAAGTCATTTGTCCTGGTTTGAGGTAGAAATTCTGTCTAAACTTGATTAGATACCCCTAGTATATAAACTTTCTTTTCACTCTGAGGAATTTGATGTCCTATGAAAGTGGGATTTAAAGTAGAAAGTGTAGGGGCACCTGGTGGCTCAGTCAGTTGAGCATCTGACTATGGCTCAGGTCATAATCTCGAGGTTTGTGGGTTCGAGCCCGTGTCAGGCTCTGTGCTGACAGCTCAGAGCCTGGAGCCTGCTTGGGATTCTGTTTCCCTCTCTCTCTGCCCCTCCCCCACTCACCCTCTGTCTCTGTCTCTCAAAAAATAATAAACATTAAAAAAAATAAATTTAAAAATTTTTTTAAAAATTAAAAAATAGAAAGCATAGCCTTGGTAGCTATAGAATTTAGCAAAGTATACTTCATTAATTTTAGTTTCCCCTTGGATGTTCAAGGGTATTACTGGTAGGAGTTTCCCTGTCGGTTTTGGGAAGGGCCCCACATGGGAGCTCTCCCTTGGGAGCATCGGGGAATTTGCGTAGGAGCTTTCAGGACAGTTTCTCTAAAGTTTCGTAGTTAATTACAAGTGAGATAATGGCCCCCGGACCAGCCATTTGATGATGCACTTCTAGGAGGGTATGATATGGAAGACCCAGTAAAGGCCATTGGTTTGGCAGACTTCTGTTTATGATTTTGGTCCAAAGTCCTCTCAAAGTGTTTGGCTATGGTCACAAGTTCAGTCAGGCCAGTGGCCTCTCATCCTTTTTATTAACCCACGAATCTCAGGAAATAATCCATTTACAAATAGGGCAGCTTGAGCAGATTGTACAGAGTCAGAAGTGCCATAGAAGAACATTTCCAAACAGACTTCCGACTCTGCCATGGATTCATCTTTTATTTTCATATTTGACGAACAGACCAACTAGTGCAGGCAGGGAAGACTCTAGGAATGGCTTTTAAAATATCAGTTGGTGAGGGCACCTGGGTTGTTCAGACCGTTAAGCAGCTGACTATCGATTTCAGCTCAGGTCATGATCTCACAGTTTGTGAGGTTGAGCCCCAAGTCAGGCTGTGCGGTGACAGTGTGGGACCTACTTGGGATTCTCTCTCTCCCTCTCTCTCTCTGCCCCTCCCCTGCTCATGCATGTGCACTCTCTCTCTCAAAATAAATAAGCATTTAAAAAAATAACAGTTGGTATATTTCCAGCTCTTTATGGTCCTTAAGAGAGCTGTGCTGGTGACCGAGGACCCTGAATATCATCATCCTTGGGATTATGCCATTCTACTTCCTGCATCCATTTTTGGCCTTCACAAGGTCCTGCCAACATATGTGGAAGCTGATAAATATAGCAGCCTGGGGTCATAGGCCCTGGTAAGGATTCTAAACTCTTCAAAAAAAACTTTGGGCTCTTCCCTGGCTTTAGGAAATTCTTTAGCTATGGTACTTAGTCTGGTCTTTGACCGAGAAATGAAATAGATCTGAGAAGGATCACTTGCAACCGCAGGTAGGTTTATTTTAAGTAACTTTTAAATCTCTTCAGAGTGGAAAGGCAGTTTTGACAGAATTAGTAAAACAAGAGTACTACTGTAAAGAGGGATAGAAGTGTGGGAGTCAGGTCATTTGTGACGTCTTTTATTTGAGGTACCTTTGTCTTTAATTTTCCTTGACCTTTTGAAATGAATCTTTCAGTGAGGCTGTTTTGGAATCTTGAAGCCTTTTGGAAACCTACATATCAATTAAAATAGGTATCCCATTTTCATTTAATTCAGGAACCCTTTCAAGTACATCTCTTTTTTCTTTTTTTTTTAATTGAAGTGTAGTTGAGGTACAATATTATATTAGTTTTAGGTGTTCGACATTTATATATAATACAAAGTGATCACCACAATTCATCTAGCTGTCTTCTGTCACCAAAGTTATTAAGTTATATTTCCTATGCCGTACATTGCATTTCTGGGTCTTGTACATGTGCTGCCAAAGCGAGCACTCTGTGTCTTATTTAATAACCTGTAGTTGGTACCTTTTAATCTCGCCTCTTAAAACCACCAAACTGTTCTCTGTATCTTTGGGTTCATTTCTGTTTTGCTCGTTTGGGTTTTTTTGTTTTGTTTTTGTTTTGTTTTAGATTCTACATATCAGTGAAATTATATGGTATTTGTCTTTCTCTGACTTATTTCACTTGGCATAATACCCTCTAGGTCTTCCCGTGTTGTCTTAAATGGCAAGATTTCATTCTTTTTTTGTGGCTGAGTCGTAGTTTATTTTATATAAATATATGCATGCATGTATATACGTATATAAGCTTCATCTGTCCATGAACAGTTAGGTTGCTTTCATATCTTGGCTGTTGCAAATACTGCAGTGAACATAGGGGTGCATATATCTTTTCAAATTGGTCTTTTCATTTTCTTCGCCTAAATACCCTGAAGTGGGATTACTGGGTCCTAGAGTAGTTCTGTTTTCCATAGTAGCTGTGCCATTTTACATTTCCACCGACAGTGCATGAAGGTTCCCTTTTCTACACATCCTCACCAATACTTGTTACTTCTTATCTTTTGAATATTAGCCATTCTGATGAGTGTGTGGTATCTCATTGTGGTTTTCACTTGAATTTTCCGATGAGTGATGTAAGCATCTTTCATGCATCTGTTGGCCATCTGTTTGTTGTCTTTGCAAAAGTGTCTGTTCAAGCCCTCTGCCCATTTCTTTAAGTTTATTTATTTTGAAAGAGCACGAGCACAAGCAAGGGAGGAGCAGAGACCGAGGGAAAGAGAATCCCAAGCAGGCTGCATGCTGTCAGCGCAGAGGGGCTCTGACGAACTGTCAGACATGACTCGAGCTGAAACCAAGGGTTGGACATTTAAAACTAACTAAGCTACCCAGGCTCCCCTGCCCAATTTTTAATTTTATTTTTGCCTTCTTGCCCTTACCTAAGGAGACCAATCCAAAAAAAATATTCCTCTGTTTTTTGGTAGCTGTTTTATGGCTTCTGGTCTAACATTTAAGTCTTTGATCAATTTTGAGTATATTTTTGTATATATGGTGTAAGAAAGTGCTCCAGTTTATTCTTTTGCATGTAGTGTCCAGGTTTCCCAGACCATATATTAAAGAGACCATCTTTTCCTTATTGTATATTCTTGCCTCCTTTGTCAAATATTGACTGTACGAGCATGGGTTTATTTCTGGACTGTCCTGTGCCATTGATCTATGTGTCTGTTTTTTGTGCCAGTACAATGCTGTATTGATTACTGTAGCTTTGTAATATAATTGGAAATCAGGGAGCATAATACCTCTAGCTTTGTTCTTTCTCAACATTGCTTTGGCTATTTGGGGTCTTTTGTGGTTCCATACAATTTTAGGACTATTTATTCTCATAAAATGCTGTTGGTATTTTGGTAGGGACTGCATTGAATAAATGGATTCCTCTGGGTAGTATGGACATTTTAACAATGTTAAGCCTTCGAGTCCATGGGCACAGTATGTCTTTCCATTTATTTGGGTCATCTTCGATTTCTTTCATCATTGTCTTAGTTTTCAGAGTATAGATCTTTCACCTCCTTGGTTAAATTTATTCCTAGGTATTCTTTTTGATGCAATTGTAAATGGTATTTTCTTAATCTCTCTTTCTTACAGTTCATTATTAATGAACAGATTAACGTGTATTAATTTTGTATCCAGCAACTTGACTGAATTCATTTATTATAATACTTTCTTGGTGGAGTCTTTAGAGTTTTCTATATCCTGTTGCCTGTAAATAGAGACAGTTTTACTTCTCTTCTAATTTGGGTGTCTTTCCTTTTGCTTATCTAATGTGGCTAGGTCTTCCAACCCTATGTTGAATAAAAGTGGCAGGAGGCAACATAGTCTTGTTCCTGATCTAATCTTCTCTTGTGTGTGTGTGTGTGTGTGTGTATTTTTTTTTTTCATTTCATTTAGTGTATTCTTCAGCTCTGATTGGTTCTTGATTATATTTTCTGTCTGAAGTTCTGAAGTTCTCATTGTTCATCCATTCTTCTCCCTACTTTGATGAGCATCTTTATGACCATCAGCTCTTTCTCTGGTAGATTGTTTACCTCCATCTTCTTTATTTCTTTTTCTAAGATTTTGTCTTGTTCTTTTCTTTGGAACATACTCCTTTGTCTCACTTTGCCTCTCTGTTTCCACATATTTGTTCTATTAAGTAGATCAGTTACATCTCCCAGTCTTGAAGTGGCTTTATGCCAAAGATATCCATCCTATGGGGCCAGTAGTGCCAACTCCCCTAGTCACCCAGGCCATGGGCCCTAGGGATGTCCCCTGCATGGGCTGCATGCACCCTCCTGTTATGACTGGCCTGCAGTTTATGTTAACTCACTGGTGTGCAAGGCAGTTCTCTGGTGCAGCTGGCTGTGGGCAGGGCAGCCTTCGGGTGCTGCTGTCTACAAAGTCCAGCCGTAGCTGTTGCGGGCACCAGAGCTGGCCCCACCAGGGCAGGAGCGCTCATGGGGAGCTCGAGTGCCAGACAAGGCAGCCCACTGGGTATGGCGTGGCAAGAGGTCACTGGGGAAAGGTTCTGGTGCTGGCTGAGGCTGCCAGCCAGGTGTGGCAGAGTCAGGTATGTTTCTTAAATGAGTGATCTTCTCTACTTGTCCACATAAGGGCCATTTTAAGCCTGGGCTCTGGGTTGTTTTTAGGAAGATTATGCTAGTGTTGTAGATATTACCTCAGGTACCATAGTTGTTAGATATAAAATAAGCACATGTGCCAGAAGGTGGTACACTCGACTTAGAGTTTAAGATGCCCATTAGCTAAGGCTTTGGATTTCTCTGAGCCAGTCTGAATACCTAAATGGGATGTACCACTGGGTTGGGGATTGGTGTTTTACAGTGTAGCTCCTTGGATAGAAGTTGGTGGGTGACCACCTGTCCATCCAACCCATACCATGACCGGTTTATCCTATCACAGGAGTCTTCTTGAGGTGGCAAGCGCTCTAAAATACTCGTGTCCACCAATTTTTCAGGCTATTTGGCTTCAAAGATCCTCATTAGCAATAGTTTTTATCTACACAAAAGACAACAAACACACACCTTAACATAACAGCAGGAACCACGAAATGTTTACTGCAGACTGGCCAAGAGAAGGCCATATGTACCACCAGCGACTCCCAGCGTGGACTCAACCAGTAAACTCCAGTAAATGGGGATTATGGACTGGAAAGAGATTGCAAATAACTGGGGAACTGCAGATTGAACCAAGGGCTGGGGAGTTGGGTTCTGAATGGAACATTCTGCTGTCTCAAGGTGACCAGCTGAGCCCTGGACTGGAAAGCCAGTTAGATTAGACCAGGAGCTTAAGTCAGACCCTCAGCCCTCAGAAATGGCGAAAAGATCATGAACTCAAAAATGGATTTGCGATTATCACGCCTGTGGCTCTCATGGTCCCTAAATGCTGTCAGAAGTTTGCTTCAGCTCCTGGCACCTACTACCCAGTCTTAAAAATTTATTCAGTGATTCATGAATCAGGCAGCAACTTCTCTACAATAGAAGGGCACTCTGGAGAGGTGTAGAAAACGAAAGGGTTTTCTTTTTCTTCTTTTTTTTTTTTTTTTTCAACGTTTATTTATTTTGGGGACAGAGAGAGACAGAGCATGAACGGGGGAGGGGCAGAGAGAGGGAGACACAGAATCGGAAACAGGCTCCAGGCTCTGAGCCATCAGCCCAGAGCCCGACGCGGGGCTCGAACTCACGGACTGCGAGATCGTGACCTGGCTGAAGTCGGACGCTTAACCGACTGCGCCACCCAGGCGCCCCCGAAAGGGTTTTCTTAAGACAGGAAGGCAGCTAAAGGAAATTATTAACAAAGAATGCATCGTTTCATGCGTGGTCACCCTCCTGAGGAGAACAGAAAGACCCATCGGGCAGATTACCTCCCTAGTACTAACCAAGTAATTTCAAGTTGACTGGTTAAATAAAGGTTACATTCCTGGAGGGTTGAAACTCAACTGGGTTAGGGTAAGTATTAAGTCTAGGTTTGTTGATGTAGGGTTTAGCACAAGTGACTCCATTCTGGGCCTGCCATCTCCTCTTTAACACCGCAAAGCAGACTTTGATTATTAAGGCTGAAGACCATCTTAAGAGCACATTCTAACCTGATCTCCCTAGCTCCATCTCTCTACCCCATCTCTAGACTCTGCTACTGGCATGACTTTTCTAAAGGACAGCCTTGATTGTGTTACTTCCCTGCTTAAGAGCCTCCCGCTGCTTCCCACCACCTGTTGCTGTTTACAGAACAAGTGGGCAGCCTCCTGTCCATGCCGTTTTCTGTGTGGTTGCCACCCTTGTCTGAAAGCTGGATTTGGGGAAACCTTACTACCCTATGTTCTTCCTTCCAGTACTCCTGTTGTCCTTTTGATCCAGAACTTTTTACTTCTGTCGCCTTCCTCCTTTCACCATGTGTGAGCCTATCTTCAGCACTCCTATTTCAAATGCTGGTGCTTCTTTCCTTTCACTCCACGGATGTGCAGTGAAGACTAAATGGGTTCATTTACGTATGGTATCAACATTCTAACCAAGAAGAATTTTGAACCTTACAGTCCTTAACGCATAAGCTGTGTTTAATTTTTGTCCTTGTGTGTATTAGCCTGTAAATTTCTTCAGATGAGTTAAGAATTCTTAGATATCATTTATAGTTTCCATTCCTGACCTGCTTCTCAGAAGTAGTCTTGGGAAGTAACTACTAAATGCTCAAAGTATTTGACCATCACTTGTAAGGGCTCTGTAAATACCAAACATGATACTCAGAAGCCTTCATCTGCATTAGTTTTTGTCATTCTCTTTAGGTGCCGAATGCACAGTCCAACCAGCTTTGACTCCCGTGTCCCCTGAAGTAATAGAATAAAACTTTGTGATCCTTATCACATTCTGTATGCCTCACAGAAACCATTTTTGTTCTTCCTTCCAGAGAGGTGCCAGTAATCTGACGTGGCGGTCTGATGTCTTGGTGGAGTATCAAGGAGAAGGCCGTAATGTCACCGACCCAACATGTCCTTCCCTGAGTCCCGGAGTATCTGTGAGTTGGCTTAGATGGTTTTCTTACCAATAGCACAGTAAGGCATTGGTTCAGACATGTCAGGTACTAAAACCCCAAATCTGAGTCTTGCTCCTCTTTCACTCGACTGTGGAGATTAGTAGATGAAGAGTAAATTCAGTAGTCCTGAAAATGATGCTTCTGATCTATTGGCAGAATGTGCTCCTTGAATTCTTGCAGTTTTTATAACAAGTGCGTGTATCTATCCGCCCATATTCTTATCTATACCTCTTCCCAATAGCAGTACCGTTTTTTATTAGGGAAGCTATCTATCAGTGGCACTCGGTAGAGAAGTGGGGTTGCCACAGTTCTGTGTAACTGCCATCATAAGTGTCTTGCATTGGTGGCGGTCAGACTGGTGACGGAGGTGGTAAGAGCACGTTGGCTTCACTTTGGAGAGTGGGAAATAGGAGAGTCGACTCTAGATAGAAGCCTAATACCAACGTGTAAGGATGTAGTGAAGAACCGACCAGAAGTTGGTAAGGAAAACATGAAAAAATAACTTACCTGCAACTGGTTCCACAAAGCTCGTTTAGCCTTTTTATCCAAGTGTTTAGGGCGAGTGCTCTTTAATATACCATAGACACGACTCACAGGAGATTGATTTTGTCTCCTTACCATCTGTCCCACCCATTTTACAGTCGCTCACTACCACGAATTCTCGGCAGGAGATTAGCAGACAGGGATGGCAAGAGGACGAACAGAACTACCACCAACACCTGTTCCTTAGGTTGGCCAAAAGAAACAAAGCCTCATATCTATTGATTTGCTTCTCCATGGAAGGTTGCCTGATTTCGGTCCAGTTGTAGGTCTGGCTTGAGCCAACTTGGTTGCCCCTGTAGGCCCGTATTACGTATTAGAAGAACTGTTTTCGTTTAACTCTTTAAATCTCCCTACAGCAATGCTTCCCAGACTGTGTCTGTGAAGATGCTTACAATAACACCTATGCCTGTGTGAGGACCATGTCAACACAGTGGAATTTACAGTATTGTGAGTTTGACGACCAGGAGGTAAGAAGGTCCCCACTTCCCCCACCCCCTTGTGTCTCGTGCCAGTGCTTTGTTGGCTGGACTTGGTAGCAGAAGAGCAAGTCCAAGGATGTTCCCTGGGGAAGATAGGTTTCTTATCTGTACTTCCATTCAGGCTTCCTTCAGTGAAGAACATGGAATCCACGAGGCCATACTGCGCCTCTCTAACTGTGATCTTTCCAGATGGGATTCTCTCCACGCCTACCACCACCCAAACACCCTTTAAATGCACAGTCCACTTTTTCAGATTGTTGCATACCTGGTCTGTTTGCTTCTCTGATAGTTTGGGGTCAGAGTAAGACACCTTGACTTCTGTGGAGCTGTAAGGAGTTTGGGACATTTCCTAGAAGGCTTACTGGCAGCCAGCTTGTTCAGAAACTTCTGTCCCCACAACACAGTCCAGAGCTGCTCATTTAAGTAGATGAGCAGTGGGGGGCAGGACCAGGAGTTTCCATCCTCATAAGAAGGTGGCTTTTAGGGGCACCTGGGTAGCTCAGTCAGTTAAGTGTCTGACTTTGGTCAGGTCACGATCTCGAAGTTTGTGGATTTGAGCCCCGCCCGCCTCAGGCTCTGTGCTGAGAGCCGGGGCCTGCCTCAGATTCTGTGTCTCCCTCTCACTCTGCCCCTCCCCTACTTGCACTCTTTCAAAATAAAAATATTAAAAAAAAAAAAAAAAAAAAAAAGGCAAGGTGGTTTTTAGCCAGCACAGATCAGTGTGGGTTGTCTGAGGGAGGATCTCCTGCACTGCAGTCCCTTGTGCTTTCACACTCTATCTGCCTGTGCTCACCTGCCTCATCTGGCAACCCACATCTTGCCACGGGGAGCCGAGGCTCATTGTGTTTCTCAGAAATGGACTTGCTCACCATTTGTAGCTCCCGAGCACTTTGAAAGAAGCTCTGTTGCCTATTGTCCAAAGCCCATTCTTGTTTCTCCTTCCCCCATGATGTTTACCTGTCATCTTCCTAGCCTATCACTTAACTCCACTTAGGAGAACACAGTACAGAGTGGGGGGGGGAGGGGGGGGGGGATGGTGATATTAGATAGAGCTAAAGTTAGAAACAATAGGGTTAGATCCTTCCCCACTTGGGAAGACATCCAACACTGCTTTTAAAACAGGAGACTTTAGCATCTGTACAGCACGAGTGACTGTACTTTCAGATCTGTTCTCATTTGAATCTTAACAGTTCTAAGGCAGAAACTTCAAATGTCAACTCTCACTTCTATAACAATAGTACTGTTAAGTCTAGTTTCTGAGACTCGCTCTTTGAGGGTCCTCCCTTCTGTTCTGCTTTTATTACATAAGGTCATAAATGTCCCCTCCTGCCTCTGCTTGAAGCCCCAGGGTGTGCCAGAGGCTCCTCTCCAGCACGGGCCACAGACCTGAAGCATTTTAACATAGTCTCATGTATACCCATGGGCTCTTTTAGGATCTTGCGACCAGAAAATGTTCTCCTGGGCGCTGCTCTTCCCTTCCCACTTAGAAATAATTCACACGAGGGGCACCTGGGTGGGTCGGTCAGTTAAGCGTCCAACTTCAGCTCAGGTCATGATCTCACTGTTTGAGAGCTCACTTTTCAGTGAGTTCAGGCCCCCTCATCGGGCTCTGCGCTCACAGCTCAGAGCCTGGAGCCTGCTTCGGATTCTGTATGTTCCTCTCTCTCTGCCCCTCCCCCGCTCGCTCTCTCTCTCTCTCTCTCTGAAAAGTAAACATTTTTTTAAAAACTCACATGAGGAATATTTCAAATATAATGCTTGCTCTTCTCTTTCCTCCATCTTCATTCTTGTAGGTGTTTGTGGAAGTCTACAACCTGACTGCAGACCCAGACCAAATCACGAACATTGCTAAAAGTATAGACCCAGAGCTTTTGGGGAAAATGAACTACCGGCTAATGATGTTACAGTCGTGTTCTGGACCAACCTGTCGCACTCCAGGTGTTTTTGACCCGGGGTAAGTTCCCGTTTTCTTCGATTGCTTTGTCAAGCTGTTGGTGGGTGGCAGTCGTGTGTGCTTGAAGGCAGAGGAAGCCTGAGGGGTCCTTTTGGCTTTGAGCTAAGCTGTGTTTCTTGTTCTTCTGCTTTGTAGTAGGAGTACTGTGTGTTAGTGCGTTTGCCTGTTGTGCTGGGGAAATGAGCCCTTTGAAACTTCTGCTCTGTGGTGCCAGAAGCTGCTTTAGCTGGAGGCCTAGCCCTGCTCCCTGCCACATGGAGCTCTTCTTCCTCCCCTTCCTCCTGTGACTCTTTTCATGGTACCCACTTGATTGCACTGGTGACAGATGGAGTTTCTTTAAAGTGAGCTGACCACCTGCTACCTGTCTCCCTAGCGCCTCCAAGAGGTTATGCCTTCATTTCATTTCTCAGAAACCCTGATTAGAGGAACTTGAATGCTTGCCAGTAAACTTAGTAGGCTGAACACACAAAATAAATTAGAAGGTACAGACTTCAAATGTTTAAATATGTAAGCCCACTGTAGTATACGAAGGCAGAAAAGGTTATCACCTACTAAGCAGGCTCTGTCCCTCCCACTCATTCCTCTGGAACAGTTACCCTTCACCAGTGACGTGGGGTCTCAGTACGCCATGCATTTCAGCTGCATGTAGCAAGAAACCTGTCATTTTGGGTTTAAGATTATGAAATTTAAAGTTGAATTTTCACCAGGAAAGGATTATTTTAGTTCTTACATTGATTGTAGGAGAAATGGGAGATTGATGTCCTAAGCTGATGGAAAGGAGTAATTTGAGTAGTAATTTAATTATTTAGCCAGCCTTCTGTGAAAATTTTCAGTACACATTAGAGAGTAATATATGTGAATGAGTAGAGACACTGGATAATAGACTTTTGATGAAAGAAATGTAATACTTTTGCTTCTAAATATGGTATACATACTTCTAAATTCTAAATCCATGTCGGTCAGGAGCTCTTCTGCAAGATAGTGAAATGCATCCTCACTTACACCAGTTCCTTGAAGCAGGAAGGTAGTTCAGTCTCTAAAGTAAAAGGCACAAGACTTTTAGTTGACACATGCTGACTTTGCAGTTTCCAACAACTGTGCTCAGAATGTTTTATCAAATCAAATTACATGTCTAGGGGCACCTGGCTGGCTTAGGAGGTAGAGCATGTAACTCTTCATCTTGGGGTCGTGAGTTCAAGCCCCATGTTGGGTATAGAGATTACTGGAAAAAAAAAAAAAAAATCTTGGTAAAAAATAACTTCAGATGTTTATAGTAGTCTCTGGATGACTTATGAACTTAGATGATGGATTCAATCTTTTATCTTTTAATGTTTATTTTTGAGAGCGAGCACAAGTGGGAGGTGGGCAAAGAGAGAGGGAGACACAGGATCTGAAGCAGGCTCCTGGCTCTGAGCTGTCAGCACAGAGCCCCACATGGGGCTCCAACCCACGAACCATGAGATCATGACCCGAGCCGAACTCGGATGCTTAACCGACTGAACCACCCAGGTGTCCCATCCTCTATTTAAATCTTGAATGGAGAGTCAGGACTTAACACCTCTTGAAGTACGGTGTTTGGCCAAACAGTCCCTGACCGTGCTGCTTCCAGAGCGTGGACCTGCTGTGCTGGCAGCCGGTTGGCCAATACGGCAGATCCCTTGGTCTTCTGAGCATCAGCCCTTAAGTGTTAGGACTTAACCGTAGAATTTCCATACAGTCTTTAGAGCCCAGAGGTAAATGTGCCCAAGGGTCACCCTGTTAGGACTGATAAGCAAGATCTGACTCCCAGGCAGGCTTTGTTTTGTAACTATAATTTAATTGTCTTGTTCACATTCTAAGAAGCTTATAACCAAGACTCTAGATGCTGGCTTTACTAATGTCAGCCCCAGCTATTTAAACTTTTTAAATTCCTCATCAATAGCATATTCCTTCCCACCAAACATTTAGGCTTATACACTCTCTGAAAATGGAGGTCAGCAGACTAGGTCCTCAGGCCCAATCCAGCCACCACCCTTTGCAAATAGCCCCATTCATTTACATACAGCAACAGAGTTGAGACATAGTTAGGACAGAGACTGTAGGGCCTGCCCTTGTTCTAAAATAATGCTAAGTAAGAATGAGTTTATCCCTAAAGATTGCAGGTAAAAGGAAAATACAACATTATTTCTAGCCTGCCTGTGTAAAATGTCTTTGCAAACTACCCTCTTTAGTTTTACCACCCAGGGGAAAGTAAATGCTGACTGGTAACGTGACACTGGGCCGACTGATATTATGTGCCAGACATATTACGTGAAGTGAATTCCCTTACGATTTTATTGGTAGCTAGAGAGGTTAACGACTTACCTGAGTTCATAATGAGCCAGACGGAAACGTCTGTCTGAGGTGCACACCTGTGCTCTTGCCTGCTGGTCTGTGTGAACTGTGAGAGAAGGAAGGGCTCTGAAGCTGCTGGTCAGGCTCCGACAGGGGCTAGCCTCTGCCATTAGTTACTTTACACCTTAGGGAGTCCTCCCCCTCAAAAACCAGCTCAAATCTTGTCTCCTCCTAATGCCTCTCAAGATTATTTTACATCATTTTGTGCTTGCTTGCTTGTGATGGGAATGCTCTTAATTAGTAAGTTCTCCTGTTTTGTACTACAGACTTTGCCACGAGATTCCTTTCTGGGGACTTAATTGTTCCTTTTATCTTCCTTCCTGCCATCCTTTCCACCGAACATTCTGAATAAGGAACATGGCAGCTAACTGGAGTTGATGTTTCTTTTTTTCCTCCTCAGATACAGGTTTGACCCTCGTCTCATGTTCAACAATCATGGCAGTGTCAGGACTCGAAGGTTTTCAAAACATCCTCTGTAGCGACCTCTGCAGTTGGGTCCCAGCACACCTCTGTCTGATGAAGTGATTGTAGTAGGTTTCTGTAGCTAGTCCTCAAGACCACACCTTGAAGAGTTTCTGGACTGGCTCTAAGTCCTGTTTGAAAAAGCAACCCAATCAGCTGACTTCCTTGTGCAATGTGTTAAACTGTGAACTCCGCCCACACGTCAGGAATGGCTGTCCCTTCATTCACCTAATAACAAATGCTCCTGAGGTCTTTGTCCTCACCCACACCCTTTCTGTCCTGGGGTCACAGTTCTTGATTATTCCCCATGTGGTCATAGTCTGAATTACTTGCTTGGGGGCAGAGGGGTGGTTTACAGCTTAACCACTTCACTATCAAAAATACCAACATCACATGGCTTGAAGAATAACCCTCAGAGCTGAATCATCAGAGCAAGAACAAGTACCGCCATTTTCAGATTAGTAGAAATACAGTGTGTATAATACCCATCACAATGTGATAAGGTCACAAGTTCAAAACCTGTCAGCCAAGCACGGTTCGTGTTGTTTTGGTTTTTTTGTTGTTGTTGTTTTTTATGCATTCTGGGCTGATGCTACACTTAAATAGAACAGTTTTTGGTACAGGCTAATAATTCGAGGTAGTTCTAAAAGTGAAAGCCGTGGACTTCCTGGTGGCTGCTAACCACATGGAGTACCAGTCAACCGAGGTATCAAGGGAATGTTTCTTCTCCTGATAATTACTCCTCTGAGATCCCAAAAGCAAAATGGCTTAGGTATCCTATCCTAATATTTCTCAGTAGAGGAAAAGAACTTCCAAGGGTTGGTGAAGGTTGCGTTTTCTGAGGGCCTTCTATAGACGGGGCTCTTGGGTGGACAGGTTGAAGGGCTATTGTTGGGATTTAGTAAGTGCCTGTCTAGCAGGGAGCCTGGGTTTCAATTTTGACTCTCTGCATTTTGTGGACATTGTGTTCATTTGTTACAGTTTCTACAGAGTTCCAACTGCTTTACCCTACCTTGTTCCCTTTTAGAGAAGTTCTTCTGGAGGGTTTGGAGTCTTGCATAATTTGAGCCGCATTCACTGTTCCCCCTGGCAAAGCCAGACCTTGTTGAGGTTTCCTGTATAGAACACCTACATTTGTATGTTTCTGGGCTCAAAGACCAATCCCGTTTCTACTGTTTTCTTCACAAGAAAGTTATCTGTGGTGGGACAGCAGGGGGAGGAGGAAGAGCTGTGGTTTATAACCTGTTCAACTCAGGCATTAGTGATTTTAGCTTTATGTAAGGTCTTAGGTTGAGCTTTAAGCACTTTGTAAGACATGGCTGTAAACAACTTCTCTATCAACTCTAGAGAGCCATGTTGGGTTAATAGCCATTGGGTTTATTCCTTTACCTCATGCAATCCCAGTAACTGTGGTGGTATTTAGAGGTGAAAGAGGCAAGTGAAAGAACACCTCTGCTGTGAATGTTTTAGGGAAAGAAATTCTAAATATTTTGTAACTAAAAGCAAACTACACTGTTAAATATGGGTATTAGCTTTATTCTACACTTTGATTCTTAACATTAATCAGTCAACTTCTACCTTAATGAAAGTTGACCATAGTTATTCCCGAATAAAAAGACACCAGTACTTACCAGGTCTTATATTGTGATGTCCTGTTATTCAATTTTAGGTTGCTGGTTCCTGAGAGCAGGTAAAGTTGTAAGAGCAACACAAGTCAGCTGCCCATAGTGTCCCTGCCACACTGTTCTTACATTCAGCGATTTGTTTGGGTGGGGGGATCGGGTGCCCTCCCTGTGTACCTCTCCTATATGTGGTACACTTCCCACTAACCTTGGAGTGGCCTATAATTCACTTTCTCTTAGACTGGCTTCATTCTGGATCTGTGCTAAAATCTTTTGTGAAGAGGCCTCAGTTTATATAGCCTAGCAGACAACAAAATGCACTGAACTTTTCAGAATGTATATGTACAAGGAACCCACTGCAAGAGGTTTGGCTTGTTTCTCTCTTAATTGTATGAATTTGAATTTTGATTATTTTCTCTTTTAAAGAAGGCCAGGTCTGGACTGGTTGGTACCCTTCAGAGTAGAAAACTAACCCTTAGGAGGGATCCAAGGCCATAGGAATGAATAGAGATTCTGCCTTACAAAATTGCCTATTACAGAGGTCTCCCTCAAATACAAAGTGGGGAACCCCTTTTTGAGTATCTCTGAATTTGACCAGTGGTACTGTTACAAAGTACGTTTTTAATTCACGATACTAAGGTTTTTGTACAAAATTGTAACAGTAGCCATGGAAGTCATAGCCTCATCTGTGAGACACATTCTTAAATTTATTTTTAGCATCTAAATTAAATATTAGTGCTTTAAAGCACTAAAGAAGGATTTCTCCAGGGTCCTTATTGAGAGGAAGCAAAGGGTACTTCTGATCCACCAGTGACCTAGGTGGGAATATTTGGGTTTTCTACTCACACCACCACTTGGGTCCCACACTGAGTGTTGTGAATTCCTGCGTTTGCATCTTCTGTTCCCAGAAGTTATTCTGCCATGGCTTTGTGTCATCTCAAGTCACCTGACTTAGAAAGTGCCCTTCCAAAGACCCTGTTCACTGCTGCACTTTTCAATGAATTAAAATTTATTTCTGTTCTAGTGGGAAATGTGTCCTTTGTTTTAGTCCACAAGTAATTTTGACAAGATTTTTTTTTTCTTTGTCATGCTGGTTAATGTTGTCATCACTCACCTAGGACTGGAGAATGAGCCGTTTCCTCTCTAGGTGCTGTAGTCTCTACCTCGAAAGCTCTTTTACATGTGATCTGCTGACCAATACCCCTGAACGAGCACCCCTAAATGAAAAAAATAAGTCTTTGTGCATTTACGGCTTTGCAGGAAAAAAAAAAAAAAAATCTTGGCAGGCTTTAAATTAGATAAAACTAAGCTTAATTTCCAGGGTGCTTTCCCTTGATGTCCAGTCATGTGATCCACTGCCCTAAACAAAGAAGGACTTTTTTTTTTTTTTTACATTTATTTTTGACAGAGACAGAGCACTCGTTGGGGAGGGACAGAGAGAGGGAGACACAGAATCCAAAGCAAGCTGCAGGCTCCAGCCTCTGAGCTATTAGCACAGAGCCCCACGCGGGTCTCGAACTCACAAACCATGAGATCATGACCTGAGCCAAGTCAGATGCTTAATTGTGCCACCCAGGCACCCCATTAAGGACTTTATACAGGTGTTGACATTCACTTAAAGGGAGGTCTCTGTCACAACTACTTACCACTGCTGTAACACAAAAACGTACTCAATACTTAAATGTATGAGTGACTGTTCTGAGAAAATTTTACTTACCAAAACCGGCCAGGATTTGCCAACCCCAGACCTAGTAGGTTGCCTCCTATCTTACAAATCATAAAAACCTGGGGCACCTAGGTGGCTCAGTTGGTGGAGCATCTGACTCGATTTCGGCTCAGGTCATGCCCTCACAGTTCGCGACATCAAGCCCTGTGTTGAGCTCTATGCTGACAGCACAGAGCCTATTTGGTGTTCTCACTCTGCCCCTTGCCCATTTGTGCATGTGCTTTCAATCATTTTTTAAAAATTATGAAAACCAAGTAGAAAAGATGTTAGAGGACATCCATAAACTTGCCAGATCACTATACAGAAAGTAATTTGAAGGGCGCCTGGCTGGTTCAGTTGACGGAGTATGTGACTCTTGATCTCAGGGTTTTATGAGTCCCATGTTCGATGTAGCGATTACTAAAAATCTTAAAAAAAAAAAAAATGTCCAAATAAAAGTGTATTTCTATATGCTTTCCTAATGCTTGGCTAAATTATAAAAATGTAATTTGTATCAGGTGAGGCCAACAAAAAAAAAAAAACATTTATTTGTACAAAGTAAGGCTAAGTACAGGCTATACCAGATCATTTTTCTACCTTATCTCACCTCCCAAGGAGACTACCCTGCCCTGTGGAACCAAACTCCCTACAGAATTAATCTTTGTTTCATTTTCTTCCTCCATTAGCAATGGGCTTGAAAGGCTGGTCACGGGTGTACCTTTAAGTCTGCTGTGGGAGCAGCAGACTCAGAGAACCCGAAGGCCCCAAGCTAAGGCCCCTACAGAAGGGCTAGGAATTCCCACAGAAGAGCTTTAGATGTGGGACATGGGTGCCTGCTTCTAGACTAGCATAGAGCACATAAGCATTCTAACACTTCATCTTTTCAGAGGAAACTTCTGCCCAGGAGAACCGAGGTCCACAAATATTCCCATAACCTGCAGGTCTGACTGATGCTGACAGGATAGAGAGATACAAAGGATGCTTATAATTAGTACTTATTGTAATAAAGCACATCTGCAGAGTAAGTTTTTTTCCTTCAGCTGAATTTATCCAAGGTCACATAGCTAATTAAAGAATCAGGATTTCAAAGAAGTTCTGGCTTCAAAGCCAACTTGGCTGTCTCTGATCTAAGAAGGATTTTTCCCTCCTCCATTTTACATCTGAGTGCCTACTTGCTGCCTGGTAGTGAGCTTGGTTATGAAGTGGAATTATTCTATTCCTGAATATTCTATGTCCTGTCTATTCTAGGACAGTATATAGATTGGCAAAGGTAAATATATAGTAAATGTAGATTAATTTCATAAAGCTAGTATAAGGTTAAAAGGCAAAGGTAGTAAAAAAAAAAAAAAAAAAAAAGTACAATTAAGGGATGCACCAAAATAAAATGTGACCTCAAAAACATTAAAAGGGGGGGGGGGGCGGGCAAAAATGTGTTCAACCTATCAATTTAAAATAGACTGGTATAAGTTCTTTATAAGCCTCATGGTAACCACAAGGCAAAAACCAAAAGTATGTACACATCCCACTACAGAAAGTCATCAAACCACCAAGGAAGAAAGCAAAAAGAAACAGCTATAAAACAGCCAGAAAATAATTAACAAATGATAATAAACATAAAATTAAAAAAGATTTTAATAGCAGTAAGTACATACCTACCAATAACTACTTTAAATATGAACTAAATTCTCCATTCACAAGACACAGAACAGCTAAGTGGATTTAACAAAACAGGTGCCCGGGTGGCTCAGTTAACATGACTTTGGCTCAGGTCATGACCTCACAGATCATGGGTTTGAGCCCCGTTTCAGGCTCTGGGCTGCCAGAGCCTGGAGCCTGCTTCAGATTCTGTGTCTCCCTGTCCAACCCTCTTCCACTTGTGCTCTCTCAAATATAAACATTTAAACAACTAAAATTAAAAATAAAACACAAGACCCATCTACATGCTGCCTACAAGGGACTCACTTCAGCTGTAAGGATACAGACAGACTGAATGGATGAAAAAAGATGCTCCATACAAACACAACCAAAAGTGCCCGGTTTTGGGCTCTGTGCTGAGCATGGCGCCTGCTTGGGATTCTCTCTCCCTCTCCCTCCCTCCCTCCCTCTCTCTCTCCCCCAACTCCCCTACCCAAACTCTAAAAAAGCAGGGGCAGCTATATGCATACTTTGTTTCCAAGTCTATTTTGTCTAATAAAATAGGGCATTACATAATGATAAAAGGGTCAAGCCAACAAGAGGATGTGTTTCTAAACATTTCTACAACATTTATGCACCCAACATAGAAGCATCTAAATACATAAAGCAAATAACAGACTGCAAAAAAGAGGAAACTTGTCCCTGATGCCTGTATTTACAGGGAAACGAGTTTCAGACTAAGACAAGGAGGTGTCACTACTGTGCAGGTGGTTTCTTAATCCCATCCCACAGCATGGCTTTTGGAAAAGAAGTCAAAACGGAGCTCCTCTCTTCACACCTCACATAGCTATTGCAGAATGGCTGTGGTAAGCCAGCAGCCAAGATGGTTCCTAATGACCTTGTGTAGTATCTTTCCACGACGCATTGGGGTTGGCCCACGTGACCAGCAGGATGGGAGATGGGACATATGCGACACTCTGTGACTTCAGGATCTGGATCATAAAAGACGTGACCACTTCCCCTCGCCCTCCAGTGGTTCTGGAGGAAGCCTGCTGCCACATCATGAAGGCACCCAAGCAGTCCTATGGTTAGGTCTGTGTGGAGAGGATCTAAAGCCTCCTGCAAACGCCCAGCCCCAGCTTGCCAGCCAGCCATGTGAGGGAGCCATCTCAGAAGCCTGTCCTCCAGCCCCAGTCAAGACCCACCACTGACCTTGGCAGCAGTCGTCTGAAGTGTGATCTGAAGAGACGCCCAAGCAAGAACCATCCAGCTAAGCTGCTTCCAAACTCCTGACGCACAGAAACCAGGTAACATAATAAGTGTTGAATGTTGTTTTAAGCTGATTTTGAAGTAATCTGTTGTTCAGCAATGTATGACTAATATAAGGACCAAAAAGCTGTTATCAAGACAGAAACTGAGGCAAGCCTTTTGCCAAAACCTATTCAAAACCTATTCAGCCCAGGCCCGGGGAAAGCTGTCTAGTGGTAGAGGTTCACCTTGTCTCCACAGAGGGAAAAAGTCTTACGTGTGTTACATACGAGAAGAACATAAACCAACACTGGCTCCCAGCTATCGTTCCAAAACCAAGTAGAAGTTTCTCTGTTGGAATGGTCGCTTAAATGTTCTCTCATGTTGTCAAAGACTTTAATGGATGCTCTTGGCTGGCGGGCTCCAGTCACAAATCCAATCCTCCCTCCAGCAGGTGTCCGGAACCTCCAGAAGCTGGCGTGGGAGAGAGCCCTGCACGGGGGCAGAGCGGCTCTCTCAGCTACAGCAGCAAGCCCACATTCCGACTTGATGCGGGAAGCGCCTGTTGTCAAAACCAGATTGGCACTCACCACTGCCTTGCTCGTCCCAATGCTAGCAAAGTAGCTCAGAAGCAAAATGCATTCTGTTCCTGCTGAAGTCTCTGAGAGAGCAGCTCCTTCGCGTATTTTTCTTCCCCTGTCCCCCCATCTCCTAGCATCTCCCAGATTAGGTGAGCCGTAACTTCACTGGGCCTGAGATCAACATGACAGCCTGGATTCCTTTAACAAACTTTGTCACCTATCCGGGTAGCCTTCAGCCTTTGGCTATGCCTTTATGGATGCTCCCAGGGAAAATGAAGCCTGGGGTGTCAAGTCTGGTCCCCTATGCAGCACAGGAGAACAAAATCTGGGGGCCCCAGTCATCCCGCCCTGTTATTCCTGTAGTGCTGCCGGAGGCCCTAGCTAAGTTCAGCCAAGGGTGGACATTGCAGTTCTGCCTGCATACGAACACTTGCCTGTCTCAAAGCTGCCCAAGTGGCTGTTTCCAGACAAGACTATGAAATGTTGAGTCTTCCAAATGTTGTGTCCTGCAGCTGAGAGAGCTACAAAAAGTAAGCTGAAGATCTGGTCCAGCCCCCAAGGAGAGTTGTATGGAAGGGGCGGGTGGAAGAGCATTCACATGTTTGACCACGCTGACCAGAAAGAAGGAGAGGCCCCAGAGTGCACCTGCATGTGGCTCTCTGGTCAGGGTGTCTCAGCATCACTCGCCCCACGGTGATGGTGACAGGTATCCCTCGTCTTAGCTACTCTGAGCATTGTTACTCTAACTTGTCAGGGAAGAAAGACAACACTCTGCCACTGTATTTACGGGGACCGAAAGGGGAAGTCAATGAATGTTGATTCCATGGTCTACCAATTGCCCTAGAATCTTGGGTGGTTTGCTTAGTTTTGCTTTAACTGTTATCATTCCGAAGCAGGGGTTTCAAAAACAAATGTTTCTGCTTAGGAAAATGTCCCTTTTGGAAACAGCATCCTAGGTGACGCTTCTAGATGAATTTTAGTGTCAATGCCATAGGTAAGCATCTTAGCCTAGTGGTAAAGCAGCTATTAACACCACTGCAGGACCAAGAACTTGGAAAAATAATACCACCTTATAGGACATTAGGCTTTATGGCCTAGAGACTACCTTCACAGTTACCATTGTATTTGGTCTTCACATCAGCCCTGGGGGTAAGGGGGCAAGGAGCAAACAGGTGATGCTCTCTCTACTTCATAGGGAAAAAAAGAAAAAAGAAAAAGAAAAAAGGTGTGATCCAAAGCAACTGCCACTGTAAATTTTAACTCTGCCCTTGCCAAATAGAATTATTTAATCCTAAAATTCCTGTCTCAGAATAAAGGAAAAACAGCAAGACTGATGCTGATAGAACATGCTGCCGAAAGGACTTTAGAAACCAGCCCCCACCGTGTAGAAGACATTCATGTAAGTTACGGAATCTACGAGGCAACCCCTCCTCATCCTTAAGATCTCAGCTCTAACTCACTCTCACAAGGAGGCCTTCTCCAGCCGTGTAAACACTCATAACAGTCTGTACTTTACCATCACAACACTTACCAGTCTGTATTACACATGGACTCTGGGTTCCATGGAAGGGCCATGAGGTTATTTCTCATCATAATCCACCCAGCACCTAACATCTTCAGGGTGATCTATATGGGTACGTTGAATGAAAGAAGTTAAAACAGGGGCACTTGGGTGGGTCAGTCAGTTAAGCATCCGTCTCTCGATTTCAGCTCAGGTCATGATCTCACTGTTCATGGGTTCGATCCCCCACATCGGGCTCTGTGCTGATAGCACGGAGCCTGCTTGGGATTCTCTCTCCCTCTCTCTGTACCTCCTCCACTTGGATGCACACACGCTCTCTCTCCCAAAATAAATAAATGAAACTTAAAAAAAAAAAAAAAGAAATTGAAACACTTCATGTTCTATTCAAGTTTCTTTTTCTGCAAAGAACAGAATATATAAAGGGTTAAAAAAACAACAACAAGTGATTATAAGAATACAGATATCACAGAACCCAACAGTAAATCAGATTTAAAAAAATAAATAAATCATTTTTCTTTTGTAACTTGTTTTATTTTTTTAAGTAACCTCTACACCCAGTGTGGGGCTTGAACTCACAACGCCAAGATCAAGAGTCGCATGCTCCACTGACTGAGCCAGCCAGGCGCACCAGATTAACTCACTTCAAATATAATTACAATTAATTCCAAGCTGTTGACTGAGAAAGGAAAAAAAGGAGGGAGGAAGAGGAGGAAGAAGGAAGAATGGAAGAGAGGAGGGATGGGGAAGGGGGGCGGGTAGAAGGGATGGAGAGAAGGAAGCAACCATAATCATAATTCTCATTTTAATAAGCATAAACCCTACTCTACTTCCAATAATATGAAAGTAAGTTTAAATGTTAAAGTAGAAAATTACTGGGGAACCTGGGCGGCTCAGTTAAGTGCCCAACTCGATCTTGGTTCAGGTCATGATCTCACGGTTCATGAGTTCGAGCCTCACATCAGGCCCTACCCCGACAGTGCAGAGCCTACTTGGAATTCTCTCTCTCCCTGTGTCTCTGCTCCTCTCCCCCCTCTACTCTCACTCTCAAAATAAATAAAGGAAAAAAAATTATTGGTCACATGCATAAAAGTTACATACTGCAGATAATTCCCAAGGAACCAATATGTTGGTAGCAGTAGTATCATCTGCACTTGTCATTTGGCAAGCATTTCAGAAACTAGGCAAAATTGTAGGCAAAATATGTAGAGCTCTTTTTTTTTTGCACACAATTTTTTTTATGTTTATTTATTTTGAGAGACAAACAGCGTGAGTTAGAGAGGGACAGAGAGAGGGGGAGATAGAGAGAATCCCAAGCAAGACACACACCATCAGGGCAGAACCCAGTTCGGGGCTCAAACTCACGAACTGTGAGATCATGACCTGAGCTGAAGTCAAGAGGTGGACACAACCAACCAAGCCAGCCAGGTGCCCCACAAAAACAGCAATTTTTAAGGAAACATTTCAACACAAGAACCTAAAACATGAACATCTCGAGTGGATCTGTACAATCTGTAGTGATGTCACATTCGCCTCTTATTCCTGATATTGGTAACTTGCATCTTTCTTTTCCTGACCAGTCTGGTTAGAGGATATTAACTCTGCTGATGTTCTCAAAGAACTGGCTTTTGGTTTCATTGGTTTTCTGTTTTCTATTCCACTAATTATGACTCTTTAGTACTTCCTTTTTCCTGCTTACTTTGGGTTTACTTTCCTTCTTCTAGTTCTTAGGGTGGAAGCTGAGGTCTATTTGAGCCCTTTCATCTTTTCTAGGAGGAATTTAGTGCTAAAAATTTCGCTGTTTCCACTCTTGATCCCATTGTAGAAATGGGCACATTAGTACAGAGCTCACATAAACAAACATGGTTCTTTACTGGAGGCAGAGGGATAGCTGAAAAATCCCGGGTAGCTTCTGGATTTACTCTCCATCTCACAGAGACCACAGAGCCTCTCCTCTGCTTCCCTCTGCTCCGTTCTCCTGCTTTCTCTGCAGTCTCTCTCCCCCGCTGACACAAGGTCCATGAGGTCTGAGTACCCACTGCTGACTAACTAGAATCCCTGTGTTTACTTTAAGATTTTGAGAAAGTTTAATTGATCAACAGCCCGTATCAGAGGTCTAAGATCCAACTAGCCACAGTCAGGGGCCCAGGGTCATACTGTATGTAAAACTGTCCTTTCCAGGGCTAGGGAAGGCAGGTCAGGGAGCCTCCTCGCAGGCTAGCCATTACTCTCAATTTAAAATCAGTTTGTTTAAACACATGCCATGTGATTTCATGTCTGTGTGGAATCTAAAACACAAAATAAATGAACAAAAAAGCAGAAACAGACTCATAAATACAACAAACTGAAGGCTGCCAAGAGTGGAGGTGGACAGAGGATTGAGCAAAGTGAGTGAAGGGAGGCAGGAGATACAGGCTCCTAGGTATGAAATGAGTATGTCTGGGGAGAGAGACAACATAAGGAATAGAGTTCCTGGTATTACAATAGTATTGTATGGTGCTACATTTGTGGTGAGCATAGCACAACTATAGACTCGTTGAGTCACTATGTTGTACACCTGAAACTAACGTAACATTGTGTCAACTACACTAAGTGTTGTGTTTTTGAGGGGGGGGCGCCTGGGTGGTTCAGTGGGTTAAGCATCCAACTCTTGATTTTGGCTCAGGTCATGATCTTGAGTTCAAACCCAGCTTGGGATTTTCTCTCTCTCTCCCTCTCTCTAAATAATCATTTAAATAAATAAACTTAAAAAAAAAAAAAAAACACAGAACATTTATCTGGAAGAAAGGCCATGGAACTTGGACTTTTCTGAAGGCCAACACCTGAGTTCCCCAATCACTGTGGCTGCCCTCGCATCCTTTATTGATACGGCATTAGATAATATGCCTGATTTTACCTAAAAATCGTGGACTCTGAACATTTTTCTTGAGAGATTACACATGCAAGAAAAAAATATTTGAAAGGTTTGCCATTTTGAAAAGAATTTGAAGACCCCATTTATGTGTAGCTCAGAATCAAACATCTGAGTTTAAGCTGTTGCCTTCCAGCTGCCACGGTAATAATTCAAGGATTGTACTATATGTATGGTTTGATGCTCCAGAATTCCTAGAATTTAAGCAAATCTTAACTGCACTTGAAAAGCAGAAAGCTCTGGAGAGCAAAGCCCCTTGATCTCCACTTCAGAGAAGAGGAAGCACACAACAGGATTTCATTAATCTCTCTTGCCAGTAAAGGTGGCGAAAACAAGGGGAGGCTGCAAACACCCCCGATCTGTGCCACTAAAGCCGCATTCAAGGTAAGACTCATTTAGAAAGATTGAAAAGAACTACTCTGGTTAAAACAACTCCTTTCCAAAAACAAAGCCGAAACCCCAACTTCTTTTGAAGTTACAAAGAGCCCTGGTGTTCTGCTGTTTGTGTGCAAACGTTTAAAAATTCCAACCTTCACGATTCTGTTTGGAGAGGAGCTTGTGGGGTTCGGCCGCTGCCAAGTGCGACCTCAGCCAAACAGGAGTCCTAAGTGTCTTTGCAAACCGTTATTTAAGATCAAAAGGGCCCGTCCTCTACCCTGCCATTCTCTCTCACCTTGTAGAATTATAGGGAAAGGTCTGCCAAAAAGCAAAATGAAACCAAAAAGCCCCACCCAAAAAGCCCCACCCAAAAACCCCAAACAAAACAAAAAACAACCCTGCAGATGACATTTCACCTGAAGGCTGTTATTTAATGCTGCCCGCTCCCCTCCCCCTCCCCCATTTTCTCCCCTCACCCCTGTACAGAGCTGTTCCTCTGCACACTTAAACATGTGGTGATTCACACCACACAAGTGTGTGCTCTAAGGACTTTGAATAATACTTAGTGCCCTGGGTTCCTGTGGAGAGGCTCATCCATCCTTGATGGGGGAGTAAAGCTCCAGCCTTCTCCAAGGGGAACAGTGAATTCTCCCTGAAGCTATTCTTCCGGTGGTTCCAGGGAATTGTGTGCTAATTGCAGTGAGGACGCAGGCCTGGCTACCTGCCCTGTCAGTCTCCAGCACAACAGAACCTGCAAACGAAAACACAGGCAGACGGTTCACTCTAGGTAACTCGTCATCACTTCAATGGAATGCTAAATGCCCAACAACAACAAAGAAGGATAAAGCACTCTGACATCAAGGCCATCCTTTCATTTCCCACAAATCCCAGCTGCACCCGGACGCCTGGTAGCAGACGAACTGCCCGTTACAAGCAACATAAGAGGGTTTTCATTGGCAGTTGAACTGGAAGACCGCATGGAACTTACAGGAAGACCAGAGAGGCCGGGCAGCTCGGCTGCAGGGAGCCAGCTCTGCCACCCTCGGAGAGGCCGTGGGGAAGTTGCGGGACCTCAGCGCATTTCCTCATCTGTAAAATGGGGATGTTGACGGCACCTACCTCACGGAGGAGAAAATGAGTTAATATGTATTAAGGTTTTGGGATAATGCCTGGCACATCGTCAACACTTTGTTTGAATTTGCTATTATAGTATAGAGACTTTCCCTCTTCTTTTTTTTTTTTTTTTAGTTTTTTTAACGTTTATTTTTGAGAGAGAGAGAGAGAGAGAGCGCACGCGCGAGTGCAACAGGGGAGGGGCAGAGGTGAGATGGAGACTCCCAAGCAGGCTCTGCAACGTCAGCACAGAGCCTGATGCAGGGCTCAAACTCACGAACCATGAAATCATGACCTGAGCTGAAACCAAGAGTTAGATGCTTAACCGACTGAGCTACCCAGGCACCCCTCCCCCTTCTTTCAAACACAAAATGCAGTATTCACCGTTCTTGAGGATTTTTCAAAATAAGAAAATTTAAACAAGTTATCAATTGGTAACTAATTCTGAAAAGGAAAAAAAAAAAAAAAAAGCGCCTACAGCAGGCAGCTAACTCCCTTTAAGTGATAAAAGTTTCAAAAAATTCCCCCTGCACCTTGGGTAGTAACCCAGGCTGAACTCCTAAATTCCTTTGGATGGTTCATCAAAACACACCTTTATCTGAAGCCATCATTTTGTTTTTATTTTAGAGAGAACGTGAGCAGGGGAGAGGGGTAGAGGGAGAAAGAGAATCTTAAGCAGGCTCAGTACAGAGCCCCACGCGGGCCTCAAGCCCACAACCCTGGGTTCACGACCTGAGCCGAAATCAAGTGTGACCCTCAACTGACTGAGCCACCCACAGGCGCCCCACACCATCATTTTCTACCATAATATTTTCACTTATAAAAAAGCTATGGTACTTGGAATGTTTCCCCCTCACCAATGGGTGCAGCCTCGCTATTTCATCAACGCCTCTAGGGGGCAGTGTAGCAGAAAAAAAAAAAACACTTGCCTCGGCGGGCATGGAGGTCTGCACACAGAGCATATTACCCAGTCACCATTGCTGACCACCAACCATTCACCATCCCACCATACCGTGTAAGACAGTCATGCTGGCCAAAAAACACAAATACCTTTAATGTTAACAGTGGTCTGTTTCAAGGACAGGAGACCTAAAGGCAGGAATGGAGGGTAGAGGGAGAGGATTTCTAAGGAACTGATGATAGCCCTCCCATTTGGTCGTGGCCACAGGCTGCCCACCTCGTGTCAATTCTTTGTTCACATGCTTTATATGCGTTTGTGTTTTGTTGTCTTTTTTGTGAGAGAGCGAGAACGCATGCACGTGAGCCAAGAAGAGGCAGAGAGAGACAGAGAGAGAGAATCCCAAGCAGGCTCTGATGCCAGGCTCGAACTCACAAATCATGAGATCCTGACGGGAGCCGAAATCAAGAGTCAGACGCTTAACCAACTCAGTCACCCAAGTGCCCCTTATATACTTTTGAGTGGGTGTACGTTTCACAATTAAAATGTGCTGTATGGGCAGACACTCGGCTAGGGTTATTTTCCCCAGAGGATAAGACAAAGGAAACAACCCCTGGGGGAACAAATGTGCCCCACTCAAACCCAGTAAATCATTGCATTCCCGTATGGTCCTCACATATCTGCAGAAGTTCGCCCCACCCCCGTGACCTTCTTTCACCTGGCATATTATTAGCCATAAATAAAAACACATGAACAAACATCAACAACTTCGACTTTTAATAATGGAAACAATTTGCCATTCCAGAAACAACCGTAGGGAAGAAAAATCTTCCCTATAAAAATAAACTCATCAAAATTATAAATATTATAACTTTTTACTTCTGCGATTTAAAATGCTCCCCTGCAATACTACGCCCTTCATTTAACAACATTCCTGTACCATCACATACTGAAGAGAAAACAGTATTACAGCAAAGCTTAGTTTAATTTAACGTAAGAATTTGTACAATGATTTTTAAAAATCTTTGGCCTTAGTGGCCTTTCTTCTTTCGCCCATGAAAAACGCTGCTGCGGTAACCAGTGTTTGGGAGAGAACATCAGTATTCAAAGAACTGCGTACTGACAGAATTTCAATACAGCAACTTTTCTAAATTGCAAATTGTAGTGCACACGACAATGAGCGAGGTTCCGGGTACTACGGATGAGGATGCCTATTTTAGACAATCTAGTTCAAGTAAAAAAAAAAAAAAAAAAAAAAAAAAAAAGTTGTGTTTTTTTTTTTTTTTTTTCCTTCACAGATAGCCATCAGCTACTACTTTAGGTTCTAACAGTGTCTTAATCGGAGAAACAAAAGCTTCACAAAATATAAGCTTACTGGATGGGCGAATAGAAGACCAGGTGGTTGATAACAGTACGCTCAAACCCAAGCCACAGTCTTGAATAGTAAAACCAGTATAAAAATCACGAAGGCATTCCCTGAACAAAAAAGGTAAAGTATTAGATGACAATGTCACTAAAACCTCATCGAGGCACTAAAAAGAAGTTACATGCAAAATTAAACAAGTTGTGCCATACATATTTTATAGCTAGTTCTACTTCCCCACCCCACCCCCCAACTCGCCTTAAAAAGCTTAGGAAGATACGATTGTCGCAGTAACGTGTGTGGCACGGCATGACCGCCACTTACACCTGCCTCCAACAAGATGGGTGTTCTCTGAAAAGTCAGAAGTGCCACACCAAGAGGGGAACAGAAATGCGATAAAAGGCACAGTTCACGTAAGAGGCAAAGAAATGAAGCACCTTGGAATTTCAAAAAGAATCCATTAGGTGTCACCAAAGTGTTGACAATTCCTTGGGAATTTATAAACAAAACATATCTAGACTAAAATAGACTACAAGGCCCCTCTAGAACCAAAGCACACCTTTCCCATTGTTTTCAGATTGCTGAAAAAAGAATGGGGTTATTTTACCTGCTTTCAGGAAGGCTCCTATTGCACATGCCTTTCTTTGGTTGGGAGGAACATGCACGTTTGTGAAAGCATTTCCAGAAAGAACCCCTCTTGTGTGATCAGCTGCGGGGCGGTGGGGGGTGGGGGGTGGGGGTGGGGGAGTCCCTCCCTTTCTAGCCACCCTCCTCCCTACAGCCAAGTAGTCCTAGGGTCTATACAATCCATATCCCGATTCTACCTTATGTCAGAACAGACTGTAAGAGGAAGGGGGAAGGAAAAGAGGGGAGACGGAGAAGGAGGAAGGGAGGGAGGGGAAGGGGAGGAAAAGGGGAAAACGGGGGGAAAAGAGGGGAGTGATTGTCACAAAAGTATGCTTCTGCGAGCTCTCTACCTGACAAGCCGCTCCCTACCCAGACTCCTTTTCAATCCAGAAAACAGCTGGGGGGCGGGGGGGGCGGGTGGGGGGAGGACCACAACATAACAGAGTTAGCAAACGGTCATTATCCCACCACCCTGAGAAGAGAGCACTGGGACCGTCCACAGGGAGGGCAGCCCCAGCGGCGTGACTCCTGTACGTATGGGTCTGCGAGGTCCACCTGCCGGAATGTTCTGCTCAGCTGCAGACTTCCCAGGTCCCTCCTTTTGGTCTAGCTGCTACTTTCTTTGGCTCTGTTCCCATATTTTACTCACCAGGTAATCAAGCAATACTACAATGGGTTTAACATCTCAAAACCGAATGCGTCCACCTCATCAGCAAATACACCTTTCTCCCCTACCATCAACGCCTCACCCAAACCACATTCCTGCAGAGCTCCCCAACTTCCACTGTCGCCTTCTTGCAAACTTGCTCTTCACTTCCTTTGTCAAACTCCTACGAAACCCTTCACAAAGTCCTCAGAGTTCCTAGCTTCCCGTGCCTTACAGTTCACATGGATTGCTTCCTCTGACATTTAAAAACAAAACACAAACAAAAAACAAAAAACAAAAAACAGGTAGTTTCAACACAGGACAAGTGTTCAGATAGATTCCTTGTTAAGCCTTTAAAAAATCATTTGCACATCCTTCAGCTTAACAGCATCATCACATAATTAAAGTAACTAAAGGAAAGTAAGGACTTAAAAACAAAAACAAAAACCCCAGAGTCCATGCTTCAAAGCAGTCTGGATGGCTCCAGATGAGACTACAGATTCACAGCTTGCCGAGAGGTAACACCGCAGTGCCGTAACAGAACAAGCTTGCAGAATCCCCTACAGAAGATGCCTAAGGTGCGGGACGCTGCGTGACCAGGTTTTGGGAACTAGATCTAGCGATCGAAGAGGGAAGACCCTAGCGTCACGGGGCAAGAAGACAGCCCTCTGACGAGAGAGACCCTTGCGCCGGTTTGTACACAGGTCCTGCGCCTTTCCTTCCCGAGCGGCAGGGAACCCGGTGCCTTAATCGGGTTTCCACACCTCACTGAGGGCTTCTTCCAGCTTGTGTCTGTAGGCTGCGTAGCGCCTCTTCAGGCTCTGCAGCTGCTCATCTTCCTCCTTGTCCAAGATCCGCAAGAAATTCTGTAGTTCTGGAAGGCTGAAGGCTTCCCACTGTGAAAGGACACAAAAGAAAAATGCCAGGTGTTGAAGTCAGAACTCGGGAATGCTGGCCCAGAGCAGGCGGGGGTGTGGCTGCCCCTCCTACTCCAGCCAGCGTTTCGAAAGGCCTGTTTTACAAGGTTACAAGGTTTTAAGGGTGTCTTACGCAGCCCTCCCACGGAATGCGGCCCCTGCCCTCCAGATGGCAGCCAGGCCAACCCCCACACTCTCACCCCGCATCCTTCCCTCTTCCCACTGGCCTCCACAAGGGCTCCCACAAGAGCCAAAGTGCTCTAGACACTTTCACTGCTGATTTGGCCCCTCTTCCTCTGACCCCAGAGGCTCCCCTACCCGCCCCCTCTCCCTGGAGTCACCACTGTCACTGCCTTCTTCCTCACCTCCCACAATCTTACCGGCGCCTAAAGCAGCTGTCCAATTGGCCTGCTTTTCTCTACCTTTACTGCCCCCGATTTATCCGCCATCCTTTTCTCCATTCCTGGGAGAGCCTCGCCCACGTCCTTCTTACTCCGGTCTTAGGTTGCCCACTCTGTTCCCCCAACAGTGAGCCTAAATACTCTGTAAGACGCAAATCTAGGCCTCACCCTGCCCTGCTAGAATCATTCGGTGGCTTCCCCTAGTTGCTCTTGCTAAGCCTGAAAGACTCTAACCCCTCTAGCACCCTCCGCGCCCCCTCCCCACCCCACCCCGCCATGCTGTGGCCCTCACCCATAACACTACCCTCCGTGGCTGGGCACATGTTCTCCACTCTGCCTGGCGAACTCAACTCAACCTTCAAGCCACAGGTTAAATGCCACTTCCTCTAAGAAGTCTTCCATAATTTCCTCCCTCCCTTCCCACCCAGAACTACATCCCTTAGAAGCTCTCACTGAGCAATGACAGCCATGATCACAAAAGATTTAAAAGTTATGACCATTATTTGCTTAGTACCTCCCTCACCTACACTTTACCTACACTGCAGCTGCTGCACCTCTCACTATTTGAGGTTTGTCTCTTGCCCTCGAGTCTCTGAGTTGTTTCCCCAACAGCACCTGGTACCTAGCAGGCACAAAATAAACACCGGTGGGGTTTAAATTTTGTTTTAATTAAAGCAGTCAAGAAAGGTACTTGGCATCACGGGGGAGTTTTTGTTTGTTTGCTTTTCGACACATCCTCCCCTCCCGAAAGGGGACCCTGGGTCTTCTGCTGAGAGTCACTGCCTCCGTCAGGAACAATTTCCGACGGGGACCTCCCAGGAGTGTGGGGAGGAAAAAGACTGGAGATAACCTAATACAAGTGGAACAGATGGAACAGAAGGAATAAAACCGCCAAGTGGGCACATGGTAGAAGGCTTTTTGGAGAGGAATTCTGACCTGGTTATTAAAGAATAAGAAACATGGAGTAGGAGAACAAAACTTTCTACATTAGAATCCGCCATTAATTAAAACAGCACTGTCAGAACAAAGGGTGGGGGGAGGGCGCCTGGGTGGCTCAGTGAGTTAAACGTCTGACTCTCGATTTCGGCTCAGGTCATGATCTCACCGTTGGGAGATGAAGCCCAGCATCCAACTTGGTGCTGAGAGGTAGAGCCTGCTTGGGATTCTCTCTCTCCCTCTCTCTGACCCTCTCCCTCACTTGCACTTTCTCTAAAATAGATAAAATGGAAAAAAAAATTCCTTAATAAAATAAAACTGGGGCACCTGGGTGGCTCAGCTGGTTAAGTGTCCGACTTGAACTCACAAACTGCGAGATCGTGTCTGAGCTGAAGTCCTGCATCAGGCTCTCTGCTGACAGACGAGAGTCCACTTTGGATCCTCTGTCTCCCTCGATCTCTACCCCTCTCCCACTCGTGCGTACGCTCTCTCAGTCTCTCTCTCTCTCTCTCTCCCAAAAATAAATATTTTTTACATTAATAAATAAAAATAAATAAAATAAAATCTTTAAAAGAGCTCCTGGGTGGCTGAGTGGGCTGGGCGTCCACTTTTAATCTCAGCTCAGGTCATGGTCTCACAGTCATGAGATCAAGCCCAGCATCGGGCTCTGTGCTGAGCATAGAGCTTGCTTGGGATTCTCTTTCTCCCTGTCTCTCTGTTCCTCCCCCGCTCACACTTTCTCTCTCAAAATAAATTTAAACAATAAAAAATAAATACATCTGGGCGCCAGGGTGGCTCAGTCGGTTAAGCGTCCGACTTCGGCTCAGGTCATGATCTTATGGTCCGTGAGTTCGAGCCCCGCATCGGGCTCTGTGCTGATGGCTCAGAGCCTGGAGCCTGTTTTGGATTCTGTGTCTCCCTCTTTCTCTGACCCTCCCCTATTCATGCTCTGTCTTAAAAATAAATAAACGTTAAAAAAATTTTTTTTAAATAAATACATCTTTAAAAATAAAAAATTAAAATTAAAAAAAAAGCACTGTCTTCCTAAAACCCCCCAAATAAACTTCCAATTTAGACATATGAACATAACTTACAAGGCATGTTTACATACATTTTTAATTTGTGACTCAAAACCACCTTTTAAAATCTTTAGTCCCACTCTACAGATTTTTAAACTGAGGACTGAAAAGACTGGAAGATTTACCCAAGGTCATGCTCCCAATCTAACAAGAGGAACAGTAGGAAGCTGAGACTTGTTTTCTTTTCCTTTTTAAATTTTTTTTTTAATGTTTATTTATTTTGGGGAGAGAGAGAGAGAGAGAGAGAGAGAGAGAGAGAGCTCACGAGCAGGGAAGGGCAGCAAATGAGGGAGACACAGAACTCAAAGCTCCGAGCAGTCAGCACAGAGCCTGATGTGGGACTTGAACTCAAGAACCGTGAGATCATGACCAGAGCCGAAGTCAGACACTTAACTGACTGAGCCACCCAGGCACCCCACTGGTTTCCTAATTTTAACCTGGAAATTATTCTCATGGTATCACATGATGTTCTACATGGATAACATTTCCTGTTCCAGACAGAAGACAGAGACCCAGGCCTTGCAAGATTTACTCAAGCATCATTTTAAACCTGACATTTGATCTAGAAAAATGGTATAAAGTGCTTTTCCCTTCAACGGAACTGGCCTAAATTCAATCCTCCCTGGAGAGAAAATGGCAAATGATGCATATACCAACATAATTTCTAAATCATTTTGGCAAGAGGAAAAAAAGATTCTAGAAAGTTAAAGGTCTTTCATGGTAAAGAGATTCCATTTCCTTTTATTTCTCTTTAAATGAATAAGCCTGCAGACGTTTGTTAGTAGCAAACATACGGAGAGTGTGGACTTTCATAGTTTAACTGGATTGGGGCAATTTGGAGGTAGAAGGGGTGATAAGCACTCTTTAGGTGGGAGGCAGCTTTCTTTCTTACTCTCCTCCCACCTCTGAAAACTACTCACCAAGAGAATGGATGTTGTAAAAAAAAAAAAAAAATTATATCGTAAGCTAACTTCGGGTCTGTTTCTGAAAACTGAAAAACACAGGGACGCCTGGGTGGCTCAGTCGGTTAAGTGTCTGACTCTTGCTTTCGGCTCAGGTCCTGCTGTCTCTCGGTTTGTGGGATCAAGGCACACGTCAGGCTCCACAATGATAGCGTGGAGCCTGCTTGGAATTCTCTCTCTCCCTCTCTCTCCCCATCCCTACCCTCTCTCATTCGGAAAGAAAGACAAAGAAAGAGAAAGAAAGAGAAAGAAAGAAGGAAAGAAAGAGAAAAAGAAAGAAGGAAGGAAGGAAGGAAGGAAGGAAGGAAGGAAGGAAGGAAGGAAGGAAGGAAGGAAAGAAAGAAAGAAAGAAAGAAAGAAAGAAAGAAAGAAAGAAAGAAAGAAAGAAAGAAAGAAAGAAAGAAAGAAAGAAAGAGGAAGAACAAAAGAATGAAAGAACGAAAGAAAAAGAAAGAAAAAGAAAAAGAGAGAGAAAGAGAGAAAGAAAGCACGTTAAAACACACACACACACACACACACACACACACACACACACACACACACCACACAGACCAGCTCTCCCCCTCCCAAGAGGTACAGACAGCCAGACACTCACTTGTGCACACACACATTCTCTCCCTTTGTCCCCCTCCCAAGTGGATAAAAAGTCACTCCACTACAGCAGTAAAACAGGACCGGCTGCTCCGTACGGTTTAAAGCAAGAATGAACAACTACTCACCTCTCCGATTTCGTGCTCACGAAGAACAAAACTAAGGGTGTCTGTCCTGGGCCCAGCCACCAAACGCAGGTAGAGTGGATGTTCCCGGTCTGAGAGCTTACAGGCGTAGACTGGGTGAGGAGACAAGCGGCATGTGACAGAGTACTGAACCGTCCCCTGGACCATACGCCCCGCTTACCGGCCCCTCCTCCAGATCAACACAACAGCCCATGTCACCCAGCCACCAAGTCACCGTCCTCCTCCGCTTGTGACCAGAAACAGCCTATAGTGGAATGAAATCTACACTATTTCCACCGTATGGACAGCTGCACAATATACGCTGCGCCTTGATCAAAAAGGAAATAACTCTCGGGGCGCCTGGGTGGCGCAGTCAGTTAAGCGTCCAACTTCAGCTCAGGGCACGATCTCGCGGTCCGTGAGTTCGAGCCCCGCGTCGGGCTCTGGGCTGATGGCTCGGAGCCTGGAGCCTGCTTCGGATTCTGTGTCTCCCTCTCTCTCTGCCCCTCCCCCGTTCATGCTCTGTCCCTCTCTGTCTCAAAAATAAATAAACGTTGAAGAAAAAAAAAAAAAAAAAAAGGAAATAACTCTCCAGAATGAATTGAAATGGGTCTTAGTTAGTCCCCAAACGGGCTTACAATTCATTCTGCTCCTCCTTTCAAAAAGCATCTGCAACCCCTTCAGAAACCGTAAAAATAATACACCATCCGAAGAACACAAAATTAGAGCACTAGGACTAAATCAGTCTACAGATTTAGAATTTTAGCAGCTGCAAATAAACCGGGCGGTCAGGATGCAAGCTCTGGTGACTGCAGGAGCACAGCTGTACGTGTCTCCTCCCACACTCACACCCCCCCCCCACCCCCGCCGAGGGTACCAGCACTGCCTGCAACGCTGGAAGATTTCGCCAGCCGTCAGGGTACTATCTCAACAGGCCGCTATCACACTATTACTGTCCGTGTGTGCCACTCCAGTCCAGGTGGGCAGGCACAGCAGCTGGCAGGATAAAATGCCATCTGAGCTCTTTTACGTTATTTTGGTACTTCTGGAAACAACTGCATCGCAGGTCCTGATTTCCCTGCGGACGGAAACCCCCACAACTCTGAGCCTGGGGCCTCTTGAGGGTAGGTAGGAATCTTGGCCTGCCCCTCTTCGTATTCTGCAGGTGGCCTGTGCTCAAAACAGTGCGCGCATACCTAGCAAGTAGCTGGGTTCCAGCCCCATGCAACTGAAGGGCAGTTCTCTCGTGTCAGGTTAGTGTATTTTCCTCCATGGCTCTGCTGGAGGCTTTACCCCCCAAAAGCACAGTTTAAGTAGCCGATCGCCCACACATGGTTACCATGTGCAAACGAGCTCTTGGTGAATCACTGGATCACAGTGGTTATCGATTTCTGCTCGAGTGCCTGCCCTCGACTACTGTGTGTTCAGGTTCACGCAGTTCTTTAATATTCTCTTTCTATCCACTGAACGTGGGTATTAAGTTCAGACAGACAGACCCCAGATAGGAATGTCATTCATCCATCGGATTGGCCTCTGGAGAGCTACGTACCAAAATGCCCCAGCGTCAAGGCCAGTGTGGCAAGCTAAAGAAACTGAAGAACTCAGGGCTGTGCCACTCCAGGCTGAGATGTTCTGGCACACCTGTGCCTCCCACCCTCAAAATCTCTGAGGACGCAGGCCCCCCCACGCCACTCCATGTTCGGATGCACATCAAATGTGGGATGTGCTAATGAAGACTTCAAGCACAGAGGCATTCCTTTTCGTCCTGAAGAACATCAAAATCAAGGCAGGGAACAAAAAAACAAAAACAAAAACAAAAACAAAAACAAAAACAAAAAAACGTCAAAGCTAGCCCCCTGTGCACACATCACAAACTCCTCCACAAAGGCCCATCACATGTGGCTGCCTCGGGGCTCCTCAGACCCCCAACTAGCCAACTCAAAAATATGGAAAGCCAGCAAACATCAGGTGTGAGCCACGATCACCACAGCTTCCAGAACACATCCCAGGGCTCTGACACCACCGAGGTACAGACACCCAGCAGTGTCCTTTCTGCGAATGAGGACAGAGACCTAAGAGCAGAGACCTTTTCATCTCACGCGCGGCAGCATACCTTGGTCTTCCCTGTGACAACGCTTATAAAGTGCAAACTTGGCAGGGCTCTCGGTCACGAGAAACTTCTTGAGCAGAGCCTCGATCACTTCCCCCACGGTGTTCGTGCTGCTGATGTGAAGCGTGTTCGTACAGCCATTGCTACTGGGAGCAAGCTTTCCAAGGCTCGGAGAAGTCTGTGGGGGTCTGCAGAGTTCCATCTGGACTTTAATGAAGCCAGTGTAAATCCCATTTGAGTTCTGAAGCCGGAAGAGAAGCACACATTTAGTTGCGCTGACTGCGGCATTCGGCATTCGAGGGAAGCACCCGAGCACCCCGGCAAAACAAGAGAAGGAATGTCTCGCCTTCCTTCTCTTGGTCTTTGTTTTTCCTGCTCTGTGGCAGAACTTCAGTAAAGATCACCCCTGAGGGAATGATCTCAGAGGGAGGGAACACCCCCAACAAAGTGCTTCCAGAGCAAGGTCTGTAGGGCAGATGTGGGACAGAAGCCTCCCCCTGCTTTCGCCCGGAGCTACATGTGAAAGGTCAGGGCCCGTTGGAGAGGTTACAATCCCCTGGGGCAGTGGCCAGCCAAATCCCAAGACGCCTTCACAAAGGGGGCCTCCTTCACAAAGGGGGCCTCCGTCCTTCCGCAGCTGATGGCCAGCTATTACACAGAAAAGGAAGGTCACTGGGGGGCTGGGAGACACCCAAGTAACCTGGAGTGGTCATTGAGCAACCTATTTCATTCCCAGTGGCTTTATGGTATGTCCTCGATTACCGATCTCACTCAAACTTTTGTACACAGCACATATGCCATATACAGCGTGGGGTACACGAAGATGTGATCCCGGCACCTCGAGCGGCAAGATGTGCAAAACAACCCGAAGCTACGATGTGAACTACAGAGATTGTAAGGACTTGTCTTTCTGGTCTGACTTGTACCTCCGTCTATATACTATTTCCTAACAGTTTTACTGAGGTATAATTTTTATTACCCCCCCCCCAAAAAAAAAAATCACACATATTTATACAGACAGCTTGTTGAGTTTAGCGTTTAACCGAGAGCAGAATTACTATTTCTTAGTTGCCAAAAATAGTAATAACGGTCTGGTCTTCACTTTTTCTTTTTACAGCGGGTATATTTAGAGAAAGTTTATTCTAACGTTTTATTAAAACAAATCTTCAGGTGTTATATCGATAAATGAGACAGTTAAAGTCAAACATTAAAAACCTCCTTTTTGGTCCATATATTTCTTCCTTTCCACAAGGTCAACTTACAATGCCAATTCGTGTGTTCATTCCTGTGGAAAGTATTATACGACACTTAAAATTTCTATCTATGAAACAAATGGAAACCTGCATGTTTTAATCTCCATGGTGGGAAGGGAAGAAGAAACCATGGCAAGTGGACTATTTCTCCTCTGATGAAAAATGCGTTTGAAAAAAGAAATGTGAGCGTTGGAATGATGAAGCTGGGATCCTCTGTCCCACCCTCCCTTCCAGGGGAGTCCGCCAGGGAGGGGTTCTTTATCACAAGGGCTTGGATTTAAAGGCTCCTCCCCAAACGTCAGAGAGCTCAGTAGGGCCTGTCCTAAACGGGTCAGCCTAGTCTCTGCTCAGCTGTCAGTTCACGGTCAACAGACTGACAGGCCGAAGTCCAAGGGCCCTGGAAACCGGCAAAGGGATGGCAGGTGCCTCGAGGAAAGTCACCAAATGCGAGGACGAGGCACAGATGCCAGTCCAGTCTGTAGGCACATGAATACTGTGGCTTTGTTGCTGGCTCTCCTTGTAGTCACTAAGCCCTGGGCCTCCTTCCTCCTAAACCCTCACCCCCGCTGAGCGTCAGCGTTCGGTACCACACTGTTGAAGCCCGAAACGGCAACGTGTAGGACGCTGAGCACGACCTCCCTCATCTTCCACAACAACCAGCTGAGAGAAATCTTAGCTCAAGTATATTCTGAGCCACGGGCATGAAATCCTTTTGCTGACACTTCCAAACTTATCTGCACAAGATAAAACTTATCTAAAGCCTTATTAGAATCTGAGTCACCACCTGTATGTGAAACAGACAGCGGTTATACTCAACGCTAAACATCCTTTGGTGGGGGGGGGGGGGGGTCACAAAAACGTTTACAATAAAACTGTAAAGTGTCCACCGATGTTCAGCTACTTCAACATAGAACTTTACTTTGAAAGCTGCGGAAACACTCCACTTTACCGTCCTGCACACCTTGGCCATTCAACGTCTGCAAACGCTACTCGGAGATTTTAAAACACGTAGACTGTAGTACCAACTATTTACATTTATTTGTCTTTCGACCTGTGTCAACGTAGACAGTACTGTGGGTGCTTACCAAGGTCATCTTCAACTTGTCTGTGACTGCTAAGTTGTATTTGTGAACTTTCTCTTTGATTTCCTCTTTGCTGAGGTAATTGTGGGCTTCCTTCTCTTTCTCCACATCCTGGAAGGAAAACAAGCCGTGCCACACATGAACAATCATAGAAAAAGTGCAGGTAAGGCAGGGTTCTTTATACAGTCCCCACAAGAACTCTGGGGCACTTCACCTCGAAACACACACGCAGACACGAACACACACACACCCTGTCACTGTCAAACTCTCAGGGTCATCCGCCAAGTATGGTTCTCATTCCTTCGGACTACCATCTTCCTGAGGACTACAACTAATTTGTCAGCAGCTAATGGCAACGCTTCATTCATTATTATTTTGTGAAACCGCCTTTGCTAAATTTCCCTTCTGCACAAACACCATTCTCTCAGAGTGCCTGTAGGATTGGCTATTTCCATTTATTTCATTTTTTTGAGAGAGAGACACAGAGAGAGAGAGCGCACACGCACAAGCGGGGGAAACGGGCAGCAGGATGGAGAGACTCCCAAGCAGGCTCCATGCTCAGCGTGGAGCCTGACGTGGGGCTCGAAGCCACAACTCTGGGATCATGACCTGAAGCGAAATCAAGAGTCAGCCGGCTCAGCCTCAACCAACTGAGACACCCAGGTGCCCCAGGCTATTTCCATTTTAAACGATATTTAAAGACACAAACCAAAAGCTCCTCATTAGCAAATTCTACGAACTTTACGGTCTTTACAGCTTTATACCATATTTATAAGCAAAAAGTATGGCAATTAATCATGGTAACTGGCACTAATCAATGACCTAATTACACACAACTACCACAGGGTAATTGATCTTCCAAACAAATCGTCATGTCAAGATACAAGTAGCCAGATTTCCCCTACTCACCCACTCGCAACCCATCCAGTCTCGACCCCGGCTTGGACTGTCCACACTGTGGACGGGATGATAGTAAACCCTCTTTCCACTGAAGAATTCAATAACGATTTCTCGTCTAAAGCGCTCGAGCAGTGCATGATATGATGTAATGGCTAGATGCAATCACAGACGGCCAGACTTCAGTGTGCTGTGACCCCCAAGAAGCCAAGCATACAAGACACCTGGCTTGTGTTGCATTTAATTCTCCCAACAACCTAACCAAGTAGACATTATTATTCCGGTTTCCAAAGGAAATCAAGTTCTAAGTAAATTCACCTGCCAATAGAAACTTAGTGGTTCTGTGGCAGTGACAGAACTTCCCTGAAGCCTGGTTCCAAAGCCTACCAACCCTCAGTAACTCCAATTCCTGAGATCCCTCGGGAAGTGTGTGGTTTGTCCGGGGACACCTCAACTAGTTAAGAGATCAAATTTAATTTTAACCCGGGTCCTCTATGTTGCTTCCACTAACAAGAATAGGGGGCGCCTGGGTGGTTCAGTCCGTTAAGCGTCAGACTTCAGCTCAGGTCATGATCTCACGGTGCATGACTTTGAGCCCTGCATCAGGCTCTCTGCTGTCAGTACAGAACCCACTTCGGATCCTCTGTCTCCCTCTGCACCCCACCCCCCACCCCACCTCCCCATGCACTTACACATGCTCACTCTCTCTCAAAAATAAGTAAACATTAAAAAAAAAAAAAAAAGGGAGTAAAAAAATAACTTTACAGAAGCTTCAATGACCATTTCTAAGGGAATTCAAAACATATATTGTAACTCTCGGCTTGGCCCTGCTCTTTCCAATCCACAATTAGCTGGCCATGGGCCATAGCTGAAAAAAGATCGGGAGTCTTTGTGTCGACTTTGATTTTTCAGTACAGACTGTCTAAAGACTCTTCAGAGCAAATACTAAACAGTGAACCTAAGAGATTTCCACTTCCTAACGGGTGAGATGTGGCACTGGCAGAACTAGAGGGTGCTGTGAAAACCGTGCCCAATTCCAGCGAGACGGGGGCTCTGGTCCAGAGTCTCTCACCAACTAATCCCGTGCCCTCCGCTCATTGACCTGAGGCCACTCCCTCATTTCCTAGGAAATAAAGGGACCAGAGTGAATCATCTCAACGGTGCTTCTTGACCCTAACAGGACAATTTTGCAAAAATCTGACACTGCTCTCACTGGTGGCACCTATGGGGCAAAATGGTTCCATTTGAGGAATCAAGGCAACCAAAGACCCACCATTAAAAATGTACAAAGTAGCTAACTACACAAATACCGTAGCATACGTCCACCCTAGGGGCTTACCACCTAAATAAGAGAAGGGGGAAATGGAGTGATTAAGAGCAAAGAGCAAGGTCAAGTCCATTTAGAATTTAGTGAGGTTTTTTGTTTTTTTTTAAGAATCTGTGTGATTTTTTTTTTTTTTTTTAAGATTTTAAGTTTATTTATTTGGGGGGCGGGGAAGGGCTGCAAAAGAGAGAGAGAGAGAGAGAGAGAGAGAGAGAGAATGAATCCCAAGCAGGCTCCACATTGTCAGCACAGAGCCCAACGCAGGGATCAAACCCACTAAATGTGAGATCATGACCTGAGCCAAAACCAAGAGTTGCTCAACTGACTGAGCCACCCAGGCTTTCCACACCCAACACGGGGCTCAAATTCACAACCCCAAGATCAAAAGTAGTATGCTCTACTGACTGAGCCAGCCAAGCGCCCCTAGTGAGTCTTAACTGTCCCTAGGCCACTTCATGTCAGCATTCCCAGCAGCGTGAGGAAAACCGAAGGCAATAGCTGGCCTGCAAACAGAAACTCACCCCAGCTTGCCCACAAAAGCATAGCTGAGACATACTTGTGCAACAGCTATCCTTCCTTCTCAGAGATTAAAAACCAAGGAAACTGTAAGGAATGATAACAGAAAAGAGTTGGGCCCAAGGACCTCCACGATCCTTTCAAGGCAAAACACCTTGTTATTAAAAGATTAACTGGAAAGTAAATCCCAGAGAAACAGCTAAACCCTAGAAGGCTGGGACCCTGAGTTTTTTACTGAGATATAATGGACATATAACACTATTTGTTTTAGGTGTACATCATAAGGATTTGACATACGTATATACTTCAAACCAGTTAGCCCCAGTTTAGTTAACATGCATCATCACTTCACATCATTAGGATTTTTTTTTCCTGTAAGAACGGTTAAGATCTACGCCATATTTTTAAGCCAACTGACATAGCAATTGCCCACAAAGGCCACAGACCAAGGCCTGCTCACTGAGCAAATATTTACTGAGCTCCTGCTGTGTGCCAAGCGCTCGCCTGGGCGTGGGGACGTCAGGCACCACACCTCCACCCTCATGGCACTTATTGTCCAGCGAAGCCCGAGTCTCAGTGAAGAATGTCAACGAAAAAAAGCTTCTGAAATGATAAAAGCAACGCTCTGAGTGGAGTGTAGAAGCAGGGGGAAAGGCACAGAAGTCACGAGCTCAGGCTGTGGAGAGAAGGACACTGGTTCCTGTTAGTATCAGAATGGGAGGAAGTCTCTAGAGCTGGAAAACTTCCAAATTGTTATCCCTTTAAGACCCCCCCCTTCCTCTCACATAGGGAAGGATCCCCCTGCCCTTCCTCCAAATACAATGCCTTTGGGAAGACGGCCTTACGAGCAGAAAGAAGGAAAAAAACATGCAACACTGAAGGAACAAAGTAGGTACAAGGGTGCAAAAGGTAAAAATAAGGAGGAGCTTTTAAAAACCTGTGTGGCAAGTGCAGAACAGATCAAATAGTATAGACGTTAACCTTGAACTGCGATGGCAAGGACAGGAAATGGCATGGGGCGCAGCAGTCTGAAGTATCCTTATTGTTCTTGGCGGCCGAGGCGGTGACGCCACACCCAAGTACGTCTGTCTAGGCAGTTACAGGTCCTCTTTTTTATAAGCCACCTTTCTTTTATAGTCTCCCAACCCTCCAGTTTCTCAGTTCTTCCATGAAAAATTATCAACCCTAGACTCTTCCCTAGTGTGTTCATCCTGCAAGCCCGAGGGCTGCTCTGGGGTTCGCTTTGGTTCCTGGGTGGGGTCACCGAGACGTTTCTCCACCGGCGAACTTTCTCACAGGGACACACCCTGCCTCCCAGACGCGGCATGGTCCTTGTGCAGTGTGGCCCCATCCCATTTTAAATCAAGACTGAGAACGAACGCACCGCTTTACAAACCTGTTTATACCCTTTCTTGCTAACTCTCCTGTAATTCGACATTTTATCTCACCTTAACATTTTAAGTCCAAAATATAACAACAGCAAAACAGAAAGCATCCAGGAGGACTGTGACCGCGAGCGGGAATGAGGGCTGGACCCCTTGCACTGGGGAAGGCGTGTGGCATCCGGCGTGGGCATACACGGGTCTGATTCACAGCTTCGCCACGTCCTCGCTGTGTAACCCAAGGCAAGCTCTTTAACCTCTCGGAGACCATTTTCTCATCTCCGTAAAACGTGCAAGCCAACACGTACTTGACAGAGCTGCGACGAAAATACGATACAACTCATTACCCAACAATTCTACTGAGTGCTTGCGGGCGCCCGGTCGGGGCCACGCACTTACGACTAGGACAGACGGCCGTGGCCGCTGCCTTTCTACCCTTCCGTGGCTGACAGCCTAGTCAAGTTTGACCCACTCCCGCCCCACTCCCTCTCGTGTCTTCTTTAAAAAAAATAAAACTATTGACCCTTTCAAAAAGCAACTAGCACAGCTTCTCTGATTGGGGAGGGGACGCCCCGGTAGACGCACGGTGCCTGATGACAGACGCAGTAGATGGTGTCAACACCTCCCAGTCCCACGGCTCTCGTGTGGAGCTGCTCTGACTCCTGGCCGGGTTTGAGGGCTAGCGCGTGTCAGTGGGAAAGGGTGAACTTACCGGGCCAGCAGGCGCTTACTCTAAGCGACGCTAGATTCCAAACTCACGAATTCATCTACTTTCAAGCTCATCTTCCGGTGGTGGCAACTGGCAGTCACCTAATGATGTCCCGAACAGACTGGGATACCCGGCGCACTACACACGGAACCAGTGCAGACCTGGGTACGGAACAAACCACAGGGACCCCGCAGGCTGTAACCGCACTGTCCGGGGGCAATGGGCCCCCGCTGCAAATGGAATGCAGGGACAGCTCGAGGGGAATGGAGTGTTGGTAGTGACTTCTTTAAATGTCCTCCTCCCAGGCTCCGTTCCCACAAAGACAGCAAATAAAGTGTTGAGGACCTAACCAAAACAGAAAAATCTTCTCTGGGAGAGATCTTTCCACTGCGGTCACAGACAGACCTAAAAGCAAACCAAAGCAGGCTCGCACTTAAGCACCAGTATCAAGCAAGTGATTTCCAGCAGCTGGTGAGCAAGCAGTTAGGGGACTCCAAGGCAACTTCCAGAAAGTCCAGTTAGATGCTCCTGAACTAGGTTTTAAAGTATAACTAGCAGGGGGCACCTGAGTGGCTCAGTCGGTGAAGCGTCCAACTCTTGTTGTCAGCTGAGGTCTTGATCTCATCAAGGTCGTGAGTTCAGGCCTCAGGTTAGGCTCCACGCTGGGCACAGAGCCCACTTAAAGATTTTAAAAAATTAAAAAATAAAGGGGCACCTGGGTGGCTCTGTCGGTTAAGGGTCCAACTCTTGATTTCAGCTCAGGTTATGATCCCACAGTTCATGGGAGCGAGCCCCACATCGGACTCTGCACTGGCAGCGTGGAGCCTGCTTGGGATATTCTCTCTCTCTCTCTCTCTCTGCCCCTTTTTCGCTCCTGCTGTCTCTCTCTCTGCCCCTCCCACTCCTGCTGTCTCTCTCTCTCTGCCCCTCTCGCTCCTGCTGTCTCTCTCTCTGCCCCTCTCACTCCTGCTGTCTCTCTCTCTGCCCCTCTCACTCCTGCTCTCTCTCTCTCTGCCCCTCTCGCTCCTGCTATCTCTTTCTCTGCCCCTCTTGCTCCTGCTGTCTCTCTCTACTCCTCTCGCTCCTGCTCTCTCTCTCTCTCTGCCCCTCTCTCACTCCTGCTCTCTCTCTCTCTCTGCCCCTCCCGCTCCTGCTGTCTCTCTCCCTCTCTCTCTCTGCCTTTCTGTCGCCCCTTCTCTCTCTCAAAATAAATAAACTTTAAAAAACTAATAAAGTAGAATTAGCAGGGAAAAACTGTTCTGAAATGTGTTTTAGGTGTGCAGAACGGAAACCCTGTGAGGAATGTAAGACAGGCTGTCACACAGAGCCAAACCCGCCAAGTCCTTAGAGGGTCTTTTAGGCTAGGATCGTGCCCAGCGAGAAGGGTCACAGGGGACAGTTGTGTACTTACATTAGATGCCTGTTGGGACATTCTTCACTTTTGGTACCACAACCTCTAAGATATAAAAGTAGGCAGAGCAGACGGGGGAGCTGAGTGAGCCCAGAAAGTTCTCTCAAATAAGGAGCGGCACCGCTGAGAGACAACAGCAGCTTCCACAACGAGGGAAATGTCCTATAACTGCTGTCCAAAAGAATAGTCACTAGCCACATGTGGTATCTGAGCAAGTAAAGGGAGACCATGAATTTCCACTTGAATTTTCAATAATTTAAGTGTAAGTAGTTATGTGTGGCTCGTGGGACTCCACCCGGCCATGTGAATCTGGACTGTAGGGGGCGCCGTGCGAACGAACAACAAGGTGGGGAAGCCCACGAGAAAGCAACGCGAACTCTGTGTTTTAAGTAAAAAGACAACCTTTCTGGGACAAATGAAATTCTCTTCCTGAAGGAAAAAGCAACTGTGTCCAGGGGGCCTGGTGCTGCCGTTCTTGACCTTAAAAGTACAGGGTGCTGCTTGCTGCCACGTTCTCACGGCACCAGTGTTGACAATCGGCTGGGTGCCACGTCTAGAGACTCGCGCTTATCTTGGTGAACGGCCTGCTGATTCACCCTGGCCAGTCCAGAGTTTTTTCCCCTGCCGGATGAGAAGATTTTTTTTTTTTTTAATTGCGGGATATAGAGCTGGGATATATTACGTCCCATTAGGTGAGGTTCAGGGATTCACCTTGCCCATTGTAGGCTTCTCTGCACCCATAAAAGAGGTCTGCTGTTCAGGTTTCCGACGGCAAAGAAAAGGCAAGGGAAAGATGTCCCAGCCCCCTCCATCCTCCTGTTATGGAGAAACGCATCTCTGTTATCTCAGGGGAGGAAAAGCAGGTGGAGGGACGGGAGGGCAGCTAAGAGGACAAGGTCAATGCGCACAGTGCTGCCCAGCGGCCGGGTGCCAGGCTCCCCAAGAGTGTCCCCCCCAGAACGCTAATCCCCCAGCATGTTCTGTGGGCAGAAAGGGCGCCGCCGCTCCTCGCCTCCCTCTCCCACCCCCCTGGCGAGTCCCAGAGGGACCGAGATCTGAGAAGACCCGAAGGTTTAAAACGAAACCACACACACACACACACACACACACACACACACAAAACCCTGTATCAGTACACAGCAAGAAAACTTTGAAGAAAACAGGCCTGTCATAATGTTGTAACTGGGACATTCGTTAATTATGAGCAAATGGGTACATTACACAAGAACAGATACTTCTTTTCTTAATTACTCACTTAGTGAGTAGATTCTGTACTCAATTCTGGGATATTAGCACACGTGAACCACATCTGTTGAACTTGACAATTTTAAACAACTTCTTTGTCCCAAGGCTACTTGTTAAAACAAGAGAACAGCACGAGAGCGTCGATGTGGGCATTTTAGAGGAGTTTTTAAAAAATGGGCTTCAAAAATAGAAGCAGGCAGCACCCTTATAAGGATGGAACACCATACTAGGCTCGTCTTCCATGCACTTGAGAGAGAGGTCAATGTGCCACCCACTGCCTTTAAATTCTCCCAGCCTCACCCCTACCACTCCGCCACGAGCCACTGTGCCCTGAGAGCACCTTGTGGGCCACCTCCTCGAGGCCCACCCCACCCAGGAAGCCATCCTAGCCACAAGAGCCCTCACTCACCCCTGTATCTTAGGAACCCCCGGGGTACCCCATCCCTGCCAATTTAGCACTCACCGCACACACCTCCACAGTTTGCTGTTTCCTATGTTTGCTCCTGCCTCCCCGTGACCTGACAGCATTTTTAAGTCTTCCACTCACTCTGGAACACGGTGCTGGAACTAGCTCGATGTTGGGGGGGCGGGGAGGGGGGCGGGGGGGGGGGTTCCTTTTCAACTGATTGATTCTATCTGGTCACAGAACCCGCATCTACAAGATTGCATTTGCAACCCAGCCTCAGATAAGCAAAATCTTATCTGCACGAGGTTTTCTGTTTGCTTCTCCAAACTAAATGAATCTGCAAGGGCACACAAAAGGCCTTTATAACAGCAGATACAAAGTTTTACACGCTTCTGTTATGCATCTGCACCATCAAAGGAGACAGTCCTTCAAAGCCTGCCCCTTAAATACCCTCACACACCCGAGGCAGTGAGAGCAGGCACGGGCCCAGGATGTTAATAAGATTAATTGCAGTTGTGATCCACGCGAAGAGAGTTCCATCTGGGCCTTCCATGACCTCACTTTTTAAACCCCCTGGTTCCCAGTCCGCAATACCCTATATGGCTGTGCTTTCAAAACCCGGGTCGTGTGCCAATCGTCAAACAGCCACTCGTTTGTTTGGAGCCAGAAAACAAAGTTGGAGGTGGACGAGTCTCCTCAGAGTGCCCCAGCCTGAGCGCCCAACCTCAAGGGGTACCAGATTACACTCAACCTCAGCAATCCCAGTTTGACGTGCTTTCAAAGGGAGTCAATTAAGATGCTGTTCATTTCTGAAAGGTGATACATTTTCACAACTGGTTTAACTTTCTCAAATTATAGGCGAGCTAGGTAAGAAAGAAAGATTATTACAGCCCTCAGAGCCAAGCACATCCAAATCCAGCTAATCAGCTCTGATAATTAGAAAAACAACATGGCTGCAGGTGAGTCAGCAGGCCTGCCTCAGGCCCAGCTCTCTGAGGTCTCAGAAAGGAAGCCGCAGTGGATTCTCAGGTTTCCAAAGGAAGGTGGGTCCTCAAGGAGTTTCCCTGATTATTAAGAGAACATTGGACTATGGTCCCTGTCCTTTTCAGCAGTGAGTTTTCTAACATTTTTGTTTTCATTTAAGTAACCTCTACACCCAACGTGGGGCCTGAACTCACGACCCCGAGATCAAGAGCTGCACACTTTTGTAACTGAGCCAGCCAGGTGCCTCAGTTTTCTAATATTCTGTATTATCTATACCACTGTCCTAATCAAGTACCTACAAAGTCAGTCCACTGAGTATTAGGAAAATTAACTGGAACAATAATATGAGCGATCGCTTAGAAGCCAGGAGAGAAGAAAGACACTACAATGGCAAACGGTGACACAATGTCCACCCTAAATTCTAGATTAAATCATCTCACTGCTCAAGGCTCTAAGGGTCATTCAGCAGCCAGCCACTTCCTTTGGCTAAGAGCAATTACAATTGTGGCCTTGGAGCCCATCGTCACTAGTTCAGGTTAGCCCAGGGGCACTAGAGGCTCTTCCAAAGGTCAGATCTTGTGACTTCCACATCATTTGAGTGGTCATGGAACCCTTGTACCTTGGCTCTAAGGGGAGGTAGGTTCCGGAGAAAGGAAACGAGCAGGCTCATTTGGAAGTGAGCCAGACAGGAAGCACGAAGGAATGCTGAAGCCACCAGGACGGGGCAGGTGGAGCCCATCTGGGAAGCTGAGCGGGCTCCAGCTCCACCTACGGCGGGAATGTGAAAGTCAAGGGCAGAGGCTTACAAGCAAATAGGAGTCGTCACCTAATCTGAACAGGGACAGAGTGTCTCAAGAAAATCAGAAGTGCCTATAGGCCAGCACTCCAAGAAAAGGGATCAGAAGCAAGCTTATCTAAAAGATACCTGGTGTTCTTCCTTGCCATCTCTAATAGGAGTCTAAGTTGCCATCACATAAAAGATTTGAAAGCAACTTAAAGTTCTATGTTTCATGTAACACAATTAAAAAGTGTGGATGACAATTTGTTGAGGAAGAGAATGTCCAGGAAGTCACATTTGACTCCTTAGGGTCTGGATTTGCAAATCCTCTATTCTTACCCAGTGTAACCTTACTAACGCACTAGTCCAAACACACTTGTAAAGCTCCCTCTCACATCGTCTGAGGAATAGGGAGAGACTCGTCGGTCCTTTCAGGCCAGATGTCCAGACCACGAAAGATTTTAATTAGACAAACTTAAAAGTCTGAAGGGGGACGCAAGCTTCAGCTATTTTCTATCACTCTTGTTCCCGTCCCCCCATCCCCTCTCCTGAGGTCTCCTTCTCTATGCTCCACTCGAGGCGGCTCTTTTAAGTCTGTTCCTAGCCCTTAAAAGGCTTAGCTGAAGTACTACTGTGTGTATGAGGACTCGCTCTTCTACACCACAGGCAATACACGGAGGACAGAGAAAGATACCCCACTGCTGCCCTCCGTTCTCAGAAAGACACCCGTACCTCCAGCTCCACCTCAGCGGCCCCAGGTTTTGGTTTCATCTGAGGAATCACCTCCCTCCTTCCTACCAGGGAGGCGAAAGCACTCTGGAGCAATTAAAAGATGATAGAGCAATTCAAATAAAAATCTGGTGGATTATTACCTCGAAGGGTTTCACCTAGGAATTTGTAAAGACACTCTTTTTCTACAGAAATCCGCTCCTGCCCTCCTGCTTAGTTGTAGATGGGGTGAGAACCACAAAAGTCACAGGAAGTGTGTCAGGAATACAAGGCTGGTCACAGTCAGAGGTATGGGGTGAGTTAGGACACCCAAAGAATGACCAGAAGAGAGCCCAGGGAGGCAGAACCCCGTGCAAAAAACGCCCAGGGGCCTGGCGCTCCTGGCCAACCTCACCCACCTCACTGAACCCAACCCCAGCAGTAGTGGGGTAAAGCAGCACCACTGCCTTTGAGGGTTCTGGCAATCTCTGAAACAGTTGACCTTTCCCTACACTTGGGTGGGGGGGAGGCCTTCTCGATACACCGCCCCCCCCCCCATTCCGCTTCTCCTTCTCTTCTGCCCACTCTTCCAAAACAGGACAGAATTAGCCCACCCAAATCCCTAGGAGGGGCTGAAGCGGGGAGGAAGGTGGTCAGCAAAAGCCCTTAGTGAATCTTGTCACCAAACCCCAGACACCGTGCCACCCTCATCACAACCTGACTCGGGATTCTTAGAATAAACCCAAAATTGGGTACCACTATTCTCCCTATTTTGCAATTGGAAAACAGAAGCTTACAAGGACATGAGGTTGGTTCGTGTAGAAGCTAAGTAAGGGTTGTGCCGGGTCCATCTGATTCAAAGCCCATTAAGCCAGGAGGAGGAGGAAACAACCAACCATGTGCTGGGACAGAGAAAGCGAGTTGAGAGACCCTCAGGTCTAGCACCGCTGGCTCCTGGAGGCTTAGTTGTTGTTTAATTTATGAGAGAGACAAAGACAGAGGGGGGGGGAGGGAGGGAGGAGAGAATCCTAAGCAGGCTCCACACTGCTAGCGTGGACCCCCACGCAGGGCTCAAACTCACGAACTGTGAGATCATGACCTGAGCTGAGGTCAAGAGTCAGACACTTAACCAACTGAGCCACCCAGGCATGCCTGCTTAGTTGTTTTAATACACCGTGTTAAACTTGAATTGGGGTGGGGGGCGGCTACCAATACAACCCAGCAATTTATCAGGGAATTAGTAATCTGGCCAGGACCACAGAGAATTCGTTTAAAAATCAGAAACTATTCCCAGCATTAAGAAAATAGCTAAGTAGGGGCACCTGGGTGGCTTGGTCAGTTAAGCGTCTGACTTCGGCTCAGGTCATGATCTCACGGTCTGTGAGTTCGAGCCCCACGTTGGGCTCTGTGCTGACAGCTCAGAGCCTGGAGCCTGTTTCAGATTCTGTGTCTCCCTCTCTCTCTGCCCCTCCCCTGTTCATGCTCTGTCTCTCTCTGTCTCAAAAATAAATAAACGTTAAAAAAAAATTTTTTTTTTTTTTTTCAAAAAGAAAATAGCTAAGTAATACTTCCAAATGTCAAGATGGACCATATAGGAGCTGTTAACATGAAGCCTACAGAAGAGTTTTTAATGGGAGGAGAAAAAAAAAAAAAAATCAGAGGAACTGTACATCCACTATGACGAACTATGCGCCTGTTGGAAAAATGGAGTCACTTTGCTAAGCCCAAGTCACCAAACTAAGATTTCATACCTAACTTACAGTTTCGGCTCCCCCTGCCCCTCCCCCCCAGTGGAACCTCAAACTAGTCAACTTGGAATTACCTGGTCAGCACTAGTGAAGTCAGCAGCATGATAGATCCCTGCTGTCCCCTAAAGGAAGGTGACCTTGCCACAATCTGCTTTTTGCTTTTGTAACTTCCCCGTTAGTGTCCCCTGCGCCCTGTGTGCCCCCCCCCCAACCCCTGAAAACCTCTCATTTTGTACAGCTCTTTGGAGCTCCGTTCTATCTGCCAGATGGGATGTTGCCCAATTCATGAATCATTGACTAAAGTCAATAAGATCTTATAAAATTTACTCCGTTGAACTTTGTTTTTTAACATGCCTCAAAGACTAGAAAGAAAGATTCCAAAATGTTCACGGCGCTTATGCCAGTCTGGTGAGATCGGAGACGGTTTCTTCTTTCTACACAACACTTTCACAAAATTTTCAAAAACTTCTCCGAGGTCTGCATAACTGTTAATCGTTAATCGGGGTGGGGGGAGGGCGGGGCAGGAATCTAGCAAGGAAATAAAAGACTTCCACGTATAAAAAAAAATTCAAAATAACATTAAAAACAAAAGTAAACACAATGCAATTCAGCCCCCATCAGCATAAATGGACACACTTTGATGTGCTGACTGCGCCTGGGGGGCAGGCCACCTCTAGATAAACAACCCCACATTAAGAACAGAGGCACCAGTGTGGCAAGGCTGTTATCCATTTTCCCTAATGTTGGCAGCCAGCTGCACAGACACCAACGTAGGAAGTTGCTAGAGAGCAAACCAGAGATCTCCTAGGTAAAAACAGGCTTGCGGTCTGGGGAATTAAAGAAAAAAAAAGCCCCTCCAGCCACTCACAAAAAACGAAAACCTGCTACTGCCAAAGACTGTCAAAAAGAAAGCATAGGTTTTTAACATCACTCGACCAAGTCAACAATTTATAAATTAAAAGCGACTCTCCAAAAAGTGGGGGGGTGGGGGTGGGCAGGGGGGGTCAGCATTTCAGTCGTCTTTATTGTGGAGGAGTGTTCGTGTTGTTGGTATAACCTGAGGGTTCACACACCCTCCAGCTCTGTTTTCCTCCAGGCTTGCACAGGAAGCCCAAGGCCTGGAGGAAGTGCCCTCCCGCCCCACCTTTCCTCAGTGCTGGGGGGGGGGGGGGGGGGGGGGAGGGGGGAGTCAGGGACCCAGCTGGCTCCACCAGCCACCAGCCAAGACCAGGTCGGCATGGCCTGCAGGGGGGCGGGCAGGGAGCTCTGCCTGCCAAGTGTGGGCTGGAAACACAAAAAGCAGAAAGCAGACTTGAGGGGGAAGAAGAGAAACCGAACGTAGTTGAAGGAATGTATCGTTAGCATCAGGGGTCAAGACAGATGTGTGTGGATCACGGTGGCGTGGACACTGCTTCAGAGCAGCATTCACTAACCTGAAGACCTGGACAGGAAGCAAGTAGCGGACACGGAAAGAGGAGGTCACCGCACAGTGTTCAAGCCCGGATGTGCGCCTGCTTAGAGCTGCATTCTTCTCCCTGTGTGGGGCATCGCCTGCAGCAACCGTGTCCCTGAGGGTCCGGCACAGACTGTTTCATCCAGGACACCTCAGGAAACATGGAGACAGGACTCCATCACATTCCACATGTTCTAGACCAGCTCCCCTGCCCACAGATCTGAATGTTTCCCCTCTCACCCTTTCACCTAGCCCACCAATGCCCCCCAACCAGAAACCTTTTAACAGTCCACTCGTACATTTAACAAAACAACTTTAACACAACAACAAAAGACTTAAAGAACGTCCTAGAAAAGAAGTACGAACATTTAAGACTTGAAAGGCATTTGTTCCCCAAAGTTAAACAGGCCACACTGTTCAGTTCCTGACTACAAATCAATTCCAGGTGTGACACAAGTTCTTCTACGGTGGATAGGACACATGAAATTCTTTCCAATTTAACACTGTACTTCCTTAGGAACAACTGTTTTCCTCCCAAAATATCAAATTTACAATACTCAATTTCCAGGACGCCTGGGTGGCTCAATCAGTTGGGCGTCCGACTCTTGATTTCAGCTCAGGTCATGATCTCATGGTTTCATGAGTTTGAGCCCCGCAGAGGCTCTGTGGAGCCTGCTTGAGATTCTCCCCGTTTCTCTGCCTCTCCCTGCCCCCCCCCAATCTCAAAATGAATAAGCTTAAAAAAAAAAAAACCCTCAATTTCCAAGTCCCACTCTGAGAACCACCTCCCCATCACCAAGTTTCCCGAGACTCTAAGCCAGGATTTAAGAGAAAGAACTCGTGGACAGGCCTGGGGAGATTTGCATTGCTGATTAGGGGGAAATGGAGTACTGGCCCAGGCTATTAAACATGGGTTAGATCTACTGTAACCCTCCCAAGAGGCCTTGAGGTCGGAAGTCAAATCCCATTGTTCAGATACATAAACCAATGCAAAGGTCACAGAGGTAGCACGTGAACATGAGGCCTGGCCAGCTCCAAAATCATGCCCTTTCCTTTCATTCCAAATGGCTTCTAGAGCCCAGGAGAAAAATCTGTTGTCAACTAGCTGTGTGACTTTAAGAAAGGATATCACCTCTGTGGGTGCCATTTTCTTACTTCTTAATAGAAAAGGAAGGCCTCCTCTCTCCACCCATGAGTCTGCCTCCTCAACAAGGGAGGAGAACATCATCAGTGGGTCCGGAAGGAGAAAGCAGGAGTGCACGCGGAGTCCCCCTGTCCCTCTGTCCTCACCTGGGGGCTAAAGTTCTGCGCTCACCCTGCAGAGGGGGCTACTACCCCCAGCAGAGCACCGGAGGCCAGCCTTGGGAAGGCCCTCTGCCCATAAGAATAAGCCACATTCTGCACACCAGCATCCTCTGCCGTCAGCCATGAAGGCAAACTTTGGCCTCCACCTTCCTTACCCCAGTCTTCCTTCTCGACTAACTGATCCAGAACTCAAGCCGGGAAATGGGGTGGCACATGGTCCTCCCAGAATACGCCAAGAGCTGTAAAATGAGAACATTTCTAAGACAGAAATTCTACTCCTTAAAAGAGAAGCCAGGACCCCTCCCTTCAAGGAATTTGTAACACAAAGGGCACACTTTCGCACAACTGGAAAACAGTTTCAGAAACGGACAAATGCAAACTGTTGACCAGGTGTACCTAACTTTCACCAAGTCAATGTTTCCCATATGAGGCAGGGAAACCACATTTTTGGAAAGCACAGACAGTATTTTACAAACATAAACACACCTCAGAAAGGCCCAGTGCTATCTAGGGCCCAGGCAGAGGAAAGGTAGGCAGGGAGGTGTTCTCAGGAGCCTCTCGGTCAGGCAACGGGCTTCTGTCACTACACCCTGACCCTGGCCACGATTCTGAGCCACTCCCAGCCCAACTAGCTTCTCTCCCCCTTTCTCTTCCGTTCCCACTTCCTTAATTTTCATGTGAAGAGACAGGTCTCTTTGTCAACACCACCAACAAATAATATTTCCCTTTCTTTCTGCTCAGTAAATGGACCAACTTTTTAACGGTGGACAAATATTTGTTAGGCGCCTAAATATTAAGCAAATAGCTGTATGAGGCACTGGGATAGAACAGCGAGCAGAGCACAGGTTCTGCCCTTCGGGGTAGGACAGGGGTGGGACACGGAAAGCTGAGCTATTGAGAACAACAGGTGAGATGAAAGAGAGCACAGGAGGGGTGCGGGGGGGGGGGGGGGGGGGGGGGAGGGAGGCTCAGTCTGTTGCTTAAGCGTCCAACTCTTGATTTCGGCTCCAGTCGTGACTGAGCCCCTTGTGGGGGTCCGTGGTGAATGCAGCCAGCTTGGGATTCTCTCTCTCTCTCTCTCTCTGCCCCTCCTCCCCACTCCATCTCCCCCACCCCCCCACCCCCGCCCCCTCACTCTTTCTCTCTTTCATAAGAAAAGAAAGCACAGGAAACACCTTGGGAAGGCCTCCTGGAAGAGTGAGCCCGAAGCTGGAACTCACCTCAGGTATTTGTAAATTTTTGTATAAAAGATAAAGTCATTCCTAGTTTGCATCCCCCAAACATGTTACCCACAGCTCGTAAAACGACAGAGAGAAGCGGCTAGAGCACCTGATGGAAGGATTTAGAAAACCAGACTACATAGCTCAAATCAGCTAATTTTAGACAGAGAAAATACTTGCTGTGCTAACGGGTATTTTTAGAAGTCTGTTTCAGTTAACCACTCTGAACGTCTCAGAAGACAGAAAAAAGAAAGGAAGAAATTTCAAATTCACATAGCAAGCAAATGGTTCTCCTTCCTTTGTGCTCCAGCTCTTTCCTCCTAAACAGAAAATAAACAGCACTCTGTAACGAATTCCATTCTATGTCTAAACACTGAAGGTATTTGCTTAGCACTTAGGGAAGAAAGTTCACTACAGCTATCATTTCACGTTGCATTTCTTGAGTGGAAAAAAAAAAAAAAGCACTGAACAATGTAAAGGAGTATGAGCAATAGGCAACAAATTAGCACAAAATGGTAAGTTTTCCTTCCCTTCCCCAAATCACCCAACAGCTTCAACAACACTTCATAACCTGACAGCAATCCCAAACCTACCCACTAGCCTCTTAAAGCCTCTGGCCCAGCCCAAGAGCAAACCAAATTCCAAAGTTTGGGATGCGAAGTTCCAGAAAGCTCAGCTTTCACTACACACAGTGGCACCTGCTTATTTTCTGCAAAAATACATCAGTCTTGGAGATCTCAACTGGACCACCCAATGCCCTGCCGCTCCCTTGTCAGATCTGTAACAAACTCGGCCTTATTTTCTGAAAACACCCGTGAGGAACCCAACAGACAGAATGCCCCCCATTCTTGGGTTCCTGCCAGTCAGTAAGTCTGCAGGGAAAACAGAACAGCTCACTTTGAAATGGTCACTGCTATTACTTTCAAATGGTGGTGCTATTCACATTTTTCCCATTCATTCGACAGAGATTAAATGAGTGCCCAGGACTGTGCAAGGTGCTTCGGGGAGATTCAAAGATAGACCCTGCCCTTGAAGAGCCCAGGGAAGGGGAAGAAGCAGGCGAAATGGCGCTGGCTGGTTTCTGGGGAATGGCTTCCCACTCAGCAAATACTATGCGTGCTACTATGTGTCAAGTGCACTCAATTCCAGCCCTCTGTAGGGAGTGAACGTTATTTATTTTGCAGAACCATTTCTCCCCTGCAGACATGATGACCCTCTACCCCTCCATCCTTAAGCATGCATCTCTGAAGAAGGCCATTCTCCTACATAATCAAAACAACCTCCATCATACCTAAGAAAAATCGGTAAGAACTTCTTAATATCCCTTTCATAGTAAGAGTTCCCCATCTGTTCCAGAAATAATCTTTTACAGCCATTTTTTATCTACTCAAGGGGCTCATATTGGTATGTTACGTCTCTTTGGTCTTATTTTAAGAAAAACTGTTAAATCAACTTCTCTCCATATTCACTAAAATGTCAACATTCAAAGGGGAAGCACAAAAGGAGACAAAAATAATGTTGCATTCTAGAACTTAGAATCTTCCTTTCCAGGTAACTTGAGTATCAGGTGTATCAAAAGTTCTAAATTGCTAGGTGTAAGGACAGCCAATTGCTGATTCACCCCAAGTTCCCAGCTGCCTGGAGAACCCCAACGTCAGGAATCCCGAAGACGGAGAAGGTGACACACATCGTGACCGTCTCAGGCCTGCCCAGAGCGTCTGGTGACCAAGCTGTCTGCTGCTGTCATTTTCCAGCCTACTTCCTTCCCTGCAGAACAGAGATTACAGGCCCGGCTCTCGTTCCTGTGGGAACTAATAGCCCTGAGCCAGTTGTTTCCCGGGTGGACAGATCAATTTAGAGGAAAACACAGAAACTCTCCGGGAATTTTCAGGGAGACCATGCAACTACACCCAACCTGTGGGATTCCGTTCAACTGGCATTCGAAAAACCCAACACTGTGTGCATGAAGCGCGGTTGGCTGTTGTAGGGGCAGGCAGAGCAAAGACCTGGCTTCTGTCCCGCAAAACACTGAACTGCTTCCAAAAGAAAGTTCTTAACTGCCAACTGTTATCAGCAACCTCCCATGACTTTTTAACTCATGTTGTCTGGACCAACAAAAAGTGATCTCTTAACATTTTTCTTTCCTTACTTTTCTTACTTTCTAAATCTCTTCATCTGCTTCTTGTCAGCAAAAAGATCATCACAGAAATACATGCCCTCAGAGTGTCCCTGTTCCGAGCCACCGGGGGAACTAACACACATGAAGCCCTTCACAGTGTCAGGCTGCCTACGGTCATCATCATTCCCATGACAGCGACTGGCAGCATTCTGTTTTAAGATTTCATTTTTCTAAGTAGTCTCTACACCCAACGCAGGCTGGAACTCACAACCCCGAGATCAAGAGTCGCACGCTCTACCAACTGAGCCAGCCAGGTGCCCCCGCTTAGCAATATTATTAAAGCCAGTGTTTAACGGTAACATTAGATTAAAACTGAACATTAAAGGGGCACTAGGGTGGCTCAGTCAGTTGAGCATCCAACTCTTGATTTTGGCTCAGGTCATGAGCCCAGGGTCATGGGATTGAGCCCCGTGTCGGACTCTGTGAGAAGTAAGGAGCCTGCTTAAGATTCATGCTCTCTCTCCCACTGCCCCTCCCCACCCCCAGATAAAAAATAAAAATAAAAATCTAACATAGGGGCGCCTGGGTGGCTCAGTCGGTTAAGCGTCCGACTTTGGCTCAGGTCATGATCTCATGGTCCGTGAGTTCGAGCCCCGCGTCGGGCTCTGTGCTGACAGCTCAGAGCCTGGAGCCTGCTTCCGATTCTGTGTCTCCCTCTCTCTCTGCCCCTCCCCAGTTCATGCTCTGTCTCTGTCTCAAAAATAAATAAACATTAAAAAAAATTTTTTTTTTAATCTAACATAAAAATTAATGTTTATCAATGGGGCAACCTGACTGAGGGCTTTCAAAGTCAACATCAGGAATGAACGAATTTCCTTCCTCACAAAAGCCAAATCAACCAGATGTAATTTTAACATCTACCTTGTGTCTGACACTTACACCTATATTAACCCATCAAATCATCGCCACCACCTTTTGAGATCATTACATTTACTTCACGTGTGAGAAAATAGGGACACACTAAGATTAGCCTCAAATTTTATACAATGGTTGAGAAAGAGGCTGACATCTAGATCCATGCTAAACTTTCCACTGTACTTCATTGCTTTTCTAATTGTAGAGGATACTTTAGCTCGCAAAATACCATAACCAACAGAGAACACTGTGTCTTTTAATTCTGGGCCTCTGATTTTTTTAGGGAGAGGGGATAGTTCTAATATTTTCTTTTTTTTTTTTTTTTAAGTTTATTTATTTTGTTAGAGTGAGATGCTTTAACCAACTGAGCCACCCAGGTGTCCCTGTAATATCTTCAGTGGACATTTATTTACTATTAAAACTGACTTGGTGACCACTACTAAACTGGGGCAGACATGATGTATAGAGAACTGAAATAATTAGCAGTAACCTTCAGTAAAATTTAATTTTTTTAATACCAGTAGTAGAAATCCTTATTTCTTTTTTTTTCTATTTTTTTAATTTTTTTTTTATTTATTTTTGAGACAGAGAGACACAGCATGAGCAGGGGAGGGGCAGAGAGAGAGAGGGAGACACAGAATCCGAAACAGGCTCCAGGCTCCAAGGTGTCAGCACAGAGCCCGACACGGGGCTCGAACCCACAAACCGTGAGATCACGACCTGAGCTGAAGTCGGACGCTCAACCGACTGAGCCACCCAGGCGCCCCAACCCTTATTTCTTAAACTAAAAAAGCATCACTGAGAACGAGAAATTGACGGTATACCATCACACAGAATAAGCTCACATCCCTGAATGGAATTCCGTTACTCTCCAAAACCCATATTTAGTCGCTCAATGAGATATGGCTCAAGTTTAGGAAAAGCACTGTTCTTGTCTTTCCATCAATCAGCATTCACCACACCTTTTCTACAGTCTCTTATCCTCATCCCTTTATCGAAGTACATTTTTAGAAACTTGACTGTGCTTTGAGAATGTGCTTGTTCCTTTCGCCTATTGATTCAACAGACGTTAAGTAACACACAGCCTCTGTTACATACATTAACCATGGCTCCTGCCTTAAAAATTTATTCCTCCAAATGGCCGCAAGGGCTGAAAGGGGAAAAAAGACGAGAGAGTGGGAAATCGGGAGGAGGAGGGTCCACATCATATCTGTGCTCCAAATCTAACACTTGCGTAATTACTGCTTCTAGCACCAGGCACTTTTTCCAAGAAAGTGGCCCCTCTGGTTTCTATTTAAAACTTTTGAGTTTTATAACAGGAGACAATAGCTAAACAGTGTTAACATATAATAACTAAAATTTATTGAATGCTTGACACTATTCTAAGCACTTTCCAGGATAGATCCAAAGACCACACATACACGTACCTCTCAAACCCTTCGTTACTAGAACCTGCACTCCCAGCCAGGCAGGATCAGAACTCACCACTTCCTCCCAAAAACACCATGCCAGGGGCATCAAGGAAGTTCCACCTCAACAAAGGAACAAGTTCTGGCCTCCAACTGGAGTATCAAGATCCATTACACATGGAAACAACATGCAGCTACATTACAGGTTAAATAACTGAATTATTTCCTCCTTTCCCCTAACACATGCACACATACACAGACCCCTTTCACGCTTGTACTCTTTTCTCCTTAGTACCTATCACTACTTAATGTATCATATATTTCAGGCAATTATCTTGTTTATTACTGCCTTCTGAGCTCCCTGTGGACAGGGTATTCTTTTCTCTGTTTTGGTGTCCAGTACCAAGGGCAAAGCCTGGCATGCAGGTGATGCTCCACAAACACTGCTGAATGAAAGAAACAGGCAGGTTTTGGTGGGTACACCATCAATGGAGGTAGCCTGTTACGCATCAAGTCAATCACATAATTTTACCTAAAGAACACTATTATTGAGAAAACCAAGTTGAGCTTGTTTGTCACGGCTACAATTCCAGTGCATCGTGGAGCCAGAATCTGAACCCAATGCCTACCACTGGAGGGCTCTTCCCTTGTACAGAAAGCCTTCTGATTGCCCCAGATTTAGAAACAAACCCCGAGAACACACATTCGCAAGTACAGGGTTGCTGCAGTATATTCTGTTGACTTCAATGGATTGGTTTGTTGTTGTTGTTGTTGTTGTTGTTTTTTAAGATTTTATTTTTAAGCTCTACCCCCAAAAGGAGCTCAAACTCACAACCCCGAGATCAACAGTCCCGGGTTCCAACGACAGGTGCCCCCTGTTGACTTTAACATTTAACAAATGCAAAATAAAGCTCCTTGTGCACCCATGGAGAAGACAGGAAGTTGACGGGGTAAGGCCAGGTGACTGCCTCCCAAATCCCCCACATTCAAGAGACCAGACAGGAGGCGGGAAAAGGACAATGGTATACCCTGACAAGCCCCTCTACAAATACATCCTCCAAAGCAGAAGGGGTGGCTAGGCTGGATGAAAGCAAACCAACAGGGAATCAGCTTGCTCAAAACACACCCAGCAGTTATCCTGAAACAGACTGCCTGAAAGGAAGAGATTTTCCAGAAACTTCTCCATTTTTTTCCTAACTTCCAAGTATTGTGCATTGAGCATGTATTATCTTAGTCACCAGGGAAAACATATTTTAAAGACGTTTCCCTGCATTTAAAATATAAAATAAATGACAGTATCATAGCCTATTTAAAAAAAAAAAAAACACAAAAGAAATGATTTGTGACCTACTCCTTAAAGGTCAAGAAATCAGATTAATGACCAAGTAGAAACTTAACTTATGAAATATGAAATTGTATCTGTCCCTAACAGTACCTAGCCAGGTTTAGGCAACAGTTTCCTTATAATACAAGCCAACATAGACTCAGTATTCATACCCTTAAACACAATAAGATAGCTCTTTAATAATTTCCTTTTAAATGCCTATTACAACAGCTTCTAAATGTAACTGTGAATGATAATGGAATTAGCAAGTGGAAAGAAGTGTTGCTTTTAGTGTAATTATTTTCTAGTGTCCCTTTTCTAGGGAAAAAAAACCCAGAATTTGTTTACAGGAGCATTGTTAATAATACCTAATTCTTAGCGTTTTTCATTCCTTTTTTTAAAGTTTATTTGAGAGAGAAAGCAAGCATGATGACAGAGGGGCAGAGAGAGTGGGAGAGAGAGAATCCCAAGCAGGCTCCACAGAGCCCCACAAAGGGCTCAGTCTCATGAACCGTGAGATCATGACCTGAGCCAAAGTCAGGCGCTTAACCAACTGAGCCACCCAGGGGCCCTAGCATTGATTTTTCTATACTTCCTTTCAAAATTTGCTCTATTCTGAATAAGTGCTTTTCCATATGGAAAAGTGACAGGGAAATAAAGACTGATTTACTTACGAAATTCACAAACAAATCAAATCAAAATAAAGTACTCCGCAAAAACTGATGCCTCCCTGATCCAGAAGTGAACTTCAAGTGGGCGTAGGACATGACCTGGGAATTCAGCACAAGAGCTAGGGACCCAGTTTTTCTAAGCCTGTCCAGTTTGCTTGGACTTCTTCATTACTAAGCGAGTGACCACAGTTGGGGTTTCGCTTAAGAGGAACTAATCTTATCAGGAAATTACTTTGTATTTCAAACTGTTCCAAAAATATCACATCCTTGCCTCCCTTCACCTCCCTACCTCCTCCCTCACCTCCTCCTCCTCCCTGGTAAAGAATTTATTTAACAGATGAAGACTGCCTCTGAGAATGAGCTCTCCCTAAAAACACTAACAGCATATAAAGTGTGTTTTGAAACTAGACTCTCCAAGCTCATGATCAATGACCCATCAGACTTTCATGTTTCCCCTCCGTCATTTGTTCCTAGCAAATTAATTTTCAACTAGTCATATATGGCTTCTGTGCTACAGACTGAATGTTTGCATCCTCCTGATACTTGTATGTTGAAGTGCTAATCCCCAGTGAGATGGTATTAGGAGGTGGGGTTGTGGGACTTGATCAGGTTCCTGAGGGATTAGTGCCCTCAGAAAAGACTCCAGAGAGCTCCTCCACCCCTGTGAGCACCAGGGAGGACACAGCAAAATACTACTGTGAAGCAGGAAGCAGGCCCTCACCAGACACCCAACGTGCACGGCCCTCGTCTTGGCCTTCTAAGCCGCTAGAACTGTGAGACATAAAATCCTGGGGTTTATATGCCACCCAGTCTACGCTGTGTTGTTACAGGACACTGTAAACATGTTTCGTCTCGGGTTTGTATTCTTGTGTCCTCCACTGACTACCCCGTCAGTTCCTGAAGGAACTAGCAGGGTGTCTGGCCTTGTGTTGCCCCCAGGAAACAGGAGAGCCGTCAGGTAAGTCTGCCTCTTCCTCATCCTGGTGGCTCCTCACAAAAGTGCACAGCTCCTCTGGCACCATGAGGACTTCTTTCTTCCATGATGAATTTTCAGGCTATAAACAAGTCTTACTCTTCCACTGACACTGTCTTTTTTAAGAGTGCATCTGTGGGCATCAAATGTCAGCTATGTACTGATTTGACTACTTTAAACCGGGTTCCAGACATTTCACTGCCACCCCCCAAATACTACCTAAATAGTGCCGCCCACACTTACTACCACAGATGAGCACACTATGCGATGGGACACTCGGCAAAAAGCAAATGCATCTCTCCCAACCTCCCTCGGGATTATCAATGCCTCGGGGCACACGTTTACCTTTCTCCAGGGCAGAGCTCAATTTCTGGGACACAGGAGATGCTCCAGGAATGACAGGTGGGAGGATGAGAAGGAAGGTACAGTAGGTGGAGACCTCGCTGAGCATCTGGTTCGTCCCTCACACATACTCGAGATAGTGGCAGAAGCTAAGCTACTGGAACCAGTGCTCAGTCTGGTGGAGAATTCAGATGCCATGTCCCACTCTCTTTTCTTCCAAAGTGATTTTACTCTTAATTAATTTCTGTGCGTGTGTGTGTGTGTGTGTGTGTGTTTAAATATATATAACATAGAACTTAAAATTTTAGGGGCACCTGGCTGGCTCAGTGAGTAGTGCATGTGACTCTTGATCTCGAGATTATAAATTTGAGTCCCATGCTGGGTGTAGCGATTACTTAAAAGTAAGTCTTAGGGGCGCCTGGGTGGCTTAGGCGGTTAAGCCTTGGACTCTTGGTTTTGGCTCTGGTCATGATCTCACGGTTCGTTGAGTTTAAGCCCCGAGTCAGGCTCTGTGCTGAGAGCATGAAGCCTACTAGGGATTCTCTCTCTACCTCTCTCTCTGCCCCTCCCCTGCATGAACGCGCGCTCTCTCTCTCTCGTGCTCTCTCTCTCTCTCTCTCTCAAGATAAACATTTTAGGAGCGCCTGGGTGGCTCAGTCGGTTAAGCGGCCGACCTCGGCTCAGGTCATGATCTCGCAGTCCGTGGGTTCGAGCCCCGCGTCGGGCTCTGTGCTGACAGCTCAGAGCCTGGATGGAGCCTGTTTCAGATTCTATGTCTCCCTCTCTCTGACCCTCCCCCGTTCATGCTCTGTCTCTCTCTGTCCCCAAAAAAAATGTTAAAAACAATATTTAAAAAAAAAAAAAGATCAACATTTTAAAAAGATAAAAGAAAAAAATACTTTACAAAAAAAGAATTTAACATTTTACCCATTTTCTTTTAATTTTAGGTAAGCTCTACACCCCATGTGGAGCTTGAACTCATGACCCCAAGATCAAGAGTTGCCAGCTCTACTGACTGAGCCAGCCAGGCACCCCACATTTTACCCATTTTTTAAAGTAAACTCCACACCCGACATGGGGCTCAAACTGACCATGACATCAAGAGTCACACGCTCTGCTACGCCAGCCAGACGCCCCTCATTTTACTGATTTTAAGTGTACAGTTCTGGGGCATTAAGTACAGTTTCACACAGTTCTGCAACATACCAACACCCATCTCCAGGCTGCTTTCACCTTCCCGAACTGAAACTCTGTATCTGTTGTATCTCCCTATTTTCCTCTCCCCCAGCCTCTGGCAACCACCATTCTACTTTATCTCTATAAATGTCATTACATTAGGTAGCTCATGTAAGTGGAATCCTGTAACATTTGTCTTTTTGTGCCTTAGCTTAAGGTCTCCAAGATTCATCCACATTAGAGCATGTGTCAGGATTTTACTTTAGACAACTACTTTGTTGACAGCCTGGAATGGTCCATAAATTAAGGGACCAATATCATGAAGTCCCAGATTTTCCAACGGGCAGACAGGCCCATTTCTCTGATCGCTTTTTGCTCAAGCGAGCCTTCAGCCTGTTTTTTCTGGTCTCTGGGCTAAAAGACACAGGCTTGTGTAAACAACATTCACTGCACAAATTCAGGGCCACTCAGCATTTCCTTACCACCAGAAGATAAGAGCGTTAAAGGTTCTTTATCTTTCATTTCAACTACTTTGGGAGATCTGGCAAATGGAAAAAGGAAAGCAGGAAATCACAAGCAATTTGGGAATCTTCTCTGCGCTAAAAATTAGTAACATCTCTTTTTTAAAGTTATTTAGATATAACTCACGTAACCATAAAATTCACCCACGTGAAGCACACAAGTCAGTGGTTTTAGTATACTCACAATGTATACAACCATTCCCAAGATCTAAATTTACAATATTCACAGACCCAGAAATCCTATCCCCATTAGTATTGGACCCCACTCCTTCCCATTATGCCATCTCAAAGTTAGTATCTCGTTAACAGTCTTCCATTCCAGGGGCACCTGGCTGGCTCAGTCAGCGGAGTGTGGGACTCTCAATCTCAGGGTTGTGGGTTCTAGCCCCACGTTGGATGTAGAGACTACTTTAAAATAAAATCTTAAAAAAAGTCTTACATTCCTTCTACATCTTCCAAAGTACTTAGCAAGTACTTAAAAGTCCGGTATGTACCTGTCCATCACCATCAGATGCATATACACCTATGCCACAAATAACCTCAAAAATAATTCAGTCTAGTAAACATTACATTCAGAAATTTTGTAAGTAGGCATATCCCAAGATCTCCTCCTCCGACAATGAGATTCCAGTTAAAAAAAAAAAATGGGGGGGGGGGGGCGGTGCACTTGGGTGGCTCAGTTGGTTAAGCTTCTGACTTTGGCTCAGGTCATGATCTCAGGGTTCATGAGTTTGAGCCCCGTGTCGGGCTCTGTGCTGACAGCTCAGAGCCTGGAGTCTGCTTCCGATCCTGTTGTCTCCCTCTCTCTCTCTCTGCCCCTTCCCCACTCGTGCTCTGTGTGTGTGTCTCTCTCTCTCCAAAGAAAAATGGAAAAAAACTTTTTTTTTAATTTTTTTAAAAATAGAAAAAGTTTTTAAGCTAGATGTATATTCCTAAAACAGCACCATGTTCTGTTTTTTGTTTTTGTTTTCTACAATTAAATAATTTTAGAAGACATAACAATGGCTAAAACAAGCATTTCAGGAGTGGGCTCCTCTCCATAGCATCCAGGACTCTCTTCTCAGTCCCCTGCCTCGCCACCACCCCAGGAAACTAGATCTGGCCAGCTGTTCCATGAAGATTCGGCCTCATTCCCTCCAAAAACAACACATACAGGCCACTGAATGATACTTCATTTGATAACGTGCATTTTTTTTTTTAATTTTGATACTGTATCCTCTTAAATGAAGCCATTTCGAAGAAATGGGATATCGCAGGGCACCTGGGTGGCTCTGTTGTTAAACACCTGACTTCAGCTCAGGTCATGATCTCACAGTTCGTGAGTTTGAGCCCCACATGGGGTGAGCATGAGCCCCACTTTGAGTGAGCTCGTGCCCCACTTCGGGTTAAAACAAAAAAAACAAAAACAAAAACAAAAACACGAGCCCTGATTTCTCTCTTTCTGACCCTTGTGGGATTCTCTCTCTCTCTCTCTCTGCCTCTCACTCACTTGAGCTCTCTCTCTCTCTCTCTCAAAAAAGGAAAAAAAAGAAATGGGACATCACAAGATTTTAAGGTAAACTATTTGGTCACAGAAATACTAAATACGAAATAAAATACCTGTGGGCCTTATGTAGATTTGAACACCTCTACAGATTTATACCAGTGTTGCTCAGAGGGAAGCAGGTGCTTTGTGCACAAACTACTTTGTTAAACAGTGAACCGTCATGAACCTGTAGGTCATCCTTGGGCAGGGGCCATGCTAATCTTCTCTGCATCATTCCAATTTTAGTGTATGTGCTGAAGTGAATGTGTCCACAAACCATCTGTGAATTAAGCATCTCCCCTTGCTCTCACTTCACTCTGGAGCGGATTTCTCCTGGGACGGGTATCGGTGTCATTAGCTCTTAAGACTAGTAAGTCATGGCACATAAGTAGTTTTGTTTTGTCGTTTGAATAGCATCCATGGAAGTTAATGCAAAAACAAAGATGCACATGACTGAAATCATTTACTTGGAAATGAGAGAAGGGAACCTTGGTGAATTAGTTTCAGATGGAAGATAGTTTTAATTAAAAATTGGACTAGTGGTGGGGCACCTGGGTGGCTCAGTTGGTTAAGTGTCCAACTCTTAATTTTGGCTCAGGTCGTGATCTCACAGTTCATGGGTTTGAGCCCCGCATCAGGCTCTGTACTCATAGTACGGAGCCTGCCTAGGATTCTCTCTCTCCCTCTCGCTTTTTGCCCCTCCCTGATTCTCGCACATGCACGCGCTCTCTCTCAAAATAAAATGTTTAAAAAAAAAAAAAATTTAGACTAGTGGCTAGACGATTATGCCAAGGTAGAAAATACTTCTCCTAGTGCTACTAAAGTGATTTTAGTGGGAGTCAGAATTGAGAGAACGGAGGGAAAATGGGCAATCTGACACTGGAGCGATAATATCTTTCTCCAACATGAATTTGCTCTTGGATCCAGAGGAGCTCCACTAACAACCGCCCTCTACCAACCTGGTGATCCTGGAGGGTGAACCGGAGTTAGGACCCGGTTAGGTCATCCTCAGTCATCACTCCACAGACATGCTTCTGGTTGAGTACTGAAGACACCAAGACTTTAAAGAGAATTTGGGGCCCCTGGGTGGCTCAGTCGGTTAAGTATCCAACTCTTTGATTTTGGCTCAGGTCATGATCTCACGGTCATGGGTTGGAGCCTGCATCTGGCTCTGCACTGACAGAATGGAGTCTGCTTGGGATTTTCTCTCTCCGCCCCCTCTCTGCTCCTCCCCCGTGTATGCATTCTCTCTCAAAAAAAAAAAAAAAAAAAAGTCTGAGCACCTACCATGAAGCAAGCACTGTGCTACAGCATACACAGAAAGGTGGAGAAAGTTTAAAAACAATGCCTTTAAAGAAGTCACAGATCTGGTTGTACAAAGCAAAACAAAAATATGTCATCATTCAGAAAATTATACTATTCAAGAAACCTTAAGATTACACTGTTTATTCTGCCATTAGAACCTCAGCTAATTTGGAGTCACGATGCCACTCCTCTTCATCCCTATTCAAAAAGGATATTGCTGATACACTGAAAAGCATGATAATCTAATGTTGTAAATCTCAAGCTACTGCCTTAGATCTTCCAATATTTCAAAATAAGAACGTTTGGGGGTGCCTGGCTGGCTCAGTCAGTGCTATGTGCAACTCCAAGTCATATAGTTTACAGGACTAAAAGTAAATACTCAGAGCAGGGACTTTCCAAGAAGTGCGGTTTACTGTAAGCAAATACGTGTAAGAATCCATAGGAAGCACCCAAAATGGCAAATCACTTTGGTGCAAGTTTAGTGTAACTAACTGCTTCTGTAAGGTACAGGAAGAGGCAGGATCCCTACAACTTCCTAGTAAACATCTCCTGGAGTGCAAAGGCAATTTTATTTTAGCCACAGAAGACAACTCATTAGCCAACTATTGATTAAATATTTGAATCTGATCTTCTCTGTCAGCTCAGAACTCAGCACATTATGGGAGTCATGAGATAGGGACATTGAGGCACTGCTTCAGCCTGGCTCGGAGGCTCTGCTTCCTCTTCTCCTTGGGGAGGATCAAATTTGCTCATCACGCTGGCGAAACGACAGCTGGGAGGGCGGGCCAGATCAAAGTTAACATCCAGGGGCTCAAAGAATAGGATGAATCCAAGATGAACTAAAGGCACATGTAAGGTCTACACTTGTGATCCCTCCACTCCCCCTCCAAAAAGACAGAAGTATATTATTATCTTTGTAACAAGAGAGGAGTAAATGGTCCCCCTCTACTTCGTGCTCATCAAAAAATGCCTAATTTGGGGGATGCCTTATTTAAAGAGCAATAGTGGAAAGAGGACCAATTGACAGATGATGGTAACAAAGGCTCTGAAAACTCCACAGGAGGAGTAAGCACTGGGGAGGTTCAGCATGGGAAAAGGAAACCAGGGAGATACGGAGCCCACTCTGCAAAAGCAAAGCCCACTCTGTGAAAGCTACACAAGGAGACAGTTTGGCTTGTTTTACCAAAAAGCTTTTCCGATCTTCCAAAAACAGCTGCCTGGGAAACTGGCAAGCTCTCTGTTCTGGAAGTGTTTAAGCAGGGACATCATGACCACTTTGGAAACCAGACACATTTAATACTGCTCTCTTGCCTAGCCAGGTGTCAACATTTCCATCTTCTGACTCTCCTGGGATCTGACTGTGTCCTAGAGGGGAGCTCAAGACCCATTTTCCTTACCGATTCTAACATGCAGCATGGGGAGGGAAAGTACATTAGAATAAATAGAGGCATTTTTAAAAATCCAAATAGCAGGGCACCTGGGTGGCTTAGTCACTTAATAGTCCAACTCTTGATTTCAGCTCAGGTCACTGTCCCCTGGTTTGTGAGTTTGAGCCCCACATCAGGCAGATTCTCTCCTCTCTCTGCCCCTCCCCAGCTCACATGCTCTCTCTCTCAAAATAAATAAACAAAAATCCAAGTGACTGCTGTGACCCCAGAACACCCATCAAAGCTTCCAGGTAGGCCCAGCCACTGTATTTCCATGAGTTTTATGAGCAATTCTGACAACCATCCTGGGTGAACCCCACCACTCTAGAGTTCCAGCCAGGAGCCCCAGTCCACTTCCACAGCTACAACCAGTTTTGTGTTCATTTTCTCCAGCCTAGATCTCCCTCCTGACCCTCCGTTCGACATGGCCAACATCCTACTGCAATGCCATACCCGCTGCCCAAAGAACCTTTCCAAAGTGGGAAATATCTCAAAGGTTGCAGGGCCGACATTCAGGAAGTGCCTCCTTGACCTGCTCCAGGTTTGAGGACCAAATTTATGCCTGCCATCAAACACAAACACCTGTTGGGAGCCCAGATTCCATCCCTTAGCCCAAACTCTAGTGCCCATCTGCCTGAGGTCCAGCCACTTTCCAAGGTACAGGTCTCATTGCTTCTACACAAAGCCTGGTACCAGGGCAGCCACAGCACATCGTCAGGAGTTTTCCTCTGCACTTTCTATGTCATGGTCAGCCATATGCATTTCCTACCTTGGGTACCTCACACAGGACTCTTAAAACTGGACTGATTTCTCATGAACTGTTTAATACTCCTAAAAGGACCTAAAAACAACCCCACGAATAAAACAAATATGGGCTTCATTTATTTTTTAAGTTATTTATTGAGAGAGAGAGAGAGAGAGAGAGAGAGAGAAAGAACGAGCAGGGGTGTGGCAGAGAAAGGGTGAGAAAGAATCCTAAGCAGGTTCCACACTCAGCACAGAGCCCGATGTGGGGCTCGATGCTACAATCCTGAGATCCCGACCTGAGCCAGAATTAAGAGTCAGCCCCTTAACCCACTGAGCCACCCAGGCACCCCGGAGTTCGTTTACTGTTGATTAATGATAAATCACATGTGGATGAATCACATGACATTGCATTGGGCAAAAGCTGTCAGCTACAGAAAGAGACTATACTCCAGATTTCATTTATATGAAGCACACAGCCTGCTTCAGATCCTCTGTTCCCCTCTCCTTCTGCCCCTCCCCCACTTGCATTCACGCTCTTAAAAAATAAAGAAATAAACTTTAAACTAAAAGTACAGTGGTTCTAGCGGAGAGGTGAAAATATTACTGATTAGGAATGGATACAAAAGTGCTCGCTTCAGCAGCACATGGTGGGGGGGGGGGGAGGAATGGACACAAAAGAACCTTCTGGGGTACCAGAAACATACTCTATTTTGAGCTGGAAATAGCTGGTAGTTTGGTAGTTGGGAGGGGCAAGAGGGGAGGGAAACTGAGGGGAACAGACACGCATTAAGCTGTACAATTAAGATTTATACATTTTACTTTATACTAGTCATACCTCGATTTTCAAAATTCAAATACCTACACAAACAAAGATGAGGATTCTGTGTCTGAAGATAAACCACACTCCATTCTTAACCTCAGGAAGAAAATATCTTTTGTTTTGGGTTTTTGTTGTTGTTGTTTTTGGTAAAAGATGACAGAAGGCTAGTAACAAAAAGTTTTACTTAATAAAACAACACAGCTAAAGAACACAAAAACTTTCAAAATGGCAATATTTAAAAAAAATTTTTTTTAATGTTTATTTTTGAGAGAGAGAGCACAAACAGGGGAAGGGCAGAGAGAGGGAGAGAGAGAAAGGATCTGAAGCAGGCTGCAGGCTCTGAGCTGTCAGCACAGAGCCCGACGTGGGGCTCGGATCTACAAACCGTGAGATCATGACCTGAGCCTAAGTCAGACGCTTAACTCACTGAGCCACCCAGGTGCCTCAATAAACATTTTTTAAAAAGGATAAATTCATCTGTAATACACTGTCCTGTAAATGGTGGGTAACAATACCTATCTCACAGGGTTGCTGTGATAGTTGACTGAGGAGATCACATAATAAAGCACTTAATACAGTACCTATTCATCAATACAGTCCATACTCATCACTCTTGATTTGCCATAATTATCTGTCCATCTCCTTCAATCCCTTTCAGCCCATCCCTCAAAAATTCTCAGCCCAGCAGGCATTCAGTATCGGCAAAATAAACTCAGAGGCTCTCTCCGAGCAGGCAAACCATCAACAACTCCCACCTGATTCCGCAAGAAAATACAAACCTGTTGAGGCTGTGCTTCTGACACCAGTGTCTGTACAAACCTTGGGGCTTACCAAGGTGTACTGGAGGTCAGGTAAATATGGTATATGTACCGGAGGCGGTCTCACTTAAAACCTCGAAGAAGGGCGCCTGGGTGGCGCAGTCGGTTAAGCGTCCGACTTCAGCCAGGTCACGATCTCGCGGTCCGTGAGTTCGAGCCCCACGTCAGGCTATGGGCTGATGGCTCAGAGCCTGGAGCCTGTTTCCGATTCTGTGTCTCCCTCTCTCTCTGCCCCTCCCCCGTTCATGCTTTGTCTCTCTCTGTCCCAAAAATAAATAAAAACGTTGAGAAAAAAAATTAAAAAAAAAAAAAAAAAAAAAAAAAAAAAAAAAAAACCTCGAAGAAAACGTAGGTGTTTTTTAGCAGACGTTAAGAAGGCTGCGACGTTCGCCAAGGCAGCACAAAGCACTGCTGAGAAGTCTTCGGCGCCCAGCCGCGGGCACTGAAGTGTGGTTCACTGGCCCTCATTCTCCCTGACCCACCCACATCCTCTCCTGCTCTCCCCACCTTCATTTCAGGAACAGTTTTCACAGCTCGGGCACCAGGAATTTAGAATATTCCTGCTCTCTACCTTATAAAACTCTAATTAAGGTACTCCTGGTTTCTTAATGCAATTTTAACTGATGATGGCTTGGGCTGTTTCCTTGAATTGTCAACACCACTCTGTCTGGCTTACTAACCCAGTAAAACAAAATATTTATTTTCAGCAAGTCGACACGCAAAAATCGAAAGAACAGGAAACTACAGTTAAGAGAAACAAAATACCACAGTAAGATTAACAAACGATATGCACTTTTAAGGATGCTCTTAAGAAGTCGCCATTGTATGAAAGTGTATTTTGGACACAACTATATGCATGCCACAACGAATGGTAACTTTATTTAAATAATTAGTCAATCAAGGGGAACAAATGAAACTCTAAGAGAAACTGAAAAATCAAACTGTCCTTTTTAGGATTAACCTGCAGGAACCTCCGGCTGTTTCTACCCAGAATAAAATTCATATGCAAATGTTTTTCTTTTTTTTTTTTTTTTTTTTACACTTTTTTTTTTTTTTTAATTTTTTTTTTCAATGTTTATTCATTTTTGGGACAGAGAGAGACAGAGCATGAATGGGGGAGGGGCAGAGAGAGAGGGAGACACAGAATCGGAAACAGGCTCCAGGCTCTGAGCCATCAGCCCAGAGCCTGACGCGGGGCTCGAACTCACGGACCGTGAGATCGTGACCTGGCTGAAGTCGGACGCTTAACCGACTGCGCCACCCAGGCGCCCCCAAATGTTTTTCATTTACAAAAGAAAAACAAGACAATTATAGGAGGGGAAAAAAAACAACACAGAAGCCAAATGAGATTTATCCTATCACCCAGAGAAGTAAACCCTTTGGGGTTTTCTTTTTCCCCTCTCTATTCTTGCATTTAACCTATACATGCCTTTTTTTTTTTTTTTTTTTTTTTTAATGTTTATTTTATTCTTGAGAGACAGAGAGTGACAGAGCACAAGCTGGGGAGGTGAGGAGTGAGAGGGAGACACAGAATCCAAAGCAGGCTCCAGGCTCTAAGCTGTCAGCACAGAGCCCGACACGGGGCTCGAACTCACGAACCGTGACCTGAGCCGAAGTCAGATGTTCAAGCGACTGAGCCACCCAGGCACCTGTATACATGCCATTTTTATTTTTTAAAAAAAATTTTGTTTAACGTTTTATTTATTTTTGAGACACGGAGAGACAAAGCATGAACAGGGGAGGGTCAGAGAGAGGGAGACACAGAATCTGAAACAGGTTCCAGGCTCTGAGCTGTCAGCACAGAGCCCGACGCGGGGCTTGAACTCACGGACCGTGAGATCATGACCTGAGCCGAAGTCGGCTGCTTAACCGACTGAGCCACCCAGGCGCCCCTACATGCCATTTTTAAAATCTTTTCCAATTAAAAAATGTCGTGAAGATCTGTGTATTGAATACTTTAACAACTGTTAACGTTTGTTGGTCAAAAGGTACAAAGTTTCGGTTCTGCGAGATGAGATTAAAGAGTTAACGCACAGGCAGGATAGGATGACTATAGTTAATATCATACTGATCCCAGGAAATATGCTACAACAGATTTCAGGTTGCTGGCATCACAAAAATAATGGTTAACGATGAAGAAATGACACATTAATTAGCTTGACGGCGATAATTCACTGTGTATATCAAGTCATGATGTTGTAGGTCTTAAATACGTAACAATTTTTATTTAAATGAAAATATATATGATATTTTGACATTTGAGTATTACTAGGGACTAGGCCCATGACTATGCTTTTTACATGCATGACCTTCTTTGACATTCAAAATAACCTCAAGAAAGCCGCGATGACAATGATCAGTTAAGAAACTTGCCCACACAACAATGTGAATACACTTAATGTCCCTTAATTATACACTTAAAAAGTGTTAAAATGGTAAAAGTTATGTTATGTATATTTTACCGTAATTTTTAAAAGAGAGAAAGAGACTCGCCCAAGGTCACACAGCTCTAAGGGGCAGCACCAGAGTCAGAATTCACAGTCTGGCTCTAGAACCTGAAGTTCTAGACACTGTAGCCTACAAATATTTTTTTTCCAATATAAATATTTTCAAATTGTTGAATGTCTGTATATTGGACAGGTTTGATGTTGGACCTTTACTCTGTTTCCAAATTTCCCACTATTAAAAACAATGCTTTGATGAGCCGCCTTAGAACAGATTTTTCATACATCCTTGGGTTTTGGGGGTTTGATTTTGTGGTTTTTGTTTTGTTTGTTTTTTAATTTAAGGGTACGCTTTTAGAGGTAGAACTGGTAGGTCAGAGCAGAAAGCAAACAATTTAAATAACCAGGTGGATGAGCCATCAACCAGAGCTCATTTTGATCAGCTTACAAGGAAGCCTAATACAGTAAGTAGATGATTTGCAACAAGTAACTGTAATTCGATGGCTCTAAGTCTCAGGGTAAGAATGGGGGGGGGGGGGGGGGGGAGACAACATGCCCGTGTGGCTCAGTTGGTTAGGTGTCCCACTTAGGCCAAGTCATGATCTCGTGGTTCATGAGTTCGAGTCCCGCGTCGGGCTCTGTGCTGACAGCTCAGAGCCTGGAGCCTGCTTCAGATTCTGTGTCTCCCTCTCTCTCTGCCCCTCTCTGCTCATGCGCGTGAGCTTGCTTGCGCATGTGCTCGCTCTCTCTCTCTCTCTCTCTCTCTCTCTCAAAAATAAACATTGTAAAAAAAAATCAATAAACATTAAAAAAATATTTTAAAAAAAGGAGAATCACTAGAAATTCAGAGAGTCACAAAGGAGGCTGTCCATGACTAAAGAAATGCTGCTATTGAAGAACACATTAACTGCCCATGAAATGTCCCTTGGAGTCCCCACCCTGACAGCTGTTCAGACTCGTGGGACCCGACCTCCACAGGGGTTCCCATTTGTTCTCTACTTTGACCATCACCTGCTTTAAAGTTCTTAGTTCAAACTAGTAGGACAGTTAAGAATATGTAAGAGGCCCTAAGATTTAATCAGTCGGTGATCTGATCGACATTAAATCTGCATAAATGCAAAGCTCACCCCTCACCCCCTCTCCTACAATGGGAAGGAGACCTTTCATGTACTCCGGCATAAAGTTTCTGTCAATAATGACTCATCATAGAACTTGTAACCAAGATCCATGAGAAGTAGCTCTCTTACGGATTCCTGCCAGAAGGAAATAAATGTTTGGAGAAACAACTAAACCATAATAGCAAATGGTTTTAGGTCTTACTGAAAAGAAGAGTTACATAAAAGTTCCTTTAAGAGACGTGGGGAAAACATGAAGAAACTGATATTATCAGCCTAAAGCCAGTCCAACAGGTCTCTTGGAAACCACAAACTAAACCTAGGCAGCTTGAGGAAGACTATAAGAAAACCTAACCGAACCCCCCACCCAGCCTTTGCCCAAAGGGAGCACTCCCCAGGTTATTCCAAAAAGATGCCATCAGGATTTATGCCATTCTTCATTCCCTTCTACTTGATCACTATGAGACAGAAAGAGGACTGAAGACGTTTTCAGTACAGCATGGACACTAAAGTCAATAATACTGCAGCATATATTTGAAAGTGGCTCAGAAAGGAGCAGTTAAGGTAGTTAAGTTCTCCTGACAAGAAAAAAAACAAGATACTGCCATTTGATGATCATTTTGCAACATATACAAATAATGAATCATTACCGGTCTACAACTGAAACTTACACACATCAGTTACACCTCAAATATGTTTTTTAGTTTAAAAAGACAGTTTCAAATAAATTACAGAAAATTTAAACACCACAAAAAAATGTTACTATCTACTCAAAAGTCTCCCCTGCCCCACCAAGCCATTCTCCCTGTACCTTCAGGTGAGCACAGATAACCAAAGAAATACAGTTTAGGAATTTCTTTTTTATAGTCTTTCTTTGCGATTTTAGGTGAAGATATGCAACCATATATCCAGTTAAGTGGAATTTTACACAAATCACTGAAGTTACCAACCATTAACACATAATAAATATTATCTTCTGTATTCCAACTTGTCCCCAAACCACAAGTTTCCACAGGTCCGTTACAGTTTCAAGAAAATATCAGCATACAAGTTAAAAAGAAATAATTAAATCCTCAAGCTTCCCAACTCAAAGATGGAACTGAAGTACTAACCCAATGAACATGAAGATACACATTCCCTTCCCTGTGACTAAGCGATTCCACTCCTGGGGATTACAACCTACAGAAAAGTTTTGCATACACGTGAAAGGAGGCACGTAAAGAAGTGTATTGCAATGTCATTTGTAATAGAGAAAAATGGGAGGAAATAGTAATTAAATGTCCATCAACAGGAAAATGGACACACTGTAGTGTATAGCAATTAAAAAGAATGAACTAGAGTAGCAAGAATCTCAAAAACAAAGCTAACAATAGACGTTGAGCTACAGAAGAAAATATGCAATAGGACACTACAGCCAGAAGTTTAAAAAAAAAAAACACGTAAAGTAACACTCAACTATCGATGATTAATATTTACATAGACACCAGTAATTAAAGTATTAAATACATGGACAGCAATGATAAACAACTGGAGAGAAAGGGGGGGGGGGGGGGGAGAAAACATGGAGCTAGGAATACCCAGGGGCTTCAACTACATCTGCAATGTGTTATCTTTAAAGTTGGATGATCAGCGGGGGCGCCTGGATGGTGGCTCAGGTCATGATCTCACAGTTTGAGCCCTAAGTCGGGCTCTGTGCTGACAGCTCAGAGCCTGGAGCCTGCTTCGGATTCTGTGTGTGTGTGTGTGTGTGTGTGTGTGAGCGTGTGTGTGTGTGTGTGTCTGCCCCTCCCCCACTCATGCTCTGTCTCTTTCTGTCTCAAAAATAAACATTAAAAAAAAATTTTAGGTTGGACGATCAGCTATAAAGGCATTCATATGCTTTTACATAATCACTGTATTCTGAGTAACTGTATTGTGAATTACTGTACTATGAATTACTATATTCTGCATGACTTTAATTTTTTTTAAGTTTATTTATTTACTTTGAGAAAGATAAAGAGAGTTGGGGAGGGGCAGAGAGAGAGGGAGAGAGAGAATCCCAAGCAAGCTCCTACTTACTATCAGCATTGCTGAGCCCTGGCATGGGACTAAAATCCATGAACCATGAGATCATGATTTTAAGATCTATCCCAATCTCACAGATACACTTTGTAGTGTTTCTAGAAAGTCACCACTCATTCTGTGCACCTATCCCTGGAGACCATCCCTATTAGAGACACATGCCATTTCTGAAAATTCATGTTTGTGAGGCAATCTAAACCTTTTCCAAACACACATCAGTGCTTCTTCTACAGAAAAATAAGTTGCACACCCAGTCACTGTCTGAGCTTCTACCCTTCCAAAACCCAAATCCAAGTGTCTACAACCTCCAAGAAGTACTCCTAATTAGGTCTGCCCTTTTCTATTCAGCCTCTTGGTGCCACTCACTCAACAAGAGTTGTACAAAACAAATAAATCAAGGGTACTATTGTATTTATTTTTAAACGTCTCTTAAATGTATTTAATCTCTTCTGAGTTGTTCTGTGCTCATTTATTACAGCTGTTACCATTCACAAACTGCATATTATATGTTGGTCTCCTCATATAATCCCAGAGAGTTCCTTATAAGGAAGGGAGAGTCTTTTATAATAACCCAATTGTATGTAGTACTAAACCCTGTGCATGGTCCGTGCTCAACAATACGTACTGCAAACATCTGAGCAATCTCAGTGTGCCAATAAGGATGTGAATGACTCAATTTTTGGAACTCACCCAGATCCTTTACATTTTCTTTCTGAGAATATACAGCAATATAGAACCAGCCTCTAGAACTTCATTTTCCACTCCTTGAAACAAATCTCCAAAGCTTATTAATTGCAGACTGCTCTTTAAATCACAACAAACCACGGAGAAATCCAATTTCTTACAAGTTGTGACATTCATTACAACCGCTATCATTTACACCCGTGTAGTGCATATATATGTACTTTGTTAGATGATAATGAACGCAACCGGTATGAAAACAAGAATGTTAGAAATTCAAAAGGTAACGTAAATGTACAATATACGCAAATCTATACATACATTTGTAGGGATTTCACAGTAAATCTTGATATGCAAGGAGACACTGCCTTCTCTGGTTCCCATCCCCCTCTCCTATTCCACTACTTGAAACAAGTCTACCCAGGCTTAATTTAACCATAAGCCTATGACTTCCCTTCCCATTGTCCCCCCCAACCCCCGGCCCAAGCTCCAAGCACTAAGCACTGACTTTTGCTAATGTGGCACAGTCACCCCAACGAGACTGCTGCTTTCCCTATTCTTCATCGCTTTCTTAAAGCATGGGTTCTCACACCAGACTGCCCATTTTCTAACCCTAGTTCCTCTGTTTACCAGCTACTGTGACCCTTTCTGTGCCTCTTCTCTACAAAGAGAATATCCACGCCTACCTCACTGGGTTAGTGTGAGGAGGAAATGAACCAATAAATGTACAATGCATTGAGCCATCGTTGTTATCAACAGTAAGAGTATCCCTTCCACGTGCATGGTCTCTTCCAACAATGGTCTCTTTATAGCTGAAAAGAAAAACTGGACTGTCTACTCCACTACTCACAACACTTCGCTTCTGACACCAGAGATGCGGGGCTTTCCCTCACACCAAGCAAGCAATTCTTCGGTTCTCTGCAGACACCCACCGGGTGTCCGTCCTACAATTCAACTCCATTCTGACACCATCCACCTGGGGTTAGCATAGATACCACAAGTGAATTTAAGAGCTTAGTCCCACAAGACGCCTTCTACACACACACTTCACGTGCAATAGCAAATCCAGATAGTTATCTATGCTTATAACTGACCAGGTATAAATCAGGGATTCCCATGACGCCCTTCTCAGGTTCACCCGTTTGCTAGGATGGCCCACAGAACTCAGGTAAGTACTCTAATCACTATTACCTGTTTTTTTTTTTTTTTTACAAAGGCTACAATTCATGAACAGCCGAGAGATACACAAGAGGAGGTAGGTGGGAAGGGGCCCAGAGCTTTCACGACCTCCCCACAAGTGCCACTCCCCCTTCACCTCCCGTGTTCACCAACCCAGAAGCTCTTCCAAATTCCTTCCATTATATATACTACACGTCACAATATCACAATGGCTCTTTATGACTTTCTACTAGACTGCATGCCCTGGAGGTGGGATATTGGCCTTCCTTCTCTTTAAATCCCAGGGCGAAGCACAACACCAGCTATAAAGCAGGCACCCAATAAGTGTTTGTTGAGACCATGGAAGCAGGAAAGTAATCTCTCTGCTACAGCATAAACCATACAGTAGTTGCAGATAGTTCAGAAAAAAGTAGGAGGGGGCTAGGGAAAATAACCGGAACCACCCACATCCCCATACAAATTCTAGAGCACCCACCACACTGTTGGAACTTCCAAAGGATCTAAAACGTTTGCTTCCGGGCGCCTGGTGCCTCAAGCCGGTTGACTGTCAGATTCTTGATTTTGGCTCAGGTCAAGATCCCAGAGACGTGGGATGGAGCCCGCGTTGGGCTCTGTGCTAAGCATGCAGCCTCTTTCTCTCCCTCTGCCCCTTTCTGCAGGCTCATGAGCTCTTTAAAGACTTTATTTCCCCCTCCCCCCAAAAAAGGGGGGGATGCGCCTGGCTGGCTCAGTCGAAAGAGCTTGAGCCCCATGTTGGGTGTAGAGATTACTTAAATAAAAATAAAATTAAAAGAAAAAAAATAAAGACTTAACTTCTCCTTAGTAAACATTTCCACAGATCAACAGGATTGTGTGCTTCTACATTTTGGGAAGGAAAACAGAAAAACGTGGATTTTATGGAAGATCCAAAGTAAGGCTCTACAAACCAGTATTGAGCTAAATATAAATTGTAATCAGCATATTTCCCGAAAACCACTTTAGTTTGTGTTGTTTTTTTTTTAATCCATCTAAGGACACTGCATTAGAATATTAATTATTAGGTATCCATTGATGTCAAGCCTGAGGAATACAATGCAGTGATACCACACTCAAGACAGTATATTTCATATTCAAAGAGGTTTCAAAAATACAACCAGCTAGTCCCCAGTTTTCTCAAGTTTCTTATCAAAAATAATAAACACAGATTAAGAAAGTGATTTTGACCTGATAGAAAAAAAAGAAAACTATCAAGATAAAAACACTTCTATCGAAACTTCTTGAATTTATTTCCTAACATCTTTTTGTCATTAATTTTGAGCTATTTGGGGGGCGGGGGGGGAGTTGGGTCACATCCACATTCTGGTCATCAAAGGCTTTATTCTAAGAAAGTTAATAATACACTGAAATGGTCTAAGAAGTTTGCTTTCACAGTCCATATCCACATCAGGATTTATTTTTCTCTTGTTCCTTCAAATAAATCTTAACCACTTCCAATTCAAGGATGATGACCTCATGCTTCCGATCTCTCTTGCAGGGACCTCTGTCTTGAGCTTCAGAATCCTGATTCTCGTAGCCAGCTGGGTGCTACACAAACGCTCTGTAAATGTGCCTGAAATTGAACTATCCCACCACCTGGCTAGACCTGCCTCTTCCTCCTGTGTTCTCCAGTTCCCCAACGGCAGGGCCATCCTCTCAGCTGTCCCCTCCCCCCCACACACACACCTTTTTCCTCCTCTCTCCCCCTGGCTTGGTCAATCAGTCAATCTCAGGAACCAGTCAACCTCAGAAATCCGCACCTCTCCCACTGCAACTGCCCCATTTCAAGCCCTAATGACCGTCACCCAGGTTACCGCAATGGCCTCCCTAACAATAACCCTGCTTCTCTCTAAACTCTTCCATAAACTGCTCTCAGCTCCCAAATCCTAGATCTGACCCCGTTACTTCTCCCTAAGTGGCTCCTCCCCACCCAGGAGATGCAGTCCAAAGTCCTCAGCCTGACAAACAAGGCCCCTTTAGAGCCGGCTTCCTTTCCCAGTCGTTCACCACACCCACCACACCCGCAGGTGTGTCCTTCCCCGACAGCTCCACCCAGAAGGCCACCTGGTCCTCCAGACACACCACAGAGCTCCCCTTCTGCTTCTGTGCCTCCGGCTTTCTCTCCACACAACAGCACTTGCACACGCATACCCACCTGCTTGGTCAGTGCCCAACGGCCACAGACTCAAACTTCTAGTCACCCCCCACCCCCCAACTCCGTATCAGGTACAAGTTTACCAGACTTAACCCTGCCCACCTTCTCCAAGAGGACCCACCCGCTTTCTAAGCAGTCCTCCACCACTTCCGGTCCAAACACCACCCCTTCCGCTGCAAAGGCAGCCATTTTCTTGAGGGAACCCTAGTGCCTCACCTGTATCCCCATCGCCTTCCTTCTACTGAAGTCTCTCATCTAAAAATGATGCCAACACACCAACGACTCCCTCGCCCCATGGACTCATTTTAGGGCACTATCCTTTGTAAGAGCGAGCAGTTTGCACCCACTTTTCCTGTCTCTTCCACAGCTGTTCAGTCCTCCTCCCTCTGCAGTCCGACTGCCTCTCCAGTTTTCCGAAGAGGCTCTCCTCAAGGCCTCCAGAGGCTCCTACTGGCTCAACTTCAGTCCCTGGCCTTTCTGCGCGCCGCACTTGCCCTACTGACCACGTGCCTGTTCTTGAGGCGGCCCATCCCTGGGCTCCCAGAACACCATTCTCCTGGCTTTCTTCACCTCTCGAGTCACTCACTTTGGTTATCTCTGGTGACACACCCTTCTTCTCTGCCTACCCTTTAAATGCAAGGGGCACCTGGAACACTCAGTTGGTTGAACATAGGACTTTGGCTCAGGTCGTGATCTCACCGTTGGTGGGTTTGAGCCCTGTCTGCGGCTCACCACTGGTAGTGGCAGCCTGCTTGGGATTCCCCCACCCCCACCCGCCCTCTCTCTCTCCGCCCCTACTTGCATGCTCTCTCAAAATAAAGAAACTTATAAGCAAACTTATGAATGAACGAATGCATGCTGGTGTATCCTCCTTGCTTGGGTCCCCCTCCTCCCATGGCTTCAACAAATCCCAGAGCTCTCTCCCCAGATCAGCTATACCACCAAGAAGCTCAGGAAACACTGACACCCTACCGACAGCTCAAAAAAAATACACCCAGATTCATTCATTCATTATTTATTGACTGCCTGGAGTCAATACACGGTCTGAACTTATCCTCCCTCACCAATCTCATCTTTCTTCCATATTCCCTTAATTGGCAAGTGATGACATCACCTTCCCAGTCACCCAAGCCAAGAAGCCCACAACTCATCCCTGTCCTCGTTCTCACCACCCCCCAGTACCCACATCCAGACCTACCCCATCCCAATTCACCAATATCTGCAACCTGGCCCCTCTTCCGCTTCATCCCCACTCTCACTGCCTTCCTTCCACCTCAATAACTGGGTAGCCACGGAGGCCTAGCTAGAAGTCACTCCTGCAAGTTCCGATAGCCACAAAGAACAGGTCAGTACTTTGCACGGCTTTTTAGCTTCATGTGTCTACCTTTTGGGGGGGACATAAATTATGCAGCTGGGGAAATCCACTGCTTCACACTTCAGCCCACATTTTCTTTTCTGATCACTAGAATTGCTAAAATCAATCACTGCCTAAATGAATGTAATGCCTATATGCAAATTCAGAGATACTTCAAATAATGTTTAATAACTGTAACATTAAGGGTCTGGAGTCTTGATACTCTGCTTGCCACAAAATGGTAATGCAACATTTTAGTTCACCTAAACCATTTGACAACACTCATTTTCATAGAGCCTACATTTCAAATTAAAATGAACACAAATGTGAGCAGCTACTAAATCTGCCATCTCTTTGTATTATCGTATCACACATTTTCCAAATCTAAAATGCACCACAGGGGCAGCAGGGTGGCTCAGTTAGTTAAGCCTCAGACTTCGGCTCAGGTCATGATCTCATAGTTCGAGGGTTCGAGCCCCGCATTGGGCTCTGTGCTGACAGCTCAGAGCCTGGAACTTGCTTCAGATTCTGTGTCCCTCTCCCCCTGCCCCTCCCCTGCTCACACTCAGTTTCTCTGTTTCTCAAAAATAAACAAAACATTGAAAAAAAAATTAATAAGTAAATAAAATGCACCACAGAATTTCAGGGACACTACAATGTGCTTAATGAAAAAAATGGGAGTCGCTACAAAAATATTTTTTTTGTGATTTCCATTCCTAAAAACAAAGCTTCCTATAATTATGTGTTTAAGTATGTTCCTTCTAGCTAATTGCAAAAAACCAGACTCTTCACATTAAAAGGAACCATTCCACCCAGGCCATTCCTTTAGAGTTAGTTATGTCTTTCTAAATTATCAATAATCCCTCAAATGTTTAAAAGTCAAATTGTAAAGAAATATCTTTCCCTACGGGGTCTTGCTGAAGTATCTCCTGAAGTCTGTATGAAATTAGAAACAGATGAAAGTTCTAAATAAATTGCTCAGATTGAAAATAATTCTTCTTGGGAATGACAATGTCTCAATTATGAATCAGGTTAATCATCACATTCACGAATCATTCAGTATGGCCTCTATAAAGCAAAGATCCTTAGCCCTCAAGAGTTTTCATTCTTGTCAGGAAGGCGATCCTTATATATGCCTGTAGCAATCAGAGGACAAGACATTGTTGTAAGAAATGAGCCTTGAACTGGGTATCCATAGATCTGTGAATGGAGAAGCTGAGTAAAGCACTCTACACAGGGTGTGGGCAAGGGGATAGAAGCCTCTGGAAGCCTCACATTTGGATATATTGTATTAGGCAAAAGACTCTGATGTTTTATAATAGAATTTAAAAGAAACTGATTTGGAACATTTACCTGGCAAGGGCCAATGCAGACCAATTGGAATACAAGAGACACTGGGAACAAAAGACAACATTTAATCTCCCAAAGGAAATGAATACACTTCCCTCACTCCCAAATGTGAGTTCAACTGTTCAGTTGTGAGCACACCTGCCTGTAAGCACTCATCCTTCAGTAAGCACGGGGGCTAAATTACCCACACTACCCTAGCATTCTCTGTAAGCACAAGACTCTCCTACATTCATCCTGCCCAGTTTCTTGCTGGTGGGCTCCTTCTTAAATAGTTCTTGACATCATGTTTACAACTCCTGCAATAATTAAGGCTTTCCTTTGGCTTGCATGAAACCCATTCTTGTTGGAACTATATAGGGATGAATTCAATAAACCATCAGGACCCCCTTAATTTCTTACCCAAGACATTCCCTCTTTAGGAAAAGGAATAATTCATATTCTACTCATATTCCACATATTCTACTCATTTCTCAAACACCCATGACTAACCAATTCACTTAAGTTCAACCCCACCCAGCCAGATATGACCTAATACAGCTATTTCCTAACTAATTCATTTGGCATCGCAATACATTTCATGGAATCCCTTTCAAGCCCTTTATCACCGTTACTTTCCCTCCAATCAAGAATTCAGCTCTAGAATAAATCAGCCATTAAATTCCAAAGCTACTTCTTTGGAACAAAGTAGAGGCCTAGGACCCAGGTCTCCACATCCCCAGCCCAATATATGTTCCGTTTCGCCTAAATGGCTCACTTTCACATGATACAGAATCTATTACCATTATTTATTTTAGGATTACTCCCCTTGAAAAAAAAAGAAACATGTTTCACTGCTTTCAACCAACTTATTTTTCTTGATTAGGATTCTGACACAAATCTGACCAAATGAAAACCACGTGATCAATTAACGAATAATGACAGGGCACCGGGCTGGCTCACTCAAAGGAGCATGTGACTCGATTTCAGCATGCAAGGAGTTGGAGCCCCACATTGGGTGTAGACATTACTTAAAAATAAAATCTTTAGGGGCGCCTGGGTGGCGCAGTCGGTTAAGCGTCCGACTTCAGCCAGGTCACGATCTCGCGGTGCGTGAGTTCGAGCCCCGCATCAGGCTCTGGGCTGATGGCTCAGAGCCTGGAGCCTGTTTCCGATTCTGTGTCTCCCTCTCTCTCTGCCCCTCCCCCGTTCATGCTCTGTCTCTCTCTGTCCCAAAAATAAATAAACGTTGAAAAAAAAAATTTTTTTTTAAAAATAAAAAAATAAAAATAATAAAATAAAATCTTTAAATGGTGCCCTGTGCCAAGTACCACACTAGCAATGAACGTCCAGTGGTGAACAAGACAGAAATGGCCTGCCCTCATGAAGCTCACAGACAGGATAATCTGGAAGGCCTAAAACTAAATTTACTCAAAGCCCCTGATGCATTCAATCAATAATAAGAATGGAATATCGTCTTTCTCCAAAGCATCAGAGTGCTTCATAAACACAATTCATTCATAAGGTAATTTAAACTTGCTGCTTAGATATAAAATGCTCAGGTCATCCAGGGTGCCTGGATGGCTCAGTTGGTTGAGAGTGGGACACTTGATTTCGGCTCAGGTCATGACCCCAGGGTCGTGGGATCGAACCCCACATCAGGTTTCATGCTGAACATGGAGCCTACTTGGGATTCTCTTTCTCCCTCTGCCCCTCTCCCCAGCTCGTGCTTTCTGTCCAAAAATATTACCAAAAAAAAAAAAAAAAAGTTCAGGTCCCCAAATACAAATCACCATTTTGCAGATAAAAAGAGACATACTTGGAGGCACCTGGGGTGGCTCAGTTAAGCAACCAACTTCAACTCAGGTCATGATCTCGCAGTTGTGAGTTCAAGCCCCGCATCAGGCTCAGAGCCTGTAGCCTGCTCAGATTCTGTGTCTCCCTCTCTCTCTGTCCCTCCCCTGCTCACACACTGTCTCTCTGTCACTCTCTCAAAAATAAACATTAAAAAAATTTTAATGAAAATCAAAATTAAAAAAATATACATGAATGAGATGGGGGAGTAAATTCATTTTTCAATAACCATTTATCAAGTATCACCTCCAATACTACCATAGGTTGAGAATTTAAAATCAATTTATAAGACACAATATATGTTAAGAAAACAATTTTATACTAGTCTCTAAACACTAATATTTGCAATTATGTAACAATTCATAACTTGGGGGTACTTTCACACACATTATCTTATATAACCCCTCTAGAATATCTGTTTTAAAGATTAACAAGCTGATACTCAAAAAGTTAAGGAACCTCTTCAAAGCTCCCAGAGCTAGTGAATGACAGATTCAAAATCAAGATGATTTCCCAATTCTAGATCCCTAGACTTTCCCATCATATCACACCATCTTAGAGCTCCTACAAAATTGTTTTTAATGAATAATGCTAATACTACTAGAAATAATAGTCAACATTTATTGACTATGTACTCACATGCTGGATAATGTCCCAAGTCTTTTATATTAACAAGAGAATATTTACGTAGGAGTATCAGTAAAATTTACGGTTCAGCTAAATTTACAATTGAAGTGATTAAAAATATTCACAATGGCATTCAGAATATAAAGCCAGCTTTAGACAACCAATTTATTGTAAGAAACACAACCAAAGGAAGGGGAGGCTGGGGACAGAGAGGGAATGGCAAACCCCAAGAGGCTCACATGGTCTGAAGGAAGAGGTTTCCCACCAGATTCCAAAACCCATGCCAGTTTTATAGAGCATAAATGAACTCTGAAGAGTTAGCCAAACAGATCACGTGACTCACTGAGCTTCTTTAATGCCTGTGTTCAAACTGTGCACAAGCAAAGCTTACTTCCGAACTGTGGATGTGTCCAGCAATGCTCAAACACTGAGTGGGAGACCAGAGGGCTGGGAAACCAGCCACAGCGCGTGGAAATGGATTCAAAGGACAGCAACACATCCCTTTGCCGTGAGTTACTCAGTTCACATAAATTACCCCATTCAATTTGATCTCATGAAAACCAGAAACAAGACAGTGACTAAGTCCCTAAACAATGAGCACAAGGCAATTTACACCTTCTGGAGGAAAAAGGGAAGCCCCCCAGGAAGAAGCAAAAATCTGTCACCAGGTCAAGCCAGTAGCCTCCAGCAGAAAACTGCAGCCAGAATCCTGCAGCCAGAGGCAGATAAGAGAGGGAGAACAAAAGGAAGTTGAAAGAAAAAAGGAGGAGAAAAGAGGAAAAGAGGAAAAGAAAAAAGGAGGAGGGTTGGTATACACCAACTCTTGAGCAAAAGAACCACATTTTCCTATGTCTGATCTCTCTTTCCACTGGGGTGGCTAACTTTAAGGGGGAAAAAGACGTTAGTAAAGACTTTGATAGGTGGCCTCAGGCTTGGTCAGGAGACAACAACTCCTTTACCAGAAAACAAAAGCACTACAGTGAGACTGAAAGTGGCTTCAAAAAGAAAAAAAAAAAAAAATTTTTTTTTTAAGCCTCCAGCAATGACTAAAGCTTCCTCCTGATCAAGGACATTGAGATTCCCAATTCCTTTTGGTCAATAAATCCAAAGTGACGCACCTAATTACCTTTCATTCTTTGGCTTCAACTCTCCCAGGCACGGTCAGTTCTCCATTCAGCCCAAAACTCAAATGAAATACATGACCATATGTGGAAGAACCTTTTAAAAATAAAAGGTAATTTTTTTTTAATTGCTAATACTTATTACTGTTTATATGTGCCAGGCATGCTGCTACTTTACAGATGAGGAAATCGAGGCTCAAAGAGGTGCAAGGACTTGCCCAAGATAACGGTGGGCAGATTTAAACCCAGGCTGCCTTACACAGCTGCTTATTATTAATCAAGGACACACATCCTTTTAGCCCATAACAAAATCCAGTTCCCCCTCTCTTTTTTTTTCTTTTAATAGCCCTCACCAGAAAAGATCAAGATCCACTGTTAATTAAAACTGTTCAGGGGCACCTGGGTGACTCAGTCAGTTAAGCATCCCACTTCGGCTCAGGTCATGATCTCACTAGGAGTTCAAGCCCCACGTCCGGCTCTGTGTTGACAGCTCGGAGCCTGGAGCCTGCTTCGGATTCTGTGTCTCCCTCTCTCTCTCTCTGCCCCTCCCCTGCTCTCACTCTCTCTCTCAAAAATAAACATTAAAAATAAAATTTAAAAAAACTGTTCAGAAGTACCTCCAGTGTGAATGAATTTTACGCTGATTTGCTGATTTGGGTGCTGTATTTGCCTTTTTGAAAGGTATTACTTTCCCCTACATAACCTACCTCCAGTCCCCTGCACCAAATGGCAGGAATAATTGCACTCTGGGTACAGTTCATAGAGCAAATTTCTCTAGCACAGATCAGCAGGACAGCCAAGAATCAAACCCCACACCTCACTCAGCACAGTACATCACCACCACACTCCTTCCCCCCCCACACCCCCAGGGCACCACGTGGGCCTGGTCATTAGAGAAAGCAAGAAAGCAATTTTCAAACTTCAGAAAGATCTGAAAGGGCAGGGACTCTCCCCCAAAGGAAAACTGGCAAGAAAAAGCTATCCACGAGCCTGTTTAAACAAACAGAAACAGACCTTAAATGGACAAAAGTGATATTATTGTTTCTTTAAACCACCTACATAATATTTACATTTTCCCATAGCTGAGAAATCACGGACTACAGTCAAATACCTCTGAATTCACCTCCGCAGTGCCATTAAAACCTGGATCTGGTGAAGGTCTAAACCAATAAAACTTCTGTTGGTTTAATTTCTCATTTCCAAGTTCCACTGAAATTAAAGTCCAAATAAATCAACTGAATGTTAATTCTCTTGGAAAGCTCCATTAACTATAAAACACGATGGAATGTTAAACTTCATTTTTAGTACTGCTATTTTTTCCCTATGTAATGCATACAGCTTTTTTATATTTTCATAAAAGTTTTTGGTTTTTGTTTTGCTGCTCAAGAACTGTATCAGATACACATAAATTTCTAGGACTTCACTGGCGAAGTATCAAAAAAATATTCCTCGAAACAAGCATTTGTAGGAAATTTTCAGAGTAAACTTGTTTGAGTTGCCTAAGAATATGAGGATTAAGGCGGCTTCATAATCCATCTAAAGTCAGAAATAATTATTTCCGTCTCTTTAAAAGATTCACTTAATTAAAATATTATGAATGAAGAAAAAATTAAATGAGGACAAACTACGGGTTCATCAGATTATAAGAGATTAAGCCAAAATTTTCATCACAGGCAAGCCTTAAGATAGAAGGATGCCCGATTCTATCTAACTGCAATGTTTCAACAAAAGACATTAGGCCAATAAGTAAACAGTATAAAAATCCTTTTTGGTAGGTGGTTTTGTTGTTGTTGTTGTTGTTGTTGTTGTTTTTTAGCAGTTTGTCCTACAATCCTTTTTTGCAAAATCTGGTCTGTTTATAAAACTTAGGTTCCTCTGAATTCTCCCGGGGGCTTGGAAGACTCACACTAAATGTACTGAAACTCAAAGATAAACAGCCACCTTCAGTCACTTTCTTTTTTTTTTTTTTTTTAACATGCTTAGTAAAAGGCACATCGTCCAGCTCCCACCCTCTGTATTCCACAGTGTATTCACAGGACACTGATGCTTTCTTAGTAATGCCTTTCCTGTGTCATAATTATAGGAGTAAAGTGGGTTTGTTTTTTTTTTTGCTTGGAGTTTCAGAGTGATGTCAGCCTGAGACAGACTCTAAAGGATTTCAAAATGCCAGAATATGTAATGTCCTTTTGGTACAAACAGAGTAAGTCAAAAAATAACCTGGAGTTTAGCTGACCACAAAAAAGGGGAACCATCTCCCCCGCTAAACATGCACACGACTCAAGAACAGAACTCTTGGGAGATTTCCGGCCTGCCTAACAAATGGTCAAAGGCCATGAACAATGCTCACACCAAGAGGAAGATCTACTTAGAAGTACAGAAACATATTAAATTTACTGTTAAAGGAATACAAGTTAAATAACAATGAGTTATTCTTTGTCCTCAGAGTCACATGCTCTACTGACTGTGCTGGCCAGGCACCCCACTTTTCCCTCTATTTTAACGACGATGCCCAATGGAGCTAAGGGCACAATGAAACTAGTTAAAAATACAGCCTTCAGGGGCACCTAGGTGGCTCAGTCAGTTAAGCATCCGACTCCGGCTCAGGTCATTATCTCACAGTTCACGGGTTCAAGTCCCCATCTGGCTCTGTGCTGACAGCTCAGAACCTGGAGCCTCCTTTGGATTCTGTGTCTCCCTCGCTCTCTGCCCCTCCCCTGTTCATGCTCTGTGTCTCTGTCTCTCTCAAAAACAAACATTTCAAAAAACGTATCTTAAAATTTTTTAAAAATTTACCACATGATTCAGCAATGCCACTTCTGGGTATATACCTGAAAGAATTGAGATTCACCTAAGACAGATCTGTGTACCCATGTTCCTTGCAGCATTCCTCACCATAGCCAAGAGTTAGACGCACCCAACTAGTCACTGACTGATTAATGGATAAACAAAATGTGGTACATACATGGAATGCAGTATTACTCAGACTTGAAGGAAATGCTAACACATGCTACAGACGGATGAACCTTAAGGACATTACACTGAGTGAAATAAGCCAGTCACAAAAAGACAAATATTGTAGGATTTCACTTACAGGAGATATCCAGAACAGTCAAACCCACAGCAACAGAAATAGAATGCTGACTGCCAGGAGTATGGTGGGGAGAGGGTTGCACTTTAATGGGGACAGAGTTTCAGTTTCCAAGATGAAAAAGTTTTGGCAATTGGAGACATAACAATGTAAATATACTTAACACTAGATGGCAAATTTTAGGTGTATTTTACCACAATTTTTTTAAAAGTCAGGACAAAACAATTATATGTATGTAAAAGGACAAATGAGGGGTGCCTGGCTGGCTCAGTCAGTTAAGCATGGGACTCTTGATCTTGGGGTCATAAATTCGAGCCCTACGTTGGGTGTAGGGATTACTTAAAAAAATAAGACAAATGAAAAAAACTAGAAAACAATTCTGCAAAATAATATTCGAATTAGGATATTGACCTGAACTTAGATAATGGACCATTTTCCCCTCAGAGTATATGATGCGATTTTTACAGCACTCTTATTATCAAAAAAACTGGGGGGGGGGGGGGGGAGGCAACTGGGTGGCTCAGGTGGTTAAGCATCCGACTTCGACCCAGGTCATGATCTCATGGCTGTAAGTATGAGCCCCATGTCGGGCTCTGTGCTGACAGCTCAGAGCCCAGAGCTTGCTTCACTTTCTATCTGTGTCTCCCTCTCTCTCCACCCCTCCCCCACTCGTTCTTTCTCTCTCTCTCAAAAATAAACAAATATTAAAAATTCTGGAAAAAAAGATTTTTAAACATACTGCTCCAGCTACCAATAAAACCTTAATATCCTTTGAGTAAAAACGCCATGCCTATGATAAAGTTCTTTCTTCGCATATACGAAACATGGAGCCAGATCTTGAACTAAGACCTTGCTCTTTACCACGGACGAGAAATGACGTATACAGACTACAAACTCAACTTTTTAAAAGATTTTAAGTAATCTCTACACCCAAAGTGGGGTTCAAACTTAGAGTCATACAACCCTGAGATCAAGAACCACATGCTCTATCCACCAAGCTAGCCAAGTGCCGTAAGACTCTGAACTCAACTTCTTAAGTAAGAGCAGGTTTCTATCTGTTTTGTTCATCAAGACCCTAGCACCAGTCTATCACATTGCGAACATTCCATGAACACTTGGGAATGAACGTAGAAAACTACCTTCACGATCTTAACACACACAAACATTGCCTGACCTGCATTAATTTCATGAAAAAGTTTGCTGATTGCATTCTAAACCTCTTAAATCCAGATCTTCTAAATCTATTCTTCTGGTCTCCAATTCCCAAATTCATCCTTCTTCCTGCTCTAATTATCTCACTTTCCTTAGCATCTGGAAAAAAGAACTGAGTGCTACAATATAATTAGTAAATTATTCTTAGCTGACTGAATCATGTAGCAGCAGTTAGCAATTACAGTCCATAAAATGTGTATTACTCTTGCTGTTTTAATACCCTATGAAATAATGAGCTCTATTCTCTTTAAATTCAAGGCAGGGTTGCAGTTTGAATGCCATTAGGACAGTTTTTATCCTATCAGCTCATAGGTCAGAAAAAAGGGAAGTTCCCCACACAAAAGTTTCACAACCTCAAAATGCTGGTATGCATGACCCTCGATAGGCTGAGAAGAAACTATTCCCAACAGTAAAGGGCAAGTTCCCCTTCACAAAGAAAAATCTTCTCAGGGCACCTGGCTGGCAACCCATCCTTCCATGTGCAGAGGATGGAGATCGAAACCCCCGGCAAGAGTTAGCAGCTTTGCTTTAGCAGATAGCATTGCCCAGCAGAAACAGAATGTGAGCCACATACAGAATTCTAAATTTTCTAGTAGCCAAGTTAAAAAACAAACAGGTAATAATTTCATTTAACTCAGTATATCCCAAATATTCAGCATATAACCAATATTAAACAATCATTGTTTACATTTTATATTCTCTTCCCTTGGCCTTAGAAATCAGTGTATATTTCATACCTCCAGCACCTCTAAGTTCAGGTCAGAAACATTTCAAGTGCTCAAGAGTCACATGTGGTCAGTAACTACTGTATTACAGTACAGTTTTAGAATGATGACCACTTCTATTCACAACATTTTTATGTGCATATCACATCTTAATCACTTTTTTATGGGCTCTGACATCCTTCCTACTGCATATCTGGCCCTGTCCATTAAAGAAATAACAAGTTAGGGGTGCCTGGGTGGCTCAGTCAGTGAAGTGTCCAACTCTTGATTTCAGCTCATGATCTCATGGTTTGTGAGACTGAGCCCCGAGCATGAAGCCCACTTAAGATTCTCTACCTTTCTCTCCCTTTGCCTCTCCCTGACTCATTCTCTTTCTCAAAAAGAAAAAAAAAAAAAAAAAAAAAATATATATATATATATATATATATATATATATATATATACATACATACATACACATACATACATACACACACACATTCTAACTTTTGGGGCATCTGGGTGGCTCAAGTCAGTTAAGCATCCGACTCTTGATTTCAGCTCAGGTCATGATCTCAGGGTTCATGGGATCAAGCCCCACATCAGGCTCTGTGCTACTAGCAGAGGGATTCTCTCTTTCTTTCTGCCCCACCCCCCTCTCAAAAATAAACTTTAAAAAATAATGATGATAACAAGTAAACAAAACCTTTTCACTAGCCACTGACAGCCAAACCAGAACTATTAAGAAAAACCTGAGGGGCGCCTGGGTGGCGCAGTCGGTTGGGCGTCCGACTTCAGCCAGGTCACGATCTCGCGGTCTGTGAGTTCGAGCCCCGCGTCAGGCTCTGGGCTGATGGCTCAGAGCCTGGAGCCTATTTCCGATTCTGTGTCTCCCTCTCTCTCTGCCCCTCCCCCGTTCATGCTCTGTCTCTCTCTGTCCCAAAAATAAATAAACGTTGAAAAAAAAAAAATTTTTAAAGAAAAACCTGAAAAACTAACACTATTTGGGAGAGTTTGATCAACTCTGGTTAGTGTTATTAATATGAACTCTGTTTAATGCACTTCATATCCTTGAGGATGATGATGTTTCTGTTGGAACACAATCATCTACAGCTTCTGGACAGATGTCAACAGGAAAACGTGGCTTGTTTTACAGAGATACACTTCTCCGTAAGCCTTTCCATCTAAACTGATGTACAGCTTTACCACACTTTACACAAGTGTTCTTTAAAAACTGTCAACAGGTACAAGTTTCCTTTACACTAAAGGGATAAGCTCTTTAAAGAAAAATTAGAGAGCTGTTCTATTTGGTAAGCTTTTAAAAAATATTACTCAATGGAGGCACCTGAGTGGCTCTGTCGGTTGAGCATCCAACTCGACTTTGGCTTAGGTCATGATCCCAGGGTCATAGGATCGAGCCCCACATCAGGCTCTGCACTGAGCATGGAGCCTGCTTGAGATTCTCTCTCCCCCTTTGCCCCCTCCCCTGCTTGCGTGTGCTCTCTCTCCAAAAGTACATACATACATACATACATACATACATACATAAATTAAACACTTAAAAATAAATAAAACCTTAAAGGCAAAACAAAGTAGGCATCCCTCCCCTCTTAAGCCCTCTGCTCCTTCCCTTCATAGCAAAAATAAATTGTTGGCAAAATAAATTCAATAAATGTTGAATGAATGAATAATGGGCTTTCTTAAAATAAGGGGGAAATATACAAAGTGAGTTATACCTAAACCAGTAATAACACTGATTACCAATATCATTTATTTTTAAATGACTATTAACGTGTAAGATGTTTTTAGAAACTTTTGGTCTAGCTGGGAGAGGAGGAAAAATTCTGTATACTTGTGTATAAAGGAAAAGTCACAATACCAAGGACTGGAACTTCCATCCAAAATCAGTAGGTTTTCCATAAAAGACTCTTAAAAACTGAGAACAATCTGAGGGTTGATGGGGGGGGGGGGGGGGAGGGGATGGGTATTGAGGAGGGCACCTGTTGGGATGAGCACTGGGTGTCGTATGGAAACCAATTTGACAATAAATTTCATATTAAAAAAAATCAGTAGGTTTTCATTCCTTCAAAAACTAAGTACGGGGCATTTATTTATGTGCTGGGTCAACATGGTAGTCTCTGTCCTCATTAAACTAAATAGAACAACAAAATTATAATTTTTGCTATGAAAGGAAAGAGCAGAGGGCTGTAAGAGGAGAGGTTGCCTACTTCGGAGTGGTGATTCAGGAAGACTTTTCTGAGGGGACAGAGAAGGGAGGGAAGCAATCACAGGCCAAGGTTCTGTGATGGCAAATCACACGGCTCCAGAAAGGAAGTGAAGAGTAGTATGACCAGAGTCCTAGTTACATGCAGTTATTTAAAAGTTGTTGCAGAGGAGCCTGGGGTGGCTCAGTCGGTTAAGCGTCCGACTCTTGATTTCAGCTCAGGTCGTGATCTCATAGTTCAAGAGTTCAAACCCCGCATCAGGCTCTGTGCTGACAGTGTGGAGCCTGCTTGGGATTCTCTCTCTCTTCCTCTCCTCTGCCCCTCCCTGGCTCTCGTTTTCTAAATAAAATAAATAAATAAAAATAAAAATAAACAAACATTAAAAGTTGCTGCATCAGGGGCGCCTGGGTGGCTCAGTCCATTAAGCATCCAGTCATGATCTTCAGCTCAGGTCATGATCTCACAGTTGGTGAGTTCAAGCCCCTCATCAGGCTCTCTGCTGTCAGCACAGAGCCCGCTTGGGATCCTCTGTCTCCCTCTCAGTCTGTCCCTCCTCCACTCACACTCTCACTCTCAAAAATAAATAAGCGTTTAAATAAACAAACAAACAAAAGCTGTTGCATCCGAAAGTGAACAAGAAGCAGAGCCTCGTCACATAGCTAATGCTTATTCAGAATTAAACCTCTTACTAGGCACTGTGCACAGCTCTTCGATGAGACGAAGATACAAACAGGTGAATTTAGCCAAGATACAGTATATAAAAGCAGCTCCTTCCCAGGCATCTATCTCCTATCCTGTACTGTCTTTTCACCAGCACTTCTGAACAAGGGCCCCAACTAGATAATGGCCTCAAGCCAAATCAGAAGCGAAAAGCAAGCCTCAAACAGGGGCCTTTATCAAAGGACAGCTACTTCTGTGGGCAGCTGGGGGTGAGCAAGAGCTGATGCTCACGGCTAAGAATTGGGGCCCACACCACATTAAAAAGGACTTGGTCTGCCTCGTGTTTTTTTCCTCCCAGAAAATGAATGTTTACAGTATGACATGCATGGACTGCCAGAGGAAGTCTAAAAAGAATAAGCACATTATTGGATATTTTTAGCTTTTCTTTTCATAAATGTTTTCTGTCACTGCTTTCCAAATAATCCCAAATCTTTGCAAGTTAGCCAGAAGAAGAAACGGGGAAGAGAAATTATTTTCATAGAAGAGGTGACTAATGTTCTCTTGAAATTGAGTTAAAGGAATGTGTCTTTGTGAGTCCTGTTCACACAAACACAAAATTCCAACGGATTAATATGTACTGTGTAAGGACAGGACATAGCAAACATGGAGACGAAACGTGCAAATCACCCCGCACCAGGCAAAAGGACCGGGAGGAATACTTATGTTTGACAATATAGGGATTAAAAATCCGTGTAGAAAGGCAATACGGTCAAAATACTTTTGAGGCAGTAAACCACTATTCTTTTATCCCCAGTGACCTACCGCCAAAGCTTCTAATGGAAACACTAAAGAAAAACAGTGTGCCTCATTACTGCTGATTCTAACGATGTGACACAGAACCAAACAAGCCAGAAAAAACTTTAAATTATACTAAGGAGAGAACCCATAGGGCAAACCTGAGGCCTGTTACATGGGGTCTCACAGGCTTGCCTTATTAAACAATTTTTCAGGGTAACTTCTTTTAGAAGTGTGAGTGGTTCAGAGACAATTTTTTAAGTTTAAGGCTTCTTGACTATTCTGCTAAAGCAAAAAACAGGGTCTCCTTTCCTTATTCCTATTGAACTACCAAAGGCCCAGAAAGAAAAGTAATTACCTTAGCTGGGGGTAAGATATGCTCCAATAGATTACATTAAGAATTATGAACACTGTAATGAAGATATATGAAGAATGGGGGGGCGGGTCCCCAACATTTTAAGAAACTCCTAAATTATAGATGTCCATATGTGCGACAAGAAAACTGAACTTTAATTTTTTTTTTTTTTTTTTTTGGCTGAGAATTAGCAAAAAAGGAAAATTTGTGGGCCCTTCAGTGAATCCCTTAACAAGGCCTTACCTTTCATTAATTCTCCAGGGGGGTTCTGGGGAGAATCATAAAATAGGATGCATTTGAAAACCTGTAAAGAGCCGAGTATTATCAGGGCCCCTGGCTGGCTCAGTCGGTTATGCTTCTGACCCTTGATTTCAGCTCAGGTCATGATCTCATGATCCATGGGATCAAGCCCTGTAGAGCCTTTTAGGATTCTCCCTCCCTCCCTTCCACCCCTCTCCCCCGTATCTGTCTGTCTCTCTCTAGTATATAAACTTAAAAAGACCCAATTATTATCAAACCAGGAAAGGAGTCACATAACTAATATTCACTGAGCAACCACTGTGTATCAGGTACCAATGGAGACCCCAGAGATACAACGATACACAGGACATCCAAACTGCCACAAAAAGGCCATGTGTTCATTCCTGTTTATATCCTCCAGACAGGTTTTTCAGTCTTTTGCTTTTTTTAAAGAGGGTACCAACATAATATAAGAAAGAAAACAGTAACATTTTCTTTATATCCATAAGATTTTTGTTTTTGTTGGAGATAGAAGTTGGGCTATATTCCTTTGCCTGGCAAGAGAAGAAAAGAAATTCCTCACTCCCCTCCCCCTTTTTCTCCATCCTGAATTTACCACAAACATCTTGCTTTCTCTGGATATTTTCAAGAGTCCTAGAAACCATATCTTCCTGGCTTTTTCACCAGGTGGTTCAGCACCAAAAAAAAAAAAAAACAAACAAACAAAACCAAAAACAATAACCCACAATTACCATTATCACTAACAAAGCCTATGGCAACATCTCTCTTTGCACCTCTCTAGAGAAAGGATAAATTTCAATTTCACTTTCACACTTTGTCAGATATGCTTATCTTATTCTTCTAATCACCAACATAATAAAATGAAAAAGGTGGGGTGCCTAGCTGACTCAGTTAATATAGCAAGCGACTCTTGATCTCAGGGTCATGAGTTCAAGTCCCACATTGGGCACAGAGATTCCTTAAAATAATAATAATAAGATAATAAAATGACAAAGGCTTATCTATCATCTAACCATAGGTAAAACAAATGTTCTATATTTAGAGTGCCTTGCTTTAGAAGTTTTACTTCTTTGCGGCGCCTGGCTGGCTCAGTCAGTTTAACACCAACTTTGGCTCAAGTCATGATCTCACAGTTCGCGGGTTCAAGTCCCGTGTCGGACTCTGTGCTGGCAGCTCAGAGCCTGGAGCCTGCTTCAGATTCTGTACCTCTCTCTCTGTCCCTCCTCTCCTTGCACTCTCTCAAAAACAAACAAACATTAAAAATTTTTAAAAAGGGGGCGCCCAGGTGACCCAGTCGGTTGAGCGTCCGACTTCGTTCGGCTCAGGTCATGATCTCACAGTTTGTGAGTTCGAGCCCCACATGGCCTGCTTCGGATTCTGTGTCTCCCTCTCTCTCTGCCCCTTCCCTGCTCATGCTCTGTCCCTCTCTCTCTCTCTCAAAAAGAAATAAACAGTAAAAGAATTTTTTTTAATAAATAAATAAATAAATAAATAAATAAATAAATTTTTTTAAAAGTTTTACTTCTTTCACTCGCAAATCCTATCAGGAATTTAACACACTCTTTCAGGCACTATAACCAAAATGCCCACAAAAATTCAGTTGGAAACACTTTTTCCACCTGGCAAGTAAGTTCCAGAAGTCAGCGCCTTCCATGTGTTATGTTAGAAGGGGAAATACACAGGCAATAAGGCTTCAGAATATACAGAACAGGATCTTCAAGCAAAGAACTAGGTCTTACTGTCCCGGTTTTCAGCACAATACTCATGAATGTCAGACTAATTCTAAATGCTAAATAAGTATTAAACAATATGAACGCTACATCAACAAGCAGAAACACTGTAAACCCAGAGAAAAAGAGAGGCTTTTACTTTCTAAAGCACTGAAACATTCTCACACTGTTCTAACCTGGATAATCTGGCCCTTGGGAAGGAGCATCGCATACCTGGAGAACCTGAGAACCAGCAAGTTTTCTGGAGATCAAGAGCCGCCTCTGGATTGGACATCAACCCAGCACAACCACCACTGTCAAATTCTAGTGAAAGTTGTCAAGCAGTGACAGCAATGTAAGTGGCAGGAGAAAATACAAAGAGAAGAGAAACAAAGGAGAGATCAAGAAAGAAAGAAGAGCCAAGCGAAAGAAAGAAGCATAAGGAAAAGCAATTAATTCTTCCCTCAAAGACAGAAGAACAGTGTTTCTGCCTTCTAAACTTCACAGCAAACGCATGCCATTAAAATACACTCTATTGAAAAAGAAGGATCAATTGCTGTTAACTCCATGTGGACCCCCCACTCCAAAATTCAAATGATGAAGCCCTAAACGTGACAGGATTTGGAGGTGGGGATCTGTGGGAGGCAATGAGGCCAGGAGGGTGGCCCCCAAGATGAGAGGCACCCTTATAAGAGGAAGAAAGCTAGCCCTTTCTCCACCTGAGGTCCCAGCAAGAGGTCGGCTGTCTCCCAGCCAGGAAGCCCAAGCCAAGAAGGGGTCTTCACCAGAACCCCACCATGCACCCAGATCCACCTCCAGCCTCCAGAACTGTGAGAAATATTCGTGTTTAAGTCACCTAGTTTACGGTATTTGTTACAGCAGCCTGAGCTAAGCCATCACTCAAAGTGACTAGTAAATAGTGCAACCCTAAGCCTTCGAAACAATAAAGAAGGCGGACTGCCGCCCCAGGACTTCACTTAGGATTACCTGCTTACTGAATAAGGGCACTTGACTTCACTCTTGCCCTTCACCATCCCCTCTCCCCCTCCTTCTGGTTTGGGGGTTAAGAGGCTGAGAAGACTAGAACTTCCGAATCTGGAAATCTGACCTCAGAAAGTGGTTAAGTAAACTTAAAAGGTCTGGCAAGGAAACCCTGACACATTACTCCGTCCTCACCCCTCCCATAACTCCTCTTCCGGCCCTGAACGATTTTCCTTGCCTCTAGTCTCCAGGACTGTCTAATAGCAAAGTTTGGGGAGCGCCTGATGTTATTTAAGGGCAACAAATTTGTTCCATTACAGCCTTCACTAATCTGATGTGGGCACGGCTTGGTTGGCGGGGCTCCCTGGTGTGGTTCCCAGGGCCAGGAGGCCGCAAGTTCACGCTCCAGACTGAGAAGTCCACCCCAAGTGGCCCGTTTCGAGAAAGCCTCCCTGAATAACACGGTCACGGTCGGCGAAACCGGCCCAAGTTCCCTTCCCATCTTTTCCAGAGTCCTACTTCCCACGGCATGCTTCCTCCAAAAAAGGAAGAAACCGGCCTAAGGCTCAGCTCTCGCCGGCTGGTATTTACCTAGCACCGGAACTTGTTTGCAAAACACTGGAGGCACTCACAAACTTGACTTTGCAGGAAACGCACAACCTTGACTCCCGCAACCAAGATCTAGTGAGCGCCTTCTATCGTCCCCACCCCCACCACCAAAGTCCCGGACCCGGAAGGTAGGGGAAGCCAGGTCACCACCGCCACCCCTGGCTATTACACGGTGCCCAAGCCACTCAGTGCCCACTGAGCCGACTCACAGTGAGGGCCGGGGCCAGGACCCGACCACAGACTGCTGGGGCGCAGAGGAAACGCCGGGATGGGCGAGGGACGCCTCCACGCTCAGAACTGCTTGCCCGCAGCCCGAAGCTGGGCCGCAGAGGCCATCTGGCGCGGAAGGCAGGAGACGGCCCCCGGTCTCCTGCCCTTCCTCCTCTTTCCCTAGTCCTGGTCGCTCTCCGCGCGCGCACGTCCGCACGCCCATGTGCACGAGCTCCAGGCACTACCCTGGGATCCCAAAGGGCAGGAGCCCCTTCTCGGCCGCCCCCCCCCCTCCTTCCCAGCCGGCATCCCCAGCGAGCCTCGCAGGCACACGTGGATTCAGGGACCCCGGGAGCGATGGGCGCGGGCTGCGGCGCCCGCGGCGCGTGCCACTCACTTGCTGGCCGGCGCGGGGCTTGCCCTGGGGCGCTCTCCTGAAAAAGGAGGTCCTGGCGGTGAAGAAGAAGTCCTCGGAGTCCTCCTCCAGGCTGCTGTAGCCGCTGCTCATGCTGCTGGTCCCGTCGCGCGTGGGCCGCCTCCCCCGGGTGCAGGCGGCCAGGCAGGGGGTACCGCGCCCGCCCGCCCCGCGAGGTTCCAGGCGCGCGGCCCGAGCCGCCCGCGGGCCGTCCAGCTGCAGGGGCGGCCGCCGCTCACTCCGGCCGTCCCGGCCCCTCCCGCCGCCTCCCCGCCAGGCTCCGGGCGCGGCTTTAGCCTCCGAGAGCCTTACGACCCCGCCTCCCGGGGCCCCGCCCTCTCCCGGGTGCCCCTCCCCTCTCCCGGGTGCCCCTCCCCGGGAGGCTGGAGACTGTGCCCACGCGGTCGGGGCACTCGGCGCGTGGCCGCAGGTGGGGGTGGTGCAGCCCGCCCTCCCTGGCGCCTGCTCTATCCCGGAGGTGTCTGTGCCACCTAGAACGTCCGCTTCGGCGACTGCGTCTGGCCAGGCTGTGCTCGGGGTCGCTTCCCCAAGCTCCCGGAAACTGCCAAGTCCTCCGTGATCCGGCTACCCGCCCCCCACTCCGCTAGCTCGGGCTTTGGGGAGGACCCGGGCAGAGCAGGGAACTGTCTCCGCCCTGCTCGCCCCTCCCGGGGTCCAGGGGGCGGCAGTAGAGATTGTCCAGCGGAGGAGCCCCCAGACCGTCGGGCCTCCGGCACCCCTTTAGCCGCGTCCTCAACCCCGCATCTCGCCCCAGCAGGAGGGTTAAAAGTTAGCGGAGATGAGTGGGGAGGTAACAACTGGGTAGCTTATTCAAATGAAAACATCCTTTCTGGTAATTCAGTTGAGCTTCGGTCTTTCCTTCCCGCCTTCTCTCTAGCGAAGGTTCATTCGCCTAGGATGACCAAAGAACGGCCAAGGTCGTTATGATCTTAGAGGCCACTTGGTGAAAGGGGTGGGGGTGAATTAGTTCGAGTGCTTATTCATTAAACGTGTGTTTTAGACCTCCCCTCCGACAATCTTACAAAGGCGTGGTTTCAGTGATGGGGTTCAGGGAATTCTATTCACCTCCTACAAAAAAAAAAAAAAAATCCCTATTTTCTGAAACCCTTCCAGTCAATTAATCCTCTTTTAGAATGCAAAATTTTCCTTCAAGCCACCTGTGGGTACCATTTACACCTTGGTGTTATTTAACTGATTTAAGTCATACTAGCTTCCTTGCTGACATCTTGACTGAAAGGAGGTTGTGAGGCTTCACCACTGCCTCAAAGCAGTGGTAACCAGGCTTTAAGAGAGGTTTCATTAGGAGAGAAAGAGAAGGGTTAGAAAAGAGAATCTTCACCCATTATCGCTAAACTCTCTTGCATTATCTCCTTTCAATCCTGAAAACAACTGTATAAGATAGTTAGCACTTACTTATGTTCATTTCATACCCAGAGCAGCTGAGGTTTAAAGAGGGAAGTAGCTGTGGATGGGGGGGGGGGGGGGGGGGGGGGGGGGGCATTCCGATCTGCTTTCTGTTTATCTCAAAGTCTGCAGAGACCCTTCTAGATTGGCTTGGTCCCCAGTCAGCTGTGCTTCTTTGTGCACTAGTGGAGGGGAGAGCTGGCTCTTGAGTCAGCCTACCCGCAGGCAAAAGGAAGGCTTGCAAACCCTCTCCACTTTCAGGCTTACACATCCAGCTTGCAAAGTTGTGCGTTACCCCGAGTGATTCACAACTGCAAGAGGCAGGCCTCAGAGTTACAGCCCATCTTAAAGATCCTGCAACATTAAAGCCTTCTTCCTGGCCACACAGCTACTGAATAATTAGAAACCAGGAATTCTAACTCCCTGCTGTTTTACCCAGACTAAACTGATCTGCTGGTGCCATGCACGTAACCTAATGTCAGAGAATGAGACAATTTACTTACTTTATGGTAGATTTGTGTTACCTGGTTTCTGTTATTACATGAACGTAATCTTTATTATTAAATACTTCCAATTGAAGAGTAATATGTAGGTTAAAGAATTGAAATAACTTGTTTTATTGTGGGTGGGAAGAGGGAAATAACCCCAACCTGAACTAATTAAAGTTTCAGAATACTTGGAAGAAAAATACTAAAAGGAAAAATACACTTAAGTGTTTTATGACCCACCATACCATAAAAGGGATTTTTTCATGGTATTAAAGTTCCAAAGGACTAAATTTTTATATCTGTCAGCACACCATCAGAATCAGTTATAACAAAAAGGCATAATTGAATAATGAAGTAGAAGCACTGCTTTTAAACAACATAAAGTAGGGGCGTCTGGGTTGCTCAGTTGATTGAACGTCCAACTCTTGATTTGGCTCAGGTCATGATCCAAGCCAGGGTCATGGGATAGAGCCCTGTATCATGCCCCGTGCTTGCTGAGCATGCAGTTGGCTTGAGAGCCTCTCTCTCTCCCTCTCTCTCTCAATCCCCACGCCCCCACCCATATGCTCTCTCTCCCTCAAAATAAAATAAAATTTTAAAATTTTAAATAAAAACAACAGGAGCGCCTGGGTGGCTCAGTTAAGCCTTTGACTTCGGCTCGGGTCATGATCTCACAGTTCCTGAGTTCAAGACCCGCATCGGGCTCTATGCTGACAGCTCAGAGCCTGGAGCCTGCTTCCGATTCTGTCTCCCTAGCTCTCTGCCCCTCCCCCACTCACCCTCTGTCTCTCTTTCTCTCTCAAAGGTAAATACACATTAAAAAAATAATTTAAAAATTTTAAGAAAATAAAACAAAAAACAACAAAAAGTAAAAAACATGAAGGAAGGAAGAATTGGCATTCTACTTCCTAAAAGCACCATAATAATATTTCTAAATTTTTCTGATAGTATTCTTGATAAAATAATATTAAAATTTGGCTCATGAAATTAGCATTTGTAAAAATTCAAAATGTCACATTAAACAGCTAGCATTTAAAATTCAAGGAAGGAGGTGGAATAAATGTATGCAACTAAGTTCAGTTTTGAAAGAACTTACTGTCAAACACAATAGGATTTGTAAGTGGACTCCATTACCATAAACGTTCCAGTGATACAGAGCCTAATGATTTAAATTTATAGCCTAGTAACCTTTTATTTCCATATTAAATGAGGAATATATTTAAAACTGAATAACTAAATGCAAAAACTATAAATACACACAAAATGTTTTATAATTGTAATCATCCTGTGCATCAAATCATTTTCCTTGAATCAATGTAAAAGGAGCAGCTATAGTGACAGTTTAACTCTTCTTGTTCGCCCAATAAACCCCTCCAGAAGAAGGATGCCTGGCTGGCTCAGCCAGGAGAGCATGTGACTCTTGATTTCAGTGTTGTGAGTTTAAGCCCCACACTTGGGTTAGAACTTACTTTAAAAAAAAACAAAAAAAAAAAAAGGAGAAAGATAATCCTATAAGTATGATTATAAATCAAAAGTTTAAATCATTATTCAGATACTTTAAGCACTATATATCCACAAATAGTAGAAACTCAGATATAATCAATGTAGGGAAAAAAAAAAAAAACGTTTTAAGCACATCTCACCTTTTAACCAAATACATTTAAAAGTAAAATCTTTCTTTCAAGGGGTGCCTGGGTGCCTGGGTGGCTCAGTCAGTTAAGCTTCTGACTTTGGCTCAGGTCATGATCTCACAGTTTATGAGTTCAGGCCCTACGTCAGGCTCTGTGCTGACAGCTCAGAGCCTGGAATCTGCTTCTGATTCTATGTCTCCATCTCTCTCTTCCCCTACCCCACTGGCACTCTGTCTCTGTCTCAAAAATAAATAAACATTAAAAAAAAGTTAAAAAAAAAAAAAAAAAAGGGCAAAATCTTTCTTCTGTTGGGTACCAGGGTGGCTCAGTTGATTGAGCATCTGACTCTCAATTTTGGCTCAAGTCATGATCTCACAGTTCCTGGAATCAAGCCCTACGTAGGGCCTATGCTGACAGTGCAGAGCCTACTTGGTATTCTCCTTCTTTCTCTGCCCCTCTCCCTCACTCATTCTTTCTCTCTCTCAAAATAAATAAATAAACTTAAAAAAATTTTCTCTCTCTCTGCACCCCCAGCTCTCCCCTGCTCGCACTTCCTCTCTCTCAAAAAAAAAAAAAGCACAAAAGTACATTTTTTCTTTTGTCAACTTGTCCTAATAAAACGAGGAAAAAAATTATAGATTTGACTGTGCAAATTTGGAAATATTTTCAACACACACACAATGGTAAAGACAAACAAAAAACGGAGGGAAATATTTGCCATATAACTGATACCCTTACAATACAAAGAGCTCATACAAATCAATGAAATTGACATGACAATGACATGACATAAGCAAAAACATGACAATAAGTTTATAAAAAGATAAATAGAAGTAACTTATCAGTCACGTATACATTAAAACATTCACTCAGTCAACAAATATGTATTGAGCACGTACTATCTGTCAAACGCTGACCTCAACAGAAAGGGTGCACCATTGGACAAAACAGACAAAAATCTTTGTCCTCATAGAGCATATGTTTCAGTGTGGGCTACAGGGAGACGGAAAACAAAGAAGACAATTATATAGTATGTTCGAAGGTAATAATTACTCTCACATAAATCATGGAAGAAAGATAAAGAATGTTTAATACAGACCTGCTGTTTAAGCTCTCCCTGAGAAAGTCACTTTTCAGCAAAGACGTGTAGGAGGTAAGGGAGCGATCCAGGCAGATATCCCCAGGAAAGCATTCCAGGCAGAGAGAGCAGCAGGTACAAAGGCCCTGAGGAGGAAGTGTGCTGCCATATTTGAATATGAGCAAAGAAGCCAGTGTGTCTGAGGTGGGTGAGTGGAAGAGAAAGTAGGAGAAATTTTGGTACAAAAAGTAACAGGGTCAGAAAGCTTACTGTTCCTATAATGCCATGAAAGCACTTATGGGAGCTTTGAGTTTGATCTTTACTCTGACATAACTACTGGAGATTTTGAGCAAAGGAACGGCATGATTTGGCTTACTTTTTTAAAGGACTCCTTTGGCTTCTGGGTAGAGAATAAAATGCTAAGCCTTATGAAAACTCAAGCAAATGAAAACAAGGGACATTTTCCACCAATGAAATTGGCAAGGGTTTTGTTTTTATTTTTTGTTGGCTTTTTTGGTATTTTTCTCTTTATTTTAAGTAAGCTCTATGCCCCAGGGGGCATTGGGGTGGCTCAGTCTGTTGAGAGCTGTTCTTCAACTCAGGTCATGAAGTGAGTTTAAGCCCCACATCAGGCTCACTGCTGTCAGCCAAGAGCCCACTTCACATCCTCTGGCCCCCTCTCTCTCTGTTCCCACCCCACCCCCACCCCCCACCCCCGCCATGCTCTCTTTCTCAAAAGAAATTTTTTTAAGTAAGTTCTACACCACACATGGTGCTTGAACTCATGACTCAGGACCCCCAAGATGGAGTTGCTTACTCTACTGACTGAGTCAACTACACACCCCTGAAATTGACAAGTTTTGGGGGTTTTTTTGAGAGAGAGCCAGAGTGCACATGCATGTGTGCTTGAGTGGAGGTGGGGCAGAGGGAGAGGGAGAGAAGAGGGAGAGAGAGAATCCCAAGCAGTTCTCCATGCTCAGCACAGAGCCTGATTCTGAGCTCGATCTCACAACTGTGAGATCATGATCTGAGCAGAAATCAAGAGTCAGATGCTTTTTTTTTTTTTAATGTTTATTTATTTTTGACAGAGAGAGAGAGAGACAGAGCATGAGCAGGGGAGGAGCAGAGAGAGAGGGAGACCCAGAATCCGAAGCAGGCTCCAGGCTCCGAGCTCTCAGCACAGAGCCCGATGCGGGGCTTGAACTCACAGGCTGTGAGATCATGACCTGAGCCAAAGTCGGATGCTCAACCGACTGATCCACCCGGGCGCCCCAAAAGTCAGATGCTTAACCAACTGAGCCACCATGCACCCCTGGCAATATTATTTTTAATTTAATTTAATTTAATTTAATTTAATTTTTTATTTTTTTTTGAGAGAGAGAGCAGAAAGAGGGTGACAGAGGATCTGAAGCAGGCTCTGTGCTGACAGCTACAAGCCAAATGTGGGGCTCAAATTCACAAACCATGAGATCATGACCTGAGCTGAAGTTGGGCACTCAATGAACTAAGCCACCCAGGTGCCCCATGGCAAGTATTTTTTAAAGCAGGTAATGAGGGGTGCCTGAGTGGCTCAGCCATTTAAGTGTCCAACTCCTGGTTTTGGCTCAGGTCATGATCTTGTAGTTTTGGGGGTTCAAGCCCCACATCAGGTTCTGCACTGGCATCACAGAACCTGCTTGGGATTCTCCCTTTCCCTTTCTCTCTCTGCCCCTCCTCCACTCACGCTCTCTCTGTCTCTCTCAAAATAAATAAACTTAAAAAAATATTTTTCAAATAAGCGGTACCTGGGTGGCTCAGTCAGTTAAGGGGCTGACTTCAGCTCAGGTCATGATCTCACCAGTTCATGAGTTCAGGCCCTACATCAGGCTCTTTGCTGCTACCTCAGAGCCTGGAGCTTGCTTCAGATTCTGGGTCTCCTTCTCTCCCTCTCCCTCCCCCACTTGCACTCTGTCTCTCTCAAAAATAAATGAACATAAAAAATAAATAAATAAAGCAAGCAGGTCATGAAACAACATGTATAATATGATTACATTTGTGGAGCACCTGGGTGCCTCAGTCAGTTAAGTGTCCAGCTCTTGATTTGGGCCGAGATCATGATCTCATGGTTCCTGGGTTCAAGCCCCATGTCAGGCTCCACACTAATCACACTAATGGTGCAGAGCCTGCTTGGGATTCTCTCTCTCTCCCTATCTCTCTGCCCTGCTCTCTCTCTCTCTCTCTCAAAATAAATAAACTTTAAAAAATATATATGATTATATTTATATAATTGGAATTGTAGGTAATATTGCGTTTTTTTTTTTTTACGTTTATTTATTTGAGAGAGATGGAGACAGCGCAAGCAGGGGAGGAGCAGACGGGGGGAGAGAGAGAGAATCCCAAGCAGGCTCTGCACTGCCAGCACAGTGCCAGACTTAAGGCTCAAAATCACAAACTTGTGAGATCACGACCTGAGCTGAAAACCAAGAGTCATACACTCAACCCACTAACAAGAGTCATACACTCAACCCACTAAGCCACCCAGGCGCCCGCCCCCCCCCCCCCGCCAAGTAATATTCTTAAGATGTGCTAGGAACTAAGACAATTTATCAGGGAGACTTTATATATATATATATATATATATATATATATATATATATATATATATATATATATAATGTAGGCTTCACGCCCAGCACAGCGCCCAACATGGGGCTTGAACTCACAACCCTGAGATCAAGACCTGAGGTGAGATCAAGTGTCTCGTGCTTAACCGACTGAGCCACCCTGGTGCCCCTGTCAGGGAAATTAATAATAAAGTTCTCACTGACAGATAACTGTTCCTTTGATACCTATGTCATATGGAAAAGCATGGCCTTGGAGGTCAGGGGCAACCTGAATGTGAATGATAACATTGTTCCTTAACTCATGTGTGACCTTTGACAATTTAATTCATTTACCGTACCTCAGGTTCATCATGAGCAAAATGGCAAGAACTAAGTTGCATTTTATTCTCTTTAGTTTACGATGAGGATTAAGCAAGAGAATCCATGTAAAACCCCTGGGCATAGAAGAGGGCCAAGCAAGTATTACTCTTTCTGGTCCCAAATATTACACCTTGTTGCATAATCAACATATATCACCCTCTTTCTTGTTAACCAACTAAGGACTCAAGTTCAGGAATCCTCCCTTCTCAGGGAAAGAGGTTCAATCCCAGCTCAGGAGCAAGGGCTGATAATAATAATAATAATAATAATAATAATAATAATAATAATTCATTGAACATTTACTGAGCTCATATTATGTGCTAGGCAGTACTCTGAGTGCTTGGCCTGTATTAATTCACTGAGTGCTTACAACAACTGTCATTTTCCCCCAATGAAAGAGAAGCATGGAGCAGGGGGTACAGCTTCCACACGATAAAGCTGCTTTAGCTCCTAAATTCGCCCTCCTGACCTTTCGACTACACTGCCTTTAGGACTCAACCAGCCTAGAATGGGAGGAGAGTCAGACTGTCTCAGAGGAAAACCAGGTTTCTGCCAGTCAGAAGTGATTTCCAGTGAGTTCATTTTAATAGAATATTTGTGTGAGAGGAGATATTTCCTATTTAAAGTTTTGAAATGAGATTTTTTTTTAATTTTGTAAAGTTTATTTTATTTTTGAGACAGAGAGTGTGAATGGGGGAGGGTCAGAGAGAGAGGGAAACGGAATCATCGGAAGCAGGCTCCAGGCTCTGAGCCCTCAGCACAGAGCCCCACGTGGGGCTCGAACTCACAATTCATGACGTAATGACCTGAGCGGAACTCAGTCGCTTAACCGACTGAGCCCCCCAGGCGCCCGGAGAGATTGTTTTTATTCAGCTGACCAGGACACTGAATTTTCCAAAAGTTATTTTGATCAATCCTTCCTACTAATTTAAGTCCCCACCCTACCCTCAGCTTCTGCTAAAGGCTTAGTAGCTCTCTACCCCTTATTTTGTATTTTGAATACAAGGAGGAAGGACTTCATTCATTTTGTCATGGAGTAGTCGCCTTTTTTTTTTTTAATTTAAATAATTCCTACCCTCATCATGGAGCTTGAACACATGACCCCGAGATCCAGAGTCGTATGATCCACGGACTGAGCCAGCCAGGTGCTCCAAGTAGTTGCCATTATTATGGTGCATTCATATTGGCATTATCTCTTGCAGGGTCATCTAAAACCAGAGCCTGTGCCTAGGAGATTAATACTGTCCCCAAGGCGAAGAGTCACTATCCACTGCTGGGTCTCCTTGTCAAGTGGTGTCCTCCCTGTAGACATGTTCATTTTGTAACCTATGAAGAATGAAGAGACATTTTTCTGCCCTTTTGCTTTAGATGTCATTAATCTCAGGAGGCTGGGAGGTAGAAGAAGGAATGAAGAAATAGAGAATGTTCTGTGGCTGAATATGGACCATTTATTACAAATACATGGCAGAAATCTGGTGACTCTCTTTCAGTTGTAGTACCTGGACCCAGAGCCCAAGGCATCTGACTTTGAAATCTGTGTCTAAAGACTACAGCTTTAGGTAAACAAAAAATGTTTCTGGGGGTGCCTGGGTGTCTCAGTCGGTTGAGCGTCCGACTTTAGCTCGGGTCATGATTTCACGTTCATGGGTTCGAGCCCCGCGTCGGGCTCTGTGCTGACAGCTCGGAGCCTGGAGCCTGCTTCGGATTCTGTGTCTCCCTGTCTCTCTGCCCCTCCCCTGCTCATGCTCTGTGTCTGTCTCTCAACAATAAATAAATGTTAAAAAAAAAAAATGCTTCTGATGTTGTTGTTCAGGAAAGACATTCCAGGGAAATAGGGATCTTCCTTAATAAATACAAACAGAAACCTAGCGGTGGCCTCAGGGTTTCAATGGAGGAGGGCTTAAAGGCCGCTTAAACTGGGCTGCATGAATTGTCAAAGACGAGGACAGTCGCTGATGGAGAGAGATTCCTAGAGGAGCATTAAGGTTCCCCCGCTCTACTTTGGGGCTCAGCAACCTCCATTTTCTTCTTTACATTAAGTATTTATTCAGACCTCACTATGTCTTTAGCACCACCAAAGCTGGTAAGGTACAAAATAAGTGTTAGGTAGGTTTGCTGTCCTCCAAACGCTTATAATTTCGTTGGTGAGAAAAACATATCCCGTGGAACAATTACATAACAATGACACACTGTAATCAGGCAATCGATGAATTTATGAAGAACACATCAAAATCCAAAAACAATGATCAGAAAGTGTGAGATTTGGTGAGTCCTAAAGGAGACAGACAGAGAGGAAGAGAACACGAAGGGCAGAGACCAGAGGAAAGGTCGTCAGCAACAACTTAGGCACAGCCTATTCTCGGGCTGAATCAAACACTTGAAGTTGAGGGGAAAAGTTGACCAGAGAGGTGAGGGCCAAGGAGCTGAAAGATAAGGCAAGTTGGGCTTATCTGCAAAGAAGTGGGGAACTTCCAGGGAGGTGACCTGGAGAAGAGAGAGTTGGAGGTGTTGGGGGGGGGGGGGGGGTACTGTGTTGTAAACCCAACCAGAGAGGAGCAGACAAACAAGCTTGCGCATCTCTTGTGAAACTTCCTGTGGTTTTGTGAGGGACTCCCACAGCACAGAGGTGGAGCACTGGTTAGGCATTGGAAAACAACACCAAATCCTTGAACTTTGCTGTCACTGATGGATGACTGTTGTTGAACACAGTCACCAAAAGTCAATCTTCCTGCTAAACTCAAAATATTCAAGGGATATGGGCGGTGGAAGAAAGTGAGAAACTTTTTCCTCCACTCTCTTAAGTCTGGTATCTGGGGCCCTGCAGATTAAATTAACAAAAGACAGGTACACAGGAGAAAAGGGTCTATTGCATATGCAAATGGAAGCTTCACAGAAAAGGAGAGACCAAAGAAGCATTAGACGGGAGCTTAAGTATCTTTATATCAAAGAGGAGGTGGGGGAGGTCCTCCCAGGTAATAAAAGGGGTCTCAGCGGGGAGCCTGGATGGCTCAGTTGGAAGAGCCAGCAACTCTTGATCTCTGAGCCTGATTTCCAGTGGTAATTCCCTGGTGTAGAGATTACTTAAATAAAAATTAAAAAAAACCTTGGGGCACCTGGGTGGCTCAGTTGGTTAAGCATCTGACTTGGGCTCAGGTCGTGATCACACCATCATGGGCCTGAGGCCCATGTTGGGCTCTGTGCTGACAGCTCAGAGCCTGGAGTCTGCTTGAGATTGTGTGTCTCCTTTTCTTTCTGCCCCTCCCCCGCTCGCACACAGTCTCTCTCTGTCTCTCTCAAAAATAAATACACATTAAAAACAAAATTTTTTTTTAACAAATAAAAAAACCTTGGGGACCTGGGTGGCTCGATGGATTAAGCATCTGACTTCAGCTCAGGTTATGATCTCATGAGGGTTCAGGGTTCAAGCCTTGTGTCAGGCTCTATGCTGACAGCTCAGAGCCTCGAGCCTGCTTCAGATTCTGTTTTTCCTTCTCTCTTTGCCCCTCTCCTGCTCGCACTCTGTCTCTCTCTCTCTCTCTCAAAAAAACAAAAAAATAATTTGAAAAAAATTTTTAAATAATATATTACTATATGTTCCTTAGTGTGATCAATTCTAAGTATAAAATAATTATCGAGTAATCTTAAATTGCAATAGTGTTACATTTGTATTGTTATTTTAAAAATTTTTTTTATTAAAAAAATTTTTATTTATTTTATTTTTTTATTTTTTTTTTCAACGTTTATTTATTTTTGGGACAGAGAGAGACACAGCATGAACGGGGGAGGGGCAGAGAGAGAGGGAGACACAGAATCGGAAACAGGCTCCAGGCTCTGAGCCATCAGCCCAGAGCCTGACGCGGGGCTCGAACTCACGGACCGCGAGATTGTGACCTGGCTGAAGTCGGACGCTCAACCGACTGCGCCACCCAGGCGGCCCTAAAAAAATTTTTTAATGTTTATTTTTGAGAGAGAGAGAGAGAGAGAGACACCGAGTATGAGTAGGGAAAAGCAGACAGAGAGGGAGACACGGAATCCAAAACAGGCTCCAGGCTCCAAGCTGTCAGCACAGACCCAATGTGGGGCTTGAACTCATGAACTACCAGATCATGACCTGAGCCCAAGCTGGGCGCTTAACCAACTGAGCCACCCAGGCGCCCCTGGTATTGTTATTTTTAAATGATTATAGGCACATTTTTAGGGTAAAGTAATTAAGTATTGTTTTTTATGTTCATTTTTTTCTAGAAATATATTTCGAAGTATGTGTGGATAAAATGACCTGATGGCCAGGAATTGCTTGAGCAAAAGAGAGAAAAAGGGAATGGATAAAACAAGGATGGGACTGTTGAATGTTAATGCTGGGTACATGGGGATTCATTATACAATTTGTTCTCATGTTAGGTTTCAGAATAATTTTATTTTTTTAATTTGAGAGAGAAAGAGTGTGCACACAGGCACAGGAGGGGCAGAGGGCAAGGGAGAGACTCTTTAAGCAGACCACGCTCAGCTCAGAGCCCAACGTGGGGCTCAATCCCACAATCCAGGATCATGACCTGAGCTAAAATCGGGAGTCGGACGCTCAACTGACTGAACCACCCAGGAGCCCCAGAAATTTTTTAAAGAAGCATAAGATCTCAATTTTTAGCAATCCTGCTGAAGTACAATCATCAACCTCTTATCCTATTTAAAAAACAAATTCAGCTGGGATCTGAACCCCTATGAAGAAACTTCTGAGCATCCTTTCATCTTCAAAGCTATTTAAAAATCTCAAAGATAAAGCTTCACTGTTTTGTTGAGTGGTATTTCAGTTAATTGCTGCATTTCTAAATAACAGGAGTATAATAATAATAGCTTGATGTATCTTGGGCCGTGCTTTTTAAAATGCTTAGGGCACTTTCTCACACACATAGTTGTCTCGGCTTCACCTAAAGGCTCTGTAATTAGTGACACTTCACGGGTGGGAAACTGAGTCTGGAACAAGTTAAGCAATGTGTCTATGATCACAGTTGAGCTGATACTGAGTCTCAGGTTTCGTATCAGCCAATTCAACTATTTTATACAGATTACAGAGGAAACATTGAGAGATGAGATTAGAATTCATAATATTTTTGCTTTTACTATAGAACATTGTGGTTATATGGTATACATATTAGATCAACTTTTTAAAATTATTTTTTTATCTTTTAATGTTTATTTGTGTGTGTGTGTGAGAGAGAGAGACCGACAGACAGAGACAGAGACAGAGAGAGAGGTAGGGGGGAGGGGCAGAGAGAGAGGGAGACACAGGACCTGAAGTAGGCTCTGAGCTGACAGCAGACAGCCCCATGCAGGACTCACCAACCCTGAGATCATGACTGGAGCCAAAGTTGAATACTTAACCGATTGAGCCACCCAGGTGCCCAGTGTTTGGTTTTTTTTTTAAGTTTATTTATTTATTTTGAGAGAGAAAGAGAGAGCACTGAAGGGGCAGAGAGAGAGGGAGAGAGAGAGAATCCCAGCAGGCTCCGCACCATCAGCACAGAGCCCAGCACGGGGCTCGAACTCACAAACCGTGAGATCATGACCTGAGCTGAAATCAAGAGTCCAACACTTAACCAACTGAGCCACCCAGGTGCTCTAGAGATTTTATTTTTAAGTAATCCCTACACCTAATGTGGGGGCTCAGACTTACAACCCTGAGATCAAGAGTCACACACTCTTCTGACTGAGACAGCCAGGTGCCCCCATATTAGATCAAATTAAAACTCTCAACTTCCAGGGTGCCTGGGTGGTTCAGTTGGTTAGGTAAACAACTCTTGATTTCCGCTCAGGTCATGATTCCACAGTTTGTGGGATCGAGCCCCGAGTTGGGCTCTGCGCTGACAGCATGGAGCCTGCTTAGGATTCTCTCTCTCTGCCCCTTTCCCACTTGTACTCTCTCTCTCTCTCAAAATAAATAAACTCTTAAAAAATCTCTCAATTTCCTATGTAATGGATCATCTAGAATGAGTTTAAAACCTTACTATGCATTTAGGCACCCTCTCTCTCTCTCTCTCTCTCTCTCTCTCTCTCTCGCTCTCATGCTCTCTCTGGTGTGTGTGTGTGTGTGTGTGTGTGTGTCCACCTAACCCCATTTTCAAGAATTACTAGGGAATCAAGGGTGTCCCTTCTACTTTATTTGAGACTCAGGATTATGGGCTTATGTCTACAAAATAATTATGATAGAACACAGTGCTTGTTGAGTATGTTTGTGCTGTTTTGGACCTATTACTTCCTCTAGAGAAGAGTTAAGCCAAGAAGTTCAGTTCATCAAATAGTCACAGAATGCACTGTTACAGGGCAAGCCTTGAACCCTTTTTCTTTGTGGGGGAAAAAAAAGTTAATTTAAAACAGCATCCCTGGGGCGCCTGGGTGGCGCAGTCGGTTAAGCGTCCGACTTCAGCCAGGTCACGATCTCGCGGTCCGTGAGTTCGAGCCCCGCGTCGGGCTCTGGGCTGACGGCTCAGAGCCTGGATGGAGCCTGTTTCCGATTCTGTGTCTCCCTCTCTCTCTGCCCCTCCCCCATTCATGCTCTGTCTCTCTCTGTCCCAAAAATAAATAAACGTTGAAAAAAAAAATTAAAAAAAAAAAAAAAACAGCATCCCTAAATGTTTTAAAATATGCTCATGTTTGTTGAAGCAATATCGGCATGTGGGAAGGCCCTAAGTATAGGACCTACTATCTTTAGTCTTTAATTATGGAGTGTCAGCTTTAACTATTTGAGTGTGCTGACAGTTTTATGTGAAAAAGAGAATTAACTTTCAACTAAATTCCCATGTCGCCCTTGTTCTTTGATTTATGTAACACATTTGGTATTATTTGAATACCTTCGTTTTATTGTATTTCAAAAAGGCACTGTAATGGTTTTTTATTTTTCCTTCAGGTTTTATTGTAATCTGGGTCAAAGCAGCTTTTCGCGAATTAAAAACTAAAAAGAAGTCATGTAAAAAATTACAGGACATAAAAGATACGCATTTTGACCCCATTAAAAATATTCAATCACATTGAAATTTACATTAAAAAAAGGTTTTTGTATGTATTATGTAGACATTAAAAGCATCTTTTTTTATTAGTGTTTTTTTTTTCTTTAGAGAGGGGCGGGGGGAGAGAGAGAGAGAGAGAGAGAGAGAGAGAGAGAGAGAGAGAATCTTAAGCAGGCTCCACGCTCTTCACAGAGCCAGACATGGGGCTCAATCTCACAACCCTGGGATCATCACCTGAGCCAAAGTCAGAGGCTTAACCAACTGAGCCACCCAGGCACCCCATGAATATTTTTTTAAGTTTATTTATTTATTTTGGCAGAGATCAAGAGAGAGTGTTGGCGGGACAGAGAGAGGGGGAGAGGTGGGGAGAGAGAGAGAGACAAAGAGAGACAAAGAGAATCCCAAGCAGGCTCCGCATTATCAGTGAGAAGCCCAATGTGGGACTGGAACCCACGAGTCATGAGATCACAGCCTGAGCTAAAGTCTGATGCTTAACTGACTGAGCCACCTAGGTGCCCATGAATATTTTTAATAATAATTATACACAGCTCCCAGCAAGTCTGTGGCATGCAAAAACGGGCGACAAAATGTACAGTTGACTGGACAGTCCAACAATTCGCTTTTCCAATCTTCCGTCCTTCACAACAAACAAACACCCAAATGCAAAGAAATCTTCCCCTGAGACATTTTCCTTCTATTCCCTCTCTGCATTCGCAAAACTTGGAATAACTCGCTCTTTCCTGATGTACTCATTTAGCAAATGGATTCTGATAAATATAGAAATCTAAAGATACAAAGCCAGGGGGTGGTGTTCACTTAGTTAATACCATGAAACAACCAAATACTATGGTCTCTACTCAGTTGAGATACCATTGTCTATGTTGAAATATTTTTAACTGGAACGAAAATAGAACTGTTACAGTTTCCATATTCTTCAGACAGTTACATGTTGTAAGTGGTTGGAAGATAAAAACCAGTTCTTTTTTATCTTAGTATAGAAGACACAACTGTGGAAGATCAGCCACCAGCCCCAGCCAGGCAAATACCAACAATACCACCCTCGGCACTAAAAGCATCTGTCCCCTACCCCGCAGGGGGAAGGGGGCACGTTCACACCACGAGGCTGCAGACACACTAATCCTATGGATGGTGACCCACTAACATAAGACAGGCTTTTTGAATTAAACTATGCATCTTAGGGGCGTCTGGCTGGCTCAGTCTGTAGAGCATTGACTCTTAGTATCTGGTCCCAAGTTCAAGCACCACACTGGGTGTAGGGCCTACTTAAAAAAACATATGTATTTTACATCGCACTTGTCAATACCCTGGCCAGGCAGCATAGCCGTCTTACAGATAAAACAGTAACGTGAAGTTGTTTTCCAACTATAGCTATTTTTCCCCCCGGGGAAAAAGTAAAAATTAAAAAAAGCATACGCACGCACACACACACACACACACACACACACACACACACACACACACACACAGCTACTACCACTCCATAAAAAAAGAGGGGGAGAGAACATGGAAATAGACTTAGAAGAGCATGCAACTTTGGAAATAGATCATTTGGCTTTCAGTGAATTATTTTACTTTTCCTGAATCTTGGTTTTCTCATCTGCAAAATGAGAATAATAATATTATTATTATAATTATATTATATTATATTAATAATATAATATATAATATATATAATATAATATAATAAAATATAATATATATATATGTCAGTAATTATCTCTAGAGAATGAGTTAATGGGGAATTTTCACTTCCTAAATATTTTTTAAAAGAGTTTATTTTGGGGGCGCCTGGGTGGCTCAGTCAGTTAGGCATCTGGCTTCGGCTCAGGTCATGATCTCGCGGTCGGTGAGTTCAAGTCCCGCATCAGGCTCTGTGCTGACAGCTCAGAGCCTGGAGCCTGTTTCAGATTCTGTGTCTCCCTCTCTCTCTGACCCTCCCCCGTTCATGCTCTATCTCTCCCTGTCTCAAAAATAAATAAACGTTAAAAAAATTAAAAAAAAAAAAAGAGTTTATTTTTAAGTAATCTCTACGCCCAACATGGGGCTCGAACCCACAACCCCTGAGATCAAGAGCCACATGTCCCACCGACTGAGCCAGCCAGGTGCCCCTCTAATTTTTTTAAGAGAATGAAAATGCCTGTTCCAGAAGGTTCTAAATAGGAACAAGTAAGACAATGAATGTAAAAGTTTTTGTAGACACTAACACTTTGCGAGGACTGTTGTCAAAGACAGATCTAGCAAAACTCAGTAAGAGTGTCCATCAAGGACTGGGGAAAGAAATGTCTCATTTTTTTCCCCTCCTCACTGGCGCCTGAGTTAGCTGCTATTCTGTCAAAGCTTCATGCTTAAGAAAAAGTACTGTATCCCCAAAGTTCTCTCCCCAGACTGGTGCCCAGGCACAGAAATCCTTATGGTCTTGGATTTTTTAGAGGTCACCCAAGAAATCCCCATTGGTATCCCTGGGCTGAAGCTGGCAGCCTCCATCCTTCAGGAGAGGCTGAGTTCAAAGAATCCTTTTGTGCCTTTCCAGAGCGCTCCGGCAGAATAATACTGCAGTGGGTATAGTATGACTTGCTGTGCTCCTGCCAGCAAACCCACCCCTCCCTCCCAGGGATTTGCTAAGAGCTGGATGCTTCCCATCACAAGTCGATTCTTCAGCCTGTTCTTCGTAAGGACTTTTCCTTGCCACTCCTCACCCCCACCTCCCACGAGCCAATGTGTCCTTCTTCTGCACTCTGGCTGAACGCGTTTATTTGTATGCATTTCCTCCGGAATTCACAAGAAAAGTCACAGTCATAAAGATGAGGGAATTTTAAGGGAAGAGAAAGATGAAGAATGGAACATTAACTTTATTTTCCTTTTTGTTTGTTTGTTTGTTTGTTTGTTTTGTGTTATTTATTTGGGCATTTCTAGTAGAAGGCAATGAGACCTCTGAGGGTATGGAGAGCAGATCAGAGAGGCCAAAAGGGAGATGTGGAAAACGAGGGAGCTAGGTGCTCTCCAGGACAAACTTGACCTCATAATTTTGCCTGATTCTGGCTCCACGAACAAAAGGCCCCTTTTCACCTCTGGGCAAAAGGGGCAATCAGAATAGTTAAATGTTCCATGTGTGTCAGATGTTAATTAAGTACCTGTATTTCAGCTGAGAAAAGAGGTGATGTGAGGAGAGATTTCTCTGTTTAGAATGGCCCTGCAGAAATCAAACTGGCACCAAAGTCTGCTGTGTTTCCTTCTGAATTTTGCTGCAACCCCTAAGTTATAATCAGAGGAAGGAAACGCCTGAGAGATCTGAAGGTTTCAATTGTTGCCGAGTGCAGATGGCTTGGATCACCACACAGCAACGGAGCTCAAGCTCAAGCTCAAGGTCAGTGTCTCGCTGTAATCAGTGCCTCCGTATGTGATTTCAGTTGGACGGCACCATCCCCGCGCAAGAGCTGTGCGGCTCCGTTTAAGCCAAGTTAGAGCCTGGGACATGGGCTGACAGAGATTGAAATGTAAACCCATCAGAAATTGGGAGCACTGATAAACCCACCATATTTTTCACGCACAATAACAACTTGCCAGGGAGCTTCGAAAGAAAACCGGAAGTGGACAGGATTGGGGAGGAGCAGTCAAGAAAACACCACCAGGAGCCCTGGTTTCTCCTAGGCTCGTACACTGAGGGCAGACAGGTGCAACGCGTGCCTGGGGCCAGCAAAAATCGTTTGGACCCCTGAAACACAAGTCTGATTTCCCCAACCTGACACAGAACCCTTGAGCTCTTCACCCCATTCACAGGGAGTAAACAAAGGGATTATTTTCAATTTCACAAAAAGCCCAGACAAATCAGCTGCATTAACTGTGCCAGAGGGCGGAGATCGTTTGTTCCCACCCCAGGACAAAGACTCAATACCCATTGCCTTGAGTGGTGCCCCAAGTGCCTCCCGTTGCCTGGGGTAGAGAGGAGGGTGGAGGTGGGGGGCAGGACTTAGAGTTCCACAGGGGCAGAACTGCGGGTTGCGCAAGCAAGCAAAAGGTACAAGGCTCATTTCGAAACGTGCGCGTAGAGGCCCAGAGTTTCTGCCCCTGGAGAATGACTGGTGTGTCTGCAAAGCTCCTTCTACACTCTTCACCCTACTCCTGTGAGGGATAAAAATACCTGGACATACAAGCTGGTCACGATCTTAGGAAAACGACCAGCAGAGTGAAATCGGAACTCCGCCTCAACCCTTAGTACCTTTCATGGACTGCACAGCCCAGAACACAGGCAGTGTTTTATCCTGGGAGACTGACCCCGCTCTAGGAGAAACAGGTTAGGCGGTAGGGATTCCTTCACAGGAGTGAAGGTGGGAAGTAGAAGGGAGGTTGTTTCAGAGAGATCTTTTCAAACCTCATACCTTCTTTCTTCTCACCCTAAGATGTACCCCTCGGGCCCCTCCCAAAGTAGCCCCTCTGAGAATCTCCGCAGGCAGGGTAATGGATATGGACTGTTTCCAACTTGAGTGTCTCGGAGACACAAAAAGATTCGGTTAGTCAAGAGTGTCCTTTAAGTTCTAAAAATTACCCATAAAATAGGAAAGCCTTTCAAAGTGAAAACAGGCCTAATGATTTGTTTAGGTATCGCCTAAGGAAAGATCAGGCTAGGTAACCTTTTTTTTCACTCCCGTGAGCAGGCTGGGGCTGGGCAGAGGAGGGAAACGAGACGAATTTCAGAGAGCGGGCAGAGGGGTAGCAGCATCCCGAGAGATCTGGAAAGGGAGGCTTCACGGTTTTCCTTGGACCCTGCCCTGTTAGTTGGGATCTGTCTTTTACAATTACAACAAATGTCTTCTTGAACTCGTTTGAAAGGCTTTTCAGATTAAAAAAAAAAAAAAAAAAAAAGACGATGCATTCTTCTTCAGGCTTTGGCAATAGATCTTCCTTCTATCTTGTATGTAACGTTTAAAATGTGCCTTTAAGGGGCGCCTGGGTGGCTCAGTCGGTTAAGCGTCCGACTTCGGCTCAGGTCATGATCTCACAGTCTGTGAGTTCGAGCCCCGCGTCGGGCTCTGTGCTGACAGCTCAGAGCCTGGAGCCTGCCTCAGATTCTGTGTCTCCCTCTCTCTCTGACCCTCCCGCATTTATGCTGTGTCTCACTCTGTCTCAAAAATAAATAAACATTTAAAAATAAAATAAAATGTGCCTTTAAAACTACTTATTATTGGGGCAACTGGGTGGCTCTGTCAGTTGAGTGCCCAACTATGGATTTCAGCCCAGGTCATGATTTCACGGTTCATGGGTTTGAGCCCCGAGTCGGGCTCAGCGCTGATAGTGCCAGGCCTGTTTCGGATTCTCTCTCTCCCCCTCCCTGCCTCTCCTCAGTTCATGCATGCGTGCGGTCTCTTTCTTTCTTTCTTTCTTTCTTTCTTTTTTTTTTTTTTTTTTTATGTTTACTTATTTTTGAGAGAGACAGAGCCTGAGTCGGGGAGGGACAGAGAGAGAAGGAGACACAGAATCCCAAGCAGGCTCCAGGCTCTGAGCTGTCAACACAGAGCTGTGGCTCGAACCCACGAACCGTGAGATCATGACCTGAGCTGAAGTAGGATGTTCAACTGACTGAGCCACCCAGGCGCCTCTGCGTGTGGTCTCTTAAAATAAATAAATAAACTTAAAAAAAAAAAACCAACTAATTATTATTATTATTAAGTAAACTCTACCCCCAGTATGGGGCTTGAACTCACAACCTGAAGATCAAGAATCACATGCTCTACTGACTGGGCATTTTCCCTTTAAAACTAATTTTTAAAAAACCTACACCCTCTTCATCACTAGGTATGACTACTTTTTTTTTTTTTTTTTTCAGGTATGACTACTTTCAGGTCATAGAACGCTTTGTTCCAAAAGAGTACTTACCAGGGCGCCTGGGTGGCTCAGTCAGTTAAGCATCCGACTCTTGATTTCAGCTCAGGTCATGATCTCGTGGTTCACGAGTTCCAGCCCCGTGTGGGGCTCTGTGCTGACAGCTCAGAGCCTGGAGCCTGTTTCGGATTCTGTGTCTCCCTCTCTCTCTGCCCGTCCCCCACTCACACTCTGTCTTTCTGTCTCTCTCCTAAAAATAAATAAGCATTTAAAAAAAAGATTTTTTTTTTTTTTTTGAGAGAGAGTGAGTAGGGGAGGGGCAGAGGGAGAGGAGAGAGAGAATGTTAAGCAGGCTCCACGCCCAGCACAGAGCCCGATGCAGGGCTTGATCTTACAACCTTGAGATCATGACCTGAGCTGAGACCAAGAGTCAGACGCTTAGCTGACTGAGCCACCCAGGTGCCCGAGCATATGGCTCTTGATCTCCAGGTCATAAGTTTGAGCCCCACGTTGGGTGTAGAGGTTACTAAAAAAATAATAAACTAAAAACAGGCATCATTTTGTAGATCAGAACCTACATCAGGATTAACTGGTTGCAAGCTAGCTGAGGGAGGCAGTAATGCTAATGTGTGAGAGGCAGTGTAGGAGACTGATGAAGAACATGAACTTTTCTTTCTTTAAAGTTTATGTATATGTGTGTGTGTGTGTGTGTATGTATTATGTATTTAAGTAATCTCTACAGCCAACATGAGCGTGAACTCATGACCCTGAGGTCAAGAGTCAAGAGCATGCACTTTGCTGTCAAGTAGCCCTGTCACTGTCAGGCAGATTTAGTTCATGACCTTAGGCACTTGACTTAGCTTCTCTCAGCTTTAAGTTCTTTCTTTCTTTCCTTCTTTCTTTCTCTCTGTCTCCTTTTTCTCTCTCCTTCCCTTCCTGCCTTCCTTCCTTCCTTTCCTCTTTTAAGATTTAAAAAAAAATTTTTTTAATGTTTATTTATTTTTGAGAGAGTGACAGAGGTGAGTGGGGGAGGAGCAGAGAGAGAGGGAGACACAGAATCCGAAGCAGGCTCCAGGCTCTGAGCTGTCAGCGCAGAGCCTGATGCGGGGCTCGAACTCACGAACCGTGAGATCATGACCTGAGCTGAAGTTGGACGTTTACTGACTGAGCCACCCAGGCGCCCCTTAAGATTTTTTTTTTTAAGAATCTCTACACCCAACATAGGCCTCAAACTTACAACCCCAAGATTATGAGTCACATGCTCTGCTGACTGAGCCAGCCAGGTGCCCCATAATTTACTTACTTCTTAAAATGATGCTAATGGGGGCGTACCTAAGGGCTCAGTTAAGTGACCGACTTCTGATTTCAGCTCAGGTCGTGATCTCACAGTTAGTGAGATCAAGCCCTGAGTCAGGCTCTGAGCTGACAGTGTGGAGCCTGCTTGGGATTCTCTGTCTCCCTTTCATTCTGCCCCTGCCCCTGCCTTACCCATGATCTCAATCTCTCTCTCTCTCCCTTTCCCTCCCCCTCTCCTTCTCAAAAATAAATAAATAAACATAAACATTAAAAAGAAAAAGATGCTAATAGGGGCACCTGACAGACTCAGTGGGTAAAGCATGAGACCCCTGACCTCAGGGTTATAAATTCAGCCCCATGTTCAGTATGGAGTTTACTTAAAAATAAAATAAAATGGGGCGCCTGGGTGGCGCAGTCGGTTAAGCGTCCGACTTCAGCCAGGTCACGATCTCGCGGTCCGTGAGTTCGAGCCCCGCGTCAGGCTCTGGGCTGATGGCTCAGAGCCTGGAGCCTGTTTCCGATTCTGTGTCTCCCTCTCTCTCTGCCCCTCCCCCGTTCATGCTCTGTCTCTCTCTGTCCCAAAAATAAATAAACGTTGAAAAAAAATTTTTTTTTAAATAAATAAATAAATAAAAATAAAAATAAATTTAAAAAAATAAAATAAAATGATGCTAATAATTTTAGGATGTTGTTGGGATTAAATAAATTCATTACATACTAATATATATTAATGATAAAAATACATAGTTAATTTGTACAGAATGAATGTACATAAAGCACAGTGCCCGTCACATTGTAAACCCTTGGTAAATATTACATATTCTCATCATTATAAGATTGTAAGCTCCCTTAAAGGCAGAAAACACAATTTAGACATCTTTGTGTATACTTCTTATGTCCAAATCGGGTGCCTTCCATATGAAGCTGTATAATAAAGTTAGTTAAAGGAATTCACTTCTAAAACACACCAGCACTCCTACTGTTTCTTTCTCCAGAAGCACCAATTTCTCGAAGACTATAATCTGAAATACCACAATGAGCTTCACGGGCATTAAATGGACTTCACTGGGTTAAATGGCGACAGCAGGTGGAACCGTCTCAGCCTCAGACATGGGGAAAACTTAAGGGGCATGCGTGAGGTCTATTCTCAGTCCAGCAGGGCTGGAACTAGAAGCCAGAATTCCCAACAGCACAGCCCCTGGGAGGTGGGCTAGTCCTTTTTAAAGAACCTCATCAAAGTAGAGCTTGAACTATGGGGAAAATGGGATTTTTCCAAGGGGAGAAAGGCTTTCCTTTCTCTTTTAGTTTGTCATTCATAGAAGGCCATGGAAGAATTTTGAGAAAAGAAAAAATGATCACTACCAACTCTTTTTGTTTTTGCAAAACATCTTTCCGTCCTTGGTCAGAGGCACTCATGTTTTTTTTTTTTTTTAATTTTTTTTTTCAACGTTTATTTATTTTTGGGACACAGAGAGACAGAGCATGAACGGGGGAGGGGCAGAGAGAGAGGGAGACACAGAATCAGAAACAGGCTCCAAGCTCTGAGCCATCAGCCCAGAGCCTGACGCGGGGCTCGAACTCACGGACTGCAAGATCGTGACCTGGCTGAAGTCGGATGCTTAACCGACTGCGCCACCCAGGCACCCCAGAGGCACTCATGTTTTACATATGCGCCATCATAGGGTGCATGTCTGTGGGCCTCTTGTGTCCTCTCCTTTGCATAATAGCACACATCTTCTTCCACGTTCCTACATGTCATCAGAAAGGTCATTTTTGAAAAAATTTTTTAAAAATTTTAAGTAGGCTCTAAGTCCAATGTGGGGCTTGAACTCATGACTCTGAGATCAAGAGTCACATGCTCTACTGACTGAGCCAGTCAAGCACCACCAAAAAAGATAATTTTTAAAACATTTTTATTTATTTTGGGGAGAGTGCAAGCGGGGGAGAGGGAGGGAGAGGGGTGCCGAGGATCCCAAGTGTGCTTTGCGCTGACCCCTGACAGCAACGAACCCCTTGTGGAGCTCCAACTCACGAACTGCGAGATCATGACCCGAGCCGAAGTCAGATGCTCAGCCAAATGAGCCACTCAGGTGCCCCGAAAAACACCATTAATAGCCACATATTAGACCACTGTGTGAATATGCCACCATCTACTTAACCATTCCCCTACTTTTTCATTAAAAAAAAAATTTTTTTTTTAATGTTTATTTATTTTTGAGACAGAGAGAAACAGAGCATGAACGGGGGAGGGTCAGAGAGAGTGGGAGACACAGAATCTGAAGCAGGCTCCAGGCTCTGAGCACAGGCTCTGAGCCTCGGCACAGAGCCCGATGCGGGGCTTGAACTCACGGACTGTGAGATCATGACCTGAGCTGAAGTCGGACGCTCAACCGACTGAGCCACCCAGGTGCCCCTCCCCTACTTTTTATAAAAAAAGATTTTGTTTTTAAGTAGTCTCTACATCCAATGTGGGGTTCAAGCTCACAACTCCCAGATCAAGAATAGCATGCAACACTGACTGAGCCAGCCAGGTGCCCCTGTTCCCCTATTTTTTGTCACTTATTTACCTATCTACTTATTTATTTACTTATTTAGGCTTTATTTATTTAGTTTTTAATGTATTTTTTTTAAGTTTATTTATTTGTTTTGAGAGAGAGAGAGAGCACAAGCAGTTGAAGGGCAGAGAGAGAGGGAGAGAGAATCCCAAGCAGACCCCACACTGTCAGTGCAGAGCTCAATATAGGGCTTGAATCCACGAACTGAGAGATCACGACCTGAGCAGAAACCAAGAGTTGGATGATTAACCGACTGAGCCACTGAGGCACCCCTTAAATTTATTTTTTAAGTTAGCTCTAGACCCAATCTGGGGGCACGAACCCACGACCACCAAGATCAAGAGTCACATGCTCTACTGACAGCCAGCCAGGTGCCCCTATTTTTGCCATTCAAATTAATTTTCAGGGGCTGAGCGTACATTCACAAAAACATATGTGTCAAATTAACTCCTTTTTTGTGTGTGAGCAGAAACACAATTATGAACACTTAAGATACTAAACTAATTTGCAAGTAAAGAAATGCCTTCCAACTCACCAATTATTTTTCTTTACCCATTTCTCACAATCAAAGCAATTAAATCAGTATTTTCACTAAGTGAACACACTACTTCCCCTGGAAGATTGAATTTCGCCCTTAAAGAAATGAAAGACAATGGAGCAAACAGAAGGGGGATGATTAATGTTTTTTCAGTCCCTATTTTTCATCAGTATGTAAGTGCCCTTTGTACTTTTCTCCCCCAAACCACTGCACCCTCCTTTATTATGTATTAGCCTTGGGGCTTTGGTGGGATTTACTCCAGTTCCAAAAGTTGGTCCTGATTAGTGTAAAGGGATTGTTTTGAAACAAAGCAGAATGTGCCCCCCGCCACCCCAAAGTGGGAAGCGGTGAGGGGCGGGTGCAGTGGGGTGTCTGGTGGCATTTAATGTTTGGGGAGCCAGGGTTGCTGTGGGACCGTCCTGCACCACGAAGAACTATCTTCTCAAAACGCCAACAAGACTCCTGTTGAAAAATACTTGTGTACGATCTGTCAGGATGTCCCATCACCTTTGCCACAGTGACTGGTTGAGGTGTCCAGTCTTTTTTTTTTTTTTTTTAACTTTTATTTATTATTGAGAGACAGAGAGAGAGCATGAGCAGGGGAGGGGCAGAGAGAGAGGGAGACACAGAATCTGAAGCAGGCTCCAGGCTCGGAGCTGGCAGCACAGGGCCCGACGCGGGCTGGATCTCACAAACCACCAGATCATGATCTAAGCTAGAGTCAGACGCTTAACCCACCGAGCCACCCAGGCGTCCCCCGAGGTGTGCAGTCTTCAGCCAATCAGACCTTGGCGTTCCCTGCGCTCAACCCAGCAACTCACAATTGAAGGCTGATGATTGACGTATAATTTACATGCGTCAAAGTGCGTAACTCTTAGGAATACAGCTCAATGAATCATCCCAAAATAAATACACCCACGCAACCACCACTTAGATTAAAAAATACAATACAACACTGGCAGCCTCAAGCTTCTCAAGTTCCCTCCCAATTGCGATTCCTCTCTCCTTCCCTAAAGGGAATGACTTGATGGACTTTTGACATCACAGATTCATTTTACCTAATTTTCAATCTAGTATCAATGGAATCATACAATACAGATAGTTGTGCAGTATTTTACTGTATGACTACCACAATGTATTTGACTACTGATGGACCTTTGGATTGTTACAAAGTTTCGCTATTATATATAATGTTATCAACATCTTGTATATGACTTACGGTGGACATACACTTACTCATTCAGGATCTACATAGGAATGGAGATAATGGGTTATAGAACATACATATGTTCACCTTTAGTAGACACTATCAAATCATTTTTCAAAGTGGTTGTAGTCATTTACACTTCCACCAGCAGCTTATGGAAATTCCAGTTGCTCTATATTCTTGTCATCACTTGATATTTTCAGGTTTTGCAATTTTAGTCATTCTTGGGAGTGTGTAGTGCTATCTTTATTTTATTTATTTATTTATTTATTTATTTATTTATTTATTTATTTATTTTTAACATTTATTTTTGAGAGCGACAGAATGTGAGAGGGGGAGGGCAGAGAGAGAGAGGGAGACACAGAATCTGAAGGAGGCTTCAGGCTCTGAGCTGTCAGCATAGAGCCTGAGGCAGGGCTCGAACCCATGAGCCGTGAGATCACGACCTGAGCCAAAGTCAGATTCTCAACCCACTGAGCCCCCCAGGTACCCCTATTTTATTTTTTTAAGGAAAACTTTTTGCCCAACATGGAGCTCAAACTCATGACCCTGAGATCAAGAGTCAGGTGCTATATCAACCGAGCCAGCCAGGTGTGCCCCTCCATATGGTTTTAATTAGCAATTTCTTGATCTGCATTTCCTGACTTATGCTGTTAAGCACATTTTAATGTATTTATTGCCCACTCCTCTTTTGTGAGGTAAGTACCTATTGATCTCTTTCCCCCATATTTCTACAGTTTTTAAACAATTTTTTTTTCAATGTTTATTTATTTTTGAGAGACAGAGAGAGACAGAGCGTGAGTAGGGAAGGGGCAGAGAGAGAGGGAGACACAGAATTCAAAGCAGGCTCCAGGCTCTGAGCTGTCAGCACAGAGCCCGATGCGGGGCTCGAACCCACGAACCGTGAGATCATGACCTGGGCTGAAGTCGGACACCCAACCGACTGAACCACCCAGGCGCCCCTACAGTTTTTTTCTTATTAATATATAGGGCTTCATTACATATTCTGGATAGGAGATCTTTATTAGTTACGTACCTTTTTCCCCACTCATCGACTTGCCTTTTCTTTTCTTTTTTAAGATATTATTTTTAATAAAAATAAACTCAGCCTGCTGGCTGAGCCAGCCAGGCACCCTACATTTTCACTTTTTTTTTTAAGTTTATTTATTTATTTTGAGAGAGAGAGAGTGCACACAGGAGAGAGAGAGAGGGAGAGAGGGAGAGGGAGTGCCAAACAGGCTCTGCACTGTCATTGCAGAGCCCAACGCAGGGCTTAAACTCACAAACCGTGAGATCATGACCTAAGCCAAAACAAAGAGTTGGCCACATAACTGACTGAGCCATCCAGGTGGACCTTTCTTCTCTTTTTAAAAAATATTTTATTTATTTATTACAAAATTTTTAAAGTTTATTTATTTTTGAGAGAGAGAGAGAGAGAGAGAGAGAGCAAAGGAGGGACAAAGAGAGAGGAAGATAAAGAATCCCAAGCAGGCTCTGCACTGTGAGCATGGAGTTCACCATGAGGCTCGAACTCACAAACTGTGAGATCATGACCTGAGTAGAAACCAAGAGTCGGATGCTTAACCAGCTGAGCCACCCAGGCACCACAAAGCATTTTATTTTTAAATAACCTCCACACCCAACATGGGGCTTGAACTTGCAACCCCAAGATTAAGAGTTGCATGTTCCACTGACTGAGCCAGGCAGGCACCCCAGTTTATAAATATTTATTTTGGTTTAATATTATTATATAATAATTATATTGGTTTAACTTTTTGGAGAAAATTAAATCTTTCCATATTTTCAAGATTGATTTTAGCTATTCTTGGCTCTTTGCACTTCTAAATATATTTTGGGATCAATATGTAAATTTTCACAAAAGACCTTTTGGTGATTTTATTGGGATTGCACTGGGGAGATCAGTTTGGGGATAACTGACATATAACTTCCAATCTACTAACATGTTATAACCCTCCTTTTTGTTCTTGTTGTTGTTTTCTGTTTTTAAATATGCCTTCTTTAGTTTCTTTCAATAATCTTCTGTACAAAGATATTAAAAATATTTTGTTTGTTTTATTCCTAGGTATTTGGTTCTTTTTCATACCATTACAGATATTCTTATTATTATTTTTTAATAAGCTCTACACCCAACCTGAGGTTTGAACTCAGCACCCTGAGATCTAGCATTGCATGCTCCACCAAACGAACCAGGCAGGTGCCCCTACAACTTTATTTTAAAATTATTTTGCTGCTGGTGTATAGAAATATAGTTAGTTTTGTATATTGACTTTGAATCTAGTGACCTAAATAAATTCACTTGTGAATTCCAATAACTGATCCAAAGATTCTTTAGGATTTCCATATACATGCCATCTGCAAATTATGATAATTATTTTTTGTGATAAGGCTGTTTTTATTTTTTAAAGTAAACTCTACCCCCACTGTAGGGCTTGAACTCACAACCCTGAGATCAAGAGTCGCATGCCCTACAGACTGAATCAGCCAGTGCCCCCAAATTATAACAATTTTATTTCTTTCTTTCCATCTTTATGTCTTTTATTTCTTTTTCTTGTCTTATTGCACTGGCTAAGGTACTGAGAAAAGAGTTAAAGAGAAGTAGTGACTGCAGCCAATTTAGCAAATTTCTAGTCTCAGAGGAAAACTTTCAGCATCTCACCATTAAGTTGCTATCTGCCAAAGGTCTTTTTGTAGACAACCTGTATGTTAGCCTTTGTTGTATAACAAGAGTACCGCAAACACCCAGTGACACATAACAATAGATATTTACTTCTTACACATCTGTGGCAATCAGCTGATCTGGGCTGGGCTTAGCTGGATTATTCTGCTGGTCTTGGCTGGGCTCATGCATGTATCTATAGGTCAGGGGTTAAAATGTTCTCACCTGGTCTTGACTGGGTACCTTAACTTGGACAGTTATGTCCTACCTATTTTCCTTTCCTTTCTTTCTTTTCCTTTCCTTGCCTTTCCTTGCCTTGCCTTTCTTTTTTCTTGTCTTTTGTTTTCCCTTTCTTTTTTCTTTTCTTTTCTTTTCTTTTTTCTTTTCTTTCTTTTCCTTCTCTTCCTCTTTCTTTCTTTCTTTCTTTCTTTCTTTCTTTCTTTCTCTCTCTCTCTTTCTCTCTCTCTCTCTCCCTCCCTCCCTCCCTCCCAGTGTGTGTGCATGTGTGTGTCCTCCCTATTTCTAATCCTCCTTTTGGAGCCGGTGGGCTAGCTTGGGTTGATCCTTCTCATGGTAAATGGTAGAAAACAAAAAAGCAAATCCTACTAGGTGGCAATCCCACTTCAGAACTTTTCTGGCAGCACACCTGCCAATATGCTAAATATTATGGCCAAATATGACTGAGTCCAGAGTCAACAGTAGCTTTGCCCATAATGGGAGGACACTGTAAAGTTATGTGGCAAAGGGTGTGGTACATAGGAAGAGTGAGAAAATGAGGCTATCACTGCAATCTATCACATGTCTTTCTCAGAATAAGAGCAATTCCATTTCTAGTTTTTTAAGGATTTGTATCATCAAGGAATATCACATTTTATCAAAGACTTTATTCACCTATTGCAGTGATCGTATTTTTCTTCTTTGTACTATTTATGTGACAAAACACACTGACTGATTTAGACTATTAAATTAACCTTGCTTGGTAGGCAGTCTGTAAGATGGTCTGTCATCTCTGCCTCCTGGTATTCATGCCCTTGTCTGATACCCTCCCATTGGATATGGGCTGGACCTAATGACTAGAATAGAAAATGAATAGAAATTGGCAATAATTAAGGGATGGAAAGTCATTTTTGAGATGAAGTTACGAAGATTTTCACTTCAGTCTTTATCTCTCTGAGCCCTTGCTCTGGGGAAAGCAAGCTGCCATGTTGTGATTACAACTATAGAGAAGCCCATTTAGTAAGGAACTGTCTCTGGTGAACTGTGAGTGAGGACCTGAGTCCTGACAACAGTCATATGAGTGAGCTTGGAAGTGGATCTTTCCCTAGTCAAGCCTTGAGAATTAAGTGTGTTCATAAGTGGAGGTAAAACAGGTCGAAGAGTCTTGGCACCTAGTAAAAGCTTAATACAATTTACCAATATTATTTCTGAGCTCACCTTTCTAAATCTGTTACATGAGGACAATAAGATCTATTTCATAGGACTGTTGTAAGCAATAAATAAAATTATGCATTAGTAAGCACTTAGGGGATAGTCATTATTGTTATTTTAACAGTTTAACTGCTGTTTGTTTGTTTTTTAAGATTTTAAGTCACCTCCACAACCAACATGGGGCTTGAACCCACAACCCTGAGATCAAGAGTCGCATGCTCCACTGACTGAGCCAGTCAAGCACCCCTAACTACTGCTTTTAAAAATAGAAATTGAATTTTATTCACCTTGACTTTCCTAATATAACAGAATAGATGTTTAATTAATACTTTGGAAGTAATTGACAAGTTCAATCCGTCTTCATATACATAAAGCCAAAAAAAAAAAAAAAACCTTCGTCAAAATCCTCGAGGAGAAAACAGGCAACAACCTCTTTGACCTCAGCTGCAGCAACTTCTTAATCAACACGTCTCTGGAGGCAAGGGAAACAAAAGCAAAAATGAACTACTGGGATCTCATCAAAATAAAAGGCTTCTGCACAGGGAAGGAAACAATTAGCAAAACTAAAAGGCAACCGACGGAATGGGAGAAGATATTTGCAAATGACAAATCAGACGAAGGGTTAGTATCCAAACTTTATAAAGAACTCATCAGACACAACACCCAAAAAACAAAGAATCCAGTGAAGAGATGGGCAAAAGACATGAATAGACACTTCTCCAAAGAAGACATCCAGATGGCCAACTGACACATGAAAAAATGCTCAACATCACTCATCATCAGGGAAATACACATCAAAACCACAATGAGATACCACCTCACGCCTGTCAGAATGGCTAACATTAACAACTCAGGCAACAACAGATGTTGGCAGGGATGCAGAGAAAGAGGATCTCTTTTGCATTGTTGGTGGGAATGCAAACTAGTGTGGCCACTCTGGAAAACAGTATGGAGGTTCTCAAAAAATTAAAAATAGGACTACCCTATAACCCAGCAATTGCATACTAAGTAATTATCGAAAGGATGCAGGTGTGTTGATTCCAAGGGGCACATGCACCCCAATGTTTATAGCAGCACTATCAACAATAGCCAAAGTATGGAAAGAGCCCAAATGTCCATCAACAGATGAATGGATAAAGAAAATGTGGTGTAAATATGTGTGTGTGTGTGTGTGTGTGTGTGTGTGTGGAGTATTACTCAGCAATCAAAAAGAATGAAGTCTTGCCATTTGCAACTACGTGGATAGAACTAGAGTGTGTTGTGCTAAGCAAAATTAGTCAGAGAAAGACAAATATCCTATGACTTCACTCATATGAGGACTCTAAGAGACAAAACAGATGAACATAAGGGAAGGGCAGCAAAAATAATATGAAAACAGGGAGAGGGGGCAAAACATAAGAGAATCTTAAATATAGAGAACAAACTGAGGGTTGCTGGAGGGGTTGGGGGTGGGGAGGATGGGCTAAACAGGCAAAGGGCATTAAGGAGGACACTTGTTGGGATAAGCACTGGGTGTTCTATGTAGGGGATAAATGACTAGATTCTACTGAAATCATTATTGCACTATATGCTAACTAACTTGATATGAATTAATTAATTAATTTAAAAAATGACACACAAAAAAGCAACATCATAATCTATGAATTCTGAGCGTGGTCAAAGGACTTTTGCCCTCTAGGTCTCAGAAAGAATAAGTGAGTGATTCTAGCACCAACAGAATCTCAAAAACTACCCTGCGTGGCCCCTCTGTTCTCACCAGCACTCCTTGGTTTGTGTTTGCAGCCATTTATGGCTAGGCAGGGCCAAGCACTTGGGAACCTGGGGAGAAGAGAAGCTTCTGAACAAAATCCATCTCCCAGGGTTAATGTCTGCATGGGAACCACACAAAGGGCGAGGAATCTCTGGAAGTCACTGGTGTGATGCTGTTAACACCAGATCAGACGAGGCTGCCAAGAGCTTGGCATTTTCCCCCTTGTGTCAGCCAAAAAGCACAGGTGTCTTAAGAAAGTGCCGAACGATCAGGAAGCTTATTAATGCCGAAGCCTCGGCCCGGCCAGCGGATCTGCAGACAGAACCCCTTGCCCGTGCTTCGGCTCCGACACCTAGTGACCGTGAGGCTTCCCTCTTGCGTCCAGGTTTGAGAGGGGTGTTCTCATCTCCTGTTGCCCGGTGGCCCCGAAGTCCTCTGAACCCCTTGTGTTGAAAACCTGACCACCTCCCTTCTCTGTCCAGGGATTTCAGGGCCCAGCATCTGCAACATGTGATTATAGAGCACAGGGCAGGACAGACTCAGAGACGAACTGAACTGCTATTGGCAAGGACATTTCCAGGGTGCCTTCTCCACCAGCAAGTTAACATCTGGAAGCCCGACTTTCAGGCACTGCCTGTTTCCTGTCCACCCTGTCTCTCTGTTCCAATAGAACTTTCCTATTATGGGTCATTCCTGTCACTGGAATTCAAAATGCTCTTGACAGGTAGGTAAGACTCGGTCTCCTCTGAGAGTGTTCGGCTTTGCCTCTACACAGCACATGCTGCTACAAGCCTTTCTGGAGTCAGAGCGTTCCCCGAGGCACAGATATTTACATGTGTCGGGAAAATGCTTTCAGAGAAAGTCACTGCCAATTCCTTGAGTCCATCCTGACTGGCTCCCAAGGAGCCAGGAAGCAGACAGTGCTAAAAGGACATAACCTTGAGCAAGGTTTCTAGACACTTCTTAACCCAGAATGTGGCTTGCCAGATGATGTGAGGAACCACCCCCCCTCCCCCCCCCCCACCCCTCAAGCTTCTCCTCTGGCAGAAATGGTACACTTCGCAGGGCACCCGTGCACCTCGCTGAAATGGCAGAACCCTTACCATTTCAGGGCTGACAGAACCCTGTGAGAAATGCCATGACTAACAGCAATACAAAAGCAGCTTAGATCCTTGTGGGGGTTGTTCATATAAGCGAGGGGGTGTTGGGGGGCGGGCAATGCAGGCCGCTAAATGGCTCTTTAGACAAACAATTTTTCCCTTTGTTCCCGGCTGCCAGCTAGAAGTATGTTCCAGTTTTCTAGTCAGCAAGTTAAGCCAGACACACACATGGTGGTTGACAAAGAAAGAGGCCACTATGAAAAGATATTAAAATTCAAAACACACTTCAGAGCCGGCCTCTTCTCAAATTGCACGGTCACAGGGGAATTCATAAATCAGAAATGAGGTCAAGTGATGGTGTTGAGTTTAGTTTTGTTTGTCCCTTGATATTGTGATGATGCCCGGATGAGAAATACCAAAGAGAAGAGTCCAAGCTGAAACATCTGTTCTCCTTACCCATCATTCCACAAAACATCAGTTTTAGGAAGACACCAAAATAAGCATTCCAAGAGGAGAAAGGCATATAATCAGTGCCTGTCCACTTTTTAATTAAATCAGTCATTTACAAAGACACATCCTCTGTGTGGAGTTCAAGTTTCAAAGAAAACATTATATCCAGAAATCTAGTCTCCAAAGTTTGTAGAACTTGTAGGGCAAAGTCTGAGAGAGCCAAGATCAAATCCAAGCCAGCCATGGCCCAAGTTACAGTGAGCCACACACATTCACAAGCCTGAGGAGAAGAAGGTAAAATACATTATAGTCCGGCCCCGTGGTTTTTTTTCTTTTTTGGTTTTTTTTTACAGAGAGGGAAAGAGGGTGCAAGTGACCAAGGGGCAGAGAGAGAGAGAGAGAGAATTCTATGAAGGTCAGAAAGAGGGAGAAGCGGGGCTCACCTGGGGCTCATGTTTTTACCCAAAGCAGGGTACGAGTTCACCCAAAGCGGGGCTCAAGCTCATCAGATGTGGGACTCAAACTCACCAACTGTGAGATCATGACCTGAGCCAAAGTCAGATGCTTAATGACTCAGCCACCCAGGCACCCTCAGATCCTGTGTTTTTAGTGGACAGACTTTTTTGAGTTGATTGTTTGAAAAGACCTAAGAACATATTTCCCCACAGGAACGATGATGTTGTGATAGTTGTGTTCTCAGGTCAGGGCACAGAATTCTACTTGGCATAGTGTAACTCAAGTCACCTCCACCTCCAGTCACCTCTGCCTCTGAGCCCCTAGGGTGGCACTGATGACCTAGAGGAGGGAGGTACTGGTCATAACTCACAGCAACGTGGGGGTGGAGGGGGGGGACTTCAGCAGTCAGATGGAAGGGGCAAGCACTGCAGATGTACAGGTCGTGCACTGCACAAAGCACCTGACTGGGGTCCAGGTGGAGGCTGAAATCCAGCCTGCCCTCCACCAGGGAAGCTGGGCTCTGGGGCAAGGCTGAGGCTGTCAGAGAAGGAGCATTGTCCTAATTTGTGCTAAAAAGCTATGTTCCAGTGGAACTCTGGAGGCTTCAAAAGCAACAGTGAAAGATGGCTTTTCCACAAAGGGGTATTAAGAGTGGGGAGTGGGGGCGCCTGGTGGGCTTAGTCGGTGGAACATGCAACTCTTGATCTCTGGATTGTGAGTTTGAGCCCCACATCGGGTGTAGAGATTACGTAAAAAAATTAAAATCTTGGGGTGCCCGGGTGGCTCAGTCAGCTAAATGTCCAACTTCAGCTCAGGTCATGAGCTCACAGTTCATGAGTTCGAGCACCACGTCGGGCTCTGTGCTGACAGCTCGGAGCCTGGACCCTGCTTCGGATTCTGTGTCTCCCTCTCTCTCTGCCCCTCCCGCACTCACGCTGTGTCTCCCTCTCTCTCAAAAATAAACATTAAAAAAAATTAAAAATAAATAAAAATAAAAATCTTAAAAAAAAGAGTGGGGAGCAGTTTTGCTAGAAGAGGTCATCAGTGGGGGAGAAGCAAGAGAGAAGCTGTCATCCACATCCACATTGCTATTTCTGGGTCGCTGAACTTTGGAGTGGGCATAAACATGTCTTAGATCAGAACCTCCTCTGGCAGCAAAACTTAATCCTCACCAACTGTCCTCATGTTCCTCTTTGAGACTCCCTAATTGACCTGCTACTTCCTGGCTGCCAACTCAGAAAAGGCGCATTACGCCTTAAGGCTCGTGCCAGGGGCTGAATGAAAACGAAATACGTTTTGGAATTTTCTGTCGAGTGGGATCCCCAAACAGAGGAGGAAGTGCCCATCTACAGCGCCTGCACTGGTGGAGTCCAGAGGCTGTTTTGGCAACAGAGAAGGGGGAAGAAAGATGGCTACCATGTGCTGTGTTGGGGGGTGTGAGGAAAAGCAGCTGTGGAAAATGTCTCTGGGGGTGCCTGGCTGGCTCAGTTGGTAGAGCATGCAACTCTTGGTCTCACGGTCTTGGGTTCAAGCCCTAGGTTGGGCACAGAGCTTACATTAAAAAAGAAAAGAAAAGAAAAGAAATTGTCTCCAACCCAACTTGAACGGGGATGAGTGACCCTTACCGAGGCCTAGGGTCCTCCATTGTAATACAAGGAAGAAAAACAAGCAAAGGTTAAAAGGACAAATGCTCGTCCAGCTCTGTTGCTGACAGCTCAGAGCCTGGAGCCCGCCTCAGATTCTGTGTCTCCTTCTCTCTGCCCTTACCCTGCTCATACTCTGCCTCTCTCTCTCAAAAATAAATGGAAAAAAATTTTTTTAATTAAAAAAAAACAATAAAAGACAACAAACAAGCAAACGCACACAAAGAGACACACACCCTAAAGTATCAAGGGAAAGGCATGGGAGTCTAGCCAAGGCCTCTTCCAGCATCCACCTTCGCCCTGCCCGGTGGAGAGGCGGCTTCCTGCACAGCTGCGGGCTTGGGAAGCAAGTGTGGAAGTGGAGGCCAGGGAGCCCTGCGGTGCAAGCGTCCTGAGAGGCAGCTCTGGTGTCCGGAGCCCCGTCTTTCAGGCCCGCAGCTCCATCAGTGAGACCGTGAGGCTCGTTCAGGGAACAGCGTTTCTAGAGTCACAGTTCCAGAAGTGTGGTATTCAGGGTTACGTTAACTGTTGCAGAGAATCCCCAAATCCTACTCCAGGGACTGTAGTCCACGTGGGTAAGCAGTCATTCAGGGTCTGTCTCCTGTGCGTGGCTCCATTCATCCCTCAGCCTCCCAAAGTTGTCTCCACTCAGCCGGTGGCCGAGGAGAGAGCGCAATCAATGGCTGGGTGACAGGTTTGGGGGCTAGGCCAAGAGGGGCCTACTTCCACTCATGTTTCTTTGGCAGGAGCTCGGTCACAAAGCCACCTTTAACACAAGGGAGGCTGGGAAATGTAACACCGCTGTATGCCCAGGAGGAGAGAGGAGGATACAGTGGCGCCTGGGTGGCTCAGTGGGTTGGGTATCCAACTTTGGCTCAGGTCATGATCTTGCAGTTCATGAGTTCGAGCCCCACGTCGGGCTTTGTGCTGACAGTTCAGAGCCTGGAACCTGCTTCGAGTCCTGTGTCTCCCTCTCTCTCTGCCCCTCCCTACCCCCTCTCTCTCTCAACAATAAATAAACATTAATTTTTTTAAAAAAATTAAAAATAAAATAAAAAAGAAGAGAATACAGATACATGAATGTTGCCAGTCAAGGTCTCTATGCAGAGAGGAAATTGCAGTTTGGGGCCAGCAGGGAGGGGATTCCTTGCATTTCTTGGCCTTGCTCAAGCAAGAGAGTTGCTGCTGTAGCCGTGACTGATAAAGGCAGGATCAAGAACGAGGGTGTGACTATCACTCCTTGGGTTCAGGTAAAGTGTCACCCAGGTTCCTCCCGTGGGAATCACTGTGGTCACCCACACCTCTGTCTCCTGGCCCAGCTCCCACAACCGGCTTCTTCTAGCCAGGCCTCCTTTGAAATCGATCTGCCACAACAGTTGCAAACCCCAGCTGCTCCTTCGCTCCTTGGCCAGTAGAAGGGAATCAATTATCCCTGCCCTCAATGAATTGCAGCATCTGTTGATCTGCCAAAGGATAGGATTCAAGATGTCAGCCCTGGCCCATAAAGCTGTACTTAATCTGGACCTAATCACTGGAACAACTGCTCTTTGCCTTTGGTTCCCACCTGGCAGAAACAAAAACACCACCTCAGACTTTCAAGAGTCTGGAGGCCCTGCCGCTCAGGGGAGATAGGGACAGACATGCACAATAGCCTCCATTTTACAGACGCGATGCGTACAGAATGGTCAGAAAAGTAAATGTTCTGTTTATCTGCAACAGACCTGCCCACCATCTTTATTTTTTTATTTTTTAAAGATTTTTGAAGAGAGACAGAGAGCATGAGCCGGGGAGAGGGGCAGAGGGAGACAGAGTCTGAAGCAGGGCCCACACTCAGCACAGAGCCTGACGCAGGGCTCGATCCCACGACCCTGGGACCAAACCTGAGCCGAAGTCAAGAGTTGGATGCTCAACCCATGAAACCATCCAGGCGCCCCTAAAGATTTTTTTTTTTAAGTTTATATATTTTGAGAGAGAGGGAATGAGTGGGGGTGGGGGCAGAAAAGGGGAGGGGGGGAGAGAGAGAGAGAGAGAGAGAGAGAGAGAGAGAGAGAGAGAGAGAATCCCAAGCAGGCTTCACATTCAGCACAAGCCTGACTCGGGGCTTGAACTCATGAACTGTGAGATCATGACCTGAGCTGAAATCAAGAGTTAGACACTTAACCAACTGAGCTACTCAGGTGCCCCTGTCCACCATCTTTACATCTAAGCCTCACTATGGGCTTTTTTTTTTTTTTTAATATTTTAAAATGTTTGTTTATTTTTTGAGGGAGGGGGTGGGGAGGAGCAGAGAGAGAGAGAGAGAGAGGGAGACACAGAATCTGAAGCAGGCTCCAGGCTCCGAGCTGTCAGCACTGAGTCCGATGCGGGGCTCGAACTCACAAGCTGTGAGATCATGACCTGAGCTGAAGTGAGATGCTTAACTGATTGAGCCACCCAGGTGCCCCAAAGCCTCACTATGGGCTTCTGACAGTAATAGCACGTGGTCTATTGGTCTCTGTCTGGGAACCCTCAATTCGTGTCTGTTTTAGAGTTCTCAGCGTTGCCATTTTAACATTTATTTTTCTATCACCTCGGCCTCCCAAAATTTCACCTACTCTGTCGGTAATATTGACAGTGAACCTCATGACTGAGCCATTGGGAACTGGGGCTCTGTCTCCTTTGGGGGCCCTTTCAGGACTTCTGGGTCTGGTTAGTATCCTTACTGAGTGCGCACAAGGTACAGGGCCCTGCTGGACGCTGGATTTTGAAGCCAATGGCTTTATTTCCAATGAGGTCTGCTTTGGAATGTGTTTTTCAAATGCTTTGCAACAGTGCCATGCAAATGGATTAAATGATAAAATAAAAAATGTAAAACAAGATAGCTCACATTCCTCGGAGGAAAAAAGCAGAAATGTCTAGGATGGTGAGCATTCTTAGAGAAGTTTCTCTTCTCTCTTATTCTGGATAGAGTTCCATCAGCAAGACCCTTCAGTCCTTCGGGGATTGGTGATCAGGACAAAAAGATGTCCCCCCAGCACCCTCCTAACCCACACCCCAAATTGAAGCAAGAAATTTTTGTCTGCTCATGGACCAGTCTTTTGTTTCTTGCTCACATGATAGTTGTAGCTCACCTTATTCTATTCCTCATGTCAAATTTAGTTTTGAGGTTAATGAGGATTTATGTTAAAGTGTTGAGACTTAACTAATTGTTTTCTTAAAGAACATGGTCGCTTCTCTGTCAGAGATGGCAGCTTGTAGAAATGTGAGGAGGCAATTACTGAATTTCAAGGCCAACAAAGAATTATCTGCCCCAATCCAATAAAATTAGGATAGTAGTTATCTTGGGGCCCCTCACTTGTTTGTTTATAGAAGATTCTCTTTTGAAATTACACACGTTCCGTTGTCAAATAGCAAATACTGTCTATCAGATGAGAGTTGAAGTCAATAGTGACAATGAAAGTATTCGAGACAACAACCCCAACATTTGGGATGCTGTATATCGAGAGCCAAGATCATCAAAGTCAATGATCAAAATCTGCAACATTAGATACACACGGACTACGCACATCAAAGGTACTATTCATTCATTCACATATTTTTGAGAACCCAGCCTGTGGCAGGCTGGGAAAGATAGGCATTAGGGTTACAGCCATGAACAAAACAGACACAGCCCCTTATCTGATGAAACTGACATTCTAGGGGTGCCTGGCTGGCTCTGTTGGTAGAGCAATGACTCTTGATCTTGGGGTTGTAAGTTCAAGCCCCACATTGGGTGTAGAGATGGCTTAAAAATAAAATCTTAAAGGGGTGCCTGGGTGGCTCAGTCGGTTGAGCATCTGACTCTTGATTTTGGCTCAGGTCAGGATCCCAGAGTTGTGGGATCAAGACCCACGTGGGGCTCTGTGCCGAGTGTGGACCCTACTTGGGATTCTCTTTCTCTCTCTCTCTCTCTCTCTCTCTCTCTCTTCTGCCCCTCTCCCTGCTGGTGCTCTCCCTGTCTCTCTCAAAATAAATAAATAAACTTAAAAACAAACCAACAAAAAAGAAAACTAACATTCTAGATGGGGGAAACAAATAAAATAAAGTCAGAGGATGGTAAGTGACATGAAGACGAGAAAACAGGGTAATATGTGCGGTGGGGGCTACTTTAGTCTGGATGATCAGGGAAGGCTTAATTGAGAAGGTGACATTTGAACTGAAACCTGAATCAAGGAGCCAGTAGAGAGAGGACCTGGGGAGACTATTCCAGGCAGGGCGAACAACAAAGGAGCTCAGGACTGAGCTTGGCATACTTAAGGGACAGAACAAGGGTCAACAGAGCCATTACATAGTGACTGGAAAGTGCAGTGGTAGGAGCCAAGATCAGCAAGGTAGCCAGGGGCTAGGTCATACAGGACCTCGGAAGGCGAGGTAAAGAGCAAGTTTGACAGTAAGGGCAGTAGGGAGGGGTTTAACCGAGTGCGTGATGTAATGTGATTTACGTCTTACAAATATTCTCTGACTGCTGCTGCGTGTAAGAGAAGCAGGAAACATGGTAGGAGGTTGTCCTAGTGGTACCAGGGAGAGATGTTGGTGGCTCAGACAAGAGTGGCAAGAGTGGACGTGCAGAAAAGTGGACAGATGTTGCTTATATTTTGGAGACAGAGCCAAGTGAATTTACTCATTGGATGCGGGGAGAAAGGGAACGAAGAGTGGAGGAAGGTTCCCATATTTTTTGTTTCACCGGCTAGTTGGGTCTCCTGCTGTAGGAGGCATGTGTGACTGAGGGCCAGAGCTCTGACCATCTGCATCCAGCCCACTCTGGCTTGGGAGCCACACTTGCTATAGGCTGCTCCCAGCCAACCACTGAGCAAGGAGGGGACTATTACAGGCCCATTCTTGCTAGACCTTGACTCCTTAATGAAAAACTTCTTTGTTTCCTTTTATTTTTATTTTACTTTATTTTTAAAAATAGTTTATTTTTTTTAATTTTTAAATGTTTATTATTTTTGAAAGAGAGAGAGAGAGACGGAACACCAGCAGGGGAGGGGCAGAGAGAGAGGGAGACACAGAATCTGAAGCAGGCCCCAGGCTCTGAGCTGTCAGCACAGAGCCTGACATGGGGCTTGAACTCACGAGTGGTGAGATCATGACCTGAGCCAAAGTCGGATGCTTAACTGACTGAGCCACCCAGGCGCCCTCCAAAAATATTTTATTTTTAAGTAATTTCTACTCCTAGTGTGGGGCTTGAACTCATGACCTCACGATCAAGAGTCAGATGCTCTATCAACTGAACGAGCCAGTCACCCCTCCATCCTTTTACTGTTTTTTTTTTAAAGCAGGCTTCACACACAGCACAGAGTCCAATGTGGGGCTTGAACTCAGGACCCTGAGATCAAGACCTGAGCCGAAATCAAGAGTTGGATACTTAACTGACGGAGCCAGCCAGGCTCCCCCTTTAATTTTTTAAAAAACCACTGTATTGAGGTATGGTTGATGTATTTAAAAAGCTGTACATATTTAATATATACAGCTTGATGAACTTGCACATAGTTATATACCCCTTACCACAATCTATGCCATAAACATATCCATCCTGTCCTCTTTATTTATCACCATTATCATTATTATTATTATTCTGTGATAAGAGCACTTAACATAAGATCCACCCTCTGAGCAAATCTGAACAAATTTTAAAGTATAAAATATAAAAGTATAAAATACAGAATTAGAATTGTTCACCAAAGGCACTGTGCCTCATAGTAGGTCTCTAAGACCTATTCATCTTGCATAACTGAACCTTTATACCCTTTGGCTAATACCTTCCCATATCCCTTACCCCCTTGCCACCATTCTACTCCCTGCTTCTCTGAGTTTGACTACTTTATTTTGTTTTGTTTTTATAGTTATTTATTTTGAGAGTGAGAGAGTGTGTGCGCACGCGCGCGCGCGCACGGCGGGGGAGGGGGCAGAGAGAGGGAGAGCGAGACTCCCAAGCAGGCTCTGCGTTGAGCCTCTGTCAGCCCAGAGCCCAACATGGGGCTCGAACCCATGAACCGTGAGATCACGATTTGAGCCGAAATCAAGAGTCGGACGCTTACCCGACTGAGCCACCCAGGTGCCTGGAGTTTGAGTATTTTATATTCCTCATGTAAGTGGTATTATGCAGTATTTGTCCTTCCGTGTCTAGCTTATTTCACTTAGCATAATGCCAACCAGGTTCATCTATGTTGTTGCAAACGTGGCAGGATTTTTTTAGTCCAAGGTTTAATGGACTCAAGGACTCCCCACTCACAGATTTCTCCAAACAGTGCTGCGACCTCAGGCTTTTCCTACCCAATCTCTTTCCTTCCCTTTCCTCTTCAGTGTCAAGTCTGTGTTGCTACGTGAAATCTCTCCTCACTTTCCCTGGCTCCCTCCCCCTCACAGATGGTCTCACAGTAAATGTTTTGTTTGTCGCATCCCATCCTAGCTTTCCTTTTTTTGTTTGTGTGGGTAGGCTCCGCACCCAACATGGGGCTTGAACTCAGGACCCCGAGATCAAGAGTTGCGTGCTCTAATGACTGAGCCAACCAGGTGCCCCACCAGTGATCCTTTTAAAAGAAAATGTGGAACCATGGGATGGTTCTCCATTTCATTCGGAATAAAAGCCAAAGTCTGTGTAGTGGGTTACAGATCACCCCACCATCCACCCCCATGCCTCTTCCCTTGTTTTTCTCCTCCCCTCTCACTCTGCTCCAGCCGTAGTGGCTTCCAACAGGCCAGGCACACTTCTGCCCGGGGCCTTTGCATCAGCTGTTCCATCATCTGTCTGGAATGCTCTTTCCCAGTTATCTGCATGGTTCACTCCTCATCTTCAAGTCTTTCTCAGATGTCACCTTTTTTTTTTCTTTTAATATAACTTATTGTCAAATTGGTTTCCATACAACACCCAGTGCTCATCCCAACAGGTGCCCCCCCCTCAATGCCCATCACCCACTTTCCCCTCTCCCCCACCCATATGTCACCTCTTTTTTTTAATATTTATTTTGGGGACAGCACAAGCAGCAGAGGGGCAGAGAGAGGTGGGGACAGAGGATCTGAAGCAGGCTCTGTGCTGACAGGATGACAGTGGCGAGCCCGACATGGGGCTCCAACTCAAGAAACGCAAGATCATGACCTAAACGGAAATCAGACACTCAACCAACTGAGCGGTCCAGGTGCCCCTCAGGATGTCACCTTTTATCTTGACCACATATGGATTTGAAAACCACCACCCCTTGGCACTCCAGATTCCCTTACCCTCTTTCTACTTCTTTTCTTTTTCCAAAGCACTTATCTAGGACCTATTATACTGTATAATTTAATGGCATATTTTGTTTATTGTTTGTGCTCTGTTTTCTCCCACCAGAATGTGAGCTCTGCAAAGGCAGGGATGTTTGTCTACTCTGATCACATGGTTGCCATTCAGTAAATATTTCTAGAATGAAGCACCTGAAGACAATAAAGCAGAGGCTGTGAGAGAGAGTGACTGAGCCGGCTGGTTTAGATCAGATTGCTCTCTAGGTCATGAACTCCTTGAGGACCGGTCTGTGTTGAAATCACCAGGGTCCTATGCATAGTGGAGAATGCAATAAACACTTGTTGAATCTCATTGAGTTGAACTGAGCCAGAGGGCAGACCAGGCATCTTCTTAGGATGGTCCTAAAGGAACTGCCAGTTTATGGACTACTCTTACCACTCACTTGGTCATGATACCTCCTGGAATGTGCTCATTTCTGTTTTTATATTCCCTGGAATTCTACATTTAAGAAAGGCTTTCCACCAGATTCCTCTGCATCCTGGCAGCATTGTATCTGAATATGTTTCCCACATATACATACTTTACAGATTTTATTTTTTTAATGTTTATTTATTTATTTAGAGAAAGTGAGAGAGTGAAAGAGAGATGGAGAGAGGCAGCGAGAGAATCCCAAGCAGGCTCTGCATTGCCAATGCAGGGCCCAACGTGGGGCTTGAACCCATGAACCGTGAAATTACGACCTGAGCCGAAATCAAGAGTTGGATGCTCAACTGACTGAGCCACCCAGGAACCCCTAAAGACTGAATTTTTTAAGTAATCTCTATACCCAACGTGGGGTTCGAACTTACAACCCCGAGGTCAAGAGTCACATGCTCTACTGACTGAGCCAGCAAGGTGCCCCAAGAGTCAAATGTTTCTTGACTCCACATGGTATATTTCCACTTGTGAAGGACATATTACCTTGAACATTTACTTTACTATAATTCTTAGTAAAAATTTCAAATTTCTTAGCAGTAATTTAACAACAGCTCAATTTTCATAAATACTGTCCAGTGCCAGGGACATTTAAACACCCTGGCCCACCTCACCGCATAATAGTTCTGCACCCCAGAAGCACTTAGCTGTTTGCTTCCTATTTATTGCTGAGTTTTACTCTACAAAATGACATTACCTCTTCCCTTCAGTTAGTGAATGAACCTTGTGTAATTATGGAGCCTTTTAAGAATATATTTTTAAAAAAGAATGTATTAGTAGTTGCTGGACAGAAAAAGCTAAAGCGTGCAGACGTCTAAAGCTGGTACTGAGCATGTAAAGCCTTGTGTGATATCTAAAAGAGAAGGTGGAAAGATCTGCAGGAAAATGGTAGAAAGAAAATATTCGAATCACAGGACTTTAGAAGTAGAATCCAAGTTGCTCATTTTGGAAGGACAAGGAGGTCCAGGGTTCCAATCTCCTGCCTCACTGCTGGGCCTTCACACCACACTTGATTTCTCTTTCTCCCATCCCCTTCCTCCATGACCCCCAGCCCACCCCCCCCAATTATATCCTCCCATATTCTTTTCTTTTTAAAATTTTTTAATGTTTTATTTATTTTTGAGAGAGAGAAACAGAGTGTGAGTGGGGGAGGAGCAGAGAGAAAGGAAGACACAGAATCTGGGGCAGGCTCCATGATCTGAGCTGTCAGCCCAGAGCCCGACACGGGGCTCAAACTCTTGAACCGTGAGACCATGACCTGAGCCAAAGTTGGACACTCAAATGACTGAGCCATCCAGGCACCCCGTCCTCCCATAACCTTTTAAAAACAAAGTATAGGGGCACCTGGGTGGCTCAATTGAAAGTGTCCAACTCTTGATTTCAGCTCAGGTCATGATCTCACAGTTGGTTGGACGGAGCCCCACATCGGGTTCTGTGCTGACAGTGTGGAGCCCGCTTGGGATTCTCTCTTCCCCTCTCTCTAGGCCCCAGTAAAATAAATAAACATTAAAAAAAAAAAAAAAAGTCAAAGCATAAAGGAAATGCTAATTGTTCGGAGAGTTACATTACAATATTTAAATTAAATCATCTTTATGGCTCCCCTAAATCTGGGGGTGGCACTGTGCTGTTAGAACCCCAGCCAACAGACACCAGGCCTTGTCTGAAGGCTGTTGGAAGGTCTCTAGCGCTTGTGTAATGTGAGCTTACAGTGCTGTGTGTCTTTTGTAATCTCTTTGAAAATCACATCTCTCAGCCTCACCTACCAAAAAACTGAAAACAATTTTGAAAATATGTTACAGTCGTAATGCTAGCTGTTGACCTCTGGTAGGTTGCTTGGCCTCTTGGGAACTCAGATTTTCTCTTCCATTAACCACCAGCGCTCAACACACTGCGCTCTAAGCCAGGTTCTCTGCTAAATGCCTACCTTACAGGCTGTAAGGAGAAGTAAAGAAAACAGTAGTCTCCGTGAACTTCAACTGAATAGTTACCTGCGAGCCACTGGTACTAAGTACTGTTCTACGCACTGATCAAATCTCCACACCAATCTTAAGAACGAGCTAGTACTATGTTTGTTGCCTACACGCTAAGGATGAGGTCAAATGACTAAGCCAAGGCCGCCCAGCTAGCAGCAGCAGTCTGTATGCCTTGTATCTTCTTGCTCTTAGTCACGGTGCGTAGGTAGTTTGAGCACGTACTGTATGGCCGCCATCTTTGAGGGGTTATGGAGAGTCCTAACATTCTCCTCCTGTCTGCCCGTCACCCTCTGAATTTGAATAAGGCTGAAAGCAATATCAGTCATCTCAGGCAAGCTTGAGGGGGTGAAGGAGTCATAGAGGCAGAGGCCTGAGAAATGTGTGGGACCAGGCATGGGGGTGGCTGGTTGTGGTATTGCTTTAGCAGCGGGCAGGCAGGGCTGGAAAGTTCGTGGCCCTTCGGGATGAGCTTCCGCTCTTTTTCTTTTTCTTTTCAAGCAAGGATATATCTCCTTTGCATTGTCCGTGGGAAAAGCGAAAAAAGAGGGAGGGAAGGAAAGAAAGCTTTAATAGAGGGCTGAGCTATTAAATAGCTCAGTAAATAAAATCAGTTTTATTTTTCTCATTTGTAAAACCATCTAACCTCTGTACGCTTCACTCTCCTCATCTGTAAAAATAAAAATAGTGTCTTGCTGATAGAATTGTGGTAAGCATGGAATGAAATAATATACGGCAAGCACACAGAAGTTGAACTGATGTTAACAAAAGTAATAATGGCATGGTTTGTTACACTTTAGTTCTGTCCGTAAGCATGCAATAAATACTAGCAATTATTATATATTTACTGTTTTTCATTGGAATCTGTGGCAAACACGCAAACTTACAGTAACCAATGCTAGAGCGCCCCCTGGTGGCTTTGCTGCCACAAACAAATCCCACGGTCCCCACCTCCGTCTCCATGGGGCCAGGAAGAGAAGGCTCTCTGTCCTGCGGTTAACCACGAATCTACACCCACCCCAAGAAGAGTGCGGTAGAGGCCATACATCAGGTGCTCCCACCACAAAACGTTACCATTAACTCATAATGATGAAGAATTCCCTACATTTGAGTTGGCATCTTATGAAATGAGTCAGCAGTCAGCCATTTCTGACCGACCAAAATGGCAGTGTCATAGGATTGAACCTAATGATTGCTTCTATTTGGGGAGTAATTAAAAACCTGAGTGTATAGTTTAACATGCTAAAACCAAGGAAACAAAACACACAGTGACTTAAGAGTGACTTTGTGGCCTGAGGGACCTGGAGGTAAAAGAGGAACAGATAACTTCTCACATTTAGTCAAAACCCTCAGGGATTTTAATAAAGGGGGCAGGTTTCCTAATCACCTGTATCTCTTCTAACATCCTTCATCCTTAAATCGCTGCCCTTGCCTCAATCAGAAACACAGGTGGTGGTGGGCGTTTGTACCCTCCTTTTCTGGAAGGCACTCAGGCCTGCCATTTCATTCCCTACTCTGGAAGAAGATCCCCTCTCAGAAGATCAAGAGGACGACTGATCGTGAACCCCATACCCTCTGCATAAAGGGTCTTTTTCCCCTCTGAGAAAGACAGATTGGGGAGTCACAAAATCACCAGTCACAATTTTTTAAAGTTTATTTATTTATTTTGAGAGAGAGAGAGAGCAAGAACGGGGAGGGGCAGAGAAAGAGAGGGAGAGAGAGAATCCCAAACAGGCAGAGCTGGTGGGACTCGATCTCACAAATTATGATATGATCTGAGCCGAAATCAAGAGTTGGTCACTAAACCAACTGAGCCCCATCAATCACAGTTTTGAAAAATTAGAATAGCCCCAAACACTCAGTCATTTCCCCACCTCACCCACCAAATCTTAAGGGACTAAGACTTAAAAAAAATTTTTTTAATGGAACACATCATGAAGGAGACTACAGGTAAATTTACAGTGAGATAAGCCTGCTTAGGAATTGTTGGTGAGGGTACAAACTGGTACAAACTTTCTGTTAAAGAATTTGGAAATTTGTATCAAGAGTCATAAAAGCCCTTGACCAAATAATTCTCCTTCAGGAGTCTGTATTAAGAAAATAAATGGAAACATGCAGAAAAGATTTTCATAGAACTATGTTATGGCAGGGGCGCCTGGGTGGCTCAGTTGGTTAAGCATCCTACTTCGGCTCAAGTCATGATCTCATGGTTCGTGAGTTTGAGCCCGGCATCGGGCTCTGTGCTGACGGCTCAGAGCCTGGAGTCTGCTTTGGATTCTGTGTCTGTATCTCCCTCTCTCTTTGTCCCTCCCCAGCTCACACTCTGTCTCTCTCTCAAAGATAAACATTAAAAAAACTTTTTTGGGGGGCGCCTGGGTGGCTCAGTCGGTTAAGGGTCCGACTTCGGCTCAGGTCATGATCTCCCGGTCCGTGAGTTCGAGCCCCGCGTCGGGCTCTGTGCTGACAGCTCACAGCCTGGAGCCTGTTTCAGATTCTGTGTCTCCCTCTCTCTGACCCTCCCCCGTTCATGCTCTGTCTCTCTCTGTCTCAAAAATAAATAAACGTTAAAAAATTTTTTTAAATAAAATAAAATTTAAAAAAATTAAAAAAAAATTTTAAGGAAATATGTTATTGTAGGAAATATGTTAAAAATTATGTTAAAATATATAAAATGGAAATATGCAGGAAATATTGCAGGAAATATGTTAAAAATATATAAAAAATATTTTTAAGGAAATATGTTATTGCAGGTTTTTTTATAATAGTAAGAAACAACACTAAAACAAACAATTATTAAATCAAGTATAAAACATTAACAAGATGAATATTCTATCTTCAAGATCATGTTTTCAAAGAATATAGAGTGACAGGCAAAATGGTCACATTGTAATGAAGAGTGAAGATATATCTATTATCTAGCCCTCTAATGATTCCAGTTTTATAAGAAATACATATAGAAAATACACACCTTATTTTTTTATTTGAGAGAGAGAGAGAGAACACACAAGCTGGGGAGAGGGGTGCAGGGAAAGAGAGAGAACCTTAAGCAGGCTCCAAGTTCAGTGCGGAGCCCAGCGTGGGGCCCAATCCCACAATCCTGGATCATGACCAGGGCCCAAATCAAGAGTCAGATGTTGAACTGACTGAACCATCCAGGCGCTCTGACAATAGACACTTTTAAAAGAGGAAATAAACATATCGAAATACTAATTACTTCTGAGTAGTGGGATTATAGGCAATCTTAATACTTTTTTAAAAAGTATCAGTTTTAAAAAAAATTTTTTTTCAACGTTTATTTATTTTTGGGACAGAGAGAGACAGAGCATGAACGGGGGAGGGGCAGAGAGAGAGGGAGACACAGAATCCAAAACAGGCTCCAGGCTCTGAGCCATCAGCCCAGAGCCCGACGCAGGGCTCGAACTCACGGACCGTGAGATCGTGACCTGGCTGAAGTCGGACGCTTAACCGACTGCGCCACCCAGGCGCCCCAAAAGTATCAGTTTTTAAATGTTCATATATTTTTGAGAGAGAGAGCCCAAGAGGGGGAGGTGCAGAGACAGAGGGATCCAAAGTGGGCCCTGCATTGACAGCATAGAGCCCGATGTGGGGCTCGAACTCACGAACAATGAGATCATGACCTGAGCCAAAATCGGACATTCAACTCACTGAGCCACCCAGGTGCCCCTAATACTTTTTTTTTTTAATGTTAATACTTTCTTAAACTTTTTTACATTCTCCAAAGTTTCTGTAATTACCATGTATTACTTTCATAATCACAAAAATATATAGACTATAAAGCAATTTGGGGGCACCTGGGGGGCTCAGCTGGTGAAGCGTCCGACTCTTGGTTTTGGCTCAGGTCATGATTCATAGTTCGTGGGATCGAGCCCTGTGTCTGACAGTGCAGAGCCTGCTTGAGATTCTCTCTCTCCCTCTCTGCCCCTCCCCGACTCATGCTTGCTCATCCTCTCTCTCTCTCTCAACATAAATAAATAAACTTGTAAAAAATGGATTTGCAAAGTCAGTCAAATTTTAGTTTCTAATCTTCATGGTGTCAAATGTAGAAACTGAATACCAGATTTCATCAAAATCTGAAGTTGATAAATAACGAAATACGTTTTAAGATGTGGTTTATAGTTGAAAAATGCTTTTCAACAATCTTTCAAAGTCTTCACAAAATCAGAAAGCAGCAGGAAAATAAGAGTGAGAGAATTGGTTTTGTTGGTTCTTTGGCCAAATTCTATGCTTTCTAGGAGATTCTACTTGAATTGTTCAAGGGTCTTCGCTGAATTGAAACCATTCTGAAGTTATGCAACCATCAGTGGCCAAAGCCAACGGCATTGGGGATTAAAATGAGACTGAGTGATCTTGTAACACAATCAGCTGATACTCTCAAAAGTGTGTAACCTGAGGCTTAATATCCTGGGGCTAGAGATATTGCCAACACTCGGAAAGCTGTTAATGACTTTGGAACCACAGCATGTATCATTTTGCACACTTAAAGCCAACAAGAGAAAATCTAAGTAACAAATCTCAATTTACAAGAGTAGATCAATTAGGTAGAATGTTGAAACCATATATTATAGCACCACAGTTTGGGTTTGCCTCATGGAAAAAAAATATTCAAGCTCTAATAGGATTCTCATCACCCCAGGACAGGTATGTATCTTTATCCTCCAGATGTATGTCGGGGAAAGGATCTGCTAGAGGGGCATTCTTACTCTAATAGGGAGGAATTTTTACTCAGCCTATTGGGAAGACTGTTTTCACATGTTCTTTGTGGTTCTGTCCTGCACACCAAATCTGGGACTCCCCAAAATGTCAACTTCTAGATTTTATATTCTACAATTTCAAAATAATTGAACCAAAATAAATTAAGTACCAAATTACCATTTTCTAAAACTCTCAGACCCACATAGGAGAACTCAGTATTACTTTTTTAAAAAATCTCTATAAGCAGGGACGCCTGGGTGGCGCAGTCGGTTAAGCGTCCGACTTCAGCCAGGTCACGATCTCGCGGTCCGTGAGTTCGAGCCCCGCGTCAGGCTCTGGGCTGATGGCTCAGATCCTGGAGCCTGTTTCCGATTCTGTGTCTCCCTCTCTCTCTGCCCCTCCCCCGTTCATGCTCTGTCTCTCTCTGTCCCAAAAAATAAATAAACGTTGAAAAAAAATTAAAAAAAAAATCTATATAAGCAAAGAATGTAAATTATTTAAGCACTGGCAGTTCAGGTACCTTCTGAGAAACTTCCTAAAGCCTTTGTTTAAACCTTGCACTTGAACTCTGGATTTTTTTTTCAAGCCGAACAAGCATATATTTGTTCTCCCTGGGGCTTCTCATAATACTTCTATGATCCTCTCTTTGCTCCAGTCATCCTATTAAGTTACAAACTGCATCCCTAATCCAAGCTTTTCTTCCTGAGATGAAGGCATATTCCGAGGTTAGTTTTAAGGCTGACACAGCTTTGCCGCAAGTCCAATAGGCCCCAGTTGTAAAATTCACATCAGTCTTTACTTAAAACGAAGACATCAGTTCGCCAGAAAAGTTGTTATTCGTGCCCTTTACAGATTCTCCACTCACATCCCGAAGCCCCGCCAAGTGTAATTAAGTCGAACGGGAATTCAGCAGATGTGAACCACACAGGCTGAACAAACGCTGAACAACAACCATCACTGTTCTGATCAAGAGTTAACTTTGTTAGCGGAAAAAAGTGGCCACAAAACCATGGATCTGGTCTTTTGTACTGATCGGGGGACCGTGAGGAATCGCCAGCCTCGTGGTCCCCAATTGAATCATAGCGTTATTCATGTATGACAGAAAGATGAATACTGATGCCTAATTTCAGTATCCCTGTTCAGATACACCCGAGCGCTCCCAGAAACTGCCAAGACAAAGAGCATTAATGCAAGTATCCTCAACCTTATGGCGGGGGGGGAGAAAAAGCTGACTTTGTAAGAAGAATCTTGAGGTGCCAGGAGAGAGGATGCTAGAAATAGTCGGGTTTGCAGAGGAACAGGCCTCCCAGCCCTCACACCCCCTTCCTTTGGAGAATCTCAGCAAAGGCAGGGAGACCAGGAGGAGGAGGTCCTGGGTGAGGCCAGGCTAAGGATTTACAGGGAAGTAGATCCCCACCTGCCAGCGGGAGATCCTTGCTTTGATGGATTCCCCAGCAGGAGTGCTGGAGCTGAGGTTCTTTATCAAATGGAGACAACACACACACACACACACACACACACACACACACACACACACACACGACACACATTCGCATTGCATGCCCTAATTTCCAGCTTCTGATTGGACGGACAGGCCCCGAGGGGGGCGGAAATGGCAGATGAGGAGCAGGGGCTGGGGCCTGCAGAGCCCCAGGGGTGACAAGGCCATTCCTGTCGCGTGGGAGAGATGGCGCCACCCACGCAGTGTCCCCCAACAGGGCCTACCTGAGTGTTCTTTTTGCCCGAATGTCTTACTTCGCGAGCATTTGTGCGGCTCGCTAATTTCCCATTCTGTGGATAATCCAGATGCACCAGGTCTCGGCAGTAAGAGTGGCATATGTATTTCCCTTCTGAAAGAGAGAGCACAGACGGCTCCTGGTTACATGCACGTGGCGGAGGGAAAGCGAAGCCCCCAAAACCAAAAGCCAGCGTCTGACCCGGAGTCATGAACCCGGGTTGCCTAAGGCCCGTTTGTTCCCACAGTAGGCGGAGCACTTCACCCTGGGCTGTCTCGGCCTTGCTGAAATCTAAACATAACATGTCAGTGAATACATTTTGCAAAGACAGAATAAGCCGCTGTACTTTTTTTTTTTTTTTTGCAATTTTCAATTGGGGTAAAATTTACATGATGTACAGTTACGTGTTAGAGAATAAAATTCGGTCTTTTTTAGTATATTCATAATGCTGTGCAACCATCCCCATTGTCTAATTCCAGAACATTTCATTCGCCCCCGGAACAAATCCCCTACCCGGTAGCAGTCACTCCCTTTTTCTTCTTCCTCTGTCTCCTGGTGACCACTCATCTGCTTTCTGGGGCTTTGCCTTTTCTGGACATTTCTTATAAACGGAATCTTACAATCTGTGGCCTTTTGTGTGCTGGCTTCTCCCACTCAGCATGTGTGGCATGTATCAGAATTTCATTCTTTTTTTTATCGTTGAGTAATATTCCATGGCCTGGAAGGGCCACATGCTGTCTATCCACTCACTGGTTGCTAGACACTGGGTTTTTCCATTCCTAGGAATAGAATTGCTGGGTCACATGGTAACTCTGACTGTTTTGAGGAAACTACCGAACTGGTTTCTGATGTAAATGTTTTGAAAAGAGCAGTTCTACAACTCTGTTCACCTGCAAGTAGAATTCTCACAACACTTGTCTGGTAATGGAATCCATTACATTACTAAGTCCTTTTTTTTTTTTAATTTTTTTTTTAACGTTTATTTATTTTTGAGACGGAGAGAGACAGAGCATGAATGGGGGAGGGTCAGAGAGAGGGAGACACAGAATCCGAAACAGGCTCCAGGCTCTGAGCTGTCAGCGCAGAGCCCGACGCAGGGCTCGAACCCACGGACCGCGAGATCATGACCTGAGCCGAAGTCGGCCGCTTAACCGACTGAGCCACCCAGGCGTCCCCATTACTAAGTCCTTAAGGGACCTCGTTATGAAGTAACTTTACCCATTAAAGTAGTAGCCGGGTAAGCAGAACCCTGCAGGAAAATTTAGGGCAGAGCTCTATGCACAGTGTTTATTCTAGCCAAGGAAGAAGCCGTCTACATCGTCATCAGCATCATCAAAATGTTTTGTGTGCCGATGCCCTGATTAAACCTATAGAAGGGTAACAGGGACCTGGCTCACAGCACAGCATCCAAAGGTCACCAGAAGCCACAGCCTCTAGAGTCAGACTCAACTAATTTGCAGAGCTTATCACTCATGCATGTATACATTTTTTTTTAAGTTTATTTATTTTGAGAGAGAGAGAGAGAAAGCGCAAGTGGGGGGAAGGGCAGAGAGAAAGAGGAAAAGAGATAGAATCCCAGGCAGATTCCACACGGTCAGCACGGAGCCCGATACGGGGCTCGGACCCACAAACCACGAGATCATGACCTGAGCCGAAGTCAGACGCTCAACCGACTGAGCCACCCAGGCGCCCCACGCGTGTGTGTACATTCATAAGTCCGTGCAAAAAATGCAAGCGCCTACTTCATCCCAGGGCTTGTTAGTTAAGAGAAGACTCAGTCTCTGCCCTCAGTGGGAGGAATGGGTAAGAGAAGCGATACTCACAATACAGTGTGGCGAATGCTGTAACACCATGGTGGGGACCCAGAACAGGATCTGCCCGCTCTTTGAGCCTGGCAGAACCCCAAAAGCTCCCATGCATTCACAGGTGTGCCACTGTACCTGAACCCCCCACCCCCACCCCACAATGCTCCTTCCAGCGCCACAAGCCTGAATGCGTTTTCCCTTGCTTCTCCAGAAGGCTTTCGGAGCTGTGGATTAAAGCCTAGAAGGCCTTGAGTCCTTTTAGGAAGAATCTGAACTGCAAAACACATGTCTTTGATATTTATAACTGGTCAAAATAATGCTGGAGTTAATGTTCCATCTGTTATGGAAAATTAAACCTACTGAGCTGTCCTGTAATAGCAAGAAGCCGCATGGCTCTGTGGTCTCCATCCTTCGTTTAACTCTGAAAGCACATTTGCTTACAAGAAGTAAAGCTTCCTCGCGAACTGAACTGGCTTATAAACGAACTCAGATGAATGAGAAACCAAAACAGCAGACCCTGTTGAAGCATTTACTCCAGCCCTGAAGGCCAGCTGGGTCTCTCGATCACATCAAAGGCACAGACAATCAAACCAACGTGGAGGTTCCTACTCCTCCCAGCAGCCCAGGTGCTATCAGACTCAGAAGCAAACACGACCTACCGGGTGTGTGGGTTTTCTTCACCTGGAAGCTGATTTTGCCAGAGAGCTTATAAATGGCAGTTCCCATCTCTGAGCCCCGGCTCCTCCGTGCAACACAAGAGAGACAGCTGAGGGTGACAGGCTGAGCCGGCCAGCCCTGGCTGACCTATGTGACTCAGAGCCCACCAGGAGGCTGGGCGTCCCTCCAGTCCCTGGCTTCATGTGCTTTCCAACTGGCCACCAGCACGCTCAGCCGTTCTGCTCATCAACGCTGTCAAATGTTCACAAGCGTATCTGTAAATCACATTAGAGAGGTCAAGGGAGCATCTCCAGACCACAGTGTTGATTGGAGATGCCTGTAATGTAGCTGTTAAGGCCCCTGGACACAGCTGAGGTGAGCTGGGTGATCTTTGGCCAGTTGTTTGATCTCTCTGTGCCTCCATTTCTTCTAGAAAATGAGGAAAATAATGGTTCCCATCTCACAGAGTTCTAATAAATATGAAGAGTGCTTGGAATAATGGCCGACATCGTAGTAGGTGCTCTGTAAGTGTTAGCCATAGACATTGCGATTGTTCTTAAACCCTGTGCTTTTCTTGTTAAGAAAATTTGCATTTGGGGGCACCTGGCTGGCTCAGTCAGAAGAGCATGTGACTCTTGATCTCGGGGTCGTGAGTTTGAACCCCACATTGGGTGTAGAGATTACTAAAAAATTGGGGGCACCTGGGTGGCTTAGTCGGTTAAGCAGCTGACTTCGGCTCAAGTCATGATCTCACGGTCCGTGAATTCGAGCCCCGCGTCGGGCTCTGTGCTGACAGCTCAGAGCCTGGAGCCTGTTTCGGATTCTGTGTCTCCCTCTCTCTCTGCCCCTCCCCTGTTCATGCTCTGTCTCTCTCTGTCTCAAAAATAAATAAATGTTAAAAAAAACATTTTTTTTTAAAAAGAGAGATTAAAAAAATTAAATACACGTTAAAAAAAAAGAGGAAAATTTGCATTTGTGAGCAGGGTTAGTGACTGATTGGAGTAGTAGCTTATAGCTACTGCCAAGAAACCCCACTTCATATGATAAATCAGAGCACAATTCCCGGTGTTTGGGGGCAGGGAGCACTAAAATAATAGCCAGAAATGAGAAGTAAGGCTGCTCATTAGCATTCTTCAATCAAGTCTGTAAATGGGACTGTTTTCTATTTGTAGTGACAATCTGCAGTCCATCCTGAGGGCAGGAATTGCTGATCGGTATCATCCTTGCCTCTTGTGAGAACTCTTTCCAAGCATTCTGCCGCAGTGGCCACATCCTGGTGGCCAGAAGTCCCACGGGGAGCTCTTTTCTATTCCTGACCATCCCCTCTTCTGTTGACTTTGGGGCACTCCTGTGCCTTGGTTGAACTCTCAAGTCAACCCTCAAAGGAGGGTCGCATGGCTTCACTACTGTGGTGTCCTGAGAGGGAGAGCAATGGCCTCACCAAAGCCAGGTCTCGTGGAGGGAGGCACCGGAATTTGGTGCAAACCCTTCATGGCACAAAAATAGCATTTCTTATTTCTCAGCTGGCCTTGTCATTCACCAGCACGGGATCAGAGCTCTCAGCTTTCACGCCTGTAAAACGAAGGGGCTTCAAGGTCACCTGTAAGATCTCTGTAACTTCTACTTTCCTCCAAGGTTCTCAAGTGGGAGTTTGAACAACCTAGGGATGGAGGGATGCCGTGTGGAATCCACACGAGGCTACAGGCTTAATATGTTCATCTTTCTGGAGCGTTGGCATTATGTTTTCATATGAAAACAACACTAGGGGTGTGATGGAAGGCTATTCCAAATTCTCAGGGGTTTTTTTTGTATTTAAAAAAAAATTTTTTTTAATGTTTATTTATTTTTGAGACAGAGAGAGACACAGCATGAGCAGGGAAGGGGCAGAGAGAGAGGGAGACACAGAATGTGAAGCAGGCTCCAAGCTCCGAGCTGTCAGCACAGAGCCCGATGCGGGGCTTGAACTCACGAACCGTGAGATCATGACCTGAGCCGAAGTCAGATGCTTAACCGACTGAGCCACCCAGGTGCCCCTTTTTTTTGTATTTTTTAAAGAAAAAAGATTAAAAGAATTCATTTTGGAAAAAATCATGATGATTGAAGAACATTGTGAATATAATCAATGTCACTGAATTGTATTTTTTTTTTGTGTGTGTATTTTAATCTGGTTAAAGCAGCAAATTTTCAGTTACATATATATTTTTACCACAACAAAACAAAATAAACAAATTTTAAGTTTACTTATTTATTTTGAGAGAGAGAGCACACGCGCTCAAAGAGAGGGAGAGAGAGAATCCCAAGCAGGCTCCGTGCTGCCAGCACAGAGCCCGATGTGGGGCTCGATCTCACCAACCGTGAGATCATGACCTGAGGTGAAATCAAGAGTCAGACGCTTAACCAACTGAACCACCTGGGTGCCCCTCACAGTAAAACACATTTAAAAAACAATGTTCAGGTAGACTAGAGAGTCTAGAAATAAACCCACACACACCTTATCAGATAATTTTTGACAAAGATACAAAGGCAATCAGGGAGGAAGGATGCTCTTTTTAACAAATGGCACTGGGACAATTGGATGTTCATCTGCTTTTTTGCATATATGTATTTTTACTTTTAGAGACAGAGAAAGACAGCATGAGCAGGAGAGAGGGGCAGAGGGGGAGAGAGAGAGAGAGAGAGAGAGAGAGAGAGAGAGAGAGAGAGAATCCCAAGCAGGTTCCATGTTTAGTGCAGAGCCCAATGCAGGGTTTGATCCTACGCCCCTGGGATCATGACCTGAGCTGAAATCAAGAATCAGATGCTCAACCAACAGAGCCACCCAGGCACCCCTTTTTTGAATATTCTATGTATGTATGTATGTATGTATGTATGTTTTATTTATTTTTGAGAAAGGGAGAGAGTGGGGGAGGGGCAGAGAGAGAGAGGGAGAGAGAGAATCCCAAGCAGGCTTCGAGCTGCCAGCACAGAGCCCAACGCAGGGCTTGAACCCATGAACTGTGAGATCATGACCTGAGCTGAAATCAGGAGTCGGACGCTTAATTGACTGAGCCACCCAGGTGCTCCTAAAGTTTTTTTTTTAATGTTTTGTTTAAAATAAATTTCAATTCATACCCCTCACCATATACAAGAATTAATTCAAAATGGATCATAGATCTAAATGCAAAACCTAAAGCCATGAAAGTTCTTGAAAGAAACAGGAGGAAATCTTTGTGACATTGGGTTAGGCAAAGATTTCTTAGAGAAGATGTCAAAAGTATAACTGATAAAAGAAAAAGTTGGTAAGATGGCTTTCATCAAAATTAAGAATTTCCCTTCCAATGACACTGCTTAGAGAATGAAAAGATAAATCACAGGCTGAAATCTTTGCAAATAACATAACTGCTACAAAAACATAACGAATCTCAGAACTTATAACCAGAAAATAAACAATCAATTAAAAAATAGGCAAAAGAGGGGTTCTTGGGTGGCTCAGTCGGTTAAGCATCCAACTTTGGCTCAGGTCATATCTCAAGGTTTGTGAGTTCAAGCCCCACATCAGGCTCTGTGTTGAGAGCACAAAGCCTGCTTTAGATCCTCTGTTTGCCTGTGTCTTGTTCTCTCTCTCTTTCTTGAAAATAAATAAATAAACTTAAAACAATAGGTAAACGATATGAACAGACTTCATCAAAAAAAAGACACACACGGGGCGCCTGGGTGGCTGTCAGTTAAGCATCCGACTTCAGCTCAGGTCACGATCTCGCGGTTCGTGAGTTTGAGCCCCGCGTCGGGCTCTGTGCTGACAGCTCGGAGCCCGGAGCCTGCTTCGGATTCTATGTCTCCCCTTCTCTCTGCCCCTCCCATGCTCATGCTCTGTCTCTCTGTCTCTCAATAAGTAAACATTAAAAAAAAACAAAAAAGAGACACAGATGGCAAATAGGGACATGAAAAGATGCTCAACATTATTAGTCATTAGAGAAATGTAAATTAAAACCACAATGTGATACTGCTATGCACTTAAAATGGCTGAGATGGAAGTGACCGCGGCACGTGTTGGAGGAGAGCAAACAGAACTCCTCTGTGCAGTGTGGCTGGGTACGCTGCAGTTTCTTGTGACAGGTTAGTACGCATCTGCCATATGACCCAGCCATTCCACTCCTGTGTCTTTATCCAAGAGAAGGGAAAGCATAGGTTTATGCAAAGACTTGTACACAAATATTTATAGCAGTTCATTTTTTTTTTAAAGTGATCTCTACCCTCAGTGTGGGGCTTGGACTCATGACCCCAAGATCAAGAGTCAGGTGTTCCTACCAACTGAGCCAGCTGGGTGCCCCAAGCAGCTCTATTTTTAATAACCCCAAACTAGAAACAATTCAAATGTCTATCAACAGGGGAATGGACAATTCCATCTGTAACATAATGAAACACTATTCAGCAATTTAAAAAAACGAACTATTTTTTTAAATGTGTATTCATTTTTGAGAGACAGTGAGAGACAGAGCACAAGCGGGAGAGGGGCAGAGAGAGAGGGAGACAGAAACCAAAGCAGGATCGAGGCTCCAAGCTGTCAGCACAGAACCTGATGTGGGGCTCAAACCCACGAACGGTGAGATCACGACCTGAGCCAAAGTCGGACGGTTAACTGACTGAGCCACCCAGGCGCTCCTGAACTATTTTGATATACACAACAATGTGGATTAATTTTTTAAGTGTTTGCTTATTTATTTCTTTTTGAGAGAGAGGGTGCACCCTCGAGGGTGGGCATGTGCGGGGTAGGGGCAGAGAGAGAGCGAGACTGAGAATCTGAAGCGGGCTCTGCATTGTCAGTGCAGAGGATGCGGGGCTCGAATTCACAAACTGTGAGATCGTGACCTGAGCCAAAATTGGACACTTAACCGACTGAGCCACCCAGGCGCCCCTTAAGATAATTATACTGAATAAAAGAAGCCAGACAAAAAAAGAGTATGTATTCTGTGATTCCATTTATATAATTTTCCAGAAATGCAAAATAATCTATAGCAACAGAAAGCAGATCAGGGGTTATGTGGGGGGAGGAGGCAGGAAGGGTGAAAGGCAAGGATTATAAAGGGGCTTGTGGAAGTTTTAGGAAGTGATGGATATGTTCAATATCTTGACTATGGGGACTCCCAAGGTTATGGGGTCAAGGTTTTCTGAGATGAGAGTAGATTGGTAGAAAAGAATATAGGGTCCAAGGTAGCAGGGTAGATGCACAGTACTTGAGGGGAAATGTCTCATCAAGGTGGATCGCCACAAGATCCGAGATTGAGTCTCTTGAGATCTATCTCTTCTCTGCTTGCCATGGGAATAAGTTGGGCGAATATGTTGGGTTAGGTTTCCTTGTATTTTTGCAAGAAAATGATATTGCCTATTTTATTGGTGAGGATATTTTGATTACAAGTAATAAGAAACCTGTCTCAAACTGACTTAAGCCAATAAAGGAATTTATTTATCACAGATGGATAAGTTCAGGGGAAAGCTCCATTCAGGTATGGCTGGATCCAGGAGCCCAAACAAGCTCATTGGCTCTTGATCTATTTCCATCTTCTTCTCTTTTCTCCCTCTGTGATGGCTCCTTCTTTAGGGAGGTCTTCTCTCATGGTGGCAAGATGACTATCGGTAAGTCATGGCCTATGTCTAGCAGAGTGCTTCCTTTTCCTAAGAGTTCCAGGATGGATGGGCTTATATGTCTATGGCTAGATATTAGAAAATGCTGACTGACCAGGGTTGAGTCATGAGTCTATCCACGGATCAATTGCATACAGGGAGTGTTTCCTCAAAGAAAATCAGGTATGTACCAGACCTGTAGAATTAACCCCTGCAAGGAACTAATAATTAGTTTGATGGGGTGTCTAATTTTATTTCCTGGAAATTTGGCTCTTTGGAAATTAATTGCTTTTTATATTAAATATGCATAGAATTTATGGACTCATATGATTAGAAGGGGCATTTAAGATCGAATCAGCGTAGCAGGTTTTCTATCCCCTATTCTTTTTAAACTATGGATTAAAAGCTAATTGCAGGGGCCCCTGGATGGCTCAGCTGGTTGAACATCTTACTTCAGCTCAGGTCATGATCTCATGGTTCGTGGGTTTGAGACCCGTATTGGGCTGTGTGTTGACAGTTTGGAGCCTGGAGCCTGCTTCGGATTCTGTGTCTCCCTCTCTCTTTTCCCCTCCCCTGCTCTCTCTCTGTCTCTGTCTCTCTCAAAAATAAATAAAATATTAAAAAAAAAAACTAATTGTATTTCACTGCATATGATTATTCAGTCTAGGAAAATGCACAATGAAAAAATAAATAAATAAAAGTCATCCCCTCACCCCTGAATAAATAAACTTTAAAAAAACGTGGGGAGGGCGCCTGAGTGGCTCAGTCGGTTCAGCATCTGACTCTTGATTTCAGCTCAGATCGTAATTTCACGGTTTGTGGGTTCAAGCCCCATGTCGGGCTCTGTGCTGACAGTGTGGAGCCTGCTTGGGATTCTCTCTCTTACTCTTTGCACCTCTCCTGCTCGCTCGCTCTGTCTCTCTCAAAATAAATAAACTTTAAAAAAATTAAAAGAAAAAAAAGCATCCCTGCTGCACTAAGCACTTTCTCTAGAAAGGACTTAATTTTTCTGGCCACCCTATGAGCATGTTATAGACGAGGGGACTGCGGTTCTGAAAGGCTAAGTGATTTGTTGGAGGTCAAACCTGTGAGCAGTGAGGGGCCTTAGAATCCAGGCCCATCTGACACTGACCCTGTGCCTGTAGCTGCTCTCGCGGCAGGGGGACTCCCTCTGCGGCATTACTAGTCGTCGGGAGTCACAGTCACGCAGGGTGTCACGAGGCGGTGCCTCCAGGGCTCCGCTGCTCGGCCTCACCTGTCCCAGGTGCCGAGCCACCCCTGCAAAGCGCCCAGTGCAAGAGCAGACAGGGACGAAACGAGGTGAACCAATGCCTTCAACTTCCTCTTCTGCCTAATGCTGAAGGGCGGGAATGTTTGTAGCCAATTTTTTTTTTTAATTTTTTAACGTTTTATTCATTTTTGAGACAGAGAGAGACAGAGCATGAACGGGGGAGGGTCAGAGAGAGGGAGACACAGAATCTGGAACAGGCTCCAGACTCTGAGCTGTCAGCACAGAGCCTGATGCGGGGCTCGAACTCACGGACCGTGAGATCATGACCTGAGCCGAAGTCTGTTTGTAGCCAATTTAATATATAGATGTTGCTTCCATTTGCTAACATTGGACTCGCGAAAGAATGTTCCCTTTCAGTACATTTCAATATGAGTTCTTCGTGTGTGTGTTTGGATCTCTACGAAAGGGTGTATTTCCTTCTAGACACGTGGACATAGCCTGTGGCCAGTTTATATTCCGGGCTGGAATGTAAATGTTAGCGAGAGTCCACAAGAACAGTCCGCAAGAGAGACGTCCCTGAGAAGGCACTCTGGGCCCTCCTTGTCCTTCTCTTGGTCGGATGGACTGGGCTTCAGGGGCTGCTGCAGGCGGGGTCAGAGACCAGGTCTTGACCCCTACCCTCACCCCCCTCCCCCCAGACACAAGCTCTGAGGCTTCTTATTGCACCTGGGGGAGGGGACCACTGTTCTGGGAGTCAGAGGCTAGTCCTAGGTCAGGCTGACATCCTTTTCAGAAGGTCTAAGAGGTTCCCCCAAGGTTAGGCAGAGGTGAGAGCCTTGAGAGCAGGGTGATAGGCTTGGGGGAGAGGGGGGTATGGAATGAGAGGTCACCACCACACTTGAGGCCCAGGGATCTTTTCAGGACTGTCTTTTTTTTTCTTTTTTATGCTTATTTATTTATTTTTAGGAGAGAGAGAGAAAAAATATCAAACAGGCTCTGAGCTGTCAGCACAGAGCCTGACGGTGGGGCTTGAACTCACGGATCATGAGATCATGACCTGACACTTAACCAAGTCACCCAGGTGCCCCCCCCCCCCCTTTTTAAATTTAAGTAAGCTCTACGCCCAGCATGGGTCTTGAACTCACAACCCTGGGATCAAGAGTTGCATGCTCTAATGACTGAGCCAGGCAGGCACTCCTTGATGTGTCGTTTAAAAACATTGTAGGGGCACCTGGGTGGCTCAGTCAGCTGAGCGTCCTGCTTCAGCCCAGATCACGATCTTGTGGTTCGTGGGTTTGAGCCCCGTGTCAGGCTCTGTGCTGACAGCTTGGAGCCTGGAGCCTGCTTCAGATTCTGTGCTCCCCTCTCTCTCTGCCCTTCCCCCACTCATGCTCTCTCTCTGTCTCTCTGTCTCTCTCAAAAGTAAGTAAACATGTGGGGCGCCTGGGTGGCTCAGTCGGTTAAGCGTCCGATTTCAGCTCAGGTCACGATCTCACGGTCTGTGGGTTCGAGCCCCGCGTCAGGCTCTGGGCTAATGGCTTAGAGCCTGGAGCCTGTTTCTGATTCTGTGTCTCCCTCTCTCCCTGCCCCTCCCCTGTTCATGCTCTGTCTCTCTCTGTCCCAAAAATAAATAAACGTTAAAAAATTAAAAAAAAAATAAGTAAACATGTAAAAAAATTTATGAACACTGTAAAACCAGCAGGCTGATGTGGAGTAGAGCACTTCCCTAGTTATGCGTCCTCCACTTCTGGCTTTTCCAACAATTCCCTGCGTGACCTTGAAAAATCCACTTAACGTCTCTATGTCTCAGTTTCCTGAGCTGAAGTTGGATTAAAACAGTGTTTCCTGCTGGTGGTGGACATACCATTGTGGTACCTAAAACAAATATTTCAGATTTTCAGTAGTTATGTATTAATTTTAATGTGTAAAAAATACAGTACATCAAATCAATCGTTTCCCAGGTCTCACTTCTTAGGATGATGCTAAATAAAAAGGACCAGTTATTTTGTTTTTAAATTTTTTTTTTCAACATTTATTTATTTTTGGGACAGAGAGAGACAGAGCATGAACGGGGGAGGGGCAGAGAGAGAGGGAGACACAGAATCGGAAGCAGGCTCCAGGCTCTGAGCCATCAGCCCAGAGCCTGACGCAGGGCTCGAACTCACGGACCGTGAGATTGTGACCTGGCTGAAGTCGGACGCTTAACCGACTGCGCCACCCAGGCGCCCCAAGGACCAGTTATTTTGTAACAAATATTAAGTACATTCTAGTGGAGGGTTATGCAGGCATGGCAAAAAATGTGACTGTCGCCTGTGAATGACTGATGTTTGGGAAACGCTGGGCTGGGAAATGAGAGCAGCCATTTGCTGAACATTTACTATGTGCCAAGAACCTTGCACTTAATATGCATTTTTTTTTTTTTAAAGTAGGCTCCATGACCAATGTGGGGCTTGAACTCTTGACCCTGAGATTAAAAGTTGCACGCCCTACAGACTGAGCCAACCAGGCGCCCTCAAGTAATTAAAAAAATTTTTTAAACAATCCTATGTGATTATTGCTGTCATTATATTTTAATTATTTTAAGTGTTTATTTATTTATTTTGAGAGAGACAGAGAGAGAGGGCATGAGCAGGGGAGGGCAGAGAGAGGGAGAGAGAGAGAGAGAGAGAGAATTCCAAGAAGACTGCCTACTGTCAGGACAGAGCCCGATGCAGGCCTTGATCTCATGAACTTCAAGATCATGTCCTGAGCCAATATCAAGAGTCGGTTGCCTTACCTACTGAGTCACCCAGGAGCCATCATCTCTGTTCAATAGAAGAGGACCCTGGGGCACAGAGAAAGTAAGTTGCTTTCTTACCGTCACCTGCCAGTATGAGGCAGAGCCACGTTCCTAGTCCTCGTGGTCTGCTGACAACCTTGGACGAGTGCGAAGGACTCACCAAGACACAAAGATGGGGTTCAGTGGCTCAGGGGGTCCCCACCAAGGCCAGCAAGAGCATCGTCTGAGGAGCTTGTTAAAACCGCAGATTCTCAGCCCTTCCTCCATAAATCCTGGGTGTCAGATCAGAGGGGTGTGGGGATGCCGGGCTTTAACACTCAGCCCAGGTGGTTCTGAAGCAGGTGGACCTATGGTCTCATGTTGAGAAACGGTCGCAATCCTAGGAATAATTAGAAGAATGCGTCACTGTCGGGACCTGGGCTCACCTGGCTCACCTCTCGCACTCGAGGCCTTTTTCAGCCTGAGGGACAGAAGCAATGAGCGGACATCGGACATCAGGTCTCTTTCAACTGTTCCTTTGACACACATCACAGCAGCCGCGAGGGACCAGCTGATCTTTATTCTCAAGGCTGTTCTGACAGCAGATCTCTATGTCCCTGATCACCTACCAGTAATAAAAGGAACTCCAAAGAGGAGGACAGTAGGAAGGTAGGCTTTGAAAAATTTCGGTGTGGAGCAAACATATGACGGGTCTGCAGAATCTCACCCACGCTCACCACTGCCACCTGCCAGCCCCTCCCCCGTCCCGCAACCGGGATCATTGGGATCATAAGGAGGCTGGCTAGATGGGGCTTACAATGGCTGAAGAAGAAATGGAAGAACAGCGTGTGACTTTTCCAAAGCAGCAATGAGCAAAAGAGATGCTTGTGCCCCAGGCATAGCTTTGCTCGTCGGGCCTGCTAAACACTGAGAGGGGAAGGGGACGCCTGGGTGGCTCAGTCCGTTAAGCAGCCAACTCTTGATTTTGGCTCGTGGGTTCGGGCCCTGTGTCAGGCTCTGTGCTGACAGTGTGGAGTCTGCTTGGGATTTGCTCTCTCCCTCTCTCTCTCTTTCTCAAAATAAATAAGTAAACTTTAAAAAATGCATTAATAAAAAAAATGCATTAATAGTTTTTAAAAAAAGTGACAATGCCTTCAGAGCTTCTGAAAAGAAGGACGTGACCTTCTGGTTACAGGCCCCCTCAGAGGCACAGGTGCAGAAGATAGATAAACAATGAGCACAAATAGCAACCTTGCAAAGTACGGGATGGTAGCAAATATTGCAAGAGGAGTATAAGCATTTTCAAATAGGTATGGAGTGTGCTTGATGAGCAAATGAATGAAAATACTTTCAGAACTCTAACATCTGATGCCTAACGATGGGAAGGATGAAGCCAGAACAAGAGCTTTTCAGCTTGCATAGTGCTCAGTATTTTCCATTTTTCCTACACTTGACACTTTTTGTTTAAGTCATGCCTGGATTCCCATAAGCATAGGAGCTTCGGACCAGCACGATACGGATGCTGATGTAGTTATTGCAGAGGAGGGGGTGCAGGGAGGGTGGGGAGACGAGATTGGCCACATGGGCTGGATGGCGTGGGCCTTTAATGCCACAAAAGGGTTCGCGTGTTAAAAGTCAGTGGTTCTCCAAATATTGTTAAAATGTCAATACTACCCAAACCAATCTACATATTCAATGCAATCCCTATCAAAGTAACACCAGTATTCTTCACAGAGCTAGAACAAATAATCCTAAAATTTGTATGGAACCAGAAGAGACCCTGAATAGCCAAAGCGATCTTGAAAAAGAAAACCAAAGCAGGAGGCATCACAATCCCAGACTTCAAGCTATACTACAAAGCTATAATCATCAAGACAGTATGATACTGGCACAAGAACAGACACTCCGATCAATGGAACAGAATAGAGAACCCAGAAATGGACCCACAAACGTATGGCCAACTAACCTTTGACAAAGCAGGAAAGAATATCCAATGGAATAAAGACAGTCTCTTCAGCAAGTGGTGCTGGGAAAACTGGACAGCGACCTGCAGAAGAATGAACCTGGACCACTTTCTTACACCATACACAAAAATAAACTCAAAATGGATGAAAGACCTCAATGTAAGACAGGAAGCCATCAAAATCCTTGAGGAGAAGGCAGGCAAAAACCCCTTTGATCTTGGCCGCAGCAACTTCTTACTCAACATGTCTCCAGAGGCAAGGGAAACAGAAGCATAAATGAACTACTGGGACCTCATCAGAATAAAAAGCGAAGGAAACAATCAGCAAAACCAAAAGGCAACCAACAGAATGGGAGAAGATATTTGCAAATGGCACATCAGATAAAGGGTTAGTATCCAAAATCTATAAAGAACTTACCAAACTCAACACCCAAAAAACAAATAATCCAGTGAAGAAATGGGCAAAAGACATGAATAGACACTTCTCCAAAGAAGACATCCAGATGGCCAACCGACACATGAAAAAATGCTCAACAACACTCATCATCAGGGAAATACAAATCAAAACCATTTACACCTGTCAGAATGGCTAACATTAACAACTCAGGCAACAACAGATGTTGGTGAGGATGTGGAGAAAGAGGATCTTTTTTGCATTGTTGGTGGGAATGCAAGCTGGTGCAGCTACTCTGGAGAACAGTATGGAGGTTCCTCAAAAAACTAAAAATAGAACTACCCTACGACCCAGCAATTACACTACTAGGCATTTATCCAAGGGATACAGGTGTGCTGTTTCAAAGGGACATGTGCACCCCCGTGTTTATAGCAGCACTATCAACAACAGCCAAAGTATGGAAAGAGCCCAAATGTCCATCGATGGATGAATGGATAAAGAAGATGTGGTACATATATACAATGGACTATTATTCGGCAATCAAAAAGAATGAAATCTTGCCATTTGCAACTACATGGATAGAACTGGAGGGTATTATGCTAAGTGAAATTAGTCAGAAAGACAGAAATCATATGACTTCACTCATATGAGGACTTTAAGAGACAAAACAGATGAACATAAGGGAAGGGAAACAAAAATAATATAAAAACAAGGAGGAGGACAAAACAAAAGAGACTCTTAAATATAGACAACAGAGGGTTGCTGGAGGGGTTGTGGGAGGGGGGATGGGCTAAATGGGCAAGGGGCACTAAGGAATCTACTCCTGAAATCACTGTTGCACTATATGCTAACTGATTTGGATGTAAATTAAAAAAAAAATTAAAAATAAAATTAAAAAAAAATCAGTGGTTCTCAGCTGACACGTGGGTGCTCTCTTTAGACCCCTGCACCTTGCCATTACCAAGTGTACCGAGAGTTGTTCTTCTGGGAGCGTGTCTTGTATGAGAATGGCCTGGAAGTAAAACAGCCAGGAACCAAAGCTGTGAGGAGCCACAGAACAGAGTGCAGCATGAGAATGATGCGAGCCCACTCGCATTTTCGGCACGTCACTCTGGGGGAAGCTTGGGGCCTGAAGGAAGGAAGGAAGGAAGGATGATTGACAGCAAGAGGACTAGCTGGCGAATGACAGCGTTGTGTCCCTTTCAACATCCGGTGGGACTTGGGGCCTCCTTCCCACCACCAATCCTCCAGTCCTTCCTGAAATGGTCACCTGATCAGCTCAGCAACTGGGCTGTGAGTCAGGTGATCGGCCCGAGACGGCGAGGACCACAGTGTTAAAAACGTTTGTCCTTGTTACCATTGGCTTGTCTTCTCCTTCCTGAAGCCATTCCAGAGTTCAGGGTCTTTGGTCTTAGTCCACAAGCAACTCTGCATCATTTGCAAATGTGGGAGCTGGTCTTCACAGAGAGCTCCTGCTGCGGGCTGGTGGATTTGTGGGGCAAGGAGGGAGCCCTTTGGAACCTTAGGGAACCTCTTTATCCATGAGGCGACGCCTGTACAAGGAAGCCCATTCTTTTGAGCAAATGAGCAGAGATGGAACTTCAGAAAAAGAATAGGGCGGCATCTTCCTTTGCCCAGAAATCAATCGGCACTGTGCCATTGCCATGTTGACACCCCGGGTTTGCGGAATGTAGAGGGTCTAGAAGCAACGCTCGGTTTCTGGATTCCCAGAGGGGCTCAGCAGCCCAGAACAGTGAGGAGGAAGGACCATATCCTTTCTCCACTTTGCAGGGAACCAGATTATCAGGTTGTACGCTTTCTTACATCTTAAACCCCTGCCAGTGCAGAGAAACTTCTGTATTCCCAGCCACTTTAGCTAAAACCAGGTATGTGGATGGCTCTGGAGATCACAGCCAAGAAGATAATTTTGGGGGTAGGAGGGGGGAGACTGCCAGTCACTTAACGCCTTGGATTGGCACTCCTGGTACCCAGCTGTCACAGCCTTCTCACCAATGCATTCTCCGTTCCCTTGGCACAAAGTCTGAGAAGGCAGATCATCCAAACCATCTGATGGTGGCCAAACCTAAAAGTGCTCTTGACAAGAGACTTAATTAGATGCTGTACGCATGTGTACATAAATGTCTGTGCTCTTTTGTGCGTGTGCTGGGCTTGCGGGGAGGAGGAGAAGGAGGTCGGACGAGGATTAAAAAATGTTAAAACACGTATTTCATCAACAGCACTGAACACACCCTACCACAGCCCTACCACGGTGCTGGTGCCTTGGTGCCTAAAAGAAGCTGAAGGCAGGTCGTGCCAATTTCTTCCACGTCCCCCAGCAGGAGCTGAGATGAAAATAATAGAGTTGACATCTGGAGAACAGAAGTTCTGTTGCAATTGCTGTTTTTATTTTATATGCTCTCAAACAAAAGGAAAGAAGAAGGAAAGAAAGAAGAAAGAAAGAAAGAAAGAAAGAAAGAAAGAAAGAAAGAAAGAAAAAGAAAGAAGAAAAAGAAAGAAAGAAGAAAGAAAGGAAGGAAAGAAAGAAAGAAAGAGGAAGAAAGGAAAGAAAGAAAGAATAGTATGGAGCCTGGAGAAGATCTATCCTGTCACAGACTTTTTGGTATTTTCAAAGGTGCTCTACTTGGAACTTGCCAGATCTATCTGGAAAACCGTGTCACAGGAAACACAATGCATTGCCAAAGGCATTTGCTTTCACGCGTCCTGGTGTTCCGAAAAAAGTTTGCTGTTTCCAAAGAACTTGTAAGTGTGAAATTAAAATTTTGAAGCTTCACAAGCTGAGCTTTGTATAATTTCACAGATTCCTCTCTCTTCTAGCGATGAATCAGCCCAACAATGGAAGGCCTGTGCTCCCACCATTTGGGGGAAGAGGCCCAAGAAAGCGGGGGGAGCGCTCAAACTCAGGCATAGCTGTAGCCAAAATTCATTTCCCCTGCCTCTGGCACTTTTCAGCTGAGGGATCTGGGCAATGTATTAAGCTTCTTTGAGGCTTTGAGCCTTGATTCCTTCTTTGGTCAAAATAAAATGGGGCGGGGAATAAGATGTGCAGTGTTGCAGTAGAGGCCGCGGACACAGAGCCGTGATCCAAAGAGTGGTGAAACTTTGGAAAACAGAAACATAAGACACATGGAAGGAAGAAAAATATTACCCACAATTCCCACATCCATGGACACTGCTTTTTCTCCCTTTGTGCATTTATAGGGCCCACATGTCATTTGTCTGCATTACATTATTAGGATTGGACTTTCCAAATTAAAAGACTTTTTGGACTTTAATTTTGGCCTGAGCAGATTTACCCATTTTCAGAGTTTCTGTCTTATTAGTACACTCCCCTGACACCGAGGACATGCTCAAGGGGGGCATGTGGGCCAGCAGGGAGGTGAGGGAAAACCAGAAATGCCATCCTCTGGTTGGGACCCCAATCTGAGCCTTACGGGAGGGATGTCGGTCTCCTGCCACTGTCCAAGGAGTGGAGGACAGGTGTCTCCGTCTCCACCCAAGTGCGTTCCTCAGCTCCCTGTCGCTCTACCCCCCAAATCCTGCCTGTCTGTGTGAGTGACATATCCAGCATGGGGCACGGTTGAGCATGACTACTGGGGGCTGGTCCTCAACACTGGAGGCAGCAAGGAACGGGTCCTGGGTCTCGTCCTTGGGTGAGGCAGGAGGCAAAAGTCTCTGCATCATTTCGGGCCATGGCCGGGGAGCTCCTGCACCGGGGAGGTATCCATCTTCCGCACACGTCTACAGATGATCCCGCAGGCTGTTTCTGGCCGAACGCAGCGAATGTTGCTCAGTCCACGTACCTGCTCCCTGTTTGTAGACTTTTTTCACCAGGAGGCTGCAACTGGGAGCCCTACATTTAGGCATTTGACACCACCTCCACTTATTCTAAAGAATGACTGACTCTGGCTCCTTTGGGTTCTTCAACATTTATTTATTTACTTATTTTAATTTTAGGGGTGCCTGGCTGGCTCAGTCAGTAGAATGTGCGACTCTTGATCTCAGGGTTATGAGTTTGAGCCCCACGTTGAGGGTAGAGATTACTTTAATAAACTCTAAAAATCTTTTTTATTTTATTGTGAGAAACCCATTTGACATAAGAGCCTTTTAATAGGTAAGTGTACAATACAGTATTGTTATCCAGAGGGACAATTTACAGCAGGTCTCTGGAGTTGCATAGCTGAAATTTTATGCCCATTGATGAGCAATTCCCACTTTTTCTCTCCCCCAAGCCCCTGGCAACCACCATTCTGGTCTTGGCATCTTTGAGTTTTGACTATTTTATTTTTATTTTTATTTTTATTTTTTCAACGTTTATTTATTTTTGGGACAGAGACAGAGCATGAAGGGGGAGGGGCAGAGAGAGAGGGAGACACAGAATCGGAAACAGGCTCCAGGCTCTGAGCCATCAGCCCAGAGCCCGACGCGGGGCTCGAACCCACGGACCGCGAGATCGCGACCTGGCTGAAGTCGGACGCCCAACCGACTGCGCCACCCAGGCGCCCCTAGTTTTGACTATTTTAGATAACTCACAGAAGTGGAACCATGAATCTTCTTCTGTGACTGCCTTATTTCACTTCGTACAATATGCTCAAGGTTCATCCGTGTTGTCACATACTGCAGGATATCGTTCTTTTTAAAGGTGAAATAACATTTCGGGGCGCCTGGGTGGCTCGATCAGTTAAGCGTCCGACCTCAACTCAGGTCATGATCTCACAGTTTGCGAGTTTGATCCTCGTGTTGGGCTCTGTGCTCACAGCTCAGCGCCTGGAGCCTGCTTTGGATTCTGTGTCTCCCTCTCTCTCTCTGCTCCTTCCCCACTTGCACTCTCTCTCTCTCAGGAAAAAAAAAAAAAAAATTTTTTTTAAAAAAGGTGAAATAACATTTCACTGCATGTAGGTACCACAGTTTAAAAAATCCATTCATCTGTCAATGGACATTTAGATTGTTTCCCCATCCTGGCTATTGAGAATAGTGTTGCAATGAGTCTGGGAGTGTTAACATCTCTTTGAGATCCTGATTTCACTTTTGGAGGGATAAATACCGAGACTTGGAATGCTACATCATATGGTAGTTCTATTTTAATTTTTTGAGAAATCTCCACGCTATTTTCTCTAGTGGTTGCACATTTTGCATTCACAACAGAGTATAAGGGTTCCAACGTCTCCACATCCTCACCAACACTTGTTTTTTCTCTCCGGTAACGCCCATCCTAACAGTTGTGAGACGGTATCTCATTGTGGTTTTGATCTGCATTTCCCCGATAATGAGTGATGTCAATCAAGCACCTTTACATGTACCTGTTGGTCATTTGTACGTCTTTGAAGAAATGTCTGTTCAAGTCCTTTGCCCATTTGAAAATTGGGTTAGTGGGGTTTTTTTGTTATTGAGCTGTAGGAGTTCCTTATATATTGTGGAAATTAACTCCTTATGGGGCATATGGTTTGCAAATGTTTTCTCCCATTCCATACATTGTCTTTTTTACTCTAGTGACTGTTTGCCGTGCAGAAACTTTTTATTTTGATGTAGTCCCACTTGCCTATTGTTGCTTTTGTTGCTGGGCTCATAGACATTTCAAATCCATCTATTCTAAGACTTTATTTGTAGACTCTCCAGAGATTATACTGACACCCCCCTATTTTCTTTCTTTTTTTTTTAAAGTACGCTTCATGCCCAGCACGGACCTTAACGCAGGGCTTGAACTCACGACTCTGAGATCAAGACCTGAGCTGAGATCGAGAGTCAGACGCTTAACCGACTGACCCACCCAGGTGCCCCAACACCCCCTATTTCAACCAGTCATTTGGTTTCTCTTTTTTTTTCCAGTGTCCTCTTTTTAGTAATGACCTCAATATTCTTTTAGCTGGCAGGAATAACAACAGAAAACCAGAGACCTGAAACACCACATTCATATTTAACACATCTATCTAGACTTCCAGTCCGGAAACCTACAACACAATTTTCTTTGTTTTTTTGCTTTAAAGGATCAAAAATTAGCAGCCTTTCTGAATGCACCATTACAACCAGAAATTGAAGCTAACACCTATTAAGTACTTTTGTGCCAGTTTCTGATATAAATGCATTATGTGATCTCACACCCCATGCGGGGCTCAAACTCACAATGCCGAAATCAAGAGTCACATGCTCTTCTCTCTGAGTCAGCCAGGCGCCCCTAAAGGCATTATTTCTATCAACTCACTCTAGCCTCATGAATAATCCTACAAGGGAGGTACCGCTATTATCCCCAACTTAGAGAGAGACTGAGAACTAGACCAAGGTCACACGTGGAAGGTGGTGAGTCCAGGTGATTTGGCTCTAACGTCGCCCACAACGTTGCTCTGACCTAAAATCTCTTCAGAGGACATAAAGATCTAGGTTAACTTCCTTGCAGTATAGTTTACAGACAGGGAAACGCGGTTTTCAGTTGGGCAAGTTTTGAGGTCCACACATATATAACCACCACCCCAGTGAAGATATGACACGTTTCCATCAGCTCTCATGGCCCTTTGTAGTCAGTCCTCCTCATCTCTTGCCAGGCGAATGCTGCTCTGATTTCTATTGCCCTAAGAACTAACATATTTTTTTAATATTTATTTATTTTGAGAGAGAGAGAGAGAGAGAGAGAGAGAAGCTTAAGCAGGGGAGGGGCAGAGGGAGAAGGAGAGAGAATTTCAAGCAGGCTCCACACTCAGCACGGAGCCCTACAAGGGGTTTGATCCCAGGACCCCGGGATCGTGACCTGAGACAAAATCAAGAGTAGGACACTCAACTGAGCCACCCAGGCAGCCCAGAACTAATTTTCTGATGGCCAGCTTCTGAAATAGGTTTGACTTCAGTTTTTTTTTTTTTTTAAGATTTTATTTTTAAGTAATCTCTGCATCCAATGTGGGGTTCGAACTTACAACCTCGAGATCAAGAATTGCACACTGTATCAAGCCAGCCAGGCACCCCTCAGTTCCTTCTAATGAAATTGATGAGCATTAACTTCATAATCAGCAATGGTCTTTGTTAAAAATAACGTAATAAAGTACTTAGAAGAAGTTGGCTCTCTGAACCAGCTTAACATCCCCGCTGTGTTCTTCTCAAATGATGTTTAGCCAAGTCTTTCTTCACAGCATACACAAAAGCAAACAGCAGCCTAGCCCAGATGCCGTGAGTCAGAAGAGGCTACATTGCATTGTTTCAACATTCATCACTTTTCAGTCTTTTTATTTCCTAATATTTCTGTTTTTCTTAAGTAATTATATAATTAAGAGTTTCCAAAACTGAAAAGAAGTAACTCTGGTCCCTCTAGAGTTTGTTAGGTTTATACGTAACTGTCCAGAACTTGTTTGGTCCTGGGGAAGGGACTGGGGATAAGGAGTAAAACAAGTTTCCATCCTCCTGGAGCCCACACCAGCTGTTAGGATATAATGCAGGATGAAAAGTCAAAGAGGTGGCCCGGGAGAGAAAGGGTCAGTGAGGATTAATCTAAGAGGTATGGTAACCTTAAGGAGAATAGAAGACTCAGAAGGTAGGGAATTATCAAAGAAATAATGCAAGAAAATTTCCCAGAACTGAAAGACACAGGTTTCTGGTTTGAAAAGTCCCTGTGAGTGTCTGGTTAAATAAATAATCTTTTTTTTTTTTTTTAATGTTTTATTTTTGAGAGAGAGTGCATGTGGGGGAGGGGCGGAAAGAGAGGGGGAGCCAGAGGATCCAAAGTGGGCTCCACACTGAGAGCAGGGAGCCTGAGGGCTTGAACTCATGAACCGAGAGATCATGACCTGAGCTGAAGTCAGACGCTCAAGTGACTGAGCCACCCAGGTGGCCCAAGTTAAGTAAACAACCTTAAAAGGACCCGTTCCAAAGCACTTCCTTGTGGGAATTTCTGCATATGAGACATGAAATGCCTTTCATGAGCCCTTGTTACAGAAAGCTACTAGATGTTGTCCACTAAAAGGAAGGAGTAAACAAAGAACAAAGAAATAGGACTCATGAAGTAGGGGATCCAACTGAAGAAAGAGGCAAAGGGAATTTCCAGGATAAAGGCTCAACCAGTGTTGAGCAATATGTCCATATGGGAACAAGAGTGCTCTGGGGCTTGGGGGTAAGGGTGGGATATGAAAGTGACAGGTTACCTCTAAAATGTTTCATTATAAATAAAATTGTATTGAGAGGCTATTGAAAAATATAGGAAGAACAAAGTAGTTTGGACTAAGAAAGTTAAACTCTCGGGGCACCTGGGTGGCTCAGTCAGTTCAGCGTCTGACCTTGGCTAAGGTCATGATCTTGCGGTTCATGAGTTCGAGCCCTACATCAGGCTCTCTGCTGTCAGTGTGGAATCTGCTTCAGATCCTCTTGTCTCCCTCTTTCTCTGCACCTTCCCCACTTGCTCTCTGTCTCTCTCTCTCAAAAATAAAAATTTCAAAAAAATTAAAACGAAACATTTCTACAAAAACTTACATTAAAAACAAAGTTAAACTCTCTCCTACAATTCATCAGTCTGGGAAAATAAACAGATAATGCTAATGTTTCTCTCACATGGAGCTATAAAGTGTCATAATGTTCCCTGAGAAAGCCCCCAAATCATGCACTGTGAGAACTTTTGCCGATTGAAGTAAGATCTGTAAGAATGAAACATCACACTTGTCACTTGAGGGTCTAAGTCACTTTGACACAACATGGCAGCTTTGATTCCCAGTCCAGGCACACAACTGCAGATAAGGATTTTCTAAATATGACATTCCATATTCACCTAACCCGTGGTTTCCAAAGACATAGGAGTTGGGCCCCTTTGCAGTTCAGACCTGATGCTGATCCTTTTATGCATAGCCCTGCTTTGAGCCCATCAAAACCCTGTTTCATTTACATTTGACCTAACCGCCATCATTTCCCCCATCTCGTACTACCCTTTCTTTTTTTAATTTTTTATTAAAAAATTTTTTTTTGTTAATGGTTATTCATTTTTGAGAGAGTGAGAGTGGGGGAGGGGCAGAGAGGGAGACACAGAATCCGAAACAGATCCAGGCTCTGAGCTGTCAGCCCAGAGCCCAACGCGGGGCTTGAACCCACGAACCGTGATATCATGACCTGAGCCAAAGTCGGACGCTCAACCGACTGAGCCACCAGGTGCCCCTACCTACCATTCTTTTGGGGAGACATCCCATGATTGCTCTGGAGTGAGGGCTTCCTCGTATGGTTTACGGGTCTATCTCCAGGAGGCTAAACTGACTGAACTAGGACAACTGAACTAGGACAGGTAGGAGGTCCTTCAGATTTGTCCAAGACCCTGGCTGCTTCTAGTGGGACCCTTGCCTCGGTAATAATATGCATACCTGAGACCCCGGAGCCTCACCTGCTCAAGGTGTCTCTTGACTATATCAGCTTTGCACTGAATCTAGACTCTGAACAGTCTCAGGCTCTTCAGCATTGGGTTTATTATTTACCTCCCGAGATTTGAGGATTTTAACAGACTTTGGTACCTTCTGGTAAGATCTGGCTTTTAACACCTTGTCCTTTCTCTTTCTGCTTATCCAACATCTTATACGTTGGGTGACCCGAAGAATGCTCCTCAGCCTTGTCTGCAGATAAGAAATTTGTTTTGGGAGAGAGCTTCTCTTCACATATTCTGGCAGCCAGCAGGCTATTGATTGTTAGGTCAACAGTCAGGATGGCTTCTTTAGGGTCGAGGGCTGAGATGCTCAGAAGCAGTATCTTTTGATCCACCATTAGCCACCTTCTCATGGGCTTGTCTTCCAGGAAACTTACACTGCGTCCTGACATAACTTCGCTGAGGACCACCTGGAATGGTCGTGGCCACTTTGGGGAATGTGGACATGCATGAGGTCATTCATTTGAGAGGTGCCTCAGTGGGGAAGAATGTCTCGGCTGTCTATATGGGAGACAACTTCATTGAAGATAGCAGGCTCTTACCCTCAGCCTCCACATTTCAGAGATTCATAACTATTGGTGTTTTGTTAGTATGGCCCGAGTTATTGTTTATATCACCTGTAAGAACTCTTCTTGCGTGTGTGTGTGAAAAAATATATATTTTTGCATCTAAAGTTCCTTCTCTCTCCTCCCAGAGGAAAGATAACCAGCCTTCGATAGTGATAATTGTACATCTGTGTCCAGCTTGTTCTCTCTCAGAGTCAGGGTAGTCTTCATTTTCTTTTTTTAATGTTTATTTATTTATTTTGAGATAGAGAGGGAGAGAGAGAGGGAGAGAGAGAATCCCAAGCAGGCTCTGCACTGTCAGTGCAGGGCCCAATGTGGGGCTTGAACTCACGAACTACAAGATTATGACCTGAGCCAAAATCAAGAGTCAAATCAAGCTTAACTTACCGAGCCACCCAGTTACCCCAATTGGTTGCTCTTTATAGGCCACTAAGTACAAGACAGGCCTTGTTGATTTTGTGAAGTCGTCTTGATGCACAGAATAAATGCTACCAGGAGGTTACACCCTACTCTTTGCTCTTCTGCTTGCAAGGTTGGGGGGTGTCCTTACCAGGGCTCCAGGGAACCATGGAACACTGGCAACAAATGGGATGCTATCTGGTGAGCAGCTCTCCCCTTTGTCCTCTTCTCCATGGGAGGGAGGTGGTTTTCTGGGTATTCCAGATGTGCTCACATCTGCCTCCTTATAGGAAGCTACAGACTTTTGTTCAGTCACCAAATTTCATTGAGTTAACTGCTAAAACCTGGGGCAAAAGGGGTGAGAGGGAGAACCAGAGAACCAGAAGGGAGAACTAAAAAGGGTCTTTTTAGTATAAAAGACCCCCCTGGGGCCCCTCCTTCCCTGTGATTCATCTCACACCTCCTTACGTATGGAGAGTGTAGATCTCATATTTGTTTAAAAAAAGAGCGTGCATGCATCTGGTGTGGAAGCTCCTTAAATAGGATTTTACATAAAGTCTCAGATATCGGCAATCAAACAGCGATATGCTGTTTGATTTCAAGAATCCTTCCTCCTTTTTTGCTCTCTTCAGCAACTATTCAGCTCTTTGTCTATATTACCATATCTTGGGGCGCCTGGGTGGCGCAGTCGGTTAAGCGTCCGACTTCATCCAGGTCACGATCTCACGGTCCGTGAGTTCGAGCCCCGCGTCAGGCTCTGGGCTGATGGCTCATGATGGCTCAGAGCCTGGAGCCTGTTTCCGATTCTGTGTCTCCCTCTCTTTCTCTCTCTGCCCCTCCCCCGTTCATGCTCTGTCTCTCTCTGTCCCAAAAATAAATAAACGTTGAAAAAAATATATATATATATATATTACCGTATCTTAGGGTCATGGCATTATGAAGCTGGAAAACTGGAAGGAGTCTTTGAGATCAAGTCCAATCCATACATCTTGCAGATGAGAAATTGTGCATCAGGGAGGTTGAGTGACTTGCTCAGGGCCACAGCAGCAGCAGCAGGAGCAAGGTCTGACACCCAGGTCCCCAGCTCTTCCCTTCCGAGCTCTGCTCCTGAGCTCGGTAGTTTCCACTTATAGCTGAGGTTTCTCAACTGGATTAGAAATGGCTCCAGGCCGCTGACTGTGGATTTCCTCACATGCCCCTCCCTGTTCTTTCCCTTCCAGACTGTACATTAGTGAGGTGCTTACGACATGTACTGAGTTCAGATTTGTTGACTTTCTACACTTCTTCCTGATTCATGCTTTGGTGTAATTTACTGCTTTCTGAGGTGGGGAGACGGAGAAGAAATAAAGGAGAGTTAGCCAATGTGACCTGGTGATAAAGCTACTACTTGAAGGCTTTCACTTATTGGTACTAAAAGATCCATCAGGGGTGCCTGGGTGGCTCAGTTGGTTAAGTGACGGACTCTTGATTTCGGCTCAGGTCATGATGTCACAGTTTGTGGGTTCGAGCCCTTCCTCGGGCTGCGAGCTGATAGTGCGGAGACTGCTTGGGTTTCTCTCTCCCTGTCTCTCTGCCCCTCCTCTGCTCACTCTCTGTCTCTCTCAAAATAAACTTAAGAAAAATAAAATTAAAAAATCAATCATTTGTCTTGCCTTGCCTTGAGACCATTTAAGTTTTCATATGGAGTTGGTTAGGAACCCTTGGCTTATTTCTGTGGCACCTTTAGAGTATAAGATATCAATAAGTGACAGAAAGAGTATAATCCTGAAGAGGTGACCTGATGTTAAGCAATCTTTTGTAGGTGGCCACAATCCATCAGTTTACATAAAAGGTTGGAGGAAAGATCCCAGGGATTAGCTTATTTCTAAGAGTCAATTCATTCTTTTTTTTTTTTTTTCTAAGTTTTTCGATTTATCTTGAGAGAGAGCATGAGTGCACAAGTAGGGGAGGAACAGAGAGAGAGGGTGAGAAAGAGAATCCAAAGCAGACTCCACACTGTCAGTGCAGAGCCTGATGTGGGGCTTGAACCCACGAAGATCAGCTATGTGCGAGATCATGACCTGAGCTAAAATCAGGAGTTGGACACTTAACCAACTGAGCCACCCAGGCGCCCCATGAGTCATTTCGTTCTTAATTCATCTAACTCAGATCCCACAGGGCTGTATTCATGTCAGTTCAATAGGACAAACAGTTATTAAACTGCCCACTACACAAAATACTGTTTTAAGTATCGGAGACAGGATAGAAGATAATTCTTGCTTTTAAGGAGATGTAATTCTGTAAGGCATATATTTAAATAATCTCCTTAGGATGGGGTAATATCTCATCAAAAGGCTGTATTTGATCAGATCATAAGTAAAATGATTTCTGGATACAGGCTATTAATCTCCAAACGAAACAGGATAGTAGCGAGTTCTGCTTTGGAAATAAATAACCAAACTTCCCAAGGATAGATGACCCACTAATGAAGGCTATCTGCAAAATATGCTGTGAGGGTTTATACGTTCACATTCTCTGACGCGCACACCCCATAGCACTGTGGTGCAGAAATTAGGAGTGCTGGGTCAATAATTATAATGTAGGATAAACTTCTGGTTCTTCCCATATAATAGTTTTGGAAGGTGAAGTTACTTAACCTTTTGGAGGTAATTTACTCATCTTTAAAATGAAGGGTTTGGAGGGATGCCTGGCTGGCTCAGTCAGAAGAGCATGGGACTCTTGACGTCAGGGTCGTGAGTCTGAGCTCCACATTTGGTATAGAGATCACTTAAAATAAATAGAATTAGGGGCGCCTGGGTGGCGTAGTCGGTTAAGCGTCCGACTTCAGCCAGGTCACGATCTCGCGGTCCGTGAGTTCGAGCCCCGCGTCGGGCTCTGGGCTGATGGCTCAGAGCCTGGAGCCTGTTTCCGATTCTGTGTCTCCCTCTCTCTCTGCCCCTCCCCCGTTCATGCTCTGTCTCTCTCTGTCCCAAAAATAAATGAACGTTGAAAAAAAACAAAATAGAATTAAAAAATAAAATAAAATGAGGGGATTGGAGAAGATGATTTTTCTAAGTTCCCTGGGGGCTCTGACATCCAAATTATGCTGTTCCATATCCGAAGGATGATATATATATATACACACACACACACACACACACACACACAGAGGGACTTTTAACTTATTTTGACAGTAAAAGAGAATAAAATAAAATCTTAATTCAAGGGAAAATACATGCTTGAAATGTACTAGGCCTTCCATTTTGTAAGTTTCTTAATCAGATACCTTCCTTCGTGATTATAGATCACAGTCATTTCTGGTTTTGGTTTTTATTTTAGAGAGAGAGCAAGCGTGAGCAGGGGAGAGGAGGAGAGGGAGGGGGAGGCAAAGGGACAGAGAGAGAGAAAGAGAGAAAGAATCTTAAGCAGGCTCCACAATTAGCACAGAGCCGGACAAGAGGCTTGATCCCATGACTCTGGGATCATAACCTGAGCAGAAATCAAGAGTCAGACACTTAAACAACCAAGCCAGCCAGGTGCCCTGTGATTTGTTTTCGTTACAAGAAGATGTGGGGGCGCCTGGCTGGCTCAGTGGGTACAGCATGCAACTCTTGATCTAGTGGTGGTGAGTTCAAGCCCCACGTTGGGTGTAGAGCTTACTTGAAGAAAAAAAAAAAAAAGAGAGGATCGGCTTCTAGATCATCGACTGTTATCATCAGATTCTGTTTGATAATCTACCAGTGAAGGGGAAAATGTTAAGTACTCATCTAAGACACAAAACTATATGGGCGTCAAAGAACATGTGATCACAACTGTAATCCTGTTGCAGGATGGAACCTGATAAAGAGAGTTTGCTTACCTTGCTCTAGGTGCTGTGCTGGACCCTCCTCCTGCCCCAGAGGACAAAGGTGAAAGCCAGCTCCGGTTTCAGATACCAGACCAGGACCCCTTCCTTACTCCCTTCATTCCCTACCCCCTCCTCTGACCCTTTTAAAATATTTTTTTTTGTTTTTTTTTTTGTTTTTACATTTATTTATTTTTGAGACACAGAGCATGAGCAGGGGAGGGGCAGAGAGAGACACACACACAAAATCAGAATCAGGCTCCAGGCTCCGAGCTGTCAGCACAGAGCCCAACGCGGGGCTCGAACCCACAAACCATGGGATCGTGACCTGAGCCAAAGTCAGACGCTTAACCGACTGAGCCACCCAGGTGCCCCATGACCCTTTTAAACTCCAGTCAGGCAGGCTGAATAGAAAATGCAGAGTTTTATGGGGCACCTGGGTGGCTCAGTCGGTTGAGCATCCGACTTTGGCTCAGGTCATGATCTCGTGTCTGTGAGTTCGAGCCCTGTGTTGGGCTCTGTGCTGACAGCTCAGAGCCTGGAGCCTGCTTCACATTCTGCGTCTCCCTCTCTCTCTGCCCCTCCCTCTCTCTCTCTCTCTCAAAAATAAATAAACATTAAAAAAAATAAAGAAAATGCAGAGCTTTATGTGGTAGTGTATTTAAAGTGTTTTAAAATCTCACATCAATACCTGACTATAAAACAAAAACAAAACCCCAAACCTGACTAAAATATGCTGCAGAAACTGACCCAAACCAAAGAAATATAAAGTCCATTGACCTTTTTAGTTTTCTAGGAAAAGGAGAAACTCAGTCATTTAATCATTCTTTTCTGTTTGTTCTGAAGGATTTTAATTCTACAAGCAAATTAAGGTTCATTGAAAATAAAAGCTATTTTTGTTATTTTTTTTTAAAGCTAAATATTGTCCACCTTTCTCTAGAAAACTTTTCTGAACTTACATGCCTACGAAGCATAAAATTGGAATTATAGAAATGTTCATGGTTTTTAATCTCTCACCTTCAAATTGCTTTCATTTTCTCTGTTTTTCCTCAAATGACCATGTTAAATAATGCCTTAAGAGCTTTGTTTTTTTCTCCATAGTTGAGGGAGGCCCCACACTACTAACAGAAAAAAAGTATCTGTAATGAAGCATTAGCTTGAGAAAACTTACCTCTACCTTGGCTCCAGACCAACTTGGATTTCCGATTCTTTGAGCAGGTCAGTGATTTGGGGAACCAGTAAAAGAGCCGGGCTATTCTTCTGAAGGTCTTGTTGAAGTCACTTCTTATGGCCATAGCTAGAACTATGCATGTTCCAGAATGACTCCCTACAGAGAGCATGGATGAGGAAAACACAGGAACACCCACATATGACACTTTGGCTGTGAACTCTATTCCAGCCAATATGTCTGGGGACCACCTGTTAGCCCTAAATCCCCTTCCCCTGTCATTCCTTTGGTTTGTCCTTTAGACCTTAGCCCTCATAACTAGAAACTGTATTAATAGATGTTCTTTCTAAAGAAAGAGTTTTAAGCTTCAGAAACTCTAAGCTATAGTAACACTTGGTAATTTTTAAGCACAGACTCCCCACACCCTCCCGCCCCTCCCCCTTCATAAGAAGTTACATTCACAGAGGAACAAAGTAACCGGTATCCACTAAACTCAGCATCCGGGGGAATCTCAGCGGCAATCTGTGGGACTTGGTGGTGATTAACAAGCTGCCTCCCAAAGCAAGAGCCTAGGTCACGTTTGCTTGTACGAATTAAAAAGTTTTATTTTGCACAAACTGAAATTTTTTTCCAGTGAAAAAACGGTATGTGTTTCAAACTGGGGCAGGAATGGATCCCAGAAAAAAAAGTTTGATGGATCCTTACAAGCCAAGAAATGTGTAAAAGAACAAGATTTTTTTCCAGGGTCCTATTTTAGAATTTAGCCCTTTGTTGAATCTCTCTCTAGACCTTTGCCCTTATTGCATATTAGCTCAGCAGACACCAATGTCTAGCTGTCTATCAAGCAACTGGCACTGACGTTCCCGTCATCACACCTGAAGACACCAGGTCATGATCTCGTGTCTGTGAGTTCGAGCCCTGTGTTGGTAATAGCATTTGGGTTACTTAGAGTATAAGTCAGCATCAGAAATGTAGTGTGATGTATAATTCATTTTTGAGAGAGAGAGAGGGACAGACAGAGCATGAGCAGGGGACTGGCAGGGAGGGAGGCGGAGATACAGAACTTGAAGCAGGCTCCCGGCTCTGCACTGTCAGCACAGAGCCCGATGCAGGGCTGAACTCCCAAACCATGAAATCATAACCTGAGCCAAAGTCAGACGCTCAACCGACTGAGCCACACCGAGGCGCCCCTGGGCTATGCTTTTGTACATCACACTACATTTCTGGTGCTCACTTACACTCTAAGTAACCCAAATGCTATTACCAACTTTTATTTCCAGGTCGGTGTCTTTGTTTTCTATCCCATTTTCAGTATTCCTTAGGAATTTGGATTTTGAGTGCTTCTCTAGGTGACAAGTGGGGAGGAAGTCCAACTAAAAACAACAGTGTAAGACTTTTGCAGGTTCTTCAGGTTTTTTTTTTTTTGTTTGTTTTTGAAGTAATCTCTACTCCCAACATAGGGCTTGAACTCACGACTCCAAGATCAAGATTTGCACGCTCTTCCAACTGAGCCAGCCAGGCGCCCCAACTTTAGTCTTCTTAAAAGTGGGATGTAGGGTGGTGGATCCAGCTAAAACAAGAGTTTTACAACTTCTTTATATTTTCAACACTTCTCAGTTTTAAACATTTGAGTAAATTTCCCTCAGCACCTCCTGAAAGACAAAGCATAATGCGTAATAGGTACTTCTGAGTGGAGTGAAATCAGAAATAAAAGGTTAGTCCTGATTGTGACTGTGATTCTGAAAAGAGAACAGACTCTTTTTTTTTTTTTTTTAACATTTATTCATTTTTGTGAGAGAGAAAGAGAGAAAAAGAGAGAGAGACAAAGTGCCAGCAGGGGAGGGGCAGAGAAAGAGGGAGATACAGAATCCAAATCTGAAGCAGGCTCCAGGCTCTGAGCTGTCAGCACAGAGCCTGATAAGGGGCTCGAACTCACGAACTGTGAGATCATGATCTGAGCCCAAGTCGGACACTTAACCCACTGAGCCACCCAGGCGCCCCAGGAGAATAGATTTTTGATATTTCAGTGGAGATTGTTTATTCCTACTGATAGTGCCTTTAATTCCAAACAACTTACTTATTTTTAGCATAGAACACAAAAGTGAACCTATTCACTCAGAAACCTCTCAAAAACAAACAAAAACAGGAAAACAAGAAAAATCCAAGATTATTATAATTTCTTTCCAGTTAATTTACTGATAAATATATTTTAAAGAAGAATTTTGAGGAAAAGATCTTTTGTATCTAAGAAGAGGCACCCTGCTTGACAAAGTGTAAGGAGGTCTATAAGCCACTAATACAGTATTTGGTAGTTTCCAAAATAATTGAACCTGGAACTCCAGAAGATGTTATGGGATTATTTTTCACATCTCTTCCCTAACCACTAATTCCTTTTTGATTTACTCAAAAATATCTTTTTTCCCATATGCTTTACGTTCACTTATTTCATTTTTATTTCTTCTGGTGTTAGAACTATAACCTGAGGCGCCTGGGTGGCTCAGTCAGTTAAACGTCCAACTCTTGATTTAGGCTCAAGTCACATGTCACGATTTGTGAGATCAAGCCCCACCTTGGGATCTGCACTAACAGCACAGAGCTGCTTGGGATTCTCTTTCTCCCTCTCTCTCTCTGTTCCTTCCCAGCCTTTTCTCTCTCTCTCAAAATAAATAAATAAACGTTAAAATAATAAAAAAAAAAGAACTATAACTTATGTGAAAAACTAAATCCACTAACTATATACCGTTTTTACATCATTAATCCCTACTGTTTGAAAATATATCCTAATATGGAAAAAAGGCTACTAGACTGGAGATGCAACTTATTAGGTTATTATTAGGTTAGCAGAGTAGCATCACCATGTATTTATTAACTTAAAATGTTCTGAAAGACGGTTGTATTTTTGAAGGTAAAATATTAAAAAGCAAGAATGCTTGGTTTCCATGTTGCAGTAATGGGGAATAAAACCTTAACTCTTAACCAATATTAACACGGAATGGATTTGCTCTTAACAATACAGCTCCTAAAATTTCAGTCCACGAAGCAAGAGTTTGTTTGTTGGAGACCTTTTCCAGAGGTGCTGAAAACTAAATCTGCAAACGTATTAAGTAATCACATAACCTGGTGTTCAGTGATACGCAGATTTAAAAATGATACAATTAAATACACGTGTGTTAGATAGTTGGATGGAAAATTAAAATCAAGAGGGATTCAACAGATAGCCCCTCCCCCCCCCACAAACTCTAAGCCCGGACAGGTGGTTGACAGAGACCATTTACCTACTCGTGCATGTTTGTCTAGAATGCGTACAGATGATGCTTAAAATTCTCCACTGTGATAATCCATTGCGATTTCAAATTAAGTTCTTTTTTTTTTTTTTTATTATATGAAATTTATTGTCAAATTGGTTTCCATACAACACCCAGTGCTCATCCCAAAAGGTGCCCTCCTCAATACCCATCACCCACCCTCTCCTCCCTCCCACCCCCCATCAACCCTCAGTTTGTTCTCAGTTTTTAACAGTCTCTTAAGCTTTGGCTCTCTCCCACTCTAACCTCTTTTTTTTCTTTTTTCCTCCCCCTCCCCCATGGGTTCCTGCCAAGTTTCTCAGGATCCACATAAGAGTGAAACCATATGGTATCTGTCTTTCTCTGTACGGCTTATTTCACTTAGCATCACACTCTCCAGTTCCATCCACGTTGCTACAAAAGGCCATATTTCATTTTTTCTCATTGCCACGTAGTATTCCATTGTGTATATAAACCACAATTTCTTTATCCATTCATCAGTTGATGGACATTTAGGCTCTTTCCATAATTTGGCTATTGTTGAGAGTGCTGCTATGAACATTGGGGTACAAGTGCCCCTATGCATCAGTACTCCTGTATCCCTTGGATAAATTCCTAGCAGTGCTATTGCTGGGTCATAGGGTAGGTCTATTTTTAATTTTCTGAGGAACCTCCACACTGCTTTCCAGAGCGGCTGCACCAATTTGCATTCCCACCAACAGTGCAAGAGGGTTCCCGTTTCTCCACATCCTCTCCAGCATCTATGGTCTCCTGATTTGTTCATTTTGGCCACTCTGACTGGCGTGAGGTGATACCTGAGTGTGGTTTTGATTTGTATTTCCCTGATAAGGAGCGACGCTGAACATCTTTTCATGTCCCTGTTGGCCATCCGGATGTCTTCTTTAGAGAAGTGTCTATTCATGTTTTCTGCCCATTTCTTCACTGGGTTATTTGTTTTTCGGGTGTGGAGTTTGGTGAGCTCTTTATAGATTCTGGATACTAGCCCTTTGTCCGATATGTCATTTGCAAATATCTTTTCCCATTCCGTTGGTTGCCTTTTAGTTTTGTTGGTTGTTTCCTTTGCTGTGCAGAAGCTTTTTATCTTCATAAGGTCCCAGTAATTCACTTTTGCTTTTAATTCCCTTGCCTTTGGGGATGTGTCGAGTAAGAGATTGCTACGGCTGAGGTCAGAGAGGTCTTTTCCTGCTTTCTCCTCTAAGGTTTTGATGGTTTCCTGTCTCACATTCAGGTCCTTTATCCATTTCGAGTTTATTTTTGTGAATGGTGTGAGGAAGTGGTCTAGTTTCAACCTTCTGCATGTTGCTGTCCAGTTCTCCCAGCACCATTTGTTAAAGAGGCTGTCTTTTTTCCATTGGATGTTCTTTCCTGCTTTGTCAAAGATGAGTTGGCCATACGTTTGTGGGTCTAGTTCTGGGGTTTCTATTCTATTCCATTGGTCTATGTGTCTGTTTTTGTGCCATCAAATTAAGTTCTAATCCATTTTCAGTTTTCCAATGCTCATGGGAGTCGAATTTATTCAGTCTTTGGGACGTGGTATCTTTGTGATACGCAGGTTGTGTACACGCACACTTCAATAATCTGGTAAATCAGAAACCACAACCAAAACCACACCCTTGTTGGAGAAATAATTCCTTGCTGAACATACCCTTTAGCTAAGGACTCTGGGTAGATTTTTCAAAGAGAATGTTCCATTTAGATTTGTATACATTTATGGGAGAACTTATACTAAACTTGGAATCAGACTTAGAAGAGAAACAAAACCGTCCATATATCTAACAGTCTGAGAATAACTTACCATCACCATCGATATTCTTTCTTTCAAAAGACACCTTTTGTTTCTCAAACTGTTGTACACAGAAAAATACAAATTCTTTACATTAAAATTGAGAAATTTATTGATATTTTTTTCATGACGGAGTAAGCAGAATTAAATTAAACAAGAAATATACAGCTTGAAACAGTGGAAATAACCCTAAAATTTTTTATGACAGTCATACACTTATGGCCAAAATAAAATGAATAGTTTTTAATAATTAAATCACTTTATTTAAAAAAAATTTTTTTTTTCAACGTTTATTCATTTTTGGGACAGAGAGAGACAGAGCATGAACGGGGGAGGGGCAGAGAGAGAGGGAGACACAGAATCGGAAACAAGCTCCAGGCTCTGAGCCATCAGCCCAGAGCCTGATGCGGGGCTCGAACTCACGGACCGCGAGATCGTGACCTGGCTGAAGTCGGACGCCTAACCGACTGCGCCACCCAGGCGCCCCAATAATTAAATCACTTTAAAAATTTTGCTCAATAATTTATCTGAAATTAAAGAGACGTGAGGATAACTGGGATCTGGGCACCTTGTAAAATGAAATAATGTCACTTTATCCTTCCCCCAAAATTGTGATCCTAGTAAAACAGTGGTTTGGTTCTGCTCTTCACCCAGAGAAGCCCCTTCTCCATCCTATCACTTACAAACCTGTCAACTATCAGTCTTTTCTGATTTGTAAGGATGACAATTTTGGTTCCATTTAAAAAATGTTTCCAGTAGGCAGGCGGAGAAACAACCCAGTTAGCCTTACTCCAGTATTTCAACAGATTGGTCATGGCTTTCTTCTAGTGCTCACTGAGGTCAAATATCCTCATATAATTATAAATGTTAAAAGGTAAAATTACATCTTAACAGCAGCCAAAAATTTATATATTTTCTTGTGTATTTACAATATTGTACATATTTACATGACCACATCAAATACTGAATTGTAGAAATAAGAGACCACTTATAGAGGCACTCATTTAATGAATGTCTCAGCATTATTTTCTTGTGCAAACTAAAACTGTTCTCGAACTTCCCAGAAAGCTAAAGACAGTCAACATTGCGAAGGCCGCCATCCATGGTTAAAGAGCCAAACCTAAAACACAAAAGAAAATAGGAAATCTCAGAAGATTCATTTATTTGGCCTGCAACATTTTAAAGAGTATATAGGGTACTTTTCAGATGAATAAACTGTTATTTAAGAGTTTAAGCAACTGGGGCGCCTGGGTGGCTCAGTCGGTTAAGCAGCCGACTTCGGCTCAGGTCATGATCTCACGGTCCGTGAGTTCGAGCCCCGAGTCGGTCTCTGTGCTGACAGCTCAGAGCCTGGATGGAGCCTGTTTCAGATTCTGTGTCTCCCTCTCTCTGACCCTCCCCTGTTCATGCTCTGTCTCTCCCTGTCTCAAAAATAAGTAAAACGTTAAAAAAAAAAAAAAAAAAAAAAAGTTCAAGCAACTATGACGTCCCCAATTTTTACTGAAACAGGGTGGTATTATTATAAATATGTGAAAAAATACCAATCAGTGGCTTGGGAGACTTCTTAGGAGAAAAGGCTGAGTGATGTGATCTAGAAAGTATTAGAAACAATTGGACAACTTCCTTTTGGTGGGGTGGGATTTAGAAAAGCGAAGATAAGAAGTTGGGAGCAGGTGTGACATACTTAACGGGGAGAGTAAATTATGTAAAGTTAAGTAAAGCGACCTTGCTACAAATGGAATGTTATTTTGGGGACTAGTGGGAAATGAAGGTGAGTGAATAGGCTGGCCAGAGGATTATATCCTGTGATTTCAAGTATGAATTTAGATTTGACCTTTTAGGTAAGAAGAGTTTAGAAATTGTTGGGCCAAAGGAGTGGCATGGCATGATTAGACCTTTGGCTGTACTAGCCCATGACAGATGGGAAAGGCCTGGGCTTAGGAAGATAGATAATAGGTTATCACCACAGCTCACATGTAAGGAGGAAAGGGGGTCTGATGAGGCTGAGAGGGGGAAAATGGAAACATTTTGACGGAAGATCACCAAACTAATGAAAGGCAATAAAAAACAGTGTCTAAAATGACATATGTTCACGGAAGCAGAAGGAAAGGTGGTTCCTTTGAATAGAATGAGGAAATAGGAGGGGAAACTGAGCTGGGAAGGGTGATATTATGTGATTTTTAGATATGAAAGAAATAAAGTGATAATGAGATACTCATGTGGAGACAGTGCTCAAGACCCGGATTCCATTATTAGTTCTGGCACTAATCCGTACATAGTCCTTTAACATTTAAGTTACGATTACACCATGTCATATCACCCATATTGTTACACAAACTTGCAAGTAAAACAGGAAAGTGACTTATGGGACTTGCTTTGGGCAGTGGGGATTCTATGTCATACAACATAAGAAAGTGAGTATAAAAGCTTGTTAAAAGCATTACTTAATAGTCTCTTCTCCTTGCTGATATTTAGCTAAGGTTGTAAAGAAACTAAATTAGGCACTAAAAAAAAAAAATTACTATGTAATTGCTATAAACTAATACAAAAAAGATTTTAAAACCAACAGGCAATTCACACACACATATAAATTTGAATAAACAGGGGCGCCTGGGTGGCTCAGTTGGTTAAGCGTCCAACTCTTGTTTGGGCTCAGGTCATGATCTCACGGTTCATGAGTTTGAGCCCTGAGTCAGGCTCAGTGCTGCTGGCGTGGAGCCTGCTTGGGATTCTATCTGCCCCTACCCCACATGCTCTCTCTCTCTCTAATATATAACCTTAAAAAAAAAAAAAAGTGGGGCGCCTGGGTGGCTCAGTCGGTTAAGCGTCCGACTTCGGCTCAGGTCATGATCTCACGGTTCGTGAGTTCGAGCCCTGCGTTGGGCTCTGTGCTGACAGCTCAGAGCCTGGAGCCTGTTTCGGATTCTGTGTCTCCCTCTCTCTGACCCTCCCCCATTCATGCTCTGTCTCTCTCTGTCTCAAAAATAAATAAACGTTAAAAAAAAAATTAAAAGAAAAGAAAAGAAAAGAAAAAATTGGGGTGCCTGGGTGGCTCGGTTGGTTGAACGTCCAACTCTTGATTTCGGTTCAAGTCATGATCTCAGTTTCCCGAGTTCGAGCCCCATGTCAGGCTCAGAGCTGACAGTGCGGAGCATGCCTGGGTTCTTCTCTCTCCCTCTCTCCCACATGCTTTCTATCTCTCTCAAAATAATAAAAAAATAAAGAAAAAAGAAAAAATTAATACTTATAAAAATTTAAATGTGATGCCTCTGACCCAGCAATTCCACATCTAGAAACATCTAGAAATTGATCCCTCAAATATTCTTTTTTTTTTTTTTTTACTTAAACTAAAAATAAAAATTTTCTAATGTTTTTATTTATTTGAGAGAGAGACAGACAGAGTGCAAGCTGGAGAGGGGCAGAGAGAGAGGGAGACACAGAATCTAAAGCAGGCTCCAGGCTCTGAGCTGTCAGCACAGAGCCCGATGTGGGGCTCAAACTCATGAACTGCGAGATCATGGCCTGAGCCGAAGTCTGATGCTCAACTGACTGAGCCGCCTAGGCACCCCTATTTAAACAATTTTTATTTATTTATTTTTTAAACTTTATTTATTTATTTTGGGAGAGACAGAGAGAGTGTGAATGGGGAAGGGGCAGAGAGAGAGAGAGACAGACAGAGAATCCCAAGCAGGTTCTGCACCATCAGTGCAGAACTCACGAACCGTGAGATCGTGATCTGAGCTGAAACCAAGAGTTGGACACTTCATTAACTGGGCCACCCAGGTACCCCAAACAATTTTTTTTAATATTTGTTTTTGAGAGAGAGAATGTGAGCAGGGGAGAGGCAGAGAGAGAGGGAGACAGCTGTGAAGCAGGCTCCACACTGTCAGCACAGAGCCCGAGGAGGGGCTTGAATCCACAAACTGCGAGATCATGAGTTGAGCCAACATCAGACACTCAACCGACTGAGCCACCCAGGTGCCCCTAAACAATTTTTTTACCAAAATTTATCTATTTTGAGAGAGTGAGCAAGCAGGGGACGGTCAGAGAGAGAGAGAAAGAGAATCCCAAGCAGGCTCCTCACCGTCAGCACAGAGTCTGATGTGGGGCTTGAACCCACAAACTGCAAGATCATGACCCAAGCCGAAACCAAGAGTCAGACGTTCAAGTGACTGAGGCACTCCAATCTCTCAAATATTCTTACACAAGTACATGAAGGTATACATACAAATAAGTTCACTGAAGCATGGTTTATAATTGTGAAAAATTAACACAACTTAAATGCCCAACAAATAGGACAGCCAAATAGATATGGTAAGCCATACACTAGTCTATTAGGCAGCTGCTGAAAATGAGAAAAAAGAAGCGCCTGACTAGCTCAGAGCATGCAACTCTTGATCTTGGGGTTTTGAGTTTGAGCCCTACATTGGGTGTAGAGATTACTTAAAAATAAAATCTTTATTTTTATTTTTATTTAAAAAAAAATTTTTTTTTAACGTATTTATTTTTGAGACAGAGAGAGACAGAGCATGAACGGGGGAGGGTCAGAGGGAGGGAGACACAGAATCCAAAACAGGCTCCAGGCTCCAAGCTGTCAGCACAGAGCCTGATGCGGGGCTCGAACTCATGGACTGCGAGATTGTGACCCGAGCCGAAGTCGGCCGCTCAACCAACTGAGCCACCCAGGCGCCCCAAAAATAAAATCTTTAAATGGGGTGCCTGGGTGGCTCAGTTGGTTAAGCATCTGACTCTTGATTTTGGCTCAGGTCATGATCTCAGGGTCGTGGGACTGAGCCCCACATCAGGCCCTGTGCTGAGCATGGAGCCTGCTTAAGATTCTCTCTCCCTCTCCCTCTGTCCCCCCTCTGCTTGCTCTCCCTCGCTCTCTAAAAAAGAAAGAAAGAAAGAAAGAAAGAAAGAAAGAAAGAAAGAAAATGAGAAAAAAATAGAGCCATATATATGGACATGAAAAAGTACCGGTGATATTTTCTTAGATGAAAAAAGACTAAACCAGTATGAACAGAATGATCCCATTCACATAAAACGTACATGCACAACAAACTGTTAATAGTAATTACTTCTGTGGGGGTGGAAGGGGATCATGAGAAAAGGCAGGTAGAGACTTTCATTTCCAAATTTTTACAATCATATATTGTAGGAAATCTTTATAGAATGTATTCTAAAAACTAATTCATTGAGAAAAAATTGATAGCTAAGTGAAATTAGTCAGAGAAAGACAAAAATCGTATGACTTCACTCATATGAGGACTTTAAGAGACAAAACAGATGAACATAAGGGAAGGGAAACAAAAATAATATAATAAAACGGAGGGGGACAAAATGAAGAGACTCATAAATATGGAGAACAAACTGAGGGCTGCTGGAAGGGTTGTGGGAGGGAGGATGGGCTAAATGGGTAAGGGGCATTAAGAAATTTACTCCTGAAATCATTGCTTCACTATATACTAACTAATTTGGATGTAAATTAAAAAAAATAAAAAATAAAGTTAAATAAAAAAAAATAAAATAAATATATAAAAAAAAAGAAAAAATTGATAATACTACAGAAGTGAATAGGTCACCTGGCTGGCTCAGTGGGTAGAGCGTGCAACTTGACCCCAGGGTTTTGGGTTTAAACCCCACATAGGGTGTAGAGATTACTCAAAAAAAAAAAAAAAAATCTTAAAAAAAACACACCAAAAAACAAGTGTCAGGGCATCTGGGTGGCTCAGTCAAAGTTGAGCGTCCAGATCCTGATTTCGGCTCAGGCTGTGATCCCAGGGTCATGGGATCAAGCCCTGCATTGGGCTCTGGGCTGAGTGTGGAGCTGCTTAAGATTTTCTCTCTCTTTCTCTCTCTTCTCTCCCCCTACGTGCGCTCTCTCTAAAATAAAAAATTAAAAAAAAAAAAAAAAAAAAGAAATGTCAAATAACTTTCTGCACATAGCTAAAAAATCATGTGACTTTCTGACAATCTTTCCAAACTACAGGAAACTTTCTTTGGTCCTTTTATTTGCGAGAATAGTTCCAGGAGGGATAAGACTGTATGAGGAAGTAGGAGGCTAGATTCCAGCTCCAGCTCACCTCTTAGGGTGTGAACTTCAGTACCTGTGGAACATGGATAGAGACTGTCTGCTTAGCTACTGTACGAGGCTGGAATGCATGCTGAGCAAGCTTACGCAATGTGAAAGTGCCCTGCAAGCATATAAAACGTCACACAAGTGTGAAGTACTTTTATTAGTATGCTGGGAATTAGAGAACATATCGATAAGCACGTAAGGGCTTCAAAGAGAAGGGTTCTTACTAGAAAGCCAAATATTCCTTAACTTCCCTGAGGAACTGGGACGAGGAAATAGCATTCAAAAGTGGGTTTACTGGCTCTGGGTGTTTTCCAATTCTCTCTCTCCCTGATCTATGAGGATTTTTTTTTTTAAGTTTTATTTAAGTAATCTCTACACCCAATGTGGGACTCAAACTTACGACCCCAAGATCAAGAGTCACATGCTCTTCTGCCCGAGCCAGCCAGGTGCCCCTCCCTGATCTATGAGGATATGTAGGAAAAGCTGATACCCAGCTCTCAAGGAACTGCATTTACAGAGGGCGCTCACCCGCACAGAGGTTTGCAGAGGGCTTGTAAGTTACAGAGCACCAGAGCACCAGCATCTTATGAGCCACTCTTTGTTCCTTTTGAAAGATGTTTTTAGGGGTGCCTGGGTGGCGCAGTCGGTTAAGCGTCCGACTTCAGCCAGGTCACGATCTCGCGGTCCGTGAGTTCGAGCCCCGCATCGGGCTCTGGGCTGATGGCTCAGAGCCTGGAGCCTGTTTCCGATTCTGTGTCTCCCTCTCTCTCTGCCCCTCCCCCGTTCATGCTCTGTCTCTCTCTGTCCCAAAAATAAATAAACGTTGAAAAAAAAAAAAAATTTAAAAATAAAAAAAAAAAAAAAAGAAAGATGTTTTTAAGTAATCTCTTCACCTGGTGTCAGGCTCAAACTTACAACCCTGAGATCAAGAGTCACATGCTCTAAGCCAGCCAGGCAGGTGCCTCTTATAAGCCATTCTGATTCCAAAATTTAAACTTATGATCATAATGAGAAAATGTATGAAAAATAATGTGCAAAAGATTTTCATTTTTTACAAACTGACTCAAATAAGCAAATAATTCTATTAACCAGTGCTTCTATAAAATGGAATCAATCACAGTTGACTTGTCTTTATTCAACCAACCTCAAGCACATTACAGGGCACCACAGAAATCGCAAAACATAAGGGTTCTTGACTTGATATCTATCTTTTTCCCACTACTTAACCTACTACTACAGACAGGTACAAGTTTAGATCTATATGTGCTGTAGTGCACAGAAAACCACAGGGCAGAGGAGCACCTGGGTGGCTCAGGGGGTTGAGTGTCCGACTTCGGCTCAGGTCATAAACTTATGGTTTATGACTTCGAGCCCTGCGCCTGGCTGTGTGCTGACAGCTAGGAGCCTGGAGCCTGCTTCTGATTCTGTGTTCCCTCTCTCTCTCTGCCCCTCTCCTGCTCATGTTCTCTCTCTCTCTCTCTCAAAAATAAACAAACATAAAAACATTAAAAAAAAAAAAAGAAAATCACAGAGCAGAATGGCATTTCCATTACTCACCTTTCTAAAATATGATTATTTTCAGCAAGTTCTTTAACCACTCCTTCCATCTCTTCCTTTAATTTCTTCATACTATACAAACAAAATAAGAATGTCTCTGCTCAAAAAAGTATGTAAATGTTTTAGAATTACACCATGTTTTAGTTCTCTTGATTGAAGTAAGCCATTAAATACATTAGCAAGCATAGTCACCACAAATACCAAAAATTTCAAAATAAAAGAGCAAGATCACAAACTGAAATAAAAATGAACAGAAACATAATAGTTACCAAATAATAAATTTCTTACCCAAGAGTCATTTCCACTAATGTATTAGAACATGGATAAATTGGGGTCATGGTATGTTTGATTCCACTGGAGGCTGCAAACATTTTTTGAGGCAAAGTTTCTTGTAACTAAAACATCGAAAAAAATTCACATCAATCACTGAACGAAGTACAAACTACAGATCTTACATCAAATGTTCCAGGTTTATTAAGCCCTTTATAGCTTTTAAATTTTAATTTCAAAACCATGAATGATACAGTACTTAAATGAATACTCTAAGAAAATCTTCTCTCTTCTTTTGAAAAAAATTTTTTTTAATGTTTTATTTATTTTGGAGAGGGAGGGAGACAGAGTGCAAGTGGGGGAGGGGCAGAGAGAGAGGGAGACAGAATCCGAAGCAGGCTCCAGGCTCCGAGCTGTCAGCACAGAGCCAGATATGGGGCTCGAACTCACCAACTGTGAGACCATGACCTGAGCCCAAGTCTGATGCTTAACTGGCTGAGCCACCCAGGAGCCCCTAAAGAAAACTTTTCTTAAAGATAAAAGAATGTTCTAACATATGCTTTAAAATTTTTTTAATTTTTTTTTTTTTTAATGTTTATTTATTTTTGAGACAGAGAGAGACAAAGCATGAACGGGGGAGGGTCAGAGAGAGAGGGAGACACAGAATCGGAAACAGGCTCCAGGCTCTGAGCTGTCAGCACAGAGCCCGACGCGGGGCTCGAACTCACGGACCGCGAGATCATGACCTGAGCCGAAGTTGGCCGCCCAACTGACTGAGCCACCCAGGCGCCCCTAAAATTTTTTAAAAAATATTTTATCATATGCTTTTAGGGGTGCCTGGATGGCTCAGTCAGTTAAGTGTCTGACTTCGGCTCAGGTCATGATCTCACGGTTTGTGAGTTCGAGCCCCGTGTCGGGCTCTGTGCTGACAGCTTCAGATTCTGTATCTCCCTCTCTATCCCTCCCCGACTAGTGCTCTGTGTCTCTGTCTCTCAAAAATAAATAAATGTAAAAAAAAATTTTTTTTAATATTTTATCATATGCTTTTAATCATAAGACATCTAAGTTCTGAAAACTTGGCTCAAAACACATATTACAAATGGGTAAACAGAACTGAATATAAGGCAATTTATGTCCTATTTCTCCCTTTTCAATCATTTCAAACTGAGAAGAAATACATTTTTTTTTCCTAATAGGAAAAAGAGAGATGTTTTCTAGATACTTTTCATAGTCATACCTCATTTGTATAATCTTGATACTTTGACACTTCTTCTTCAATATCAAAACACTGATTAGTTAGTGATAATAACTGTTTCCTAAGATGAAGCATCTTTCTGAAAACCAAAAAGAATCAATAAGCAGTCTAATATCAATGTTACTGAAAAAATACAACATTCACTGAATTGTACATTGTGCAGTCAACCACAAAGCTTACTTACCTCATCCATTCTTCTGACTTATCCAAAAATGCCTCATATTTTTTAACACATTCGTCTGTAAAATGGGTCATAGCTTTTGTTGCATGGTAATACAGTTTTTGCCTATAATTTAGAAATAATCGTAGGTTTAAACCAATGTCACGATTTCTACTTCAAATACTAAAAACTTTTCAAACATATAAAACTTATGTTTCTTAATAATGACTGTTATGGCTTTAGAATATTTATAGTAGAAAGCCAAAGGTTTCTAAAATCGACATTATAGCAGCAGGAAGCAAAAGAGAAGGTTCATAAAGGAGAATGGTCACAAATACTTATTCAATGAAGGTAAGAAAGTGGTTAAGCCTGGCCTTGTCTATGTTCTTCCTTATTTGTCCTTCTGCAATCAGAGCACGTGAAGCAGAAGACCACCTCCTTATTCTCCCTTCTCTTCAACCTCTCAATCAGGGACCAGACACATGGACCTCAAATATGTACATACACAGTAACAATTCTGTAAAGCTAAGATGAAAATGTATTTTTCATTGTAATTAATTTCAATTTTAAGAGGAATTATATTAATAACATAACCCTGAAAACAATTGTTAAACATAATATGGACACTTACTTATCAAATTTGTGGATCTGTTCTTCATTATAAGCTAGTCCTACAAATAAGAAATATTGCTTCCATAAATGTAGAATCACAGAGTCATGCAAAAGTTTTTATCTTTTGAAATAATGACTTCAAAAAGGGTAAGAGGGTTTTCTTTTTAAGATTTTATCTTTAAGTAATCTCTACACCCAATGTGGGACTCACAACTGCAAGATCAAGAGTTGTATATTCCACTGACTAAGCCAGCCAGGCACCCCAAAAAGGCAGAGTTTAGAGTAGATGTCACAAACTCATGACTCATGGCTTAGATATGTAGCCCAATGCTTTCATTTGATCTATAGAGTGTTAACATCAAAAAAAAAAAAAAAAAAAAAAAAAAAAAAAAAAAAAAATGAACTGCCAACATTTAAAATCAGGACATTTTTTTCCTTTAAAAAAAAAAAGATTTATTTATTTATGTGATCTCTATACCCGACGTGGGGCTTAAACCCATGACCCCAAGATTGAGAGTCACAAACTCCACCAACTGAGCCAGCCAGGTGTCCCCAGGGTTTTTAATAAAATCTGTACTTCCAGCTTCCCTTGAGAACAGGAAGATTGGGCAATGAATCTGGTGAATCTGAGTAGTGGCTCTCCTCTTTAGACGGGGTACTTCCTCTCCTGTCCTCCTGTCTCCAGGGGCCAATCATTTTCTTTTCTATGACTGGCCTCTAGAGATTTTGGAGTTCAGGACCCCTGATTTAAAATTTTCAAAAGATTGTTTTTAGGAATAATTTTTAGTATATTCAATCTCATTCCCAACAGAATCAAGTCTCTGAAATAAATAACTTAAGGAACCACCCTCAGAAATATACCAAATGAATTCAATTGAATTACAACTAGTAGAATTGATTCATTAGATTAACAAATGGCAAATTTTACTCACTACGTTCTGCTTTGTCTTTTTTGAACTGATAGTAAATCTCTGTGATGCAATTTAGCAGGACTTGTAGCTTTTCTACACTATATAAGAAAAAAAATCCAAGTAAATTATATAAGTCAATGTGAAAAAGGACATTTAAGAATAAGAGCAGAAACTACCAATAAAGTTATATAACCTACTGTCTATCTTTTGGATGAGTGCCTTCTTGATGGGCCCACATGTCTGCCAACAATCCACCTGGAGATAATCTGCTTTCAATATCCTGAAGACTGGTTTCTATCGTTCCCTGAGAACTGGAAAGCTAAATAAAACCAGCGAGTTCAGATGCAGATCAGCAAAATACAGAAACAATAATCAGAATGCCATGAGATCATGACCCGAGCCAGGGCAGGCTGCTCAACTGACTGAGCCACCCAGGTGCCCTGCCCCCCCTTTTTAAGAATAATGTTTATTTATTTGAGACAGAGAGAGCAAGCGATCGAGTGAGTTGGGGAAGGGAAGAGAGAGAGAGAGGGAGAGAGAATCCCAAGCAGGCTCCACACTGTCAGGGTGAACTCATGAACAAGATCATGAGCTGAGTTGAAATCAAGAGCTAGACGCTTAACGACTTAAGCCAGCCAGGCGCCCTGAGCATTATGGATTTTAAAGGGAGACTTGAGAGAGAATTTAGAGAGAAAAGGACTTAAAGCAAAGCAGGCACTTGGAAACATCATGAAGAACTTCATGTCAGTAAGGGAATTTAAATATTGTAAATAGTTCCTAAAGATGGGAAAAGGCTACTCCTTCTCTGGAAATCCTTTAGGTATATCATCTTTCTAGGAAAGCTGAGATCTAATCTGACTAGCAAAGGAATAGGTTATGAGCCAATGACTGTCATAATTGTGTAAATACTCACTCTCAACAATTTGGTGTGTATGTCTGAAATTTCACCTAACTCTGCTGCTTCTAGGTTGATCTTCATCAACTTTTCGTATCTGTATGAAAACAAGCATGGAAAAATTCAATGAGCATAATGAATATACAGATTTTTGAATATAAAGATTTTAAAAGATGTTTTATAAATTATACCTGAGTTTTTATTATCGTAACTATTTAAGAATAAAATATTGAAAGCAAAGCCTACAAGCAACAGATTCCAAGAAAACTTGATGTCTCTGTAAAGAAGGAATTTTATATACTCCTACTTATAAATTTTTATACAAAATATAAAAGACAACTTAATTTCCAACAGTCTTACGCCATGATAATGGTCAAACTACTAGATTACAGATTGGAGGTCATACTGAATTCAATTATTGTATTTCTTCTGCAGTACAAATAATACAGCCTAGAAAGAGAGAAGTCTAAAATATTGTTTCAAAACAGTCTCAGGGATAAGATTAATAAGTAAGAGTAAACTAAAAGTAATCCCCAAATTCTACAACTACTAAAATACAGTTCTAGAATACCTCTTCCCGCTTCCTTTGTTGACTCTAGGTTCTATATTTTCCTATTCAGAGTGTCTGCTTTGCAAAATTAAAAACTGAGACGTTTCTGTCAGATTACCTCTTCCTTTGTAAGGGGAAGGAGAAATGCCGCCAAATGTTCACTTCGTACTGAGACAACTAAATAATTTTGGCTTTGTGAGGAAGTAACTCAATCGAAAGTGGTGTCTCGACTCAAACACTTGCACAGCATGTTCTACTACGCCAAGGATAACGACATAAGTGAATGTTTAACATTTTCACCACTATTAGGAAGGAAGTAATCTACTTACACTTTCACAGTTTTTTCAATGTTTCTGATGCAGAAATCCAGTGTGATCACAACTTCTGTCTTTTTGTGAACAGTTTCATTATAATCATCTTTAACTAATTCTCTAAAAAATAATAATACCCTCATTAGTTTACCTAAGGAATGATTTGTTTCCTCTTGTCCATCACTAATTACACTGCTGTTACTACTCTTCAGACAAGTTTATTAACAGTCTTATATTATGAAAGCCAATTCATTTTTGTCCCCCTTGGCCTGGGTCTCACCAATTCACTTTTTATTACTGAAAGCATCTCTGTGACCCTTATACATATCTAGGGCACGGGCCATTAGTTACTACTTATTGGATTAACAGTTTAGAAATCTAAGGCATTAAAATTATATTAAAGAGTGTAAACTAAACTACAATCATACAAATAAGCCATATGTGTTATGCTTTATACCACCAGAATTAATTTTTATTGCTCATAAATTATGATCTCTGAAGGAGGAGGATGACAATTAATAATAAAACTGGAGGGCTTTTGGTCTACATTAAGGGTCAACAAACTAAGGCCTGATGTTTGCTTTTGCTAAGAATGATACTTATATTTTTCAAGGCTGTAAAAAAATAAATAAATAAATAAATAAGAGACCTTATATGGCCCACAAAGTCTAAAATATTTACTAACTGGCAATCCCTATCAAAATACCACCAAGCGTTCTTCACAGACCTGGAACAAACAATCCTAAAATTTGTATGGAACCAGAAAAGACCCCGTATAGCCAAAGCAATCCTGAAAATGAAAATCAAAGCTGGAGGCATCACAATTCTGCACTTCAAGCTGTAATCATCAAGACAGTATGGTACTGGCACAAAAGCAGACACATAGATCAATGCAACAGAATAGAGAACCCAGAAATAGACCCACAAACGTATGGCCAGCTAATCTTTGACAAAGCAGGAAAGAATATCCAGTGGAAAGAAGTCTCTTCAGCAAATGGTGCTGGGAAAACTGGGCAGCGACATGCAGAAGAACGAACCTGGATCACTTTCTTACACCATACACAAAAATAAACCCAAAATGGATGAAAGACCTCAATGTAAGGCAGGAAACCATCAAAATCCTAGAGGACAAAACAGGCAACAACCTCTTTGACCTCAACCACAGCAACTTCTTACTTGACATGTCACCCAGAGGCAAGGGAAACAAAAGTGAAAATGAACTATTGGGACCTCATCAAGATAAGACGCTTCTGCACAGAGAAACAATCAGCAAAACTAAAAGGCAACTGACGGAATGGGAGAAGATATTTACAAATGACATATCAGATAAAGGGTTAGTATCCAAAATCTATAAAGAAGTTATCAAACTCAACACCCAAAAAACAAATAATCCAGTGAAGAAATGGGCCAAAGACATGAATAGACACTTTTCCAAAGAAGACATCCAGATGTCCAACCGACACATGAGAAAATGCTCCACATCACTCATCATCAGGGAAATACAAATCAAAACCACAATGAGATACCACCTCACGCCTGTCAGAATGGCTAAAATTAATGACTCAGGCAACACGAATATTGGTGAGGATGCATAGAAAGATGATCTCTTTTGCATTGTTGGTGGGAACGCAAACTGGTGCAGCCACTCTGGAAAACAGTATGGAGGTTCCTCAAACAATTAAAAATAGAACTACCCTCTTACCCAGCAATTGCACTACAGTACAGAAAGAGCCCAAATGTCCATCAATAGATGAATGGATAAAAGAGATATGGTATATATATATACAACGGAGTACTACTCGGCAATCAAAAGAATGAAATCTTGTCATTTGCAACAATGTGGATGGAACCAGAGTGTATTATGCTAAGCAAAATAAGTCAGAGAAAGATAAATATCTTATGATTTCACTCATATGAGGACTTTAAGATACAAAACAGATGAACATAAGGGAAGGGAAGCAAAAATAACGTAAAAACAGAGAGGAAGATAAACCATAAGAGACTCCTAAATACAGAGCACAAGTTGAAGGTTGGTGGTGGGGTGTTGGGTGGGAGGAAGTGCTGAGGGGGTACTGGGCATTAAGGAGGACTCTGGGATGAGCGCTAGGTGTTATTAAGTGATTAATCACTAAATTCTATTCCTAAAAAAATATATTTTGATTAAAAAAATTAACAACAAAGGAGTATGAGAGACAGGAGCTCAAGTTCATAGACCATCAGAGGCTTTCTTTGGTCACTCTCTGTCTCTTTGGATCCTTTTAATTTTGGTTAACTAGCAGGGCAAATATCCCCCATAGTTAGCGGCAGAGAGCTGTATTTCTAATACAAAACCGTCGTGTTTGAAACATGGAATAGATACAGATTTCAAATAAAGTCCTTTATTGGTGAAAAAAAAAAAAAAAGGAAAAAAAAATTACTAACTGAAAAAGCTTGCCAGCAGTGGGCTACATTAAAAACCATTTTCAGGGTGCCTGGGTGGCTCAGTCGGTTAAGCATCCGGCTCTGGCTCAGGTCATGCATGATCTCACAGCTTGTGGGTTTGAGCCCCACATCGGGCTCTGTGCTGACAGTTCAGAGCCTGGAACCTGCTTCGGATTCTGTGTCTCCCTCTCTCTCTCTGCCCCGCCCCTGCTCACACTCACTCTCTCTCTCTCTCAAAAAATAAATAAACATTAAAAAATTTTTTTTAAATAAAAAAATTAAAAAACAAAACAAAACCCATTTTCAAAAAAAACCCCCAAACCAAAGCAAAACAAAAAACTATTTTCTCATGACTTATTAAACTAAAAGTTAATAGGTAAAAGGAATAAAAGCTTCATGGAGCAGTGACTGTGGTACATAACAAGAACAAGAGAACATGAGAGCTGTTAGTTACAATACCACAAAAGTAAATGGAGTCAACACTCAGATTTTTCCAGAAATTATTTAGTAAAAACAAAAAGCCTTCTTAATGGAAAGAGAAAAGCATAGGCTTATAAGCTGGATATGTGAACACCTAAAAAAAAAACCCATAAATTTGTAAGTTTAACAAAAAAAGTGTCATTCTTTTTTCTTCTTAAAGCACCAGCAGGATGAGAATGATGACATGCTTTTGTAAGAAGGGAAGGATAGGCGTGAGGGAGGTACATATAAACTGTCACAAGCACTAGGCCAAAGGGCATTATGATCCCAGGGAACACGAGGCCATTGCTGTGTGTGTATAAAATTCAAAAGCCTTAAATGATGGTGTACAGAAACTAGAGGCATGATGTTCAAGAGAGACCATTTATTCTCCACTTCTATCAGATGGAAAGAACATCTACAAATCATGAAAAGTAAAAAAAAAAAAAAAGGGGGGGGCAAATCATATTCATCCACAAAATATTTTTTAGGGTCGCTTTCAGGAAAGATAATACTTAATTAATCAATATTCTGACCCAGAGTAACTATATTAACATGATTTACTTAAAAAAAAAAACAAAAAAAACAACAGCTCTTATTGCTTGTCAAGGTGAGTGTGTACTCCACTGTATAATTTCATTTATATGAAGTGTCTCGAATAGGCAAATCTATATAGACAGAAAGCATATGAGAGGTTGCCTGGGGCTAGAATTCTAGAACAAGTCCAGACTATCTTGGATTACAACAATGCCAAAGGCCACCCACCAAGAGAGTGAAATGACAGCTGAGTCAAGTCCTTGGAAAAAGAATTCATTTACCATCACCCTGTACGTACAGTGTGGCATAAGTTTTAAAATTCAGATACTATTTGTCCTATGTATCTCACAAGCTGCTGCAGGAATCAAATAAAAAAATAGTTGCTAAATGTTTTGTACACCAAATGTGAAACAAATGTATTATAATATTACAGAAGGGGTGCCTGGCTGGCTCAGTAGGTGGAGCATGTGACTTTGGATCTTGCGGTAGTGAGTTCGAGCCCTACACTGGGTGTAGAGATGACTTAAAAATAAAATCTTTAGGAATGAGCCTGGGTGGCTCAGTCAGTTGAGCATGTGACTCTTGACTGCACCTCAGGTCATGGTCTCACAGTTTGTGGGATCGAGCCCTGTGCTGGGCTCTGCACAGAGCATGGAGCCAGGTTGGGATTCTCTCTCTCCCTTTCTCTCCCTCTGCTCCCTCTCCTGCTCCCATTCTGTCTCTCTCTTTCTCTCAAAAAAATAAAATTAAAAAAGGAAAGATAAAATCTTTAAAAACCAAACCAAACCAAACAATAAAAAACCCCAAGCACTTGATGCTTCTTAGTCTGAAGAGGTAAAGTATCAATGATGGAGTGGTTACCACTCATTTTCAAATTTCAGTCTATTACTTACATCAACCATCGTATCCCCTTTCGCATTAATTCCTGATAAAGCAGCAAGGTATTGGCAATTTTACAAGCATAACATACAACTCCTGTTATTGCCTAATGAAGAAACACAAATGTCAGTATTTGGTGCAAATTGTGGTACAGGATAAGAAAAACTTTTACATAAAAATTTTCAAGCTTATATATTTTTATCAGGTTAATTTAAAAACACAAACTACCGGGGCGCCTGGGTGGCGCAGTCGGTTAAGCGTCCAACTTCAGCCAGGTCACGATCTCGCGGTCCGCGAGTTCGAGCCCCGCATCGGGCTCTGGGCTGATGGCTCAGAGCCTGGAGCCTGTTTCCGATTCTGTGTCTCCCTCTCTCTCTGCCCCTCCCCCGTTCATGCTCTGTCTCTCTCTGTCCCAAAAATAAATAAAAACGTTGAAAAAAAAAAATTAAAAAAAAAACAAAAAAAACACAAACTACCAATTTCTAAAAGCTAAGGTCAGATACAATAAATATTTCAGCCTTAACATGATAATGTTAAACATGTTTTGTCTCAATAGAGAAAATTTTCTTAGGAATTTAACAAAAGATATAAGGAAGAAAGAGGGGTGCCCAGGTGGCTCAGTCAGTTAAGCGTCTGACTTTGGCTTGGGACATGGTCTCTCATGGTCTGTGGGTTTGAGCCCTGCATTGAGCTCTGTGCTAACAGCTCAGAGCCTGGAGCCTGCTTTGGATTCTGGGTCCCTGCCTCTCTCTCTTTGCTCCTCCCCCACTCATGTTCTGTCTCACTCTGTCTCTCAAAATTAAATAAATGTTAAAAAAAAAAATTAACAAAAAAGAACAAAATAATCTGCATTGGGTAACAATTTTTTTTTGAACATTATATTTTTGAGAGACAGACAGGGATAGAGCACAAGCCAGGGAGGAGCAGAGAGAATGGGAAACACAGAATCGAAGCAGGCTCAGGCTCCGAGCTGTCAGCACAGAGCCCAACGCAGGGCTCAAACTCATAAACTATGAGATCATGACCTGAGCCTAAGTCGGACATTTAACCGACTGATCCACCCAGGCACCCCTGCAATGGATAACAACTTAAATGAATAATTTCCTAAATCATATAGGCGTATGTAAAGATAATACATTTTATTGCTTCCATTGTTGATAAGATAATTTTAATTCAGATGTTTACATAGTAACTTAATTCAACACTAACCTTAGCCATGCTAGCATCCCCATCTAAATCGTAACGTGGATGTATTTTAGGAAGGGAAACTGAAATATGAAGTAAAAAAATTAAAATCAGAAATAAAGTATTTTGAATAAATTACTATAGCTTTTATATAGCAATCTCTAAATTAAACATTAACATCTACATCACCCCCAAATTAAACATTAGTAACAAAACTCTTTTATGTTCTTTTCCTGGTTAAAAAAAAAAATCACTTGAAGCAAAAATGCTCATTCCTTGGGGCGCCTGGGTGGTGCAGTCGGTTAAGCGTCCGACTTCAGCCAGGTCACGATCTCGCGGTCCGGGAGGTCGAGCCCCGCGTCAGGCTCTGGGCTGATGGCTCAGAGCCTGGAGCCTGTTTCCGATTCTGTGTCTCCCTCTCTCTCTGCCCCTCCCCCGTTCATGCTCTGTCTCTCTCTGTCCCAAAAATAAATAAACGTTGAAAAAAAAGAATTTAAAAAAAAAATGCTCATTCCTTAACAACTAAGAAATTACCCAAAATATTTCTAAGGAGTTTAGTTCTTTTCTTAGATATATTCCAATACAACACAAGCTCAATATTTCTCTTTAAATCTAAATCAAATCCCAAAGATCCAAACAGAAAAGTAAAAATCTGGGTAATTTTTTTTTCACCAGTACAATTAATAATTTAAGATTCCAAAATGTATATCTAATTTTTCATAGACTCCAAAGCCTGACAAAGTGTCCTATTCACAGTGGACACAATAAATATTGGCTCAAACTTATGATACAAAAGGTTATTTTGAACGTTAGTAAAATACTAAAAGCAGAGAGCCACAGTAAAGCATACATGACAAACTACCATTTTATGACACAAAATATTTAAGGTCAAATTATGTTCCTACAAGGCTTTTCAATTTTATTACTAGTCTCATTCAACTTATTTACAAAATTTTTAAGTTTATGAAAATTCTACATTACTGTCCTCATCAATCAACTTTATGAAGATGCCCATCATTTTTACAGGTCATTTTTTTTTTTTTTAATGGCTATGAAGAACACTAGAAAAATTCCAACTTACTTTTCTCATATATCAATCCTATGGTACTCAGAGGTTCCCGACTCACTACAAAGATGGGATTTTCCTCAGTAGTTTTAGGAAAATGCTGTGCCAGTCTTCCAGGTTCTATAACTAAACGTCGTCCTTCATATATAAGTTCTTGATTTGAAGAAATAATTTTGGTTTGTTTATATACCAGTTCATGAAATACAGTAGCACTGTGTGAGGAAAATGCAAAGGGACAACATTATTGGGATGGAGTAAGAAGTAAATCTGTGTGTGGGGGGGAGGGGGGTACAACATTTCTTTCTAAGAGATACTTCAGATCACGGCTGGTCTATGGAAACACTGTTTTGTTGATGTGGATACTATAATGTCTATTAAACTGAAAATTGCACAGACCTGTCTATGCAGTAATCCATTCTAGAATACTTTTATGTCTGAACACCTATACTGAATATGTATAAGATACAGGATTCTTCATGTTGAATAATGGGGAGCCAACATAACACAGCACTTTAGAGCAAGGACTCTGGATCAGACTACGTGGGTTCAAATTCCAGTTATACTGACTTGCTGAAATACCTTAAGTTACTTAACACCTCTATGCTGTCTCCTCATCTATAAAACACAAGCGATAGTACCCACCTCACAGAGCTGCTGTGAGGATTAAATGACAAAGAACTCACAGTGGTATCTGTGACATGACTATAAATATTTGTTGAATGAATTAATATAACCGGGTATTTTCAAAATGATGTTTTAGGGGAAAAAGTAGATTCTCCCTAAACAGATCTATGCAATCAGAGACATTTCAGTGGAAAGGCTGTGATCTGGCTCAGGCTTGGGTGGGCTTTTTAATGTTCACATATGTTCTTAAAATGAAATAGTTGCCAACACCTAACTCTGACACAGATTTATTCACGCTATTACATAACAAAATAAAGATGAATAATACACATTTAATCTAATTTTATATTAATATTATTTTATTCATTATATTGTATTCTTTTATGTTTATATTAACAGTATATTATACATATTACATATTAGTACCTAAAATATTACTTTATCTAATTAATTTTATTCCTGCATACATTAATTGCCAGTAAAGGTTTTATAAGATATCAGAACTGCTATTTGACTCTTGTCAAAACAGACATTAAGGCACACAGAATGGGTGTAATGTTTTTTCCCTTCATTTTATTTTTATTTTATTTTTTTCAGTACAAAAGGTGTTTTTATTATAGCACAGGGACAGGACCTGAGGGCAGAAAGAGCTGCCCCCTTCATTTTAATTTTTTTTTTTAACGTTTATTTATTTTTGAGACAGAGAGAGACAGAGCATGAACAGGGGAGGGGCAGAGAGAGAGGGAGACACAGAATCTGAAACAGGCTCCAGGCAGGCTCCGAGCTGTCAGCACAGAGCCCGACGCGGGGCTCGAACTCACGGACTGTGAGATCATGACCTGAGCCGAAGTCGGACGCTTAACTGACCAAGCCACCCAGGCGCCCCGTGCCCTCTTCATTTTAAAAAACATTTGAGGTCACTGTAGACTGACATGCAGTTGTAAGAAATAATACACAGTGATACCATATACCCTTCACCCAGTGTCCCCCAATGGTAACATCCTGCATATATTATTACACTATATGAATAGTATATGTATCCTATCCAGGATATGGATACTGATATAATCCACCTATGATATTCAGATTTCCTTAGCTTTACATGTAAGTGTGAGTGTATTTAGTTAAATGCAGTTCTATCACATAGGTAGATTTTTTTTATGATATAGGTACAATGTGTTTTTGTTTAGGTGAAACAAATGATTACTTCTCCAGCACCTAATAAGGGGTTTATGCCACATATGCAAATAATAACTACGCTAGCTATATTTAAGACTTACGCTTTAATGTTTTTTAAATGATAGGATAGTACTCGTAAATTTTTTTCTTTCTTTTTTTTTTTTTTTTTTTTGTAAGTCGGCTCTATGCCCAACATGGAGCTTGAACTCAGGGTCGCATGGTCTACTGACTCAGCCAGGTGACCCTGACCATAATACTCTTAATAAAACCCAGCCCATTTATGGATTTGTGGATGTTATTTGTGGTTATGTGATTATGTAAGAGAGAAGGCATAGAAACAAAAATAGTCTTGTAAAAGTTGCAGTTTAAGAACAAGCTAATTTACCTGTATATTTTATAAAAGTAAAAAATTGATCTTTTTACTCCAAAAATAAGCAAAAAAGAGTTTAGTAAACACTCAAACATAATTTCCCATCCAAGTACTAACCAGGCTCAAACATAATTTCCTAAGTGAGAGGTGGGTAGGTACCTTTAGAGAAGCTGAGACATCTTTTCCATTTCCTCTTCTAATTTAGGAAGATAATTACAAAACAAAACACAACATTATGATACAGGATGAAAATGTAAAGAGGTACTTACGTATTGTAGCTATGAATATAAATCTTATGAGCTGTCATTTGTTGCAGTGAAAAAACATGAATTATCATCCGATGAAGTATATCACTAGTTTCTGCAAAAAACTGGTCAAAACCCCAACACTTTTCCTGATCTGCCTCAAGGATGTTTGCAAGAACAGGGGTAAGTAGAACTTGAAGACCCCTAAAATAGTATTGAAAAAGTTACTTGAAGAGTGAATGTTACATTCTGTCCAGATACAAAATCATAATATTTACCAACAAATCAAAGGAATTGCTATTACTTAGATTAATTTAAGATTTAAAAAAATCTGCCAACTTTTCAGAATGTCAGGTAACCTTGGTTTAAAATTACTTGTCAATGCATCAGGAGTTATGGTATTTTTTAAAAAGTTTGTTTAGAGAGAGAGAGAGAGAGAGAATATTCCAAGCAAGCTCTGTGCCACCAGCACAGAGCCTGATGTGGGGCTCAAATTCACGAACTGCGAGATCATAACCCGGAGCTGAAACCAAGAGTCTGACGTTTAACCAACTGAGCCATCCAGGTGCCCCTGGGGTTATGGTATTTTTATGTTAACTTATCTTTTATTGATTATTCTCTTTGATTCATCCTTTCCCAAGTTTTCTCATTTTTCCAAACACAATCTATATATGTATATATACATGGCTATCCAGGTGAGATCAGTTGATTAGAACCAGGCAGTTATGAGGATAAGATAATGGTTTAATTTCAGGGTTTTTAATGTCCTTTGTTTTTTTCTTAAAGTTTATTTATTTTTGAGAGAGAGTGTGTATGAGAGTGAGGGAGGGGCAGAGAGACAGAGAGAGAGAGAGAGAGGGAAGGAGAGAAAAAATCCCAAGTAATCTCTATGCTAACAGCACAGAGCCCGATGTGAGGCTCGAACTCCCGAACCATGAGATCATGACCTAAGCTGAAATCAAGAGTCAGATGCTTAAGTGACTGAGCCATCCAGCCCCCCCCCACTTTTTTCAAAAAAGCTTATTTATTTTGAGAGAAAGAGAGAGAGAATGGGGAGGAGCAGAGAGAGAGGGGAGGGGAGAGAGAATCTTAAGCAAGCTCTTAATGTGCTCTGTGCATTTAGCAGGGCTTGAACGCAAGGAACCGTGAGCATGACCTGAGCCGAAATCAAGAGTTAGATGCTTACCTGATTGAGCCACCTAGGCGCCCCAGGTCAGGCATCCCTTTAATGTCTATTTGTCCATCTACTTATCTAATCAATCTATCAATCTATTTATTTATTTATTTTTGAGAGAAACTGCACGGGCCTGAGCTGGGAAGGGGCAGAGGGAGAAGGGGACAGAGGATCCAAAGCGGGAACTGTTTCCACAGCAGAGAGCCTGATGTGAGGCTCAAGTTCAAGAACTACGAAATTCAGATGCTTAACTGACTGAGACACCCAGGCACCTCTAATGTCCTTTTAATATGCCTCTCCAATATATAATTTTTTTAAGTTTACTTATTTTTGAGAGACAGAGACAGAGAGAGCAAGCAGGGGCGGGGGGGGGGGGGGGTGGCACACAGAGAAACAAGGAGAAAATCCCAAGCAAGCTCCTTGCTGTTAGTGCAGAGCCCGATTTGGGGCTTGATTTCCCAAACCATGGGATCACGACCTGAACCAAAATCAAGAATTGGAAGCTTAACCAACTGAGCCACCCAGGGTGTCCCTCAAATATATAATTTTTAATGCTAAATTTATATGCCTTTTGTAGTATACTGCTATTTTTTTTGAAGTGTACTTCTTCAGTAAGTAAAATTAATGTAACCATCTGACAATCAATTAGTGCCAATTCAACTAGAGATAATCTTTGACTAGTAGGCTTAGGGTTTTTTTTTAAGTTTTAAAAATGTTTTTATTTATTTTTGAGACAGAGAGAGACACAGCATGAGCAGGGGAGGGGCAGAGAGAGAGGGAGACACAGAATCTGAAGCAGGCTCCAGGCTCTGAGCTGTCAGCACAGAGCCCGACGTGGGGCTTGAACTCACATACTGTGAGATCATGACCTGAGCTGAAGTCAGATGCTTAACCAACTGAGCCTCCCAGGCGCCCCTTGTAGGCTTAGATTTAAAAAAAAGAAAAAAAAAAGAAAAAAAAAAAATGGAAGGACCTTTTATCTTTCGCATGCTTTCAATGAATTACACAATATATTCAAATAGACTCTCAATTATGGAATTTCAAATAGTTTTAAAAATATATTCTTGGGGTGCCTGGGTGGCTCAGTCGGTTAAACATCCAACTTCAGCTCAGGTCATGATCTCATGGTTCATGGGTTCGAGCCCCACATAGGGCTCTGTGCTGACAGCCTGGAGCCTGGTTCAGATTCTGTCTCCCTTTCTCTCTCAGCCTCTCCCCTACTTATGCTCTCTCTCTCTCAAAAATAAAAAATAAACATTAAAAAAAAAAGTAAAAAAAAATACATTCTTGACTATATAGCAGACACTGGAAAAAATCTTTGTTAAGAGTTTTTAAAGTAGGTAGTGGAGATCTTATTTTTTTTTTATTTTGGACAGAGAGAAAGAGAGTGCACATACAAGCGGGAGAAGGGGGCAGATGGCAGGGAGAGGAGTGGAGGGAGAGAGAATCTTAAGCAGGCTTCATGTTCAGCGTGGAGACTAACACACATGGCCTAGAGCCATGACCTGAGCCGAAATCAAGAGTCGAATGTTCAACCGACTGAGTTGCTCAGGTGCCCTAGTAGTGGATATTTTAAGTTTTGACTAACAGGTATCTATTCTCCGTCCTTTTGTAAGAGAATCCATACCTCTCCTCTACTATCTCCCTGTGCAGAGATGGGCATGACAGCCAGGTATGGTTATTATGATTAGTTGGAGGTGAGCAGGTGATAGCATGCAGGTTAGTGAAGTGAGAATCAACCTAGAAGTCTTTGCTCAAACTATCAGGCAAGAAAGTCTGTCTTCCCACTGGGCTTTCAAAGGTTTGAGAGTGTGAGTCTGGGAATGGTAGCAGCCACCTTGTGGCTGACCTAAAGTAAAAACAAATCAGACAGAAGCAGACCTGAACAATTTGAAGAGACCAAGTCTTGACGACACAGTCTGAGTCCAAGGATTCAGCTGGGCTTTGGGTCACATACACATGTATACTTTTAATTACAAGGCCAATCTATATCCTTCTTTACTTAAACCAGCTGACTTAGGTTTTTCTCCCTTGTTATCAGTCTTGGCTAATACATATAAGAAGCGATGGTTATCTTTTTTTATAGTTGCTTTATTTTTGATAGTCGTTTTCACTGCTGATTTGTAGTACTTGAAGTCCTTACTATTAAAAAAAACCACGTAAGATTATATAATATGCTTTCTGTTACCTAAGCAATTTATATCAAAGAATTTATAACTCGGTATGCTCAAGACTAATTAGGCAGGTTACAACCTGCTACCCTCCTGAAATATGTAATCTACAGTTCAGATTGTCAAATCACTGATTCTAAGTTTCAGCAATTATTAAAAAGCCAGTGTTCACTTCCTGACCCCTTTACATTTTATGTTTTGCCTGAGATTCCAAAAATGAGTATTTTCTAAATCAAAAGTTAACACAAATCACTATGACAATATGCAATTTCTGTTCCCGAATGAAATGAATGTCTCTTCATAATGCTGGCTGCATGACCCAATTTTGTTTTGGAGACTTCTTTAAACAACACACAAAAACGAAACTGTCAGAACAGTTTTCAAAAATGATTTTAGAATTAGAACTCTTAGTTTAAATGAGTTTCGCATTGAAATATAAAATGATAGGTGATATTTTATTAGCTTATGATATAGATGATTTAAATAATAATATTCAATATTTAAAATATCAAATATTTAAATTCTTTTTTTTATATGTAGAAAATCATACAAAAAGCACCCACAAATTATAATAGGTAGTTAAGCCAGTAAATCATAACTTGTATTACTTGTGGATTATATAACTGCCATACTCAGGAAAAATGGAAGTTAATTCAATAATCAGAAATTCTATTCTTTCTTCTTTCTTTCTCACTCTCTCTCTTTCTTTCTGAGAGAAAGAGTGTGCATGCACGCATGAGCAGCAGAAGGGCAGAGAGGGAGGGACAGAATCCCAAGTAGGCCCCACACTGTCAGTGTGGAGCTTGATGCAAGGCTTGATCTTATGAACTATGAGATCATGACCTGAGCAAAAATCAAGAGATGGATGCTTAATTGACTGAGCCACCCAGGAGCCCCAGGAATCAGAAATTCTGAATATTGATGAGTGTTTTGGCTTTATTTCCAGAGTAAAATCTAAAATAATTTACTCTACTTTTAATTTCTTTCTCCTTAAATTTTTCTTTGTGATAACAGAATTCATGTCTGACAATAATAACGTTTCTGAGTTCTGGCTACTAAGTTAAAAAAGACCCATCTGAACATTTGGAATGCTGAAAAATGTAGTAGAAAACTATTAATTCTTACCTTTTCAATAATATGAGTACTTTTTAAAAATGAAGATAATACTAAATTTCTCGAGTGCTTGGGGCACCTGGGTGGCTCAGTAGGTTAAGTGTCCACTCTTGCTTCCAGCTCAGTCATGATCTCAGGGTCATGAGATCGAGCCTCACATCAGGCTCTGTATTGAGCACAGACCCTGCTTAAGATTCTCTCTCTCTCTCTCTCTCTCTCTCTCTCTCTCTCTGCCTCTGCCCCTCTCTGCCACTCACTCTCTCTCTCCAAAATAAAAAATTAAACAAAACTAAATAAACTTCTTGAGGGTTTGTTTTTTAGAACTCTAGTTATTCCGGGGCGCCTGGGTGGCGCAGTCGGTTAAGCGTCCGACTTCAGCCAGGTCACGATCTCGCGGTCCGTGAGTTCGAGCCCCGCGTCGGGCTCTGGGCTGATGGCTCAGAGCCTGGAGCCTGTTTCCGATTCTGTGTCTCCCTCTCTCTCTGCCCCTCCCCTGTTCGTGCTCTGTCTCTCTCTGTCCCAAAAATAAATAAACGATGAAAAGAAAAATTTAAAAAAAAAAAAAAAAAAAAAAAAAAGAACTCTAGTTATTCCTATCTGTATCACCATTTGTGGTCCATCAATATGGATGATCAATATAAAAGATACAAAGGTCCCTAAGCTGGATCCCTACACTGGACAGAATTCTAAGACTAATGATTAGCAATCCTGAAAATGTATGCCTTCTGCCCTAACAGACCTCTGGCAAAATTATGCATATAGATCAGAATCCATCTTTACATTGCCACAAAGACTAAAATCACCTATCAAAGCACATCTAAAACATAGTAAAATCTTAAAAACAACAACAACATACAAACAAAAAAACCCCAAACCAAACTACACTTAAGTATCTGTGACTTTACTCAAGGAAGATCCCAAACACCAAAGTGCAAAAAAAGAAGAGCTGCATACACCACACTGACCGAGAAAGACTGCAAGAAATAGGCATGTCTCCACTCCAGTCGATGGGTCCATTTTCTGCTTTCTGTACTCCAGATATTGCACCAGAAGGCTTTCCAGTAATTATTTTATACCTTGGGAGGAATAGAGGGAGAATAAATTAAGCAGTTCCTCATTGCAGAGCCTATCAATGGGCTTTGCAAAAATATTTCCTCAGTTGCACCTACAATTATCTACTAGACGAAACTTTGTGATTGATGTTCACAGGATCCATAAAACAATCAAAATACTTTGAATCTGACTGACTGAAGTAGAATAGTGGTTGTACGATTATTTTATATATGCCATAATTAATTTTCATTGGGATCTCAGAGTGCCATATAACAGCAGCTTGATGTTCACAACAAAAATATTAACTTTTTCCATCTGAAAAAATCGAGCAAACACAAAAAAAGTTATGTTACAGAATATCTCTAGGCCATTAAAATCGCTTTTACCCAAATTATCCACAGGCAGTCAACTGGACTGTGAAATTACTGCAGAATGAACAACAGCCTGATTTTTTTTTTTAAAGAAGACAAAACTATACACAGCATAGTATCAGAAAGATTCTTTGCATATTGAAAAAATATATACACATACAGGAATAGGTGTGTGTACCAAAATTAAAAGCCAAATTGAATTTGATCCTTGAGGTAGGTGATAAAAATAAAGATGACTGGAAGAAAGAGACGGATGGGGAAGCAAAAGAATACTATAAAAGATGCAGCAAGTCAATAAAAGCAGCCTCTTAGGTTTCATCAGCACTTTCCTAAACAAAACCTGAGAGTGAGAGAGAAATAAAAGTTCATGCCTTCTGGAATACTTTCATCCAGGTGAAAATGGGAAACCTAATATAGCTGTCTTCGATGAATTTATAGATATTATTTTGGGCATAATTTTTTGTTTGTTTAACGTCTACATAAATGTGCTCTGAGAAAAATCATTTTTTCTCTAAAAAGTACAACAAACCAGTAGTACCACTGATTTGGATCACTTGCCTCTTTCCTAAAGAGGCAGCTGGGGTTTCTGCCTTAACAGAGTTTTCACAGAAGAAGGAAATTAATGTGAAAAATAAGGTACATTCACATGAGAAAGGCCTGACTGTGGAGGAGTAAGTAGAGATATGTGAGTTTCATGCAAGAAAAAAGAAATGAATAGAATGAAAACAGAATCCTTAAAGGAGTGCTTAACATTCTTAGAAAAGCTTTACTAATGTTGATAAGATCCATATAAAAGTACATTGACAACATGTAAATGAGACACTGAGGGGGCAACACAGCTATAATGTGAGGCAGATGCATCCTTTGATAGTAAAACAGGTGTTATTATTACTACTTCAAGCACCTCTCAACGTTCATTATTAGTGTTCCCCAAAACCAGAGTTTCTGTGCATATAAAGAAAGAAAACTCTTCTAATGGTGTATCTGTGCAAATGATGACCAAGTTATCAGGTATTTCTAGTTGCTGATGGGTCACATGTTTCCTTTATTAGGGAGCATCATGCTTTTATTTAATCCATTTTTAGGACAGCAAGAAATACCTCAAATGCTTTAAAATGTATGTACGACAATAAAAACATGGTAAACTGTCAGGCACAACTTATGTTCAATGAGAAAAACACGAATTTACTCTCAGCCTTCATTAATGAAGAGATTTTACAAAATGGACGCTGCTGCAAAGCAGGCTCAAAATGATGTTACACCAAAATCATCACTATAGTAATGGATGTCTTCTTCCCATGAATAGGTGCTCTGTCCTTGCTGAAAACAGGTAGATATCCAGGTTTTAGCAAAAGTCATTATATCAGCTGGTTTTACCTCCTGAAATCAACAAACAGAAAAATATGCTTCTCCCTCAATTTCCTGAGATGAGATTAAAGACTGTATTTTTACAGTTGTGATTATTTAAGTCGTGTTTGCTTACAAAAGGCCTGGTCAAATATAAAGGTCTGAGGGAAAAGGTAAGATTTAAAGAATGATCGGATACACTGGGCTGTCAGTGAGTTACTGTCCCCAAACATTCTCTAAACAACATTCATAACCTCGTAAGTTTATGTGTACGTGCATTGGCTATTTCTCAGGAAGCAAGGTCATTCGCTAATTTCTCTCACAATAAAAAGGTGTGTGGTCAGTGTACAGATGTTATATAATAAATTTCACATCTAGAATTCCATCTCTTTTCCTCCATTATCTGGTTTACAACAGTGATTTTACACACAGCAACTGTTTTCTAATAATTATGGCAAAACATAAAGGTATAATGTACTAGTAAAATGCATTCAGTCTTTGGACTGAAACCACAACATTAGAAAAAAATTTGATAGTATATTAAATGTTATTTTTGAAATGATAAAAGAAATCAGATCAGTTCAGGGTAATGAACTTTTACATCTGGTAATGGTTCTGGTACTCCACAGAAGTACAATTTTTTTCAGTTACATAAAAGAAAATCCCTGATAAGTAGTACACAAAAAGAAATAAACATATATAACATTTCTGAAATATAATCCAGAAAACAGTGTATTTTTAATGGTGGGCCAAAGACTGGATACCATTTACACTTTGTACATAAGATATTTTAACACAATAAGAAAAATTATGCCTATGCACTTTATAAGGCTGCACTCTTATTCAAAACCAAATAGCTTAAAATATCAGAAATGATGGCTAAATCAATTTTCATTAGCATATACCTCTAATATATGACAAAACAAAATAAAGCAAAAATACACTTTAAAAATTATTTCTAATTTTAGATGGAGAAATCACTTACATCACTTCCTTATTCCTACGTGGCCCTTCAAATGGTCTGAATGGCAGTGATCCAGTAGCTGCATGGTAAAACGTTACCCCAATGCTCCAAAGATCAACTGTTGCTCCGTATTTCTTCTGATGATCTTTTCTTAGCACTGCTCTCTCATACATATCAGGATGCTTAAAAAAAAGGATGAAGGAACTAACTTGTGTTCTATGGTAATACATTACACACAGATGGGTATTTAATAATGCCTACAAAGTCCTTCATATTTCCCTAATAATTTCACTTTCCCAATCTGAAAAGACTACTTCATGTCGTCTTTTCCCTCCTCAAACCTCCAACACCACCCTCTTCTGACTCTCAATTTCAATGACCTCACTTTGTCTTTCAATGAGGAAATGTAAGCAAAAGAAATCAATTCTCCCTTATGCTTTTTACCAAACACCAACCTTCTTGAATCTGTGTCTAGACTCTAGGCCTACTTTCCAGTTATGATGGAACTAGTCCTATCAAGGGCTAACTTTTCCATCTGTGCTACGGAACCCATACTACTAATGTCTCACCAATTCCAGAAATCAATTCTTGCAATTACCCTTTTTATTTTATGCATCAATTTCCTCCTACTGGATCAGTCCTTTTAGCTTACATAACATGCTTTAAGATCTCCTATTTTTTAAAAACCTAAATTGACCTCACGACCCCTTCTAGCTATGACCCAATTCTCTTTCCCACGATAGCAAAACTTCTCAAAGTAGCTGTCCACACTTATAACTACCTTATTTCCTCATCTCCCAAGGAGGCCTATGGTATTAATTACCCATATACTTTAACTCCCAAAACTATTTCCTGCCCTGAGCTCCAGATTCACATATTCTACTGTTTTCCTGAATGTCTAAAAAGTAGCTCAAACTTGGGGTGCCTGGGTGGCTCAGTGTGTTGAGTATCTGATGTCAGCTCAGGTCATGATCTTTCAGATTGTGAGTTCGAGCCCTGCCATCGGGCTCGCTGCTATCAGTACAGAGCCTGCTTTCCATCCTCTGTCTCCCTCTCTCTCTACCCCTCCCCCACTCACGCTGTGTCTCAAAAGTAAATGAACATTAAAAAAAAAAGTAGCTCAAACTTCACATGTCCAAAATAGACTCTTCTTGGTCTTGCTCTCAAACTGGTTTCTTACTAATCTTTATCCCCTAAATAAGCTGTACCACCATGTATCCAGTTACTTATTACCCAAACCTATCAGGTGGCCTTGACTCCTTTTTTCTCATCTCTTAAATGCAATCCATCAGAGCAAGTCATAAGGACTCCAAGATAAAAATTAAAATTTTTAGAATTATTTCAGAGGACTAGTCTGACTGGGTTGATTGGGGATCTAGTAGGCCAGACAAGTAACTAGTATGATGTTAAACACATGACTTTAAGTCCAGAAGATGCTACACTACAGATGTATGGAGTACAGATAAATTCTTTTTAATTAAAAAAAATTTTTTTTTTAATGTTTATTTTTGAGAGACAGAGAAAGACAGCGTGAGTGGGGGAGGGGCAGAGAGACAGGGAGACAGAGAAACAGAAGCAGACTCCAGGTTCTGAGCTGTCAGCACAGAGCCCATTGCGGGGCTCGAACCCACAAGCCCTGAGATCATGACCTGAGCTGAAGTCGGATGCTCAACTGATAGAGCCATCCAGGCGTCCCACCCCACCCCACCCCACCCCACCCCCGCAATTTTTTTAATGTTTGTTTATTTATGTTAATTTTTTAAATGTTTATTTTTGAGAGTGAGAAAGAGACACAGTGCAAGTGAAGGAGGGGCAGAGAGAGAGGGAGACAGAATCCAAAGCAGGCTCCAGGCTCCAAGCCATCAGCACAGAGCTTGAACCCATGAACCGGGAGATCATGACCTGAGCCGAAGTCAGACACCCAACCAACTGAGCCACCCAGGCGCCCCTATGTTTACTTGTTTTTGAGACAGAGAGAGAGAGAGAGAGTGTGTGAGCAGGGGAGGGGCAGAGAGAGAGGGAGACACCGAGTCCAAAGCAGGCTCCAGGCTGTGAGCTGTCAGCACAGAGCCCGACGTGGGGCTGAAAGCCACGAACCTCAAGATCATGACCTCAGCTGAAGTTAGACGCTTAAACAACTGAGCCACCCAGACACCCCTGGAGTACAATAAATCTTATATGACATGGCTTAGCAGCTTACAGGTCTAGACAGAGATTCTGACGGACATTTAGTTCTGCAGAGTACAACCAGAAGTCATACTTGCTTAGCCTCCTGACATCTGCCTTCACAGAAGTTACACACCGAAACTTTAAAATTCTTGGAAGATAAAGCTACAAGAGTGTACTCAGGACCAAAGTAGAGTCATCATCCAAATCAAAACAAATGCCTTACGACATTGTGGCATGTGGCCGTGGCCTAAGAGACTGGGAATGAATGCAGGTAACAAACACTATGGGGAGGGTGCTTCTAAATGATGTGGTCTGTGAATATGACTCCAAAGGGTCACCATCCCTGGATTTTCTGTGTGTATAGCAGGGTGGGAGGTGGGGATGGGGGAATCACTCTTTTGGGAAATACATTTTAACGAGAAATCAAGAGGTGATTAGCATGAGGGGTTTGAAGTGAGTGTCTAAACAGATGTCTACTAGATATATGGGGTCTCAGTGGTTTTGCTGGTTCTGTGGCACAGCATATAAACTACTATCCAAAGAAGCACCAGCCAGACCTTTGACACAGTAGCTGGTACTCAGTGTTTAAATGTTGATGTGAACAGACCAAGAGCACCTGTGTATGCCTGATATCCCCTACCACACAAGGGTGCCAAGCTGGGAAGAGAAGATACAGTGATTCTAGAAGGAGACAGGGAAATTTCCACAAAAGGTGCAATAAATAATATAATTCTCCCACAGAGTGACTAATACTGGCTTAATATATGCTGGTTACACATGAGCTCTGCTCATTGGCTCTCTCCTGAATGTGCTACTTGTGTTTGTGTAGGGCTTCATATTGTTGGGCCTGGGCCTCCACATCTGGAATAGGAACATGAGAAGAAAGCTACTGTAAAGCTCTCAGGTTACATTATTAAGATATCCATAACAGGGGCGTCTGGGTGACTCAGTCGGTTAAGCATCCGACTCTTGATTTTGGCTCAGGCCATGATCTCACCGTTTGTGGGATCATGCCCCACGTCAAGCTCTGTCTGTGCTGACAGCATGGAGCCTGCTTGGGATTCTCTCTCTGCCCCTCCCCAGCTTGTGTGCATGTACTCTCTCTCAAAATAAATAAATAAATATTTTTTTAAAAAAGAAAAAAAAAGATATCCATCATATTGAAAATGGTGGAAGAAAGAATGTTGAAATTTTCTTTGGACTTTTACAAACAAAGGGGAGAAGATTTATTTATTTATTTTTTTTATTTTTTATTTTTCAATATATGAAATTTATTGTCAAATTGGTTTCCATACAACACCCAGTGCTCATCCCAAAAGGTGCCCTCCTCAATACCCATCACCCACCCTCACCTCCCTCCCACCCCCCATCAACCCTCAGTTTGTTCTCAGTTTTTAACAGTCTCTTATGCTTTGGCTCTCAAAGGGGAGAAGATTTAACATCTGGTCTAGGAATTCCGAAATGAGAAAAATTTTCATTTAAATATAAATACTTCTAGATTGCTGAGCTTCAGGCTATTATTTATCTCTTTTTATAACTTCTGGTATGCTGTATATGAAAATAGGGCTGGGCATAATCTGAAATAGGAAATAGATTAGAGTAAAATTTCAGCCTAGAGTACAGCATGAACTTGGGAGTTAATTTAATGTTTTGTTTTTTTCCATTTTAAAAGTCTGTTAAGAGGCAAAAGTTAAACAATGATCCTAGGATATGTGAAACATTAATAGTTGACAGTGGACGATCAGCTTCATGAAGGCTGGTGCGTTAACGGCTGTTTGTTTTGCTCACCACAGTTACCGGGAAGGGCTACTGGTATTTAGTGGGCAGAGACTAGACGGGAAAGACATCCTGCTGACTAGGGAACAGTTCTGAAAACTAAGCTTCTGATATCCACCATGACTTCTGAATATTCTGCCAGACATTTGTGGAGGTGGTAAGTCTACTACTCCATCTTATAAATAAATGTAAAATATTTTTGTACACAAAGTATTTTTGTAGCTACAAGAATGTACCTTTATGTAAATCTATTTTGTTTAGTTACAAAATACTAAGAATTATTCACTGGTTTGGAAAATCCTGTCAGTGACACCACCACTTGTGATGTGGGACTCATTAACAGAACATACAAGTTATCACTGCACTTGCGCTAGAAACGATAATACGTGCAAGTGTAAGCATTGGATTATTTAATTTGTCAGTAAAATTATTCCTAAACGTTTATATATTAAATATCTCTGATATTTATTATAAATATTTTCTTTTATATTATTATTGAAGTGATATGTCATTCTCTTAATTAGGCATACAAGTTGATTATATCTAAGAATTTCATTTCAAGACACTGAAGGGAACACTGCAAAACATTTACTACAAAAAGGAAGTGACTGGGGCGCCTGGATGGCTTGGGTGGTTGAGTGTGTCTGACTCTTGATTCTGGCTCAGGTCATGATCCCAGTGTTGTGGGATTGAGCCCTGCGTTGGGCTCCAGGCTAAACATGGAGCCTGCTTAACATTCATTCTTCTCTCTCTCTCTCCCCCTCTCCTTTCTTCCGTCTCTGCCCCTCTCCCCTGCTGGTGTGTGTGCTCACTCTCTTAGAGAGAGAGAGAGAGAGAGAGAGAGAGAGGTGTCATACAGAGTTGAAACCACTAGGTTGTATGTTCTCATGTTCTGGCTGGCCTCTGCTTATATCTCCAAATTCAACTCCTACCCCCTGCCCCTTCACTCATTAAATTCTGCCAAACTGCCATCCTTTCTGTTTCTCAAACTTCCAAGGTCATTCTTGTTTCTAAGCCTTTGCAGTTCCTGGTTCCCTCTGCTTGTCATGCTCTTCCCCCAAATCTTTGCATGGCTTGCTTCTTTTTAATCATCTAAGTGTCACTTAGGATTGAAAGGAGGCTTTCCCTAGCTATCTTTCTCCTGCTAGTTGTTGTTAATCTTACTACCTTATTGTCTTCCCAACACTTTAATTATCTGAATTTATCTAATTTACTTATTTAATTATTAACTATTTCCCCACTAGAATGTGGGTTCCCTAGGAGCAGGAATCGTGTGCATGCAGTTCACGGTTGAAGTTCCAGGGCCTACAACACTGCCTGGCACATAGTAGGCACCCCATAGATATTTGTTGGATGAATCTAATCCATTTGTAATTTTTGTATTAGAAGATTATCAAAATATAACTAAAAATTAATTTGGGGTTATATACTGTTATATATAACAGTATATACCAAACAACTTAAGACACTAAATTCAGGGCAGACTTAGAATAATATGAATAAACCTATAGGGGCAGTTAGATTTTATTCTCCATGTTATAAATTACAATGGCAGAATCTAATTGGAAAAAAGTCACAGAAACCAAGACTTTTTTTTAAAGTAATCTGTATATCCAACAGGGGGCTCAAACTCATGACCTCAAGATCAAGAGTCAGATGCTCTACTGACTGAGCCAGTGAAGTGCTCCCATAATCTAAGACTTTTAAGATAAAGTCCAGAGCTATGAGCAGTCAGTGATAGCTATATATTATAAACTTCCTGATTACATGTCAAACATACTGACTTTTTGTTTTAAATTTTTATTAGTGAAATATAATTGACATACATTGTTATATTAGTTTCAGGTGTGTAACATAGTGATTCAACAATTCTATACATTACACAAAACTTACCACAGTAAGTGTAGTTATCACAAAGGAAATGAAAGCAAAAATAAACACTAAAATAAAAAGCTTTGCACAACAAAGGAAACCACCAACAAATCGTTAAAGGCAACCTACTGAATGGGAGAAGGTAATTGCAAATGATATCTCTGGTAAAGGGTTAATATCCAAGACATATGAAGAACTCATATGGGGGTGCCCAGCTGGCTCAGTTGGTGGAGCATACGACTCTTGATCTCAGGGTTGTGAGTTTGAGCCCCAGGTTGAATGTAGAGAGGTTACTTAAAATCTTAAAAACAAAAATCAAAAAACAAAAATACTCCTACAGCTCAACACCAAAAACCCAAAAACAATCCAATTAATAAATGGGCAAGGGACCTGAAAAAACATTTTCCTGAAGAAGACATACATATGGCCAATGGTCACATGAAAAGATGCTCAACACCACAAATCATCAGGGAAATGCAAATCAAAACCAAGAGATTATCACCTCCTACCAGTCAGAATGGCTAGTATAAAAAGAGAAGAAATAACAAAGGGCCTGGGTGGCTCCCTCGGTTAAATGTCCAGCTGCTTAGGTCATTATCTCACAGTTTGTGAGTGCAGAACCTGCTTCAGATTCTGTCTCTCCCCCCTCAACCTCTTGCATGCATAGGCACATGCTCTGTCTCCCCAAAATAAATAAACATTAAAAAAAGAGGAAATAATAAATGTTGGCAAGGATGTGGAGAAAAGGGAACCCTCAGGTACTGTTGGTGGGATAGTAAATTGGTACACTGTGGAAAATAGTATGGCGGTTGCTCAAAAAAGTAAATGTACTTACTTTAAAGTATATTTTCTTAACTTTTCCAAACGTTATACTAACTTCACACAAACACACCAACATGAACAGTTTCAACACAGGGCTTTTCTAGCTTTCTAGAAGTTTAAGTTAGATCTTTTCAAAAACATTTCATTTTTGTGTGCTTCTATTAATGGTCCTGTCTTTCAATAACCAATCTCCCTGAATAGAATCTTCTGCTTCAAAATTATAAGGAATTTTGCTCTACAGGGGATATTATAACAAGCTTGTAATATATTAACTGCTCTGATCCAAAAAAAGGAGCATTTACTAGCTAGATGCTTCTTAAGTGTACATACAGCTTTTTTCTTTTAATATAGATCCACAGCATTAGTAAATTAAAGAACCTAAGAGTGTTAAAAACTTATAAGAATTTTTTTTAAGTTTATTTCTTTATTTTGAGAGAGAGAGAGAGAATGCGCAAGTGAGGAAGGGGCAGAGAGAGAGGGAGAGAGAAAGAATCCCAAGTCGACTCTGCTGTCAGCGCAGAGATTGACGTGGGGCTCAAACCCATGAACCGTGAGATCATGATCTGAGCCAAAGTCAGATGCTTAATCAACTGAGCCACCCAGGTGCCCCTAAAACTCATGTAAGAATTTTCAACAGAAAAATAACAGCATCCTTAGAAGCCAATATCTAATTCCCTCATTACACACCAAATTCATTAGAATAAAAAGTTTAAGTTTTGTCCTAAAAGTTACTAAGACATTTTATAGTAAACTGGTTAACCAGTTACCTGTATTTATAACCTATTCATCTTTAAATAAACTACTGATGCATGACTTACCAAATATTCTTCTGTGCCATACAAAGAAACAAACTGTTCATCATCTTCTAATTCTCTAGCTGCACCAAAATCTGTGAGTTTGTACACAGACTGTCCATCTTCCCCTATAACACGCATGATGTTTCCTGGCTTGATATCACGGTGCACTATGCCATTCTCTCGTAGATGGTTCATTCCACCCACTTAATAAAACAAAGGAAAGCATAATGTAGGCATCTATGTGTGTGTGCATCAAATTCACTGACATCATTCACTCATATTCACTCAATATGTTTTTCCCTAAGTTGGTCCAAAGTCATTTTTACCAAAGAAGAAATAGACAGTATTTATGTTTATGTTACCTCATATTTGAGTAATAAAAAGTTTTAGAATAAGGATCAATATGGTCTAAGGAAGAGTGCAATCTCTCTTAATTAAATATTATCAGGAAAAGGAACAAAATGATCTTAAGCATATGACTTCCTGAATTACTTTTGATTACATACATGTGGGCAATCTGCCTAAACTTAAGAATAATGATTCCTGAGAAAGATACCAATCTTTCATCATAGTTTCATATTTCTTTACCTTGGGGAAAGAATTCCATAAAAAAGTAAACTGGACTCAATACATAAAATAGTAAAAAAGTAACAGAGGCAAAGTGTCAGACTAGCTTCCAAGAATATTATTTCTCATATGCTTAAAGCTATTCTAAAAAGGCCATTTTCCTTTTTTTTTTTAAGGGTAGAGGTGGCTACAATGCTGAAATTAACCTGTTTTGGGCCGTAGGCAGTGCCCCTAAATGCTAGTTTGAAACATCTGACAGCTGACAGATGAATGCCCAAATATAACCTATGAAAATAAGTTTAGAGGTATCACATTTAATTATGAAAACTCAGGGCTACCAGTACACTTGGGAAGTCATCGATTATAACTTCTACTAGGTTAAACAGGCTGCAGCATAGATTTTCTCTCATTTTATCCTCACGGAAAGAACCTCTACACTGCTTCCAATGCCAAGTTCAAGAACTCCCACTAACCTTATGCCTTCTTTATCACTGGGCTTTACTCATTCCTCAAATACTGATTCATTTCTCTCCAAGAAGATATTATTCTCTTCAGTTGCTATGTATATATATTTATATTTATTTATATTTTTAAAATAGCTTTCTTGAGGTAAAATTCGCATATAAAATTCAGCCTTTTAAAGTATACAACTGAGTAGTTTTCAGAAGAGTCAAAGTCAAACAACCATCACTAGTTTCAGAACATTTTCATTATGTCAAAAAGAAACACCATTAGCAGTTACTCCTCAACTCTGTCGTCCCTTCAAACCTCTGGCAATGACTAATCTGCTGTCTCTATGGATTTGCCTATTCTGGACATTTCATATAAATGAAATCATATAAATATTGTGACCTTTTGTTGTCTGCCTTCCTTCACTTAGCAAAATGTATCCATGTTACAGCATGTATCATTACTATATCTCTCTGTTTTTTTAACGTAAGCTCTAGGCCCAACGTGGGGCTTGAACTCATAACCCCAAGATCAAGAGTCGCATGGTCTATCACCTGAGCCAGCCAGGCACCCCTATGTCTTTTTTATGAACAGATAATATGCCATTGTATAGATATACCACATTTTGTTTATTCATCAGTTGATGGATACTTGGGCTCTTTCCATTTTGTGACTATTATGAACACTCGTGTCCAAGTTTTTGTGTGGATATGTTTTTAATTCTTTTAAGTAAATATCTAGCAATGGAATTGCTAAGTCATATATTTAATCTTTGAAGGAACTGCTAGACTGTTTTCCAAAATGGCTGCACCTTTTTACATCCCACCAGCTATATAAAGTGCTCCAACTTCTTCACATCCTTGCCAACACTTTTGTTTTGTCTTTTTGATTTTGGCTATGCTATTGGGTATGAAGTGGCATCACTTTGTGGTTTTGACTTGCATTTCCCTACTTACTTATTTTTCTCCATTGCTCATTTTTAAATTGGGTTATTTGTCTTTTTATTAAGTTGTCAGAAAAAAAGTTCCTTATTGGGACCTCATCAAAACAAAAAGCTCCTGGACAGCGAAGGAAACAATCAGCAAAACTAAAAGGCAACCGACAGAATGGGAGAAGATATTTGCAAATGACGTACCAGATAAAGGGTTAGTATCCAAAATCTATAAAGAACTTATCAAACTCAACACCCAAAAAACAAATTATCCAGTGAAGAAATAGGCAAAAGACATGAATAGACACTTCTCCAAAGAAGACATCCAGATGGCCAACCGACACATGAAAAAATGCTCAACATCACCCATCATCAGGGAAATACAAATCAAAACCACAATGAGATACCACCTCACACCTGTCAGAATGGCTAACGTTAACAACTCAGGCACAACAGATGTCGGCAAGGATGTGGAGAGAGAGGATCAAGAGCACTGTTGGTGGGAATGCAAGCTGGTGCAGCCTCTCTGGAAAACAGTATGGAGGTTCCTCAAAAAACTAAAAATAGAACTACCTTAGGACCCAGCAATTGCACTACTAGATATTTATCCAAAGGATACAGGTGTGCTGTTTTGAAGGGACATGTGCACCCCCATGTTTATAGCAGCACTATCAACAACAGCCAAAGCATGGAAAGAGCCAAAATGTCCATCAATGGATGAATGGATAAAGAAGATGTGGTATATATATATATGTATACATACAATAGAGTATTATTCGGCGATCAAAAAGAATGAAATCTTGCCGTTCGCAACTACATGGATGGAACTAGAGGGTATTATGCTGAGTGAAATTAGTCAGAGAAAGACAAATATCCTATGACTTCACTCATATGAGGACTTTAAGAGACAAAACAGATGAACATAAGGGAAGGGAAACAAAAATAATATAAAAACAGGGAGGGGGACAAAGCATAAGAGACTAATAAATATGGAGAACAAACAGAGGGTTACTGGAGAAGGTGTGGGAGGGGGGATGGGCTAAATGAGTAAGGGGCATTAAGGAATCTACTCCTGAAATCATTGTTGCACTATATGCTAATTTGGATGTAAATTAAAACAAATAATATTAAGTATTCTGTTGGAAAAAAAAAAGTTCCTTATCAGATACATGATTTGCAAATATTACCTCTCATTCTATGGGTTGTTTTTTCACTTACTTGATGTTGTCCTTTGAAACACAAAGTTTTTAATGTTGATGAAGTTCCAATTTATCTATTTTTTTCTTTTTGTACTTGTGCTCTTAGGGTCAGATCTAAGAGAGCACTGCATAAAGGTCTTTGGTTTTGAATAGGAGATTACTTTGTAAAAATTCTTGTATGATTAAATTGTATTTACACAGATCTATAAAATCATGTAAACAAACGTACCCACGTCTCGCAAAACAATTAAAAATTCAGACTCTGGTAGTCCATAGGCATTAGATGGCTCTTCTAAAACAGTGTATAAACTTCCGCATGGACAAAATTCCATAATAAGTACTTTATGTCTTGTTGTTGTCTGAAAAAAAAAAAATCACTGATTGGGACTCAATATAAAAATAAGTTTTTATTATATGCCAATAGTCATCTAATTTCACTTAAATGTGGAATTTATTACAAATGATGAAGGCACTGTGAACTGCTTTACCTGGGATTTGTTAAATATTTACTGACCATACACCTGTAACAATCAACATCTTGTAAATTCCTACTGGATTTGTTTTTGAAGACAATGAAAGCTGGCTAAATCTGAACTAGAAAAATCACTGCTACACCGTTATAATGGTTCTTTGAAAACTGTCTTTAATTTCTAATACATAACAGTACATTCAGGACACTAATCTTCTAACAAATCTCTTAACACCTGAAACTCTTCTCAGGACAAGTACTTTTACTTCAAGGAATAGAGTTCTAGCCTTAAAAACAAAAAGATGGGGGCGCCTGGGTGGCGCAGTCGGTTAAGCGTCCGACTTCAGCCAGGTCATGATCTCGCCGTCCGTGAGTTCGAGCCCCGCGTCGGGCTCTGGGCTGATGGCTCAGAGCCTGGAGCCTGTTTCCGATTCTGTGTCTCCCTCTCTCTCTGCCCCTCCCCCGTTCATGCTCTGTCTCTCTCTGTTCCAAAAATAAATAAACGTTGAAAAAAAAAAAAAAATTAAAAAAAAAAAAAAAAACAAAAAGATGGTAGAATGGCTGAGTGGTCCCTCTTGTAGCAAAGTTCTAGTCTGCTCATTTGTTTTAAATGTTGATTTTCATGTACCACCGATTGTAAGATATACCATCAATTTCATAACAGCTTCACAGGGAAAAACAATTCATAACAATTCATAAACAATTTCATAACAGCTTCAGGAACTTGAAAATGTGATAAGTCTTAAAATCCAGTATTTATCTCTAATTTTGTATCCTTTTTCTTTTTTAATTTTTTAAAACGCATTATTTTAAAATTATTCTTGGGGCGCCTGGGTGGCGCAGTCGGTTAAGCGTCCGACTTCAGCAAGGTCACGATCTCGCGGTCCGTGAGTTCGAGCCCCGCGTCAGGCTCTGGGCTGATGGCTCAGAGCCTGGAGCCTGTTTCCGATTCTGTGTCTCCCTCTCTCTCTGCCCCTCCCCCGTTCATGCTCTGTCTCTCTCTGTCCCAAAAATGAATAAACGTTGAAAAAAAAATTTTTTTTAATTATTCTTAACTTTATTTATTTATTTTAATGTTTATTTTGAGAGTGCACAAGTGGGGAAAGGGCAGAAAGAGAGGGAGGGAGAGAATTCCAAGCAAGCTCTGCACTGACAGCTTAATCTCACAAACTGTGAGATCATGATCTGAGCCAAAATCAAGAGCTGACACTTAACCGACTAAGCACCCCAAGACTGTTGTTTTTAGACAATGAAATAATATATGTTGATTGTTGAAAATCTGGGAAATATCCATAATTCCATCACCAGAGATAATTACGCTAATATTTTGGTGCACTTCCTTTTAGCCTTTTTCCTATATATCTAACCACACTATAGACACATAACACTATTTGTACATGATACCTACCGTACATTCAGGATCATACTGCATATATGTTTTAATCCTATTTTTCTCACGTAATATCATACACAAACATGTTCCCAGGTGATTCAAATTTTGGTAAATATCTCTTTTCATTACTGCTTAACTACTGTGTAATGAAGAATAAATTCTACCCCAAGAGAGGTCAGGCCTTTGTCTGCCGTTGGCAACTGGGAGGTGATCACTAGACCTCTGGAGTATCTTGTGTGCTAGAAGTGTCTTTCTTTGGGAGCTCTGGCCACATAACAGTCTAATAATGTAATTTATAATGGGGGTTTTAGGATGCACACATCCACTTCAACTTCCAGAGGAAATGGAGGCTGAAGGGGTTGGCCTGAAACTCTGGAAAGGGCTAAAGACGAAAGGGCAGCCAGGTAGGCAGTATGTGATGGAGTCCCAATAAAAAGTGTAGACATCAAAAGCTCTAGTGAGTTTCCAAGGCTAGCGATGCTCTGTGCATACTGTCATACATCAAGGCCAGGAGGGTAATGTATCCACGAGGACAAGGAAGACTCATGTTTGGAATCCGCCTACGAATTTCTTCCTGTGACTAGTTCTAAGTCGTATCCTTTTCGCTACAATAAAACGAACTGTAAGGATAGAGCTTTCCCCGAGTTCTGTGAGTCCTTCAACCTTCTAGCAAATTACCAAACCCGGGGACAGTCACGGGGAGCTCCAGGCTTGACCCGGTCAAGTGATGACCAAATAGCCTCAGGGACCCCTGAGTTCACAGCCAGCGTCTGAATGAGCACAGTCTTGTGGGGACTGTTCTCTCCAACTGTGCAGTATGCCAAACTCTTCTGCAGCAGCTGGGGTCAAAAAGTCTTGAACAGAGGAGGCAGTCTGAAGGGCTACGCTCTTAGCATGGAGTGTAGCAAACTGAGTAACTATCTATCATATATTCTAACTTATTTAACCATTCTTTATTATAAACAGGGCAGTATGAACATTTTTGTGCATAAAACTGTAATTTACATTTCTGATTAGTTCCTAAAAGGAAGTACTCACTAAAAATGAAATCACTATTGTAAGGAATATAAACTGCCAAACTATTATTCAAAAGGTGTGATTTTATTGATTACCCATGTCTAAGGGGATTAAACTAGATTTCTATTTCCATTACTTCTAATTTTCCTAACGACATTCTTATTTTCATTGTTTCTCCCTAAAGTCAGTCCTATCCTTAACATACTGTATTAATATATATAGTATATACGCTCTATGTTATATAAATTTCTGGATTCCCAGGATTTTTATCCTTTTACAAAGCCTTCTTTATATTGACTCGTTACTTTCAGAATTATGTTGATTTAATGGGGCACGTGGGTGGCTCAGTTGGTTAAGTGTCCAACTTCAGCTGAGGTCATGAACTCAGGGTTCGTGGGTTCGAGCCCCGCATCGGATTCTGTGCTGACAGCTTGGACGCTGGAGCCTGCTTCGGATTCTGTGTCTCCCCTTCTCTCTGTCTCTCCCAACATTGCACACTCTCTCTCTCAAAAATACATTAACATTATATAAAAAAATAGAATTATGTCAATTTAACTTCACTTAGTTTTTAGTAAAATGCTGGTAACCATATTCTATACTCTTATTTCTTATGCTACCTTTTCTGATTCCATGATACTTCCATCGTTATATCTCCTCAAGAATCTTTGAGGACACAGTATTTGGTTATATGAACTGTGATTTTCACCATTAACAAAAAAACTCATTGTTTATAAAACAATTTTTTACATTGGGTCATTTCTAAATTGCAATAACTACAACAAACATGAGAAGATTAACTAAAGTGTTACTACTTACCTCCTCTTCAATAGCAAATAATTTGACAATATTTTTGTGATTGAGTTTTTTTAACACTTCAAATTCTCTCATTTGAACATCCACTGGACGAAGGAAGCTTATGTTATTAAATACTTTGATAGCAAATAAGTCACCAGTTTTCTAAAAAAAAAAAAAAAAAAAAAAAAGAGAAAAAAGTTTTATTTAAAATATAAAATATAAATATTTAAAATATAAAATATAAATGTTTTATTTAAAATAGAAAATATAAATATTAAAATATAAATAAAATATAAATAAATAAAGAAGCCATCAGAACTAGATAGCAATTTATCTTTCTTATAGAACACCTAAATATATATATATATTTTAAGTTTATTTATTTTTGAGAGAAGGGGAGGGGAAGGGGAAGAGAGAGAGGGACAGAGAGAATCTCAAGCTGCCAGCACAGAGCCCAAGGCAGGGCTCGATCTCACGAACTGTGAGATCATGCCCTGAGCCGAAATCAAGAGTCAGATGCTCACCAGTGGAGCCACCCAGGTGCCCCATAGAACAGTTAAATATTTTTAAGCATAGGTAATTCTATTAGGGCTCTTCACTTGTTTTTATTTTTATTTATTTTATTTTTTTGAGAGACAGCAAGTGAGTGAGGGACAGAGAGAGACAGAGAGAGAGGGAGGAAAAGAGAGAGGGGGAGAAAAAGAGAGAGATTGAGAAGCAAGGCTCACCAAAGCGGAGCCTGAGCTCACCTGATGTGGGACTCAAACTCAGGAACTGTGAGATGGTGACCTGAGCCAAAGCCAGGTGCTTAATGACTGAGCCACCCAGGCACCCACTTCACTTGTTTTTAAAGCTAAAATCAGTCAATCAACTGCTCCAAATTTCTTTCAAATGGTATGCTTTGGAATGAAGAAAAGGCTATTTTCTTTCATATTAAAACATTTCCAGAGGTGCCTGACTGGCCTAGTTGGTATAGCAGGCAACTCTTGATCTTGGGGTCATGAGTTCAAGTCCCATATTGGGCCTAGAGCCCACTTAAAAATGAATGAATAAATGAATGAATGTTGGGAGAAAAAAGCTTCTGTTATGATACATGAGGCAAAGATAGTCCTTCACATGTAAGAAAAAAAGAGCTTTAATAATACCAAATGTGAAAGTATATTTTAGATAAGAAAGTGGGGGCGGGGGAGCGCCTGGGTGGCTCAGTCAGTTGAGCATCCAACTTTGGCTCATCTCATGGCTTGTGAGTTCGAGCCCCGCATCGGGCTCTGTGCTGACAGCTCAGAGCCTAGAGCCTGGAGCCTGTTTCAGATTCTGTGTCTCTCTCTCTCTCTGCCCCTCCTCCACTCACACTGTGTGTGTGTATCTCTTTCTCTCTGGCAAAAATAAATAAACATTAAAAAAAAAATCAAAAAGAAAAAAAAAAGGGGAACTCACAAGGGTTTCTCCTGGGCCTCATAATTTAAAAACTAAACAAAACAGAAAAAGAGAGATTGAAAACCACATTCCACATAGGAAATTTCATTAGGATCTCAAAGTAATGAAATTAATTGTTAAGAAACACCCCCTCTATGCAACACTGTGTGTGTGGATGTGCGAGTGGAAGTAGGAGTTGGAGTCGGTCGGGTTCAAGTAGAGTATCGTCACTGGATTGCACCACTGCTGCCTTGGAGAACTTTCTGCGACTTCACCTAGATGACAAGGGCAGATTGTTTCTTCACAAAGCCTTCTCTTAGAGGATCAAAGGTATTTCCTTTTCTCTGTGGATGTACCTGCAGCACCCACTCTCACAGCACATTGAAGTAGATTACACAGAAAATGACAATGCACGGTTCTGGCTGGGAGTGACTTTTCGAGGTACAAACATAAGCTTCATTTCAGATACACATTACCTTATGTTCTTCATATTAACCTGACTTTAAGCTCTCTTTCAGACCCTCCCATCTCCTTCCAATCACTCTAATCTAAGCAATCTCCTTGGTGGTCAATCCAGATTCTCTGAGTTAAATCTTACTTTTCCCATAATGCAAGTTTGAACTTCCCTGAAGCAAGTGGAAAGACCATTTTCTCTTTGACTTTGGGGTTCGAGCACCACCTGCCTAAAGATATTTCACGGCTTCCCATCTGTCAGGATCTCTGTGCTCTCTCTATAGCTTTCCCACTGCTGACAGCCATGATCACCTCAGAACCTCATGATCTTTTTTTTTTTTTTTAAGGTTTATTTATTTTGAGAGAGAAAGAGAGCATGAGCAGGAGAAGGGCAGAGAGAGAGACAGAGAGAATCCCAAGCAGGCTCTGCACTGCCAGCACGGAGCCCAATCTCACCTACCAGGAGATCATGGCCTGAACCAAAACTAAGAGTTGGATGCCTAACTGACTGAGCCACACAGGCACCCTAGAACTTCATGACCTTTTTCTCACTCAGAACCTCATGATCTTTTTCTCACCTCAGAACCTCATGATCTGTTTCTCACCTCAGAATCTCATGATCTTTTCTTCTTAAAACCATTTAACTGCTTCACAATCTCTCTTCAAGATCACTATTTGGAGACCACCATCTATGTGCCGTGATCACAACTCCCTAACCCTTGTCCTCCCCTCACACCAAAGACACATGTATTTTTTCCCAAAGAAAATGTCCACTGACCATTTTCAGACAATATGAAAAGAGAATAACAACTGAACCACAATCAAATTACAGTTTTTCCATTTGTTCAACCAGAGTAAGAACACTGCCAAATCTATACGACCCAACATGTACCACCAAGATTTTGCTTGAGGATTCCTTGTCTTCAATGTAGTCTAAAATTAGGAGAATCCTATCAGAGGAGCAATCAGGGAAAATAATATAATGTTGCAAAGTGCCCAGAGTTCAAGGCTAGCATTTTCCAAACTTCTGTAGTCTATATCATAACTGTGAGATTATTGGCACAACAGTTGGGAATCTATAGTTTTCCATTTATTCAACTGCACAGTCATCTATCATTCACTGTCCCTAAGTCAAAGGAAATATGAATAATATTTAGAGATCTACGTGTATATATAAAGTTGACCTCAGAAAGACATGAGGGTTAGAGGCATCAACCCTCCCTGTGGTCGAAATTCCACACACAACTTTGACTCTCCAAAAACTTAACTACTGTCAGCCTACTGCTGGCTGGAAGCCTTAACAAAAACATATATTTTGTATGTTATGTTTCTATAACATACGTTGTATGTTACATTCTGACAATAAAGTAAGCTAGATTAAAGAAAATGTTACTAAGAAGTCATAAGGAACAGAAAACATATTTCCAGTACTATACTGTACTTATTGAAAAAAAATCCACGTGTCAGTAGACCCACACGATTCAAACCTATGGTGTTCACGGGTCACTTGTACACACATATGCAGATCACCACATCCTTCCTACAGCTCTCTTCCCTTTAACTCCCCCATGGGTATCACACACACACACACACACACACACACACACACACACACCCGTCACACACATTAGTAACTAAAAGCAACTCCATGAAAAAGACAAAGTAGGTAACATACTCTGAAGGACAAATAGTAAATTTGGAAACCTTGTCATTGTAGGCAATAACATGAAAGGGCTTACCCAATATCATGGTTAAAAAATCCTTAAGCAGTTATTAAAAGCAAGTAGGATTTTCGGGTATAGCCCTAATTCTTTGAAATTAATGTCACTGAGAACAAACACGGTTTCTTAAAATATATCCCTGGGAAGAGTATTATGGACCAAATACTAAACTGAGTCTTCACAATCTTTTAAGTAAATTCCTATGCCTTTCAAATCCTTATTTTAGGCTTTCTGACTATATTGGATAAAGTACATTTTTGTATCTTTGAGGAAGAATTTGGGTTGTTTTAGGGTAGTCTGATCTGTCCTCATTCATTCATTGAACATTTACAGAATGCCTACTATATATAGGAACTTAAAAGGAGGACACTGAGTATCTAAGTAGGGAAAGAGGACCAGAATCAATGAAATATTTACGAGCACCAGGCACTTTAAATATGCCTCACCCAATCTCTATCACTATTGACTACCTATCATTCCATCAGTTTCCAACTGACAACCCTTCTAATGGCAACCTTGCTACTAAACCCAAAACTCTCTGTGGGAAGGAACTGTGCATCATTTGCAGTTATGTTCACCAGGTTCATCACAGTGCCTGTCACATACCAAGTGACTATTAAAATCTGTTAACATGGGTCACAGGAAGACAGACAATCAGATGTAGTCTCAACACTAACCCTTGTGTCGCCACCCACCTCTTCTTCTTGGCACAGGGCACAAAGCAAAAACAATTTGTAGAATAGGAATACCCAAAGTTGATCACAATGGACACAAAGACAACAAATGTGATCAAGGACTCAGTACCAGTGGGTAATTCTGGAAGAGAGAAAAAGGCTAAAAGCTCTCTGTAGGACACTTCTGATTCATTCTCTATGAACCACAGAGACTGTTTACAGTCATAATCTCTCCCCAGAGGAAACAGTCCCTCCCCTCTGAATGCTTATCTCACTGTTACTGACAGAACTAATTGGTAATCACCAAGGCTACAGGAAAATATGAAGAAATTCCTCCTTACTAAAATACTTAAAGCTTGGTTTCTCAAAATAAGAATTTAAAAGGCTCTGAAAATCAAGCTCAAAACAAATTCAAAGTGTTGAAAAATTAGTGGATTATTTGCATTATAAAGGAATTTTCTACTCCAGCTTCCCTCCCAGAACAGCTCTAATGATCTTAAATTTCTTCAACTTCTTTATTTTCTGATTTTTAAAAATTAGCATTTATTTATTTTTGAGATAGAGAGCATGTGTGCGAGCAGGGGAGGGGCAGAGAGAGGGAGATACAGAATCTGAAGCAGGCGCCAGGCTCTGAGCTGTCAGGGCAGAGGCTGACGAAGGGCTCGAACCCATAAACCGTGAGACCATGACCCGAGCCCAAGTCCGATGCTTAACTGACTGAGCCACCCAGGTGCCCCTTACATTTCTTCACTTTAAATTATATTAATTATCTTTAATTTCATCCTCCAATATAGAATCTGACAGAAAATCTTTTTGGTTCTTGAAATGCCTCCAAGATTAGCCCTCTTATTCTATTTTCACTCCCACTAACAAGTTCTGGCTACCTCATACCTTTTAAACGTGGACTCCTTGCTGATAATCTCATTTGATTCTAAGCTACCTTGTAGGGTGCTGTTTACCGGGGCATGAAGCTATACGACAGCATATCAGCATCATCTGTGGATTCCCCTCAAACCCTACATCTGCCTCCCAGTATTTCTCCCTCATCTGTAGTCCAGTCTGGTACACCGACATACCCAACTTGTTAGGGAGATCACTCACTACCACCGCAGGCCTAGCTTGGGAAAAGAATCAGAAGGTAGAACATGAATCTTCCTAGTCTCTTTATTTTCCCCACTCTCAACACATAACCTCTGCCACCACTGGGCAGACATCACTGACTCTGACACAAGCTATACCTGAAATAACCACAAGAACAGGTACTCTCTTTAGACAGTATGACCAAAAACATCAAGTCTCACATCTTAGTACAAGAGTGCTTCTCAGAAGAGTACATACACAGTGCTAAAAAGTCTTCATGGTTTTCTTTGAACCAACCTTATGCCTTCCACGAAAGACATTTGCAGTAGCTCCTTGGCCTAAAATATCAGACAAAAGCCACAGATGATTAGAGGTGCTCTGCATCTCGGCTTGGTCAGGAGATCTTCTTATTAAACTAAGAGAAAAAAAAATTTGCATGTTTGTTTTAAGGGAATAATACATTTGAGGAACAAATGTTAGATCCTTTTAGTCTCAAGTAAGATCACCCCTTAGTTATTGCTAACTTGAAGTGCACAGTCTAATGTAACAATCTAAGTTTCCAACAACATTAAAGGCTAAAATGCTGGGTGGGCTCTGAAAAAAACATTAACTGATGACATATATTCACTTTAATTCATTTATCACAGGGCTACAGAAACATCTATTTCCCTTCTAATTTTACCTCTGTCAGAGTGATACTGGCCACTTCTCTCCTTCAAATGTTTTGAAAGATTGATCAATGATGAATTATAAAGTGTTTTAAAATAAAGCAACAATGTACAATATAACAGACAGTAAAAGAATTACTTTGTTTCCTTAAGGGCACCATTACACAATGAAAACAACTGTTGCCATGGCATAACATTTCCACAGCTTAAAATTTCATCTGCATAGCACCTGACAATCATAATGGAAAGGTGCAAGGTTTTTTACACCTGAAAAGTTACTAACTCTCCTGAAATTAATTTAAGGATAGTTTCTCCAATCTCCAAGTATAAAAAGACACATACTAAGTGTATATTACCAAGTCTTAAAAAATGAGCAAGTGGAAGCTATCTATGCATGCAAGTGCAGGCTATTATATATTAAGTAAAATCTCTGTACCTTCTGATTAATTTTGCCATAAACCTAAAACTGCTCTAAAAAGTTGACTTAAGAAAAAAGCATCACCCCTAGCCTTGTCCTTTAATACTGGAAAGCTATATAACTATAAGGATATTAAAATATTTGAGCTCCCCATTGGAATAAAAATCAGGTATGCTAAGTAGCATAAACCCTAGTCTCACCATGCCACCTTAAATGTGCTGTAATATCAGATCAAAAGGGATCTTAATACCCCTCTGAACTCCATTAGAATTCGGTGATGAACTAATGACTGCCAATATTCCAAGAAAGATTAGGAACATAAAGAATGACCAATTTTCAACAATCTTTGATATACTAAGATATATAATTTTACCACCCATCTAATTTAGATAAGGAATGTTATATACAGCACTTCATTGCAAATAAGCAATAAAAATAAGATTCATTTTTTACAAGTAAGGGATACACCTTTGTCAGCTGAGGTAATAACAATAAACTCCTCAACTATCTTTTCAATATTTACAAATACTTGTCAATAATGAAAACCCTTCCCTAATTGCTGTAACTGTGCTGAGATAACTGTAATGGAAAACAGTGTCGTTAGGTACCTATACGTACCTAGTGAATAAATATAAACACATTGATCAGCTCAGATATCTGCTTCTCTACATGAAGATAGCAGATTAGTTTCACAATCATCAGGGGGAAATGAGTTTGGTGACTACTTTCCAATAAACCCACAATAACAGCATGCTAAAACATGACTCAGCACATCCACAAGGTGTATGCTTTATAAATCTTGATACACTACAGGCAAGCACTCAACAAGTATGTTACTAGTGACTCTGCCTTAAGCCTACTTCCTTACACCGTCCAAAAACGAAAGTTATTATTCGTCCATAGACGAGAACAGGTTTGGTGACAGGCATGCGGACAAAGTTCAAGGATTTTCAAACTCAACCACTATGTTAAATAATTCAGGGTTCTAGAGTGGAAAAAACAAAAAACAAAAAAACCAACCACACTCGGTTTTTGGTTATGTACTGGACAGTTAACGGGTAGACCTTGTTTTGAGGCCACCTACTGAAAAACACCTGGGAAACGGACTGGAAAACAATCCCGTAAGGCATTTCCCAAAGTGAATGTTTGGGAATTTACATTATAGGTGTATATATTAATAAACGTCTGCTTCCAGCTTCCGGTTAGTCAATCCCCGCCGTCATCATCACTAAAACCCAAACGAAACGTCTCTTTTGAATCATCTGAAAAATCAATCCATTCAAACAGTGACGATCGTGTCAACGCTCATAAAGAGGGGTAGAAGCGGTCCAACTCCAAGGAAAAGAGGAATCCGTCTCTGCAGCGCGGCCAGGGCCCAGACCCGGTAACGGGCACGGCCTCTTTCTTCCTGCCCAACGTCGCTATACGCTGACCCGGGAGGGCCCCGGTCAGAGGGCCGGCCGGGGGGCGAGGAGTAGAGATGGAAGGGACCGGGCCCGCGCGACCATTCCACCGGGTTTCGGATGCCCCAGACACCCGGGGCAGGGGGGCGTCCACCTAGTCGAGGTCCGGGGAGGGCTCGGCCTCGGGTCGTGCAGGGCTGGTCGGGTCGCCCGCCCCGCCCCCGCTCTGACTCAGCATCCCCGCTGCCCACAGGGGGCGGAAGCGCTCGGCGCGAGCCCGTGCCCACCTCGCTACCCGTGCCCCGCGCGGCTCGGGCCCTCCGCCCGCGCCGCCCCACTTACCGCGCCCGGTCTCCGTCGCGCCACCGCCAGCGGGCTCCCGCGGCCTCCTTGCGCCTCGGGACACTTCCGGCTTCGCGAGCCCTGGCCGCGGGCCACGTGACCGACGGCCGGCGCGCGCCGGTGCGCGTGCGCACGCCCGCCTGACCGGTCCCGGCCTCGGCAGCCTGACGCTGGTGCTGTGCTGTGTGTCTAGTGCGGCGGCTGGCTTCCCGAGCCTTTCTAGCGAGGGGTGGGGAGGCCGGTGGCTGTCTGGAGTCGGAGCCGGTCCACACCCTCTGCCTGTCCCCCCTTGCTCTCCGGGTGAAGCCGGGGTGGGGGGGGGCCCTGCGCAGTGAGCAGTTTCAGATTCCCACAACTGCAAATCCCGCCCAGTTCTCGAGAGCCAACGGCAGAGTGCGGCGTGCGGTGGTAGTAGGGAAGACAAACAGCGAACTCCTGATCGCAAACACTCAAAGAGTCACAGGTGTGCAGACTGCTGGATACGAGAGAGGCTGTCACTGGGGAATGTCATCGTCTGGAGGGATCGATCTGGAGCCGCTTTAAAGACCGTAGGCCGCCGTGGAGCCCCGTGATCGCCTCAGAATAATCCGGACGTAATTCTTAGTGTAAATGAGCTCACTTCTTATATATTTGGCGTTGTGGGGTGAGGGAGTCCGCAATGTCTTCATTCTCTCTTTAAGCGGTATTTTGGAAAATGGCGATATATTTTGGAAATTGGCAGTATTGGAGAACTCGGTTAAAATCGGGTCGTGAATATTCGTGCCTCCAAGATCTGAAGCAGCTGTTCCCTAAAGAGTGATCCCCTCTGCCAGCTGACTGCATCGCAGCCTTTCTCAACAGATGGAGAGGCCACAGAGACTCCTGATGATCCAGGGCTAAACTTCTGAGAGAGGGGAAGAAAAAGGATTCTTCCCGGATGAGAACTACGGCAACCGGGAATGAACTAGGAAACCAAGGCAGAGTGGTTAAGAGCAGGGTCTTTTGAGTGGAACAGATCTGGGGTCGCAGTCTCAACGCTCCCCACCAAATACTGACTCTAAGTATGTTTTTCCAAGTCAGTTGTGTCCTTTGCACAATGGAGATAACAAAAGCCCACAGTAATGCGTTATTACAAAGGAAATTACTTTATTAGACTTTTAAACAATGCTTAAGTCATGGAACCATTCCAACAAATGTTTACTGCTTACAATTACAACCAATTTCAATTCTCTTGTATCTAATGACAAGAAGGGGATCTGTTCAGGTTCCTTACAACAGTAAAACCCACAGCTCAAAAGTTTTATGGGAGAAAATGTGATTAGCTGAGCCAAAGGCCTTGATTCACATATTTACCACATAAGTGATGCATATTGATATACAACAGTATTAAGTGAGCTAGCTTATGGTTAACTAAATTTAAGACTTTAAATAAACTGTTAGGCACAGAACTAGACCAGGTGTCTTAAAATCCTTGTGGTTCTGTAGTCAAGTCACACAAATCTGTCTTTTGGCTCAATGACCCCATCTGTTAAGAGGTGAGATTCACTCTTGTGACAATTATTTGGGTGCTTGTTTTTGGAAACTACAAATAAGGTAATTCATGATGAAGCAGAGGTGCCTAATTGCTCTGGTAGTCCCTAAATAAAGTGCTCTGGATAACTTCAGGGAAAAAATGGGAATTATTATACATGATTATAGAACATGAAGTTTAACTTCTGTTGCAGACTCTTAATTTCCATGTCTTGATTTTGCTTGGCTCTGAACACACGTGAATCTTTTGAAGGGCTTTAAAGAGACAGGGGAAAAAGAGGTGTCACCTTCACATATACGGAACTAATAGTACAGTGGCCATAGCTAGCATGAAGCCTTCATGAGCAGGTACTGTAAGCTCATTTCACACTTTCACAGATGCAAAAACTGGGGTAGGGAGAAATTTAACTTGCTTAAACTTCTAAAAACCAGTGACTGGCAGAACTGTTACCTGAACCTACTTACTCTGGATCTGGAACCTGTCTTAACTCTTAACCACTACACTATGTGACTTGTTAGTCCTTTGAAAAATTAGTGCTCCGATAACAGATGCCAATGGTCTTTCCCACCGTATAGGAAAACTTATCAATGAAACACTCAAGCTTTCACTTTTTAACTTGGTTTTTTTTTTGTTTGTTTGTTTTTTTTAAGTAATCTCTATACCCAACATGGGGTTTGAACTCATGACCATGAGATCAAGAGTCATATGCTCTATATGACTAAGCCAGCCAGGTGCCCCTCACTTATCTACTTTTGAAGATATTTTTATTGAAATATACATTTCACTGATCTATTCTGACAACTGTTAATTTACTTTAGTACCTTTGTCCTATGATGAAGGAAAATGTTTAAAATCACTTATGGAATTAACCCTAGAAAAAGATTTACGTATATCATTCAGAATAGTTTAAGGGAGCCCCATCGTGAAACCCATAGGGGAACCACATGGGCCCAAGTTTGAAAAGAAAAACGAAACCAACAATCCCCTAAAATCTTCCTTAGGCTTTTAGAATTTAAACTTATATGACTGCAGCAATTTAATTCTACTGTTCAATTTGTCCCTCCTTTCTTAGTTTTCCAATACTACTTACTACTGATACTTTTCCTCTTGCTTCCTTGCATAGCCATGAATAAAAACAGCGGTAAGTACTTTTAGTAACTGAATGGGCAGCTACTCGTAAGCCTCATTAACACATAGGTATAGTGTCCTAAGTAAATCCAATAAAGGAGGGGGAAATTGGATTTTAAATTCTATCAACAGATTGAAACATGCTTTTTCTAGCATCTTAAAAAAAAGTCTAACAGAGGCACCTGGGTGGCTCCGTCAGTTAAGTAACCAACTCTTGATTTCAGCTCAGGGTTTGTGAGTTCAAGCCCCACAATGGACTCCCATGTTGACCATGAAGGGCCTGCTTGGGATTCTCTCTCTCCTTCTCTCTCTGCCCCTCCTAAACTCGTTTTCCCTCTCTCAAAATAAGGAATATAAAAACAAAAAAAAAAGAGTCCAACAGAACTATGTTGCATATAACGTTTTGAGAGCATAAATCATCCATAAGCCTAAATGTCCAATCTTTAAATGGGAAATCAGGGAGAGATAAGAAAATAAGACTATTTATAATAATTCCAAAAAAGACATGGTAGATTTCACTACGTAAAATTTATTTTTTTTATAAAAAGTGTGTAACACTGACACCTACTCTTAAATCAGTTAATTTATGAAACCATTCTCTTTTGTAGAACACACATTGGCATCGAAACAGTTTAAAGAAATGTAATGGCTATCTACAAAAAATTAGTTTTGATTTGTTGTATTCTCCCCATATTTGGAGTCTGCACACATAAAAGGAAATTAACATGTTCAAACATATTTAGCAATTGAAAAAAAGCACACTGTTTTCCTGCTATGTGGTCTTTATAAAGGATTTAACATTTCCAGTAAAAAAAAAAAAGGGGGGGGTACTAAGATAACCGTGCTGTATCTTTTAACAGCATTTTTATATAGAACAATTTGAACTGGCATGCAAGCAACTTCTCTTGTTGTCACATACCTGTATTCAGAGAAAATTACACCCATTTTACAGGAAAAGTTCCAATACATATACTGCAATAAGCTTAAAGCAATGTTAAAAAGACCAGTGTGAATGGCACACAAAAACTGCTTCTTTATAAATTATTAACTGGAATTCTTGATCATAAAGTAGGCACAGGGAGATCCAGTCCTTAGGGCTTTGCTCTCTGGAAGAATACCTGGAAATAAAGTATCAGTACAATTAGCACAGGTGTCAGAAGGTATCACGTGAAGAATGGCTCCAAGTCAGTAAGGCTAGTCACTCTTTTACGAAATACAGTCAATACTCAGAACATTTTACATGCTTCATAAATCCACACATGGTACAAGAACTTTTTTTCTGGACAATTTGACCAAATCTAGTGGTAACTTATGTTGATGTTGGCCGGGAAATTAGTCAAACTATGGTATGAACTCTAAGGCTAGGAGAATCAAGTGTGCGGAAGAAAACATGCTCGGACACCGTTTGTTGACTGGCACACTGTCAAAGGCAAGGCTGGGAAATAAAATTCTTAGGAAGAAATAAACACATCAGAGCTAAAGATAACAGCTGTTATCCCTTAAGGAATTTATTATTCATTGGATTATAAAACAATACTTGCAATTCACCACTGGAGACAATGAATGAATAGGCTAGAGGCTGCTTTGGGGACCGGCCCAATAGTACATACTACCTTCCATATTCCACAGTCAGGTACGTGCTAAGTGAGCACTAGACATACTAAATAGGCAGCAAACTCACTAAGGATAAGGACTGTAGTCATCACTGCATCCTTAGCACCTACCAGATTGGGCATTCATTGAACAAATCTATTGACTAAGTGAAGAGAAGGATTGGTATATGAGCAAAACAGAGCCTTACGAAGAGGCCATGCTTGAGGTAAGCCTAAGAAAATGGGTAGAATTCATAAATGAGGAGGGTTGCTAATAAGGCAGAACTGTTGAAGAACAGCAAAGACCACTCCTGCAAGAGAAACTAGAAAGACAGTCAGATCAGAATATAAGAAAACAAAATAAAAAAACAAAAAGCCTGAATGTCAAACTAAGAAACATGAACTTGTTTTGTAGTCAACTATATGGTTTATGAAGAATGAGGGGAATGGATTTCAGAGGACTATTCAGTGTTTCAAACAGGCCTGGCTACAAGGGAAGGGAGATCAGTGTGAGGTAACAAACACATACTGGAGTAGCAGCAGGGGAGACAAAGTGAGAGTGAGGAGAGAATCTATAAGATATGAGGATCAATCACACCTAAAGAGAGTAGGCACACAAGAAGGAATCCACTTTTCCCAACAAGAATAGTGCTCTCCCAGAGATAATGCTAGCACTGAAGAGATGTTGGGCTTGGGGGCAGACTTTGTATAAATGCAGCTGCATGAATTAGTACTGTTGGAGCACAAGCCTGCCACTGTACCTGCATCTGCTTACAGATACCTTTAATAGCCAGTTACAATTTGTTTTAGTCCTTTTATCCAGTTTGATCAGTTATTTAACAGAGATTACCTCTACAGGCACTTTGCTTTTACAGGGACATGGGAGTGGGGAGGGTTCCCAATGATAACCAGTAGCTCCCGATCATCTTCTCACAAAACTCTCGTCAGTTTAAGCTGACAGACCACTACTAGGGAAAAAACTGGCAAGGGAAGATGCTATAACCGGAGCCCAAGCATGACACACTTTACTTCCTCAGCAAAGGCCCTGACTTAGGAATTTTACTGAATGCCTCGGACAAAAAAAACCTGGTAGCCATTCATTAAGTCACTTGCTACTAACATATTTAGCATAGTGTTCTGCCCTCCAATTTTTTGAATGAAGGTAATAAAAATAAAGAACACGTCTTCATCCTGTCACACTGGAATTTTATTTCCAGAGCACAAGCTCTTTATAGTCAAGAGAAGTCACTCATACAGATATCTGCAGCAGTTAGCACAGTACCTGTTACGTGAAAAGTCATGATGCAGTACTGAATGACTACCTGGGTGACAGCAAGACAGTTCTGCCTTACAAATTTAAACTGTCAATATGAATGCCAAATAAGCATTTGGTACTTCTTGCCAACTTGGCGAGTTTTTTAAAAAATTCACTCATTTTATGAATTTTACGTAAAAAGAGCCTTGACTGCCAAATCAGAGAGTTTGTTCTGTTCGTTCTACAACTCAGAAGTTTCAAAATAAGATACACCAAGTAATTCTTACTTCTGTTTTTATATTTTTAGTTCCTTTCTTTCATTTCAATAGGGTCACACGTTCCTTTTTTTTTTTTTTTTATAATATATTTATTTTGAGAGAGAGAGAGAGAGAGAGAGAACGAGAGAGAGACAGAGAGTGCGCATCCCAAGCAGGCTCCATGCTATCAGCGCAGAGCCCAATGCGGGATTCGAACTCATGAAATGTGAGATCATGACCTGAACTGAAGTCAGGAGTTGGACACTAACCCACTGGGCCACCCAGGCACCCTGGGGGCACATGTTCTTAAACATGACTTGTCCCAATCCTGTAGCTCCTATCTAATTACATCACACACTATAAAAGGAAACTGGCATTTTCATAGTGCGTTTAAGCATATACACAGTGTGCTTACCTCACTTTTTATGATCTTTTCTTTTTTTTTTTATTTAAAAAAAAAATTTTTTTTTTTCAATGTTTATTTATTTTTGGGACAGAGAGAGACAGAGCATGAACGGGGGAGGGGCAGAGAGAGAGGGAGACACAGAATCGGAAACAGGCTCCAAGCTCTGAGCCATCAGCCCAGAGCCTGACGCGGGGCTCGAACTCACGGTGTGCGAGATCGTGACCTGGCTGAAGTCAGACGCTTAACCGACTGCGCCACCCAGGCGCCCCTTTTATGATCTTTTCTAAGAGCTTAGTTGAAAGGGACTTTATAGAAAACTCTGAAGTATTAACATCCAAAACCACAAATTCTTGGAAGTCGGTTTCAGAACAAAGAGATCCCCAAACAAGTAATAACTGGTAAGACTACAGTATGACACAGTATCCTGTAATATGTATTCTCTCTCAGCTCTAAAATATTACCTAATGATATGAATATGTGTAAGTTTTCCAAATACCTACCTTTAAGTAATTTTTAAAAACTTTAGCATCAGGCTGCTGAAGCGCTTGACAAAACTCCTGGGGGGCCCAGATGGGAGGGGAGAGAGAGAGAGAGAGAATGAATGTAGTTGTATTAAATTCACTGTAAATCAAATCCACAGTTTTCTTTTGTAAACTGTGATTAAAAAAATCCATATAACTGAGCATCTTAACCACCATAATGCTAAACATTAGCATTAACCCTCTGCACGCTGTTGTGCAGCAGATCTCTGGAACTTTCCATCTTGCAGAATTGAAATTCTATACTCACTGGACATCAACTCTCCCTTTCTTTCCCTACCAAGCCCCTGGCCACCACCATTCTACTTTCTGTGTCTGAGAGTTGGACTACTTTAGGTACTTCATATAAGTGAAATTATGCAGTATTTATCTTTTTGTGACTGGCTTATTTCGTTTAGCAGAATGTTCTCAAGGCTCGCTCAAGATTGTAGCATGTGACAGGATTTCCTTCCTTTACGACTGAATAGTATTCAATTGTATGTAAATACCACATTTTACTCATCTAGTCATCTGTCATAAGGTGCTTCAAATCTACAGTAGTCAGATAACTTAACAGGTCCTCAGCAAAAAAGGTTCTATGGCATTTCAAATGTGATACTTTTCAGAGACTGCTTTCACTTTTGAGAACATGGTTCTTCCACAAGATTGACTCACGCCTGAGAAGGGAGAGTGGGACAAAAACCGTATTGCTGTGGCTGTTCTCACCCAGTAAGAGCAGTAACTGAGCAGAGCTAGACCAAAAGAAAAAGAGTTAAGGCGCTCTAACAGAATTCTGAAAAAGTGTTGTCATGAGACATATGAAAAAAAAGGAAAACTGGGGATGCTTATCTTCTATGATCAAATTATTAGACAAAAATATAGTTTTCTTTTACTTAACCTGGTATATTTCTATTTTTGATGTGCAAGAAGGTCACTGCTTTCATTAAAACATTACCTTATACTTATATAACAAGTTATAGCTAAGAAAATTCATTAATACCTCTAAAGTTAAAGATAGCATGTTATGAAATGAGACCATAAATTCATCAATGATTACTCTTATGTGAGATCTATCCTATTTTTCATTCAATTTTTTCAATGCCTTTCATAAAATAGCATGATAAAAACTTTAAAAAAATTTTTTTTTAAATGTTTATTTATTTTTGAGAGAGAGAGAGAGAGACAGAACATGAATGGGGGACAGTCAGAGAGAGAGGGAGACACAGATTCCAAAGCAGGCTCCAGGCTCTGAACTGTCTGCACAGAGCCCGATGCGGGGCTCGAACTCACGGACCTCAAGATCATGACCTGAGCCGAAGTCGGACACTCAACCAACTGAGCCACCCAAGTGCCCCTAAAACTTTTAAAAAACACTGTTGCTGAAGGAACAATTCTTAGAATCCCTTCAAGAGAGTCTAACTCTAGTTGTAATCAAAACTCTGATACCTCAATTAGATCTATGTGCTACTAGGTAAGTTGGGGTAACTACATGCCAAGAAAATAACTGAATACCATTATAAAAATTACTTTGTAATATATAAAAATGTAAGACTGCATTCCAGATACTTACTTCAAAATACAGTTTCAGATTTAAAAAATTAAGCATTGATAAGCTTGGCACATGTAAAATGAACCACCCAGCACAAATCTTCAGAACAGGTTTGTGTGCTAGGGTGCCCTTTGGCAGTCTGGGGAGCCCACTGGACTTTTAGTTTTTTTTTTTTTTTTTTTAAAGCATTGTGTTTTTGTTTTTAATTCATTTTGAGCGGGGGTGAAGGGCAGAGAGAGAATCTCAAGCAGGCTCCACACTGTCAGCATGGAGCCCGATGTGGGACTCGAACCCAGGAACCAGGAGATCATGACCTGGGTTAAAATCAAGAGTCGGACACTTAGCCGACTGAGCCATCCAGGCACCCCTAGAATGTTTTTTAAAATACTGGGTGTCTCAGTTGGTTAAGCGTCTGACTTCAGCTCAGGTCATGATCTCACGGTCTGTGAGTTCAAACTCCACATCGGGCTCTGTGCTGACAGCTCAGAGCCTGCAGCCTGCTTCAGATTCTGTGTCTCCCTCTCTCTGCCCCTCCCCTGCTCACGTTCTGCCTCTCTCTCTCTCAAAAATAAACATTAAAAAAAATTTTTTTTTTTTAATTTTTTTTTTTTCAACGTTTATTTATTTTTGGGACAGAGAGAGACAGAGCATGAACGGGTGAGGGGCAGAGAGAGAGGGAGACACAGAATCGGAAACAGGTTCCAGGCTCTGAGCCATCAGCCCAGAGCCTGACGCGGGGCTCGAACTCACGGACCGCGAGATCGTGACCTGGCTGAAGTCGGACGCTTAACCGACTGCGCCACCCAGGCGCCCCAAAAAAATTTTAAAAATATATACATTTATAACACATGGGATTAGAAAGGAAACTAATTATAATGACTTCTGGTTATCAAAAATATTTTTGATATGTGGTGGAACAGTAAGAGATGCTGACTGAGACAACAAGGTCTAGGGGTGTTATCTTAACTTAAAATTTCAAAATCTTGGAGCGTACACAGTATTTTGAGATTCCTGGAACAACTAATGTGAAACGAAAACATCTGTGATTTCTACCGGGGACAAAGTCACAGGCAATGGGAATGGTATTATGATTTGTCACCTACACCATGGTAGGAAATTAAATTTCTGGTTAAAGTTTAGTGAAAATAAAAATACAATTTTTTCCCATTCAGTTTCACATACCCCCGAAGTTTCAACTCTTACTATCCTGTATACAGTAAAACATCAAGTTGAATGCAGCTTGACTTTCTTGAATCCAAATATAAATTGAACTACACAGTCATATTTCTTTAATTAAATTAAAAGGAATCTGCTGGGACAACTCTTACCTGAATTATCTCTGGAGCTACTTGCAAGGAAGGCAGGTATTCTTGTTGAAGATACTGAACACATTCTGGGCCCTAAAAATTAAGATAATTAGAACTCAATTATTTTCTTCCTTGATATTAAAATAATGCATAAAAATGAATTAGAACAACACATGTATACTTCAAACACAATATGGCATTGTGATTAAGAACAGAGAGTCTGGAGTCAGACTGCTTTGGTTTAAGTCTGACTCTGGCAAATTTCTAGTAACTTGAGGTTACTTAACCTCTCTGAGCCTCAGTTTTCCCATATGAAAAATGGAAGTTATTGTGAGGAGTGGATGAGTTAAGAAATATAAAGCTTTTGAATAGTGCTTGGCGGAGTGCCTGGGGGGCTCGTGTCCAACTCTTGATTTAGGCTCAGGTCATGATGCCAGCATTGTGGAATCAAGCCCTATGTTGGGTTGGGCTCAGCACTAAGCGTGGGGCCTGCTTGAGATTCTCTCTCTCTCCCCTGCCCCTCTCCCACTTGTGCTTTTCTTAAAAAAAAAAAAAAAAAAAAAAAAAAAAAAAAAAAACCCAAAATGTTAACAAATCTATGTGTAAGATGAAAATGAAGGGGCATGGAGTACAAAGCTTACCCGTTTGAGATGAATTGTTTTCAATGTCACCGCACATTCAGACAAAGCCTATGAACAACAAGGTTGAGAATTTTAATACAGTCAATTTTTGGTTAGTGATCCCACTTGTCTTTTTATTTCCCTGGCCACTGCTCATTAACAATTACTTCCAAACAAGAGACAGAGGAAGGAAGGTGACCAGCATGTGGAGTAAGTGGGTTGGAGATAAAAAGGGAAAAAATACAAAAATGCTGTCTTAATGCAGTAAATCAAATGACAAAAACTAGCTTTTACTAGGTTTTGGGGAAATGGTTAAAGGGCACTGCTTGAAATTAAGTATTTTGAAAGTAAGAGCTAGGGAAACTATTACTTAAGCAAGAGAAAGTTACTTTTAATGGTTAGGAAAATACCATTAAGAGCAAGGTTTAGAATGAAAGCAGTGGAAAAGTATAACTTAACCAAGCTTTAAAGAATGTTTATATAATGTATCCTTTCACAGTCCTTGCAAAAGGACTGTTAAAGTTGAAGGAGCTGGATTTTATATTCTAAACTTCAGTATCAGGATTCAGTAAGAACCCACAAAAGATCCCGAAGAGATCAACCTTTTAAAAGTGAATCCTAATTTGAAATTAAAAAAAAGGTGGGGGTGGGCCAATGAGACTAATAGAGTCAATCTGGCATTAAACTGTGAATTAGAATACATGAGATGTACACAAGGTGAACAAAGATTCCGAGGTGCTTACCAATACTGTTTGCGCATCTGCCAGGTCAAAGGTCTGTTTTAAAGGTGCTAGGAAACATGCAGGGACAATGTGCTTATAAACAAAATCAGCAAATCCCACTGGTCCATCTTTACCTCCTGTCAAGAAAAGTCAAATGTTCATCTTGCATAAAAAGAAAGTCAACTAATTATCATGAGGGGAAAATCAACTCCCAGCTCTCGTCCATGTTATAGCTGGGGTTCCATTTCATCTCTAAGAGTCTTAGGAAACAAGCTGTGGAATGAAGTGTTTTGTTTTGCTTTAATCATCTTACCCCAGAGTTCTACCAACTTGGAGAGGATGATAAAACACGTTTTCTGGGCAATTGGATCTGGATATTCGACTGCTCCTTGGATAACAGTAACCAGAACTCGTTCTACATTTTCTGCACCTAAAGCAAAATAAAAACTTGAGTTTAATTTTTAAAAGACCTAGAATAGCAACCTGAAGCTTTCACTTCATATAGCGTAACAAGACAAAAGCATTTACAGAATTGGTAAGATCCCTCAATTTTTATTAACTTGGCTAAATTTTAAGCATAAAACATTAAAAAGTAATTACTCTCTTGTTATGCTGACCTCTAGATTTCTTATATAGCAAAATTCTCTATGTTGATCCATACAGTCCCATTTATTTTTAATTTCAAGATGGCAAGCTGGCCAGTGACACTCAATTGTCAGGTCAATGCTGGTAAGTTGCCACCATGCTATTTATACTACTAAAGAACCAATTAAAGAAAACTGCCCTAGGGGGCTCCTGGGTGGCTCAGTCAGTTAAGCATCTGACTCTCAGTTTCAGCTCAGGTCATGATCTCGCTGTTTTGGGGGTTTGAGCCCCGTGTCGGGGTCTGTGCTGACAGCGTGGAGCCTGCTTTGGATTCTCTCTTCCTTCTCTCTCTGCCCTCCCCCGCTCATACTGTCTGTCTCTCTCAAAATAAATAAACTTAAAAAAATAATTAAAACTACAAATATTAAAAAAAAATACTGCCCTAGGAAAAAGGGAACTGAATACAAATTAATTTTAAGGTCCTCTGCATGAAATAGATTTTCACCTTGATGATAATGAACTGTCAACCCAGGTGCGAACATACAACCACCTTAGAAGTTTGGTATTCACTTCAATGAGCTCTTACTCCTACGGACGTGCAACTACAACTGTGACAAGGCCTCGAGCAGACAGTATCAGCAACCCCACCTTGATTTGCTATGACTTCGCTCATTCCGCTGCCTGTGACTGTTTGCAGGAAAGCAAAGTAACTCCTTCGCAACATTTGCTTCTCTAAAGCAGCAGACTGGTCATTTTCTTCTGCTGGTCGGAGCAACACTTCAAAAATTGCATGAAGCAGAGGCATGAACATTTGCTGTAAAAAAGGAGATACCTGTATCTGAAGATAAAAAAAACTATTACTACTTCAGAAATGAGTAAGATAATTTATATGAAACAGAAAAAACATGTTTTACATAGTCTTTATCCAGAATTTAATATATTTACATAATTTTGTTAGCAAATACCAATGTCAAAACAAAAATCTACATTGAACATGTGCATTATTGAAATCTTCAAAATTGTTAGCTCATTGCCTACAGCCCAAGATTCAGGTTAAAATAATAGGGACTCAGACGTATTTCACCATCAAGTATCGCCATGGAATATATTCAAATTTAAATTCTCAAGAAACGAATTCTATTTTGCTAAATTTTTAGCAGAATTTATATGATTGGGCTTTCAAGGCTTTACATGCTTTTTGGCAAACTCCTTAACATCTTTGTCTCAATTTCCTCATATATAAAATACAGTTATCTCTAGGGCTGTTAGGATTGAATGAATGTACAAAAAAGGCTTAGAACAGATTTTGAACACAGAAAGCACTGTTAGTAAATTTTATTATGCGGCTTATATTTGCCTTAAATCTCCTTGTACAATAAAAGTGACTTTAGTACACTGAATTAATTTCAAACTCCTGCTTGGGTACCCAAGTTACAATCCTTTTCATTTACCCCTAGACCGTTAGTACTCAAAGTCATTTTTATTTGCTCTTCTAAAAGAGCAGACTAATAGTTTTCTTTTGCAAAGAGCAGAAAAATGTTTTTACTAAAACATTTATTAAGGATGTCCTATGCGTCAGGCAGTGTGCTAGACAGGGGTTGACAACAAGACCTATGGTCCATGCCCTCAAGTGACTTATATTTAAAGAAAAAATAAGCCAAGGGGCAAATGCCAAAATATGTCTAATTTGTAAGTCAGGTGATTCTCTGAGCTCTGAAGGTCTGTGGTACCTTAAACTTGGCTGTAATCTGGTTGATAAGAGGAATGAACTCCTGGAGGTCTTTTGCTTCACAATCTTTGAGCATGTGTTCTGAGGCAGACGGGATGAATGGAAGAACTTCTTCCTCTAGGCAAATAATCATTCGATGAAGGAAAGTCCGAACTCCACTTCTGAGAATATCCTTTTGTAAGGGGCAACTGAGTGCTGGCAAGAATGTCTGTAAACAGTCCAGATAAACTTCGGAACAGCCACATTGTTTCACAGTCTGCTTGTTGCTGAAAGCTTTGCTGGTTCGACTACATAAGCAAAATCAAGCAACTAGTTTTAGCTTTATTCTTTGGAAGTTTTATGGAGTAATTAAAAATAATGCACAATTGGGGCGCCTAGGTGGCTCAGTCGGTTGAGGGTCAACTTCAGCTCAGGGCATGATCTCGCAGTTTGTGGGTTCGAGCCCTGCATCAGGCTCTGTGCTGACAGCTCAGAGCCTGGACCCTGCTTTGGATTCTGTGTCTTCCTCTCTCTCTGCTCCTCCCCTACTCATGCTGTGTCTCTCTCAAAAATAAATATTATTTTAAAAAAAAACAAAACACAATAAATCACATAATTGACAGAACTAAGAAGCCAATTCTTTTTTTTTTTTTTTTTTAAGTTTATTCATTTATTTTGAGAGCAAGCGAGCAGGCAAGCAAGCAGGGGAAGGGCAGAGAGAGAGGAAGAGAGAGAATCCCAAGCAGGCTCTACGCTGTCAGCACAGAGCCCAATGCGGGCTCGAACTCACAAACCATGAGATCATGACCTGAGCAGAAATCAAGAGCTGGACACTCAACTGACTGAACTGCCCAGGTGCCCTGCCAATTATCTATTTTCTATGTCACAACTGCTTCCATCTTCGGCTAATACAGTTATTTGCATACTATCGCTTCTAGCTACCATTCCAGAATAGGCTCAGGTTAAACGAATGACAGGTCATTAATACAAGCCCTCTAATGAAAATCTACTTAAATGTTTTACTAAAATCCTGATAAAGCAAGCAGAAAAGAGAAAAAAAATACACTTACTATGACTGGGCTATATTAGACAATCTGCAAACTACTGACTTAAATTTAGAAAACAGCCTTTAGAATTCAAGTTATATATCCTTACATTAGCTTTTACACTGAAGTATCCTATAGAGCAATTTCCCATTAGCAACCACTCCAACTTTCATACGTTATTGTCTGCCAATAAAATATATGGGCAAAGAGGAAAAAAAAAGGCAGTTGGGGTGGTCTTCAGGACACAATGTAAGAGCTAAAAAGAAACCTCAAGACTTCATCTTTAAAGAACCAAGACTGATCCAGGGGTGCCTGAGTGGCTCAAGTTGGTTTAAGTATCTAAACTGATCCAAGATGTCTCCACATGTCATTAGTATATAAACTCTTCAGTTAACCCCCCTAAATATACAATCAATTTATACCAAAGAAGTCATATGATCAAGGATTTGGATAGTTATCAAACCAGAAATGCAAAATGTTATGTGACCTAGTCCCTTCTTCAGTTAAATCTTCTAATTTATTGGATATAGAGAAGAAAGGTTTAGATAATTTTCTGGACAATCCAGTTTTCAAAACATGGATATGTGTGCCCAATTATTTTGTGTGTGTGTGCGTGTGCACCCAGTGCTAAAAGATCCAAGTAAATGGTTCTTGATGTACGTTCTGTGTGTGCATACTCACTTTACAATCTTAATTGCAATCACACTCACCTGGCAAATCCAACGGCATGGTTGAGACAGTCTGCTAGTGATGCCTGCCTTTCTTCATCTTGTGCCAGCATCAACTTTTCTAACAGAATTTTAAACTTCTCCATTAGTGGGGTCAACAGATTTCTCATTAATGCTTGTTTCCGTTCGGCAGGATATTCACTGTTAACAATCAGCACTCCAGCTGTCTCATAAATAAAGAGTTGATCATCGCTGCTCAACAAAGACTGGTAACCATTCTCCTAGAAAGAAATTTAATCCTACTGGTGTTTATCGTTGTTCAGTTCCCCTCATTTAAGTACAATTAGTGCGATAGGGACAGGAGATACAATCTATCACATCAACTCATTATTAAAAAGTAGATCAAGTACTTACCAAAAACAAATTTTCTCCCAGCACCACATAATGGAAAGAGAATGGAATTTGAGGTCAAAAGATCAAAGGTCTAATTCTATCCTTGATAAAACAGTAAACTGTCATATAAATTATTAGTCTTCTAACTTGTTCACTTTTGAGAACAATCTTATTTGTAAAACTGTTACGAGGCGAATGAGATGTATAAAGGTGTTCTGAATGTTAATACAAAGATCACACAGGTAAATATTTTGAGGAGTATTTAAGAATTGAATAACAATAAAAACCACACAATAAACCCACCACACACACACACACACACACACACACACACACACACACACACACACCAGTTGTTACTTTAGAATGTATGAAAATAAGACTGCATATGGAAGAAATAGTTCTCATTCAAGCACAGGTAAATATCCCATACACTGGTCAATTCTTATTAATGACTTTTATTATTTTTTTACATTACATTAATGATTTTTATTACTTTTTACTTTGGGAGGGATCAAGAGGAGGGTGAAAATACCAGAGTGCACTCTAGATCCAACACCAAAGTTCCCTGTTAAAAAATCACATGGGGCACCTGGGTGGCTCAGTCGGTTGGTTAAGCATCAGACTGTTATCTCAGCTCAGGTCTTGATCTCACAGATTCGTGAGATCGAGCCCCGCATGGGGCTCCACACTGACAGTGCAGGGCCTGCTTGGGATTCTCTGTTTCCCTCTCTCTCTGCCCCTCTCCCTGTCTCTGTCTCTACCAAAATAAATAAACCTAAGAAAAATTACATAAAAAGCATGCCCGGGTGACTCAGTTGGTTGAGAGTCCGACTCTTGATTTCGGCTCAGGTCATGATCCCACAGTTTCATGAATCAGAGCCCTGTGCTGGGCTCTGCACTGACAGTGCAGACTGCTTGAGAGTCTCCCTCTCTCTCTGCCTCTCCCCTGCTTGCACCCTCTCTCTCTCTCAAAATAAATAAACTTAAAAATATTTACATAAAAATCTAGTTTTAGAACAAATTATGTGGTGATTTTATATAAAAGAGTACCTCATTTATTAAAAGAAGCATGTCCCCATATAGAAGTAGCTAAAGCATTTAAGTACCACTAGGACTAATCACTGCTTTAGGGGTTAAAAACACCAAGATAAAGCAGCTATATGGATATCAGGTCCTGGGGCACCCGGGTGGCTCAGCTGGTTGAGCATCCAACTTCGACTCAGGTCACGACCTCACAGTTGGTGAGTTTGAGCCCTCAATCAGGCTCACTGCTGTTAGTGCACAGCCCACTTCAGATCTTCGGTCTCCCTTACCCAACCTCCCCCCCTCATGTTCTCTCTCTCAAAAATAAATATTTAAAATAAAAAATAAATGAGTTAATTAACGGTACTTAAAAATGGGTACTCATGACCCTATTAAGCAGACAACATTCAGTAAAAGCCTCTAAACAAAGTGTTTTTATACACTAAAAAGGGATTGCAGCTATAGTTTAAGCCCTTGTTTATACAAACAGTATAAAAAAATCAAAGATTTCTAATATGTATAAGATGATATTGCTACATAAAACTTTCTGAATGCCTAGGTCTTATAAGGTCACTGTAAAGCAGCCAAGGAAAACTGGCATTAATTAGGTGAAGTTCTTTCATGTATAGGGTTTTGTAATATGCCAAGAAAATTTAAGCATATAATTCATTAGTAATCTTTCATTCAGTGAAATTATGTAACCACCGAACCCTAAGTTTTGATATTCGATGAAAAGAACAAAAGTATTATTTTATGTTTAACACTTCTCAAGTGGAAGCTTTAGTAGGAACTTTTATCAAAATGAAAAAAATGAGTCAACGTCAGTGTACAAAAACATGTAGAGGTCAAAATATACTTACAAAGTATCTCAATTTAAATCTTTCTGATGAAATGAATACCAAAATATCAACCAGCATTTAAACATTTTTAGCCAAAGCCTTAAATTACTCAAAAAAAGTCACTCTACTGGTAGCAGTCACTTAGAATGGCTAATATGATCATATACTAAATAAGAAAAAATTTAGAAATTAAGTTTTTCCTTCTCCGTAAGATACTTCCAACATTTAACAGTGAGAACAGACCATATCTCATTCTGCCAAATTTATCAGTCAACTCCTGATTATTTTCTATCACTATTTTATTAATTCTAGTACGATGTTTACTAATCCCAACAGAATTTTGGTAAACAGAAGTAATTAACCCTTGCACACACCCTCTTCCTCTCTGCCACCCTGACCCTTCATTAAGAAAACTGCCTACAAGGCATTAGCATTAAAGGCTAAAGGCACGTATGGCTTCAATGATATTTGGAGAGAATCTGTAATTTGGAAAGATAGATACTTACAGGTGGAGAAAGCTCTAATAAATCTTGTATCCTATTCAGAATATCTTCAATGAAAGGATTCATTTGTTTACTGAAAAAAGGCAAAAGAAGAAAAAAATCACAATTATGTAAATAGTGCTCAAAATACCAAATCCCCCTTTATAAAGCACAGAACTAAAAAAAAAAAGTTCCGTTCTACGTTAGTCAGTGTAATCATTAAAACTAGCTATGATTTTTTAAAATTACAACCTTTTAAGTCTTAGAATGAGTTTTCATACCCCCCCCCCAAAAAAAAACAGATTAGGTTAAAAAACTTATTTCTAAGAATAAGAAATATATTCTTTAGAATTTCAAAGAAGGCATACAGTTATAACACCAATAAAACTGTTGGCTAAATAAATAACTAATGCCATTACATCTGACTTCAGCTCAGGTCATGATCTCACAGCTCATGAGTTTGAGCCCCACATCAGGCTCTGTGCTGACAGCTCAGAGCCTAGAACCTGCTTTGGATTCTGTGTCTCCCTCCGTCTCTCTCCCTCCCTTGCTCATGCGCGCGCGCGCTCTCTCTCTCTCTCTCTCTCTCTCACACACAAGTGAATAATGAACATTAAAAAAAAAATTTAAATAACTAATGCCGTTAATGATGACAGCTGTTCTATATAAAGGTATGCTTTATTTGCAAAGTACCGGGGGCTAATGAATAGTAAATGAAGTCCTAACATTATGATACCAAAAAAGAACATTTCATTAAAAAAAAAAAAGCCTTAGAACAAATAGAACCAAATCTACAATAGGTTTTTAGAAAATAATTTATAGGTCGTATTTAATAATCTTAAAAAGGACACATAACAGCTGATATTTCGTACTTACTTTAGAGACTTGACAAATCTGGAAAACAGGTAAGCAGCTCGGCTCCGCACTTTGGCGCTAGAATGCCGCAGACCCCTATGATCTAAGAAGGCCATCTAAGGAAACGGAGACACTTTCACTACTTCTGCACTTACGGCTTTTATTGTTATTGTCACAATACATGTTTGTTCCCATCAAATTTTACTTCTTAGCTCCCAGAAGGCAGGAACCTGGTATATTTAACAAATAATTCTTGAGGACACCAATAGGCCCTGGAGGACTTGTTTTAGATGACTGATTAAGCCAGAAACTGTCTATTTTAAAGAAATAGAGGAGGGGTTGGTTTCAGTGTATTCAAGAGTTTCTGAGAGCTTCTGGCTCCAAGAAAATTTATAAAAATGGACTACTATCTGCTCATTAGCAGAAATACCTGGAAAAAAACCCAGAAACTGAGGATAAAATATATACTTACTAGGACACATGGAATGTGTTGAGGTTCAACTGTGAAAAACTTTTCATATCTAACAACAGTTTCGAAGAACTCCAATGTCACAGATGTATGCTGATAGGAACTAACTCCTGATGTTACCAACTGGAGCAGAAAAAAGTTAAGACATCTGTCCTTAATTCATTGTAACATCAAAATACCCCAGTATTAACAGATGCTAATTAAGGAACTCCCATTAGCTTGCAGTGAAAACAGAAAATTATGTTCAAAATAAATGATCTGTAGTATACTTACAGTTCGCATCATATCCTGCAAAGCACTAGCTTTTGAAACATCACCTGAGAAGTGAGCACCATGAGATACTGGAAGAGCTTCTGCCAACATATACAGCAGTCTTATTGCTACTTCAACTTCCATAAAACGTGTAGTCTGCCAATTCCTACCAAGAGAGAACATGTACATGACATCTGCATATAAACATTCTATAGAACACCAACAAAAGTCTCTTTAATTATTAAGAAATCATAGTAATGGTTAATTTTAACAGGCAACAAAATTACATCACAAAATTAGAAATGACTCGTGATACATTTCACTGTTTATGTTCCAAAAGCAGTGTTTCCCCACAAGGATCATCATAAATGGAGACAACAACAACACGGACAGAGCTAGAGAGGATAATGCTAAGTGAAATAAGCCAGAGAAAGACAAATGCCCAATGACTTCACTCGTATGTTGAATTTAAGAAACAAAACAGACACAGGAAAAAGAGAGATAAAAAGAGAAAAAGACAAACCAAATAAACAAAAGAGAACTAGAGAATAAACTGATGGTTACCAGAGGGGTGAGGGGGAGGGGATGAAATAGGTGAAAGCGATTAAGAGTGCACTCATGGTGAGGAGCACCGAGTAATGTGTAAAGCTGAATCACTATAATGTACACCTGAAACTAATATAACACTGCAGGTTACCTATACAGGGATTAAAAAAAGATAATTGGAGTCAAATGCATTGCTTCACATACAACATAAGACCTTGGTAAGTAACAAAGATTAATAAATTACACGAATCATGCATTGTAGACCATCATCACGGAGAAAAGGGAAGAGGTAGACCACTTACAAAAACAGGCACACACTTACTGCAGTGTGGAACTAAAAACTCTGCGAACAGAAGCCAGCAGTAGCTCCGGTGAAACTTGAGCAAGCCTGTCCAACAACAACTTCAGTTGTTTTCTGTATTCTACAAACATGGCTTCATCTTCACCCTAAGACAGATTTTTAAATTCTCATTTTAAAACTTAAAAGACCTTAAAATTCATGTAAATGGTTCATTCTCATAGTTTTCTGCGTTTGTAAATTTAATATGTACTTTTTTCATTAACATTTATTTACGTAGGAAAAATGACTACGTTTAGTAGCCTTTCCTCCCCTGCTCACAACAAACATTTCTGAACACAGCCCTAGCCCTCAAAAGCCTAGAGCCAGAAACAGTATAGGGAGGAGGTTAAGGACAAGAACCTAGAGGCAGAATGGATTCACAACGGGCTTCACGAAAGCTTCACCACCTTATTCATACTCCTTGTATCTTGTAATATCTTATAAAGATATTGTATATAACAAGTTTTGTACTAAAGTGTGCAATTTGTTCATTATCATCACCATTACCTTTTTATAGTCCAAAGTTTTTGAAAGCCTCAGATGGGGAATTGAACACTTGGCACATTGCAAAATAGCATAAACCACGCTTGAGTTGATAGAAAGCACTTGACGATCCTTGTGTGTAAAATAACTCACTGGCAACCCTGGACAAGACTTGTAGCTACAATAAGTCCAGAGAGTTAAGTGCTTCATTCCCACTTTCCCATAGACACTTATGATCTGAGGTCCACTGACAAGGTCTCAACTCATCACTTCTATTAAATACAAAGTGAGATATGATCAGCAATTGTATTGTTAATATTTTACAAAGTTCAATGCTACAATAAGTGTTTTAAAAAGGGATAAAATACCAAACAGGCATTTTTTGAGGGTATTATGAAGGATTATGAGGCTTCTATTAATTTCACCTAAGGTGGAGGTCAATATAAGCAAGAGTGTTAAAATATTTGTTTTAAAGAACTCTAAGCAAAACTGAAAATGTTAATTTGAGGTAAGTAAATAAAACTGATTTCTTCCCAACGAAAATTCTTACCTCATTTTCAAAGTTATATTCTTCATCGTAAGTCAGTTTTTTCATAACGGCCAACATGATTGCCTAAAATTAAGAATAAATATCTTGGGTCAGTTTCCTTTGACATTTTTTGAAGTTGTTATATTTCAAGACAGACTGCAGTCACAAATTCTGGTATCACTTTATAAGAAGCAAAAATAAGTCAATTACCTCTACATTAGCTTTTTGCTGATCCGAGAGCACTGTAAGCTGTTAAAAAAAAAAGCAAGCAATAATTTATTAGGTTTCCTAAAGTCGTACTCATCAAAATGTTTTTTTCATCAATTAAGACCTTTTAAAACATGCACAGAACTTTTGTGGAGGGCAGTTTGGTAGTACCTTTCTGTATTTAAAATGCACCTAACCTAAAATCTAGCAAGTCCATTTCTAGTAAATAACTCGACACATAAATGAATTTCAACTCTAAGGATTATTCATAATGTATTCAGCAAAGAAGTTTACAGGACAGTAAAGTATGGTCTTCCCTTATTTTCAAACAAGGCAAAAAAAAAAAAAAAATGCTAGAAATCCATTAAGAGACATACAGTGGAATCACCAATAGTCATTTTAACTTTCTTCACGTCTTTCCGTTACCTGAAATTTCTTAAGGTATGTATGCAGACATGTGTTATGTTTTCAACAATAATACAGAAGCTAAACTCAGTTTGGAAAAAAATCATTTTAAGCTGGACTTGATTCAACTAATCAAATGTAAATAAAATAGTAATGGTTTTCTCATCTAATGACATAATGAGAAGTTACTAATTTGTTTTTAATAAATCTGCCCTGCTGTGTGATTGAAAAAAAAAAAAATTTACTTATTTTGAGTGAGAGAGACAGAGAGAGGGGCAGAGAGAGAATCCCAAGCAGGCTCTGCATTGTTAGTGCAGAGATGTGGGGCTCGATCTCGGGAACCATGAGATCACATCCTGAACCAAAATAAAGAGTTGTATGCTTAATCACTGAGCTACTAGGCACCCCAGGGCCTGCAGCCTTTTAAAAATTACTAACTTCTTGAGGAGCTGGGTGGCTCAGTTAGTTAAGTGTCCGATTCTTGATTTCAGCTCAGGTCATGATCTCACAGTTTGGTTCGTGAGTTCAAGCCCACTGATAGTGTGGAAGCTGCTTGGGATTCTCTCTGTCTCCCTCTCTCTCTACCCCTCCCCTGCTTGTGCTCTCTCAAAATAAATAAAATAAAAAAACGCTTTAAAACAACAACAAAAAAATCAGCAACTTCTCAGGGCACCTGGGTGGCCCAGTAGGTTGGGCGTCTAACTCTTGATTTCAGCTCAGGCCATAAACTCATGGTTTGTGGGATCAAGCCCCATGTTGTAGGGCTCTGTGCTGACAGCACGGAGCCTGCTTGGGATTCTCTCCCTCTCTCTACCCCTCCTCTACTCTCTCTCTCTCAAAAATAAACAGGGGCGCCTGGGTGGCTCAGTTGGTTAATCCTCCAACTTCCACTCTGGTCACGATCGCACAGTTTGTGAGTTTGAGTCCCACGTTGGGCCCTGTGCTGTCTGTCAGAGCCTGGAGCCTGCTTCAGATTCTGACTCCCTCTCCCTCTGCCCCTCCCCACGCTTGCATGCATGCTTTCTCTCTCTCAAAAATAAATATTAAAAGAAAAAAATGAACAAAAATAAATAAATGGCTACAAGCCCTAACATGGAGACAATTACTGTCTACATTTTAAGTCCTTATTGGAAACAACTCTGTAAGAAGAGATTTTTAATTGTAAAAAATTATTTATAAGAAATAACGTATATTTAGTTAAAATAACGAATGATGTTTAACAGAATTTCTACTATATTTAAAACCAAGCACAGGGGCACCTGGGTGGCTCAGTTGATTAAAGTATCCGACTCTTAGCTCAGCTCGGGTTTTGATCTCAGGTTCTTGAGTTCAAGCCCTGAGTTGGGCTCCACGCTTGGCATGGAGCCTACTTAAAAACAAACATACACAGGTTCAAAATGAAAAAAATAACGTAAACCTACAGCTAATTCTGGAGCTTGTTAAAATCTAGCAAATTTTAGATTCTGGCCATTCTTGTTTTCTGGCTAAGAAGTTGGAAAAAAAAGAAGATGGAAAGACATTAATATTTAATGGTAAATGTAGCTAGCTAGTAGAATGACAGGTATTTTCTTTTTTCCTATATTTTTCAATTCTCTGTGGCTCTTCTATATTATGTACTGGACAAAAAGATTAAAACAAGGACTTACCTGTTTCAAAATATGAAGATAATCATAACAAAATCCAATAATATTAGAAGAGATGTCATCATCTTCATGAATTAGTAGCTGCAGCATCAGGGCCACTTTTGTTTCAATAGCTTGTAGTGCCTCTTGAGCATTCTTGATATCCCCATTCTTAATTAATTTAGTCCAACTAACTATCAAGGACTGTCCCATTCCATTTACCAGTTTAGAAAATCTGGCCAGGAAGTCAACATCTTCTTCCTACAAGCAATCAAAAGAGACCTCAATTTAAAACCTCCCACCTAAGAGTAAGAAGAAAAACTCTATCAACTTTAGTATGAATCAAGTGACAATTCTACAACCGATTTTATTTTTTTATTTTTTTTTTTTTACATGTTTTTTTTTGTTGTTGTTTTTTTTTTTTTTTTTTTTTTCAACGTTTATTTACTTTTGGGACAGAGAGAGACAGCGCATGAACGGGGGAGGGGCAGAGAGAGAGGGAGACACAGAATCGGAAACAGGCTCCAGGCCCTGAGCCATCAGCCCAGAGCCCGACGCGGGGCTCGAACTCACGGACTGCGAGATCGTGACCTGGCTGAAGTCGGACGCTTAACCGACTGCGCCACCCAGGCGCCCCCAACCGATTTTAAACTTAACAGAAATTTAACTATTCTACTACCTGGACTGGAAACTCATTAGAATTTGAATTCTTCTACTATTATTGGCCATTAGTACTCTTCCAAGCAATTCTTTCCAACGGTTATGTGCTTCTACTGCCAACGTTACAAAAGCTTAAAAAAAGAGATCTGTGGTTTCAAAACCTTCTGTCTAAATTGTTTGATTTAGTAAATATGCTATAACAGTTAATGTCACACTACAGTACAACAATCTGTAACAGTCCTTTCTGAAACTATGTGAGCCTCAACTACGCTACAGGAAGACAGAACTGCCATTGTAACCACCTGCCTAAGGTCATACCAGTGTTAAGAGTCAGAACTTAAACTTCACATTATTTTCATTAATTATTCTTATGATGATTCTTTAGAGATTTTAGTTTCATCATTTTAGGTCTTTTACCGCAGACTAAATAAGACAATTTAGTCTGTAATTGTTAGCAATGTAAGAAAACACTACTATTCTTCTGTCGGCAAGGATAACAGGAGAGCTGTACTACTGACATACCAGCAATTCAAAGATTTCTTAGTAATTTTTTATCACTGTCACAGGCAAAAGAGAAACCTTCATGGGGCGACTGGCTGGGTCAGTCAGTTGAGCATCCAACTTTGGCTCAGGTCAGGATCTCACAGTTTGTGAGTTTGAGCCCCACATTGGGCTCTCTGCTGTCAGCACAGAGCCTGCTTTGTTCCCTCTGCCTCCCTCTCTCTGCCCCTCCCCCACTTGCACTCTTTCAAAAATAAACATAAAAAAAAAATCTTAAAAACAAAACCCCTCCATATTCTGTTTCTAAATTACTTATTTACCACAGTCAGAGCCCTCACTCTGTTGGGGCTACAACGTACATAGCTCAAATGAATAATAATCAAAAGTATGGTGAAAATGTAACATTTATAACGGGGTATAGTTTTGGTCAAAACACACTGCCATGTATATAGGATATTCCTTGCTATTTAAAGGACAGACCAATGGTATCAGATTCAACTGGGAGTTTGTTAAAAATGCACAACTGCAGGTACCATTCCAGGTCTTTGACTTTAAGAACTGGTATAATTATATATATATATATATATATATATATATATATATATATATATATACATATATGTATATTATAGGTATATAAATATGTGTATATTATATATGTATTATTATATATCATTATGTATACATTATAGTATATATATTATATATAGAACATAATATGTATTATATATATAATTATTAAATATAACAATATAATTTACTGTCCAAGGCAAATGCTACAGCGAACATTATGGCTTTCTGAATACAGTGTTTCCTTATTTATAATCTCAAGGAGAGTTTACAACATTGGGGAAAAAAGGAAAAAAGAAAGTGTATTTAAATTAATACCTGTCCTACTTTGTTCTAACAATTTTGAAAACTTAATACATAAATTTACCGACCTGGTCAATGCTGAAAAACCCAGCAGACTGTAATACTTGACACAAAGATTCTACTAGTTTCATTTTATCAACAGGATCCATTCCTTTATTTACAATTTCAAATAAACAGTCACATGCTTCTTCCCGTAGAACTTCTATTGACATATGACCTAGCAGCATATTTATAAACCTGGCAACAGCAGAATAAAACTGTTACAACATTTTCAAACACATGAGTTTTACACACTGTATTCTGTAGACTTAAATCCTGATAATATATGTATACTTACCTATCATTGGCTATAAGGGATAAGTCTATCCAAGAGACATAAGCCCCAACTACCTCAAGGCACTGACATGTCACTTCTGAATTAGTATACTGATAATTTTGTAAGATTTGGTACCATGATTCCACTAAGTTTGGAATGCACTGCTCCCTCATGGTATCTTTTATTAGAGTATTCCTACGAGCCTCCTGAAAAACAAAATAAAACATCTTATGCATCGAGTAGATTACCACACAAAATAATTTTTGACATCTGAATAGTTACACAAATTTCCTCACTACTAAACTTCCAGACTTGTTAACACATTCCCTGACACTGTTTTCTATTTCTCAACTCTAAAATCATATCCTGTGATTCTTTTAATTTCCTTTTTCTGTTGCATTACACAGCACCAGATTTCTTATTAGACACAAACCATAGGGGTGCCAGGGTGGCTCAGTCAGTTAAATCAACTTTGGCTCAGGTCATGATCTCATGGCTTGTGAGTTCGAGCCGTGCATTGGGCTCTGTGCTGACAGCTCAAGGCCTGGAGCCTGCTTTGGATTCTGTGACTCCCTCTCTCTGTACCCCTCCCCTGCTCATGTTCTGTTTCTCTCTCTCTCTGTCACAAATAAACATTAAAAAAAAATTTTTTAATAAAAAAAACCCAACTATAAATAAGCATTACTTAGAAATCTAAAGCATATGATAAAAGGTACTTGTCAATATTATACAAACATGATTATTTAACCTACGTAAGAGAGTGGAAATTTGTTTTTAATTAAAATTTTTTTGAGTATAGTTGACTTACAATATTACATTAGTTTCAGGTATACAACATAGTGAATCAACATCTTTATACATTCTGCAGGAATGGTAATAATTTAAATGCATGATAATAACCTTTACAGTTTTAAGTATTTCTGACATGACTTTAAATTATTTTACACATTTGAATCAAGCAATTTTCTTTAATGTTTATTTATTTTTGAGATAGAGAGGGGCAGAGAGAGAGGGACACAGAGGATCTGCACTATAGTGCAGAGCCCAATATGGGGCTCAAACTCACAAACCGTGAGATAATGACCTGAGCGAAAGTCAGACATTTAACTGACTGATCCACCCAGATACTCCTGAATCAAGCAATTTCTGTTGCGTCCTTTAAGAAGAAGGTGAAGGGTGCCTGGGTGGCTCAGTCAGTTAAGTGTCCAACATTGGCTCAGGTAGTGATCTCACGGTTCATGGGTTCAAGCCCCATGTTGGCTCTGTGCTAAGAGCTCAGAGCCTGGACTGCTTCAGATTCTGTGTTTCTCTCTCTCAAAAATAAATAAACATTAAAAAAAAAAAAAAAGAATAAGCAGAAAGTGCAGTGCCTGGGTAGCTCAATCAGTTAAGCATCTTACTCTTGATTTTGGCTCAGGTCATGATGTTGCGGTTTTTTTGTGAGATCAAGACCTGTGTCAAGCTCTGCACTGACATCACGAAGCCTGTTTGGATTCTCTCCTCTCTCTGCCCTTCCCTGCCCACGCGTTCTCAAAATAAATAAACCATTTAAAAAAGTGAAAGAATAAGGAGAAAAGTTATATCAGATAATGAAGAAATAAAGACTAAGGTGATGGGCTGTGTAATGGAGAATACAGAAGAAAGGGCACAGATTGATAAGCAACGATACCTCCTCACTAACTATATAGCAGAAGTAAATATAGACCGCATTGCTTCAAAAATTCCTAAGAGAACCAATTTGTGTATTTCATTGGAGAAAGTACTTGCCTCATTACAAAACAAATGAACAAAAAAAACCCAAAAACCACCAAAAACCAAAAAAAAAAAACAACCCTCTAAAGTAATACTCTAATTTCAACATATACTTGGGGGAAAAAAGCCAGTTTAAGTTCCTTTGTAGAACAAAATTAAAAATGGGTGAATTTATAATCATTGCAAAAATTTGGGGATACCTGGCTGGCTCAGCTGGAAGAGCATACAACTCTTGATCTTGGGGATGTTTGAGCCCCATCTTGAATGTAGAGATTACTAAAATAACTGAAAAAAGAAAAAAAAAGAAAAAAAAAGAAAAAAGAAAGAAAAAGAAAAGAAAACGTGTCTCCGGGGATGCCTGGGTGGCTCAGTGTGTTAAGCATCTGACTTCAGCTCAGGTCATGATTTTACAGTCCATGGGTTTGAGCCCCATGTCAGGCTCTGTACTGACAGCTCAGAGCCTGGAGCCCGGTTCAGATTCTGTGTCTCCCTCTCTCTCTGCCCTTCCCCTGCTTGCACTCTGTCTCAAAAATAAATGTTAAGGGGCGCCTGGGTGGCGCAGTCGGTTAAGCGTCCGACTTCAGCCAGGTCACGATCTCGCGGTCCGTGAGTTCGAGCCCCGCGTCAGGCTCTGGGCTGGTGGCTCAGAGCCTGGAGCCTGTTTCCGATTCTGTGTCTCCCTCTCTCTCTGCCCCTCCCCCGTTCATGCTCTGTCTCTCTCTGTCCCAAAAATAAATAAACGTTGAAAAAAAAAATTAAAAAAAAAAAATAAATAAATAAAAAAATAAATGTTAAAAAAAAATATTTTTTTTAATTAAAAAAAAAAAAAAAAGACAATGTGTCTCTGAATAAAAGAGACATCCCACTGTTTTTTTATTATGTGCCCATCACCTCCTACAAAATCTTCATTAAAAACTAACAATTACAGGCACTTGGGTGGCTCAGTTGGTTGAGCATCCAACTCTTGATTTCAGCTCAGGTCATGATCTCAGGGTCTTGGGACTGAGCCCTGCATTGGGCTCAGCACAAAGCCTGCATGGGATTCTTTCTCTCTCCCTGTCTGCCCCTCTTGCGCTCATGAACTGGATTCTCTCATGCATGCTCTCTCTTTCAAAATGGATAAATTAAAAAAAAATCAACTAACAATTAATGGGAAGTTACTTGCCTCTGATGTATGCACCACATCACGATCCACCAACTCTGAATCAATTGCCATGAGGATTCGGAGGTACAGATCTACTCCCCTTGGATTTAGGTCCACTACTGAGAGAATGTCAAAAAAAAACTTGGGCCATCTAGTGAGATATTCTGTAACAAAAAGCAAGGGGAAGACTTGGGCTGCTTTATTTCGTATAAAGGTCTTCTCTGGTTGGGGATTCAGCATCTGACAAACAGAGAAATTGTCCTTGAAATTAAATGTAAACTGGAAACTCTCATACTGTTTTCCTATTTATCATCGATAGGCAAAAACTCACCAAACCTCTACACAGTCTAGATTAGCTATGCAACAAATATGCTTAAAAATTACCAAAGTATTTAAGTGATTACCCAGGTGGAAAACAGTCAAACAAAGATGGTTACTTCTCTTTCTCACACTTTTAGAGAAAAGTTTCACATGTAGAGTTTTATTACTTATTCCTTTTACTAACTGCTTTTCTTCTAGCTGTTTGCTCTTTAAGGAAAATAAAAATTCCACCTACATAACTACTACTTTATATGTTAAGATTAGTTAAAATTAACAAAAAAGAACACAACATGAACAAAAAACTCTAAGATCCCCCCCACCCTTTGTAAAGAGGCTGTCCAGGAGGGCTCATGTTTAAAAGTAAACAAAGTATCTGTTTCTGTTAAGTAGTTAAACAACAACAAACTATTTTAAAACCAAGTTTCAACAATGTGTCATGGAAAGCATGACAGTTTCAGTTATTGATATATTAATTCTTTATTAATTATTTAAATTATTGCTAGGCTTTCTTATACCCATGATCTTTGAAATCAGCACTTTCTAAAAGAGCTATGGGATCAAATGGAGGATAAATGTCCAACATTTCTGAGGTAAAATTCTGAACTCTTACAAAACTAAAAATTTAAATATCTGGCAATAGGAGGTACGGAATAAAATTACTAGTTTACCTGAGCTTGAAGCCAAGAGATGAGCGTCTCCCTAATTAGTTGTTGCTGAACTGTAGTTAGTTCTGAGTATCTGTCCAAAATAGAGAAGAAAAATAGTAACACCTGTATTTGGTGTCTGTGGTTTAAAAAGTAACAGCCTCATATATTTGAGAGGGAAAATCTATGTAACACTCAATTACTTAAAACTTCCTAAAATAAATTGATAATTCTTCTCATCACGGCTTTAAAGAAAAGACGGGGGGTGGGCCTGGTAGGTAGCATATCAACCACTGATCTTAGTTTAAGGTTCAGCTCATGTGAAAATACAATGGTAGCTGTGGAATTTTTCAAATGGAAATATGGCTATGTTTTGAGGTCTGTGACTTACAAAATAAATCGGTAGGCAAACTAAGGGTCCTCTGAGCAGTGATTCACTGTTTTCTGCTTAACTGAGGCAGGTTTCTAAATGCAACTGGCCACACTGCCACTAACCTCTAACAGAGTTATCATGTAGAAAACAGGTTTGCCGTTGCTAGATATTCTGATTTTTCCAGAGAAGCTTGAAATCTAATTTGTTGTGTGAAATGTCTGGATTTTTTATTGTAACCAATGAAGTATTTTTAAAACACTTTGGGATAAATCAAAACACATCTATAAACTGGATGTGACTTATGCACTCTCAACCTACAGCTTATGATTTTCCCAGAAAAAAACTAACTTAGAAAATGGTCTCTCCTCACAAATTTCAGAGTCAAAACAGTGAGAAAAAGCCTTACTTGTATTTAACTTGATGTTCCAGTACTTGAAAGCAGAAAAACTTTATGTGATCATCACTGAAAAAGAAAAAAGGAAAACCAGGTTAGAACAGAATTGGGAGAAAACAAATCAAAAGTAAAATACTAGTGAAACAGCTGAAAAGTTTCTCAAAGGAGACCTTTGGCTTCCTTTCTACCTCTTGATCTCATATATTACACTGATATCCATTTGTTTAGAACTTCAATATTATACAATGTTGAATATTTCCATTAAATCTGATAAGCAAAATGATGACAAAAATTAAGATGCACCTTAAGTATACTGCTTTGCAAACAGAAGGCATTCCCCCTAAATTCTAGATGTTTGGATTCCTGTAACAACTCCTACACTTTACAACAGAAAGGCTAGAATAGGGGTAGAATAACAAATGGTCAAATACCCAGAGATTGATTCAAACAGAGATTAGTAACTGAAATCATACTTAAAATTCAACCCTAGACAACTCCATTGCACCAAATCCAAAACGAGCAGTGTCACTCGGACTGGCAGTTCAGCCTCAAAATTTCATGCAGAAAACCAAGTTACAGATACACTGCCCTTGTAAGAAGGGAGCAAAAATCAGTCATCTACCAATTTTCTACTCTCAAGGGTCTCTCTAGGGGTGATGCAGAGCTGCAGTGAGTCAACTACAATCTCTAACAAAATCCGTTTAGAGAACAACAGGGGTGCCTAGGTGGCTCAGTCGATTTAAGTGTTCAAGTGGGTTTCAGCCCAGGTCAAATGATCTTGCGGTTCGTGAGTTCGAGTCTCCCATAGGGCTCTGCGGTGGCAGGGCGGAGCCTGCTTGGGATTCTCTCTCCCTCTCTCTGTCCCACCCCTGCTCTCAACTCTCTCTCTCTCTCAAAATAAATAAATAAACAAAGCAAAACCAAAAATACCAGCAATAACAATCTGTTCATCTAGTGTAGTTTGTCTGGGCCAGCCTTAATCATTGAACAATTTTTCATATCTAAAGCTAACTGGTAAATACAAGAATAGGCAGTATCTTAATTTAGACTACATGAATTAACTAAACAAAATAATTTCACACACAAGAAGTTGAAACAATCTTTTAATTAAGTTAGGTTTAATTACCACCTCTTCTGAGAACTTAAGGTTTCTATCCTTACCATGGATGACACTGAAGCCTTAACTGAACTATAAAAGACTTAGGTTTCCACTGAAAAATATACTACAGAAATCCTTTTAAAAGCCAAATCTTATATCCTCTAAGGCATACAGATGTTCTCGAAATAAACTCTTACGTGGAGTACTTGGTTCCAACCGTCAACGGTGGCAACTCACAGCCACAGCATGTTGACTATGCCAGCTACAAGCCATCACTAACACCCAGGGGCATCTATTGCCACCAGCAAGTTGTCTGCTTACCCTAAGTCAGCTGGGTTTCCCTACGCCTTACTATGTCAATTGTATGTCTTTTTCAGTTAAGTAACTTAGTTAACCATTATATAAACTAGTGAAATGAGTATGAAAGTTCCTATTTTTGTAAAAATTAAGCTGAACGCTTTAAAAAGACTTCACAGGAAGTCACACTGCAAAAAGGAAAAACCTTAGGACACTAATTCAAAGGGATACATGCACCCCTGTGTTTATAGCAGCACTATTTACAATAGCCAAGACATGGAAGCAGCCCAAGTGTCCACTGAGAGATGAATGCATAAAGAAAAGGTGGTATATAAACACAATGGAATATTATTCAGCCATAAAAAAAGAAAGAAATCTTGCCATTTGTAACGACACGGATGGAGCTAGTGTATATAATGCTAAGTGAAATAAGTCAGTCACAGAAAGAGAAATACTCTGTGATTTCACTCATATGCGGAATTTAAGAAACAAATGAACAAAGGGGAAAAAATAAAAGCGAGATACATAAATCAAGAAAAAGACTCTTAATTATAGAGAACAAACTGATGATTATCAGAGGGGAGGTGGCTAAGGGAATGGGTTAAATAGGTGATGGGGATTAGGGAGGGCACTTGTCATGATGAGCACAGGGTGATCACTATATTGTACACCTGGAAACAATACAACACTGCATGTTAATTAACTGGAATTAAAATAAAAATTTTTAATAATTTTTTTTTCCAAGTTTTTAAAATTTATTTTAGAGACAGAGCATATGCCAAGCCAGGGGGAGGAGCAGGGGGTTGGGGGGAGAGGAGAAGACGGAGGGAGGGAGAGAGAGAAAGGGGGGGAGGGAGGGAGGGGGAGGGGGGGGAGAGAGGGAGAGAGGGAGAGAGGTAGAGAGGGAGAGAGGGAGAGAGGGAGAGAGGGAGAGAGAGAGAGAGAGAGAGAGGAAGAAAATGAATCTGAAGCAGGCTCCACATTCAATCCCCCAAGCCTGGGATCACGACCTGAGCCAAAAATCAAGAACTGGGACACTCAACTGACTGAGCCACTCAGGCACCCCTAAAATAAAATTTTTAAAAAGGGGGCACCTGGCTGGCTCAGTCAGTTAAGTGACTGACTGGCTCAGGTCATGATCTCACTGTGAATCTGAGCCCCAGCTCAGGCTTTGAGCTGATGGTGCAGACAGCCTGCTTGGGATTCTCTCTCTCCATATGTCCCCCACTTGTGCTGTCTCTAAGTGAATAAACAAACAAAAAGAAAAATTAAAAAAATTTTATTATAAAGGGAAAATCCTTCTGCATATTTGATGTGGGCTAGATAACTAGAAGACTTGGAGAGGTGGGGCTAAGTAACTAAAACATCTAATTTCTTCAATCCACTGGAGATCCAAAGTGGAAACTGTAGAGGATGCATTATAGGTGTGATCAATGTAAGAATGATGAAGTGATGGGGCGCCTGGGTGGCGCAGTCGGTTGAGCGTCCGACTTCAGCCAGGTCACGATCTCATGGTCCGTGAGTTCGAGCCCCACGTCGGGCTCTGGGCTGATGGCTCAGAGCCTGGAGCCTGTTTCCGATTCTGTGTCTCCCTCTCTCTCTGCCCCTCCCCCATTCATGCTCTGTCTCTCTCTGTCCCAAAAATAAATAAACATTGGAAAAAAAAAATTAAAAAAAAAAAAATGATGAAGTGAATGCTAGTGGCATATACATAAAGGAAAGAGCTTGATTTAATATAAAGAAGCTGGTAAGTGAATGTGTATACACTCTAAATTTTTTGTATACTTTAAATTGAAATAAAAACTTAAGATAGATACAATTTATGACTACCTCCTCTGCCAACCTTTTAGAAAACCATCATAAGGAAGTTCTTACTGCAGTGTATTCCTGCTGGGATCTGCTATCGGGTGCAAAGGATACAGCAAAAGACAGACTTACTGAAAAGTCAATGCTGGAATGGCCAAATTATTAGTTTACTATTTTTCTCATTTCTACACTGAACAGTTTTCCATAACACAAGCCATAAAATGTTTTTATGGAAACATTTTCCAAATACAGGTAAATTTAAGAGTCCTATCAGGTTCACAGAAATTTAAATTCCTCTAAGTCATGCAAATTTTGTTTTAATTACCTGTATGTCCTTTGGGCCAGAGCTTCAGCACACACTTGCCAGGCATCTGGGGAAATCTTTAACTGCTCAAAATAGGCCAGGGCCTGTAAGATTACAAAGCCAAAAACACATGTGGAATGGTCAGTCTCAGTGCCTTACTGATACTAAAATATTCTATGAGTAGCAAACCAAAAACAAATCAGTCCACCTAAAAAAAAAAAAAAAAAAAAGCGAAAATACTGGCTTCTAAGTATGTGCAACTTAGTGATCATTCCTAGAAAAAAGGTTACATAAAAAGCAAATTCTATTAGTTAGATACTCCTGTTTCCTTACAGCAAAGAAGACAACACAAAAATGCCCTGCAGACCTCCGTGAATAATTAAGAGCATTAAGAGAAAAACCACAAGTGCTTTGTCAAGTGCTGTGTTCCTGAGGTATATGTAATTATAACATGGTACATAAAGGGCATTTTTCCTATTTAATAGCAAATATGCTATTAAAGAGGTGATTACGAAATGAGTCCAATTACATGATATGAATTTTGGAAAAGTACTAACAATTGAAAAGCTTTAGGAAATGTTTCCTATTTCTCTGCTTGGGAATTCAGGGCTTTGTTCAAAAGTACAGTCAAGACGGATGAAGCACCAAGTCCATGTGCTCCTTACTAGCTTGCTGGGAAAACGGGAAGGACTTCTGCCACTCTTCCATTAGCCTGTTTCAACTGGCATCAGTGACAGATACAGATGTCATGTAGGACAATGGACAAATAGTAATCCTAGCGAGCTGTGAAAAGTACCTCAAACAGCCAAGAAAATAACACAAAAACAGTGCTAGATAATTTTAAAGCTGATATAAATCTTGAAATGACTGATATAAACCTTGAAATGACGTAGAAAGAACATTACGTATTAGAGGAACCTAATTTTAATTAGTAAATATTTTTAAAGCTATGGTTTGTGCTCCAATAGTGATGAAATAAATTGTATAGGTCTTGATCAGCAATCAAAAAAATGACAGAATATCAGTACACTGCACATATTATGTTGCGTAAATTGTTTTGTTATATGTATGAGTACATGTGTGTGTATATATATGTGTGTACATGTGTATACTGTGTGTATGTATATATACACACATATATATAAAATGTGTATATATGTACACATATATATAAAATGTGTATATATGTACACATATATATACATACACACAGTATACACATGCAAAAAATATATTTACTTGGGGCACCTGGGTGGCTTAGTCGGTTAAACATCTGACTTTGGCTCAGGTCATGGTCTCGCAGCTCGTGGGTCCAAGCTCCACGTCGGGCTCTGTGCTGACAGCTCGGAGCCTGGAGCCTGCTTCGGATTCTATGTTTCCCTCTCTCTCTGCCCATCCCCCACGCATGTTGTCTCTGTCTCTCAAAAATGAATAAATGTTAAAAAAAAATTTTTAAATAAATAAAAAATATACTTATTCATATATGTCTGTACACACACACACACACACACACACAATCAAGATGTAAAATTTTTCCTTTAGGTTAGAGGTTTAAACAAAAGCCAAAAAGCTACCATATTTAAGTGATATTCTTTTATTATAATTGTATCAGTGAGGGATTAGGGAATGGGTTTTCATATGTGGTCTCACTGGCTGCTCCCACAATTATAAATAATGGCTCTCTTTGAAAATTAAGACCAGAAGAACCCAGGCTGCTGCAAAGAATCTAGTTCAGTTGTTGTCTAACAATATTCCATGAAATGTTGGGTTTCCTTTAGGAACATTTATTGTCCCATTTAAGGACAAGGTGGAAGTCAATCATGTATGTTGCCTTACCACCTAATGTATCACTTACCAAAAAAAAGGCGGGGGGGATTCAGTATATCACTGACCTACCAGTTTCTTTAACTAGTAAGTTTTAAGCCAAAGACAGCGATTCCATTAAAAAAGTGAAAATAACTTGAAAGTTTCCAGTTTTTAACTGAAGTCTTTTAACTCTGAATCCATGCATTACCAACATTTTAAAATAAAATTTTGTGGCAATGATGAACAAGTCAAAGCTTTTATCACCTATTTCTTTTATTTCATACCTTTTTTCTAATGCTCTAGAGATTGCTGCTTCTAAGTGGCAACAGAGGCACTTCAGCTACTGCCCCTGTAGAAAAACAGAACTATAGCCAGACAACTAAGAAATGGGGTTGGCACACGGTTATCTTACAATCAAACTGAATTAGTGTCCCAACTACTCATTTCCAGCATCAGAACTATTAGAACTCACTTTCTTTAAGATTCCTTCTTTTTTATCCTAATTAATTCCATTACTCAGGATGGCTTAAGGGGATCAAGTTAAGCCTGAATCTGGATGCTTAATATATGCCTATGACTGATGGAACTCAATTTTAATGATAAAAGCATAACTTTATATTAAAACTATTAACAATGCATTAGGTTTACTTCTCCAAAAAATAAAATAATTACACATTTAAAAAATGTGTTGGGAGAGGGTACCTGGGTGGTTTGGTCTGTTAAGCATCTGACTTCGGCTCAGGTCATGACCTCTCAGTTTGTGGGTTTGAGCCCTGCTTCAGGCTCTGCTGACAGCTCAGAGCCTGATGCCTGCTGAGGATTCTGTCTCTGTTTCTCTCCACCCCTCCCCCGCTCACACTCCATCTCTCTTTCTCTCAAATATAAATAAGCATTAAAAAAATTTTTTTTAATCTGTTGGATTGTGGTATTTAATAAAAAATGAATAATTTCCAAAAGGGATCATAAAATAAAATAACACAAAAGACTATAATAACAAATACTAAAAGGCTTTTAATCATAGCCATACAATACCAAGGTAAACATCTATGATACTTCAACTATGTGACTAAGGGTTTGAAGGTAAGGCAGCTTAAACTCCTGTGGAAAGCAATTTGTCTACACAGAGAAAACATGATTTTAAATGTCTTTTGATGTCCTAACTAGTTTGTTAGGTATCTTGTAACTAGCCAGATATTTAAATCTCAATTCCTGTTATTGCCCTCAATGTGGAGGGCTTGTTACTTATTCAACAGCAGAGGCACGAAACCGTATTAGAAACTACTTGAGAATTTTTTTTTTTTTTTACTACTGAAGAAAATTCTGCTTAAAAGCACAACAAAAACTGCAATACTATTTAGTGAGATTGTTAACCTCATTTAGCTCATTTGTAAAAAATATCCTTTGCTATGAGAAGTGGAAAGAGAAAATGATTCTCCTTCCACTTACCCTATACTTCAAAACACCCACATCTTTAACAAATGTAATTATAGGCTTGCTCTTTAGAGTCTTCTTTTACCATTCAGCTATAGCCATGATTACAGGTGTAGCCTACATTATGTTTAATCGTCCAAATATCCCAGCGCCCCATGGATTCCTTGTCATCTGACCATTTTATGTAACCTAAGACATGGCATATTCTAACTGCTAATTTACACGTCTGCCTGGACTAAATAACAAGGATGTTAAGTATCATTAACATCAGACCAAGCCAGGCAATAGAAAGATAAAATACGCATGTCTGTCACTATGGAAAGTTCTTCGAACAGTCTTCGCATTACAACTTTTAACTAAATAGAAACAATGACTGATGTGACATAAAGAGCTGCCTTGAATCACACATGGGATTTCAGTACTTGTTAAACCAACTTTTAAAACACAAATCACAATGCTCACTGTTTGTATATTCAGAATATATTCAAGTACATCAAATTTGTCTCCATTCATTTCTACTCAAATGAAATCTTCATCATCAGATGTATTTTTTTTTTTAATTCAAGTCCTCTAATGCAAATCAGTAGTAACCTTTAAAAAATGATTAAGCTGACTTAACTTACCCTTTGTCTGAAGTCTGAATCAGCATTTGGATTTAGCCCTAAAAGAGCCTGTTCATCCATCCCTGCTGCTATTCTTGGAGTTTTCTGATTACAATAGGCGTGCCCTCTGATCCCACCGAAGAATCCACAAACATCTGCACACACACACACACACACACACAAAGTTGAAAGAAAAGATTTGATAAACAAAATTAATGCTTATCCAGAATATCACAAGTGGATAACATTATGCAAAGAAGTTTAAATGTTAAAACAACTTTTGAAAACTATCCAAAATTACAACTAAAGGAGCCTGTCTTAGAAGAAATACTAAATACTCCACAAATGTGTAATTTCTAAAAATCTAACATGTCATTGATGTTCTCAAATTTTTCTTTAAGATCATGAATATAGGAAGTAACTCATCTCTAAACAGAAGTATCTAATTTATGCAATATTATTACCTCCAGTACTTAAAAGTACAACTGTGTGACTACACCAAAAAATGACAAGCCTAGATTATCTTATTATACTAATTTGCCCCTTTCCATTTGTCAATATCACAAACCTTAAAAAAAATACAGAACTCAGAATGGCTAAATAGTGACCTCAGAGTTCAATATCCTTACTGGAGTGTCTACCAAGTACTTCAAGAGAAATCAAATGAAAGAGAAGTGGCAGAGTGAAAAACCAGGCATTTAATTTTTAAACAACAGACTCTCTTGACAGCCACTTTTAGAAATGTTATTTCACAAAACATTTTTTAATAGTAGCTATAAAAATTGATAACTTAATACTGACTAGTCTTAAGAATATTTAGTCTCTGGAAAGCAATTCACTTTTTCACAATATGGTCTAACGTTCTCAAATAAGAACATGATTAAGTCCCAAAAGGCTACTTGGTTTTTGATACAATGTACAGTTGAGGAAACAAGGAACAAATTCTAAATAATGTGAAAATCACATTTATCCTCTCAATACCTATGAGGTAGAAAAACCAGGACTACTGCTCACATAAAAAGGTTGTAGGGCTTTTTTTTTGGGGGGGGGGGGGTGTTTTTATCATAAACCAAAGAGAAGATCAGAGCCTAAAGAAGCCAAGAGACTAAAGGCCTGGGATGGGGGTGCACAGCCTTTCTGGGAGTGGTGAGGCCAGGATCTGATCTAGGTTACAGGACCCCAACTACAATATGCTTTTCTGTCTTCCCCAGGGCCTGCCTGAAACAAATGATAAATCGGGTTATGTGCTGAGAGCTCTTGGAGAGTAAAGTCCAGCCCTTTCTTATTTCTAGATACTTGCAGACTACAGCAAGGCAGTGTAGCCCCCCCACCCGCCCTCAGGATTAAGGTGCACACACTTTTGAATGACTATTCTTCAGCTGAACCCAGCAAGGCCAGTGGTATTTGGCCTTTCATCTTTGCACTCACTGCTCTTTTCTTGTTACTTTGTTAACCCCTGCCTGTCCTTCAAAACTCAGTGTAGATGTCACCTCTTTCCAGAAAACTTCTTTGATCCCTATTGTCCAATTCTCCTAAACTGGATTAAACACCCCTCTTAAGTGCTGATATGTTGTCGCTGCCTCCTTGTTTTCTCTCCATAATCTTGAAGGGAAAGAACTGTCTCAAATATTCACCATTATGCCTCTAAGACATAGTAGAACATAGGCTTTGGGTTTGGAAATACCTGGATTTGTACCCCAATCTAGTAATTTTCAAACTGGGGCCACATGGACAACTAGGAAATCTGAAAAAGACAGCTCTTTCTATGAAGTGGAAAAGAGACCATCTACCTCATAAAGCTGTTAAGACTTCAATGAGATAAGACATGTAAAGCATGCCTGGCACATAGTGGGCCCTCAACAGGTTATTTAGAATTCAGAGCTTGCCACATGGGGGAAGGGGACTACTTGGAGTAGTCTAGATTTATCATATACTAAAAAATGGGCATTTGAACAGATTGGAAAACACAGGTTTTCTTCCCTCACCCCTGCAAAAATGAAAAGAAAATTTAATGATTCCTTGGAAAACTGCATACTCAGAAAATCTGAGTTTCTGTGAACTCCGTATTAAAAAGTCCTATAAAATCATCTTGAATTTAGGGAAAACTGCTTAAGCTGGGTCACTTTAGTTCTATCAAGTGAAACAGCACTGGTCTTAAGAAAAAAACTGGCCAGTAAATAACCTAAGGAAACATAAACTTGTTACCGTTGTCGGTACAGAAAGAATCCCCCAGAGAGGCACTTGGATAAAAATCAATACGCAGTGGAACATAAATAAGCATAAAATGGTAAATTACCTATATGTGTGTGCCAAGAACTGAAAAGTTACAACCTGTGCGAAAAGGTAACCATTCCCTCAATTAAAGGTTGTGCATGAACACTTAATGTTCTAACAAGCCACGGACGTGCAGGCTTAAACATTTGTTACAATGCGATAAACATATCAATTACGCATCTAGCAAATGTTGTGGAGGGAAGCAAGCAACATACTTAAAATACTGAGCCCTAACTTTTCCTTGATAGCCATTAAAAAAAAAAAAAATCAAACAATCTGGGAAAGTTCCTCCACACCTACTAAAGACTGTTCAAAGACCAGGACTGAATCTTTCCAGTCTTTTACCACCACACTGACAAGTCGCTTTAATAAAACGTAACTTCCCCCAGTAACAACTAATTAGCACTTTCAAAAAGTACTTGTTTCTTCTGGTTATAGGGAAACATCACGCTTGTCTACTCCTGCAGAACTGTGAAGGGAAGAGAAGAAATGGCGTGTCTGTGCTGGCAAAATTACTACACAGAAATACTACTTTTCTCCTTTTTGTCCTGGGGCTGGGGGTGGGCAGCGAAGCAAGTTTGAGGTCTCCGCAGTTGAAACTGGTAGGACACGCTATTACAAATGAGGCTGGCCACCTTTAGTACATCACGGGCCACAGATGAAGCCGACCCTCCTCGGCCGGCCTTGCCCCCTCCTCCCCCACCCCGTCCCTCCCCGAAAGGAGCCTCGTGGCAACTCGGGTGATGAAACACCGGGCAACGGGCGGCCACGCACTCGGGACGCGCTCCGCGGCGACGGCCGCGGTTCGTACCCACCCCCACCCAGTCCGCCCAGCCTTGGGGCGCACCTCCCTGGACGGCCCCCGGCCCGCACCCCAACCCCGGCGTGGGGGCTCCCCGGGCCAGTCCGCCCCAGCAACTTCCCCGCATTCCCGAGCGGACCGAGGTGGATCCGGGTCCCGCCGCCCCCAAGCTCCGAGTCACCTTCCCTATCACTCCATCCCGCCTCCCCGCCTGCACTCCCGAGGGCTGGTCAGCGGAACGGAGCGACGCCGCACGCAGGGAGCGGGGAGAGCGGCCCTCGTCCTTGTCGCCGTCGTCCTCCGCCACGGCCGCAGCGCTAATGCCGGAGACAGAGCTGGCTGGGGCCGCGCGCCGCTCCGCGTCCCCTGACGCCTTCTCTTGCGTGGCGCCGGACCGGCAACCTAGCAAGCAGGCGGGCGGGGTCGGCGCCCCAGGAAGGGAAAGAGCGCGAGGGGCCGGCTAACGCCGCCGCCGCCTCCGTCGCCGCTGAGTCAGCGCGAAGCGCGCTCCCCGCGTCGGCGCCGCGCGGGCCAGCTCCAGCAGCCTCATGGAGAGTGCAGACGGCAGCCCGCGGGCCCGGGCCGGGAGCCTACAACTCCCGGCATGCACGGGGCAGGCGGCGCTTCCGGGCGCTCGCCGGGCCTGTGGTGCATGCCGGGATGGGGTGTCCGGCGCGAGTCCCTCCCGCGCCGCTGAATCCTGGTGGTCCTAGCCGCAGGGTAGGGCGCGCTTAGCACGCTCCGTAAAGGCCTCCTCAGGTTAGCTGGTGGATTCGAGTGCGGCGCTCCAGAGATCCAGATGACGTGATCCAAACCACATGTGACTCAGTTTAATTGCTCTTCCATGGTCCCACGTGTTTAGCGTCTAGGAGCATGAGGATCCTCTCAGGGGCGCTGAAAATTCTTAAATGCCACTTGAAACGTACTAATATATTCTCATTCGTGAAAAGGAGAGCATTCTTAGGGAGTTCTGCTCTGCTCGTAGGTTACTTTTCTGGTAGTTACTTCGTTTATTCGGAGGCAGTATTGGTTCCAGCTGCCTAGATTTGAATCCCATCCACAACCCCAACCTCTCCACCCCACACACTTGTTGACCTCAGTTTCAGGCACTTGACATTTTCTGTGTTTCAGTTTACTCATTTGTAAAATGGGGACAGTAATAATACTGACCTCAAAGGGTTCTTGTGAGTATTCAGTTAATATATGCTTTTGCACACCATAAGTGCTCACTATTTAGGTTTCATTGTTGATTATTCACTACTGAATACAGACCAGGCAATAGTCACTCAGACTGAAGTGATAATTTGGGAGGGGAAATTCAAAAGAGATGTATAATAAAATTAACGTAACAACAGCTACATTTATTTAGTGACCCACTAGGTGCAAGACGCTACACCACTCATATATACGATATTTTCTATCACTGTTGCATCGCGTTTGTAACTTTAAAATGTCCTACAAAGATTCCTGTCCTAGTTCAGCGTATATCTGGAATTTAGCACATAGGATAATGCTAGCCTGTATTAAAACTCAGTAAGTAGATTATTGCATAGATCCTTATATTACCGGTGTTGGTCAACTATGGACTATGGGGACCCGATACTAATCCTAGTCCAAGTGGCTCCAAAATCTTTAATATGTTTGGTTTATTCCAGTTACCTACTATCTACAGCTTATCTAAAGTTTATCTAGTAATATTGACCCTTTATGGTAGTTCAATAATCTAGGATTTAAAGAATCTTTCAATTTTGAAAACTCACATTATTTTGAAACCAATAAAGAAGCACCTATAGGGAGGCAGGCTGGCTGGTTCAGCTGGTAGAGCATGCGACTTGAAGCCCCACATAGGGTGTAGAGATTACTTAAAAATAAAAATTAAAAAAAAAAAAAAAAAAAAAAAAAAGAAGCACTTGGTGGAATCTAATTGAGGAGGACCCAAAAGGGTTATTAAATCTGACAACTTGGGGCACCTGGGTGGCGCAGTCGGTTAAGCGTCCGACTTCAGCCAGGTCACGATCTCGCGGTCCGTGAGTTCGAGCCCCGCGTCAGGCTCTGGGCTGATGGCTCAGAGCCTGGAGCCTGTTTCCGATTCTATGTCTCCCTCTCTCTGCCCCTCCCCCGTTCATGCTCTGTCTCTCTCTGTCCCAAAAATAAAAAAACAAAAAAAACGTTGAAAAAAAAAATCTGACTTTATTTAAAACATTTTTTTTCAGTATTTATTTTGAGAGAGAGACAAAGCACAAATGGGGGAGGGGGAGGGACAGAAAGAGAGGAGGGACACAGAATCTGAAGTAGGCTCTGGGCTCTGAGCTGTCACCACAGAACCTGACGTGGGGCTTGAACTCACAGACCAGGAGATCATGACCTGAGCTGATGACCTGAGCTGAAGTAGGATGCTTAACTGACTGAGCCACTCAGGTGTCCCTAAGTCTGACCACTTTATAGTCTAGTGTTCTCATTTCAGACTAACATAAAATGCCAGTTATGAAAATGTTGATAAATAGGGGCACCTGGGTGGCTCAGTCAATCAAGCAACTGACCCTTGATTTTGGCTTAGGTCATGATGTCACAGTTCGTGAGTTCCAGCCACACATAGGGCTCTGAGCTAACAGCAAAGAGCCTGCTTGGGATTCTGTCTCCCTCTCTCTCTGCCTCTCCCCTGCTTGCACTCTCTCTCTCTCTCTCAAAAATAAATATATATTTTTAAATGTTGATAAATAACACCATCATTATTTTAACTTAAAGCATGTATGCTTGCATTAAACAAATTTAAAGCACGTATGCTTGCATTTGGCAGTGTTTTCACAAATTAATTTCCAACATTTTGGAGCATTTATTATGTGGCAGAAACAGGTTTTGTTTTAAGTTTATTTATCTTGAGAGGAAGAGAGAGTGCTTGTGAGCAAGGGAAGGGAGAGACAGAATCCCAAGCAGTCTCCAAGCTGTCAGTGCAGACTCAGGGCTCCAGCTCATGAACGATGAGATCATGACCTGAGCCCAGATCCAGAGTTGGATGCTTAACTGACTGAGCCACCCAGGTGCCCCTGTGCCTAAAACAGTTTTAAGTGTTCATATGTTAACCCTCACAACAACTCTATGAGGTAGGTACTGTCATTATTCCTATTTTATAGATGAGGAAACTGAAGTACATAAAAGGTAGCAGAGCTGGGATTCAACCCCCCCTTCATATGTACAAGAAAGTTATTGCTAGGTGGTGAGACTGCAGAGGATTTTTTTTCTTCCTTGTACATTTTTGGAGTTTTAAAAATCCTCCACAGTGACCAGACAGTATTTTCATAATCAGAAAAACATTAAAAAAAAAAACAACCAACCTGACTCTAACAAAAGGAAAAATGAAATTGTTTCATTCACTCTTTGAACATTTATTGAATGCTGTCCCTTATGAAATATTTCCAGATTTTTTCAACCAGGTTTAATTTCTCTGATGTTGCTTTTTCTTAACCTCTTTTGTCATGAATATATTTTAATATGTTTTGTTTTGTATTAAAATTGTGTGGTTGTCTTACCTATGAGTCAATTCTTGAAGATGGAAAAGTCTTATCTTGATTCTGTGTATGGATAGTAATTTCTCAGTAAATATCTGTGAAATGTATTGAGCTGAATAACAAATAATACAATTGTTAGCTGCTAACCACAGTGTTCTGTCAAATTCTGTTCTTCATCTGCTTCATCCCGATGCTTGTTAAGCCCGGTGCCATTGTCATCAAAAGCTCATTCATTCATGATGGGTTTCCTGGCAGAGAAAGAAGTTGGAAATAGGTCAGGTAAGCTGTCTTTACTGGTCCTAGTGCAATCATTGGTTTCTTTTAGAGGAAGTGGGTGTGTAGCAGGAAGCCTGAGGCAGAAGAGAACATTGAAGCATTATTTAGTAAAAGAAAGTTTTTTAATTTTTAATCCAAAGCACTGTAGAGTCCCTTAGGCTTCATTATAATGACATCTCTCCTCCATGTCAGTTGATTGCTAATTGTTAACAGATATTTAAACGGTCAGTATCCATTGATACCGAGTAGAAACACAGAGATTCCTAAATGACACCTTCAAAAAATTTAGTTTTATTTTCCTACTACAGATTTCGAGTATCTTTCTATGCATACTGTCTGTCTTTAGTTTGAAACTTGGAGATGGGAACACCTGGGATTCTCTAGATTGAAATGTATTTCTAGTCTGAAATCCTTACAGGGTTGTTGTTTTTTTAAATTTTTTTTTTTAACGTTTATTTATTTTTGAGACAGAGACAAAGCATGAACGGGGGAGGGTCAGAGAGAGGGAGGCACAGAATCTGAAACAGGCTCCAGGCTCTGAGCTGTCAGCACAGAGCCTGACGCAGGGCTCGAACTCACGGACTGCGAGATCATGACCTGGGCCGGCCGCTTAACCGACTGAGCCACCAAGGCGCCCCTCCTTACAGGGTTCTTATGACCTATGGCCCACTGATCACTTATCCACCAAAAACACAACTAAAAAAAAAAAAATGACATTCTTTTGTCTGTGTATATATGTAGATTAGATTTTTTTATCTTGAGCCTTAAAGTTTAAAAAGTTAGGCTAGCATACAACAGAGAAGAATTTGGTATTATTTTGTATATGGGGAACCAAATGACCATATATATACCAAGAAATGACACACTAGTTCAATTTACTTATTTTTTTATTTACTTTTGACAGAGAGCTAGCATGCTTGCATGAGTGGGGGAGGGACCGAGGGAGGGACACAGGGGATCCGAAGCGGGCTTCATGCTCACAGCAGAGCCCGATGCCAGGCTCAAACTCATGAACCATGAGATCATGACCTGAGACAAAGCTGGACGCTCAACTGACTGAGCCATCCGGGCGCCCCTCAGTTCATTTTTAAAACACTTGTATAGTGTTTACTCTGTTCCAGGTACCTGTTATAAAGTACTTTAGAAACATTCTTATATTAATCCTATGGGGTTGGTACTATTACCCTCTTTTCACAGATGGGGAAATTAAGGCACCACGAAATTAAAGTAACTCGTCCAAGATCATTTAGCTACTGAATGTGAGAGATGAAAATGGAACCCAGGTCATCTGGCTCTACAGTCTTGTGCTCATAACTACTGTCCTTTCACACTAATTGAAGTGACCATCCCTCAACCTAAGGCTACTCTGTTCTGGTGAAAGTTCTTCTGGTTAAGAAGAGTGCCTCTGGGGATTAGTTCTGGGTAAGTAATGTTCCATTACTTTTGAAAGATTCATCAAGAAACATCTACTAAGCGCTTGATTGCAGCGGAACTGTATTAAATGCTTTTTGAGTTTAGATGGACTTAGAAGAAGATAAAGAGTAATTGCCTATCTCGGATGTATTTTTGTTAATTATCCACATAAAGCTTACCAAAAGATAAGGCAATACAAATATGAAAACATGTCTATAGTGCTTTTAGAATTCATAATTCATTGCATTTGATCCTGACACCAACTTAGTGGTTGGCCAGGCAAGTATTGATAGTTTCATTTTATGGATGATAAAACTGAGGTCCAAAAAAGGTTAAGAGACTTTGCAGAAATCTCACTGATACTGAGCAACGGGGTTCGTGCTGTAATCCAGTTCTCCCAACTCCGAAGCTAGTGATCTTTCCCCTATCTTAACCCCGTTTCCTGCAATCTGAACTTTGTCGTTACCTTGGCAACAGTATAGAACACTAAGTGCCTGGAAACCATGATACTGTCTTTTCTGTGTACAACCAACTCAAAAGTCCCACTGAGGTCACCTTAACCCTTGATCTTTTTGTCAGAATCCCTTCTTCATGTGCTTACCTTCATGTCTGTTAAGTCTAAGAGCCCTTGGCACCAAAAGTGCACTTATGATTGGTTTCTTGGCAGATAGATCAGGTATGCTGTCTTTTCTAGTTCTGGTGCAGTCACTCTGTTTCTGTTCGTCCTGAGGATGGAGCAGAAGCCTGACAAACACCAAACGGCAGCTGGCAGTGAGGCCTTTTCCCCTACTTGGGCCTCACATTTCACTTGCCATGTGGTCATTTGCCTCTGAACACTCTTGTGAGGCAACTATTTGGCAAAGGTAAAAGGCCTTTGCCTTCTGTTGGTTTGAGGCGACAAATTGTTCAGAGTGGTTTAGATAGGGAATAGTCTTTATTTTAGATGAAACAGCCATGCTTCTGGGGCTCCCTTTTTACCCAGCTATGAAGTTATGAAGGTTCTGACAGATGTACGAACAGATTCTAAGAAAACTTGGAACGCTAGCTAGGTCATTTATGATTTTGTCAGCAGGTGGCACTTCTCTCCTTAGGCACTAAACACAACCTCTCCAATAAAAGAAATACTGTTTTCTTTTGTTTTGTTTTGCTGCTAACCTCAGACTTGGTTAGCCACCCAACCATTTCTCCTCCGTTCCTTTTTTGCAGTGATTTAGTCCACAATATCTGTGTATTTTAATTCGTTTATACTTTTTCGAAAAAAGACATGAAGTTGCTTACAGCATATAGTATACAACAGTAAAATACAAGGAGGAGAACATGAACTGCAATAAAGAATATACAATTTGATTCTGAGTTGTTGGTAGCTGGAACAAAAATACACATAAATGTGTATCATTTCTTTGGGTTAATGGGCAGGGAGAGAGAATGACTTCCCCAGAACTTGAAATTAAAAAGAAAGTTACTACCTAGGGTTATGAGAGGCAGGTGTCTGCTATGCCCTTCTCATCTCACTAACCTAAACCGGTAAGTGATCTGTAAAAACGACTCAGTACTTTTACTGTCTTGCAGCTTCAAGGCTGGGCAATCAGCATTCCTCAACCCCTCGTGTTCCATTTCCTTAAATGCAGGCCTCACCCATTCATTTATCCTACACAGACCGGGCTCCGCCGGTCTACGGGGCTTTGTCCCTGGACACGGGGAACACAAGCATCCCCATTAGGCTCTGGCGTGCCAAATTAACGTATAGGATTTACTTCAGAGAGAGAGCTTTCAATTAGTTGGACAGAAAAGGTGTGTGTTTATACTCATGAAACACTAGAGGACTGTATCAGGCAATGTTATAAGCAAATGCTAAATCCGTGTGGTTGCTCTTAAGAGCGTCCTAGGGGTGTACTGCCTGTTAAAAAAATAAATCGGTAAATTTCGTCTCGTTTCTAACAGAAGAGCAGTTTAAACTTGTGGATTCCGTCATCAGCACAGTCTGTTAGGAACGGCGCGGTCCTCCAGAGCTGGGGCAGGCGGTGGGGGAGGGGGGGGTTCGGGCTGCTGTGAGCAGAGGGCGAAGAGAGCCGCTAAATATCCGCCCCGCAGCCCCCGGGGATGCGTGATGATGATTCACCTGAAGGACCAGCATCTCGCCCGGTCCATTGTTGTCTGAGGTTGGCACGAGGATGGGCGGGAGGCGGGGCCGGGGCCGGGGAGGGTGCTCCAGGGAGCCAGGCCCCGGGGTCGCGCCCCGAAGTTGGGGGCCCCGCGCACTGCGCCCGGGGGAGGTGGCCGCGGCAGGGCGGGCGGCTTTGTGGCGCGCGCGGGTTCCACCGCAGGCGGCGCGGAGGCGGGGCCCTGCACAGGCGTCCGCCAACCCCCCGCTTTCGGCCGGGCCGCGGCCGCCGCACATGGCCGGCTCCGCAAGGGCCGGCTTCCCTGCGCACACGAATAGCCGTCTGGATGCGTTCCTGCGGAGGCGGCTGCCGCCAGAGGTCTACGACGCCATCCGCGCCTACGAGCCGTGCATCGTGGTGTCCGACTCGGAGAAGCACACCTTCAAGTACGTGGTCCTCAGCGATCGGCTCATCTACCTGACCGAGAACCCGCCCAAGTCCATACGGCGAGCAGTGGCGCTGCGGGACGTCGTGGCCATTGACCTGGTGAGGAGCGCGGGCGGGCAGGCGGGCTCGCGGGAATCCCTTCTTGGGTACCTCCCCCCCAGGTTCCAGGCCTGCCTCACGAAGGAAGAGGGAGGGGAAGGCAGACCTTCCCTATCCCCCTCTGGACTCCCGTACTTTTCTTTAACTTACTTCGGGACTAGCAGCTACACAGGAAAACGGTGGATTGCTGTATGGACTCCGAATAAAAATGCCCTGCCCATTCTCATCGTGTGTACCGGTCAGCCCTTGTACCCCCAAATAGGGATACAGGTTTGAGAACATAGCCCCCTATCAAAAATACGCTTTAAAGTCATTTTTTTTTTTTCATTAAGCATCTAGCCTGTGCCAGGCATTTGTTCTAGACACTGAGGATGCACAAAGGAAATAGGGCCCCTTCCTAGAAACTGTTGTGGGAGAGATAAAAAGCCAAAACCAATGCAAATAAATGCAGTGTGCTAAGTACTTTATGCCTTATGTTTTTTTATCAGCAGTGCTTAGAGCGTGTTAGGTGCTCAGTATGAATAAGTGAATGGATGAATGAATGAATGAATGAATGAAAGAGATGTGCACAGGATGCCCGGCAATCTCACACAGGTCACTTGAACCAAGCTGGGCCCAGGCCATGCTGGGAAAACTTCTCGCAGAAGATACAATCTGGCACAGCCACCCCTTGTCCCAGTTTTAGTGTTCTGCTACTGTATCCCTTCCCTCCAGGAATAGATATACCTTATAAATCAGCAAAAGATTGTAAGCAGTCTCCTCTCCAATTACTGTTTCCCCCCCCCCCCCCCCTTGGCTCCCTTTATCTCAGCTGCTCTCCAGGTGTGTTCTTTTTTCCACTGGGGACAAGTGTCTAGCCAATTTCCCCCCCCACCCCCACCCTCCCTTGTCTGAGTCTCTGCATCACCCAAGGGAGAAGTTGGTGAACTCTTAATGGGGCTGTTTTGCAAAGACAAAACTAGTTTGTTTGGAACACATCTGTAAAAAAAGGATAAAATTAACTGAGAAAAAAAAAAAAAGCTTTCTTTTTTTTCTTTTTAAAATAGCCCTGTGGGCTAATATCACTGTGCAATTTTTTTTTTTTTTTGAGTAAAAGTTTGAAGCAAAACTGCCTTCTTCCTTACTACTATTTTCATTCTCTTGAACTAAAATTTAAAAAATTAATTTCCTTTACCAAATGGCTTTAAAACATTAAATGCTCAGCTTTGAATACTGTCTGCAGTGTAAACATTTATTGTTTTGACAAAATGTAATGATTTTAGGATATTGTGACTCTCCCCAACAAGAAATACAGTATATATATTTCAGTAGTTGCTATAAATCTTTCTTTTTGAGCTGTTAGAATCTGAAAAGTGCAATAAAGTTCCCTAGGCCTCCAAGCCAAGAATCCTACAAAAAGGCATACCAATTTATTTGGTCATGCTTTATGTACATAATTTACCTTTCAGGCTTATAGAAGAATGTGTAATGTCTATAAAGGTGCTGAACAGATCTATGATTTTAGCACTGCTGACAGATTGAAGGTCCATCTTGCACGATATAGTTTAACTGAGGTTAAAGTTGTGGTAGGCAGAATATCGCTGGAACCTGTCAATATGTTTCATTACATGGCAAAGAGGAGTTAAAAGTTGCAGATGCAATTAAGGTTGCTTGCTATCAGATGACTTTCAAATAGGGAGATTGGAGCATCTGGGTGGCTCAGTTGAGCATCTGGCTTCAGCTCCGGTCATGATCTCACGGCTTGGGAGTTGAAGCCCCGCATCGGGCTCTCTGCTGTCAGTGCAGGGCCTGCTTCGGATCCTCTGGCACCCCCTCTCTCTGCCCCTCCCCCACTTGTTCTTTCTCTCTATAAATAAATAAACAAATAAATAAGGATATTAAAAAAAACCCCAAACGTGTCCAATAAAAAGCAAAAAAAAAAGAAGCCTACACAAACAAATAAATAGGGAGATTATTTTGGATTATCTGAGTGGGCCCAATGTAATCACAAATCCTTCAAAGTGGAAAAGGGGGGCAGAAAGAGGCAGGCAGAGACTGCAGTAAAGAGACTAGTGGTTCTGAAGGAGGAAGGAGCCAGGAGACAAGGAATGTGGACAGCCTCTAGAAGCTGGAAAGGGCCTGGAAACAGGTTTTCTCCTAGAGCCTCCAGAAGGAATGCCGTCCTCCCAACACCTTGAGTTTAGCCCAGTGAGACCCATTTTGGACCTCTGACCCCTAGAACTATGAGAGAATAAATCTGTGGTGTTTAATGCCACACAGTTTATGGTAATATGTTACAACAGCAAATGAATACAGAATAGTTTTCCTCTTAATATTTTTTAAAAACGGATAATCATTTTTTAAAAGTATTGTTTCAGTGAGAAATCTAATCATGCCAAGTACAAATGCCTTCACGATCCCTTTTTCTGAGGTTTTATAAGATAATTCTAGGGTTATTATAGTTCAGTGGCTTGCACAGCTTCACAGGGTGTATGAAAAATGGGTGTCAGTCACAGAGTTGCTTTCTCTAGCACCAGTTTCTGGCCACAGATGTAGTTGACTAATCATCCCTCTATGAACATTAAGTCCGAACTTAATACCATAATATAGAGAATTGTCCTGATTTCTGTGTTATATCTCATATAGTCATCTCCTATCCGTGCTAAGTCAGTAGTTTCTTAAATCACATGATTTCGGTGCCAGGCACCTTTGTTTCTTAGAACTGGTTTCTCCTTCCTTGAAAGATAAACTGTTTAATCTCCTTTTTTTTTTTTTTTTTTTACTAGGGTGCTGTCCTCTAGGGCCAACTCTTTAGACATCCTTTTCCATTCTCAAAGGTTTTCTCATTTTACTGTAAAAGTTTGTCTTCTTGTTATTTAACTTTCAATTGGCTCAGGTTTCCATTCTGCCTTTGTTCTAGCTGTCACAGCAATAAACTCCCAAGCAAACCAGTCCTTCATGCCTCTGGGCCCCAGCCTTCTTGGTCCCACGTTCAGTCAGATTCCTTATTTAGTTCATGTCTCATATTACAGTTACATCTCAGAAAAAAAAATTGCAAATAAAATTCCATTTTCTCTCCTAAAGAAAAAAAATGGAGGGGCACATGAGTAGCTCATTCAGTTGTGCTTGATTTCAGCTCAGATCATGATCTCACGGTCCGTGAGTTTGAGCCCTGCATCAGGCTCTAAGCTGATAGCATGGAGCCTACTTGGGATTCTCTGTCTCTCTCTGCTCCTCCCCCCACGGCCTCTCTCTCTCTCTCTCTTTCTCAGAAATAAATAAATAGACATTAACAAAATTTGAAGGTAACAGCAGCAAAAAGTTACACCAGAACTTGGATTGGATACAAGTGAGATTTCCCTTCCAGCAAACACGTGCTTAAAATCCACCCGGAGATCTCAAGTGTTTGATATGGTCCATGTCCTAAAAGAGAGTTTCTAAGGTTGCTTGGGTGGAGCTTTTATAAAAAGGCTGACGTTTTCTTTAAAAGTTCCTTTTGGGGGGTGCCTGGGTAGTTCAGTCAGTTAAGCATCTCACTTCGGCCCAGGTCATGATCTCAAGGTTCCTGAGTTCGAGCTCCGCGTTGGGCTCTGTGCTGACAGCTAAGAGCCCGGAGCCTGCTTCAGATTCTGTCTCCCTTGCTCTCTGCCCCTCCCCCACTCTTTCAAAAGTTGCTTTTGGAAGAATACTCTACAGTTCTGCTCTTGTTGTGGGCATCAAAACACTTCTTCAAGCTCTTCCAAGATTAAGCACATATTTTTCAAGTGTGAGAAGCAACTTTCCAGAAGTGAATTTCCTATGAATTCACTCTCCTTCAAGGCCATCCCATCACCTACAGAGAAAAAAAAATCCTTCAACTCCAGCAGCCTTGCCTGTAGTCTCTCGCCTGTCTTTGTCTTTTCACCACCCTTCCCAGTGAATATTGGCTCTCTAGTCGTCCCAGCCTCCGTGTGGCTTCCTCAACGGGCCACAAACGAACCTTTTACAGCCTGGCCTGTTTGCTTGTCTTGAACATTTTCTCCTCCTTCAAGGTTGTTCAGATCATCATATTTATAATTCTCTTCCTCTCCTCCTTCTCTCTCTCCTTTTAAAACATGTAAGAACAGGGGTGCCTGGCTGGTTCCAGTGAGTAGAGCATGCGACTCTTGATCTTGGGGTAGTGAGTTTGAGCCTCACGTTGGGCATAGAGGTTACTTTAAAAAAATGTAACATTCTTAGCTTGATAAGAAACAGGTCAGGGGCGCCTGGGTGGCGTAGTCGGTTGAGCGTCCGACTTCAGCTCAGGTCACGATCTTGCGAGTTTGAGCCCCGCCTCAGGCTCTGGGCTGATGGCTCAGAGCCTGGAGCCTGCTTCCGATTCTGTGTCTCCTTCTCTCTCTGCCCCTCCCCCCTCCATGCTCTGTCTCTCTCTGTCTCAAAAATAAATTAAAAAAAAAACGTTAAAAAAAAATTTTTTTTTAAAGAAACAGGTCATAGGCTGTGCTGTAGGGGCCGCAGTAGTTTGCCAACTAATCCCTGCTTTCCCCACTAGTACGTTCACAGCCAACACATCTTCTAGGCTAAGCCCAAGTCATTCTTTCTTTGAGCTGTTTTTCCTCCTCTGAGCTGATGAGGGCAGGCCTTTTGGTCTGTTTTCTTCATTGCTGTATTTCTTTCTGGCTCCTAGATAGACCAGATGGTCAATACATATTTGTTAAATATTCAACATAATCTGTTTCTTCTGTTTCTGATTTGATGATCTGCAATATACATTGGGCATTTCATAATATATATACTTTTAAATGTTTATTTATTTATTGAGAGAGAGAGAGAGGGAGAATCCCAAGCAGGCTTGGTGTTGTCTGCACAGAGGCTGATGCGGGGCTCGATCCCAAGAACCGTGAGATATGTCCTGAGCCAAAATCAAGAGTTGGATGCTTGGGCGTCTAGGTGGCTCAGTCGGTTAAGCATCTGACTTCAGGTCATGATCTTGCAGTTCATGAATTCGAGCCCCGCATCGGACTCTGTGCTGATAGTTCAGAGCCTGGAGCCTGTTTCACATTCTATGTCTCCCTCTCTCTGTCTGCCTCTCTCTCTCTCTCTCTCTCAAAAATAAATAAACATTAAAAAAAAAGTTGGATGCTTAACCGACTGAGCCACCCAGATGCCCCTAATAATACATTTTTATTTTTATTCAGGTTTTGCTGTCTACCTGTATAGACATGGTCCAGTTATTTAACATCTACTCTGTGCCTTCCTTAGATTGTTTTTTTTTAATATATGAAATTTATTGTCAAATTGGTTTCCATACAACACCCAGTGCTCATTCAATACCCATCACCTACCCTACGCTCCCTCCCACCCCCCATCAACCCTCAGTTTGTTCTGTTTTTAAGAGTCTCTTATGCTTTGGTTCTCCCCCACTCTAACCTCTTTTTTTTTTTTTTTCCTTCCCCTCCCCCATGGGTTTCTGTTAAGTTTCTCAGGATCCACATAAGAGTGAAACCATATGGTATCTGTCTTTCTCTGTATGGCTTATTTCACTTAGCATCACACTCTCCAGTTCCATCCATGTTGCTACAAAAGGCCATATTTCGTTCTTTCTCATTGCCACGTAGTACTCCTTGTGTATATAAACCACAATTTCTTTATCCATTCATCAGTTGATAGACATTTAGGCTCTTTCCATAATTTGGCTATTGTTGAGAGTGCTGCTATAAACATTGTGGTACAAGTGCCCCTATACATCAGCACTCCTGTATCCCTTGGGTAAATTCCTAGCAGTGCTATTGCTGGGTCATAGGGTAGGTCTATTTTTAATTTTTTGAGGAACCTCCACACTGTTTTCCAGAGCGGCTGTACCAGTTTGCATTCCCACCAACAGTGCAAGAGGGTTCCCATTTCTCCACATCCTCTCCAGCATCTATAGTCTCCTAATATATAGTCACCTGACTGGCATGAGGTGATACCTTAGATTGTTTTTGAGAGGATTAAATTAAATAAATGTAACTCACTTAAAACAGTACTTGGTGCAGGTAACAGCCACATACGTGTTATTACTGATAATCTTTATTCACATATATTAAGTCTGTTAGGTTCACTATGAGTCTGTAAGATAGATATTATCTTCTCTTTTCATATTAGGGCACTTGACTTTAGAAGATTTAATAAGTTTGGAAAGAAAATAACTTTTTGAGCATTGATTATATATTAGGTGTTTAAAATTTTGTTTATTATTTAGAGAGAGAGATAGAGTGTGAGTGGGGGAGGGGCAGAGAGAGAGGGAGACAGAATCTGAAGCAGGCTCCAGGCTCTGAGCTGTTAGGCTCAGAACCTAACGTGGGGCTCAAACTCACTAATCGTGAAATCATGACCTGAGCCAAAGTTGGATGCTTAACCGACTGAGCCACCCAGGTGCCCCTATATTAGGTGTTTAAATATACTGTCTTGTTTATTCTTCTTGAAAATCTGTCCAGTAGGTATGTCGAGTTTAACGTATTCAAAAACAGAATTCCTGATCTCTACCCCTAAATTTGTTCCTTCCTTGGCTTTCCTTATTTTAGGAAATAACATCATCTACCAGCCTTAATCCTTTCACTCCCTACATCCAACAATCACTATACCCTCTTGATTTGTGTAGAGGAGGAAAAAGTTTCCCTTGACCCTCTCAGGGTCCCTGGCTGAGTCTGAAAATTAAACTGACAAAGACAGATTAACAGGAGAAATGCCTACACATTTATTTCATATAAATTTTACATGATATGGGAGCCTCTATAAAGGTAACAAAGACCTGAAGAGACAGGTGAATCTGTGTGTGTTTAATATTAGGATAAAGAAAAAAAATGGGATAGCACAAAAAAGGGGGTATGACTAAGGATAATAACCTAGGGAAAACTAGCAAGGTCTGTTTGTTTGGATTTCTTTCTCTCAGTGTCCTTCTCTGGGTATAGGGAGGGCACCTCTCCCATGAGGGTCTTATGACCTGCTTCAAGGGAGCAGGGTGGAAAAAGATCAGAGAGAGTTTCCTGCATCTGCTGTTTTCTCAAATTCCTTCAGCTCAAAATATTCAGTATACCAAGGTGCCATATTTTGGGATAGTATGTTCTGATCCTTGTCACTTCTCTTCCAAAATATATCCGGCCAGGACCTTTCTTACCTTTTTTACTTATGCCACTTGTGCAGTCCCTTACCTCAACTATTGAAATTACCTCCAAACTCATTCCTCTTCATCTAGCAGTTGGGATGATCTTTTTAAACATGAAGTGTGAATTAAGTTATATCACTCTTCTTCTTTGTATTGCCTATAAAAGCCTCCGTGATATGACCCCTCTATCTCTGACTCATCTCCAACTCTTCCCTGAGCTCTTTTTGCTCTTCCTTCTTGCCTCAGGGACTTTGCACGTGCCATCCTATGTGGAACACTTCCTCCAGATCTTCGGAGAGTTGGTTCCTTCTTGCCAGTCATGTTTCCAAATTCAGTTTCACCTCCACAGGGATGCCTCTGATGACCCCTCAATCTAAAGTACCACTCCCCATCACACTTACCACATCTGTTTGTTTCAAAGCACTTAACATTACTGGCATTATAAGATTAATCTGTTTGATGACTTATTATTGTCCATCCCCCATAGTAAATGCAAGCTCCATGAGACCTTGTCTGTCTTGTTCATCCCTGGGTCACTGTGCATTATGTTGCCTGACACATAGAAGATGGTCAAAAACTATCTGTCAATGGGAAGAACTGGAAGAGTAAATGGATGCTCAGAGACATCAAACAGTTTACCTCTCAGAGGGAAAGATCCTACTTCCTTATTCCAAGTGTTGAGGGACCCTGGAGACTTGACAACTCATCACACATAGGCAGTTAGCGGAACAGCCAGGGCAAAGTCTCAGAGGGTCTCCTGATGCTCAGGTTCAGCTTTTTTCATGCTTCCTTTGTGCTTGTATGAGATGATCTCTGTGTTGTTTACCTGAGTCGTGCACTTTGGTAGTAAGAGTTATGGAAGATGAGACTATATTATGGATGCTTCTTTTCTTCTCTAGCTTTTTTTTTTTTTTTTTTTTGATTCATTTGCAGCCTTTCAAAAGTCTCACTGTGGAAGGAAGAAAGAGGTGGTAAACTCTAATCCATCTTTTTTTTTTTTTAGTTGATTTATTTTGAGAGAAAGAGAGAGAGCACGAGCAGGGGAGGGGCAGAGAGAGAGAGGGAGAGAGAATCCCAAGCAGCAGAGCCCAACATGGGGCTCGAATTTATGAACTGTGAGATCATGACCTGAACCAAAATCAAGAGTTGGACACTTAACCAACTGAGGGCCACCTTTGGTTTCTTAATAGTTTGCACAAAATAGTTTGGATTTTGCATTCGAGTCTTTTTCGTGGTTTGTTTGTTTTAATATAAGGTCTATGCCAAACGTGGGGCTTGAACTCATGACCCTGAGACCAAGATCTGCGTGTTCTACTGAATGAGCCAGGCAGGCACCCCTGCATTCAAGTCCTGAGAAACTTCATGAGGGTGTGCATTTTGTCAGTTTGATTCACTGATGTACCCCCCAGTGCCTAGAATGATAGTGTCTTGGTCGGGATAGCCTAGGTTAACTGCACTAACAAACAACCCCAAGGTCTTAGTGCTTTAACACAACATAAAGTCCATCTCATCCAAGTTACTTGTCCACTGTGGATTAGCTTCGTTTCAGTCACAAGATATGTGACACTTAGTCACCCATCTTAGTATCAGGGACTCCATCTCAGCATATGCTTGCTTAATCACCAGGCAGAGGGAAATTAACTTGGAAAATTATGTACTTATTTTTAAGCTTCTACTCAGAAGTGACACATGTAATTTCTCACATTTAGTAGCTAGAGTCAGGCACATGGCCCATGCCTATCTTAAAAGGGGGCAGGAAAACGTGATCCTACCATATATGTATTCCACGCGTCTGAAAGAGAGAAAAGGAGTATTTGAACAGCTCTAATGTCTACCTCAAATTGCTGACATTTTATTGAGTGCTTACTATATGCCACTCAGCCTCTGTTGTAAGTACTTACCCTGGAACTTCTTTATCTTTACAACAACCCCAGATAATATTGTATCTAGCTTTACTGATAAAGAACCTGAAGTACAGAGAACTTAGGCAACTTGCCCAAGGTCATCCTCTAAGTGGCAGAACCAGAATTTGCACTCTCGGAGTCAGCCTGCGGCATCCATGCTTTGATTCTCTAAGCTTTGATTCTCTAAGCTATACGTGCCTCGGTCATAGCAGGTCATTAAAAAAATAATAATAAGTTTTCATTGAATATCCAGAAGACTCTAAGCTTTTTGAAAAGAGAAACTCCATCTTACATTTTGCATCTTTGAGTTTTGCACTTTGCAGTAGGAACTCAGAAGTATCCATGATGAATTGAACTGGATAAATTAGAAACTAGATGCTCAACTGCCAAAAGCTTAGGGTGCGTTTATTCTCTGAAATTAAAGCTGAAAGAAGAAATCTGAATCGAGACTATGAAAACAAGACGAAGGGATAAGATAAATATAGAATTGTTCACAAAATTTTCAGAAACAAGAAAGAAGTACTATCACCTTTACTTCAATTGAAAAACAAAAAATAAGGGATCTCCCTTTGCATTTTAAAAGTAGTATTTTAATAAAAGTAAGAGAGGGGCGCCTGGGTGGCGCAGTCGGTTAAGCGTCCGACTTCAGCCAGGTCACGATCTCGCGGTCCGTGAGTTCGAGCCCCGAGTCAGGCTCTGGGCTGATGGCTCAGGGCCTGGAGCCTGTTTCCGATTCTGTGTCTCCCTCTCTCTCTGCCCCTCCCCCGTTCATGCTCTGTCTCTCTCTGTCCCAAAAAGAATAAATAAACGTTGAAAAAATAAATAAATAAATAAATAAATAAATAAATAAATAAATAAATAAAAGTAAGAGAAATCAGTAATCAGTTGCACATATAAATATGGCCCCAAATGATGTAGATACATTCATGAGTGATGTATTATTCTTAGAGGTGGTCAAAGAAGTTAGAGATATTTTCACATAAAGCCTTATTCATTTGAGGTAACACAAAAGAGCATTCTCTTCTCTCCCCAAATGCCCCTTGCTGCCATCATCAGAGACAAATACCATGCTGAGTAGGCCATGAATCTAGCCAGTATTGCATTACTGAGGTTCTTAGGAAGAATCAAAGGTCATTAACTGTAATAGATATCTATTGGCTAATAGATATCTATTGGCCACTAATGTGGTAGCCTTGTGTCAAACACTTTAAATCTTATTTAATCTTATTAACTCTATGAGGAAGATGATATTGTCTTTTTTCCCCCCCTGGATGATAAAATGGAGGCAGACAAAGGGGAAATATATATATATATATATATTTTTTTTTATTTGTTTTTAACGTTTATTTATTTTTGAGACAGAGAGAGAGAGAGAGAGCATGAACAGGGGAGGGTCAGAGAAAGAGGGAGACACAGAATCTGAAACAGGCTCCAGGCTCTGAGCTGTCAGCACAGAGCCCGACACGGGGCTTGAACTCACGGACCGCGAGATCATGACCTGAGCCGAAGTCAGACACTTAACCGACTGAGCCACCCAGGCGCCCCAAAGGGGAAATATTTGCACAAGGTCATATTCAGAAAACATTGGAGCTGGAATGTAAATTCAGGTCTTTTGACCTTACAGCCAGCATTCTTGAACCATTATGCACACAGTAACAACTGACTTTCTACAAATTCCTGCTTTCCAAATTCCTTCCTTTTCCTTCTTTCTTTCCTTCTTTCTTTCTTTCTTCCTTTAATTTTTTTAAATTGTAGTTAACATACAGTGCTATATTGGTTTCAGGAGAATTCAGTGATTCATCGCTTACATCCAAATTCCAAATTGCTTTAGAAGTTTTTAGGTTTTGCAATAGAGACAACATGGTCACCTCAGTTTGCAGATTACCTGGCTCCTGGGCATTGGCTGTCAGGAAGGAGAGGATGAAGTTATAAATAAAACACCTTTTTCATTCCTCATACCACACCCCTCTGTATTCAAGATTGTTGTCCTTCAAAGCTCACACTGGTGTCATTGCTGTTTCTGACGCCGTTCAAGGACAGGTCTGGTTGCAAAGACACAGATGGATGTCGTATCTTCTTCACAGGGTCGAGCCTTGAAAGCTTTTTATCTTTTAGTCTTAGCTGTGGCTCTTGTCCCACAGACAATGATTTTTCAAGCCTAACACTGAAATAGTCTAGGGAGTCTCCAGTATTATGGGGCTGTGCCCAATTCTCCAAACTGGTAATTCTTTTTGGCATATGTGGGTGGATCATTCTTGCCAACAATATTCATAGATCCCAAAAAAAGCTCATCTACTTAGATGTCCTTAGGGATTGATACACTAAAGCCCAGGTAGAGTATAATGGAAAAAAAAAAAAAAAAAAAAAAAAAAAAAAAACAACAACAAAAACCCACCTGGTGGAGGCTGCAGTGAGTTTTTTAATTATGTCAGTGGAAGAATTTGCCAAATGTTAAATGTAAAAATAGCTTCTACTAAGGAATAAGTTTGTATACAGCCTGACATAGGTAATGGCTAATGTGGTTTAATTTGAGGGAAATGCATTCAAGATATCTCCATACATTGATAGGCTATCTCATCAGTACCTTTAATCCTACCACTGGCCCTCCTTCAGATTTGCTCTGAAATCCTCTTGGAACAAGTAATTCATTAAATTGAAATTTGAGTGAATTAATTTATAACTTGCTTTCCTCCAGTTTTTGGAGACAGAGACGGGAGAGTTAGAGCTTGCTGTCAGAGAGGAAGTTAGGTCATCAAAGGACCATGGAAGTTGAAAGATATCTCACAATTTAGCTCTTTTGGGAACTTACTTCCACTACTTAATGTCCCATGAAATAAAATGATCTCCAAATTGTGGTCCAGTACGTGGTGTCTACCTTCAGATTTTCCCTTTTGACTTTTCCTCTGGTTTATGTCTTTTTTTTTTTTTTTTAAGATTTTATTTTTAAGTAATGTTTACACCCAACATGGGGTTTGAATTTACAACCCCAAGATCAACTGACTGAGCCAGCCAGGTACCCCTTAAAAAATGTCTCTTTATAGTGGGTTTTTTTTTAATATATGAAATTTATTGTCAGATTGGTTTCCATACAACCCCCAGTGCTCATCCCAAAAGATGCCCTCTTCAATACCCGTCACCCACCCTCTCCTCCCTTCCACCCCCCATCAACCCTCAGTTTGTTCTCAGTTTTTAAGAGTCTCTTATGCTTTGGCTCTCTCCATAGTGGGTTTGTTTGAATTAGGATTCAAATAATGGTCCCCACCAAATTGTGTTTGGTTATCTGTCTCTTAAATCCCTTTTAATCTATGACAGTTCTTCCTTCCTCTTTCATTTTTCTGTCAGTTATTTGCTGGAGAAATGAGGTCACTTATTCTGGAGAATTTTCCACAATCTGGATCTGGAATCCTTGGGCATGTCCTTCATCCACTATAGTTGCTTTAAACTGGGGAAGATCCAGGGGCAGTGTTTTGACAACAATACTCCTAGCTGGTGCTGTTTATTTCCTATTACTTCCCATCAATAGTCACATCTTTTTGTCTTTTTGTGCTGGTCAAATGTGTGGGTTGTTCTGTCTCCTGGACCCCTTTTTAGACTAACAGTATCACCACCCCTCCTTGCCTTGTTTTTACATGTTGAAGAGATGGCCCCTTTTTTTTTTTTTTTTGTAGAATGTCTCCTCTGGATTTGCTGATTATTTCTTCCTGGGGCTGTTTTCCTCGAGAATACATATTTTAATCAGGTCTTATCATAATAAAGTTCCTGTTCGCCATCACTTTTTAAATAGAGAAACTACTAACTTTGTAAATTAAACAAACAAACAAAAACCCTACCTTTCCTACTGAATATGGAATAGGCCAGGTGGTAAATGAAGGGATTAGAGCAATTCTAATAATAATAATCTCTTAAACCTGTATTTTCTAAATGGGGGGAAAAAACGACATCATGAAAGTCAAGTGTCACCATTTCTGTCAGTGATACTTTATTTAGAATTTTCTTGAACAAGGGAGATAACTGAATGGGTAAATGCTTGTGCTAAGGTCTTCTGTTAGATCTATAACTCTCAACTCCAGTGCCTTTTAATCTTTTTTTAATACATTTCTGTGGATTTGGTTTGTAAGCATTTTGTTGAGGACTTTTACATCTATATTTACAAGAAATATTATTGGTCTGTAGTTTTCTTATGATGCCTTTGTCTGGTTTTGGTATCAGAATAATATAGGAAGTGTTTGGTCCTCTTCTACTTTTTGGAAGAGTTTGTGAGGGATTGGTGTTAATTCTTTAAACATTTGGTAGAATTCACCAATGAGACCATGTATTACTGTACCTTTCTTTGTGGGAAGTTTTTTTTGTTACTAATTCAATCTCTCATAGTTCTATTCATATTGCTGTTAACGGTCTACTCATATTTTCTACTTCTCTTGAGTTAGTTTTGGTAGTTCCTGTCTTTCTAGGAATTGGTCTATTTTATCCAGGCATTTTAATTTGTTGGTATTCAGTTGTTCATAGGATTCCCTTATACTTTTTATTTCTGTAAGGTTGATACTATCTCCTTTTATACCTGATTTTAGGTATAGATTGAGTCTTCTCTCTTTTTTTCTTGGTCAATCTTGTTAAAGGATTGTCAGTTATGTTGATTTTCAAAGAATCAATTTTTGGTTTGGTTGATTTTCCTTATTGTTTTTCTATTCACCATTTCACTAATTTCTGCTCTAATTTTTAGGTAGGGTATTGAAGTTTCCAGCTGTTATGGTTGAGTTTATTTCTGTCTTCAATTCTTTCAGTTTTTGCTTCATGTATTTTGGGGTTCTATTCTTAGGTACATATATGCTTATAATTGTCATAACTTCTTGATGGATTGAACTGTTATCATTATAAATTGTCTCTTGTACAATTTAAAAAATATATATTTTAAATATATATATATTATATATATATATTTTAAATATATATATATAATATATATTATATATATATTATATATATAATATATATATATATAATATATATTATATATATATATATAATATATATATATATATGTTTTTATTAAGTAAACCCCATGCCCAACATGGGACTCGAGCTCACGACCTTGAGATCCAGTGTTGCATGTTTTACAACTAAGACAGCCAGGTTCCCCTCTAGTAAAAATTTTTTTTGCACTGAGTCTTATTTTGTCTAAGAGTACTATCACCATTTCAGCTGTCTTTTGCTTGCTGTTTGCACAGTATATCTTTCCCATCCCTTTACTTTCAACCTATTTGTGTTTTTGAGTCTAAAGTGAGTCTCTTGTTATAGTACAAGTGAATCATTAGTCAAATCATGTTTTTAAAATCTATCCTTTCAATCCCTGACTTTGAATGGAGTGTCTAATCCATTCGCAGTAGTATAATTACTGATAAGGCAGGGTTTACATCTGTTCTATTGCTATTTGTTTTCATATGTCTTTTTCCCCCTATTTCCTCCCTATTACTGCCTTCCTTTGTGTCAAATAGGTATTTGCTAGTATCCAATTTGAATTCTCTTGTGACTTCTTTTATACTATGTATTTTGGAGTTTTTAAATCAATGTTTGCCCTGGGGATGTACAATGTACATCCTACTTTATAACAGTGTAGCTCAGATCATTATCAATTTCAATAGTATACAAAAATATAAGTCTGTTCGCTCCCCACTCCTTTGTGCTGTTATTATCATACACATTACAGTTTCTACATTAAGTGTCCATCAACACAGATTTATAATTACAGCTTTATACAATTATCTTTTAAACTAGACAGGAGAAGGGCACCTGGGTGGCTCAGTTTAGCATCTGACTTTTTCTTTTTTTTTAAGTTTATTTATTTATTTTGAGAGGGACAGAAACAGCACAAGTAGGGGTGGGGCAGAGAGATTGAGAGAGAGAGAGAGAGAGAGAGAGAGAGAGAGAATCCCAAGCAGACTCCACACGTCAGTCTGGAGCCCAACATGGATCTCAAACTCACTTAACCAACTGAGCCACCCAGGTGCCCCTGAGACCAACTCTTGATTTGGGCTCAGGTCATGATCTCGCAGTTTTGTGGGTTCGAGCCCATACTGGGCTCTGTGCTGACAGTACAGAGCCTGCTTAGGATTCCTCTGCCTCTCTCTCTGCCCCTCCTGCATTCTCTCTCTTTCTCTCAAATTAAATAAACTTAAAAAAAAAAATTAGGGCACAAAATAACGAATTGATCTGTAAGAATTTAATTAGAATAGTATATACTAATTAGTTCGCTGTCTGCCTAATGGCTTTGGGGGGCACACTTTATTTTCTATTTATTTATTTTTTGACCTCAGTCTGTGCTTTTTAAAAAAAATATTTATTTAAATTATCCCCACACCCAACATGGGGCTTGAACTCATGACCCCGAGATCAAGAGTCGCATGCTCCTAACTGAGCCAGACAGGTGCCCCTCCTTTCAGACACTTTAGTATCTTCGGCTCAGAAGTTTGCTTTTAAGTGATTTTAATCCTGATCTTTGTACATTATTTTATGATAAGTTCATTTTTTCTCAGGCTTTCTGAACCTGAGATTCTCTTTCATGTTTTAATCCCTCTTTGATGTCAGGCTTTTGATAGGAACTCTGCAGGTGGGCAATTCATCAGAATGCGTAAGAAATGAGAGCCACTTGAGCAAAATGGGTCAATTCAGGAATTAAGAAATTTGGAATTTTTGAGGGTTGTGTGACATTTGTTATGACAGGAATCATGTTTGTAAATAAAGTCTTTCTTCTTAGTGTCTCACAGTGAGAAAGAATACAAAAATCCACGTCATGGTGACACTGTTTTGCCTCCTAATAGAAACAATCTTATTTTCTGACCCACAGTGCAGTTAGTTTCTCAGCATATGTATGTTTCATTCTTTGTGTGTCATTTTGTATAAGTCAAGAGCACAGGTTTCACTTTGAATCTGGTCTGCCACATACTAGCAGTGCAACCCTGAGCAGGTCTCTGAGGATTCAGTGAAATCCTATGTATAAAGCACTTAAAAGAACACATAATAAGTGCTCAATAAATGTTAGCTTTACTGTATTCTATGTGACACTGTTTGAACACTGAATTCTTCCTCTTCCCCCATCTTTACTCTGGTGAGGATCTGGCCACAAGGATCAGAATCCTTATGAATCCTTTGAAGGGGAAGAATGAAGGTGGGCTGGCCCTCTCTGACTCTTAGCGTGGGGAAAGGGCAAAACTGGTAGTGCCCAAAGGAGGCAGAACCAGTAGTCTCAGCCAATGGCCTTGTGGCTGGGTAAGATCGTCCTACTGTGTAGGAGGTCTCCAAGACTGCCCTTCATGCTTGATGATTCAGCAGAAGGACTCACAAGATTCAAATGGTTGATGATAAGGAGAAGATTCAGATTAAATTCAACAAAGGGAAAAATGGTGCATGAGATAAAATCCAGGAGAACCTAGTGCATGCTTCCAGGTGTCCTCTCCTATCAGAGTACCACGGATGTACTTAATCTTCCCAGCAATATGTGCATCGTACTACCAAGTTCAACTGAGCCTTGGTGTACAGAATTTGTATTGCAGATGGACACATGCGCATGCAGAGCCTACATGAGTGACCTCAGCTACTCAGACTCCAGCCCCCCTTCCACCTTCTTACCCTCACCCCCAGAAAAACCAGGTGTGTACTGCAGATTACACTGTCAGAATAAATTTATCTGCTCAAACTGATACAGGATGGCCCAATACACACTTGTATCAGGCTGTCAGAATATTCCAGAGCTCGTTGATTATCTCCTAAGATATTTTTAAAAGATTTTTCCCAAGGCCCAAATCTTACAGTTGGAGTACCACATGGCTCCAAGTAATAGTGATGGTGGTTATACAGTAGGAAACTTTCTCAGGGGCACAAAAAGGCAGGTCAGGCATTAGAAAGTGCTAGAGGGGTGCCTGGTGGCGCAGTCTGTTATGCATCTGACTCTTGATTTTGGCTCAGATCGTGATCTCTCAGTTCGTGGGATCGAGCCCCGCATCAGGCTCTGTGCTGACAGTGCAGAGCCTGCTTGGGTTTTCTCTCTCCCCCTCTCTCTGCCCCTCTCCCTGCATGCTCTCTCTCTCTCTCTCATTCTCTCTCTCAAAATAAATTAATAAACATAAAAAAAAAAAGGAAAAAGGGGTGCCTGGGTGGCTCAGTTGGTTAAGCGTCCAGCTCTTGATCTCAGCTCAGGTCGTGATCTTGCGGTTCATGAGTTTCAGCCCTACATCGGGCTCTGTGCTAATGGTGTGGAGCTGGCTTGGGATTCTGTCTCTTCTCTCTGCCCCTCCCCTGCATGTGCTCACTCTCTTTCTGAAAATAAATAAACTAAAAAAAAAAAATTTTTTTTAAAGATAAAAAAGAAAGTGCTACAACTTATGAATGGTCTTAGAGTTTTTATAATATTGACTGGAAGAATTTAGGAGGTCATCTACAAATAACTCCAACTTGCCAACCTCAGTTTCTAATGAGAAAAGATAAGCTAAAGGTACAGTTTATATTAGTGGAGAAGTATAAGTATAGCACTGGGTCAATAGTAATTTCATGCAATTGTATTTAAAACAGGTGATTTATCAAATAAATGTAAATAGTTTGATTTAATTGTATATGAGACTTTGTATGTCAGCGAATCATAGAAAAAAGTCTATTCTGGGGCACCTGGGTGGCTCAGTCAGTTAAGCATCTGACTTCAACTCAGGTCATGATCTCACAGTTCGTGGGTTTGAGCCCTGCGTTAGGCTTTCTGCTGACAGCTCAGAGCCTGGAGCCTGCTTTGGATTCTGTGTCTCCGTCTCTCTCTGCCCATCCCCGTTCATGCTCTGTCTCTCTCTCTCTCTCTCTCTCTCTCAAAAATAAACAAAAAACATAAAAAAGAGAGACCCAGCAATTGCATTACTAGGTATTTATCCAAGGGATACAGGTATGCTGTTTCACAAGGGGCACATGCACCCCAATGTTTATAGCAGCACTATCAACAATAGCCAAAGTATTGAAAGAGCCCAAACATCCATCAATGGATGGATGGATTAAGATGTCGTGTGTGTACACACACACACACACACACACATACACACACACACACACACACACACACACACACACACACTGGAGTATTACTCGGCAATCAAAAAGAATGAAATCTTGCCATTTGCAACTATGTGGATGGAACTAGAGGGTATTATGCTAAGTGAAATTAGTCAGAGAAAGACAAATATCATATGACTTCACTCATATGAGGATTTTAAGAGACAAAACAGATGAACATAAGGGAAGGGAAGCAAAAATAATATAAAAACAAGGAGGGGGACAAAACATAAGAGACTCTTAAATATGGAGAACAAACAGAGGGTTACTGGAGGGGGAATGGGCTAAATGGGTAAGGGGCATTAAGGAATCTACTGAAATCATTGTTGCACTATATGCTAACTTGGATGTAAGTTAAAAAAATAAACTAAAAAAAAAACAAAAAAAGAAAAAAGAAAAAATTTCCTGTTTCCTGATTTGCAGTTCTAAAATTATTTTCATGGAGATATTCAGATATTTTTTTTAAACTTAAAAAAAATTTTTTTTAAACATTTATTTATTATTGAGAAACAGAGAGAGACAGAGCATGAGCATGGAAGGGGCAGAGAAAGGGGGAGACAGAATCTGAAGCAGGCTCCAGGCTCTGAGTTGTCAGCACAGAGCTCGACGTAGGGCTTGAACTCACAAGCTGCAAGATCATGACCTGAGCCAAAGTCGGACGCTCACCCAGCTGAGCCACCCAGGAGCCCCAATATTCAGGTATTATTATCTGTATTAAAAGGTGTCGGGGTAAAAGCACTTCTTTCAACTTTGATAAATAGTCCTAAAAACATAAATTCAATGCTATATGATACAATGAATAATGTTAACTTATTTCCCACGTAAATAAGCTAAATATTTGTTTACAAATAAGATTTAAATTATTACTACTTAGCTTATTTTAAACTATTTAAAGTATTTAAGCTTACTTAAAATAAGCTACTAAAGCTTATTTCTAAGACATAAAGTTAGAAAATTTTAATTTTTTCATAAAAGTAAACTGTACCTCAACATGGGGCTCAAACTCATGGACCTGGAGATCAAGAGTCACATGTTCTACTGACTGAGCAGCCAGGCACCCCTAAAGTAAGAAAATTTTAAACAAAGTAGTTCTGTAGGAGCATGACATCTATCATCTACCTACCTATCTACCTACCTACCTACCTATATCTTTTCTTGCTTTGGGGCAAACTAGAAACTCTGGCTTTGAATTTCCTAATGATGTCTCTGGTGTAAATGCAAAAATTTGCTTTTCAGATAACACTAGGTCTAAAATAAATTGCTAACATAGGATTGAGTTCAACTGTGTCCCACTGAAGAGCTTTATTTTCTTCCTTCAGGCACTGAAGGCATATTCTTTGGACCAAGTCTCCTTGCCTGACAGTGGAGAAGCCTCCTAGTCAGAAAACTTTTTACCTCCCATGGATGTGTAAATTAGCCTTGCTTAGCTCCTGGGTGGTCCTCTCATGCTTCACAAACATGCTGTGGTCTTTACAAAAGACTGATTTTTTTTTTTTTTAATTTAAATGCAAAAAACAGAGTGAGAGTGAGAAATGACCTTCCTTACTCTAACGTGTCCTTGTAATTCAAGTCCAAGTTGAATTAAATGTTTCTGTAAAAGTTTGTTCTGGGGCGCCTGGGTGGCGCAGTCGGTTAAGCGTCCGACTTCAGCCAGGTCACGATCTCGCGGTCCGTGAGTTCAAGCCCCGCGTCAGGCTCTGGGCTGATGGCTCAGAGCCTGGAGCCTGTTTCCGATTCTGTGTCTCCCTCTCTCTCTGCCCCTCCCCCGTTCATGCTCTGTCTCTCTCTGTCCCAAAAATAAATAAACGTTGAAAAAAAAAAAAAAAAGTTTGTTCTATCTACAGTATTGTAGTCATACTATAATCTCTTTATAGTATATATACATATATATATGCATATATACACTTTATACTATAATCTCTTTATTTGCAACTGAGATTGTGACTGTTAGATGAACCAATAAGAGAATCGAGCAAGTGAAAAGTGATAGATCATTATGGCACTACCACTGTTCACCGTTACTGTCCGTTTATCCGATGTCATCCACCCTTTTATAGAATACGATGTGTCCCCTTGGCTGTGTGGCAGTCATCACTATAATCATTTACCACCTCCCTTATAGCGGGAGGCCTCACAGTGTGCACAGAAATGCCTTTTTAAAAGTCATGTTGCTGTAGACTGCCTTCATGCATCATGCTAGATGTTGTCCTCACTGCCCACCCCCCTTTAGTTCTTTGGTGACAGAGTGACACATTTGTGCTTTAGGACTATGAGATGCTAGGGCTACCAGCTGAAATATTTTACAAATCAGTGAAACAACTGTCTTTGTCATAACATGTAGATGATTCTTAGAATTAAAATAGGTAAAACTAAATTATGTACTCATTGTACTTATAATGTTAAAAGACAGGCCCCAAATGGAGACTTAACCTAATTCCATTTTCATCTCTCCCAGAAATGGAATCTTAAACCAGTGAATCAGGAACCTCCTGATGAGCACTAGTTGGGTAATCTGCCTGGTAGACCTTTACTATCTCCTAAAGGAAAGTAACTTTGCAATAACTAACATTTTTGCCAAGTATAACTTCCTTGTTCCCACTCCCTTCTGCTTAAAAGTCTTTTCATTTTGTACAGCCCCTTGGAGTACCTTTCTATCTGCTAGATTGGATGCTGCCTGATTTGAATCGGTTTTTGCCCAAATAGACTCTTAAAATTTTTAACATTGCTTCAGTTTATCTTTGAACAAATCTCACCACCCAGAGATAACTACAGTTAACCACGTAACATTCCAAACCGTGTTCTGTGCACTAACACATATGGAACCACATTCCACATATCAGTCTGTAATCTTATTTTTACTTTACAGCATGTCATGGATGTCTTTCCATGCCAATGAATACAGAAAATATTTATACAAATAAATGCCACCACAGGGTATTTAAGGAAGGTATTATGTTCTTTTTTTAAATACTTTTTTTAGGGGTATGTAGGTGGCTCAGTTGGTTAAGCGTCTGACTCTTGATTTCTGCTCAGGTCATGATCTCACAATTTGTGAGTTTGAGCCCATCATTGGGCTCTGTGCTGATAGCTCAGAGCCTGGAGCCTGCTTCTGATTCTGTGTCTCCCTCTCTCTCTGCCCCTCCCCCACTCATGCTCTGTCTCTCTCTGTCTCAAATAAATAAACATTAAAAAATTAAAACAAAAACAAAAACAACAAACAACGTAAATGTCCATCAGCAGAAGAATGGGTAAACACACTGTTGGGATTTAGAAGCATTAGAGTAGTACTATGAGCAGATAAAGAACAGGAACCTCTTGGGGCGCCTGGGTGGCTCAGTCAGTTAAGCATCCGACTTCGGCTCAGGTCATGATCTCGCAGTTTGTGAGTTTGAGCCCAGCATCGGGCTCTGTGCTGACAGCTCAGAGCCTAGAGCTGCTTCAGATTCTGTGTCTCCCTCTCTCTCCACTCCTCCACGACTCATACTCTGTCTCTCAAAAATAAATGTTAAAAAAAAAAAAAATTGTTTTTACATTTATTTATTTTTGAGAGACAGAGCACTAGTGGGAGAGGGGTAGAGGGGGGTAGAAAGAGAGAGAGAGAGAGAGAGAGAGAGAGAGAGAATCCACAGCAGGCTCCAGGCTCTGAGCTGCCAGCGCAGAGCCTGATGCAGGGCTCAAACTCACAAACTGTGAGATCATGACCTGAGCCAAAGGTCGGATGCTCAACCGACTGAGCCACCCAGGTGCTTCCAAAAAAATGTTAAAAAAAATTTTTTTTTCAAATGTTTATTTAGTTTTGAGAGAGAGACAGAGCATGAGTGGGGGAGGGACAGAGAGAGAGGGAGGCTCAATTTAAAGCAGGTTCCAGTCTCTGAGCTGTCAGCACAGACCCTGATGGGGTGCTCAAACTAAGGAACCATGAGATCATGACCTGAGCTAAGTCAGATGCTCAACGGACTGGGCCACCCAGGCGCCCCAGGTATTATGTTCTTGAATGACAAAGCTAACCAAACTCGGTGACTATAGCAACTAAATAAAAAAGAGATCTGGCCCTACTTCAGTCTCAAGTGAAAGAATTAGCAAAATTTGACCGAAACTCCTACACAATAATGAATCCAGCTGTTTGATTACTGTTTGGATTCCAGCCCTGTTTTTTTTTTTTTTTTTTTAATTTTCTAAAAATATTTTTAAAAATTTATTTATTTATTTTGAGAAAGAGAGAGAGAGAGAGAGAGAGAGAGCAAGCGAGCATTTGTGGGCGGAGGAGGGGCAGAGGGAGAGAGAGCCCATGCAGGCTCCACATTGTCAGCCCAGGGCCCCGACTTGGGGCTGGATCTCATGACTGAGAGATCATGACCTGAGCCATTATCAAGAGTTGGACATTTAACTGACCAAGCCACCCAGGTGCCCCTAATTTTAATTTTTTTTAACATTTTTTAAAATTTTAAGTAGGCTTCATGCCCAACATGCAGATGACCCTGAGATCCAGATTCATTGGCTCCACAGACTGAGCCAGCCAGAAGCCCCTCCAGTCCTGCTTTTAGAATAGAAACACTTTTATTTTTCCCTGACAAAATCCCTACCTCTGACCACTAGTTAGGGCTGTGGTCTTAAACTTTAGTCGTTTTTATAACATTGGCCTTGGAAACCAACTGCCTTATCTCGTAATTCTAGTTCCACCTTTTACCAGTTTTGTAAACTTAACATCCTCTGAATGTTCGTTTTCTCACTGCAAAATGGGGTTTATAATAACTACCTCATATATATAGTACTATGTATTTGCCATGTTCCATAAACTGTGGAATTATTATTCAAATTATTATAGGTACTTTTTCTCCTCCCCAAACTTCTAATAAGCAATTTGAGGCAGACATAATTACATGTTTATTTATACTCAGTCTCTACTTGAAGCCTAATTATTACCAGATTAATATTAAATACACTTGGAATCACAGCCAGTTAGACCAACGTATGTCTTAAGGAACACTCTTCTCTATAGACTCCAGAAGGATGGAAAGCTAACTGTAAGAGAGAAAACCATAAAGGAAAGTATAAAACATAGGTGAGTATTTGATTTCAGGGTACAGAAGACATTCCTAAGCATAAAGGGAAAAAATAGGACAAAAGTTGACAGCTGTATCAGTTAGAAATTTTAAGTTTCTATTTGTTTTAAAAAAACACACAGAAAAGTTTTCTATGAATTACAGCATTGTACCATAACCTCAAAGACAATGAAAGGCATAGACAGCCTGCATAGGTGAGCTAAACTGAATACCTACTGATCCCCCTTCCCCATTTGAAAGTCTTTCACAGTTTTTCCTGACAATCTGTCCCACATCACCCATCATAATAATCTCAAAGAAAAGATCACTCAGTAACAAAATAAGACTCTTCAGGTTGACCTGATTATTTACATAGGTACAGCAAGAGTGTTAATTTACCAGATAGGCCTCCTTAAAAATACTTTCCAAAAACTTTTGTCTAGAAGTTTTTATGAACGTCAGGTTCGACTTTTAAAAGCCTTTATTACTTGCTTTTCCTAGGCTAGGAAATCAGGCCCAAGAAGCTCCACCAGATTTCTCGTGTAGTACCTATAAATTTGAGTGAATTTTGAGGTCCTGAAAATTTCTTGATTGCCTGTCCTGCTAGGAAGTAGTCTTCTTAATACCTGTAAGCCAGGTCTCTGGGCTGGTTTTCCTGGGAGGGCGTGTAAGGACTGGTTCCATAAGTACAGCCAAGCATTTGGCCCTTAAAATGGAATGCCATACCTGGTTAAACGAGTGTCCTTCTTCTTTTTTTTATGTTTATTTATTTATTTTGAGACAGAGGGAGACAGAGAGAATCCCAAGCAGGCTCCATACTGTCAGCACAGAGCCTGACACGGGGCTCAAGCTCATGAACTGTGAGATCATGACCTCAGCCAAAACCAAAAGTCGGACACTTAACCGACTGAGCCGCCCAGGCGCCTCAGAGTGTGCAGCTCTTGATCTCAGTGTTGTGAGTTCCAGCCCCACGTTTACTTAAAATCTTAAAAAATATAAATTGAAAAAAAGGGGGCTCCTGGGTGGCTCAGTCGGTTGGTTAAGCATCCGATTCTTGATTTGGGCTCAGGACATGATCTCCCTGTCTGTGAGATCGAGCCCGGAGTTGAGCTCTGCACGGAAAGCACAGAACCTGCTTGGGATTCTCTCTCTCTCTCTCTCTCTCTCTCTCTCTCTCTGCCCCTCCCCTGCTTGTGCTTGCATGTGTGTGCTCCCTCTCTCAAAGTAAATAAACATTAAAAAAAAAAATCTTAAAAAAATAAAAAAAAATAAAGTATTAGGTGTTAAATTTTCTTATTTTGGGGGGAATTATAGAACTTTTATTCTTATATAAGTGCTTATCTCTATAGGTCATCAAAACAGAAGTCTGTTTAATTAATTTATTAATACCCTCTGGAAAGAGGAAAATGTAGCCCACCAATGTAATCAGAGGAAAAGGCTTTTCTGAATTGCAGACACCTAGATAAAGAGCATATAATTTCACAAGAAATTTCTATGTAAACATAGAAACACAATTTCATTGGTTGAGATACATAACAACTGTTCTCTTTATCAAAGGGTGGTAATCAGTTGCATTTTACTGGACACAATCAACTTGTATCAGTATGAACTGGAATAATTTGCACTATTACCAGTTTTCTACCACTTAGCGTGTTGTTGTTGTTTTTTTTCAAAGTAACCTCTAGACCCAACATGGGACTCGAACTTACAACCCGAAGATTAAGAGTCACATGCTCTACTGACTGAGCCAGCCAGGCACTCCTACAATTTACAGTGTTTTAAAACAGCTCTAAGACAATAAATGATGGAGAACAGCTAGATCATCTTTTTTGCCCATATCAAAGCCTCTCATAATTTTTCCTGGCAAAGGCAAGAGACAAATATAATACAGAGTTACACAAAACAAAATCTTAGCCATATGTGTAATAGGATTCTAATTTAAAATTTTTTTTTAATTTTTATTTATTTTTGAGAGACAGAGACAGAGCACAAGTGGGGGAGAGGCAGAGAGAGACGGGGACACAGAATCTGAAGCAGGTTCCAGGCTCTGAGCTTTCAGCACAGAGCCCAGTGCAGGGCTCGAACCCATGAATTGTGAGATCATAACCTGAGCCAGAGGCGAATGCTTAACTGATTGAGCCACTCAGGCGCCCCAGGATTCTAACATTATAAGCATATCTTTGAAGGTCTCAAATAGCTTAAGGTGTTTCTGAAAAATATTGCTCAGAAGAGGATCCTTTACTAATTATAAACTTAAAAAAATTTTTGAGAGAGAGAGAGAGAGTGGGAGGGAAGTAGGGGCAGAGAGAGAGGGAGAGAGAATCCCAAGCAGGTTCTACATTGTCAGTGCAGAGCCTGACAAGGGGCTTGAGCTCACCATGACCTGAGCCAAAAATCAAGAGTAGTACGCTTAACCTATTGAGCCAGCCAGGCACCCCACTAATTATATAAACTTTTATTACTAACGAAAGCACATCCTTTGAACACCTCTACTGGACTATGCTTCGTTACCTTGGTTTGAATTACTCTATATATTTGAAAATAATTTCAAAAGTTAAATTCGAGTAGATCTTGATAGCTTTTCATTAATTTATCTTCCTATCTTTAATTCCTCTGAATTAGATTTTTAAATTATTGCCATTATTTGATATTTCCTTCCTATATTTGTGAAAAGAGAATGATGAAATTGAATGATCACTGGAAACATTTTTATACAAATTGTAAGTGCTTGCGAAACGTCTATAGAGGAGGGGCGCCTCAGTGGCTCAGTCCATTAAGTGTCAGGCTTCAGCTCAGGTCATGATCTTGCAGTTCACGAGTCTGAACCTCTCATCGGGCTCTGTGCTTACAGCTCAGAGCCTGGATCCTGCTTTGGATTCTGTGTCTCTGTCTGTCTGCCCCTTCCCTACTCATGCTCTGTCTCTGTCTCTCTCTCTCAAAAATAAATAAACATTAAAAAAAAAAAAAGTCTATAGAGGTATTCCCCCTGATGCTTGGATTAAAGGTTTTAAATATGCCTCTGGTGATTCTCTGGCTCTACGCTTAGCTTCTCAGTCAGATGCTATTGCTGCCTCCCTGTCATAAAAAGGGAAGTAGAGACGATCTAAAAATCCTAAGTATTTACTGAGAACTCTTCTCTTTTTAACCAAGAATAGAATTTCTTAAAAAAGAATAGAAAATGGAGTACTTTGGAGAGAAGAGAAAGCTATTTAGGAGCAGGAAACTTCCAATAATTCACACTTAGATGTTTGTATTCCCAGAATCTTTGTACACTGTTCCCCACAAATGGACATTGGGTACTACATAGAAAAATCCTAGGTTAAACCCATTAATTTTACATTTTTAAGATCTTTTAAAAAATCTATTTTCAAAATGAAAATGGGGAGGGATATATTTTAACACACAAAAACACAGTTTCTATTTATTTCGCAATCCTATAGTGTAAATAGTTACTTGAGTTCTGCTGCTGAGCATATTTTTAGTAAAGACTAAAACAAATAGGGGAAGAATTGAGAAACCTGACCAAGAGAAAAGATATTCCAGGAGGAAAAAGAAAAAAAAAAGAAAGAATGGAGTTTAAATTTGCCCTAAGCTTTAGGGGATTTATTATCACAGGATAAAGTTGTATTTGTCTTCAGTCAGTTCAATTTTTTTTTTTCCAGATTGATGATTACCCACAATTTCTGAGTCCACCAGACAGAGAAACCAACCAACATATTCGTATCATCTATTCTTCAAATGTTTTGAAAAAAGAGTGTGAAAAATCAAAAGGTGTCAAGAAATTCTCATTTCCATTTCATCCATCTCATTTCCATTTCATTGCCGCTTCTAACAACAAAAAAGGTAAGTAATATACTTCTTAAAGTGACACAAGAAAAGATGTATTTCGTTATGAGACAAAAAAGAATGTTCTTTTTTTTCCTCCCCAGCTTTACTGAGGTATGATTGACAAATTACAATTATATATAAGGTGTCTAATGTGATGTTTTGATATATGAGTACATTTGAAATGATTACCACAATCAGGCTAATCAACTCTCATAGTTGTCATTTTGTACGTGTGTGGTGAGAACACATTTGAGATCTATTTCCTTTGCAAATTTCAAGTATACACCATATTATTGTTAACTTTGTTCACCATGTTGTGCATTTTGGTCTCCAGAACTTATTTATTTTATAATGAACATCTATCTTTTGACTAACATCTACCTTTTTTCCCTAACTCTCAGCCCCTGGTAACTACTGTCTTACTACCTGTTACTATGAGTTTGTCTTTTTGTGCTAGTTTATTTCACTTAGCACGATGTCCTCCAGGTTCACCCATGTTGTCTCAAATGGCAGGATTTCCTGGTTTTTATATTTTATTTAATTTATTTATTTCTTAAGTACTCTCTACACCCAACATGTGGCTCAAACTCATGACCCCAATATCAAGAATCAGATGCTCTACTGACTGAGCCAGCCAGGCACCCCAGGATTTTTTTTTTCTTTTTTTAAAGTCTAAATGCATGTGTAAGGATGTCTGCTCCACCCCCCCCCCCCCAATTTTATTTATCCATTCATGTATTCCTGGACACTTAGGTTACTTCCATGTCTTGGTTACTGTAAATAATGCTGCTATGAATATGAGAGTACAAGTATCTGAGATAATGACTTTATTTGCTTCGGATATAAACCCAACAGTGGGAATGCTGGATCATATGGTAGTCCTATTTTAGGTTTTTGAAGAACCTCCGTACTGTTTTCCACAGTGGCCGCACAAATTTACATTCTTACCAACAGTGCACAAATGTTCCCTTTTCTCTACATCCTCATCAATACTTGTTATCTTTTGACTTTTTGAGGTTAACTATCCTAACAGTTGTGAGGTGGTATCTTGTGGGTTTTTTTGTTTTGTTTTGTTTTGTTTAAATTTGTCTTTGAGAAAGAGAGACAGAGAGAGAGATGGTCAGGGAGGGGCAGAGAGAGGGGGAGACAGAGAATCTGAAGCAGGCTCTGCGCTGTCAGCGCAAAGCCCAATGAGGGCTCATGACCTGAGCAGGGGTCGGATGCTGAACCAGCTGAGCCACCCAGGTGCCCCTCACTGTGGTTTTGCTTTGCAATTCCCTGATGATTAGTGAGCTGACCCATCCATTCTTGGCAGCGTAGTGCCTGGGCAAAGCTTGCCATACATGAAGATATGTAGAAAATAACCAGAAATATTGTGAACCTGGCTTTAGGAAAACCCTGATGGTCATCTCTTTGAATCTTGGCTCCCACAAGCAAGGGGAGCCACAGGGTCCTACCCTGAAAAATATGGTTTATTATGGTTATTAACAGCATTCAGTCTTCATTCAGAAGTATTTGTTGGGAACCTTTTCACCCAAGAACTATGTATGCTTCACACCTAGACAGAAAGATGAAAGGCCATCTTTAATTTTGTTTTCAGGGAGCTCAGCATCTGATGCAGATGATTTTCCCACTGTGCCCAAGGAGATCTAGAAAATTCACAGTGGGATGGAGAGAGAAGGGGAGGATGAGGAGTCAGGGCTCCTGGCGCTCATCCAGCTCAACTAGAGCTTACTTGCTTTTATGCTTCACATTTTGGGCTTTATGTTAATGTTTCTGATGAATATGTTTTAAAAACCTAAGGATGAATAGATGAAAACAGAACACATAGTTCAGCATTACATTGCTTATTTCATGGTCTTATTTATATATGTATATGAAATGTGTATGTACCTAAAGGAGCCCTTTAAGCTATCAGTCCCCATAATTGGCAGAGAAGAGGAGGATGGGCTTTGGATCCGCCAAACCCACATTTGAATCCTGGCTCCCACCTTTCCCAGCTGTGTGACCGTCTACAAGTTACAACCTTTGTGAGCTCCAGTTTCCTGGTCTCTATCACTAGCTTCACAGGGTTGCTGTATTACATGAAATGACGTGGGCAACGCAGGGCACACAGCAGGAAAGCAGTCAGCTGTTAAGATGGCATCCTTAGCGGAGAAGAGGGGCAGAAGGAAGTCTGACAGGGCTCCTGGATAAGTCCTTCCACTTCTGGCCTCTAGCCAGAGTAGCCAGACCAGCCCACACCAGCCAATTCATTCTTCACTAGACTTCACTCCAAGTCAGACTCAGAATTCTTAGAGTATTGAATAACTACAAAGTGTGAGAAAACTGTCCAGTGTTTGTACGCTCTCATGGATAAGCACCTTTCCACACTGACACTCTATGGCATGGCAACTATTTGTAGGAGTTGTAATTAGTCTCATTAAATCCCTGGTTGCTCACCAGGTCTCTTGTCACACTAATTAGGGAACCTAACTGGCGTTGGTTGCCTTAAATGCATATTTATCCTTGTCCGTGAGCATAATTATTCTTGGATTTTTTCCCCCCAACATGTATAAGAAGATAAAAACACACATTAGAGAAGCTGATGACAGGTAAAAGTTTTATAAAATTTAAGTTCTTAGGAACTTCGCAAATGATGCTAAAAGCAGTGAAAACTTTTTTAAAAATTTAGCTTGTGTTCATGTGCATGGCTGGTTCATAAACTTATAACTTTCACCCACTCCCCCTTCCTTACTTTATTCTCTAAAGGTTCCATCTAACACTTTATACAATGAGTTTTGAAAACACAAAACTGCCACTGTCACAAGGAGTCATACACAGCACACCTTAGAGAATAAAAAACGTCCCCCCTTCCAGCATGCCAACAGCAATGTGCTCTGATTCCTGTTCTCTGCCAAGCTGCTTGTTCCCTGGGTTGGGTATGACTACATACCCAGGACCCTCATGATTCACCTCCCAGACAGTCTGTAATATGCGGTCCTGAAGCAAGAGAGAGGCTCAAACCTGTCTGACCATCTACTTGAAAACAGTCATTACTGTAGCCATTAGTGTTAATAATGATGATATCATGGCTAGAGAAGTAGCGCACATTAACTACTGAGCATCTGAATAAAGATAATTATTAGAACTTACTGCAAACCTCTAGGGCGAAAGCCTAGGGAATATTTGTGTCATGTGGCAAAGGAGCTTGCACTCAAAGCAACTGGATTATCTTAACAAAGGAAACTCAAAAGTGCAAATCATTTGTAGTAAAGATACTTAGTTTATTCATTGCATTTGCAACAGGATTCCTAATTAGGCCCTACTTTTCTGGAGATATATAGAAAAAGAGGCTTTTCTCTATGTGTCCTTACATGGGTCATAGGTAGCACTTTAAATTGTACTTTTTGTGTGTAGCTGGAAGAGGATGGTTGTTTAACTCTAAATGAACAATGCTGATGGGAGTAGAGCAACAGTGGGGCACTCACTAGCTGCTAAAGCTCTAGAATGAATTGGGTTATTAGCCCTTTAGTTTCAGGTACATTCTTGAACAGCACTTTCCAGTAGAACTTTCTGCAATGAGGGAGATGTTCTGTATGTAGAATTATGTCTAATACAGTAGCCAAGAGCCACCTGAGCCACTGAGCACTTGAGATGTGAGTAGTGCTAACTGAATTTCAATTTAATTTTAATTTTAATAGCCACAGCTGTCTAGTAGCTATAGAAATGGTCACTGCGGTTCTAAAAGCATAGAAAAGACCTTAATGGCTTTAGGGTATATTTTGAAACACTGGCATAACATGAAGTAGACTAATCCTCAAACCAGAATGAAACATAATAATTTGATGAAACATAAACTGAACCTAGGTTTTATATAAATATATGAGATTTTGTTTTATACCGAAAACCTATATATTTTCTAAAACCAATGAGATGGGAAAAACTAAAGCGACAAGGCATTGATGAGTCTCTCAGGTTTAGTGGATAGTTTTTACGTAGGCTTGGCAGTCTTCCTCATAGGAATAGGGTTTTGATAAATATAACTGGACATCTTGCAGGTAAGAAAGCACTGTTGTGGTTTTGTGTGTGTGTGTGTGTGTGTGTGTGTGTGTGTGTGTGTGTGTGTTTGTAGCATCCTTTCCAAAAAGTATTCCTCAGGGGCGGCTGGGTGGCTCAGTCGGTTAATCGTCTGACTTGATCTCAGCTCAGGTCATGATCTTACAGTTTGTGAGTTCAAGCCCTGCATTGGGCTCTGCACTGATGGTGCAGAGTCTGCTTGGGATTCTTTCTCTCCTTCTCTCTGCCCCTCCCCTGCTTGTGTGCTCGCTCTCTCTCTCTCTCTCAAATAATAAAAATAAACTTAAAAAAATGTTCCTCAGCTGACCAGCACTACTGAACATGCCATCAGATATCCACTGTGCTAAATGGTGGAAAAACTTCATACCTAGGCTACTGAAGAAGACTGTAAACTGCTGTGTGCACATTAGAGAACATACTGGAACAGACAGAGGATAGGTCTCATCTGTTATCTGTATTCAGGCTCTCTTGTCATTATGGCCTTGTATCTGCCAGACTCTGGCCACTGGCATCCAGGAGATCAGAACTCCTATCCGATGCAGACACAGAGACCATAGTGTACTTCATTTCTCAGTGGAGATCACAGCTGATCCTGAGGTTCTCCACCCCATTGTTACAAATGAAATTTAAAGCTAACATAAAGAGGCACGGACATAGGCACTAAAGTCATTTTTGGTCATAACCTTTTGATGACATCACACAAAAAAGAGAAAGTTCAAGGTTGGTTAGTGAACTTGGATGAAATGATGTTGAAGAGACAACTTACATTCATTGTTTAGGGAATACGAACTTCCTAATAGAAAAGCCTCAGTGATTTCTTGCCCCCTTCCAGTATGCTGACAGTGCTGTGCTCTGTTTCTTTCCAGCTCTCCTCCTAGCTGTTTGTCCCCTGCAGGAGGTGCTGCTATATCCCCAGGACCCCTGTGGTACACCTCCCACACAGTCTGTAATGTGTGGTCCTGAAGCAAGGGGCTCAAACCTGTTTGACCTCTGCACCACAAGCGCTAATATGTTCTACCTAATTCCAGCAATGACCAAAGGCATTATTTGTATCACATTTAGTACCCACGTTTGTGAAATGCCTACTATTAGAAGTGTCTATGATGACTGGGGTCTTAGACTTATGGAGAGGTTTTTCACTTGCAAGTAGAAAAAACTGACTCATTTTGGAGTCTATGTAATTAGTAAAAATTATTCACTTACAAGTAGGAAAAACTGATTGATTTTGGAGTCTCCTAAGGAATCAAGAGGGGAACAGAAGGACCCAATAGTGGAAGACCAGAAACCCAGAGGCCTGTGCCTGAGCCTGAACAGCCTGTGAGAGACTTTCTTCTGGATGCAGCTAGTTTCAAAGACTCCTAGCTCAGCCTCTCACATCCAAATGTCACAAGTCTAGAGGGAGACATTGATCAGCCTAACTTGGATCAGAGCCAACCCCTAGACCAGTCAGCTATGGCTTGGATAGGGGTGCATCCAGATTTTGTGGGGACTGAAGCTCATACAACGTGCAGAGCCTTCTTTAAGAAAAAGAGTTAAAACACCAAATAGAATGACTGCAGCACTCCCAAGATAGATAGGCAGAAGAAATCACAAACATAGAGCGTTTGTGGACACTCCCAAGAGAAGAAGTGAGACAGAAGGAAAACTGAAGTGGGGAGAGCCTGTGGTCTTGAATGACTGTGGTTAACATGTCTTCCCTTTGCAGATTTTATAAAGACATTTGACCATTGGCACACATGGTCAGGGCTTCTCCTAAGACTTTGGAAGGAACTCATACAAATGAGGGACCCTAGAGCTGAATCATCACTTACTTCATCAGAAGGAGCAGTCTCTTTTTTTAAAAGATGGGCACCCAAGCGCCTGGGTTGAACGTCCGACTTCGGCTCAGGTCATGATCTCAAGGTTCATGAGTTTGAGCCCCTCATTGGGCTCTGTGCTGACAGCTCAGAGCCTGGAGCCTGCTTCGGATTCTGTCTCCCTCTCTCTCTGCCCCTCACCCACTCGCGCGCTCTCTCTCTCTCTCTCCTTCTCACAACTAAACAATTAAAAAAATTATTTAAGGGATGGGCATCCATACTGTGGAAGAGGACAGTTCCTCAAAGAAAGAAGGCTCTGAGAAGACCACATGACAGATGACCACTACAGTTTGGTCCTTCCCATAGTCCCCCCCTGCAGCTGCAGTTTCCTACTTTTTTTTTAAAGATTATATTTTTAGGGACGCCTGGGTGGCTCAGTCGGTTAAGTGTCTGACTTCGGCTCAGGTCATGATCTCATCGTTCATGGGTTTGAGCCCCGCACTGGGCTTTGTACTGACAGCTCAGACCTTGGAGCCTCCTTCAGATTCTGTGTCTCTCTCTCTCTCTCTCTCTCTGCCCCTCCCCTGCTCATGCTCTGTCTCTCTTTCAAAATTAAAATTTTTTTTTAACCTTTATTTATTTTTGAGACAGAGAGAGACAGAGCATGAACAGGGGAGGGTCAGAGAGAGGGAGACACAGAATCTGAAACAGGCTCCAGGCTCTGAGCTGTCAGCACAGAGCCCAACACGGGGCCCGAACACACAGACCGCGAGATCACGACCTGAGCTGAAGTCAGACACTTAACCAACTGAGCCACCCAGGCGCCCCGCTCTCTCTCAAAATTAAAATAAAAACATTAAAAAAAAATTTTTTTTAAGATTTTATTTTTATGTAATCTTTACACCCAATGTGGGGCTTGAACTCACAACCCTGAGATCAAAAGTCACATGCTCTATAGACTGAGGCAGCCAGGCACCCTTCAGTTTCCCACTTTTTAACAGACTTTTTGTCTCAACTCCCCACGTGATCTCCAAATCTCATGAACTATACTGCACTTCAAGGGGACTGTGTTGACATCTTATGTCTAGACCAGAGCAAGCCAGAATGGACTGTACCCTCCAGCTATCTATCTATCTATCTATCTATCTATCTATCTATCTATCTATTTAATTTTTAACATTTATTTATTTTTGAGACAGAGAGAGACAGAGCATGAACGGGGGAGGGTCAGAGAGAGGGAGACACAGAATCTGAAACAGGCTCCAGGCTCTGAGCTGTCAGCACAGAGCCCGACGTGGGGCTCGAACTCACAGACCACGAGATCATGACCTGAGCCGAAGTTGGCCGCTCAACCGACTGACCCACGCAGGCGCCCCTCTAGCTATCTTTTTAAAGACCCCATCCAGCATCACCTTTGGCCCTCTGAGGTGAGAGGGTTCTTTCTCCCAGGCATGAAGGGGCCTTGGCTCCTCTCAGATCCATGACAGTAACAGAGAATTGTGCAAAGCGTTCAAAAGGAATGTGGTCAAACTCAGTGAAAGCACACTTAAGATTTTGGTTTCATATTATGTAAATTTTACCTCAAAAGAAAAATAAACTGACAAAAATTAAAAGGGAGGGAAGAGGACAGAGAAGCAAGCAAACCGAGAAAGGAAGCAGCTGACAGCCAGCGAAATCCCCGAAAGGAATTCTCTGTGGGAGCAGGGCTTTCTCGCTTTTCCTTCCCTGGCTCTCTGTATGGCGTGCGCATCCCTGCAGGGATGGGGAGGTGGTTTGACAGGGCCACACCGAGGTTCCCTTGGAGCCTAGAAAGTAAGGCTAGTACTGACCTCTTGAAATGGCCTGTGGAAAGGCCCATTGGGTTCTTGTTCCAAACACTTATTACATACTGTTATTATTTGTTCCTCCAAGCAAGCAAACAAAATACACTTACATAATTGGGAGGACATGATAATTTTCTTGATGCAAGTTATGATCTGTTCTCTGATTTTTACTTTAATGTTTATTGTGTAACTACTCTGCTAGGCACCATGAGTCACTTTTATACACATTATCTTATTTTCAATCACAGAATTATCTTAATTAATTAATTAATTAATTAATTTTTGAGAAAGAGATAGAGACTGCCAGTGGGGGAGAGGGGCAGAGGGAGAGAGAGGGAGAATCTTAAGCAGTCTCCAGGCTCAGCACCGAGCCCAACATGGGGTCAATCCCACAATTCTGGGATAACAACCCAAGCAGAAATCAAGAGTTGGACACTCAACCGACTAAGCCACTCAGGTGCCTTTCATCTTCATTTTTATAAAGTAAGATACTGGGTCCAAAATGATAAAGTAACTGGTAAAGTCTTGTAAATTGTAATGTTTTACAAGGGTCTGAAGTTGAGTACATGTTTTAACATCAAAGCCAAAGTTCCTTTTGTTCCATCAAGCTGCCCAGCTTATCATTTGGCCTGTTTGTTTTGTTTTATTTTTTAATGTATGTTTATTTTTGAGAGAGAGAGAGAGAGACAGAGTGTGAGCAGGTGAGGGGCAGAGAGAGAGGGGGACACAGAATCCGAAGCAGGCTCTAGGCTCTGAGCTGTCAGCACAAAGCCAGATGCGGGACTCAATCTCACAAACCGAGAGATCATGACCTGAGCCGAAGTCAGATGCTCAAATGACAGCCACCCAGGTACCGCTGCCCAGCTTATAATATGGGACTTGCAAGTTTTTGTGGGGATTTATGAGCAATCATCAATTCAGTACATGTAACTATATCTTCTTCATAAAATCAAATTATGTAAAGTATTAAATGATTTTTTTCTTTTTCTTTTTTCTTTCTTTTTAGTTGAAGAAGAGATTAATGGCCCTGTCTTTTGGAGAGGCAAAGAGCCCCGAAGTTTGAATGAATCCTCTCTCAGGTGAGATTTTGTTCAGAGCATGTTTTTAATTTGCTGACTAAAACTTATTTTATATTTCAATTTGCTCATTTTAATGCTTTTTCTCTACTAATGGCTTTGGACTGAGTTTTATTTCATATATATAATAATGAAGAAGATACTTGGAGAGAATGTTCTTCTAAATTCAAATCCAGTTAGTTTAGATAGTAAAGTATAACATTTCTTATGTCAATGAAATATATAGATTTTATAATATAAATAAATAATTTATTAAAATTAAATTCAAATACATTCATAATCTCTTGTTCTGTGTAGGGCATGATGTTAGGCCCTGTAAAGGATAGAACGATGAGTAAGGCATAATTCCTATCTTTGAGAAGCTGATTTCAACCAGAATGTGTGACATTTGCATAAACATAGATAACACAGAGTACACATATTAAGTGTCTTCAGTGAGTTCGAGTCCCACATCGGACTCTCTATTGTTAGCACAGAGCTCACTTCAGATCCTGTGTCTCTCTCTCTCTGCACCTCCTCCCCTCTCAAAATAAATAAATATTAAAAAAAAAAATAAAGAGGGGGGAAAGGTAATATTCAGTTGTGGGGAGAAGTCAAAATGCCAGAGTGATGGTGAATTTTCAGTGCACACAGAGAGGGAGATCTTGCAGCTGGAAGGGATAAAAAACAAAAGACAACAAAAAAAGGAAGATAGAGGCAGGAAAAGTAGAACATGTTTTAGGAAAGGTAAGCAGTCCACAGTGATTTAAAAATAGAATGGGGGGGGCGCCTGGGTTGCTCGGTCGGTTAAGCGTCCGACTTCGGCTCAGGTCATGATCTCATGATCTCGGTCCGTGAGTCCGAGCCCCGCGTCGGGCTCTGTGCTGACAGCTCAGAGCCTGGAGCCTGTTTCAGATTCTGTGTCTCCCTCTCTCTGCCCCTCCCCCATTCATGCTTTGTCTTTCTCTGTCTCAAAAATAAATAAACGTTAAAAATAAAATTTAAAAATAGAATGGGGGGGGGGGAGCCCGGCTGGCTCTGTCAGTAGAGCATTCACCTCTTGATCTCGGATTTGTGAGTTCAAGCCCCACATTGGGTGTAGGGATTACATAAAAAATAAAATAAAATAAAATAAAATAAAATAAAATAAAATAAAATATAAAATAAAATAGAATAAAATAGTAAAAAAATTAAAAAAATAAAACAGAACAGGAATACCAGGTATAAGGTTAAAAAGTAAAACTGGGCCCATGCTTTGGAGAGTCTTAAAAGTCCAAGTGAAGACTTTATGTGTCATTTTGTAGATTATGAGGAAACTATTGACAAATCATCAGTTGTGCTGTAATCCATTTGAAGAAGGAAAAATCAGAGGTTGGTGGGAAGTAATGAGAATCTGAACTGGACTAGTGGTAGAGGGAATAAAGAAAAAAGGATGGATGGAAGACACATTTCAGAGGCAAACTCTACAAGACCGGCAACTGAACATAAGAGACAGAGACAGAGAAGCCACTGTGGTTTCAAGCCAGGGTTACTGTAAGGTGATGTCCTTCAGAGAAATAAGGATGACAGAAGGGTTCAAGCCCAAGTACTGGTTTAGACAGGTTAAGCTTGAGGTCCTAGTAGGCCTCAGCTGGTGAAGTTCATCTGGCAGTAAAAAATTTTAGCCTGGAAGGCAGGAGAGAAGGCTGGATGTAAATTAAATTTTTTTTTTTTCAACGTTTTTATTTATTTTTGGTACAGAGAGAGACAGAGCATGAACGGGGGAGGGGCAGAGAGAGAGGGAGACACAGAATTGGAAACAGGCTCCAGGCTCTGAGCCATCAGCCCAGAGCCCAACGCAGGGCTCGAACTCACGGACCGCGAGATCATGACCTGGCTGAAGTCGGACGCTCAACCGACTGCGCCACCCAGGCGCCCCTGCTGGATGTAAATTAATTAATTTATTTATATTTTAGAAAGTGAGAGAGAGAGTGCAAGCAGGGGAGAGGGACTGAGTGTGTGTGTGTGTGTGTGTGTGTGAGAGAGAGAGAGAGAGAGAGAGAGAGAGAGAGAGAGAGAATATCTCAACCAGGCTCCATGCTTAGAGCTGACCCGATGTGGGGCTCAATCCTAGGACTCTGGGATCAAGACCTGAGCCGGAATCAATAGTCAGATGCTCAACCGACTGAGGCATCCAGGTGTCTCCGGATGTAAATTTAAAAAGGATGTCCTGGGGCTCCTGGCTCACTCAGTCAGTAGAACACACTGATCTCAGGGTCGTGAGTTCAAGCACCACACTGGGCATAGAGCTTAAAGAAAAAAAAAAAATTACAAACAAACAAACATATGGACAAATAAGTAAAAGGGAGCTCCATAAGCTGCAGACCCTGAAGTATGATTCTGTTGCACACCTTTAGTATCCAGACGTTAGGAGGAGGAGGGGAGCACAGGATCCGAAGAGCTGCAAGTCAGGAGAAATAGTGGCACGGAGAAAATGAGTGTGGGTTGGGGACCTGAAAGGTCATGGCATGGGGGAAATATCCAAGTTAGGAAAACACTGCAAAATACTATAAAGGAAACATGAAGCCCTAATTGGGAAGTGTCCACAAAGCTGTGCTTTTCCATACAGCGCATTAACTTAGGTTATTGAGGGGAGGGGGGTGTTTTTCCACTGCACTTTCTTTCAGTAACCTTCTCTTATCAAACAAGATGACCTACAAAATCTCTTCTAAACCCGAATTTCATTATTGTAACTTCCTTTCTCACACAAAAAAAAAACTTTGCTTAGGAAGATGGATGCATAGATACATATTGGTTGATCGACTGATGTATTTGTTTATTTATTACTAAGAACACATCACCAATTTACAGAATTTTAACTTTATGACCAACTATTCTGGACAAGAAAACTGGTGGAAACTTGGCTACAGTAACTAGCTCTCTTAAAGGTTTTTAAAGTTTAAGGAGTTACCTTCAGAAATGATCTCTTGTGTTCCTGTCAGTGTTCTCAAGGCTTTGGAGGTTCTGATTATATTTGAAGCTGGAACATCGGGAAAACTTAACTGGCTAAGACAGGACTGACCAGTAAGTGTTCTGTTCTGCATTGCAAACCTTAGCTCAGAAAGCACTCTGAGACCCCTTTGTAATGCTGGGAGTTGGGGAGGGGCCAAAGAGCTTGAACCACTGAATCCCTCCACCAGGGTTTCTCAGTAGGGTGCTGTCCGGCATTTCCTGTGGGACCCCTCATTGTCATGCAGAACACCTGCCCATTGTGGGATTGGAGGTCCCAGGCTCTTGTCCACCAAGTGCCTGTAACACTCTCCGTGCACTGTGGCAACCACACATTTCCACTGGAACCACCCCTGCTAATTCCATCTATTGGCAAAGCTTGTTTGCATTTCCCCCAACCTCTTTCTCCCTTCTCTCTGCATTCCTCTATCTCACCTTCCCTAGTAAGCATCCTTGCTCTCCCTAGAAATTCTGTGCATGGGTTTTCATTGACACTCCAGTGTGATAATGTAATAATACAAATCTAAGATGGTTCCTCCTTAGGGGCACCTGGGTGGGTCAGTTGGTTCTGTGGGTTCAGTGTTGGACTTCAGCTCAGGTCATGATCTCAGGGTTCGTGAGTAATAGCCTCACCTTGGGCTCTGTACTGACAGTTAGGAGCCTGCTTTGGATTTTGTTTCCTTTTCTCTCCACCCCTCTCCTGCTCGTGCACACATGTGGTGGCTGTCTCTCTCTGTTGAAATAAATAACTAAACTTAAAAAAATAAAATAAAATGGTTCCCTTTTCAGTGGGACTTCCATTTTAGTAGGCATGGAAACCAGAAGCTCAAGGAGAGAAGCTTTATTAGTAGTATTTTGTTTTATTGAGGTTACATTGACACACAGTAAAGTGCAATGAAGTATCAGTGTGATATATTTTATCATATGTATCACCATAATCAACATCTGTTGCTCCCTGGCTGCACTGTGGCCTGGAAACTATGTCAAGGCAGGAAGCTGGAGCAGTTGTTAGGTCTCACCTTGTTTGTTTTCCTACCTCTCAGAGATGACTGTCTTTGTTGTCCAGTATCTAGTGTCTTTTTAACATTTCTTTTTTTAAAATATTTATTTATTTTTGAGAGAGAGAAAGAGAGAGAGAGAGCGTGAGAGAGAGCGAGCACAATGGGGGAGGGGCAGAGAGAGAGGGAGACACAGAACCTGAAGCAGGCTCCAGGCTCTGAGCTACCATCACAGAGTCCGATGTGGGGCTCAAACTCAAGAACCATAAGATCATGTCCAGTGTCCAGGGTCTTAAGAGCTGTTTTTATTTTTTTGTACGTTTTTTCCCCCAGTTTCTTTTTTCTTTTTCTTTCTTTCTTTCTTTCTTTCTTTCTTTCTTTCTTTCTTTCTTTCTTTCTTTCTTTCTTTCTTTTAGGTGAGAGGGCATATCTAATCCCTGTTACTCCATCCTGGCCTGGAACAGAAAAAAAAAAAAAAAAAAACCAAACAACTAGTAGAATTTTAATCTTTACACTAGTATATATGGAAGGGGATCTGGATTGGTTTCAAATCCTTCCTGGAGCCAGGGATAGCTCCAGAATTTTCATAAAAGAGATTCCATCAAAGAATGCAGCAGAAGATGGGGGTAGTTAAGAAACTTTTCTTCCTTTGGTTTTATGTGGTATATGAATTTATTTTTGGTGGTTGGCTGGGAAGCTATTGAAGATCTTAGGGAATGAAGGGCAGCAAAGCCCGCTTTCCCCTTGGCCTCTGCCTTTGGGAACCTGCTGTTTTAAGGCCAATTCAACTTACCAACTCCAATTCTAGACTATACTAATGAAGAAACCGTGAAGCTCAGAAGGACCTCAATTATCTGACTTGCAAAGGCCTACTATTCTGCCTTTTACAGGAAGGTAAAACCACACCCTTTCAGGCAGCTTTTTCAACAAAGCTAAATGTCCAAAACAGGTTAGTTAGAGAGTCAGTTCAATAGGAGAGCTCATTTCCCTAACTACCCCTGCTGTTTGAGGTTAGATGGGCTACGGGGCTTAAACTTGCTAGTCAGGGAGCCAGAATCTGGGATGCTCATTGCTGCTTCCTGGTGTTGTTGCTGCTTTGAGATGAGTATACCCTCTTTTATTTTTTTTCTTACATTTATTTATTATTGAGAGAGAGAGAGAGAGAGAGAGAGAGAGAGAGCACACACAATCTAAAGCATGAGCAGGGGAGGGACAGAGAGAGAGTGGGGGAGAGAATCCCAAGCAAGTTCCACACTGCCAGCACAGAGCCCGATGTGGGGCTTGAACTCACGAACCTTGAGATCATGACCCGTGCCGAAATCAAGAGTGGGTCCCGTAACCAACTGTGCCACCCAGGTGCCCTGAGATGAGTATACACTCTTAACGCGTGCTGGCTGGGCCACGTGAGGAGATAGCGCAGAGCAGGGTGTGGGACGAAAGCTCACCTGGAATAAGAGCAAAAATCTATGGTTTTTTCAAGTCTGGCCTCAAGTCAGAATCTCTCAAGCGTTCATGGAAAGTTCAGACTTCTGGCCTCCACCCCAGACTACTGAGTCCTAAGCTTTAGGGATGGGACTCAGTAGTCTGTTTTTGGTAGCTCCTGAGATGATGCTGTTAGCTAGCCACCACGGTTTAGGAAATCTTGGGCTAAACAGTCAACGTAGTCCTGAATTACTGAGATTCCTGCGTTCTGTACCCAGGACATGTCTATAATCCCTCAACTTCTGTTTTCACTGCCAGCAACTCTCCTCTCACCTGGATTTGCAACACCTCTCTCTGCTCTCCCCCATCTCCACTGTCCGCACCTGCTGTGGTTGGAATGTATGTGTCCCTCCCAAATTCCTGTGTTGAAATCCTAACCCCCAAAGGTGACGGTATTGGTAGATAGGCCTTGGGGCAGGGGGGTGGGGGGTGGGGTGCTTTAATCTTGAGGGTGGAGGCCTCATGAATGAGATTAGCGCTCTTGAGAAAGAGGCTCCAGAGAGCTCACTAGCCCCTGCCACCAGGTAAAGACACAGCAAAAAGGAACTGGCTGGGAACCAGGAAGAGTGTCTTTAGCATAAGGCAAAGCCACACTAGCACCCTGATCTTGGACTTTCCAGCCTCCAAAACTGTAAGCAATACATTTTCTGTTTATAAGCTACCCAGTCTGTGGCCTAACTGCTTTGAAAGTAGACCCAAACAAGCTAAGACAGTACCTCTCCACCCCTGTCTGAATCTATTACTCACCTTAAAGCCAAAATGATCTTTTTGCAAATGTCTCTTTGCCCCAAAAATAAAACTTTTCACATGTCTGAACAGCCCAGCACGCCCTGGCGTTTGCTTATGTCTCCAGCTTCATCTCAAGTCACTTTACCCCTTGCTTATCACACTGTCTAGAGCACCTCAAGCTTTTTCCACTGCAGGGCCTTTACACTTTATTTCCCCTCTTAACACTGCTTTTCCTGTGGCTCACTCTTTCTCATCCTTCAGGTCTTAGCTTGAATGTCCACATCTCAAAAAGGTCTTGCCTGATCACCTGTCTGAAGTATATTACCCTCCATGGGTTGCCTGGGTGGGTCAGGCAAGAGCTTCTGACTCTTGGTTTCGGCTTGGGTCATGATCTCATGATTTGTGAGTTCAAGCCCTGCATCAGGCTCTGCACTGACAGGGTGGAACCTGCTTGGGATTCTGTATCTCTCTGCCCTTCCCCTGTTCTCTCTCTCTCTCAAAAATAAACAAACATAAAAAATGAGGTATACTACCCTCCAACAGATGCACACAGGTTTTATCAGAGTACTCCCTTTGTTTCATAGCACTTTTATAAACAATTACCTATCAATTGTTTATTGTCTGTCCTCCCACTAGAATGTGAGCCTCACGAGGACAGGGACCTAGGTATTCTTGCACACTGTATATTTCCAGTGCTTGGCCTAGTGTCTGGCATATAGTAGCTGCTTAATATTTGTTGAATGATTAATCGTGTTCTTTACGACCTAGCCTGGCTTGCATTATATAGGCTTGGGGAAGCATGATCTCATCTAAATCCATGTAATAACAAAGCATGTTTTGAAGGGGTTGATGCATTTCCAATGTTGCCCTAAGTGCTGTGACTTTAATTAGTTCTGGGAGGAGGGATCTCTCTGCTGTCTCATGGTACTAAGTGAAATTCCTAACATGACTTTCATAACTAGAAATACTGAGGGAAAGGCAATGCCACTGATAGCCACCCACATGCTCTCGGACTCAATATTCTTCATTCCACACTTTGGCATACGAATGCCCCAGTTTTTCTACACCACTCTGATAGTCTCATTATTCTCCTCTAATTTAGAAAAATAGGTTTCTTTCCTTTTCTTTCTTTTCTTTCTTTCTTTCTTTCTTTCTTTCTTTCTTTCTTTCTTTCTCTCCTTCTTTCCTTCTTTTCTTTCTTTCTAAGTTTATTTGTTTTGAGAGAGGGGCAGGAGAGAGGCAGAGAGGGAGAGAGAGAATCCCAAGCAGGCTCTACACTGCCAGTGCAGAGCCTGAGGTGGGGCTCAACTCGCAAACTGAGATCCTGACAAAAGAAGCTTCTAATTAATGTTTGCAGTAGTTGTCTTAGTTTATTGTGGGGGTCGGAAGTCTATTAGAAGTAACAGAAATCCAACTTAGGTTAAAAGGGGATTTTATTGGAATAACTGGGACCACTCATATAGTTCAACACTCATTCAACAGATGTATATAGAAATAGACATAAATACAGAGACAACTGTAGATTTGTCTACCTACCACTCTAATCTGGCATGCTTTAATTGCTGGGCTCCGTATTCAATTTTAATTATTATTATTATTTTTTATAAAGGTTTTCGCTTTTTAAAACAATGTTTATTTATTTTTGAGAGAGTGCAAGCGGGAGAGGGTCAGAGAGAGAGGGGGACAGAGGATCCAAAGCGGGCTCCACGCTGACAATGGCAAACCCGATGTGGGGCTCAAACTCATGAATAGTTAAATCATGACCTGAGCTGAAGTCAGATGCTCAACCGAATGAGCCACCCAGGTGCCCCTTCACTTTTTTTTTTTTTAAAGTTATTTATTTTGAGAGAGAGAGAGAGAGAGAGAGAGAGAGAGAGAGAGAGAGAAAGGGGGGGGGGGAGGCACAGAGAGAGAGAGGAAGAGAGAGAATCTTAAGCAGGCTCCATGATGTCAGTGCAGAGCCCCATGTGGGGCTCAGTCTCGTGAACGGTGAGATCATGACCTGAGCCAAAATCAAGAGCTGGACACTTAACCTACTGAGCCACTCAGGTGCCCCTGTATTCAATTTTAGATGTTCAATAGTGAGCAAAGTCAGCAAAGGTCAGAAGCCAAACAGCAGAATGTAGGAATGGTTTGAGATTGAGGCACAGCTGGAACTGGGGACTTGAGTGGGCACAGAACTTTGTATCGTCTGATGTAGGTGGATCAGCCTCATTTTTTTCTCACTGAATACCATGTCTTTTGGGGCACAATAAACAAAGTTATTAAATTCACATTTTGCCTGTCTTAAATTCACATGTCACAGCTCCCATCACCAGATAAAGGCTAACTCACACACCTTGCATAAAATTTAAAAATCCTGGGAAGGTCGCTGATGCCTAGCTTGAATAAATGACTCACTGATGAAAAATGGCCACCACAGCCAAGAGGTCAGTCTTTAAAAGCACAACAGCTTCTGTGTGCTCCATGTGTGGAGGGAAGGAGTAGTTTCCAAATAAAGGGGCTGAGGAGGGAGCTAGGTCTGCTATCCATCCCATAGTTTTCTAGCACTATCATCTCCATCATTAAGCACAGGAGTCAAAAGCATAAACAAAGAGCAGGCTGGGATAAAAAACAGTAATTAGAGGACTAAAGAATGTTATCATGTGCAGAGCTTTGAAACACCTCTGAGGTGTAAAGTTTTAGGCCTAATTATGAGAAGCTGCAGGTCATAAGAAGGATGCAGTTACCTTGGGACATCAGACTTACATAAGTATGATTGCTTTTTAGGGCAATAGTAAACAACAGGTGTTTTAACACCTAAGGGATGGAAAACAGATTAGTGATCTCTGATAATGAGATTCAGTATTTAGGTTTCTCTGTCTTTAGTGTAGCTCTTCATTAGTGGATAGTTCTGTGTTCTCATATGCATTTTACAGGAGAAAACCCAAGGAGATATTTCAAGTAGAAACAGAGTACTGTGACCTACTTAAGAGTTCCCTCAAGCTGCAGGGGGAAAAAAAAGACTGCATATTGCTTGCGAATGTAAAGAAACAGAGAGGAAGGCTGAGATCAATAGAACACTTTTACAGTGCCAGCTCAGAGGAAGATTTATACAAATTTAATTGAGTTCACCTTGAATAATCCATGAGGAAAAAGAAATTGTGCCAATGCTTAGCCCTCAGATTAGGTCTGGTTTGCCCGTACCCCCTAGGGTGGATTCTGATCTGAATTTACATCTATCTATAGCTTCTACTGATATTTGGCTATTGGAAATTTAAAAGGAGAGTTTCTAACCACAGTCCACGGCAAGTGAAAGGATGAGCTTTTGGAGAAACTGATCTGTTTAATAAACAGAAGTAGAGGGGCACCTGGGTGGCTCAGTCGGATAAGTGTCCAACTTCGACTCAGGTCATGAGCTCATGGTTTTTGAGTTTGAGCCCCACATCGGGCACAGAACCTGAAGCCTGCTTCGGATTCTGTGTCTCCTTCTCTCTCTGCCCCTCCCCTACTTGTGTTCTGTTTGTCTCTCAAAAATAAATAAATGTAAAAAAAGAAGTAGACCTGACAATCCAATGAAATGAGAATGTGCTACGCCACTAGCAAAACAGAACAGGGGATAAAACCCAAGAACATGAACCTTATATTTTTCTCTAAGAAGCAACACTTCTTGATAGAAAATAGAGAAAGGAAGTTGTGCAATTTCTCTCTGTCTAGCACATAAACGTGCAAGTTCTGCAGCTACACTGGACCTCAAATCTGGACTGTGCCTTCGGTGATTTAACCTTCCCAGACTTCACTCCTCACGAGTAGGATGGAGCTCCTGATAGTACCCTGCTCACAGGGATGATATGTGAGGTCTAAATCACGTACCTGTAAAGTGCTTAAACTGTGTGTGACGCTTAGCCCTTATTAAGACTTAGCTCTTTTGTTATTGCTAATTACCAGTATGTCAGCCACTGAGCAATAATTTATTCAGCATCCTCAGAATGCTTGATCAAGCTTTGGGACAGAATAGCTTTCTTCTTTTCCACTGTCACTAATAACACTACTATATGTATGTATGTATGTATTCTGAGGGGGGTGGGGGAAGAAGGGCAGAGGGGCAGAGGAAGAGAGAACCTTAAGCAGGCTCCATGCTCAGTGCAGAGCCCATGATCCTGGAATCATGACCTGAGCTGAAATCAAGAGTTGGACACTTAACTGACTGAGCCACCAAGGCACCCCAATGCTACTGTATTTAAAACATAAAAATGCTGTTGTACAATAATTTGGCACAAGGTACCATCTATATTAGTTTTCTAAGAATTTCTTGCACAATAGGTTGTTATAATTCTATTGGAGGACCAGTCCCTTGTCTATGTAAATATACTATATGGGTAAGTATATGAATCCAGAACGTTTAGAAACTCAAGAGAAAGGATTTGATCAAGGCCTCCAGAAATAAGGGTTTTTATAAGTCTTTATGTCTTCATCATTCTCAAAATTGGCTCTGAAAACATTAAATATATTCTTGTGCACATAATTTGCTCACAGCTTATCATTATTAACAAAGATTCATTGCTCAATTACACATTTATAAAAACATAAAGATCCATTTATTGAGCATTGGGGTGGAATCAATATTCATTCTTCTCCCCCATCACTCTCTTCCTCTTCCTTTTCCCTCCTCCTTTATGGACTTGTCTGAAAACTTCCCTGGGATAGATACTCAGGAGCAGAATTGCTTTGTTCATTCTATATATGAATTTGCTTGTTGGTTTTATTTATCTTTTTTTTTTTTTTTAGAGCGTGTGAATAGGGGAGAAGGGCAGAGAGAGAGAGAGAGAGAGAGAGAGAGAGAGAGAGAGAATCTCAAGCAGGCTCCATGCTCAGCACGGACCCAACAAGGAGCTGGATCCCATGACCCTGGGATCATGGCCTCAGCTGAAATTAAGAGTCGGATGCTCAACTGACTGAGCCACCCAGGCACCCCTATTTTTTTAAGGGTTTTATTTTTAAGCCTAAGGGTTTGGCAAGGGGTGGCTGTTTAAGTGGGATGGAAATTGGATGAATAAATTGGAATGACCACTTTATATGGGTGTGTGCACATGTACCTGCAACACTGAGCTGTGGGCTGGAACTCAACACAGTTCCTAATCTTGTACAGATAATAAATGAATTTTATACCTGTTTTAAAGTTAATTTAAGGACTAATAAAAACAAAGTGGCTTTCCACTTTCATGAAGGTTCCAATCTAATAAGGGAGACAATATATTTTAGCATAAAATGATAAACCAGTAATTCAAGGCCATATAGGGTAATATTAATAGCTAAGCACCTACTGAGTGTTTCCAGTGTTACAAACACATTGCATGTATTTTCTTATTTGATCCTCACAAAAAATTTTTGAGATTGGTGCTATTATAGGTTCCTATTTTAAAATTGGGACATTGAAGCTTAGGTCAACCCAAGTCACATTACCCCTGAGGGGCGGAGCCACGATCAGAACTTAGATCTCATCATATCCTACAACTTCTTAGCCTCTACCACTTGCTTCCTCATGCAGCAGAGTAGAGGAATGGTCATGGTAAGGTGGAGAATGGGCACGGTGAGGGTGGAACTCAGGATTGATTCTGAAAAATGTGCTGACACTATTGGAATGACACTGGAAAAATCAGAGTATTAGCAAGACGTGAATCAGAAAAAAAACAACTTAAGAAATCTCACTTCAAACAAAAAAAAAAGAAATCTCACTTAATATCTCCACGTGAATAATTTTTTCTTCATAGGATCCACCAGAATTGCCCAATGAAAGAAGAGTCAGGTTTCAAAAGCAGAATGAAAAGTTCTTACATTGGAAATGTTGGGGTTTGGTGAAGGACAGGCACAATACTTTAGATATAGAAAGTGCTTCTTTAAATGACATTGGGTACAGTTTTATTTCTGAAAGCAGAGAAGTATAATGAAGTATACCCTACCTCCAGTAGGCCAACGGGTAAGCAAGTGAGGTTAAATCACTCCCTTCTCTTAATAAGCATTCCTTTTGGGGCACCTAGGTGGCTCATTTGGTTGAGCGTAATCTTGATTTCAACTCAGATCATGATCCCAGGGTCATGGGATGAAGCCTTGTGTTGAGCTCCATGCTGAGCATGGAGCCTGCCTAAAATTCTCTCTCTCCCTCTGCCCCTCTCCCTTCCTCTCTCTCTCTTTCTAAAATTAAAAAAAAAAAAAAAAGTATTCCTTTTATGTGAAAATATTTACTTACTTTCAAAGTCTTAAACTGCTGCAATTGGGCCACCAGATTCCCTTTGTCCCTTACTGTTAAATTCTGAATATTATGTTTACCGCTACATTCTACCTGACAGGTACCACCAAGAGGTCAGCACACCATCCACAGACTCAACCTTCTGTCTTCCTTCAGACCTCAAGGAGCCGTCTCTTCATGGCCAAAGTGCCTTTCGACCCTTACCCACCCCCTCCAGGAGGAGCTGTCAATCCACATCAGCTATGGGAAAGGTTGTCACCTTGCCATCTTGCACAACCAACACGAAAGAACCCAAGGCACTGTCAGATCACAACGGTTCTCTAAGTGAAGTCCCTTTAAAGGGCAATGGGAACGGAAATGAGTTTTACTCAGGAAATTCCTCCCTGGCTTCCCCTTTACAGAGCAACCCAAACCTAGAGAAAAAGGCATTGGAACTTCATTTGTACATTATTTCTACAACCTCATCGATATTTCTGCACTTAAAAAGTTCATGGACCAATTATATTATAGTAAGTGTCCTCATAAGGTAACTTTGGCTGGAGTAATTTTTAAAGCCAACATGCCTTTCCTGCTTTCCAAAATTTAGCTTTGGAATTTAATAATATTATGAAAGACAAACACACTGGACAATTAAGGATATGATTCTGTTCAGGCTATTGCAAGATGGAAAATGCTTATTAATGAGTGTCTTAAAGAAACAGGAATGGACCAGGGGTTTTACAGAGGCAGGTAAACAAGGGAGTCTCCTGGCAATCATGGAGAAGGATGGACAAGGTCTTATCTTAGAATATTTGTGAGCAGGGTGGTCTTTTTCAGTTAGCTGGGATGTTTTCTCAACCATTTCTGCTTTTAGAGAGCACAGAGCTCAGATAAAGTTCAACACTGTCAATATGTCTCTGTATTTCTTAGCTGAGCTATTGAAAGGAGGTTAATCAGGGTCATTGTCATAGGAGCAGATAATTTTGGAGTGATTTCCTCCAAAATAAGGTACTTAGAATTTTACCTTATTTTAGAAATGAGGAAAATGAATATTTTAGGTGACTTACTCAAGATTATATAGTAGGTTTAGGGATAGAGTCAGAACTCTCATGTGTAATCTTTTTATTACACAAGGATCAGTTTAAAAATAAATAATTTATTACAGGAATAACATGATCCTTTTCAGTTATCTTCAGTATATATAATTTTTACTATTGACCTTATAACACAATAATATTAAAATATATGACAGGCTCTTTTCATTCAGAAGAAGCTAAGGAAGCAAGGGGTTTGATAAATGACTAAAAACTGAAAGACTGCAGAACAGCTCAAGTTTTTTCTCATAGCATGGTTCAGAATGGTTAATTTTTATTTTTTTAAAAATTTTTTTTTCAACATTTATTTATTTTTGGGACAGAGAGAGACAGAGCATGAACGGGGGAGGGGCAGAGAGAGAGGGAGACACAGAATCGGAAACAGGCTCCAGGGTCTGAGCCATCAGCCCAGAGCCTGACGCGGGGCTCGAACTCCCGGACCGCGAGATCGTGACCTGGCTGAAGTCGGACGCTTAACCGACTGCGCCACCCAGGCGCCCCCAGAATGGTTAATTTTTAAATTACATGTTAAATGCTCAAAATTTCTCCTTAAATTCTTACTTTTATTATTTTTTTAATATTTTATTTTTAAATAATTTCCATACCCAATGTGGGGCTTCAACTTACAACCCTAAGATCAAGAGTCACATGCTCCAGCAACTGAGTCAGCCAGGCGCTCCTAAATTTTTAAACAGCTTTCTCCAAATTAAGAATTTAAACAAATCTTAAATAGAGGGGGAAACTCTGATCTATTAATAGGAGGCCACATATATTCTAACAGAAAAACCAAATTTTGATCTATCTAAATGTTTCAAAATGACCATTTATGTTTCCCTGAATTGACTAACTCCGGGTTTTAGTACTCCTTTTTAATTCTGCAGCAGAGACATGATTGGGGCAAGTCAGACAGGCAAACTCATAGCCCTTCTGATAGTAAAAGCAGTAACAATAATGGACATGTATTAACAGGTAGGATCTGCTTTGATGCTTTCATATATTAATTCATTTAATCTGCACACAACCCTAGGAGGTAGAACTGTTATTCTCATTCCATAGATGATGAAATTAAGGCACTGAGAAATTAAATGATGTACGCAAGTTTGCACAATTACTGTGGAGCCAAGATTTAATTTTTTTTCTATGACCATTGAAATAAATGTCAGTGGAGGGGGGTTATCTTTGAGTTGGTAGATGCTATCATTAAAAAAAAATTTTTTTTTGATATTTATTTATTTTTGAGAAAAAGAGAGAGACAGAGCACTAGCTGGGGAGGGGCAGAGAGAGAGGGAGACACAGAATCCGAAGCAGGCTCCAGGCTCTGAGCTGTCAGCACAAAGTCCTATGCAGGTGGGAATGCAAGCTGGTGCAGCCACTCTGGAAAACAGCGTGGAGGTTCCTCAAAAAACTAAAAATAGAACTACCCTATGACCCAGCAATTGCACTACTAGGCATTTATCCACAGGATACAGGTGTGCTGTTTCGAAGGGAGACATGCACCCCAATGATTATAGCAGCACTGTCAATAATAGCCAAAGTATGGAAAGAGCCCAAATGTCCATTGATGGATGAATGGATCCATGATGGATGAATTTATGAATGGATAAAGAAGATGATTACTCGGCAATCAAAAAGAATGAAATCTCACCATGTGCAAGTACGTGGATGGACTAGAGGGTATTATGCTAAGTGAAATTAGTCAGAGAAAGAAAATATCATATGACTTCACTCATATGAGGACTTTAATATACAAAACAGATGAACACAAGGGAAGGGAAGCAAAAATAATATAAAAGCAGGGAGGGGGACAAAACAGAAGAGACTCCTAAATATGGAGAACAAACTGAGGGTTACTGGAGGGGTTTTGGGAGGGGGGATGGGCTAAATGGGTAAGGGGCACTAAGGAATCTACTCCTGAAATCACTGTTGCACTATGTGCTAACTAACTTGGATATAAATTAAAAACAAAATACAAAATAAAACTAAAAACAAAAAAACAAAGTCCTGTGCAGGGCTCAAACTCACAAACGGTGAGATTATGACCTGAGCTGAAGTTGAATGCTTAACCGACTAAGCCACCCAGGTGCCCCTAATAGATGCTATTATTAAAAATGTTCCATCCCTTAGGGTGCCTGGGTGGCTCAGTTGGTTGGGCGTTCGACTTTTGACTTTGGCTCAGGTCATGATCTTGCAGTTTGTGGATTCGAGCCCACTGTCGGGCTTTGCATTGACAGTGTGGAGCCTGCTTGGGATTTTCTCTCTTCCTCTCTCTCTGCCCCTCCCCTGCTTGCATGCACTCTCTCTCTCAAATACACTTAACATTAAAAAAAATAATGTTCTATCTCTTGAAAGATGGAAAATGGGCAAGCAAATATTTCATACATATGATGAATCAGGTTAGCATTCATTCTAGTAAAAATAAGACATTAATTCAATATAAATATTTAGAAAGTTATGACTTTTGTGACACTGTTTCTTTCATCATGTTATTCTTGGTGATACTTCCATAAGTTTTAGGAAATTAAAAAACAATAATCTCCTAAATCAGTCAGACGTATCTTGGCTAACTGATCTCTTGTGCTTTGAGATCTAGAATGATTATTCACATTGAGGTAGGGAAATGCTACTGGGAAAAAGGAATGGACATGTTAACTCTCTCTGTATTTTCGGGGAAAATAAACCTAAACCATCCAGTGAGAAATTAGCACTCATTCTGATTTTAAGGGTTTCCAAAGAGCCAAGTCTCCTTCAGTGATCCATTTTATCTGTAACTTTCACCAAAAATAATTACATCTGAGTTCTTTAGCATCTCAAATTCTACAGAAACAATACATAGCAATTCTTCGCCATTTATATGTTGTGAAGATAGGTGCTAGAAAGCTAAATAACTAAGGAATATCCCCAAATTAAAATTCTAGATTTAAGGTAACCATTAACATTTAGAGAGGAAAAAAAGACAGCTTTTTTTTTCCCTTAACTTAAAACAATGACGAAAGTAGTTAAGAACAGGGGTGCCTGGCTGGCTCAGTTGGTAGAACATTTAACTCTTGTTCTCAGGGTCCTGAGTTTGAACCCACACTGAGTATAGAGATTTCTTTAAAAAAACAAAAGTAGTGGGGCGCCTGGGTGGCTCATTGGTTAAGCGTCTGACTCTTTGATTTCAGCTCAGGTCATGGTTCAGCTCCTTTGCTCATGCTCTCTCTCTCTCAAAAATAAAAATAAATAAACATTTTTAAAAAATAAATAAAAAACAAAAGTAGTGAGAAAAAGCACATACTTCCCCCACCCACTCACCATCCTGCTCTGATATTAAGGAATAAGAAAGGGGTAAGTTTGTTTGAAGTTGTAAATCAGCAACGTTTCAGAAATTCTTTCGGACCTGTCTGTTAAGCCTTAACATAAAATAAAAGATTATTTAGAGGACTTGCTGAACACTACATACCAACTTATTTTCAAGACCCAGAATGAATGGAAAATGGCAACACTAAAGATTTGAGGGAAAAAATAACCCTATTAATATAATAGGGGAATAGTTAAGAAAACTATTGTATAATCTATGCTATGAAATACTAGGTAATCATTAAAAAGATTCAAGTAAACCTATATATACAGAAATGGAAAATTGTCTACCATATATTAAGTGAAAAAAAAGTTCCAGATTAACATATGTGATGTAATTTAGCCAGTACTAAATATATATTATAAAAAGATATCATCTAATATGTATAAGATGTATGTCTTTTGTTAAGTTTATTTACTTTGGGAGAGAAAGAGGGTGCACGTGTGTTTGAATGCACACTAGTGCAGGAGGGGCAGAGAGAGAGGGAGGGAGAGAGAATTCCAAGCAGGCTCTGCGCTGTCTGCCTCAGAGCCTGCCTCCGGGCTCGATCCCACGAACCTTGAGATCATGACCTGAGCTGAGATCAAGAGTCAGACGCTTAATGAACCGAGCCACCCAGGCGCCCCTATAGATGTATGTTATAATTAGCATGTTTTTATATACCTGAAAGGATATAAACCAAACTGATAATAATATAGTAAGGTACTTTGTTGTCGCTGTTGTTTTTAATTTCAGTATAATTAACATACAGTGTTATATTTGTATCAAGTATATAGTAAGGTACTTTGACTAGGGGATGGGAGGATTAGGGAGAGACATGGAACTTTTATCTTTTGTTTATGCATTTTTGTACTGTTTGATTTTGATAGATAATTTCATTTTATAATGAGCAAGTGTCATGTTTAAAATTATTAAAAACTATATAAGGAAACAAATACTCTGTGGTATTATTTACATAAACAAATCACGTACTATAGCATGGATTAAGGAATAGATATACAGTATTGACTAAAAGTAGGAGAAATTGATTTTCAGTAAACAAAGATTCTAACTATTCCCACTTTTTTCCTCTTTTAGAAAGCTACTCTTTTACAAGATCCCCTACGTGCTGGTGAGCTCAGTCCTATCGGAAGTCAAAAGCCATATAGGTAAGGAGTGATGATATGCTAGAGTTGCGTGGGGGACTGTTCCCTCATCTCTGCCTCTCGTAACTCCATGTGTTGCTGACCAACACATTTACACCTCTACTTCAACTCTCTGCCCTGAATTTTAGGTCTGCAAACATAATTGCCCACTGGCCATCACCTCTTGTAGGTCTTAAAAGAACTTTAAAGTCAGTATATTCAGAACAGAGCTCAGCATCTTCCTTCTGGGACGGGACCTTCCTCTTGTGTTCCCTAACACAGGGCCTGATGTTGTTATCCCCAGATCACCTAAGCCAGAGTCCTGGAAGTCATCCTTATCTTCTCTTTCCCCTACACCACCACCCCCACACCCAGCCATTCACCACATGATTTATTGCTTTTCTCTAATATATCTGGATAACATCTACTTCTTTGACTGTCACATACTCAGCCCAATTACCTTTGTTCTGAGCTCCTACAGTATTTTCCTAGCTGGCTTCTGCCTTCACTCTCTAAACCATTCTCCACAACAACAAAGAAATCTTTCGGAAGCACAAATCTGATCATGTAACTCCCTCCCTTAAAGTCTTTGAATGGCTCTCCACTGCCTTTAGAAAAAGGTCTAAACTTTACAGCAGCTTATAAAGATCTTTCTGATGTGTCTCTTCATCTTTCCATCTTCAACTGTTGTGTCCCCTCAATTCTGCCCTAACCTCCTGATCCAAATGATCTCACAGTTCTCAGAAAGCTCCCTGGTTTTTTTGTTTGTTTGTTTGTTTTTTCCTCTATCCTGGAACCCTACTCTCTATTCTTCTTCTCCTTCATGAATAACTTCAACTCATCAAGACTTAGCTTGCTATCCCTTTCTCTAAAAATCATTTCTCAGAACTACATTAGGAGGGTCCCCTCTAGAACATTCTGTGCTTACCATCTTTTAGGACTCAACAGCCTATCTTATGATTGCTTATTTGATTATGTGCTGCCCTATTATGTACTATGCCCCTTAAGGGCCAAGACTGTACCTTGGTCATTGGCACACAGTAGGCTGCCTTTATGGAATGAATGAATAAATTGTTAAAACAATTAAACATGAATCTGATTTAAAGTGTGGGTATATTAGCTTTCAAAAGGAATGCGGTCCTGACACATGTGGCAAGATGGATGAACCTTGAAGAAATTATGCTAAGTGAAAGAATCCACACATAAAGGGACAAATATTGTATGATTCCACTTACTTACAGGAGGCATTGAGAATAGGCAAATTCATAGAAACAGAAAATAAAAGAGAGGTTACTAGGAGCTGAGGGGAGAGGGAAATGGAGACCTATTGTTCATTAGTACAGAGTTTCTGTTTGGGAAAATGAAGAAGTTCTGGAAATGGATAGTAGTGATGGTTATACAACACTGTGAATGCACTTAATTTATATACCTAAAAATGGTTACAATGATAAATTTTATGTTATATATATTTTATTTCAGTTTTAAAACAGGTAAGGTGTGTGTATACGTGTTTAAGGGAATAGATAAAACAAGACTGGCAAAATGTTAAAAATTATTGAATCTAGGTGATAGATGGGGTTTCTTATACAATTTTCTCCATTTTTGTGTATGTTTAAAAATTTCTATAGTAAAAGTTTTAAGAAGGCTTAAGAAACATAATAAGCAAATATAACAAGTATCTTATTTATATCTTGATTTCAACAAACCAAAAATAAAAGACATTTTTTAAATAAATTTTTTAGCTTATTTATTTATTTTGAGAGATAGAGAACAAGGGAGGGACAGAGAGAGAGAGAGAGAGAGAGAGAGACAGAATCCCAAGCAGGCTCTGCACTGCCAGCATGGAGCCCACCATGGGGCTTGAACCCATGACTGTGAGACCATGACCTGAGCCAAAATCAAGAGTCCAATGCTTAACTGACTGAGCCACCTAGGCGCCCCTAAAAAGACATTTTTAAGACAATGGAGGACATCTGAATGTGGACTGGGTATTAGCCCGTAGCAAAGAATTATTGATAATTTTGACAGATGTGACAATGATGATTTTGTAAGAAAATGTTTATTTTGAGGTATGTTCTGAGGTATGTAGGGGTAAAGTAAGGATGTTTGTGATTTAGTTTTTAAAAGATGGTAATACAGACAGCTTAGAATTTCTATCTGTTTTCATATGTTTACTGCAAAAAAGTATCAGTTTTAATTTTAGTGCTTTATTTAAAGTGGTTTTAAAACTAACTGGATAATAAAATAGGCTTTATCTCTCTGTATATGTGTGGCTTGAAATTTATCCTTGAAGGCCAGAAAGAGAGTTGAGTTCTACCACTCTCTTGACTCATGAAAAGCATATTTCTTACAAAGTTAATTCCCGAAGGCAACACATTTAAAATGCAGTGATTTAAAATGCACTATGAAGAATGTGGTCTATGTACAAGATATATAAGACAGGTCTCTGCCTGCAAGGCACCTTCAGTTTAAAAGGAGTAAACATTCTTTGGGTTTCAAATTAGAACTCTGTCACAAATGTGAGTCCTGTAACATCATGGATGTATAGGGACCATTGTGAACATATACACAGTGCTTCTGAGATAATGTATGAAAAGCCTTTTCCAGCTGTAAATCATTATAAAAAATGTATTATTTATGTAGAATATCCCCTCCAAAAATGAAAACATATGGGAAAAATAGAGCATATCATTAGATCAAGAATCCTTCTTGCTACATTATTTGAGTGAATTTATATTTTCTAGCTGATGAAAATATAGAATATCTGTTAAAATTAATGTAACATTTCCCCTTATTCCTAAATTGAATAATGGAGTCTTCTGGCGCTAGACTTTTTATTATTTAAATTAGCCAAGTAAAGTTTATCATCATCTATGTAAAAACAAATATTCTGGGCAGAGAAACTGTGATTATATCAATGTCTCTACAGAAATATAGACTCCTGAATCTAACTTGTATTTATGATGTATATGAGACCTCAATTTACATATGAATTGATTTTTAGTATGAAGAGATTAGTGTGTTTTTTCTTATGAAAAAAAATTTTTTTGTAAGTTTGGTATTTCAGTGTATTATCATAGGTGCCAAAGGAAAAAAAAACTGTCCCTATATGAATCTCAGCAAATTGTCGACTAATGGGAAAAATAGGAAAGTCAATTGGAAAGTAATTCTGCTGGTATGCTTTCTGAGCTTGTGGTTTTCTAAGCTCACTTGTTTGTGAAAACTACATTTCTGCTGTTTTTGGAGTTCTCAGAGAACAGAGGGATTTTATAGTATTTTTTAAATGAAATGGGATTGTAATTAGAAGTGGATGTATAGGGAAGTGGGATCTCAAAGCTCGTTCGTATTTTATTTACAAACTATTTATTAAATATTTACCGTGTGCTAAGTACATGTAGTAACCAAAGTATCAAAATGATGGCGTAGGTATGATAATACCTATTTTACAGATGGGAAACTGAGGCACACAGAGAGTAGGTAACTTGCCCTTGGTAATTACTCAGGTAAAGAGAGGCAGATCTAGAATCTGAACCCCATATTTATAATCATGTTCTTCTGCCTCTGACTTCTATCCCAGAATTCTTGATCATTTCTCTTGCAGACTCTCCACTGGAAAAGAGACTGTTTTTCAGGAAGTCTTCCTGTTTTTGTTACTAAGAGAGGCTCAGTGATTGGATAGAAGAGAAAACCATAGTGTTTTTAAATAAAAGGGGAGGTAGTAGGCAAGAGCCAAGATTCCGTGCAGTAGTATTGGGATAAATGGCTGGTATTAAGGTTGGAGTAGGTGGTAAAAATATTTTTACTTTGGGGTTCCTGGGTGGCTGGGTCAGTTAAGCGTCCAACTTCGGCTCAGGTCATGATCTCGCAGTTCATGGGTTGGAGCCCCACGTCGGGCTCCGTGCTGACAGCTCAGAGCCTGGAGCCTGCTTCGGATTCTGTGTCTCCCTCTCTCTCTGCCCCTCCCCTGCTTGTGCTCTGTTTCTCTCTGTCTCTCAACAAGTGAATAAAAATGTTAAAAAAGATTTTTAAAAAATATTTTGACTTCAAGTCAGAAATTTTAGAAGTTTCCACTGACCTACACAGAATATGAAGCATCTCTTCTACTACTACTTTGCACCCTGCTCTTCTGAATCACTAGTTGTATGAACTTGGACAGGCTACTTAACCTTTCTAACATCCCATAAATGTAACAGTGATTCCCAGCCGTACCCCCTTCGTGGGACTGCATGAGCTAGTCCATGAAAAGTGCCCAGGACAAGTACACGATCACAACAATGGGGCAAAATATATATAATATATATACATATTAATTATATTATATAATTAAATAAATACATATTATACAATTAAATAAATATAATTATATTTATATATTAATATAATATATAACACACATATAATATATAACACACATATATAACATATAACATACATAATACATATTATATATTAGACATATAACATATATGTCTAATATATAATACAATATATAAAATATAATAAACATAATAAATATATAATATATAATATATAATATATAATATAATATGTATATTATATATGTGTGTTATGTATAATATATATAAATTATATATGTGTGTTATATATATGTTATATATATTATATATATTATATATACGTTATATATAATATATAAGACGTGTGGGAAAAGTGCTATAGGAGAGGGTCCTCATTCATGCTGGAATTAGGGAAGGCTTTAAGGGGGAGGTGTTACTCTCTTCAGCAAAGCCAGCTTTTCCTGAAGTATCGAACGTACGCAGGTCAGTGACAAGAGATGAATGCATGTGGTACTCTGACATGGCAGGAAACAACTTTGAATTCCACAGTGGAACAGTGATTGCTTTTCCAACTAGTCCAGTCTTATTAGGGAGAACCTCTGGGCTTGGTGCCCAAAGCGGGATCTCTCTGAGACATGTTCATCTGCCTTTTTGTCAAAGAGAGAGCAGGCCTCAGGCTGGGAATGTGGCGCATCAATGTAGAATCTGTGTTGCTTCCCTGATGTTTTTACAGTTACCTGCTATTTATGGCACATGACACTGGTTCTCCTTGTAAAGTAGTGATACAAAGTTTTCTTTGTGAATAATCTCTCTCTCCACACACACACACAACACACACACACACAAAGGGAGATGATTTAAAGAAAAAATATTAAGCAAATAATACTCCATTTGGCTCAGGCACTATGGTAGATGGTATGTAGCAAACTGCAAGCTAGACTATGAAAGAGAGACAGAAGTTTCCTAGGGACACTGAGAGCATTGCTGACGTGGATACAGCTTGAGTAAAGGGGCACGGGCAAAAGTATGCCTGGAGAGTTATAAATAGCTCAATCTGGGGAAAGCAAGGTCCATTACTAATGAGTAATAAAACTAGAAGCACAAAACTATATTAAAATTCCATTAGAAACAAAGTTTTACAAACCTGTCAATAATTGTTGATATTCTTCAACTGCCGTTTACCATTTTTTACATGGAAATTTTTTTCTTGTGTTTCTGTAGATCTGAGGAGAAAATCAAGCACTTCGGTCAACTTAAATCTGAACTTTTCCTTAAAGACAATACGTTGAGGAAGATACTTTGTCTAATTACAGAACTTAAAGTAGCAGCCCAGAAAAACTTCATTCTGAAAAGGCTTTTCTGGAAAGTAGGTGTTTTGTTTTATTTTTAATCTTTGAAACTTGTTCCAGCTATTTATCGAATGCAGGATATTTGAGCATGTAGTAAAATACAAATAAATGTTGTCTTGTATTCGGAGGCTGTATTTTAAAATGTTGATGGAAATTTAATGCAATCATGACTCAGTATTTGAAATCTTGTGACGTAATCAATAATGTATATGTGTGTGTCGGAGGGGAGGTGGGGAAAGAGAATGGTAGCAAAAAGCACCTTATGTGGGCTGGTTTGGCAACCACATGTATATGTGTGTGTTGGAGGGGGAGCTTCTGGAATGCAAGATGTTTGGGTACAGAGAGTGAGATGAGAAAGTAGATTTTAAGAAGTTTTACCTTCAGGTAACCCTACAATATAAGTACAATTAAAACAAGTTACTTGTGAACGTAGGACTTTTTAATTTTTTTTTATTTTTTATTTTTTCAACGTTTATTCATTTTTGGGACAGAGAGAGACAGAGCATGAACGGGGGAGGGGCAGAGAGAGAGGGAGACACAGAATCAGAAACAGGCTCCAGGCTCTGAGCCATCAGCCCAGAGCCTGACGCGGGGCTCGAACTCACGGACCGCGAGATCGTGACCTGGCTGAAGCCGGACGCTTAACCGACTGCGCCACCCAGGCGCCCCCGTAGGACTTTTTTAAAAAGGTGACTCCTGGGGAGTCAAATCAACCTAGCTCTCACTCAGCAAGTTATAGACTTACTCTGTAAGACTTACGCACTTTCACTTCAGTTTCATGGGCAGGTATTCAGAAGCCCTGGCGAGTACTGATATGGTGCTAACGAGGGGGTGAGCCCTGCCTCGGGTTGAGCTCCTCTTGATGGCTATATGTTGTATCCTAATTCTGGCCAGTGGTTTCAGAGTTGCCAACATTTTATTGAGCAGCTGTAAAGTGCACAGCTCCCCAGCCATACAAGACAGTCCTGGTCTTAGATTCGAAGGGCTTCACATGTAGGACAACCAACCATCCAGGTTTGCCCACACTTGGGTGACCAACTGTCACAGCTTCCCTAGGACTGAAGAAGTTCTCAGGATATGGGACTTTGAGTGCAAAAGCTAGGATAGTCCCAAGCAAACTGAAATGGTTAATTACCCTAATTAGAGGGTGTATTAGCTGCATAGAATATTATGTCAAATGTCCCCCAACACTGAGACAGGCAACAATGATACTGTGCTACGTAAATGCTTGAACTGGATACACCCTGTTAGGAATATAACATCCGGGTCTTGCCTCCAAAACTAAAGAGGATTGTAGAGAATATAGGGACAGGCATCGAAATGACCACACAAGGTGATTATGAACATGGAAATGGAGTTAATGTGAAAAGGCTAAGGAAACTGATATTATATCACACCCAAGTATAACTCTCCAGTCCATCCCACACGTGGTATTAGTTTGATCTGTAACTCTGATTTTGTGTCCTTGCGCACTCAAAAACTTCTTGTGGCTCTCCCTTCAAAGTACAAACATGTTGGCTTTAGCATTTAAGGCTCTCCACTAAGGACTTCTGTCACAGATTCCAAATTTGGACAGGCATGGCCCATGCAAGGTGGGTTTTCAGGAAGGGCCAACATCTATATAGGGCAGGCACTGGGCAAACGAACCCAGCTGTAGATGCTCCCAGGGAAGGCACAGAGCACCGGCGGGGAGAGTGACCTCTACACAGAGAGTGTGCAAAAGAGATCAGGGCATTCCAGCACATGCGTAGGTTATACCCAAATGTCTGCAAAAACATTTGACACCAGGAAGATCTGCTGGTTTAGGGTCTGGCAATAGAGTCTTCATGGAATGAGGTAGGGGAGGTGGCAAGGATATAAAGATTGTCCAGAGTAAACCTAGCAGCTGGGAGAGGACTAGCAAAGGACTTCACACTGGGCTCACAGATGTCCACTTAGATAAACCAGACACAATCGGGGGACTGGATTTAAAGCAGATGTCTAGGTAGGAGAACTGAGGTACCACTTACAGGTTAGACTAGCAAGAAGGGTGTTGATGTTGAATATCAGAGCGTTGGCCTCGAGGTTTCTTAAGCATGTCCAATCTTCCAATGTGCCTGATGCAGATGGCCTTGGCTGTGGAGCCAAAGAAAGATACAAAGAAAGAGAATGAGGCTGGGCCTAACCCACTCAACCCCACACTTCATTGCTTTCATTTCTTTCCTCTAAAAGCTCCAGCCTCGTGGGGTGACTTGAACACCTTGTCCTTCCAGCCCCTCCTCGTTTCCCCTGCTGTTATCTCTAGGCTACTCTTTCTTCCATTTTCTCCTGTTAAAATCCTACCCATCCATTCTTCAAGGCTCAGCTCAAATGCCGTTCTTCTGACTTTCCTGTCATCCTCCATGGGGAACTTTGGCACCCTCCTCTTTCTCATCTGTTTTGGCAGTTCTGTACCATAGAACTTTCTTTGATGTTCTTTAATCTATGCTGTTCAATAAAGTAGCCACTAGCCACAATGAATGTGGCCAGTGACTAGGGAAGTGAAATTTAAAAGAATGTTTAGGGGCGCCTGGGTGGCTCAGTCGGTTGAGCGTCCGACTTCAGCCCGGGTCACGATCTCGCGGTCTGTGAGTTCGAGCCCCGCGTCAGGCTCTGGGCTGATGGCTCAGAGCCTGGAGCCTGTTTCTGATTCTGTGTCTCCCTCTCTCTCTGCCCCTCCCCCGTTCATGCTCTGTCTCTCTCTGTCTCAAGAATAAATAAACGTTAAAAAAAAAAAATTTAAAAGAATGTTTATTTATTTTCAAGAAGGGGGGGGATTGTGAGTGGGGGAGGGGCAAAGAGGGGGGGGGATCCCAAGCAGGCTCCATATTGTTAGTGCAAAGCCTGACGCAGGGTTTGAACTCACGAACTGTAAGATCATGATCTGAACTGAAATCAAGAGTTGGATACTTAACCGACTGAGCCACCCAGGCGCCCCACCATTTTAATCGATTTAAATTTAAGTAGTGCCATGTGACCAGTGGCTACTGTGTTGGGCAATGCAGTTCTGTGGTATCTCAGCACCTTCTAACAATTCAACAAATATTTATTACATGCCTGCTCTAGGCCAGGAATGGGAATAGGCATTAGAAATGTGAGCATGAGTAAGACACAGTTCCTACGCTCAAGAATTAGCTCAGAAAGTCTCCTTTTTACTACAGTTTTTGGCAAATTTTTTAATTTACCCTTGTATGCTATAAGCTTCTTCAGGACAGGCATGTGTCTTACTCATCATCTTTGTATTCACCCTAAGGTCTAACATGTGCCATGCGTATACCAGGTCCCATAATCAATTCTTATTGAACTATTTTATTGTCTTGTGAAAAATTAACCTGATCAGAAATCTAGGAATAAAGCATTCATGTTCTGTTGCTTCACTGAAAATACTGCAGGTGCGCCCGGGTGGCTTAGTCAGTTAAGTGCTCAACTCTTGATCTCGGCTTGGGTCGTGATCTCACAGTTGGTGAGTTTGGGCCCTGCACTGGGCTCTGTGCTGACAGTGCAGAGCCTGCTTGGGATTCTCTGTCTCCCTCTCTGTCTGTCTCTATCTCTCTCTCAAAAATAAACAGATACACATTAAAAAAAAGAAAATACTGCAGCCCTTCTTTAATGTAATGTCCTTAGATGGATTAAAATAGGTCTTCTAATTCAGTTGTCAAAAATGAGAGGCCAAAATGAAGAGAGAGGAAAATAAAAGTTATATGGGCAGTCTCCCTATTTGTGGTCTCCCCACATTTAGTGGGGTACCTCATTCTCCTCCCCACCATGCTTCCAAGACCTGGTAGCCTTATGTTCTAATCCACAACCACAATCTTACATTCATTTATACAAAGTTAACATATATAACTAATAAAAGTCAACATTTTTATCTTCTTTTAAGAGCTTTTTTCTTTAAAGTTATTATGGCTTTAAGCTTAAGCAGTGGTTTTGCAACTTTGTGCTGGGCTCCCTGGTGAACATAAGGTTGTGTGAAACTTCCTCAGGAACCCACACTGGCGTGGGGAGATTAGAGGCATCTCGAATTTTTGGTTCCTGAGTAAGATGATAAAAAATCATACATATAATAGTTTCATATAAATAAAATTTTACAAATATATATAATTTTATATAAATATATTATGTACTATAAATACACACACACACACACACACACACACACACACACACACAATGTCCCCTTTTGAAATCAACTGTATGGGGTATAATTTTCTTTAAGGTAATCTTTTTTTTTTTTTAAACAATTTTCTTACAAGTAAATTTTAAATTATGAGAACATTTTTTCATAGGTCGACTAAATTGTAAGCTTTAGGATTATGGACACCATGTTTGTTTGTCTGCTTTGCTCAAGATATTATCTCATTACCTAGTACAGTTCCTGCTACATAGCTAATAATCCGTAGTTATGTGTTCAATCAATGAATGAGTGAATGAAAGAATTCTCTGTTCATGTTCCTTCTTAACCCTTTATTTTTTCTCCATGAAGTTTTTTTTTTCTCAACATTATTTTTTATTGTGGTAAAATACACATAAACATAGAATTTGCCATCTTAACCATTAAAAGAAAAAAAATTTAATGTTCATTTTTGAGAGAGAGAGAGGGAGAGAGCACAAGCAGGGGAGGGGCAGAGAGAGGAGACACAGAATCTGAAGCAGGCTCTAGACTCAGCTATCAGCAAAGAGCCCGATGCAGGGCTCGAACCCACGAACCGTGGGTTCATCATGACCTGAGCTGAAGTCAGATGCTTAATGGACTGAGCCACTCAGGTGTCCCTATCTTAGCCATTTTTAAATGTATGGTCCAGTGATTTTAAGCAGGTCCTGTATACTGTTGGAGCCTCTCCAGAACCCTTTTCATCTTGCAAAACTGAAACTATACTCATCAAACAATAACTCCTCATTCCCCCACTTCACGCGGCCTCTGGCAACACCATTCTTCTTTCTACTTCTATGAATTTAACTTCTCTAAATATTTCATGTAAGTGGAACCATCCAGTATTTGTCTTTTTGTGACTGGCTTATTTTACTTATCATGTCTTCTAGGATCAATGTTGTAGCATATGTCAGAATTTGCTTGTTTTTAAGGCTGAGTAATATTCCATTTATGTATATAACACATTTTGCTTATCCATTCTCCATTGATGGATACTTGGGTTGCTTCCATGTTTAAGCTATTGTGAACATTACCATGATGAATATGGGTGTGTAAATACCTCTTTGAGACTCTTTCAGTTCTTTTGGGAGTGTACCCATTAGTGGGATTGCTGAATCATATGGTAATTCTATTTTTTTCTCTTTTAAAAAATGTTTTTATTTATTTTTGAGGGAGAGAGACACAGAGCACGAGCTGGAGAGGGGCAGAGAGAGAGGCAGACACAGAATCCGAAGCAGGCCCCAGGCTCTGAGCTGTCAGCACAGAGGCCAATGTGGGGTTTGAACTCACGGAGCGTGAGATCACGACCTGAGCCCAAGTCAGATGCTTAACCGACTGAGCCACCCAGAAGCCCCTACAAATACTATCTTATTTCAGCCCCATCAGGTGACATTAATTCCATCTTAGACATAACCTGAGTCATACAGTATGTATGTAATTTGCCAAATATGACAAAGCTGACCCATGGCAGAGCTGGGATATGAACTGAAGGAACTAGGCACCAGAGTTAGTGTGCAGAGCCACCAACTGTGCTAATTTACCAGGGCAGTGAGTAAACAGCAGCCCTTCTGAGAGGGTCTGCTATGCATCCTGCTCCTTCTCCTCTGGTCCCTCTCTCCACCTGCCATCCTCAGCCTCTTCTCATGCCAGATCACCTATATACAGGCACCCATAATACCTGCCTAAACAAAGAGTCTAATTTGTCACTAGTAAACAAAAGTCCTGGGGAAGAAAACGAACAAGAAAGGGACAGAAAAGAGAAGCAATTACATTATATTTCTAATTAGTACCAACTTGCCTGATTTCATGGGCCAGTGCTTACTTCATGCTCGATTTATCTCAAGAGACGGCATAGCAGCACAAAAAATTTGGTTCCTGCACTCTTAAGTCTGTGTTTATTTTGGCAGAGATGGAAATATACTGTATTAACAGAATTATTAGTATAATTCTTCACCATCTTCATTAGGCTACACCAATGCTGTGAGTTTGATTTTAGGTTAGTAAATATATATATTTATTTATTTTACATTTATTTATTTTTGAGAGACAGAGAGAGACAGAGCACAAGCAGGGGAAGGGCAGAGAGCAAGGGAGACACAGAATCCAAAGCAGGCTCCAGGCTCTGAGCTGTCAGCATAGAGCCTGATGCAGGGCTCGAAACTATGAACCGTGAGATCATGATCTGAGCCGAAGTCGGACGCTTAACCGACTGAGCCACCCAGGCGCCCCAGGTTAGCAAACATTTTTAAAAGTGTTTTTCTAGCCCTTATTTCATTGTATCCTCACAAAGGCCAAATTACTCTGGAAAGACAGGAATTAGAGTAGCCTCCATTTAATATATTATTCCCAGGTAAGTAAATGACTTGCCTGAGATTAAACACCCACTTCTAGAGGGCCTTCAATATTAACGGGAGAGCCAAGCCTATTAAGCATCTCTCAGCATCACCCCTAGGCTTTAGCTCTGGCTCTGTTCACCAGAACAGTGGTCTGTTTCCCGGTGATAAGTAAAACTGTTTTCAGTTCAGATTATGCTAATATTAATGAGAGATATTTTAATTCACTTCATCCCCAGAGAATAATTTCTTCATATTTTTATTATGTAAAGATAGAGTTTTACCATCTGATACCTTATTTACCATCTTCTTTCCTGCTTGCTTTCACAGACCAGTGACCTTTTCTATTTCCTAGTGAACAAACTTCATGAGTACTTGCCAGAGTCTAGGGATAAGAGCACACTTCAAAATAGAAGCCAAAGGGCTGATGAGCTGGTGTAAGTATTAACTGGATAATCATAGATTCTTTTCCCCCTAGGGTGTTAAAGATGAATGGAAGGCACTGGACAAAATACGTACCATATTAATGATAAATGGCGCTGCAAGTTTTGCTTCACCTAAATTTTTTAAAATAGCATTCATTTTGTTCTACTTTTTTTTAAGTTTATTTATTTATTTTGGGAGAGAGAGAGCACAAGTAGAGGAGGGGCAGAGAGAGAGGGAGAGGGAGATTCCCAGGCAGGCTCCTCACTCTCAGTGTGGAGCCTGACTCAGGGTTCGAACCCATGAACCATGAGATCATGACCTGAGCCAAAATCAAAAGTCAGATGATTAACCGACTGAGCCACCCAGGCAGGTGGCCCCATTATGTTCTACTTTTTAAAGAAAGGCTATACAAGAAACTAGAATATTGGTTGTCCCAAAGGAAAAAAAAAATGGGTGTCTGGAGGAAAGACACCTTTCACTGTCTTCCCTTTTTTACCTTTGAAATTTTGAGCCAAATATTACCTGCCTGAAAAAGTTAAAATTATTAAAAATAATTTTTAAAGTAGTGTGTGATTATCAGAAAAAAATTTTAAGGATAAAAAAACAATATGAAACTAACTTAATCCTGACATTCAGCTATTGATTCATTCAACAAATATTTCTGAGTGTTTACTATATAGCAATCACAGAGTGGTCAACCAACGTTGACAATCTGATATACAGAATTTCCTTCTCGTACTTTTTTTCTATATAAATTACCTGAGAGCAATTCTATCAAGGATTACTGATTTTGTGAAATTCTGGACTTGTAATGCAATCATGCCATTTCCGTGCTTTTTTTCCTCTTTGTTTTCTAGGGCATGCATTGAAATTATGCAGACTCTGGGACTGATGTTCAGAGAAACAGAAACTGAGTCATCACGCCTAAAGACATTGGCAGCTAAGAAGTAAGGTTTTTTAGAAGAAGACATTGGGACCTTGTAGTTGCAACCCATTAAGTACTCTATTGAGTGTCTTCCAAAACTGATAGCTCTTTTACTCTTCTAGTCAATCCCCTTGTAAGTATATGAAACTCTTTTGTCTTTCCACTTCCTTCTGTGATGAACAGATCAACTGGCACATAGTGAGCACTCTCTGTCTCTCTGGATTATTAAGGGCACAAAGATTTTTTTTGGCATAATTTTATATTTTGTCATTGTCTGCTGAACTTGAAAGAGACCAAATGCCCCATCATACATTTAAAGCCAGGGCTTCTCTACTAGAATTTTATGGAGTGCCCTTATACCCACACAACAGAAAGACTATATTGCAAATGCAGGAGTTATAGTAGCTTCATCTAATATATAATTGTGTGACTTTGAAGTGAATGATGTTGGGGGTTTATTAATATAGGGTAAGCTGCTATAATAAAGATATGCTAAAATATGTGGTCCGCAGAAGATAGAAATTTACATCTTTTCACATACTAGTCCAGAGTACATAGTCATGCTTTCCTCTATGAGATCAGCCAGAGACCTAGGTTCCTTCCCTTTTGTTGCTCGGACATCTTTTTTTTTTTTTTTTTTTTTTTAATGTTTATTATTTTTGAGAGAGAGAGTGAGACAGAGAGCAAGAAGGGGAGGGGCAGAGAGAGAGGAGACACAGAATCTGAAGCAAGCTCCAAGCTCTGAGCTGTCAGCACAGAGGCTGATGTGGGCTTGAACTCACGAGCTGTGAGATCACGATCTGAGCTGAAGTCAGACGCTCAACCGACTAAGCCACCCAGGTGCCCTGCTCTGACTTTTTTTATTACACTGTGTTTGTCTTCATGACTGAAGCTGGCTGACCTCTAAGACTTCATTAAATCCTATGGAATGGAGGAAGAGAAGTAGAAGGCAAGCAAATTTCCTTTTTAAAAAGAAAAATGCTTATGGTATAAGTTTATCTATTTATTTTGAGAGAGCGCACGCACGGTGGAGAGGGGCAAACGGGGGGGAGAGAATCCCAAGCAGGCTCCATGCTGTCAGTGCAGAGCCCAATGCAGGGCTTGATCCCATGAACGGTGAGATCATGACCTGAGCCGAAGTCAAGAGTTGGAGGCTTAACTGACTGAGCCACCCAGGAACCCTGCACATTTCCTTTTTAAACAAGGCGTATATGATTTTTCTGCTCACATTCTGCAGATGACAACTTTAGGCATAGGCCCATATATAGCTGCAAGAGAGCTTGGATGTGTCTGTAGTTACATGGCTACGTACCTAGCTAAACTTTGGATGGTGATAGGGATACCTATAATTAAAAGAAAGAATGAAAGAATGTAAAACAGGGGGACAATAACATTCTTTGCCCCAGAAAGTACGTGTTTGCATATTTTGCATATTATCTGCTTGACCTTTTTATATGATTTATAGATTATGAATTACATGCTAGGCCAATGTTCTGACTAAAATCTCAATTTTTTTCCACCCTCATCAACTGTTTATCTAAATTTTCTCTAGTAGAAAGTAGAAGAAAAATGAGAGCATGGGCCCTAAAACATTTGAACCAGGGAAAAGAATAAGAACTCCTAGTAATTTTGTTCTGGCTATTTATTAGAGAACTTTATAAATTAATTTTAATGATTATATTCATTAACATTTCTTTAAAAAATTTTTTTTTAACATTTATTTATTTTTGAGACAGAGAGAGACAGAGCATGAATGGGGGAGGGTCAGAGAGAGAGGGAGACACAGAATCTGAAACAGGCTCCAGGCTCTGAGCAGTCAGCACAGAGCCTGACGCGGGGCTCAAAACCATGGACCGCGAGATCACGACCCGAGCTGAAGTCGGACGCTTAACCGACTGAGCCACCCAGGCGCCCCTATTCATTAACATTTCTTAAGCAACTTGCTATGTGCCAAGGACTATGGGCATACTATACTGTATACCAGGGTGGTCAAACATTTCTGTAGAGGGCCACAGAGTAATCATTTTTGGCTTTTCAGGCCATATAGTCTCTGTTGTAAATACTCAACTTAGCCACTGTAGCAGAAAAACAGTCACAGACAATATATAAATGAATGGGCATAGCTCTGTTCCAATAAAGGAAATTTATAGAATTTCTATTTATAGAAATAGGCTCTGGGTTATTTGGCCTACAGGCTGTAGTTTGTTGACCCTGCTTTACGGTGAACAAGTAAGACACACTCTATTATTTTTTCTATTTTTTTTTTTTAAGTAATCTCTACATCCAACATGGGGCTCGAACTTTCAACCCCAAGATCAAGAGTCCCATGCTTTACTGATTGAGTCAGTCAGGTGCCCCCTATGATACTTTTTTTTTTTTTTTGAAGTTTATTTATTCATTTTGACAGAGAGAGAGAGTACAAGTAGGGAAGGGGCACAGAGAGAGGGAGAGAGAAAGAATCCCAGCAGGCTCTGCACTATAAGCACAGAGCCCAATGTGGGGCTTAAACTCATGAACTGTGAGATCATGACCTGAACCAAAGTTGGCCACTTAACTGACTGAGCCACCCAAGCGTCTCTATACTTCTTTATGTAGTTGATAGAACTGCCATTTCCCCAATCTCCAGGACAGAGATCCAAGATTATTTCTTACATTTCTGTCTTTTGTCACACTGAATTATTGCAGAATCATGTTACCCTTTTTATACACTTTTTGGTCCTTACCTTTCTCTGTTCAAGTTGAAAAACCATCACTCTTACTAACCTCTGCTGCAAAGTGTTGTTTTAATTGTTCTTTCTTAATTTGGTTTGGACACATCAGCCTTGCTACAGCAAGTCTCTTTTCCTGATACGACTAATTATTTTCATGTACATTGGTGCACATATATTGCTATAATACAGTCTGGTTGTAATACTAACTTTTAGATATGCATAGGGTCCAGTCGTGTTACCCATAGCATTAATTAGCACAGTAAATGTTTAATATAACTGCATTAGTTTTCTATTACCCTGTAACAAATTACTGCAAACTCAGTGACTTAAAACTCTATAAATTACTTATCCTACAGTTTCTGTGGGTCAGGAAATCTGGGCAGAGCTCAGTTGGATCATGTGCTCTGGTTTTCACAAGGCAGTGGTCAAGGCGTTGGCTGGGGCTGCTGTCTCATCTGAGGCTTGGGGTTATCTCCCAAACTCATTTGGGTTTCTGTTGGCCGAATTAATTTCTTTATAGCTGTAAACTCATGATGGTTTGCTTCTTGGCAGGAGACTATTTCTGAGCTCAGGGAAGGCCTAAGCACTCTTTAAAGGGCTCAGCTCGATAATCAGGCTCACCCAGGATAATCTCCCTTTCATTAACTCAAAAGTCAACAAATTAGGAACCTTAATTATGTATGCAAAATCCCTTCACCTTTCTCATCTAACATAACATAATCACAGGAGTAATAGCTTAATATATTCACAGGTCCTGCCCACACTTAAGGGAAAAGGATTATTTAGGGTATATATAAAAGGGGGTAAGATATCTTGGAAGCCATATTAGAATTCTGTCTACCACAATAACATAGACTGCCTTATGAGACCATGAGTTTGCCTTTCAAAGTCTGTATAAAAATATATTACAATGCATTCAAAATTCTTGCACTGGAAATAATAACAATCTAAACAATAAAAGTATCACAACTGTTGGCACCATTTTTTAAGACTGTAATGTCAATCCCGTAAGTCGTCTTTATTTTGGGGATGAAACTACCATATAGATTAAAATTTTTTCTATTATTGACCTAGTGGATTTTAAATAGTGTTGGCAGAAGGAGTAGATTCCAAATTAACCTCCATTTGAGCAAATAAAAAAGCATTTAATCATTTCCGCATTTTCCTCTTAATTTGTTCCTTAAGTAGAGATTTTATTAGTTCAACTCAGTTCTGTGTATTTCTTCTCAAAATGTGCCATAATCCTTTCATATTTTAATACTGTCATGGTTGAATTCATATATTATCACAGCAAGTGACCCAGAATTTGAGTTTCTTCCCTTAGCCCTGGATATATGATACTTTTAAAAGAAGATACTGCTGAAAATAAAGGACTTTAATTAAATGCAATAGAAAATGGAATGCCATTTCAAACTTAATATCAAGAAAAGCTTCTAAATGGAATGTTTTGTTGATTTTGGAAGGATCTTCTAAAAGTAAGATGGGCTATTTTAAAACAGCCTGAATAAAACATTAGCAAATATCCTGTAGGACATATCCTACTTTTGTGAGAAGTGTGCTGACAAGATTCTTCTTTTGTAGATATGAGAACTGACTGCTCTTTGAGTTGGAGAAAGGAAGGGAATCCTATTTTATTAAAATTTTGGTTAATCATGAACTTGTAATCATGCTAATGATTTAAGTGATTGTAAAAAGGCTAAGAAGCCTCAGGGCGCCTGGGTGGCTCAGTTGGTTAAGATCAGACTTCTGCTCAGGTCGTCATCTCACAGTTTGTGAGTTTGAGCCCAGCCTGCTTCGGATTCTGTGTCTCCCTCTCTCTCTGCCCCTCTCCTACTCATGCTCTGTCTCTCAAAAATGAATAAATGCTAATTTTTTTTTAATTTAAGATAAAAAAAAGATTATGAAGCCTCAAATATTACCAAGCAGGGATTTTTTTAGTCTCCTTTATTCCATTACAAAGAGAATGCTTATGGTTATAGAGGATTTTTATATAGTTCTAGCTGTAAATTCTTTTACTATTCCCATCTGTCAAAGCTACTCTGGCACTGTCTTCAGTTAGGCAAGTGATTTTCCTAATAGCCTGACTTCAGCTCCTTTTCAACCATATATGGATTGCATGACACACATGAAGATGGATGGTGTTACCAAACCTATCTCCTCAGAATCCTTGCTTTGGATTATGATTTTTTTTTTTTGCCCTTTTATTTTCAAATAATAGTGTGTATTATTCAAATGTGTAGTAACAATTTAAGTGAGTTATTACTGTAGATTAATGGATAGTACACCACTTTGGAAAGCAAAAGACTTAAAGTTTAATACTAGTTTTATTAACTAACAGTCTTCAGTGGAATAGTAAGCCTTTGAAATGCTTTGTTAAAAAAATAATTCTATCCTCATGCACTGTTTTCAGGAATATAAACTGGTGTAGCTACTCTGGAAAACAGTATGGAGGTTCCTCAAAAACCTAAAAATATAAGTACCATATGATCCAGTAATTCTACTTCTTGGTATTTATCCAAAGAAAATGAAAACAATAATCCGAAAAGATATATGCACTATAATTACTGCAGCATTATTTACAATACCAAGATATGGAACCAACCTAAAGATCCATCAGTAGGTGCATGAATAAAGAAGAGGTTATATATGTACATATATATTATACTGGAATACTACTCAGCCATAAAAAGAATGAAATCTTGCCATTTGTAACAATATGGATGGACTTAGAGGGCATTATCCTAAGTAAAATAAGTCAGACAAAGACAAATACCATATGATTTCACTTACATGTAGAAACTTTAAAACAAAACAAATGAACAAACACAAATAACAACAAAAAGAGAAACTAAGTTGTAAATGCAGAGAAGAAACTAGTGGTTGCCAGATGGAAGGGGGGGATGGGTAAAATAGGTGAAGGGGATTAAGAGGTACAAATTTCTGGCTATAAAATAAATAAGTCATAGGGATGAAAAGTATGGCATAGGGAATATAGTTAATCATATTATAGTTACTTTGTATGGTGACAGATGGTAACTATACTTATCGTGGTGAGCATTTGATGGTGCATATAATTGCTGAATCATTATGTTGTACACCTGAAGCTAATATGTTAACTGCATTTCAACCCAAAAATTTTATAAAGGGTTCTAGAGTCAAAAAAATCTGTGTTCAAACACGCATTTTAAGAAGTGTTTCATATGGTGGTTTCTTTGTCTCAGAGATATACAATGCATGTGAGCATATTAAAGCCTCTGAGAAGTCCAGTAGTAAAGATATGCAATGAATTTGGTTTAACCAAGTATTTACTATGCCTCTTTCAAACAAATAATCTATTTTTTTTTACTATAATATTTCCTGGAATTAATAGGCCATAAAAAGTCCTTTGGCGGGGGGGGGGGGGGAGGGAGGGGAAGCCCTTTGGGAAATACTGATTCAACTGAACTCACCCGAATTTCCCTTAAGTCCAGACTTACTAAGCTTCCTAAGCTTTGGGAACTTCTAGACCTATACTTGCTTTGAGCCAAAAGACAAAGAAATTATATTTTGAATTAAATTTTTTATCACTACTTAATTGTCTGCATGTCCAAGGCTCCAAAAGTTCAGTCAGAGAATGGTCTGCAATGTTTTATACTTTTTTAAAAAAATGATATGCATGTGTCACATACACATGTGTTTTTTTTTTTTTAAAGTTTATTTATTTTGAGAGAAAGAGAGCACAAAAATGGGGAAGGGGCAGAGAGAGAGAGAGAGAGAGAGAGAGAGTGAGAATCCTTAGCAGGCTCTACACGACCAGCGCAGAGTCTGATGTGGGGCTCGAACCCACAAACCATGAGATAATGACCAGAGCCGAAGTCAAATGCTTAACTAAGTCACCCAGGTGCCTTAATGCTTTATACTTTTAAATGTAATTATATTCAGTGTCTGCAAACTTGGCTTTACTATTTTTCTTTTCAAACTTTATTTATTAATTGCCTTTTATTTTTTTAGGGGAGCATTATTTAATCTTTTGGTAATATTAATTAGTGAACCTCAGATTCCAAAATCTTGTCCTGTGTTTGATATCCAGTTGGTGGCTGATTCAACTTTAGTTGAGATGTCTTTTGATGCTGAGGTAAGATGATAAGATAAGAATTTTGGGGCAGACTAAATATAATATATAGGGGTGCTCTGGATTTCTGTTTTCTAATGTAGACCATGACATGGTAGAGGATATAAATATAATTCAGAGTAAATATTTTACCATTAACCTCAAAACTTAGATAGCTAGTCTATCAATATTAATACATCCATTTTAGATGTTTTAAGTATGTATACTAAGGAAAATAATTAGTATTCAGCATGTATTAGATAAATCTGCTTATTTGTCTCTATACAAAATATTTATGTATATGTTAATTCCATAGTAGGGTCTAATGGTAAAAAAGCACTCTCGTTAAGAGATTTTAGGGTTAACTCTCTTGCTTTAGTTTATCATCTCCTTAGCTATCTAAGTAGTGCAAACTCAGTGAGAAATACTTGTTTTTCTAAAGTTTTACTAAAACATTAGAAATATCAAACTACCTAGAAAGCACATATCCTGAGAGAATAAATCAGTTTATTACTAGTTTATTTCAAGCAGAACAACACATAATTTTTTTTAAAGGATGGGACATAGGGGTGCCTGGGTGACTCAGTCAGTTGAGTGTCTGACTCTTGATTTCAGCTCTGGTCATGATCTCATGGTTTGTGGGATTGAGCCCCATGTCAGGCTCTGTACTGACAGTGTGGTTCCTCTTTGGGATTTTCTCTCTCTCTCTCTCTCTCTCTCTCTCAGTCCCTCCCTCACTCATGTTCTCTCTCTCACTCTCTCAAATAAACTTAAAAAAAAAGGATGGGACATGATTTGATAGTTCTTAAACATATAGTTTTGTTTTAGAAAACTCTTACATGTATTCATTCACTCAATAAATATTTGTTGAAAATCTGTTATGAGCTAAACAGTGTGCTAGCCTGTGGGGGTACAAACAAGAAGCAAAACAGATACAACATGTGCCCTTATTGGTTTATGGTCTGGTTAGAGAGACAAATGTTAATTAAATATAACATGAATATAATATTCATATGTCTGAATATTATAAGTCTATAATGGAGTGTCTATAATACCATCTTTAACAGTGGAGTGAGTGGATCAGGGATTAAAGAGTGGGATAGAAGCAAGACTCAGGCAGGGCTAAGAAGTTAGTGCAGGAGTCCAGGTGAGGAACGATAATAGGACAGAGGGAAGCTATCCTTGACCCCTGAAATGAGACCAGGCTTCTTTTTAGAGCTCTCCTAACTTCCTATTCTCTTCTTTCACGGCCCTTGTCTCAGTTAGCAACTACGCATTTATTTATTTATTTGATTGTTAGATTATTGTTTGTTCTCCACTACCTTCCATGAGGTATTACCCATGTCCCTGTTGCTACCCATTGTATCCCCAACACTTAGTATAGGGTCTGATGCATATTCGTTGAATAAATTAATGAAGAAAAGGGATGGTAGTTGTAAAGAGGATAGATTCCAGTAATTTTTAGGAAATTGCACTCATAGGTTGACGTGAAAATAAACTGTGAGGATTAGATGAATTTTAGATTCTGGCCAGGGTGTCAAATAAGAATTACAGCAAGAAGAGTAGGTTCAAAGGGGAAATAATGAAGGGCACCTGGGTGGTTCAGTCAGTTACCTGTCTGTCTTTGGCTCAGGTCATGAGCCTGAGGTTTATGGTTCGAGCCCCGTGTTGGGCTCTGTGCTGACAGCTCAGAGCCTGGAGCCTGCTTTGGATTCTGTGTGTCCCTCTCTCTCTGCCCCTCCCTGCTCGTGCTCTGTCTCTCTTTTTCTTAAAAATAAACATTTTTAAAAAATTTTTTAAAGGGGGGAAATAATGAGCTTGGTTTGGGATTAGTTGACTGGATTGCCATTGGCATTTTTTTATATTAAATATAATTTATTGTCAAATTGGTTTCCATACAACACCCAGTGCTCATCCCAACAGGTGCCCTCCTCAATGCCCATCACCCACTTTCCCCTCTCCCCCACCCTGGCATTTCCATATAAAAATATTTAGTGGGCAGAATAGATAGGTCTCAGTTTCCTGATTTTGAACTTGGTGATCTTTTGCACGCAGGCTATTCGTGAAGATCATATAAATTTTGGTTCCAAGGTCTAACAGTGTGAAATTTCAAACTGGGGCCCGTTCTTGCAAAGAATACTGTCAGGGAAAATGTGTTGGCCTATAGCATGCCCACACAGTTCTCATGCACCAAGTGCTAAAAGACAGCCTCACTAACTGGAGTTCTTGAGAGCAAAAACAAAAGTCTCTAAGCCCTATATATACCCATTTTACAGAGGGAGTTGTAGTTCATGTTGTGCATAAGGCTAAATTTCCCAGAGAATCTCCCACCTTAATTCTAGGGGGCATATTTTCAATACTCGAAAGGATGTAGGGTTGTTGATCTGAATGATTTTGCAAATCAAGTGTGCAGTTTTTTGGGTGTTAGTATTCTGTGGGCCATTGTATCTTCTTTCCCTGACCCACTTTCTTAGAAATTCTCTAATGTGTAGTGTTTTTTGACAATAAATTATATTAAAAAAAAACTTTAAAAAATACATACTTTTTAATTTTAGAAAGACAATGAGAGAAAAAGAGAATGAGCATGAGTAGGGGAGAGGGGTGGGGTGGGGGGGAGGAAGGGAGAGGGAGAGGGAGAGGGAGAGGGAGAGGGAGAGGGGGAGGGGGGGGAGAGAGAGAGAGAGAGAGAGAGAGAGAGAGAGAGAGAATCTTAAGCAGGCTCCATGCTTAGTGCAGAACCACAATTCTGGGATCATGACCTGAGCCAAAATCAAGACTTGGCTCAATCAAGGTTGAGCCACCCAGGCACTCCAAGTAGTCTTTTTATGAGAGCATTTTTTTTTTTTGAGAATGACTGAACCAAGCATAATAGGAAAAATGACCACACTAATTATATTTTCTGTTAATCAAAAATTCTTTTATAAGTATCTAAAGGTAACCAGGAGAAATTACCATTTTCTGGCTCTGCCAGTGATATTGCATTGACTATTATTTAAAATTCTAGTTACAGAACCTTATCAAGGAATATACAGATACAGCTACGGCACTTTTATATGAGATATTTCTTGTCTTTCAGCAGGTACGATATATATTATTATACATATTATATCGTATGATTGTTATATATATCATATGACTATTATATTTCTGTGATTATATATCAAATGATTAACAATATATCTTTAATATGCTTGTATTAGAGATGGTCTCCAAAATTGTCTGACTTAAATGATACTACTTTTGCTCTTAAGTATTCATCAGCTTATTTTCCTAAATACTGATTTCATCAATCAAGATAAAATGTATTTGAGAATGAATATCATGTACAACTCAAACTTCATGAATATAACTTGTTTATTTCTGTGAATCTTTTAGGGAAATCTTGGATTGGGACCAGAAGAGTTTGCTATTAGCTGGATGATGTCCTTCCTACAAAGTCGTCCTCCCTTCGTAAGTACCGAGAAGCAAAAACGAAAGCACCACTCACAGTTAATTATACTGGTGCTCCAGTGCTTAATTAATAAAACACAAATTTTCTCTATAAGTAGTCACAATTATGAAATAGAAGCAAAATGTAAATCTGATGATTTTATTATTTAATTAAGGTAAAGCGTTTTTTAATATTTGGGGCCTGAGTGCTTACAGGACTGAAATTATATCTTGTATTTTTAAGTTTTTAAAATATTTATTTACTTTGAGAGAAAGCGTACACGTGCAGGCATGAGCAGGGGAGGGGCAGAGTGAGAGGGAGACAGAAAATGCCAAGCAGGGGCTCAATCCCACCACCGTGAGATCATAACCTGAGCCAAGATCAAGAGTTGGACGCCTAACCAACTGAACCACCTAGTTGCCCCTAAAATGGTATCTTAAATATGATCTTTATTTCATGAAAAACCTAAAATATATCCTGTAGAAAACAGAACACATTAAAATATTGGCTGTATATGTAAGTGAAAAAATGAACATTTATCTTAAACAGCAAGTATGAGTTGGAGAGTATGAATTAACACTTGGGATCACTGGGGCACTCTGTCCTGTCAGCCACCATCCTTGTCCCTAGTACCACTGACTCTCTCCTTGGTAGTACAATCACATCTACATAGTCTGTCCTACCTTCCCACCAGACTGGTTGGAGGGATCTATTTTAAAAAATCTGATTATGGGGTGCCTAGGTGGCGCAGTCGGTAAAGCGTCCGACTTCAGCCAGGTCACGATCTCGCGGTCCGTGAGTTCGAGCCCCGCGTCGGGCTCTGGGCTGATGGCTCAGAGCCTGGAGCCTGTTTCCGATTCTGTGTCTTCCTCTCTCTCTGCCCCTCCCCCATTCATGCTCTGTCTCTCTCTGTCCCCAAAAAAAAAAAATAAATAAAACGTTGAAAAAAAAAATCTGATTATGTCATGTTTTGCTTTAAATTTCTCATAATACAAATCAAAACCACACTGAGATACCACCTCACGTCAGTCAGAGTGGCTAAGATGAACAAATCAGGAGACTATAGATGCTGGAGAGGATGTGGAGAAACGGGAACCCTCTTGCACTGTTGGTGGGAATGCACACTGGTGCAGCTGCTCTGGAAAACAGTGTGGAGGTTCCTCAAAAAATTAAAAATAGATCTACCCTATGACCCAGCAATAGCACTGCTAGGAATTTACCCAAGGGATACAGGAGTACTGATGCATAGGGACACTTGTACCCCAATGTTTATAGCAGCACTTTCAACAATAGCCAAATTATGGGAAGAGTCTAAATGTCCATAAACTGATGAATGGATAAAGAAGATGTGGTTTATATATACAATGGAATACTACTTGGCAATGAGGAAGAATGAAATCATGCCATTTGCTGCAACGTGGATGGAACTGGAAGGTATTATGCTGAGTGAAATAAGTCAATTAGAGAAGGACAGATATCATATGTTTTCACTCATATGTGTATCTTCAGAAATTTAGCAGAAGCCCATGGGTGAAGGGAAGGGGAAAAATTGTTATAAACAGAGAGGGAAATAGAGAGGGAGGGAGGCAGGCAAACCACAAGAGACTCTAAAATACGGAGAACAAACTGAGGGTGGGTGAGAGGGAAAATGGGTGATGGGCACAGAGAAGGGCACTTGTTGGGATGAGCACTAGGTGTTGTAGGTAAGCCAATCTGGCGATAAATTATATTTAAAAAATAAAAATCGTAGAAGTAGATTAAAACAAAAAAAAATAAATCTCTCATAATAAAGAGATGGCATGGGGCCCCTGGGTGGCTCAGTCAGTTAAGCCTCTGAATCTTAATTTCAGGTCAGGTCAGGTCATGATTTCACGGTTGTGACATAGAGCCCTGTGTCAGGCTCTGCGCTGACAGTGCAGAGCCTGCTTGGGTTCACCGTCTCCCTCTCTCTGTGCCCCTCTCCTATTTGTTCTCTCTCTCTCTCTCTCTCTCTCTCTCAAAATAAATTAAAAAAATAAAGTTAGAAGAGCCTGGCTGTCTCAGTCAGCCAAGCGTCCCACTTTGGCTTGGATCATTACCTCAAGGTTCATGGGTTTGAGCCCATGATGAGCAGCATCAATAGAAAAGGCAATACCTTTATTGCTACTAATTTAATGGGCATGCAAAGGGACCTGCTCATTAGAGCTTGACAGGACACTAGTGTTCCTTTCTGTTCTTATAGTAGCTTAACTAACTGAGCCACCCAAGTGCCCCTTTGGGGGGTGTGTGTGTTTAAGTGATCTCTACACCCAACATGGGGCTTGAACTCATGATCCCGAGATCAAGAGTCACATGCTCTACCAACTGAGCCAGCCAGGCCTCCTTGGTTCGGTTGTAAATGACTTTTGTGTGTGTGTGTGAGAAGCAGGAATTCAAGAAGTTCACATTATTGCTACTATTTCCATTTTCATTGCCCCGTCAGAAATGATCACAGACATAGTCTCAATGAAAACCCCAGCTAGGGGCGCCTGGGTGGCTCAGTCAGCTAAGCGTCTGACTTCGGCTCAGGTCGTGATCTCGTGGTCCGTGAGCTCAAGCCCCGCGTCGGGCTCTGTGCTGACAGCTCAGAACCTGGAGCCTGCTTCTGATTCTGTGTCTCCCTCTCTCTCTGACCCTCCCCCCATTCATGTTCTGTCTCTCTCTGTCTCAAAAGTAAACGTTAAAAAAAAAAGAAAAAAAAAAAAGAAAACCCCAGCTAACAGTGACATCAACATCACTTGTTTGTGTCAAGCCTGGTTTTCCTGGGTGTCTCACTTGGTGTTTGTCAATGTGTTGTCTGTGGAACAAAGCCATGGGAATTGTTTATGGTAAATACCTTGAGGCGGGCCTTAGGATTCCACATGTCTAGTGAGCTGCCTAGGTGATTTTTATGCATACTAAATTTTGAGAACTACAGCCTTGGAGGAACCCTCTTTGAAAGTTACAGGAAATTTATTTCTGTGGGCCATTTGTTCTTCACAACAGAAGAGAAGAGAGACTATCTTGTCTCCTGGAGGAAGCCACAGGCCTTTCCAAGCTCCTCTTCTGTCCCTATTCCTGCTTCCAATGTTCTCCTTTTACATTAGAACCAAATTTCCTTGATGGTCAGCATTTATTCTGATCCTGCTTGAGGGGGGCGATCGGTAAACCCAACTGGTCTACGGTCTGGCGTTCTCTGAGTACCATTTCAGTGAGAAACAGTGCAGTTTTGGTGTAAGGGCGGTGAGGACTTCAGCCTACTTGTATAGGTGGGGCCCCAGCTGAAACAGGTGCCTTATGGGTGGCATGCAGTCTACATTGTCACTGTTTTTTTCTTGTTTAGATCACCTTCCTGGCCAGTATTGTGAAACAGGTGGTAAAGGGGCTTGGAGCTTCATTTCAGCCGCTGAGTCCCAGCCAAGCCGTTCTGCTGTATCAGCAGTTTTACATCCTCAAGAGCTGCCTGCAGTACAGCCAGACTTTAGCTGAGTATATTAGGAATGACTACAGAGAAGAATTCAGGTAAGGAAAATCTGAATCTCATCTTCTTTCTGCAACATGGCCCGATATTTAGAAGATGGAAGCGATGAGGGCAATTCTATTTTTGTTTTTAGTAATATTTCACTTTGATCCGTGGTAAAGTAGGATTTGGGGGAGCTCTTAAACCACTGCCAGTGGAAGTGTATTCCCAGACTAGCAGAGACTAAGGAAACCTCAAAGTCTCTTTGAAGAGCCGAGTCTCCCTCATTGTCTTTGTTGCAGCCGGTGAGCGCCTCGCGGAAGTAGTAATGATTTTAACATGCTGTGAGTAATTAAGAGTAACAAACCCTACTGAAGGGGATGATAAATTAGGGAGTGTGAATTTAACGGTGCATTGGGAAAAAAGCAATTGATAAAGGAGAAACAATTAATGAGTGTGGTTATTATTGTCTGCTTCCTTTACCCCTCTCTTGCTCAGTAACAAAACAGTAAGGGAGAGGAATAAAAGCGCTGGTTTCATCAGCCGGCTTGTTCTGCGCCTCAGGGGTTCCTACTTCTATTTATAGGCTGGCAGCCGCTCAGCTCTGCATTAGCACCTATCAAGGAAAAAACCCAGCTTGTGTCTGACTTAAGATGAAAAGGGTGCAGCAGGCACAGCTTTGCTACCAGTTTGGTTGCAGACATGAAAGGATGTGGAGGCATACATTATGTTAGATTGGCTTTTTAAAAATTTTCAGCCCAATTTGTGGACCCTGGTTTTCCTCCATGTGGTTTTACACCATAGGTCCCACTCTGGCTTCTATAAAACGGTTTTCTTTGGCCTGTCTGAATTGGTCCACAAAGCTTAATTTTTTTCTGTTTTTTGTTTTTTTTTAACGTTTACTTATTTTTGAGAGACAGAACACAAGTGGGGGAGGGGCAGAGAGAGAGGGAGAGAGAATCTGAAGCAGGCTCCATGCTCTGGGCTGTCAGCGCAGGGCCTGGTGCCCGGCTCCAACTCACAAACCATGAGATCATGAGCTGAGCAAAGTCAGAAGCTTAACCTGCTGAGCCACACAGGTGCCCCCTGAGTTATTTTTTAAGGTATAGCATGAAATTCACCATTTTGAAGTGTGCAATTCAGTGGCTTTCAATACATTTCACAATGTTGTGCAACCATTACCACTATCTACTTGCAGAATATTTTCATCACCTCCAAAGAAACTTGGTACCCTTTAAGCAGTCACAACCCATGCTCCCCTCCCCCCACCCCTGGTGACCACTAATCTGCTTTCTCTCTTTGTGGATTTGTCTATCCTGGACATTCCATATCAACAGAATCATACAATATATGGCCTTTTGTGTCTGGCTTTTTTCACTTAGCATAATGTTTTTGAGGTGCATGCATGTTGTAGCATGTATCACACAACCCAATTTTAAATGATTAGTTACGCACATTTAAAAATCTGCCAAAATGGTGTCACATTCCTGCATGACAAGAGTTGGCAGGAGCTCAACAGCAGCTGCCCTCTGGCGTACTTTGTTAGTGTGCTACTTGCCTCCTCTCTACTCTTAGCCGACCCTCCTCCTAATTGGTTACCTGTGGGCATTTAAGTTTGTGATCCTTGTTGTAAAGTAGTGATTTTCAATTTGCATGCATTAGAATCACCAGAGTAACTGGAAAAGTACTGACACTCAGGTGTCACATGCAGACCTTCTGTTCATTTTGTCTGCAGTGGATCCTGGGTTTTGACATTGAAAAACAACAACAACAACAACAACAACAACAACAAAGACTCCCCCAGATGATTCTAATGTGCACCCAGGGTTCAGAACCTATCTTTTAAGCCATCAGGGGAGGGCTAATGGTTTTCTCCTCTTTCTTCCCTTGGCTTTTCCCAAACTTTCACAGAGGCCATGGGGATGAATCCTACTCTTCCCTCCTGACTGGGGCTTCCAGGTCACCACAACTTGACCCTTTCGTTTCAACTTCCTGTGTGTTGTCTGAGGAAACCAGAAGCAAGATGCTCAGCACACACTGTGGTGAGGACAGTCCTGGCTTCCCTAGTAATGCCTTCAGAATGGACACAATATAAATGAAATTCACTTCCTTTGCTGAATGAAGTGAAGTGTCTCAGTCAGCTGAAAGGCACACATAGCAGAGATGTTCTAGGTCACAAACAGGGGAGATCAGACCGCTGCGGATACTGGCTGAGTCTTAGGTTTAGACCCCCATCCCCAACAGCCCTACGCCCAGTGAGTATGTGCATACTGCTGCGAGCAATGTGAAAATTCTTGCTTTTAAAGCTATTTTGTTTCTTTTCATGACTTGCAGGTACTTTATTCACATGCCAGCCTTGGAAAAAAGGCTCCCATTGTGGTATCCTATTACCCAACCTACCACTCAACTTTTTCATGAAGTTCTGAAATTGGTTGAACAGAAACAATGTGTGGAACGTTAATAAGAATCTCAAATGTTAATCAGGAGTCAACCTAATATTTACGAGAAGACTTTTTTGACTTATTTAATATCTGGCTATCCCTGTGTCTTACAAACAGATTTTATTTAAAGGTTCCATCAATACCCGTAAGAGAAGTCTTTAAATAGTCGTTTATCTGCCACAAAAAAATCAACTTTAAATACGATGACATACGTAAAGTGATGCTAAAAAATGAGTGTTCCTCTCAAAAGAAGTTTCTAAAAATAAAAAACTATAAAGAAAACAGAGGCCTGTGGAGAGTAAATGTAGAAAGTGCAACCTGATGAGTTTGTTGCTGTGACAATGGAGAGTGGTGTGAACCCACTGAAATACCCAAAGATAAACCGTGTGGGGACTAGAAATTGCAAGGTGGTCATGAGAGAAATGCTGAGCAATTAGGTAGACGCCCCTGCCTGTCTACCTGTAAAAATTCCAGTGAAGTAAGTATTCACCAGAGAAAGAGCAGAAGAACACAGGCACAGCTAGAAGAAAGGTCAGTTCTTCATTTATCATGGGGAAGGAAGCTTGGGCTTTCTTCACAATTAAATGCATTCTGGTGCTCAGTTTCAGGCACTCATGGGCTAGTGTGAGACTCTCATAGAGTCTCTGTGAAAGAGAAAATTGTCTTTAAGCAGTCATGGCTCTCCCAACCATTTAAAAAAATGTCTTCACTTTATCTTATGGCAATAAACTAATCCAACAAAAACTCAACTTTGGTGTCACCGTGAGCTGTTGAATTTGGAATTCTAAGAACTTAGGAAGTGGGTTCTCTATTTTGACGTATCATGCCTTGAAAGAGGATCTGAGAAAAACCCCAAAAAAGAGCCCGCAAGCCAGATTTTTCTGTGCTGTGCATTAGAGAGAGAATTAAACTCACTGAAGACATCTTATTACTGGTTGTGGCTGAGCCATTAACCAGGTATTTGACCTTAAACAAGGCAGGTCTCCTTTCTGGGCTTCCTCTGCTATGTGGAAGGGTGAGACAAGATGTTCTCCAAGCTCTTATCCAGCTCTAAACATTCTCTGCCTGTGACAACATGCTTCTTAACACTCTGTGATGGGGTAGTGCATTTCTCTGCTATCCAGCTCAATGGGTGATTTCACGTTGATTCCAAATAATCCTGCTTTCTTTGGACCGAATGTTTCTCTTTCAGCTGTCACCAGCATCACCCCACAAAGCATCCAAGGCTCCTCCACTATCATCCATCAAAGACTACAAGACTTCTAGTTTCTAATCTGGAGGTGGAGATGGGGGAGGGGGGGCAGAATGGTGTTTATGAATGTCCTGAGCTTTTAGATGAGGGATTGCTCCCAAAAGACAGTCAGTCAAAAGAAGCTGAAAAGATTCTTGGGATAAATGCAAGCAATACTTCAAACTGGACTAATGATGGACAGTGGGTTGACTGACCCCTGGTGAAGGGTGGAACCCACAGAATGACAAGAGGATGATCAGCTCTGCCTCAGCTTCTACACAGTGCCCCAGCTCTGGGCTAACAGCAGTGTTGGCTCCTGAGAGGGCCTGGGATTCTCTCCTGCATGTCTTAGACAGGTGCTTGAAGGGCTCCTTTCTCCCACCCACTGTTCTCTTTTCTCTAAGAGTATACTTAATCTCTGGGAGCCAAAGCTCTGTCAGAATGCATCTGAATCTCTCCATGTAGGACTATGTCAGTGGCATTTTTGAAAGCTAATGGTTGAATAATTTGTCATCCTGATTTTCTTATGACATTTGTCTATGCGTGTGCACAGTGTGGGAGGGCAACCCCAAAATTAATACATACTTTAAACGGTTATCTTTCCACAATTCTTTCCTACTGTGTTTTTTGCATTAATGCCAAAGCCAAGAAAATCACTAAATAATCCATCTCTGTAAGTAATCAGACACATTTGACCAATTAAATATTGACTTCAACTACAAAATAATTACTTTAGGAAGTCTAATTGTAGAAACATTTTGAATATGAAAATCACATATATAATTTTTTACAAATACAAAGGATCACCAAAAAAGCAAGCACATAAAGCTAGTTTTCAGGCTGGGCTCAAAATTCTAGACTCTTTGACCACTTTTATAACACAGGCATTGCCATTTATCACCTGCACTAAGAGTAAACTCACAGTAATCAGCTCTACCGTTACACATGCACACACACACATATAATAGGGGGAAGAGCATGGGTTTTGAGGCCAAAATGGCTGAGTTTAAATCTTAGCTCTGCAGCAGTTTTGGACATTGGGAAGTTACTTAACATCTCTAAGCTTCAGTCAAAACAAAGATAATACAACCTATCCCACTGGATTGTTAGGAGATTTTAATGCAAAGATGTTTGTAATGCACATATCATGGTATGTGGCATGTAGTAAGGATTCGGTACATAGTATTTATTATTATTACCATTATTATTACTAAAATAACATTGAAGCTGGCTGAGAACTTACAGACTAATAAGTACTGGCCCTTAAAAAAAATAAGTACTGGGGCGCCTGGGTGGCGCAGTCGGTTAAGCGTCCGACTTCAGCCAGGTCACGATCTCGCGGTCCGGGAGTTCGAGCCCCGCGTCGGGCTCTGGGCTGATGGCTCAGAGCCTGGAGCCTGTTTCCGATTCTGTGTCTCCCTCTCTCTCTGCCCCTCCCCCGTTCATGCTCTGTCTCTCTCTGTTCCAAAAATGAATAAACGTTGAAAAAAAAATAAAAAAAAATAAGTACTGACTTTATTTTTTTTTTTTGCACCAATGTGGGGAATAGCTACTATACTAGCTCCTTTACTCAGAGACCCCCTGATCAATATAGTATTGAAGAACAGATTAATTTAGTTATTTTTTAAATGTTTATTTATTTATTTTGAGAGAGAGAGGGAGAGAGCGTGGAAGTGCAAATGGGGGAGGGACAGGGAGAGAGGAAGAGAGAGATTCCCAAGCAGGCTTTGCTTGTGCAGAGCCCAATGCAGGACTCCAACTCACAAACTGAGAGATCATGACCTGAGCCAAGATCGAGAGTCAGACGCTTCACTGACTGAGCCACCCAGGTGCCCCAGATTCACGTGCTTATTAAATAAAAAATTCAATTTTCCATTAGTAGGAGTGTGATTTAATTGACAAGTGACTATTTCTATTGCTTACCACCAGGAATAGTTGGCTCTAATTGACGCTGCTAATATAAGAGCTATGTGGGAAATACTCTTCCCAAGGGTAGACAGAAAGCTTTTTAGTTATGGAAACTTTTGTCAGCCTTTGTCTTACACAACTAAGCACTAACGGATCAAACTGATATACTGTATTTATAGAGTTCCTAATTGATTCACACGTAGTGTTCACTTTAATGAAATCTAGATAACCTAGAAACTATGTAAAGAGGGAGAAGCTTGAAGACCCTATAATTGATAACACATTTTACATGCTTCCATATTGAATCTCACTCATGGGCAGTATCACTTCTAATAGTGTATAAGAATGCTTGAGAGTACAGTAATAAATGTGCTCTGAGGCATTTGATAAAAGTGGTCAAAGCTTGTTGACTAGTGATAAGCTCCAACCTGTGACATTATATATTCTTTCTCTGAGGTTAGACTCACTTGTTTTATAGTTAATATTTTTGTAGCATAGAGAAGTTCAGTGATGATTATAGAAGGGAATATGGAAATTTTTGAAGAAATTGATGGGAATTTTTGAGAAACTTTTAATAGTATTGACTATCTGATTTCTTTTTGTTCAGTGTATCTACTTGTAAAATGCAATGCTGGCTTGTAAGGTCCACTTGGACTTGGGTTTCTCCAGAAGAGAGACAGTCGGCAATTCTCCATCCAATCAGACCAAGCACTCTTGTATCTGCATATCTGTGTATGAGGTCTGAAGCTTTTCTCGTTTGGAAGCAGCAGGATTCCTTGGCTAGAGATCTTGGTAGTATGACTTTGTGGCTTAAAGTTCAGATGCTAGGTCAGAAAGACCTTGTTTTCATTCCTCCTTGCCTACTTTCTTGTCACCATCCCTGTGGCAGGTTAGTTAACCTCTTTCAGAACTTCCGTTTTATCAACTGTAAGATAACAAAAAGCCTACCTTAAGGGTTTTTGTGAATATTTATTCATTCATATATAAAGAAATAATTCTGTGGCTACTGTGTACTGGGATGAACCATATGATATTGCCATTTCAAGTTCAAAATTGTCGATATCCATAATTTCATATGGTTCAAACAAAAACCCTTTAACAAACTGTAGCTATTATCGTAACAGAAATACTAACTTGCTTGATGAACTTATACTTTAAATATTTACCATTTATTCTAATTTCCCAGATAGCAGGACACTTTGTTATAACTTGGCTTATTTTTGCAGTTTGGGTAAACCTCAAACCATCTAGTTCAATTACAAATTACAAATTATTGAGGAAGCATAACATACTTCAACATGTTCAAATAAAATTTTATATTTGCTTCTTGCATCACCCCAAATAAAAAATGTTCTTCTACAATCTTCTCAGTGAATGGTATTTCATTCATCCCACTGCTCAAAAGAGAAACCTGAGAACCTCTGTGTTTTCTCCTTTCTTTTCACTCACCCAGTGCAACCTATCAGCAGTGCTTACTAGAGATGCCTTCAAAATATATTTGGAATCTACTGACTTCCCAGAATTACAGCTTTCATCCTGTCCAAGCCTCCAGCACCTACTGCAACAGCCTATTTATTTAGTCTCCTTGTTTTCACCCTTGACCCCTTTCTCTAAGGCAAGAGTGATCTTTTCAACAAGAATTAATACATTTATGATTTAAAAACTTCCTATTACCCAGGATGAAATCCAAAGTCCTTAATGGCTTTCAGGGCCCTTCATGACCTGGCCTCTGACTAATTCTGTGACCTAACCCAATTGGTCTCCTCACTTACTTCTCCCCAAACACACTGGACTTTGTGCATTGCTTTAAATCCCCAAGTCCCTTCAAGCCCTGGAAACTTGCACTAGCAAATCCTTGTCCCCCAGATCTTCAAGTGTTACTTCAAATAGGGCTTCTCTGATCACTCCAAAGTAGCCTCCTACCCACCTACATCACATCATAATGGATTTGTTTCCTGGGTATTTTTGTAATGTCAGAATTTAAGAATGTAAGCTGTTTGAGGGTCTGGCCTTCATTTGTCCTATTCCATATGATAACCCAGCAACTGGAATGGTGCCTGGCACAGTGTGTGAAGGAAAGGACTCAGGGAATGGGCGAAGGAGGCCAAGAGAGGCAACAGCACCAGCCCCAGTGCTCACCTCCCATCAAAATCCTGAGAGACCCCGAGGGAGGCCTGTACGAGAACCACCCGGCCAATCTACAGAATTGTGAGATACAATAAAAGACTGGATTTTTTCCCAGTTTTATAGTAAAAGTATAACTGAGAAAACTGTAAGATATTTACAAGCGTACCATGTGATGATTTCACGTGCCTATACACTGTGAAAGGATTTCTCCCCACCCACCCATCTTCTCACATATTCACCTTTTGTTTTTTAAATTGTTTTATGTTTATTTATTTTTGAGAGAGAGAGAGAGACAGCATGCAAGCGAGGGAGGGGCAGAGAGAGGGAGACACAGAATCAGAAGGCTCCAGGCTGTCAGCACAGAGCCTGATGCAAGGCTCAAATCCACGAACTGTGAGATCATGACCCAAGCCGAAGTTGGACGCTTAACCAACTGAACCACCCAGGCGCCCCCATATTCACCTTTTTTTTTTTTTTTTACATTCATTCATTTTTGAGAGACAAAGAGAGACAGAGCACAAGCAGGGGAGGGGCAGAGTGAGAGGGAGACAGAATCTGAAGCAGGCTCCAGGCTCCGAGCTGTCAGCACAGAGCCCAACATGGGGCTCAAACCCACAAACAGCGAGATCATGACCCGAGCCGAAGTCGGATGCTTAACCGACTGAGCCACCCAGGTGCTGCCCCCCCCCGCCCCCGCCATATTCACCTTTTTAAATGAGAATATTTAAGTTCTACTTTCCCAGCAAGTTTCATTTATACAATACAGTATTATCAACTATAGTCACCATGTTATACATTAGATTCTCACACTTTCTTCATCTTACAACTAAAAATTTTGTACCCTTGGGGCACCTGAGTGGCTCAGTCAGTTAAGCATCTGACTTCAGCTCAGGTCATGATCTCAGGGTTCATGGGTTTGAGTCCTGAGTTGGGCTCTGTGCTGACAGCTCAGAGCCTGGAGCCTGCTTTAGATTCTGTGTCTCCCTCTCTCTCTGCTCCTCCCCCGCTCACACTATCTCTCTCTCTCTCTCAAAAATATACATTAAAAAAAATCAAAAAATAAATAAAATAAAAGTTTGTACCCTTGAAAATTTGGAGAGATAGTTCTCTCCCTCTCCCTATTCTCCCCTGTTCCCTAGCCCCTGGCAAGCACTTTCTACTCTGTTTCTATGAGCTCAACTTTGTTTTGTTTTTAAATAAAGGGTTGTTTTAAGCTTCTGAGTTTTAGATTCTTTGGGTTTTTTTTTAAATTTATTTTTTCACACCCAAAGTATTTTATTTTTGCTTTTGTACTTTACAGAAACTTTATTTTCAAATAGGATACATGATGCAGATAAAAACTTAAATACAAATATTTAGGTAGCATTAAGTACCCTACCTGTTCTCACTAATCTTCATTTGTTATCAATCATTAATTAATCTAATCCTTGCTATTTTACCAAAATTCAACAGAAAAATAATCAAGCTCACCTTCACAGGAAAGAACTCGTTTATTTTTCCAGTGTTTCCCGCTTTCTTTTCCTTTCCTTACCTAGAAGAATGATAGAAAAAAATTCATATCACAGTGTGATGCTGCTGGTATGAATAAAAAACCTTTCACAGCCATCAGCAGTTTCCCTGCTGACCAGCTTCTAAGTCTCTCCTACTCCCCACTGAGTGGTTTACTAAATAGCAATAGATAAAACAATCAACATTTTCATTTATTTTAAATAAACTTACACATTGTGTCAACGTTAGGGCAATTCCAAATTAAGTAATGTACCACAGTCAGGTACTCTAACTAGCTGAAGTGTTTCACTTGTCTGTATGTTTTTGCTATTTTTTCCCACTTTGTTAAAATCATATAAATTTTCCCTTTTGTCACTATAAATGGATTCAATAATCTTCTGAAGAGTTCTTCTAGTTCCTTTATCTTTAAAAAAAATTTTTTTAATGTTTATTTATTTTTTTATTTTTTTAAAAAAATTTTTTTTCCCAAAGTTTATTTATTTTTGGGACAGAGAGAGACAGAGCATGAACGGGGGAGGGGCAGAGAGAGAGGGAGACACAGAATCGGAAACAGGCTCCAGGCTCTGAGCCATCAGCCCAGAGCCCGACGCGGGGCTCGAACTCACGGACCGCGAGATCGTGACCTGGCTGAAGTCGGACGCTTAACCGACTGTGCCACCCAGGCGCCCCTAATGTTTAATTATTTTTGAGAGAGAGAGAGAGAGAGAAAGAGAGCATGAGCAGGGGAGGGGCAGAGAGAGAGAGAGAGAGAGAGAGAGAGAGAGAGAAGAAGACACAGAATCTGAAGCAGGCTCAAGGCTCCGAGCTGCCAGCACAGAGCATGACTTGGGGCTCAAACCCACACACTGTGAGATCATGAACTGAACTGAGCTGAAGTCGGATACTTAATCTACTGGGCCACCCAGGCGCTCCTCTTCTAGTTGCTTGAAAATGGGATTTGTATCTGCCTAGACACAGCAGGGTCCACATCGTCCCTATCCCTCACCAGGGAGAGGCCCTCGGAATCACAAAGTACAAATAATAGCTGACTGCTTTAATGCTCCTGGTATGATACACACCAGGTACCATGAGACTGAGTGTTCCCTCAACCCTTCCTCTTCCAGAAGGGACTGGTAAGGGAAAGTTGTCAAGCATGGAGGAGACGAGGTGTTTGAAGGTTTACTGGTTAGATATCAGAGACTTCTGACTTCTGGGTTTGGGGAAATCTTGGGTCAAAGCATTTTCTTTTCTTTCCACTTTTTTCTAGTCTGTTTTTCCTTCCTTGTTGCCTTCTACTTGGAAGATGACTCTAACCCTGAAAAACTAAGAGGAGCTCTGGGCAGGACAAAAGAAAAGGAAGCAAGATTATTTACCCCAAGATTTGGAAAGAAGCAAAGAGGACCTCTAAGTTTCCTTCTAGGTGGCCCATTCCTCTGAAGGCCCCAGGAGGGGGAGGGGTTTCAGGGCACAAGTTACTTCTATAAGATTTTGGAGTTGACAGAAGCACTAACTCACTTCCTCCCTCTTTCTACTCCGGAAAGGTATGGGGACAGAGTAGTAGTGGTGTTGACAGTGACTGGGGATATGGTGATCTGTTTGTTTGGCCAGTGAGGAAGGCAGTGAAGGAGGTCAAAGGAGGTTGAGGATCAAGTGACCTAGAATCACTGTGGGTTTTTGTGGGCTATCCGGCAGTAACTGCCATTGTTTACAACACCGTTTCTACAGGGAAATTATTTTGTCAGCTGCACAGCTGATCTACAAATGAATCTGAAAAGGACACATTTTATAAAGGGAGTATTTTGCTTCTATCAGCAACTAAACCACCAGAGGGCATAGTTGGGTTAGGAAGAAAAAGATCTAATACTAAAACTGCTCTAAGCAGGAGAATGGACTCTTAAACTTTTAAAATTCCTGTGGACCTTCAAAATTAAATTATTTTTTGTTGTTATGCTTCTTTAATATGTACTACATAAATACAGGTGTAAGAAAGCTCCTTATGCTCTTATTAAGTCAACACAAATTCATTTATTTATTTATTATTATTATTTTTAATGTTTATTTTTGAGAGAGAGAAACAGAGCGCAAGCAGGGGAGGGGCAGAGACAGAGGGAGACACAGAATCTGAAGCAGTCTCCAGGCTCTTAGCTGTCAGCAAAAAGCCTGACGTGAGGCTCGAACTCACGAACCGCGAGATCATGACCTGAGCAGAGGTTGGACACTTAACCAACACGAATTTAGGATTGAAACGTTTATAAAATTAAATACAAATTAATATTTTTAATGTAATGTATGACATTTTGCTGAAACTCCATCTCCTCTTGCAAAATGAATACGGTACAATATACAACACAGGCTCTTGAGTTCAGTATCCTGCTATCACACTTTACTCTTCTCTTTCAGAACTACTACATATCTTTTTTTACAGGCCATGCTGTCCCCTGACTTGGCTTGGCTTGAACATTTCCCTATCTGGAAGTGAAGTCTGATTCTGTTCTCTTTTTGACCAGGGACAATTAAAATTTTCCACTCGGGACAAACAATGGATTAGCATAAACAATGCAAACACAGCCATGTCACTGAAATGAAAACAAAACTTCAAACTCTCTGAGAAACCCCACAGACTTTCAAGTTGAAAACTAGTCCCCTCCCCTGGGAAGAAAAAAAAACCCACAAAAACCAGTCCCCAGTTTGAAAGGATCTGTTATAGAGGATAAGAGGCTCGGTGGTTTATGCCTTTTTCTTCCCAGTACCTGTTTCATTTATAAAAGTGTCTTCATTTGGATGATAAAGTGTAACATTAAAAAACCTGGTTATAAGCTAGTCTTGTCATGGAGTTTTAAGATCAGCAAAGACCTGTGCCTTAGCAGTAGGAATTAGGAAAGAAAAGACTTCTTAAAGCCATATACAGAAGTTTCATAGGCTTCTCCCAGAGGCTTATTTAGCCCAATATGAGTGAAGCTTTGAGGGTTAAATCAAACTTTAGACCTGTTCTGATCTCCTTTTGTGACTCAGAGGCCTCAGGGGTTCCCCCTGCTTCCCACTCTCCCAAAACACCACCTTAAAATTTAAGCAGGCTATAAGAAAGGAAATAAAGGATTTCATCACACTTAGGATCCTCTGATATCTGAGAGCATATAAGGTCATTTTAGGGTAGGAGGAGTGAAACTTCTGAAACAGTCACATTTACTCAGAAAAGCTGGAAGATAGGACAGGAGTTTTGTAACCGTATGACATAATTTGGCTAACATTGTGCATTGGGTTTGCTATACAAAATGATTCCTCACTGCCAAGTCTCAAGACCAAATTCAGTTGCCAACGTGACTTCAGATGGTTCAGTATTAACAATAATGAAAAATGCCAGGAGTGCCTGGGTGGCTCAGTTGGTTAAGTGTCTGACTCTTGACTTCAGCTCAGGTCTCAATCTCAGGGGCATGAGTTCAAATCCCATATTGGGTTCTGTGCTGGGTGTGAAGCCTACAAAGGAAGGAAGGGAGGAAGGAAGAGAGGGAGGAAGTGACAGAGGAAGGGAGGGAGGGAGGAAGAAAGGAAGAAAGAAATGCCACAAAATAGTGAATTTTAAGGAGACCAAGAAACACTTCTCTAAAACATAAAGTATGCTGAGTGTGTGTGTGTGTGTGTGTGTGTGTGTGTGTGTGTGTGTGTGTGTGGTGGACCAGATCCAAGAACCAAAATGGTCCACAAACTGAAATTTGCTGAGATTGTTCTGTTGAAGCAACACAGATGAGAGCATCCTGGCAAGCTGGAGTCCTCATGCCTTCAGAACATGACTATCACCGGCATTATTTCATACTTAATCAAGCCCCAACTGGGGCAACTTGTCATAATGGACAGGATGGGGAGAGAGGGAAAAAAGCACCATCTGTCTCTGGCATATGTGCCAGGGACATTCAATGTGGGGGAAATGTCTTAAGTGGTCTGTCAGAAGGTTTAGGAGGTTCCCTATGATTTTCAAGGATCTTGCCCCAGAGAGAAATAAATTCAATTCAATAAGCATCTTTTCTGGGTTAGTTGGGTACTTAGAGCATACAAAAATAAACAAAACTAAGTCCCTGTTCTAACAAGCTAAGTTTTCTAAGCTAAATTATTTGAATACAATCTTCAAAATTTTTGCCATATCATCTATATTTTTATTTACTCAATAATTTTCTACTATCTCTACCTATTTTAACCATGTCCTAAAGGATATCTGGGAAATCACAGAGTTGGTGATCTAGATATATATTTTTAAACACTAGTATGTACATACATTTCTAATGTACATTTTTGTTTTATTATTTTTTATAATTTTTTTTCATTTTTATTTTATTTTATTTTTTTTTAATTTTTTTTTTCAACGTTTATTTATTTTTGGGACAGAGAGAGACAGAGCATGAACGGGGGAGGGGCAGAGAGAGAGGGAGACACAGAATCGGAAACAGGCTCCAGGCTCTGAGCCATCAGCCCAGAGCCCGATGCGGGGCTCGAACTCACAGACCGCGAGATCGTGACCTGGCTGAAGCCGGACGCTTAACCGACTGCGCCACCCAGGCGCCCCTCATTTTTATTTTTTAAGAGAGAGAGAGTGAGTGCAAGCAGGGGAGGGGCAGAGGGAGAGGGAGGGAGAGAATCCCGAGCAGGCTCCGTGCCCAACACAGAGCCCCACACAGGGTTCGATGCCATGACCGTGAGATCATGACCTGAGCTGAAATCAAGAGTCAGACACTCAACTGACTGAGCCACCCAGGTGCCCATCTAGTGTGCATTTTTAAATAAACACAATTTTGGAGGTGCCTGGGTGGCTCAGTTGGTTAAGCACTTGACTTCGGCTCAGGTCATGATCTCAGAGTCAGTCTGTGGGTTCAAGTCCGGCATCGGGCTCTGTGCTGACAGTTCAGAGACTGGAGCCTGCTTCAGATTCTGTGTCTCCCTCTCTCTTTGCCCCTCACCACTCTCACTCTGTCTCTTTCTCTCTCTCAAAAATAAACATTAAAAAAGAAACCCACAGTTAAAAATTTTTTAAATGTCTTTTCGTTAGACTACCTAAAATAAATAATCTTTGTACCCCTACATGAGAATGATAATAGTGAGGAATATTCAAAATATTTTATAAGGGCAGAACAGGTCAATGATGGAGGTACATAGAAAGTGTTACAGGAAATCACAGGAAATCACAGGAAGAAGGCCTCAAGGAGGCCTACTTATAAGATTTTGTATTTGAGGAGGCTTTAAAAATAACTAACTCTACGATATTTTTTTAACACCACAGAACATGGAAAATGATAAGACTTGACAAAGCTTGGTGGTTGGTGAGTGCATAGATATTCCTATATCATTCTCTTTACCTCTCTGTATACTTGAAACATTTCACAATAACAATAATAAAGTGTGTTTGGGATTTGGAGAAGAGAAAAAGCATTCTACATAGAAGAAAAATAAGAATGAGCACAGAATCCTGAAATCCAGGCTGGGTGGTCTGGTTCAAAGTGCTGGAAGACAAGGTTGGAACATTAAGATGCTATCAGATCATGTCAGACCCTGGTTAAATGGTCCTAAGAGTCTGTGGATGTGGGAAACCCCTAGAGGTTTCTGATGAACAATATATGATCAGAGTGGCAGATTAGGAATAGAACTCTGGGAGAAATCTGTACGATGGGGAGAGCCCAGATTTGGAAGAATGTTATAACAATGATTCAGATAAAAATATGGTGGTCTACCTAGGTTCCATAATATCCTGATGTGTTTCCTTATTCTGCCAGCTTGCATTCTATTTTTATTAAGGAAAAAAAATCCTGGGTTCCTGGCTAGCTCAGTTGGTAGAGCATATGACTCCGAATCTCAGAGTCATGAGCTTGAGCCCCACATTGGGCATGGAGCCTACGAAAGGAAGAAGAAAGGAAGAAAGAAAGAGGAAGGAAGGAATAAGGAAGGAAGGAAAGAAAGAAGGAATTATCAGGCAGTCATACCTCCTCCTTCCTACCCCAGATCCTTTGTAGTCGAATCCAACTATATTGTAGACCAGGGTTGGGAAACTTTCTCTGTGAATGGTCAGACAGTAAATATTTTAGGCTTTGCAGGCCATATGGTCTCTGTTGTAATTACTTCGGCGTAGTGAGAAAAGCAGCCACAGACAATACATAATGAATGGGTTTGGCTATATTCCAATAAAACTTTATTTATAGAGACTGAAATTTAAATTTCAGAAAATGTTCATGTATCATGAAGTGTTTTTCTCAACATTTAAAAAATGTACAAACCATTCTTAGTTTTAGACTATATAAAAATTGGCTGCAGAGTAGAGTAATGCAAAACAAAACCACAATGAGATGCCACTTCTCACCCCTAGGTAGCTATTATAAAAAAGATACATAATAGCAATTCTTGGCAAAATTGGAACCCTCACACACTACTGGTAAAAATGTAAAAAATCACAGCCGCCTTGGAAAGCAGTCTGGCAGTTCCTCAAATGGTTAAAGATAGAGTCACCATATGATCTGGCAATTCTACTTCTAGGTATATATACGCCCAAGAGAAATGAAAATATATATCCGTGCAAAATATTGTATACAAATGTTCATGGCAGCATTATTCATAACCAAAATGCAGAAACATCCATATAGTAAATTATCTGGCAATAAAGAGAAATGAAGTATTGATGTGCTACAACATGGGTGAATCCTGAAAACATGCTAAGTGGAAGAAACCAGGCATAAAAGACCAAATACTGTATGATTTCATTTACATGGAAGGTCAGAATAGGCAAATATATGAAGACAAAAAGTAGATTAGTGATTAATTACAGTTACGGGAGACAGGGGAAATGACTGCTTATGGGTATGGGATTGTTGGGGGTGTGATGAAAATGTTATAAAATTAATTGTGGTGATGGTAGCACAACTCAGGAAATATATTAAAAACCAATGAACTGGGGCGCCTGGGTGGCTCAGTCAGTTAAGCATCCGACTTCAGCTCAGGTCACAATCTCGTGGTCTGTGAGTTCGAGCCCCGCATCGGGCTCTGGGCTGATGGCTCAGAGCCTGGAGCCTGCTTCCGATTCTGTGTCTCCCTCTCTCTCTGCCCCTCCCCCGTTCATGCTCTGTCTCTCTCTCTCAAAAATAAATAAACTTAAAAAAAAATTAAAAAAACAACAACAATGAATTGTACACTTTATTATCTTTTTTTTTTTTTTAACGTTTTATTTATTTTTGAGACAGGGAGAGACAGAGCATGAACGGGGGAGGGTCAGAGAGAGGGAGACACAGAATCTGAAACAGGCTCCAGGCTCTGAGCTGTCAGCACAGAGCCTGACGCGGGGCTCGAACTCACTGACTGCGAGAGCACGACCTGAGCTGAAGTTGGCCGCTTAACTGACTGAGCCACCCAGGCGCCCCTGAATTGTACACTTTAAAAGGGGGAACTGTATGGCACATGAATTATATCTCAATAAAGCTGTTAAAGAAAAAAAAGTAACAGGCTCCAGGCTACTTGGTCCTGAATGTGGAATTGTGCCAACCTCTGCTACAGATACCAGATAAACTGGTTCCTTTCAGAAGCTTACTTCAGATTCAGCTACTTAAATCTGGAAAATTCAATTTAGAAGAGCAGGAGGATGACTATCAGATAGGCTTTTGTTGTTGGGGCTTGCTGGGGAGCAGATCTACATGTGTTATAGATGTGTGATACAATGATGAACTCCCTTCGACTCGGTGGTTTGTAATTAAATCCGGGAACTCAACCCACATGCTCAGATATACCCAGACTCATGTTATTTCCAGTATTGGCGTCTTGTATAGACACCAGGCTGTGAAGACCTTCACTTGGTCCCAGCCAAGCTTCTCAGGGAAGCAATCATTTTGTCCATCTCTCTTCTCTTACTTAGACCAGCAGGCTAGTTAGCTGAAATTCCTCAACTTCCCATGGTTGAAAAACAAAACTTCATCTCATTACCTCTTTGGAGAGGTAATGTGAGGGGGTGATGAAAACATTTAATCTAAATGTTTCTTCTTACTTAAAAAAAAAAAAAGTTTTTTTAAAGGGTACCTAGGGGCACCTGGTGGCTCAGTCAGTTAAGCTTCTGAGTCTTGGTTTCGGCTCAGGTCACGATCTCGCAGTTTGTGAGTTCAAGCCCTGCATCAGGCTCTTCACTGACAGTAGGGAGCCTGCTTGGGATTCTGTCTCTCCCTTTCTCTCTACCCCTCTCCCACTTGCTGTTTCTCTCTCAAAATAAACAAACAAACAAACAAACAAACTTTTAAAAAGTGGAGGGGGGGGCACCTAGCTGGATCAGTTGGTGAAGCATGCAACTCTTGATCTTGGGGTTGTGAATCTGGGCACCATGTTGGGTGTAGAGATAACTAAAAAAAAAAAAAAACAACAAAAAACCTTAAAAATAAATAATAAAATAGTAAAATAAAAACTAGTGAGGGTCTGACTGGAGAAGTACTTATTTTAGGAATAATGCTTTTTTTTTTTTTTAATGTTTACTTATTTTTGAGAGAGAGAGACAGAATGTGAGTGGGAGAAGGGCAAAGAGAGGGAGACACAGAATCTGAAGCAGGCTCCAGGCTCTGAGCTGTCAGCACAGAGCCCGACACGGGGCTTGAACTCATGGACCTCAAGATCATGACCTGAGCTAAAGCTGGATGCTTAACTGACTAAGCCACCCAGGTGCCACTATGAGTAATGCTTTTAAGAGACTTGGAAAGTTGTATTCCAGGACTGCTACCCAGGCACTGGTCAGAATTAAGACTGTCCCAAATTCTGTAAAGGACAATCTTATCCACCTCTTTGTATCTTTTGTCTTAAATCCTTAGAATTTCCCAAATGAGTTATTACCTTCTTCAGGAGAGCTAGACATTTTAGGAAATAAAACATAGAGCAGGGTTTCTGCTTTCAAGAGGGAAGTTTCTCAAATGACTTCCAGGCTCAATTCTGGGATAATTTATGCTCCATTTCCTTTCTCGTTATGCCTTGCAGGTGGTGATAGCTAATTAAAAAAAAAAAAATTGGAAGAGAATCTTTGTTTTTATCATTATGTGTCAAGAATAGGTCATCAGTAGAAAGAAATGTTTAACATTATGCAAAAAGCACAGCCCCAAGAGTCTCTCTGAAACCCTTTGCCTCATATGCAAATTGATGAACGGACGGAACTGCAGCTTTTTAGTAATGCAGGCAAGAACGAAGGAATGAATGATCACCGGAGTTAAGAATTTAACAATACATACATAGTTCAGGAAAAAATACTCAAAAGATCTTCTTTGAGGAGAACAAGATATGACTTTTAATAATACTAATGATGTCACTAAAAGAACCAAGTAAGTCCATGATCATTTAAAACACAGTGAGCCTGGGTGGTTCCGTGGGTTAAGCATCCAACTTCAGCTCAGGTCGTGATCTCACGGTTTGTGAGTTTGAGCCCCGCATCAGGCTCTGTGCTGACAGCTCAGAGACTGCAGCCTGCTTCAGATTCTGTCTCCCTAGCTCTCTGCCCCTCCCCCACTTGCACGAGTGCTCTCTCTCTCTCTTAAAAATAAACATTAAAAAAATTAAAACACAAAGCGAGAGTCTTAATGAATGCTTCAATATCCAACCTGCAGAATTAACTAGAAAGAAAATGTTGACAAAGATACAGTTCTGATCTAATTCTGGAGCTCCAATAGTGTTAATATATGAGAACATTTTTGTTTTATTTAGAAAAATGATAAAATTTGCTGGAGTTGTAGTACAGTAATAGCAAAATTAATTACTAAAATTACTTCAGCAACTAGTAGCTATTGAGTATCAAGTGTGTGCTAATCACTGTAAAGTTTAATAAGACCCAGTGCCTATCTTTGAGAAGCTAACTTTATAGAAAGGGGAATAAATCAACCACAAAAATAATTATAACATAAGATGGTTGATAATAAATGACCACGAGGTAAAGTTTTGTGAGCCATAAGGAGAAAAGGCTTATGTGTTATTGAAATAATCAGTAAAATTTTCATGAAGGACATGGCATTTGAGATGAGAAAACAGTCACATTTTCCTGGTCTGGGAAGTAAGAGAAGAGCATTCTAGGCAGTGGTATGGCAACAGAAGTACCAAAGTGGAAAAGCAGGAGAGGTTTTTGGGAAACGGAACAGCTGTTTTGCCAGAGTGTAAAACTACTGTATATTTTTTTGGAAGAAAGACAGTAGGAAATACAGTTGGAAAAGTAGGTAGTGTAATGCCCGAAGTTCCTAAACCTCCCACAAAAGACCACCAGAGTCGTGAGTCAAAGCCAAGCGGCAAGGGTCGTTTATTGCAGGTTCGAACCTGGACCTCTGCGCACTCGTTGCCGGTGACGCTAAGAGGCCTCGATCAGAGTTGGTATAGGGTTTTTATAGACAGGGACAAACAGCATAGGTGAGGTTTCAAATTATGAGGGGCCTGATTAGTCGATTTTAAAGTACGGACATTTGTGGTTTTCTGATTGGGCGTCCTTTGTCTGTCCTTTGGCGGGAAGGCTTTGTCCGTTACTTGTGGTGGGAGGAAAAAAAGGGGAAGGGGATAGGTGAGGAATGTGCTAAGCAAGCAGGTTTACAGAAGCGAGAAACGCCGGTTAGTTTATGTACAACCACTCATTCCATTACATATCAGACTACATTTAGGAAGGTTTACAACCCATTCTACTACACAGCGGGTTACATTCAGGAAAGGTCTCACAATGCTCATAGCAAACAGCAAGCAAAACAGACTTCTCAGCAATTGTATTTCTTATCAAAGATCCATAATAAGCAGAAAGAGAACCTAGCTTTAAACTAAGGTAGGGCTGTCATTTGGATTGTTCCTTTCAGTAGGGAGTACCTGGGTGGCTTAGTCAGTTAAGTGTCCGACTCTTGATTTCAGCTCAGATCACAATCTTGCGGTTCATGAGTTTGAGCCCCACGATGGGCTCTGTGCTCACAGTGCGGAACCTGCTTGGGATTCTCTCTCCCCCTCTCTTTCTGCCCCTCTCCAGTTTGCACGTGTGAGTGCTGTCTATCTCTCTCTCTCAAAATAAATATTTTTTTTAACGTTTATTTATTTTTGAGACAGAGAGAGAGATAGAGTATGAACGGGGGAGGGTCAGAGAGAGAGGGAGACACAGAATCTGAAACAGGCTCCGAGCTGTCAGCACAGAGCCCGACGCGGGGCTCGAACTCACGGGCCGCGAGACCATGACCTGAGCCTAAGTCGGACGCTTAACCGACTGAGCCACTCAGGCGCCCCATAAGTATTTTTTAAAAAGTAGGCAGGAGTCACACTGTGACGGGCTTTTTATTCACTCACTCATTCAACAAACATTCACTGAGCACTTGTGCTAAACTCAGAGGTAAAAAAAATCGACAGAGGAGACCTGAATGCTATAACCACATCAATTGTGTATTCATTGACTTTCACAACTAGAGGTCTAAACATTTCCTTTGATAAAATGAAGTCACATTACTTGTATGCTCCCCAAATTTCATACAGAATTAGATCAGTTTATCAACAGTGGCGGTCTGAATCTATGCAAAGAGAAATGCCTTTCTCTCTGTCTCGCAAGGTTCAAAAGTAATTTTGAGGAAGAAAGAAACACATTTGCAACCAATTATACTTTCAAGTTACAGGCTAGTTTCAAAGAACTAGGGCAAATTCCTCAGCAGGTTTGGAAGGATTTAACCTGTTCCTCTCTGGGAATAGTGACTGATACAGCCCTTTCCACAACAGGCTGGTCCTGCATAGTTGGTCCCAGGGAGGGTGATAGCATTATGATGATCATGTCTCAGTGGCTGACCCACCAAACTGGTCACATTTGGGCTTTATCAACAGCTACTGCTAAAGAATTCCAAAGATAGGGGCACCTGTCGGTTAAGTATCTGACTCTTGATTTCTACTCAGGTCATGATCTTACATTTCATGATTTTGAGCACTGCATCGGGCTCTGTGCTGACAGTGCTTGGGATTCTCTCTCTTCCTCTCTCTGTGCCCTTGCCCTGCTCGCACTCTCTTTCAAAATAAATAAATAAAAACAAAAACATAAAAAAAAAACTGCTTTAAAAAGAAAGAATTCCAAAGACAAATTATTGCAGCTGATTTCAGTCTTGAACATGATTAGAATATCTATCCATATGGCGAAGGTGGCACAGTTTGAAGATCTGCTGAAAATGCAGGAACTCAGATTTTATTATTTTTTTATTTTTAATTTTTTTAATGTTTATTTATTTTTGAGAGACAGACACAGAGCACGAGTGGGGGAGGGGAGAGAGAGAGGGAGACATAGAAACCAAAGCAGGCTCCAGGCTCTGAGCTGTCAGCACAAAGCCTGACGCGGGGCTTGAACCCACGAATTGTGAGATCATGACCTGAGCCGAAGTCGGACGCTTAACCAACTAAGTCACCCAGGTGCCTAGGAACTCAGATTTTAAAGTGGCAAACATGGGCATGCTGGTTATTAAAATAAGGAGGTGTGTCCACGTTTAAACACTTTTAAAAGAAAATGTGAAATAACAAAATGTTAAAAAACAGAAAATGTAGAGCAATTACATAGATGACAATTAAAATGAAATGTGAAAATGTATTAGGGAAAAGGCTCTAGTAAAAGATTATCATTAATTCAAGGGACTATAATAAGGAGACTTCCCAGGCTGAGTGTGAATTGGGTATAAGGCGGGGCTAGGGGCTTAAAAAGCTTTCTCGGTTTGAAGCCAGAATCGGTGGAATGCCCTGTCCTCAGGGCTTTAACTCAGGCCTAATATCAAACACCACAGTAACGGCTGCCACAGTTGTGTTTGCACCCAGGAAAAAGTGCTGCGCGCAAGTCCTTACACAAAGCTTCCGGGCCTCGAATAGCCTCACTTTTCTACCTACACTTTTCTACTTACCACTCACGTGTTAGTCTTTCAGCAATACAGTATCTCCGAGAACCTAATCACTGTCCCTTCACCCCCTCAACCTGAAATCCACACTGGGCCAGCCCAATCAAGAAAATGGCCTACTTTTGATCCCCCAGACAAACGTAGGAGCCATTTTTAAGATCAGATTTCTGCCGGGTGACATTCCCTATAGACTGGAAAGGAAGGCATAGTAGAAACACCATTTATTTAATTCAGTCAATCAGTGTACATGTTTGAGTGCCTAATATATTCCTAGCATTGTGCTTGATGCCATTAGGGAGAGAAGTGTCAGAGGCTAATAGTCAAGAATACGGGATGAGCACAACTAAATAAAGAAGGTACAAGACAGTACATGATTAGCTGTGATCTCTCCCCTTTGTATGTACTATGCTAAGAAGGCGCCCTTGTCAAACTGCCTTGCTACCATGGTGACAGTTACTAAGAAATGCACAGACCCACATATGAACTGGTTAGAGAGTTCTGGTTGTTGCTGTTGTTTTTAAATATGTAGTTTCTCCAGTCAAATGAACGGTTCTTAATGTTGGTCTCCAATTTTCTCTATGGATTCTCTACATTTGAGTCCTGGAAGAAAAGTGAACCAAGAGTATGTGGACCCACTGTGCTGACCCTGCAGAGTCTTGGAGTTTTCCTGCTGCTTTAGATCAGACTTTAACCCTTCATGTGTTGTTCGGAGTGACCTCAAGCGCCCCAGGCTTCTAAATTCATCCAATCTGTTAATATACAGGTATATTCCCCAAAGTTAAGAAACAATTCTGGATCATGTCTTATTCTAACTTCTTGCTTTTGTCTGTCTTGTGGTTTCTATCTTCCCTGTGCCCCGCTTCATCCTAGTTGTGACCACTGTCCCCTCTTCATTTATTCCCCAAGCACCATTATATATAAGTGGTCATTTATTATTATTTTTTGGGGGGGGGGGCAAGTGAACAAGGGGCAGAGACAGAGAATCCCACAAGGGACAGAGATAGAGAGAGGAGAGAGAAGTGGGGTTCACCCAAAGTGGTGCTCGTGTTCCCTGGAAGTGGGGCCCAAACTCACAAACTAGGAGATCATGACCTGAGCTAAAGTCAGATGCTTAGCCAACCGAGCCACCCAGGCACCCCTATAAGTGGTTGCTTATAATGGACTGTTAATGGAAGTCCAGGAACAAGAAAGGAGGTAGTATAATACAGCACAAGGAAAGAAATATAAGTACCTAAAAGTTCTTTGGCCATTTTCAACATGGGGAATTTCTCACTGTATTTTCTTCTCAGGGTGCTGCCATTTTGCTCAGACTTCCTTCTCATCTCTTTTTTAAGTTCTTCAAGTCCAATCTCGGAGGTTCTATTATTCAAGGCAACTTACGTTGTCAAACCTCCCCCCCATACAGACTACCCCAAAATGCCAACTTTTTTTTTTCCTTCTCAAACAAAGGTTCCTTCCCCCCCCCCCCCCCCCGCCCCAGGCAAATGTTTCCATTCCCCTAGTATGCAAAATAGCAGCTAAGAATAGCTATTTTAAAAGTTATTTATTTTCTTTCCCTGTTCACATGCATTTTGGCTTAACTCTCTCATTTGATCTGTATTTAAGGTACTATTTTTCTTGAGGCTGTCTGAAATACAAATGTAAAGTCAAGGTTTCAGAATCATTTTGAATTGCACATAAGCCATTTATTGGTTTATTTATTGGGGGAGAATTCTAGTTCTTTTTTAACTCATTTTCTAATAAATAATTTCTCAAAGATTCAGAAAAGCTACTGAATGATTTGTGAGTTTCTGACTGTACTGTAAAAGATAGGGAGAAGAATAAAAACAGGTTCCCTGTAGAAAACTCCCTACTGAGAGAGCCAAAACATAAGAGACTGTTAAAAACTGAGAACAAACTGAGGGTTGATGGGGGGTGGGAGGGAGGGGAGGGTAGGTGATGGGTATTGAGGAGGGCACCTTTTGGGATGAGCACTGGGTGTTGTATGGAAACCAATTTGACAATAAATTTCATATATTAAAAAAATAATAATAATAAAATTAATTAATTAATTAATTAATTTTAAAAAAGAAAGAAAGAAAGAAAGAAAACTCCCTACCGTATCTGGCATTATCCACAGACCAAGAACCCTTTTACGAGTACCCAGCACAATTTTCAAAAAAGAAACCTTTCTTTATTCAGTCAGAAAAGTAGATGCTTAGGCAGTGACCACAACTTTGCCTTAAGGATAAGAATCTTATCTCAGACTACAGAAAAGCTTCCAAGGGTGCGGATGGATGATTATCTCTAAGGTAGCCCTAAGTTATATTTGAATGTCATCTCCAAAGGAAGGTAACATATAACAATAAGTATGGCTTCTTGTGAAGACGGGTATTTCCCCTTGGATGGATCTCAATTTATATAAATTGATTTATATAAATGGAGATTTACAGAAATCTCCATCTATACCTCTATGAGGCTGTTACAAACTGTGCTGAGCACCAGACAAGGTACCATGAAGATATGAGCAAACACTGAAATAAAATCGAGATCCTATAGGAATCCTACTTAGAATTCAGAGGCTAAGAAGTAAAAATTATGGAATGAAAAACAAAGTAGAATTGCTTCACGGAGTTCTGGAATTTTAGAACTAGAAATATTTTAAAAATCATTCACTGATTTGCAGAGAAGGAAATGAGAGCTCAGAAGGGTTAGTAGTTTGCCTGAAGTCACACAGTGAATTAGCAGCAGAGTCCACAGATAATCAAGAGGTTTATCTACCTTACCACATGTAACAACCTTTAAGCATCAGTTCTTTGCAAGGAAATATATTGCTTAAGAAAACACATGTAAAATGCCGAGCACAATGTCTGGAACCACAGCTGTCATCACAATCAACATCATCGTCATCGTGGCTAAAAGTACAGATTTTGATATTAGACCCTGATGTGAGTCTCAGCTCTGTCACTAGGTGTGACTATAGATAACATATTTACCTATCTAAGCCCCAGTTTCTTCATCTATAAAATGGGAATAAAAATAGTAGACGCTATTAGCGCCTACCTAATAGAATAGTTGCGGGGATTATATATATACTCACGAGCGTATGTACATGTACACATACGTTGAAACTGTTCAAACATTAGCTGTTCCACAGTATTACTAACCTATGTAAGAAGACAGAGTCAAATTAGAATACACACATATAGAGCATTGGTGGAATTTCTCTTTGCTCCGACCAGGAAGTTAATATTTACTGAGCATGCACTGTGTACAGATACCAGCACACAAGAGTACGGAACAACAAAAACAGGAGAAGAGACGCTATTTCTGATGTTATATTATGGTAACTATTATTCTCAACAAATATACACCAATTACCTACATGTTAATAAGACTGAGTTTGTGCTTTCAAGGAGCCTGCAATCTAGTGGAGGAAGGAACCAGGCTGTTATCATACGGAGTGGTACGTACATGGCTGAGCCAGAGCTTAGAGCTATGGGAACTCACGGAAGGACATCCTATCTAGGAAGGGAGGAGGTAGGGAAGGGAGCATCAGAGGTTTCTCAGATAAAAGGATAAGGAGTTGGCCAAAGTGAGAAGGGTTGGAAAGAGCCTGAAGCCACAGGCCAGCTGTGGTGGGTGCCCTCGGCTGGCTCTCGGCATCCACTCCAAACCCCTAGTGTGCTCTCTGATCCTGCAGGGGCTAAAGAAGGAAAAACCACGTTTCCCCTCATCTCCCTGCAGTTAGGGTTCTGCTTTTGCCAGTCAGAAGCACTTGGAAGGTGGATCTGGGGCTGGAGTCATTCGCTTTGTTGCTGCTGCAACAGAACACCTGTTTGTTTCACCTGTGCACCCACTGGGCCTTCCTCAGCATTAGTTCAGTGTCCAGGTGCCAACTCTGTGGGTGTTGAGAGGTCGTCACAGGGGAAGCAGTACTTCCTGATCCTCAGATCACAGCTACAGTGACAGGTCTTTGAACTCTACAGTGCTCACGGAGTCCACTGACGGCCACCTCTCTGATGGTTGCAGAGGTATCGGCTCTCCCAGTAGGCCAGAATAGCAGTCTTGTGCTAGGAATCACTCCTGGAGACCCCCGGTGACCCAACGACCCTGGCCAATGATTTGCTAAACTCCTGACTCCCTGTATTAAATCCCTTTTTGCTCAAAATGATGTGAGTGGTTCCTACTGCTTGCACCTAATACACCAAGAAAATACAAAAACTGTGAAATGGGCCATGAATAATACGGTTTGTGGGGTTAGTAAACTTCTGTAATGGACCCAGACAGTAAATATTTTAAGCGTTGTGGGCACTTATGACCTTCACCTCGCCTTCCTCCCCCTTCCCTTCTCCAGGGCTAAGTATATTCACACTGCAGCGATCTCCAGAACATTTTCATTTTGGCAAAACTGAAACCCTACACTTCTTAAATAGTAATTCCTCATTCCCTCTCCCTCTCCCCTCTTGTCTCTGGCAACCACCATTCTACTCTCTATCTCCATAAATTTAACTACTCTTGATACCTCATATAAATGGAATCATACAGTATTTAATTTTTTGTGACTAGCTCATTTCGCCTAACATAATGTCCTCAAAATCCATGCTGTAGCATATGACAGGATTTCTTTATTTCCATTGTAAGGCTGAATAATATTCCGTTGTATGTCTGTGCCACATTTTGTTTATCCATTCCTCTGTTTATGACATTTGGGTTGCTCCCACTTCTTGGCTATTGTGAATAATGCTGTTATAAACATAGGTATGTAAATATCTCTTCAAGATCTTGCTTTCAATTCTTTTGGATATACACCCAGAAGTGGGATTGCTGGATCATATGGTAATTCTAATTTTTAACTTAAAAAAATATTTTTTAATGTTTATTTATTTTTTGAGAGGGAGAGAGAGAGAGAGAGAGAGCGAGCAGGGGAGGGGTAGAGAGAGAGGGAGACATAGAATCTGAAGTAGGCTCCAGGCTCTGAGCTGTCAGCACAGAGCCCGATGCAGGGCTTGAACTCATGAACCATGAGACCATGACCTGAGCTGAAGTTGGACGCTTAACCGACTGAGCCACCCAGGCGCCCCTCTAATTTTTAACTTTTTTGAGGAACCCCCACACTGTTTTCCATAGCAGCTGTACTACTTTACATTCCTACCAATAGTGCAAAAGAGGTCCAATTTCTCCCCATCCTTGTTGACACTTACTATTTCTGGTGTTTTGATTATAGCTATCCTAATGAGTATGAGGTGACATTTCATAGTGGTTCTGATTTGCACTTCCCTAATGATTAATGATGTGATGTCAAGCATTGTTTCATATACTTGTTGATCATTTGTATATCTTCTTTGCCCATTTTAAAGTTGGGATATATGGGGGTGCCTGGCTGGCTCAGTCAGTAGAGCATGCAACTCTTGATCTCAGAGTCATGAGTTCAAGCCCCACATTGGGCATGGGTCCTACCTAAAATTAAAAATAAATAAAAATAAAAGGAAAAAATAAAATTGGGATATATGTTTTTTGTTGCTGTGCTATAGGAGTTCTTTATATAATCTAGGTATTAAGCTCCTATCAGATATATGATTTCTTTAGGCTGCTTTTTCACTTTATCACTCATGCCAGTTCAGTTTTAGTCTGTGCCCGTGAATGGCAGTGTAGTCTGGAGCAAACTGGCAAGCAGTCTGGCCAGATCTGGAGCTATCTCCCATCCTAAAGACACTAGGAGGAATGAGCCAGAACGTCTCTAACTTAAGACACTCTCACTATGCTATCAAAAAGCATCCCCATGCCTTCACTTTGAACCAGAACCAGACAACCTGAGGGTTTCTGGGGCTGCAGAATTAGAAACAGTCTCAAGACCGGGTGAGTAAGAAGCAGTCACGGAGGTAGACTTACCAGATTCGGGTTTCACGCTGTCAAGTACCTGTCACTAGAAAGCTGGGATCAAACTCAAATACAATTTCGTTACCTAGTTTGCAATTTAACACTGCTCTTTTTACTTCAAATGGTAGTTCAGTTCAGCTTCTCTGATTCTCCATGTTCATTCTGAGAGAATGAAATATCCTAACTCTGGAGATACTAATGATTTCCTGTCAAATATATGGAGAGTTACTTCTTGACAATCTAAAATGCATCCCAGTTCACACAGTACATGCTCCAAAAAGCCCTGCTGATTCTGTATTAGTGGATATGACACCATGGCATGGTGCATTTGCCAAAATATCCTCTTTGGAGAGATAAGTTTCTCATGTATAAAAGGCCTATTTCCCCTTCCAACTACTATTGTTTTTTGGAAAAATTTGAGAAGACTTATGTGTGCTATTTCTCTGGTCTCCACAAGAAAAAGAAAGTGGGAAGGTTAAGCACAGAGCTGCATAGGGTCAAGAAGAAGAAATGTTGTAAACGCAGGATCCTAATTCTCTTCCTCCCTGATTTTTATGTTAAGTTGTTGCTATTCAGGTTTTTACATACAATGTTCATCACTGCATTACCTCTAATCACAAATGTCAAGAACAATTGACTTTTTTTTAATTTTGGAGAGAGAGCATATGAGTAGAGGAGAGGGGCAGAGGGAGAAAGGGAAAGAGACAGACAGAGAGAGAGAGAGAGAGAGAGAGAGAGAGAATCTTAAGCAGGCTCCATCCACACTGAACACAGAGACCCATGCGGGGCTCAATCTCATGACCCTGGCTGAGATCATGACCTGAGCTGAAATCAAGAGTCAGATGCTCAACTGACTGAGCTACCCATGCACTCCAGGATCAGTGACATTTATAAATGATTTTAGCTGTAAATTACAGAAAACCCAAACACAAGTAGCTTAAAAAAAAGTTATCTTTCTCCTCATAACAAGAAATCCAGAGATAGGTCATTGCTGGCATTGGTTTAAATGCTGAATTTTCTCAAAGTCAAAAGCCTTGAATTTTCTTGACTTTCCCTTCAGGGATGAAAGATGGCTACTACAGCTCTAGACTTCCCCTGGCTCACAAAGCAGAAAGAATAGACAACAAATACCAGTTGTGACTGTCTCATTTTATTTGGAAGGCAATACACGTATGCCTCCCTTTCCTGGAATTTCTCCCTCAACCTCAGTAATCTTCGGTAAGGTGAAGAAAACAGAACATTTGGGAATATTTGGTTTTCCTATCCTATAGGCAGGCAAGTAAGAGGAAAACTGGGAATGGGTGTTGGTCTGTTGAGTTCTAGGGTCTGCCACAGTGAAAACCAGGAAATACCAAAACATCTGAGAATACAAGATTAACGGAGTATGATGTGCCAGATGAATCCCAGGAGACTGTTAAAAACTGTGGTACAGAAACATACTTAAGTACATGCAAAATTATTCCTAGAAATGTTATCAACTAATAAACGAACATACAAAACACTCGATAAGAAATCATCAAATTTGTTGGGGTGAAAAAAGTTTTGACAGATTTAAAAAACTTGAACAGTTATATACAAAAAACCCAGAACTCACGTTCTGAAAATGCTGACTTAGGTTGGGTTTTCTAGGAAACAGACTGAGGCAGGGAGGTGCATGCAGGTGCTTGATTTTACTCCAGAGTGCTTTCAGGAACAGCACCTCTGAGGGAGGCAGGACGGGGCAGAGGGAGGTGAACCGCAGGGCACTTGCCACAGAGGCTCTAACTGGCGGGTCCCATGGGGAATTCTAAAGCTGAATGTCCCAGATTGTTACAATTGAGGGACTCTGCCTGGTACCTCACAACTGACCAGTCCTTGGATCTGAGTCGCCCCCAGGGACAGACTGTAACCCAGGATGAGGCAGTTTCCTTCACAGAAGGCAATTTTGGAGAGAAGCCACCGTGAGTCATTAGCAGCCGACACCCCTGGCAGCTACAGCTTGGGATCTGGGCAGCATACCACACAGCATCCACTAGAAATGTGAACCCTGATTATCTCCGGGTTTGGGGATTGAGCTCGGCTTTCTCTCTTTTTTAAATAGTTTCCAAATTTTCCACAACAGAGTATTGCCGTAAGAATTAAAAATGACTTAATTCATGTAAAGCACTTTGCACAATTCCTGGAATTTATTAAGTATTCCATAAGTTTAGTTGTACTTATTTCTTATTTAGAAGTATATACATATAGGGGCACCTGGGTGGCTCAGTCAGTTAAGCGTCCGACTTCGGCTCAGGTCATGATCTCACGGTCCGTGAGTTCGAGCCCCGCGTCGAGCTCTGTGCTGACAGCTCAGAGCCTGGAGCTTGTTTCAGATTCTGTGTCTCCCTCTCTCTGAGCCTCCCCCGTTCGTGCTCTGTCTCTCTCTGTCTCAAAAATAAATAAAGGTTAAAAAAAAAATTTTTTTAAAAAGAAGTATATACATATAAAACACTATGAAGAGAAAGCATAAATGAGAATATTGTCAAGAAAAAAAGTATGAAGTAGGATTAAAATAATAATAGACTTTGCCGTTCATTTTGGCTTATTTTGTTTTATCCGTGAAATTCCTTCTTCTGATATCGCTTCTTCCTAGCATTGTCCCATAGAACTTTCTTGTAATAATACAAATTTTGGTATCAGTGTCGTCCAACAGCCACTAGCCATGGTTGGCTACTGAGCATTTGAAATGTGGCTAGTGCAAATGAAGAACCATATTTCAAACTTTATTTAGTTTCAATTCATTTAAATGTAAATAGCCACATATTGCTAGTGGCTACCAAATATTGGACAATGCAGTTCTATACCAATATTAATCAATGGTTATTTAGAGAACAGATCTAAACTATTCTTTTTCTCTTTAAGCTTGGATGAGTTCCCTCAATTCATCACCCTGTATAATCTCCTAATCTTGATTTCAAAATCACATTATATTTAGAAGTGTAGAAAAACAAAATGGGAAGTTAATTAAGTGTAAAAAAAAAAAAGTGTTTTTTTCTTTTCTTTTCTTTTTTTAAGTATACTCTACACCCAGCATGGGGCCTGAACTCATGATCCCAAGATCAAGAGTCAGTCACATGCTCTACTGACTGAGCCAGCCAGGCGCCCCTGGTCAGACTTTTTTTTTTACATACAACAGAGAAGGTAATTTAGTTGAAAGTTAGATGCTAAAGAGCTATATAATGTATCGCTAATTGTCTGAAATTTTTTAGTAAATAATCTGAAAAGAAAATGAGAGGTTGTTCTATATGAAATATCCGGTTCCTCTTGGTAAGCCAAAAAAGACTTCTCAAATCATATCTTTTTTCCTTTAAAAAAAAAATGTTTACTTATTTTTGAGAGAGAGAGAGAGAGAGAAAGTGCATGTGCATGCACACATGAGCGTGAGCAGGGGAGGGGCAGAGAAAAAGGGAGACAAAGAATCCCAAACAGACTCCATGCCATCAACCCAGACCTCGAGGCAGGGCTTGAACACATGAATCACAAGATCATAACCTGAGCAGAAATCAAGAGTCAGACGCTTAACCGATTGAGCCACGAGGTGCCCCTGAAATCATATCTTTCAACCATATTGTCAATATAGTATGGGAGACACCTACAGAAACAATTTGAGAATGCCTGAATAACAATGTGGAAGTCTCTTACATCTCAGGTGGGAGGCCTATGCGTATGGGGATAACTCCCTAACAGCAGCCATGCTTGAGAAAGGAAAGAGACACAGATTTTGGCTTGCATTTCAGCCTTGCCACTTACTGGCTGTGTACTTTGGACACATTACTTAATTACTCCACAATAAAATGGTGATAACTACACCTTTGAAGGTTTGTTGGAATATTAGTGATATGTAAAGCACCTGGCACACAGTAAGTGCTAAATCAATGAGTTTTATTATTATGTCAATATTATGTCAATAAAATAGAACAGCAAAAGTGAAGTGAGTCCAAATGATTTAAAACTTGAGTGATAATTAACTGGCATAATCATTAAGTTGTAAAATTATTTTTGGTATATGTTACTTTATTTTTTTAATGTATTTTATTTATTTATTTTGAAAGAAAAAGAGAATGCGAGCATGAGAGAGGGAGGGAGGGAGGGAGGGAGAGAGAGAGAGAGAGAGAGAGAAAGAGAGAGAGAGAATCCCAAACAGGCTCCATGCTGTTAGACAGAGCCTGATTCAGGGTTCGATCTCACAAACCTGAGATCATGACCTGAGCTGAAACCAAGAATCAGATGCTTAACTGACTGAGCCACCCAGGTGCCCTGGTGTATGTTACTTTATGTGTCTATTGGCCACACATAAAACACAGTCTGTTCTTAATGGTCTTTTGCCCCCCAAAAGGGTTGTTGTCACTAAAATGGTTTTGTCACTGGTACTGTCAGTAGGGAAATTTTCAAGCTGTAAAGAGCAGTATTAAATCAATAGTCTTGAACACAACTGTTTTTCTAGACTTAATAGGAGAGATCATGGCTGAAATTAAGAAACAACTTCTTGAGCAATACTACAAAGAAGCACTTTTAACGGCTTCCATGAGAAGCCATAAGAAGTCATTAAAAAATGAGACATTTTTAAGAAGATAAACAATTCTCCAGCTGAAAATGTCATCCTCACCTGTGGGAGCCAGCCTCCGGGGTAGCCTCTACTGATCCTTCTTTCCTAGCATTCATGCACTTCATTACTCTCCTGCCCAAATTCAATCAAGGCTGGCCCTGAACATGGTCAAGGCTATGTCATAAAAGGCACTGCAGCTTCTGCTTTGGTCTTTCAGATCATCATTTCCTCCGGAATAAGCCAGTTGCCACGCTGTGAGAACACTCAAGCTATCCTGCAGAAAAGCCCCTGTGGCCAACAGACGAAGCCAACTTCTCAGACATGTGAGAGAATCACCTTGGAAGTGGATTCTCCAGCTCCAAATAAATCTTCAGATGACCACAGCCCTAGCCAACAACATCTGACTTCAACCTTCTGAGTCTGAGACTGAAACAGAAATGCCCAGCTGAACCGTTCCTGAGTTCCTGACTCAGAAATTGGGAGAGATAATACAGGACTTTTACTGTTTTAAGCCACAACATTTTGGGTTTGTTTTATTATTTTTAAGTGTATTTATTTATTTATTTATTTTTAATTTTTTTTTTTTCAACGTTTATTTATTTTTGGGACAGAGAGAGACAGAGCATGAACGGGGGAGGGGCAGAGAGAGAGGGAGACACAGAATCGGAAACAGGCTCCAGGCTCCGAGCCATCAGCCCAGAGCCCGACGCGGGGCTCGAACTCACGGACCGCGAGATCGTGACCTGGCTGAAGTCGGACGCTTAACCGACTGCGCCACCCAGGCGCCCCAAGTGTATTTATTTTGAGAGAGAGAGAGAGAGAGAGAGAGAGAGAGAGAGAGAGAGAGAGAGAGACAGGCTGGGGGAGGGGCAGAGAAAGAAGGAGAAAAAGAATCCCAAGCAAGCTCCATGTGGAGTCTGGTGCAAGGCTCGAACCCATGAACAATGAGACCACGACCTGAGCCAAAATCATGAGCCACGTGCCCAACCCAGGCACCCCTGTTTTTTTTTTTTTTTTCTCTTAAAGTAATCTCTATGCCCAACAGGGGCTTACACTCACAACCTTGAGATGGAGAGTTGCATGCTCTACTGACTGAGCCAGCCAGGCTCTCCAAATACTTTTTTTAAAAAGTAAACTCTACCCCAACGTGGGGCTTGAACTCACCACCCCAACATCAAAAGTCACATGCTCTACCAACTTAGCCAGCCCAGTGCCCTGAAGGTGTAGTCTGGGGTTATTTGATATGCAGCAAAAGATAGCTAACGTACCATCAATAAGAAACATTTATCACTACTGTACAAAGTATCCTGTTTATAGGCTGAACCATACGATCATTCAAGGTAACTTCTTGCTTTATAATTTTAATGTTTTAACAGGTTGACCTGTCATTGACTATCTTTTCCTATAAAATTCTTATGAGACAAGGAGAATTAGCCAATCAAATGTTCAGCAAATATCCATTAAGTTCAAGGTATTATACTAGGTGCTTTGCTGATGAAAAGGTATGATGATGCTATTGATAACAACAGTAAAAATAATGATAGATATTACTAACACCTATTAAGCATGAGCTTATCACACACTGTCCTAGACACTGTACATATATTCTCATTTAACCTTAATGTATACTGCCTAATGTTTTCCAGAAGGTCATACCAAGTTACATTCCCATCTGCAATGTAGAAACACAAACTCACTGCATGATTATCAGCACTTAAGAATTAAAAAAACAAAAAAACAAAAAAAAAAACCTGATAGGGGAAAATTGAATAGTTCAATCTGCATTTCTATGATTACTACATCTTAAAATGTTGAGCATATTAAATTTTTGTCTGACATATGTTACAATGTTGGCATTGTGTTTTCTTTTTTTTTTTTTTTTTTTAATTTTTTTTTTTTTTTCAACGTTTATTTATTTTTGGGACAGAGAGAGACACAGCATGAATGGGGGAAGGGCAGAGAGAGAGGGAGACACAGAATTGGAAACAGGCTCCAGGCTCTGAGCCATCAGCCCAGAGCCCGACGCGGGGCTCGAACTCACGGACCGCGAGATCGTGACCTGGCTGAAGTCGGACGCTTAACCGACTGCGCCACCCAGGCGCCCCATGCATTGTGTTTTCTTAACATTTTTATTGTCAAGTCAATCTCTTCCTTTGTAATTTCCTCCAATTCTTCCATAATTAAAAGGCTCTTTCCTATCCCTAAATCAATTACATCTTCACTTGCATTTGTATTCTAGTTTGTTTATGGTTTTGTTTTTTACACATGTAGTTATTATTTTTTTAAGTTTATTTATTTATTTTTGAGAGAGAGGGCACACAAGAGAGAGAGGAGGCAGAGAGGAAACCAAGCAGGTCCACACTGCCAGCACGGAGCCCAGTGTAGACTCACACACACAAACCACGAGATCATGACCTGGGTAGAAACCAAGAGTAGGATGCTCAACTGACTGAGCCACTCAGGTACCTCTGTAGTTATTTTTTTGATGTTTTATTTATTTTTGAAAGAGCGTGTGCATGAGTGGGGGAGGGGCAGAGAGTGAGGAAGACAGGATCCAAAGGGGGTTCAGCGCTGACAGCAAAGAGCCCAATGCGGGGCTTGAACCCACAAACCATGAGATCATGACCTCAGCTGAAGTGGGACGCTCAACCGATTGAGCCACCCAGGTGCCCCTGTTATTTTTTGTTGCAGGACACAGGAGTTTTTGTTTTGTGCTTTTTTTTTTTTTTCCCGTCACAATCATGTCTCCTTCACTATCAATTGAGTAAGTTTTCCTTTCCCCTACTGATTTCTGATGCCACCTTTATTATCTTAGGAATTCTTATATTACTTGGGTATGTTTGTGAGCTTCATGACCTTCTTTCACTGTCTGTTGGTTTTGGTGTTAGTACTACACTTTTTTTGATTACTAACTTCTACTCATTCATCAAGAACCATCACATTCTCCTCCTGGGAGCCTCCCTGATTCTTCCCAAAAGATATGACTGCTGCCTCCTTTTTCACCTTTATAACACATAAAATTCTGCCTTGTATCGCAGTTAACATGGCTGATTGTATCCAATTAGATTCTTGAGAGCAGGGAACAGGCGCACTATATATTCATTAAAACTAAACTGTTGGATTTGCATGAAAAGATGGTGATAGCAAAACAGATCTAGTTTGACAAAAAAAAAAAAAAAAAAAGAAAACAGACAATTCCCTCATTTCAACAAATATCACTGTACTATCCATTATGAAACAATTATAAAGGTGAGTGAACGTTAGATTCTGACTCGGGGAGTTCACCACTTAGGTCAAAGAGGCATATGAATACACGTGATTCAACAGTGTGACTAGTGTAAAATAATCATGTACAAGGAAGAAAGGAAAAAACTGAGCAAGTAGCGGGCATAATTTCAGAGTAATGGACATACCTATAAGCTGGGTTTATGGTGTTTCTTTTATTTTTTTTTAATGTTTATTTATTTTTGAGACAGAGAGAGAGGGAAAGCGCGAGAGCAGGGTAAGGGCAGAGAGAGAGAGGGTGAGGGTAGAGAGACAGGGAGACAGAATCTTTTTTTAATTTTTTTTTAATTTATTTTTTTTTTCAACGTGTATTTATTTTTTGGGGGACAGAGAGAGACAGAGCATGAACGGGGGAGGGGCAGAGAGAGAGGGAGACACAGAATCGGAAACAGGCTCCAGGCTCTGAGCCATCAGCCCAGAGCCTGACGCGGGGCTGGAACTCACGGACCGCGAGATCGTGACCTGGCTGAAGTCGGACGCTCAACCGACTGTGCCACCCAGGCGCCCCAGGGAGACAGAGAATCTGAAGCAGGCTCCAGGCTCTGAGCTGTCAGCACAGAACCTGAGGCGGGGCTCCAGCCCACAACCCGGGTGATCATGACCTGAGCTGACGTGGGATGTCCAGCCAACTAAGCCACCCAGGCGCCCGTGGGTTTACGGTGTTTCTTAAATGTCAAGGAATTTGTAATTAATCTGAATGACACAGGGCATCAATTCAGAACCTTCAACAGAAGTTCCATTAATTTATCCTTCCTGGGGGCGCCTGGGTGGCTCAGTCGGTTGGGCGTCCGACTTCGGCTCAGGTCATGATCTCGCTGTCCCTGAGTTCAAGCCCCGCGTCGGGCTCTGTGCTGACAGCTCAGAGCCTGGAGCCTGTTTCAGATTCTGTGTCTCCCTCTCTCTCTGACCCTCCCCCATTCATGCTCTGTCTCTCTCTGTCTCAAAAATGAATAAACGTTAAAAAAAATTAAAAGAAAAATTATCCTTCCTGGAAGACCTTTTGAAGGAAGCCTAACGTAGATTGGGTAGCATGGGCAAGCTGCAGAGCTCTGCTCGGAAGCTGTTCCCTTCGCGCGAACCTGAGATGCCTTGTGCAGGATACAGGTGCGAATTATTGCAAAGTGTGCGACTGGGTGAAAATGAAACAGGGAGATAAGATACAAACCTTTACCGGTATCAGGTACTATAAGCCACGTACTTGCGTTGGTTTAAAAGGCATGAAAACTGACTCCTTGTGAGAGAGCACAGTTCGAGCCACTAGGCTCATCTTCGCGCCCCGCCCTCAGGCCCCAGGCGAGCCCAGGCCAGATGTTAAGACCATGAACTACGGACGTCAAGTCAGCGTGACGTCACCAGCACTGACGCAGTCTCACAGGGAGGGGCCTCTCAGCTCACCTCAGAACGCAGTCAGGTCCGCGGAGCAGCGAGTTGACCGTCTCGTGTTCTGCCCTAAAGATCCGAATAGTCAGCAGTACGGGAGCCGAAGCGCCGAAGTTGCTCTGGAGCTGAAGACGGGCCACTTCCCTCCTTCCCTGGCCCTTACTGGTGTCCTCTCTAAGGCCCAGGCGCGGTCCAGGCGGCAGCGCGCTCACGAGCTCGCCGCTTGCGGCGTTCGCGCGCACGCACGCTTGTGCGCACGTTCCCTGAGAACCCGGAAGTGCGAGGGAGAGGAGAGCCACGTGGGTGGAGCTGGATCGCAGCTCGCATGGGGGAGTCTATCCCGCTGGCCGCCCCGGTCCCGGTGGAACAGGCGGTGCTGGAGACGTTCTTCTCTCACCTGGGTATCTTCTCTTACGACAAGGCCAAGGACAATGTGGACAAGGAGCGAGAGGCCAACAAGAGCGCGGGGGGCAGCTGGCTGTCGCTGCTGGCGGCCTTGGCCCACCTGGCCGCGGCCGAGAAGGTCTATCACAGCCTCACCTACCTGGGGCAAAAACTAGGTACCTCCGCCCCGCCCCCCGTGCCCTTTGAGGAGGAAGGAAAGGGGGTCTATTCCCCGATCGGCAGTGGCTTGGGTTCCCTGTCTCTGTCACTTCTAGCCTCAGGCTCAACTTGGCACTCCCAATTCTCCCACCGTTCCCTTCCTTCCCTCGGCTTCCACAAACCCCGCCCACTGGCCTCTGCTGCTGTTAGATTGGCCGCCCGGGTGGATGCTCTTTGCAGGGCTGTGCCACAAACCGATGGGTGTATCCGTTTTGCTCAGTGCATGGATTGGTGCCATAAATGAGAAGTTAAGCAAACTGTGTGTCTTCACTCTTCTGATCAGTGACACTGTGGCCAGAGGAGGAAAACTTGCCAACACAACCTAGTTATAATTAATGAACACTTTTATCCGGCCTCTTAAGGTTAAGGCCCCTGCGAGTTGCAGATGGAGTCCTACCCCCTCTTCCTAGGCTCTCAATAAATATTTAATGAATGAGGAAATGAATACTGGACAGGAAAGGCAAGAAATATGCCTAACACTAGCAAGAGGGGACTTACGGGGGAAATGGTAAACACTCTTACTCCGTCATAAATCTTGCCCCTGAAAATAAGATGCAAGAGAAACTGATTTTCACTACAGAAACAATTAGTATGAGTAGATCAGGAGGACATAAAATATGTGAAAGCCAAAGGCTATGCATACAAAATATTATGGCTTACAATTATCAGCAATAAATACTATAAATCCCAGAGCTTTCAAAGTTGTGTTTTAGTATTTTGGCCTATGTTTACACCCTTTCATTATCAGAAAGCACAGGGTTGGGTATGAGTGAAGAACACGTATATACAATGTAGAATAGAAAGGTAAAATTGAGTGCAGATTCCATTTTGATTGTTAACCCCTAGTTTCCTTACATTTCCTGAAAGTGGCCATGTACATACGGCTGTCAGTAAACACCCAAGGGGTAGGGCTTTCTCAGATCTTAACTTCTGCCTTAGCTGTTCAGGTAATGACTTGTTATTTAGTATGTTGACGTATTGGCAAAAACTGGTCAGATAGATTCACCTTGTGTGTTTTTTCCACCCCTTTTTACAGTGGTACTTCTCACAAATTTGCAGTTGATGTTGCAGTATTATTATTCCCCTTTCTACAGATTGGCAGATTGTTTGTGCTCACTGGAATACCTGCTTTTGAAGTGTCAGATTGTGTTCTTATCCATGTGATTTATAAAAAATTGGCATATGTATTCTACTTTAAATCTACCTTGTATATACAGTTGACCCTTGAGCATTAGGGGCTTGAACTGCCTGGGTCCACTAATACACGGATTTTTTCCATAAATACAATACAGTAAATGTATTTTCTCATCCTTTATGATTTTAACATTGTCTCTTCTCTAGTTTATTATAATACAATACATAATACTGTATATATATATATACAATATATATACGTACAAATAGATGTACAAATATAACATACAAAATGTGTTAATCTACTGTTTATGTTATCAGTAAGGCCTCCAGTCAATAATAACCTATTAGTAATTAAGTTTTTGGGGAGCCAAAAGGTATACTTGGATTTTCGACTGTGTTGGGGGAGGTCAACACCCTCCTCTGTCACCCCCAGCTCTGTTCAAAGGTCAACTGTATTTAGAAATGCAGAGGATTCTGGCTGTAAAATTGAAAGTGGGTAATTTTCTGGCAGTTTTCGTTATTTTTAGATTCCCCCACTTCATGAAGAATGGTAATTGACCCCAGTGCCATGATTCTTTTTAAAGCTCATGTATGAGAATTTTATAAAACCCATGGACTTGTATATGGAAAATATACGTGTAATACAATTTTGCATATAATCTGAGAGGGTTCAGTGGATTTCCTAAAGCCTATTTATGGACCCCAGCTTAAAAATCTGTTATTCTAGTTTAAGTTGTATGTGTCTGGTTGGTTTTTGGTAAACAGAACTAGCTGCCTGTGTGTAAGAGCATGTGTGAGACCATCACTGTCCCTGACTTGGTTCTTTGCAATGGCCCTTATTATGTAAAGTGACTAGTTCTGCACGGACGCCCAGCTTGCATGCATGAACCTGAAGGCTGCACCTTGAAACTGACCCAGGAGCAATTTACACTATGAAACGTGCCCTGGCATGGTTCAGACTCCCAGGTGATCTGTCACTTTTGAGTAAATGTTCTGAAAATGGCATGTTTAACCTCAATGCCTCATAACTTATTCCCATGTGTAGTAATTGTAGGTTCCAGATTTAAAATTTTAACTTTGCAGATATCTTACGTTTTTTTCAACGTTTATTTATTTTTGGGACAGAGAGAGACAGAGCATGAACGGGGGAGGGGCAGAGAGAGAGGGAGACACAGAATCGGAAACAGGCTCCAGGCTCTGAGCCATCAGCCCAGAGCCTGACGCGGGGCTCGAACTCACGGACCGCGAGATCGTGACCTGGCTGAAGTCGGACGCTTAACCGACTGCGCCACCCAGGCACCCCTATCTTACGGTTTTTTGATACTGAGAGTGTTTGTGATAACGTGCTTACAATATGATTTTGTGATTATTCTGTTGACTCCATTTTCTTAAAACCTTGGGGGAAAATTTTTGTGTTGCCACTTAGACATTCCCATGTTTTTCAAATACTTTGCTAATTAGAATGTTTGTATGGTTTTCTTTAAAAAGCAAAACAAAAAGTTTTATGTGTATTTTTAAACATTTAAAACATGGTTCAAAAAAGTGAGTCTTTCTGACTTCACTCTCACGACTAGTGTTCATCAGAGACCTTAGCAGAGAATCCTGTTTATTCATGCACATGTCAGCAAACACTATAGGCAAAGGACAGGCCTGACAGGGAGCCTTCTGTTCCTGTATTGGCTCAGTTCTGAAAAACTTTGGGTGGAGTCCTTCCTTATCCTGGAGCTTTCTCTTTCCTTTGAGGGGAGAATATACCTGTTTGGGAATGGCTTAAAATATGCCATCTCAATGCCTTTGGAGGATTTTAGGTCATACTTTTCTCCCTTTGGTTTCATTACGAGAGGGTTTCCTCAACCTCTGGCTGTTGGAATTTAGCATGGTAGAAAATGCCTTAACTTGAGAACTGATGTTTACAAATTATCATTAACAAGAAGCTGTGGAACAAAATACTCAATTAGATATTTTACATACTCCTTTAATATATTTGTTATGTGAAATTTTATCATGTGAGATGGACCACTGAAATCTTGAGAAATAATGAGGATTCAATACATAGAGCCTTCTAGAAATAATTCAAAATAACTGTATTTTGTAAGTTCAAAAAATTGAAAAGAGGAAGGTGTCTGATGTCTCTGATTCCTTGTTTCCCAGTGTGAAGGAAGGCCCGTCCCCACTGGATATTCCTTACCAGGATAGTCAACAATAGGATTGTGCTCCTGAGAGATTGGAGAACAGAGACCTGTTTAAAAGAAATGCTTTGGTGGTCTCTCCCTTCCTTATAGTGTCCCTTGGTTTTACATATTAGTGATGGTGTTTATTGATAAGCTTTTCACAGTATTTTTGTATTTATGTGGTGTTTCCACTCCCTCAAATAAGGGTAATCTGACAAAGGAAGGTATCCCTTTTTCACCAAGGCCACGCTGTTTAACAGCGAGGTGAGTACAGTTGAAATCACCTAGCTATCTTTCAAATAGATGCTATTCTTTTTTACAGTACGTGAAGCTCCCAATTTACCATAGAGTTTTAGAAGCTCACTTAGATAGTGGTTAGAGTTTTCTTACATCAGGTATGAATGGAAGGGAAGGGGATTATGGTGGTGGAGTATGTGCTTTGCTCCCGGCACATTACATACCAAATGTTATTTCATTTTGTCTTCTTAGCAACTCTGTTACTAGCTGCGTGTTAAAAAACAACAACGAAGGCTCAGAGTGGCTAAGTCATTTGCACATCACACAGCTTATAAATTCGGAAGCTGAAAGTTGGAACTAAGTCAGACTTCCAGGGCTTTTAGATTTTTTTTTAAAAGATTTTGTTTTTAAGTAATCTGTACACCCTACATGGGACTTGGACTCACAATCCTGAGATCAAGAGTCACACACTCCACTGACTGAGTCAGCCCAGGGATTTTGCTTGGTACTCTATTGCCTTCCTCAGCTAGGAGATTTTTTTCCTGAACTTGGACACAGAGGTCTATTTATTCCATACTGTCGCATCACAAAATCTGCCAAGTTAGACTGAATACAGGCAGGGAAGGAAGGCAAACCCTTCAGGGTACAGTCCTGTGTGGGATGTTAGTGCTGGGGTCAATCCACCTGTACTGCATAGTTTTTGCCGCTTTTAGCAGGAGGAATGATTTGAATGCTAGTCAGTTTGTTTAGGCAGTATATTGAAGAAAACATTTTTTAAGTATTAGTAGTTTATGGAATAGTAGGAAGGTGACAAAACTTCTGGGTTTGCCCAGGGCTGACGGGGTTCCCAGGACATGGGACTAAGGGTTTTCCGAGAAGCCAGACCTTGAGTGCCAAGACTCGGAAAGTCATGGAAAAACTGGGACAAGGTGGTCACAGTAGTAGGAGGGGATGTAAGATTCATTTCTTGAAACATAAATGGGGCCCTAAACTAAAAACAGCATTGTGAGATGTTTCATTTATTAAGGGGATAGTTTACAAATCCCTTGATACATAATTTTCACTCCTAATTGATATGTTTAGAATAGTGATAAATTTCTTCATTAAACTCTTTTGTGTGTATCAATAGAAAATTTAAACTGTCACCCATTTCTGAGGGTTTTATATATTCCTGAGAATTAGTGTTTTAAACTTGCCCTATTTCTTTTCATTTTCCTAATGTCTTACCTGTGACCCTTTAGTGGGGTGCAGAATTGCTTAAGAAAACATCTATGAAGCTGAAGCTGGCTCTATAATTATTAGAAATAGAGCTCATCATGCATTAATACAGAAGTAAGGAAATGCTGTCTGTGCCACTTGATTCTTTTTAACTATTGAAAAGGATGTATTTGGTCTTTTTTTTTTTTTTCTTTCTGATTTGCTTTGGAACCCCTGAATTACACCAGCAGTTATTTATAATTGCTTCCTGCTCTTAATAATTCACAGCATGGTGCTTATTTTGTTATAACCTATAGTGTCAACCTTGTCAAGAGTACTAAAGATTTCAGGGCACCTGGCTGGTTCAGTGTGTGACTCTTGATCTTGGGGTCATGAGTTCAAGCCCCATGTTGGGCATAGAGATTTTTTTTTAATTTTTAATGTTTATTTACTTTTGAGACAGAGAGAGACAGAGCATGAGTGGGGTAGGGGGAGAGAGAGGAGACACAGAATCTGAAGCAGGCGCCAGGCTCTGAGCTGTCAGCACAGAGCCCAATGCAGGGCTCGCACTCATGGACCATGAGATCATGACCCGAGCCAAAGTTGGAAGGTCAACTGACTGAGCCACCCAGGCACCCCAGGCATAGAGATTATTTTAACAAAAGGACTAAAGGTTTTCTTTTTTCCCCTGGGGCCCCAGTAGTCTGTGTTCTTGTGTAAGGGAGATACACATATGTGTATTTTCCATTTTCTGGTATGGCTTAAAAGGTAAGGTTCAAAGGAATATGCAACTCTAATGCAGAAATAAAATTTCCTGATTTATCAGGAATAACAACAGTGTTTTCCGACCGGGTATTCTTTTTTGTTTTAAATATATTTATGTGGAAGGAGGGCTATTTAGATCCAGGTTGATGTCACTTACTAGGTCAATTATCCTCTGAAATAAATGTGAATCCTCATTGAACCGGGGTGGGGGAGAATCGGTACATGGGTAAGGAAATCATACACAGGTGCATTGCCACACTAATGAGTTGTACCAGGCATTCTTTCTTCTTCCTCGGTGAAATTACGAGTCGCAAAATATTTGAATTGGCGGCTGGTGATAACTTACTGAGCTCAGTAGGCTCCACTCCTTTCCGTGTGGATGCTGGGAGAGCTTTTGTCCTGCTTTCTCTTCCTTACTTGTCATATGCTAATGTCATTTGCCTACCAGGGGGCCAGTCCTTCTTCAGCAGGAAGGATTCCATCCGCACCATCTACACTTCCCTGCACAACGAGCTGAAGAAGGTGGTGACTGGCCGCGGTGCACTAGGTGGGACCGCCCCTCACGTGGAAGAACTGCTTTCCCACCTGTCAGAGCAGCTCTGCTTCTTCGTTCAGGCTCGGATGGAGATCGCAGACTTCTACGAGAAGATGTACACCCTCAGCCCGCAGAAGTTCATCAATGCTGAAGAGCTCGTTGGCCTCTTGGACACCATCCTCAAGAAGTACAGCTCCAGGTGAGTGTAGGTGAGGAGGGAGGGAGGGACAGGCGTGGCAGCGTCTCCCTCCCATCAGACGAGGTCTTTCCCCCACACTCGTGAAACCCTGTCGTTAAGTAACCGTGAAGCGGAGAAGTAGTCGTTTTACGTTTTATACGTATTAATTAAGCACCAGGTGTACCTTAGGTGCCTTCTTTAGGCTTCATTAAACACCATGCCGGGTGGATACTTCTCCAAACAATGACCAAAGACCAAGAGTGGAGAAATCCTTAAAAGATGTATTATAACTGATTTTGCTGCTTATAAAAGAGTTCACACGAGCGAATTGTGTATAAAATAATGTGACTTCTTAACAAACCATTATTCAAATAAATGTCCCTTTCAAAGTAATCACCTTGGTGAGTCATCCACTCATTCCTGCGATGTAACCATTACTTAACATGTGTTGGAAACTCCTTTATAATTGCTTTCAGTGCCTGTGGCATAATTTTGGTTTTGTTTTTAACTTCCTTAGTGGAGACAGGCATCTGTACTTTTGAGGAAGGCATACTTGAACTTTTTTGATAGTCAAAAAGCTATTTGTAGCCAACTTAATTTTTTTTTTTTTAAAGACATTGATCAGCTGGAAAACCTGTCTTTGAAGGCAATTGCTACTTTAAAAAAAAAAAAAATGAGCCTGGCTACATGTAATGTATTGCTCACTTCCTACCCAAAAAGCAATACCCAAGGAATTTGAGAAGCATTGTGTATTATTATTCAACTGTAGAAAGGAATGGAGTACTGATACATGCTACGACATGGATGAATCTTGAGTAATTACGCTATGTGAAAGAAACCAGTCACAAAAGATCACATAGTGTATCGCTCTGCTTATAGGAAATGTCCAGAATAGGCAAAGTCATAGACACAGAATGTAGCTTACAAATTTATAGACACAGAAAATGGTTGTCAGGGGTCAGAGGGGAAGGTGGGAATGGGGAGTGACTGCTAATGGATATTGAGTTCCCTTTTGGGGGCCATGAGACTCTTCTAAAATTAGATAGTGGTCATGGTTGCACAACTCTGATTAAACCATTGAATCCTATACCTTAAAAGAGCGTATTTTGGGATGGTTGGGCGACTCAGTCGGTTAAGCATCCGACTTCGGATCAGGACATGATCTCACAGTTCGTGGGCTTGAGCCCCACATCAGGCTCTGTGCTGACAGCTTAGAGCCTGGAGCCTGCTTTGGATTCTGTGTCTCCCTGTCCCCCTGTCTTCCCCTACTTGTGCTCTTTCTCTGTCTCTCAAACATGAATAAATGTTAAAAAAAGTTTTTTAACCAGTGTATTTTTTTTGTATATGAATTAAATAGCAAAGCTATTATTAAAAAAACAAAACAAAAACAATGATTTCATAGCATCATGAGTTTGAGCCCCATGTCAGCCATGCTGACAGTGTGGACCCTGCTTGGGATTCTCCCCCCCCCCCCACCCCCAATCTCTCTCTCTCTCCCTCTCTGCCCCTCCCTTGTTCTCCCTCAAAATAAATAAATAAACTTAAAAAAAAAAACAAAACCATGCAATGAACACACAAATATCTTTTCCCTGGACTCATATTATTAAAACATCACCATGTTTGTTTTATCTCTCTCTCTATAAAATTTTATTTACCACCCCCCCCCCCCCCGCATTGTTTGGAAGTTATATCATCATGACACTTTAACCCCAAATACTCAGATTGTATTTTCTGAGAACTATACAAAACTGTAGCATAGTTTTCTCAGGAAATTCAGCACTGATTTTCTACCATCTGCAATAAATAGTCCATATTCAGATCTCTCCAATTGTCTCCAAAATGTCTTCCAGTTATTTTTTATCGTCATGTATTTTCTGTTTTATGACATTTAAAATTTTTGTTTTATTTTTAGTAGGCAATACATTAATATGGCTCAAAATTTATAAAGTACAAAAGAATACATAGTGAAATGTGCCCCTCTCCTTCATCTAATTCTTTTCCTAAAAGGCAATGAATGTTGTCAACAAGTTCTTCCTACCCTTCTAGAGAGATAGTCCATGCATATAAAAATACACATTTTCTTTTTTTAAACAAATTTTACATGTTAACAAATTTTCTGTTTGGAAATACTTTATTTCTTCCTAAAACCTGATTTGTACTTTTTTAAATAAAATAGTTTTTTGAAATCCAAAAACAAAAGTACAGTTGGAGATAATGATTCTCAAGGGGAAGAGATCTCACGCGGTGATTCCCGAATGCTAATGTGAAAGTGGTTTGCTGAACCATTTGGGAAGTTTAAGAAAACAAACCATACCTGGGCCTCCCCACTACTTACCCCAAGAAGGTAAGATTTAATGATTTTGGACTCGTTGCCCAGAAACTTATGTTTTAAAAGTTCCCTGTGATACTGAAAATAGTCTACATGAAAAAATTGTTTGGATAAACCAGAGAAAGTTGCCAACACTGGGATATACTAGTACTGAACCTTAACAGAGTGTGTGTGTGTGTGTGTGTGTGTGTGTGTGTGTGTCTGTCTGTCTGTCTCCTAGGAGTGGTTATTACTATTTACCTATTTTCATTTTTATTTTATTAGATTTGTGATCTATCATCTTTTCAAAAAGTATTTATTTATTTATTTATTTATGTATTTATTTAGAGAGGTGGGGGGAAGGGGCAGAGAGAGAGAGGGAGAGAGAGAATCCTAAGCTGGCTCTGCACTGTCAGCACAGAGCCCGATGTGGGGCTCAAACGCACCAACCATGAGATCGTGACTAGAGCCCAAATCAAGAGTTGGAGAGGACTCAACTGACCGAGCCACCCAGGTGCCCCAAGATTTGTGCTCTTTGAACCTTCTTTGAAACATTCCACTTCCCAGAGCTTTGAGAATTTCTTCCATCTCCTGCAAAAGTCCAGCTTTCATTCTTGAAACTCTTAGGGCAGTACTTGGCTGTACCCCTCATCTTTCTGAGTGGACACAGATGGAATCTGATGGATCTGGGTTGCAGTGTCACTTAGGGTCAAGGTGTTTTCATCCACAGTCTCCATCTTCCATCCGTGCTGCCTTTATCTAATTAGTAGGGAGTTACTGATTATAGATACATCCTAGCCTGAAAATTATCTCATTTAGAAGCCTTGGGTTACGTTTGAACAACATAAATTCCTTGGTTAAGAAATTCTGCAAAGTTGAAATTCTGTATAATATGGTGATTTTGGGAGGGAAATAGAATTATTCTAGGTATAAGTTTAGCATGCTTTGCCCTTTGCCAGGATAATATCCATTTTTCTGTAGACCTTTTGATTTGACATCTGTGCCACACAAAACACATTTCTTTCATGGTTCCATTGTTCTAGAGAAATAATTCATGTTTTGGTGTTCTGTTGTATTGAAAGAGTTAATCCTTTTCCCAAAAGACCCCGTTTATCTTTCAGGGAATGTTTATTTGTCCCAATATATCTGATTCATGTCAGAACGCTTATAAAATATTGTGTGAATCTTTTATCTTTCCAATGATGAAATGCTTTTGTATTAAAAAATTAACAAGCATGATGTATATCATAGAGTCTAAACCTCTGGCCCTGATTTGAGATGCAGATCCTGTGTGAGTTATTGCAAGGTCCAGTCTACTTTCAGAGACAAATGAGAAGGATATTTTGTTTCTTTTCTTTGGAAGTCGGTTGTGTTCAGAGTAGAAAAGTGTTAAAGGTTTCCTTTTTTGGTGAACTTATTACAGTATTAAGCAAATGTAAATTATTCCTTCAGAATCACAGTCAGTTATGATGCTGCATTTCAAGTTGAATAATTAACATGAATCATATGAGTTTTTATTTGTGTGCCCTTTAGAAGGAAAAATATGAATTTAGCTCATGCAGGATCAGGATGTCTACTGATGAAGTTTTGGGGTGGTAATGTGGGTTCGTGGGATCCGGAGCCAATGACCCAGAAAGAATTCTTGAAGATGTCTTTGATGCAAAAGATGATGTTATTAAAGCATGTGGAGAGGACCCATGGGCAGGAAGAGCTTCATTGGGATGGTGACGGGTAACTCGTTATACACCCTTAGGTTGGGAGGGGGTCAGGGATAGAGTATGTCTCTACGGAATTTTGGAAGCAAGGTTTCCAGGACCTTGAGGGGCTAGCTGTTGCTAGGGAAATGCCACTTATTACCATTTAATAAAACCTCAGTCATGAGACCCTTTAGATGTATATCGGGACCATAAGCTTAGAGTATGATTGCCAGCATATATCTTGAGGCAGTTGAGATAAAGGAAGTTGACTTACAGGATCCTCGAGGTTGGGATAATGTTAAACTAAGGTTCTCTTGAACCTTGAGGCAGCTGAGCTCCTAAAGGGAGGTCGCTCTGCTGGTCTCAAGGACTTGTCAATGGACCAGAGGCAGTAAGGGAATTTAACTTTTCATTTGCCTTAGTTTCCCACATCACTATGGCAAGCACTTCAACCCCTTTCCTTTGTTCTTGGACAGCCAGGAGTGTCTGGGGAATATCATACATATTCCACCCTGGGGTGGGGGGTGGGGGCAGTGTGTGTCAGCCTATATTTTGCCCTCAGCTTGCCCCAAGCTTCCTCATCACTACTATTCCTTGAATATTTTTGAGGCAAGGTAGAACTTGTTTTGTTTTTTTTCCCAAGGAAGCGTCAGTGGAATATTTTTTGATTCTGTGGAATTCATTTTGAATTTACTTACCTGTGTTAAACAGTGCGCATAAAAGAAGATTCTGGCTAATTTTTCTGTTTCATAGTTAAAATAAAACTAGAAGATAGGTTATAACTGCAAAATATTTACTCTCCTAAATCAAGAGTATAATTTTAAGAAGTAATTCTTTCAAAGAAGTAAGCAATTATTTATGCATTCTAGACTGCTTTAAAAAAATCCCTCCTGTGGCAGTAGTAATATATCATTAAGTGACTTACATCCTTTAATTATTATCTTACAGTTAGATGTTAAGGAACTTTTTTTTTGAAGAGTTTCCTTTTAAGTAACCTCTACACACAACATGGGGCTCAAACGCATAACCTCAAGATCAAGAGTCACATACTCTACCAACAGAACCAGCCAGGTGCCCCAGAGAACATTTTTTTAAATTGAATTACATAAAATTTTTGTTTACATTTTAGGGAGCACATTTTTTTTTATCTGAATGCTTCAGATGACAGGATTCTCACCAAGAGCAGAACTGTGATTTATTTAGGCCTTGCACCCTTTTTCCTTCAAAAAAAGATTTGTGATGATAAGTGAAATTAACTGTTGGTTGTGTGTGTATCATTCAACAAGCTGACTTTTCACTCACTGAAAATTTCATGAACAGAACCACAGTGCAGTTTCTGTGGGACACATTCTACCCTAGGCATTCAACACGCCTTGATTTTAACAGTGAGGACTACTGGCCTTCTGTGATCTTGCCCCAGTCTCTCTTTTCAAATTCATATATGTCCCATCAAATGCCTTAAATTGTCCCCAAACTTTTAGTAAAAAGGAAGAAGCTTCAACGAGAATTCTTTGCGGATTTTAAGCAGAAGCCAAAAAACATTCCATAATCTAATGTATTCCTGATAAGTATTTGCTATTTCCTACCCTGGTCCCTTATTTGTTTTGCCTGGCATGTCCTTGAACTCCGAGGGGAAGAACATATCGAGGGGAAAAACATACCGGTTCCTTCTACCCTTCTAAATTCTCAGCAGGGGGCCCTTTACAAAAGACAAATTAACATGAGGAAAACAGGGGCGCCTGGGTGGCGCAGTCGGTTAAGCCTCCGACTTCAGCCAGGTCACGATCTCGCGGTCCGTGAGTTCGAGCCCCGCGTCGGGCTCTGGGCTGATGGCTCAGAGCCTGGAGCCTGTTTCCGATTCTGTGTCTCCCTCTCTCTCTGCCCCTCCCCCGTTCATGCTCTGTTTCTCTCTCTGTCCCAAAAATAAATAAAAAAAAAAAACGTTGAAAAAAAAAAAATTAAAAAAAAAAAAACATGAGGAAAACATACCAGTGTATTTAATGTAAGTTTTACGTGGCAGGGAGCCTTCATAAAATAATGAAGACCCAAGGAAGCTGTGAAACGTGTGTTTTCATGGTACATTTTGTTATAAAACAAGATTCAGCTGAGTACATTTGAAGATGTAAGAGTTGTTGGGAGATGTGCTAGGACAAAAAAGGGAAGGAGCCAAGAGTAGAAGGCTGGGGCAACCAGCAAGGCCTGTTCTTTCAGATTCCTCTCTGTGTCCCTGGTCTTTGGAGGTAAGGATGCTCCTTTGCTTAGGGTAGGGGGAGGGCACCTCTCACTTGAGGGTTTTATGACCTGCTTCAGGGGAGGGTCAGGAAGTCTTTCCTGCACATATTCCTCAAACTTATTCAGCTTAAAATAGTCAGTATACCAAGATGCCATATCTTGGGGTAGTATGTTCTGAACCCCGTCATACTGCATCATGTATCAGTTGCTATTGCCACAATCATTCTGTATAACAGACCGTCCTAAAATTCACACTTACAGGCTTGTGAGTCTACTGGAAGTTGGCCCGACAGGCCCGGCTTAGCAGGGTGGCTCTGCTTAACACTGTTGGTCTCACTGGGCTTGCCTTATTACTGTCAGCTTTGGGCTTAGTCTGCTCCACATGTACGCGTTCATTCTGAGCCCGAGGTTAGCGGGGAGGCAGCTACACAGTGGCTATGGCCCAAGTGCAAAAGAACAAGCCCAGCCAAGCTCATTTGAAGCCTTTGCTTGCATCACATCTGTTAACATGTGTTTCCTTTCACCAAAGCAAGTCACGTGGCCCAGGCCATAGTCCAGGGATGGGAAAGTGCACTCTGCCTCTGGCGGGAAGACTTGCAGAGGGTGTGGAATCGGAGGCGATTAAGAATGGGGCCAGAGGGGCACTTGGGTGGCTCAGTCGGTTGAGCATCTGACTCTTGGTTTGGGCTCAGGTTGTGATCTCATGGTTTGTGAGTTTGACCCCATATGGAGCTCCACGCTGACAGTGCAGAGCCTGGAATTCTCTCTCTCTCTTCTTCTCTCTCTAAATAAACTTAAAAAAAATAAATAAATAAAAGAATGGGGCCAGAAATGTAAGCCCGCACCTTTACCTGGCTAAATCCTACCTGCTCTTTAAGCTTCATGGCTCAATTCAAATTCTGTCTCCCTTATGGGCTGCATAATCTTTCAACCAAAAGAAACTGCTTTTTCTAAAATCTCATTTTATTTTGTATCTCTCATAAGAGATGTATTACTTCCTGCTTGTATCGATTTATAAGTACCTCCTTCTACCATGGAAAGTCCTATAAGGCAGACCTTTGGCTAATGCATCTTGATATCTTCAATGTATTTGTATCTAAAAACTAGTAGAAGTTTTTTTTTTTTAATTTTTTGTTTAATTTGAGAGAGAGAGAACGTGGGGGGGGGGAGGAACAGAGAGAGAGAGAGAGAGAGAGAGAGAGAGAATCTTAAGCAAGCTTCGTGCTCAGTGCAGAGCCTGATGCAGGACTCGATCTTACAACTATTAAATCATGACCTAAGGCGAACTCAAGAGTTGGATGCTCAACTGAGCCACCCAGAAGCCCCACTAGTAAAAGTTTTAAATGAGAAGAGATTATAGATTTTTGTTCATTATGGTAAAATATACATACTATAAAATTTACTATTTTTTTAAATTAAAAAAAATTTTTTTAATATTTATCTATTTTTGAGAGAGAGAGAGAGAAAGTGTGAGCAGGGGAGGGGCAGAGAGAGGGAGACACAGAATCTGAAGCAGGCTCCAGGCTCTGAGCTGTCAACACAGAGCCTGACGTGGGGTTTGAACCCACAAACCATGAGATCACGACCCAAGCCAAAGACGCTTAACTGACTGAGCCACACAGGTGCCCTTGAAATTTACCATTTTAAAATGTATATAGTTCTGTGGCATTCAGTACGTTCACACTGTGCTACAGATTGTTTTTAATCATTTTAATCTGACTCCTCACATGCATGGGACTTGCATACTTCTTTTGGAAGGAATTCCTTGATGTGGATTTGTGAAGGAGAGAGTTCTCTCTTACCCGCTTTCTCTCTGTCCCCACTCCCTTTCTCTCTTTCTTTTTTGGCTTTTTTTAGAGCAGATGTTCTTTGCAAATAGTTGTCAATTTATTCTGTATTCAGACTCTTCCAACCTCGCTGCCATAGCTGAGGTATATATTTTGGATTACAACAATTTAACAGATCCCCCTATAGTGTGAGTTGTAAATAGGCATGAGGCACAGAACAGAATGGAAATGGGGAAATGATACATCATAATGCTAATCTCAAGGTCTTGGCAGAATAACATTAACATGACTTTTTGGCTCTTCTTAAGGATGAAAAATAGCTTCGAAATTCACATTCATCCTAATAAATGTTGAACATATAAACAGTTTTAGTTTATGTTTGTGGAAGAGCTTGTTCAGAATTCTTTCTGAAGATTAGTACAGAGAATTCATGTTCTTTCAGAGAGAATGTTGGATATAAATGATGATTTCCAATGAGGCAGAAAAATGGAGTATTGTTATTTGTGGTAGAATTTTCTTCAATCTCATACCGTTTTCCTATTATTGACAGTCTTTACTATGTTCTGAGTTCCTTGGCAAATTTTCTCGATACCCATGATTATAGAATCTTGTGATGTTTTAAGGTCATTAAGTGTCAAAGGGCCTAAAGGCTAAGGTGGTAGGAACATTTCTTACACTTCAAAGGTTTTGAGACATGCTATAGTGGGGTTGTGTGTGTGCATGTGTATTAGACTTTCTTAACGTTTACTTCAAGCATGTAATCTTTGGAGAGTCCAAATTAGTTAATTAATTATTAAGTATATGAGCTGGGGATTTGAAATCTGGTTTATCTCTCTGATTCCCCGCCCCCCCCCCCCGCCCCGCTTTTTTAAGTTTATTTATTTCTTTTGAGAGAGAGCACAAGCTGGGAAGGGGCAGAGAGGAGCCAAGCAGGCTCCACACTGTCAGCGAAGAGCCTGACATGTGGCTTGAACCCACGGACTGCAAGATCATGACCTGAGTGAGCTAAGATCAACAGTTGGATGCTTAACTGACTAAGCCACCCAGGCACCCCATCTTTCTGATTCTTTGAATGTATTATTAGACTAAAACCTTCCACTACCCATGTTTTAGCTTCCTTCTCTTGAAGGATATTGAAGGGAAAATACTGGCGATAGAAAAAAAAATAATGTGTGGTCATGTGAATAACTACATCCTACGTATCACATCAGTTTCTATCTTAAAATATCCAACCTAATATGGACTCTCTAATTTTTAATAATCCCTCTAAATAATGTTTAAATGGATTTTTTAAAACTCTAGGTCTATTTGTGATGATTTTTTTCCTTCATTTTTTTTTTTTTTCAACGTTTATTTATTTTTGGGACAGAGAGAGACAGAGCATGAACGGGGGAGGGGCAGAGAGAGAGGGAGACACAGAATCGGAAACAGGCTCCAGGCTCTGAGCCATCAGCCCAGAGCCTGACGCGGGGCTCGAACTCACGGACCGCGAGATCGTGACCTGGCTGAAGTCGGACGCTTAACCGACTGCGCCACCCAGGCGCCCCTCCTTCACTTTTTAATTGATAACCAGCATTTTCCTCTTCAACGGGGGCCAAGAGAGCCATATGAGAAGCCTCTGCCTTGTTGACAGTGAAGCAATTAACTTATGTGGGTTCAGGCCTGTAAATCATCTCCCATGGTGCCTGGGGCATAGGATATGCTCAGTAAATGCTAGATCTTGCCCACATATTTGAAATCAGGGTCACTTGCAGTTGCTTTGGATCTTTAGGAAGAGTATAAGGGCTTGGCGTTGGCTCCTGGAGAAGGAAAGAGCATCAGGCCAGAGAGACACTAATCACCCCCTGGGCATTTTTCAGAAGAAGACTGAGCAAGAAAGCTCTACATGGTCCATACAGAGAGGACCTTCCTTGCCATTGTTACAGAATTTTATTTAGATCACAAACAACAGAATCAATGAGGCAGAAAGTAAGATTCAAATCTTCACATAGTTGGTTTGCCATGTTTACTGAATCTCTGCTCTGTGCCATATGTTTTAGAGATAAAGGAGTGTAGGAAGTAGGCAGTGTTGACTTGTCCTCAGGGAGGAGCTCAAAGCAAAGGTGACCATGTGTCCCAGTTTGCCTGGCAAATTATGCAATGAAGCTACTAACGTGGAAGACAGGTATTAAGAAACAAGAAGAGTAAATTGGCTGACTAGTGTGGACGTGAACGGAGAAGACCTTTCCAAGGAAATGACTCTGAATAGGAAACCTGAAGCATCAGAAATAGGTATTGATGGGAAAGGGTCATGTTCTCACTTGCCTCAGGCTCTTCACACTTCGCCTTTTCCCCCTGTTCCTGAAGGGGACATACTCCCACTCCTCTCCCCTCCCGCTGCACAATATTACTGTTAACAAACCAAGTAGAAAAAATGTTTTACAAACAGCAGGTAGCAGTCCATGAGTCGTAAAGTTAATTTAGTGAGTAGTGATCCAATTTAAAACAAGTAAATATTGAAATATTAGATTTTTTTAAATTTAGCTACTACTTTGTTTTTAACTGTGACTAAAATATGAAGGAGGGGCGCCTGGGAGGCTCAGTCGGCTAAGCATCCGACTCTTGATTTTAGCTCAGGTCGTGATCTCATGGTTTGTGAGTTCGAACCCCATATTGAGCTCTGGGCTGACGGAATCCTGCTTCGGATTCTCTGTCTCCCTTTCTCTCTGCCGCTCCCCTGCTCGTGCTCTCTCTCTCAAAAGTAAATATACGTTAAATATGAAGGAAATTTGGGGACTAGGATTGAATAAGAGCTTACCTTCTGGAGTTACTATGGAGTTACCATAATACCTTGTGGAGTTACTATGCACATTAAGTAAGTTTATATGTGTTACGTACACATTTAAGATCTGTTTTAGTGACTTTTTCTTTTTACCTGTGCTTCTTTAGGACTACATCCTGAAAAAGAGGATGCCTTGTTTTGATATTTATGTGAGTTATATAATTCCCAGAATGAATAAAATAGGTTAGGAAAGAGGTACAGCTAATTTCATTTCTTTGTATTTGAAAGGAAGGGAACCATGACTCTCATGTTCTGTTTAAATGTCAGGCTATTTCCACAGGAGGATATGATGCTGACATAACTCTGAGACGGTGAAGTTATGTCAGAACAACTTTTTAAATAAATCGGCATGCAGCCCTTCAACCTTTCCTTCCCCTGCCCCCAAACATAATGTTACTTGTCTGGCCACAGTGTGTTGTTTTGAGGGTAGAAAATGTCAATGTGGAGTAACATTTCCACTTATTTCTATTAATTTCCCTTCCCCTTTAGATTTCACCACCCCATCCTCAGTCCTTTGGAAAGCAGTTTCCAGCTGGAAGTCGACGTCCTGAGTCATCTCCTGAAGGCCCAGGCTCAGGTCTCCGAGTGGAAGTTCCTCCCGTCTCTGGTGAACTTGCACAGTGCTCACACCAAGCTGCAGACTTGGGGCCAGATCTTTGAAAAGCAGCGGGAGACCAAGAAACATCTGTTTGGAGGGCAGTCTCAGAAGGCCGTTCAGCCCCCACACCTTTTCCTTTGGCTGATGAAACTCAAAAACATGCTTCTTGCCAAGTTTAGCTTTTACTTTCACGAGGCATTGAGCCGACAAACGACTCCTTCAGAAATGAAAACGCTGACTGCAAAAGCCAACCCAGACTTCTTTGGGAAGATTTCCAGCTTCATCAGGAAGTATGATGCTGCCAATGTATCCTTAATCTTTGACAACCGAGGTTCCGAGAGCTTTCAGGGTCACGGCTATCACCACCCCCATTCCTACAGAGAGGCCCCTAAGGGTGTGGACCAGTATCCAGCTGTGGTGTCTTTGCCCAGCGACAGGCCGGTCATGCACTGGCCCAATGTCATCATGATCATGACAGACCGCATGTCCGACCTGAACAGCTTGGAGAAAGTGGTCCACTTCTATGATGACAAAGTTCAGAGCACCTACTTCCTAACCCGCCCAGAACCTCACTTTACCATTGTTGTCATCTTTGAGTCAAAGAAATCTGAAAGAGACTCCCACTTTATTTCCTTCCTCAATGAGCTCTCACTTGCCCTTAAGAACCCCAAAGTTTTTGCAAGTCTGAAACCTGGCTCCAAAGGCTAGCAGGTGATTTGTGGGAAAGGTTTTCAAGACTGGAAATTGTGTTCTTAATTGCTCTAATGATCTACTGTGGTCTATGATTAGAGTTGCCATCCATTCATGCTTCTCCCAGAGCTAAATTAGAGACAGATCCTCCCTAATTGTGTCGCACACTTTATAAGCAATTAAGGCCAAGTGAATTAAGTATCCAAAGAGTAATCTTGGAAGTGATCATGACTACTGTGTATAACCGCGGTAGAGCAAACTACTTTCAGTACTTCCTCCTATTTTCCTGTATTGCACGTAGACTGAATATTTATTAGCCTTTGATTTTTCTTTCCACATGTTTTATGTTGTTCTAAACTTTCTGTTTTAATGCAATTCCAAATGCTTTCTCCTTTCCCTTCCTTCCGGGATGAGTAATTGGGATAAGATATGAAATGGCCTTTTCAGAATCAAGGACTGTACGTTTTCTATCTCATAAATTAGCAAAGTTAACATAAAATTATTTTATGATTCTCATCAACAAATTAATATTTTGGATGCCAAAGCTAGTGTCTTGGTGAAAAATAGCCATCAGTTATTGAAATTAAAGGTGAACCAGAGTGGTCCCATAACATCTGGTGTTTAACAGTTCAGAAGATCCGCAGAAACTTTAATAGTCATGGGCTCTTTTTTGGGGTGATCTACACACCTAACTGCATTTCTTCTTACCCTTGAAAAGTTTGAATTTTTCATTCTGTTTGAAAGTTAGCAGAAGCCATTACGTGGGGTTTCTTCATTCTTCAGTATATTATGTGCTTGGCTTTCTATCACCTTTCTGCTGAAAGGCACGTTCATGTTTGACTCCACTCTCTGCTTCCTCTTCGGCTGGAAAAGCATGTAGTCTTAGTTTTTCGTCCACTTTTAGACATTCATGAAACTCAGCCTGCTTTTATAATGTCAAAATGTTGGTCTTGATACCTTGTGCTTGCTAAAAATCACTTGTGTGTGCCAAAGACCTCTTCATAGTTGAATAATCAGATGAGTACTTAAGCACATCAGAACTTGAGTTTCATGCCTGTCTCCTCCAAATTATTTTTAGAAGCGGTGATGTCTCATAACACATGCCTCCTTCAGACTTTCCTTCCGCAGGTGTTCCTGGGGTAGTAGATGGACCCCTAAAGGTATAATGGGCCGTGGAGGACTTCACTTCTAGGTTATTGATTACAAATAAAAATAAACCACAAAGAGTAATTGAGTTGTTACTATCTGATAGTTCCTTCAAAACTTGTGTGTGACATAATCGGATCAGTCCTGTTTCTCACGATGGCACGGAGCCACGGTTTTACTGGGCCGCCACAGCAGGCAAGCTGGCAACATGGGCAGAGCCGCTCCCAGTCTGTGCCAGGAGGCCAGCCCACCTTGGTTGGGACTACCTGGTGGAAGGACCTACTGGCCCATTTCCTTTTCCTTTTCCTTTTCCTTTTCCTTTTCCTTTCCTTTCCTTTCCTTCTCTTTTCTTTCTTTTCTTTTTTCTTCTCTTCTCTTTTTTCTTTCTTTTCTTTTTCTTTTTTCAAAATAAAAGTCCTATGATTTATAAAAAGCCAGTTTGCTTTAAATAGAAAGTAGCGATTGACTCCTGGACTTTATTCACTCTGGCCATATAAAAATCCGCACAACACTGAACTTATATAAAAAACTGGAAACAATTAGAACTAAAAATTCAAATCATTTTTCTTCCCTTTTGTATTTTTCCGGGAAAGTGAAAAATGTTCCTTGGTGTTCACGTATTTTTTTTTTTTCTAGAAAAAAATCACCATTAGCCTTAATGAAATGATCCCCCATGTACCTAAAGAAATATGCTTCAGTGGAACTTGGAGAAGAGTGTAAATAAAACAGAAAATATGATATTTAAATAACCAGTCCTTGCCTGGGAAATGTATATTTCCTATGTATTTGAAATGTATATTTATTTTTAAACCTATTTTGGTTCAAGCCAAGAAACAAAGTGATTCTACTCTGAGACTTGTCCTCTAAAATCAGTAATGAGATGATCTGTAAAGTCTGTGTTTTGGTATAGGGAAGAGTAAATCCGCATATTCTCTGAGGACTGTTTACTTGGAAATTGTTTCTGTGGTGCCTGGGTGGCTCAGTTGGTTGAGAGTCTGACTTTGGCTCAGGTGGTGATCTCACAGTTCGTGAGATCCAGCCCCATGTCGGGCTCTGTGCTGACAACTCAGAGCCTGGAGCCTGCTTCGGATTCTGTGTCTCCCTCTCTCTCTGCCCCTCCCCCCTGCTCAAAAATAAACATTAAAAAAAAATTAAAAGAAATTGTTTCTAAACCACAACTTGATCAGTTTTTATGCATAACCAGGAGTGTGGTCAACACTTACTGAGTTTGCCAACAAGCCCATCAAGGAGTGTTCATTTTTCGATGTTGTTTGGACACAGGGTGAACATTCACAGCTTTGTCCTCTTGGGTCCAACCTGGTATCTGACTATATCATTTCAGGGTTTTAGGGACTGTGTGAAAATATAGCCATTGCCCCTTATAAACAGCTTTGCTTACCTCGGTCTCATTTATCCATGGTCACCCGAGGTCTGGAAGCTGAAAGCCAATTCCTCCTCCTGACGAATCATCAGGAAGTCAGTAGCAGCCTTACTGCTACCTCACAAAGCCTGTGTCATTCACCTCACTTTATCTCATGGCGTCAGTATCGTATCATCTCCCATCATCACAGAAGGGTGAGGACAGCGCAATCAGATTTTTAGAGAGAGAGCCCACATTCACATAACTTGCGTTACAGTACAATGTTATAACTGCTCTATTTTATTGCTGGTGTTAATTTCTTACTGCGCCAACTTATAAATTAAACTTTATCATAAGTATGTATGTATAGAGAAAACCATAGTATATACAGAGCTTGGTAGTGTATACAGTTTCAGGTGTCTGTTGGGTGTCTTCAGCGTACTTCTTGCAGATAAGGGGGACTACTGCACAGCTTCTTAACTAAGGATTCAATACTCCCGATATTGCTTTGTATATTTCAACACATTGTAGAAAATTCACTTACAAGAAAGAAAATGGTTGGTAACTCACCACACTCCCGTAGAGTCACTCATGTGATCTGTAAAATGCATCCACCTTTTGATCGAGCAGCAAACTTGGCTTTTGTTTTTTCTTTCTTTTTTTTTGCTTGTCAGCCTCTGGGCTTACTTCCTTATCTGTAAAATGGGGATAAGAACATATGGGCTGCCTTTTTCAAAGGATATGTAAGAATGGAATGACATCATGCATGTAAAAAAGGCTTTGGAGCTTACTTGGGTTTGAAAGCTGTATAAATAAAAGACGGACCATTCTTTCCTTAAACTCAGTACCTCTCCTGTTCTCGTCTTTCTCTTCAGATCTGTGGCATAAGTGTGCTTAGTCATTATGTCTGAACGGTACTTAAAGAACTCGCTTAGAAGAGGAGGCAGATAAATGCCTGACCAACTCACCCTCCCCTCTCTCCTTATTTTAGGGATAAGGTGGTTCTTTGTTTCCAAATTCTTATGCTTGGTTGATAGCATCATTCAGTTCTATATTCTTACTGATATTTTTGGGGGAGAAGGGGATCTAGGTGCTTTTTTAATTACCAAGAGAGGTGTGTTAAAATCTAACTGTGATTGTAGAGGTCTTCCTTTATTTCTGCAGCTTTTTGCCTTTTGTATATTGAAGCCCTTATTAGGCCCATATACATTTACAATTTTTCTTTCTCACATATTGACCATTTATCATTGTGAAGTTTCCTACTTTATCTCCATCACTACTCCTTGCTTTGAAGTACATTTTGCCTGATATTTTTATGACCCTTCCAGTTTGTTTCTGCTGACTGTTCATATGGTATGTCTTTTCCTATCCTCTCACTATTTGTATCTTTATTTTTAAAGTGTCTACAGTAAGAAATAAAGAGAGAATACTGATTACAAAGAGCAACAGCCAACTCTGCTCTGCAATCTGATAATCTCCGCCTCTTGACTGAAGTGTTTAGTTTATTTCATACCTATGAAGTTTTTACAGTCAGGACTTTGCTGATGGTATCCTTCAGCTATCAGTGATCATGCTTTTCTATCTTTTTTTTTCTTTATGTTGGAAGTTAGATCAGGTTTGATCAGATTTTTCTTTTTTTTTCCTTTCTCTTTCTCTCTTTCTTCTTTCTTTCTTTCTTTTTTTGTAGTGACTATTGTGTATTTTATTTGGAGGTAGCTAATATGTGGCATTACCTGGATCAATTATATCACTAGAGGTTACAAAACAGTGATATTCTAATTATGTCATTCCTTTTTCATTTGTTAGGTGGAATACTTCTATGAGAATAAACTTTACGTCTATTTGGTTATATTAAAGAACAGTTCCTATAGGAAGGGCTTGATTCTTTTGCCAGTTTTTATCTTAATTTTTTTAAGATTTTATTTTATTATGGTTTTCTTTTTCAAAGATTTTATTAAAGGTCTTTACAGAGCAAAATCCAAACTCCAGATGCAGCTGCCATGGAGACCCTGTTAACATTGTGGGTACTGGCTGAGGCGTGGCAGGGAGCTCTGACTTCCCACCCTTCTGTCCCGAGATGGGGTTGCTGGGGAGTATCTCATATTTGGGTTCCACAGTGCTCACATGATCTGGCAGGGGATTCTTACCACTTGGTCAGACTTACCACTTGGGTCTGACGGAAGCATGCTCTCGCCCTGTCTGAGCAGCATATGGCACACAGCAGTGTCCATGTACTAGTTAACGGGGTCCTCACTGTGAGTCATCAGGCCATCCACAAACTTCATGGATTTAGCCCTCTGTCCTTGGAGTTTCCCAGACACCACAAGCTCACAGCCTTTGGCCCCACTCTCCATGATGAACCACAAGACACTATAGCAGGCCCTCCACACGGTGAGGCCTCCTAGGACTTTATAACGTAGGGACTGCCTGGGCAATAGCACACAGACCTCCTGTGGCCACCTTTTCAGCATAAAGCTCTATGCTGCCCTCGGGGAAACCAAACCTCTGCTGAACTACAGGGATCAACTCTTGGATCTGCCAGCCTGTCTCACCCAGATCATTCCGTGCCCTGATAGCCAAGATACTGATTTCTGTCCTGGTTGGTGTAACTTGGACCTCAACCCTGGAGGAGCCGCCTTTAGCCAGCTCCTGAGTGAGAAACTAATTCAGTTCAGCTTCGAAGACGCCATCAGCGATGAACTTCCTCTTCTCAGAAATTTGCTCTGCCATCTTGCTGCTGTGTACCTCTGAAAGGCAAGGCAAGATTTCATTTTTAAGTAATCTCTACACCCAACGTGGGGCCCGAACTCACAACCCCAAGATCAAGAGTCTCATGTTCCACCGACTCAGCCAGCCAGGTGCCCCTCTTGCCAGTTGTTCAAATAATGAGTTAGGGGCACCTGGCTGGCTGAGTCGGTGGAACATGAGACTCTTGATCTTGGGGTTGTGAGTTCGGGCCCCACGTTGGGTGTAGAGATTACTTAAAAAAATAAAATCTTAAAAAAAATAATGAGTTTGTTGTTTAGGATCTTCTACAGACACAGGGGAGTATTAAAAGAAATGTCTAAGAATTTATGAGGATTTCTGCCTTTTGCCTAATTTGAAACAAGGCAGCCATCTTTCCCCTTATCACAAGACACTTAGGTAAATGTTATGATCTTCCTTTATTTCTTCCTCATGGTTAATTTTCTTATCTCTTAATTACCGTTGATGATTTGCCTCTGCTTTTTCCCTTCCTCCCTTAGTTTCTCCCCTAGTTTCTAATATCTTTCTCACTAATTCCACTTAGTCACTTTTCCCCATGCCTCAGGAAGCCAGGACATACCCCTGTGGTCTCTGACCCAGTTTTGAAAGCATTTGAAAGTATTAATTTCAGGTTTTTAAAAATTTATTAAATTTATTTATTTTTTTCATTTTTAAAGTTTATTTGAGAGAGAGAGAACATACAAGTGGGAGAGGGCCAGAGAGAGAGGGAGAGAGAGAGAATCCCAAGCAGGCTCCACACTGACAGCATTGATCCCGATGCAGGGCTCAAACCCACAAACTGTGAGATCATGACCTGAACCAAAGCCAAGAGTCGGAAGCTCAACTGACTGAGCCACACAGGCACCCCTCAATTTTTTTTTAAGTGTATCCATTTATTTTGAGAGAGAGCGAGCGAGTGAGAGCACAGAAAGGCAGAGAGAGGGGCAGAGAGAGGGGGGGCAGAGAGAGAATCCCAAGAAGGTTCCACACTGTCAGCTCAGAGCCCAACATGGGGCTCAATCTCACAAACTGTGAGGTCCTGACCTGAACCAAAATCGAGTTGGATGCTTAACCGACTGAGCCACCCAGGTGCCCCTCATTTCGATTGTTTTTACAACTAGTTAGTCTTTTTTAGGCACTGAGGAAGGAGGGGAAATATTCAGTATTGATACTAATGGGTGACTGCAGTTAAGCCCAGCCATTTCATGAGCACACGAGACATTTAGCCAACTACAGCCAAGGAGTGCCATATGTATCTAGTAGGCTGTTTGGCATTTTTTTCATTTTTGGTGTGACAGGATATGGCAGTGCGGACACCTCTTGACCCAGAGCCATCCTGGCCTCAGCCACTCCAGGCTAGGCCAGTGTTAGAGGAATCCCTAAAGAAGAATCAGAGGACATGAATGGCTCCTTTCTAGTATTCAACTTTCGTTCACTTAACAACCATTAAACATCAACTATGCTAAGGATGGGGACACAGCAGCCAGCCTTGACAAACACGGGGCCTGCTGGGCTTGTGCCAGTGGTGAGGTGAGCTGGCTGCAACGCCCCCTGCAGGCCAGGAGTTGAGAGCGCTTAAGCAGGGAGGCAGTGAATAGTCTTCAAACTTGTTTTACTTGTGTACTTTTCTACCAATTTTGAAAAACCAGGGCGCCTTAATGAATTTTTTTTAAAAATCTGAAATAATCATCACATGTAAATAGTCTCAAAAGATTCATTTTATTATGTATCGTAGCTGTTGACATTTCAAATGAAAATGTTAATTGTTCTTTTAAATGTATCCAGTGAAATCTTGCTACAACAGAGGCTTGATAGCTACCATTTTCCCTATTTGAAAATATCTTAACAAGCTTTGTAATATTATATCACTCTTTTTGCTCCTTCAACTCCATTCTACTTCTCCCATAGAATTTTATCCTAATATGAATTTTATTTTCTTAAAAGTATTGGGGCGCCTGGGTGGCTTAGTCGGTTAAGTGTCCAACTTCGGCTCAGGTCATGATCTCACAGTCCGTGAGTTCGAGCCCCGCGTCGGGCTCTGTGCTGACAGCTCAGAGCCTGGAGCCTGCTTCGGATTCTGTGTCTCCCCCTCTCTCTGAGCCTCCCCCGTTCATGCTCTGTTTCTCTCTGTCTCAAAAATAAATAAACATTAAAAAAAAATTAAAAAAAAATTATTATCGATCACCCTGTTAAACACTGTCTCAGCAGATTACATATGTAAATGTTCTTTCTGTTACCACAGGGCTCTCGGAGTTTGATGACCAAATGACATATGTACTAGAGACTTTATTTGAACATTTTAGTTAAACTATCTCTTTCAATTAAATGAGTGTGTGTTTGTGATGACCTGGTTAAGGAAACCGATCGTCTAAATGTTCCTTTGTTTGGTGGGCAGCGATTTTTACACTCTGCCGTAATATCCCATGTTGAGAACTGTGCAGGGTTTGAGATTTTATAAGTCAGCCTGCCACAGTTTCATGGGTGCTGTCAGAAGACAAGAGACCATGACTCACAGCAGTAGCAATAGCCAGAATATGACCATTTTTGCACTGGTTCCCTGGGCCCCAGTTTCCTCAGGGTCAATGGGGATGGGCCCAGATGGATGCCTGCTCATGCAATAGGCTGCATTTCAGGAGAAGAATTCTGATCTTAGGAGACCAAATCTTATGTAACAGTCAGTAAGCATGCCTTCCATTTACTTGAGGGAAACATTATTATTCTGCATAGTCAGTATATTCGTTTGCTAGGGTTGCCATCTCAAAGTAGCACCAATTGGGTGGCATAAATGACAGAAATGTATTATATCTCAGTCCTGAAGTCTAAATGTGTAAAACCAAGGTGTTGGTAGGGCCGTCTTCATTCTGAAGCCTGCAGGGAAATCTTTTCTTGCTTTCCTAGCGGTTTGCTGGCCATTTTGGTGTTCCTTGGTTTACAACTGCATAACTCCCATCTCCGCTTTGTCACCACATGGCGACTCCCTCTGTCTCTGTCTTCACATGGCTGTCTTCTTATGAGGACACCAGTCATATTGGACTAGGGGCCCACCCTACTCCAGGATGACCTTAACTAATTACATTTTCAATGACCATATTTCCAAATAAAGTCACAACCCAAGGTACTGGGGATTAGAATGTTCACATCTTTTGGTGGGGAGGGGACATAATTCAGCCTGCAACGGTCACCATGTCTGCTCTTTGGTCTCAATAAAGGGAGATACTCTGTTCCAAAGATGTTCTTGAGGACACAAACCTCCCTGAAAGACAACCCAGAATTAAGGACAGTTAGCACCTCGCTCTCAAGACCTGCGGAAACATGAAAACCACATGGAAAGCTGACTCCGAATATAAACTTCTGGGTGAGGAGTGAGTTTGTTTTTATGTGGGAGGATAGCAGTTATGAAGAAGGAAGAAAGAAGTACCTTAACCTAGTAAAGGCTTCTTCAGAGCCTCATTCTGGGAAGGAATGCATACGAAAGTTGAGGACCTAAAAATGATTTCCTAAAAGTGATCCCTGAGCGTGCATATCTTGAGAAATAGTCACTACTGCACCCCAGGTAGTATAATCCTCGTCCGAAGATCACTATTACAAGAGAGTGGCATGTGTATCTGGGCTGCTGGTAGCCATATCCAAGTACAGCTTGAAGTCGGTGTTGGTGTTACGATGTCCCTTCCATTTTCTTGAACTCTTCAGAGAAGTCTTTCCTGAAGGTTGCAGTTGGGTTGAGCAGGTTTATCAGAGAATTAAAAGAAGGGTCTCCGCTTCTGCTTAGAAGCAGAATAGGAGGGGGCAACAGACAGTAGCTGGGGGCAAAGATTTCATCCAGCAAGTGTAGGAGGTAGTTTACAGCGGAGAGATGGACAGCCTGTGCACATCCTGTGCATGGACTGATGAGGAGACAGAGCTGTGGCTGAGGCAGCAGACAAGTGGGGTGAGGTCCTGACTCCCAGAAATTGTGGGGAGAGGAATTTGTCAAGACTCTGGAATCCCTGCAGTTAAGCAGGGATTTCTTCCTTCCTTTCCTTTCCTTTTCTTTCTTTTTTTTTTTTTAAGTTTATTTATTTATTTTGAGAGAGAGAGAGAGCACAAGTGGGGTAGGGGCAGAGAGAGAAGGAGAGAGAATTCTAAGCAGGCTCCACAGTGTCAGCACAGAGCCTGTTGCGGGGCTTGAACCCACAAATCGTGAGATCATGACCTAAGCCCAAATCAAGAGCTGGATGCTTAACCGACTGAGCCTCCCAGACACCCCAGGAGTTAATAATAAATATGTGTGACTTCATTTTATGCTCCCATTGACAAGGTCTGGACGTGCTAGTTAAACTTTTCGACCAAATTATAGATGGCTAGACTGATGCGGAATCATACAGTTCCACAGTAAATCATTAATGCAGGCACAGTGACTTATTTGCATAAGTTTTAAAACTCTGCCGTCAACAACAAGGCCACTTTCTGAGATGCGCGTCTGTAATCATCCCGCTTAGCAAGTACAGGTGACCTTGCACAGCTGGAGAAGGTTATTCTCTATGTATTTTTTCATGTTATTTTTAGTTTTAACACCAGCGCCAATCTCCAGGAGCAATACTGTTTCATTTTATCAAAGCTGAGCCTCTGCAGTCTTGCTTACTTTTTAGAAGGATGATGATATTGAGGAAAAGAGGAGAAGTTTCTTATCTCTGGCAGGGAATTAACTCCAATGAAATGGGATGTGCAGCAGCTAAAGAGATACCTAGCTTCAACAAGTTGTGTACATTTGTTAAACTTCAACTACCAACAAGTAAGAATCATAACAATATGGGACAATTGTCAACCACTTAGATGCCGATAAAATTCTTCTTGGGGGAGGGGCGCCTGGGTGGCTCAGTTGGTTACGTGACCGACTTCGGCTCAGGTCATAATCTCAGTTTGTGAGTTCGAGCCCCACATTGGGCTCTGTGAGCTCAGAGCCTGGAGCCTACTTCAGATTCTATATCTCCCCCTCTCTCTACCCCTCCCCTGCTCATCCTCTGTGTCTCTCTGTCTCTCAATAATAAATAAATGTTAAAAAAAAAATAAAAAAAATTCTTCTTGGGGGAAGTTACTAAATGTTTGGTAGGATGACTTTGAGAAGGTCCGTGGAGTAGAACTGGTCTGGTTACCTACAGGGTTTTCCTTTGGCTTCCCTGGAGGAAGAACTGGGGTGGATGGGAGAGGGGAGAGAGAGGTTCACTGGGTGTAACAGAGAGAGAAGGCAGGAGGCTGCGCCCTGCCCAGTAGAATGAAACAGATCCTTAGATGCACCCCTGCAAAGCAGGCCAGAAATGCCTAAGGGGAGGTCTTTCAGGGGACTAGTTGAGAGGCTTCAGTGAAAACCTCTCCCTTCCCTATGAAATTGTTAGTAACTCCTAATACAGACTTTTTTGAGAGGTCAGGAAGGGGAAGGACTTCAAAGGAAGGAAAAAGGACAGGTGACGTCTAAGTTACACGTTAGTATTGGCAATATTTTCTTTCTTCTACCTTTTGTTCCTGAAGGTATAATAAGAAAGGAACAGTGACATGTTCTTTCATTATCAATAAAGACCTCTTGAATTGTACATCTAATCAGGGCTTGCTGACTCATCAGATGGTGATGGTGACTCACATTTATCATCCATATATATGGATTACATTGGAAGGTGATAACGGAGAGAGAGAAAGGCAAAATGTAATAGGTCTTCTATTATTTCCCAGCCCTATGGAGCTATAGTTGACAAACATATGCTAATTAAGCTTACTTGGAAACCACTTTCCACATACTACCTAACAAAGGTAACTCGTTTTTTTTTTCAATGTTTATTTATTTTTGGGACAGAGAGAGACAGAGCATGAACGGGGGAGGGGCAGAGAGAGAGGGAGACACAGAATCGGAAACAGGCTCCAGGCTCTGAGCCATCAGCCCAGAGCCTGACGCGGGGCTCGAACTCCCGGACCGCGAGATCGTGACCTGGCTGAAGTCGGACGCTCAACCGACTGCGCCACCCAGGCGCCCCCAAAGGTAACTCGTTTTAATAAAAAAGAAAAAAGCAGCTATTTTCAAGGCTTTTACTTCCCTATTCAATCTGTGGCTACAACTTTTAAATTTCCTAATATCTTGGCCTCTTCTGCTTATTTATTATCACTTTACATATATCACATTGAAAGTATTCTTTGTCTTAATTATCTGGAGCTAACAAATATTTAGCGAGGGTCAAAAATGCATTTTATTGGCGCCATTTGCAATGACCTGGATGGAACTAGAGTGTATTATGCTAAGCGAAATCAGTCAGTCAGAGACAAAAACCATATGATTTCACTCATATGTAGAATATAAGAAATGAAACAGGGGGGGGGGGCACCTGGGTCACTCAGTTAAGCTCTGACTCTTGATTTCAGCTCAGGTCATGATGTCATGGGTTGTGAGTTTAAGCCCCATGTCAGGCTCTGTGCCGACAGCGTGGAGCTTGCTTGGGATGCTCTCTCTCTCTCTCTCTCTCTCTCACTCTCTCTCTATCTCAAAAGGAGAAGAAGAAGAAGAAGAAGAAGAAGAAGAAGAAGAAGAAGAAGAAGAAAAGAAAAAATAGATGAACATGGGGGTGGGGAGAGAGGGAGGCAAACCATAAAACAGATTCTTAACTATAGAGAACAAACTGAGGGTTGATGGAGGGGAGATGGGCAGGGGATGGCCTAAATGGATGATAGATATTAAGGAGGGTACTTGTTGTTATGAGGACAGGGTGTTCTGTGTAAGTGATGAATTACTAAATTCTACTCCTGAAACTAAACAAAACAAATAAACAAATAAAACAACCTTGTTTAAATTAAAAAAAAAAAAAATGCCCTCTATTAGAAAATGCTAACAATGTTACTGACATTTGGATCTTGTTATTTTGTTTTGGAGATATGTGTTAAAATTTTTTTGACCTCTTTGGGGTCTGAAGTCTCTAGAGAGGCTCTATCAGAAGCAGCGTAATTGCAGAATCTTCCATCTGGCCGACCAAAGATCGGGAGGGAGAGTAACTGGAACTGGCCAGTAGAGGGCAGTACCGAAGCAAGACAGGACTCCTGAGTTGTGGCTCCCTTCCCATCCTGGCACAGTCAGTGCAGTTTGCTTCTCTGGACAGTGGAAAGCTGAGCAGTGCGGGAGTTCTTGTAAAAATGACCATTTTTAGTCTTAAAAGTTGGGTTCTTAATGACTGCTCTTGTAGAGACAGGTATGCAGGAAGGATCTGGTTCAAGAGATGAGTCTCTACTGTCATCTCCATTGAATTTTGACCAAGAAATTCCAAACTCTTTCCTCATCCGGTGACTGTGCGATGAGCTTCTCCTGACTCAGAGCCATTCACAAATGACTGTAATCTCGCTGCTGCTTCCTTGCTGAGACTTTTGTTTGTTCTGAGACTCATGCCTCTTCCCCAAATCATCAGACAAGAGTATTTACCTTGCTTGGAGTGTTTAGAAGGATGAATAAGGAGTCTTTCTTCACATTTCTGGAGGGGAAAGAGGGTCACATACCCCCTGAGTGTGTAGGGACAATACATACTTTCTCCCACAAAAATGCCCATGACCACAAACAAAATTTGCTTCCATAATGTCAAGAGTTCATGGAAACCCCTTGTGTCCATGTGTCCATAAAAATCTCAGTTGGGGAAAAGCTCTTGCTGGAATCCAAACGAGCTATAATAAGTCTTGAAGGTTAGGACCATGCTCTAAATAATTACCCAATGTCTTCACCTAGACATCCTACAGGCGACTCAGCACTTTCCTTGTCCCAACTTGCTCTACCTGGCACCCCTTGATCTTTTCTTGGTATGATTCCTGTTCCAGTGACCCTCACTTAAAAGTTCAGAGTCACCTTTGATTGCTTTCTCTGCTGTACTCAATGTCAGTCTTATTCAACTCCTTCTTTATGTTTTCATTTTCACCCTCATCACTTTGGGCTTTTATTAGTCAATCCTGGATTAGAAATTTCATCTCTCACCTCCTGTTTCTTTGTATTCCAGTCTATCCTTCTTACTTTTACTAGGCTATTCTTTTATTTTATTAAGTTTATTCATTTTTGAGAGAGACAGAGACAGAGTGTGAGTGGGGAAGGGGCAGAGAGAGAGGGAGAATTCAAAGCAGGCTCCAGGCTCTGAGCTGTCAGTGCAGAGCCCCATGCCGGGCTCAAACCCATGAACCGTGAGATCATGACCTGAGTCGAAGTCGTACGCTCAACCAACTGAGCCACCCAGGAACTCTGGGCTATTATTTTAAAATTCTGGTTTGATTGGGTTTCTCCAGCTCTGATTCTTGCCCCCCTCCTCTTCTAAAAAATCCTAAGTAGCTTCCCAGAATCTGCTGAAAAAAAGTTAAGTTCTGATAATCAAGTTCAGCCTTTCTTCTTTTTTCTCTTCCATTGTTTCCTCAAGTTGCAGGCAAAATGAAGTACTTGTGTTGTCCTGTATTTTCTTACCCTTTAGCCTTTGCTCAGAGTTCACTTCGTCTAGAATCCTTCTAGGTTAGGGGTTCTTAACATTTGTGTACAATGGGATCTCTCTGGCAGTCTGTGATGCTAATGGGCACTTTCTCAGAATGTTTTCAATGCATAAAATTATATATTCAGAGTCGCAAAGGAAACCTATTATACTGAAGTATAGTTATAAAATACTTTGTAATCCGTGATATTATATGTGTTCTTATTTATTAAGGCATTTCTAAATACAGGTGACCCTTGAACAATGTGGGGGTTAGGGACCCCAACCCCCTGCACAGTCAAAAATCCACATATGACTTTTGACTCCCCCAATCTTAATTGCTATAGCTTACTGTTAACCAGAAACCTTGCCAATAACATAAACAGTCAATCAAGACATATTCTGCATGATGTATTATATACTGAATCTTTACAACAAAGCAAGCTAAAAGGAAAAAAAAAATGTTACTAAGAAAATCATAAGGAAGAGGGAATACATTTATAAGACAGTCCTGTAAAAAGCTCACATATAAGGGGACCCACACCATTCAAACCTGTGTTGTTCAAGAGTCAACGGTAACAGCATCTAGCACTGGTCCTGATAATTACCATGGTCGTCCACTGCTCACATCTGCAATGGAAGAAGATGCTAACTTTTAGTTAGAGATTAATGAAAATAAAGATGTATTTCTTTCCCCACCCAATGTCGTAGACCCCGGCTTGAAAATCTCAAACTTAGATAACTGGTTTTCAAACTGGAGTAACTCCTCAGAATCAGCCGGCTCTTAACACGAACTGCTAGGACTTGTTTCCGATTCACCAGGTCAAGGGTAGACCCTAGAATGTGCGCTAACACGTCCCCAGGTGTTGCTGGGGTTGCAGGCCCAGGTTCTACATTTTGAAACCCTTTGCCCCAGACTAGATTATTACTTCCTGCCCTCTTTACCTACCCAAATCCCATGCCTCTTTGAACCCAGGAAAAGGCCACCTTCTGTATTGTTTCCCTTGTCACCCCTATCAGAAGAGATCTCTTCCCCTTCAAGGACCCTTGACCAATTCATTCATACCACTCTCGTGGCATCTGGCTTTCTGCTTTGCTTTACGGCCACTGGGGTACAATGTGGCTGGCCCCCACCGACAGCTCCAGTCTCCTGAACTATTTGTGCTACTGGAAATGCTGTATTTCAAACCGCCATGAAGATTCCTTCTTTCACTCACTAGATGGTGAGCTCTTCTAGGGTATGACATGTGTCCTATAATTTGTGGAAGGGAGGGAAGGAGGGAAACTGTAATGGAGAATTCTTCATCGGGGAAATCTATCTAGCAGCATAGAAGTTACTAATGGAAGAAACACCCCGGTTTACTCACATAATACCCTCTCTGGGTGCCATATGTTGAAATATCCTTTATCCTGACTTTAAAAGTTATGACATCTGGAGGCGCCTGGGTGGCTCAGTCGGTCGAGCGTCCGACTTCAGCTCAGGTCACGATCTCGCGGTCCGTGAGTTTGAGCCCCGCGTTGGGCTCTGGGCTGATGGCTCGGAACCTGGAGCCTGCTTCCGATTCTGTGTCTCCCTCTCTCTCTGACCCTTCCCCGTTCATGCTCTGTCTCTGTCTCAAAAATAAACTTAAAAAAAAAAAAGTTATGACATCTGGGGCCCTCCAGCAAAATTTCAAAAAGATATCCACTGGCCCGTGGTAATCACATAGTATAAGGTCTCACCTGGGTCGCCGGTAAAAATAAGACTGTTATGTAAATCAGCGCTATGGGTGTGGGTCTGATTTTTTTCTACAACGGCTGCAGTGTAGTATTCTGGAGTTATTATTGACGACAGGGTGAGCCTATCGGGGCCTTTACTACAGTTATCTATACCTGATCAAACCTCCTATCCAATGAGTATCACTTGTTTAAAATCAGCCTAGGAGGAGACACAGAGTTGTTTGGCTAAGTGATGAATCGCAGGATTCTGATTTCACCCGTCTACTGTTTAGTTTTTCACATTCTCTCTCTCCTTTCTCCTCTTTTTCCTCCCTCTGTCTCTCTTTCTTTCCTTTCCCCTTTTTAATTTTTTTTTTAATGTTTATTTATTTTTGAGACAGAGAGAGACAGAGCATGAACAGGGGAGGGTCAGAGAGAGAGAGAGAGACACAGAATCTGAAACAGGCTCCGGGCTTCGAGCTGTCAGCACAGAGCCTGACGTGGGGCTCAAACTCATGGAACGCGAGATCATGACCTGAGCTTAAGTTGGACGCTCAACCGACTGAGCCACCCAGGCACCCCCCTTTCCCCTTTTTTAAACCAGTGCCTAGGACAGTGATCATGTAGGCTGGAGGTTGATCTACAGGGGCTTGTAAGGTTCCTTCCAAATTGAAAAGCCTGAGACTCTATAAAACAGATCCACAAGAGGCATCCTCCCTTGCAAGGAAGAAATTGTGTTTGTGGTGTTAATGGTTCCTATGCTTCAAATTTCATTTATTTGGCATAGACGATGCCTTTGTGAAGCAGAATCATGTTCTGAGAACCCAGCTCAGGTTTTCTGTGTCTATCTTGCTATGTTTGTGTGAATTACGAAAGCTTACTCTGTTGCATTCAAGTCATGAATATGAAGATAGTACTTATGAATGGCAATATGATAAACATTTCAGGTAGTGCTTTTTAGTCCTAAATGGCTTTGAGAAGACAGAATGCAGCCTGTTAATTTTAGCCATTTTGCCTGTATTATTCCTTATCTTGCGTCAGAGGGTTTCCCTCAGACAGTAAACTCAGTTCTTGCTGTGGGAAAGGGCTCATTTTATTAGTTATCAAATTTCTTTTTCCCTGTGAGGCATAGTCTTACACATTTTACTCAGCATTTGTGGGTTACATAATGTTCTCTCGGTCCTAGGTCTACATCAGTATCTATTCTCATGTATGCATTAAAAACTTTTTTTTAAGTGTATTCATTTTTGAGAGTGAGAGAGACAGAGCACGAGAAGGGGAGGGGCAGAGAGAGAGAGGCAGACACAGCATGCGAAGCAGGCTCCAGGCTTGGAGCTGCCAGCACAGAGCCCGACAGGGGCTCGAACCCACGAACCGCGAGATCATGACCTGAGCTGAAGTCAGACGCTTAACCGACCAAGCCACCCAGGCGCCCCAGGATTTAGTTTTTAGTAACTCCCTTAGGTCGAGTGTTGTCAGGGGTGCACAGCCCCGCCCCCTTCCCCAGCGGCATCTCAGACACCCTGCCCTGGGACAGCCCATGCCTTTTCCAGCATCCTGAATGCCCTTCCTTACCCTGCACCGTGTCACCCCCACATAACCTTTGTCCTCACCCTCATTTCACTCAGCACGTCCTCTGGCTCCCCAGCCCTTCTCATGCCCTGCCCTGCTCAGTTTCCTTTGGCTGTGGGCTCTTCAGTTCCTTTCCTTTGGTGCCCTGATCTCTCTTATAAATGGGTGGCCATCCATTTCTAAGTGACTCTGCCCTTCTCCGCTCTTTCAACTTCCTGAGGCCAGGGGCAAGCCTTGTTTTGTTAACCTTTGTATTTCCTGGGATATAACACGCTGGGATATAACAAACACCATGGCAGTGTCTGAGAATGCTCGAGGTGGCCCCCCACCCCCACCACTATAATTTCCATCATCCCACACAAAAGAAGTCTATTTTTGGATACAGATGCATGCCACTTCTCAATCTTAGGTAAAACCGAACGTAAGCTCCACGAGGGCAGGGCTTGTCGTCTCCTCGAGCACCTGGAAGGGTGTCTTCTAGGTGGCAGGCGCTCTGAAACATCTGTTGAACTAACAGAGGCATCTTAAGAAAACTGCATTTTCATTGCTCTGCGATATTCAGTTGTGGGTGCTCTGGAGACAAGTCCCTTCCCTTCCCTCCCAACGCCTCACCTTCTAACTACACGGCGCTTTTCAAGCCCTCACCTTTAGAAACTTCCGGTGTTGCCCACGCGTGGGTCTCCATGTATATTTTATGAGATCCCAGACCTCGAAAATATCAAGGAAGTTTCCTGACAGTACACACGTGGTAACGGCGTGCTCCAAACTATAGAGAGGAGGCAGGCTGGGAGTGGAATGGGTTTCCCAAGGTAACTTTGCTTCTAAGAGCAGGAACTAGGAATGGTTTATGAATACATAAGCAGTTTGCTTTGAGCAAGTAACCAAGCAAGAATACGAGCTGGAAAATGTTTTTCTTTCAAAAGCTCCACCGCATTTTGAAAAGGACAGCATTTCTTCGAAACCATCGCTGCACTGAAAATCCCAGTTTCCGTGCATATATAAATAAGAGCGCTGCCACACGCACGGCTCTTTTTCTCCCTCTGTTATTTTCCAGGAGGGCCACTCCCCACCCTCAGAGTTTCCTCCCAGTTCAGCTTCTCAGTGGCCTCAGCAGAGAAGGCAGCTTGTTGTCATCAGCGACCAACATCTGGTTTTAGCTGTGGCTAGCGTGCCTTGTGATTGTAACAGAGGGGATGTCACAATTAAACTGCAAGGCATGGTGAAGGGCGTGGCTGTCGGATATTGCCACACTTCTGGAAAATTAGAAAATAAATGCTCTCAAATTTATCACTGACACGTGGGAGGGTAATTATGATACACTTCTTGAAATCATCTCATTCCAGAAACAATATTTGGTTCGGGGAAGCACAGTGGAGAACTGAAACATACTGGAAGGCTGGAAATAGGTCAACGTGATTGCAGAACAGCCTTTTCAGCATTGTTGTGCGGCTTCTCATGGCTCCCGTTGGTCACCCAATCAGAGGGCTTGTCTTTAGACTATGCTATTCAACTCGTTACTATGGCAATGATGGAGTACTAGTTGTCATGGCGATGAAATGGAAATTTGGGGGACCAATTTCTTTAGAGGACAAGGATTCATTAAGCCCTGTCTTTCCTTCTCTCCTTAAAACTGGACCATATTGCATAGTACTTTCAAAGGGGGTACAATTTCAAACTCTGTGCATGCATTTCAGGATTTATATTACCTTTTCTTATTCTTGGGTCACATGGCTTAAGTCTTTTCAACTCTGATGAGAATAGACACCCTTCCCACCCCCACCCCTAGTCTTCTATGGCTTATATCAAAGAATGACATTGCAGAAGCTAGGTTTCTTTTCATCACTCCAAAAGTGTTTCTGCCAAACTCCATTGGATTCCTCAAAAGTTAATCTGGTATGAAATGGTATAAAGTCAAAATAAATATAACGGACTGTAAACGATAAAGGACATTTTTTTCCTAGCCTCACTGACGTATGATTGACATAAAAATTAGGTATACGGTGTGATGATTCGTTATGGATATCCACGGTGATTAACACGTTCGTCCGCTCACATAGTTGTTTTCCGTACGTGCGTGGTGGGAACACTTAAGATCGATTCTCTTGGCAAATTTCAAGTATGTCATACATGATTAGTAACTCTTGTCATCATTCTGTACATTAGGTATGGATGAGCTCACTCATCTTCCAACTGAAAAATTTATACCCTTTGACCAACATCTCCCCATTTCCCCCATGCCCAGGCAACCCCCATTCTAGTCTCTTTCCGAGTTTGATTTTTTTCAGATTCCACATAATAAGACTTACCAGTGGTAAGTAAATATACTTTTGGAGGCAATAAGACTTACCAGTGGTAATATAAATCCAGAAGGAAACTTACCAGTTCAGTCCAATCATACTCCTCATTGACGTATCTATTAGAGTCATACTTTGAGAAGCAACTGCTGGCTCAGTCGGTGGAACGTGTGACTCTTGATTTCAGGGTCAGAGGTTTGAGTCCTATGTTGGGTGTAGAGATTACTTAAACATAAAATCTTTACCAAAAAAAAAAAAAATCACACTTTGAAGCAAATCCATTTGAGAAGCAGCCAGGAGCCTGGCTCTTTCTCTCTCCTGGTGTGGACAGAGGTTTTGTTCTTCTTTGTTTAGTCTACTGTACGGGATCATCAATGGGAAATATGTGTTGTTCTTCTGTTACATAGATATGATTGACCTTTTTCTTGAATGCTCCTGAGGAACTAATTTAGATGGTCATTTTGGATTTCTGGAAAAGAAAGGGTAGTCGGATTAATGGTTTGGCTCAAGTTGGGGCTCATTAGAGAATTTAGAGAAAACATATTGGAAAAAAATCTGAATTCATGGACGTTTCCATTTTCTGAGATTACTCTGACGTATAAACAAGAACTCTGTGTGGAAAAAGCTTTTTGGTGTATTTTTATTTGAGTTTGCTACTATAAAAATTTTACATGTTATCCTCAACTCTGTTGTGCAGGAAAATCTCCTGGTGAGTGTGTAAAAGGTAGGTTGCTGGACCCTATTCCAGACCTTTTTTCTTTTTCTTAAATTGAGGTATAGTTGACATACGACATTACATCAGGTTCAGGTATAGATGAGAATAATTTGATATTTACATATATTGTAAAATGATCACCACAATAAGCATTCCAGACCTATTGACTCAGATTTTTTGGATGGAGCCTAGGAATTTTTGTTTTAAATGATTATTGATTTATTTTGAGAGAGAGAGAGAGAGAGCGCATGCGAGCAAGCTGGGGAGAGGCAGAGAGGCTGGGAGAGAGAGAATCCCAAGCGGGCTCCAGGCTCAGCGCAGGGCCCGACGCAGGGCTCAATCTCACAAACTGCGAGATCATGACCTGAGCCGAAATCAAGAGTTGGGCACTTAACTAACTGAGCCACCCAGGGGCCTCTAGGAGTGTGTTTTACACAAATAACCCAGATGGTTTTGAGGCAGTCTGTGGCCCAAATGGCCATTAATTAACTGCAGTGGGAAGAAGACTCTCTCGGGTGAAGAATGCGGAGGGAATCATCCTTCCTTTGTTGTTTCCTCCATCAGTCCACCCAGGAAGGTGAGAGCATCATTTAATCTAGCCTGAGGAGAGCACCTGAGCTTTCACGAACACCCACTGGGATCTTTACTCCAGATAATGGATGAAGTGGTACCATTAGGTCTTCCTTCAGTGGATGTTGCCGGTGATAGTTTTTTCCCTGACAGATTTTTTTTTCTTATAGGTTGACTGGAAGCCCTAAACACACCGAGTCTGCCCCACCAAGATGAGTAGCTTTCACCTCTTTAGTGCCTCTTCACTTCCTGCTGGAACCTTCTAGCCTGGCATCATACGGCCATCATTGGCTTCACCTCTTTTGGCTGAAGCCATTTGCTATAGCTTTATTGGAGGCAAAAGAAGCTCTTTATATAAAGCCCAATGACATTACTTAGGATACAGATTCATCTCCTATAATAGAGACAAAAAATAATAGTACTCCAGTCAGATAGAAATGGCTCTTCCTACCTGGTTGCTCTGTTATCCTCAATACGTGGCTTTCACATTAGGATCTAAAGATTCACAGTCCTTCTTTCCTTCTTTCCTTCTTTCCTTCCTTCCTTCCTTCCTTCCTTCCTTCCTTCCTTCCTTCCTTCCCTCCCTCCCTCCCTCCCTCCCTCCCTCCCACCTTCTTTCCTTCAAGTGCAGTTTTGGGGGGTCGTAGGTATGGGCTGTGAAATCTGGGCTCAGGAATAGGGGAGAGACGGGTGTCTTCACCGTGTCATTTCTGTGGCATTACCCCGAGGAGACTCCTAGCTAGACAGCCATCAAGCCTAACTCTCTGGCAGGTTCTCTGAGCTAACTATTTAGTTTTTAAGAAAATCCCACTTTTGCTTAAGTTATTCAGAGTCATTTTCTTTCTTGGGATGATGAACTTCAGTACTCTTTGTGCTTTGTACGGACTTACTGATCACTGACAAGAAGAACCTTAAGGAGGGGGATGGGTCACAGGCCCAGGCAAATTGATATCCAAATTTCCAGGGAGATCCAGAGCCTACTTCAAGAAGCCCCAGAGGAGTCGGACCCAAGATTTGATCCATCATTCCCCTTGGTTATGGTTACCACTTGCTGGACTGAGGAGCTAGAAGTTTCCTTAAGGCGAACAGCTCCCTTCAGCAGCAAATTAAGCCCATTTCATTTGTTCTTTAGAAATGGAATATGCTTGCCATGTTTAAGCTAACTTTAATGGAGTTTCCAGCTATCAGCAAAGTCTCATCAACAGCATCTTCTTCTTTTTCTGTAAGTAAGTATGAAAGCATTTACTGGAAAGAAGAAAGGAATTTCTCATGTTCTGTCCTTTTCTCTTGCAAAGAAAAATACAGCACCAACATTAGCTTCGATTAGAGTACAATCATGGCCCATGTAGGAATAGAGATCACTCTGAAAACCACAGGCTTGGTAGATAATTTCAGAAACCATTAATGCCATTTCTCTATTCCTGGATTTTTAAAATGGATCATGCAAGTAACATGAGGGACAAAAGAGGCACAAAAGAACCCAGGAAGCAAAGCAGAAATTGGAGATTTCCAAGAAGTGTCTAAAGCCCTTTCTTAGATTGATCAAACGTCAGTGACATTCTCTCTCTCCCATCCATATATTAAAATAATACTTTAATTTCTCTTTTATTGCAAAATTAGTAAATTTGTCATCATTACTAAAAAACAAACAAAACAAAACACATATAAGCAGAAAGGGAAAACAAACAATCACCTGAATCTCACTAGTGAAGATAATCACTGTTAATGATTTGGTGTCTGTATTTTTTTTTTTTTAACGTTTATTTATTTTTGAGACAGAGAGACAGAGCATGAACAGGGGAGGGACAGAGAGAGAGGGAGACACAGAATCCAAAGCAGGCTCCAGGCTCTGAGCCATCAGCCCAGAGCCCGACGCGGGGCTCGAACTCACAGACCGCGAGATCGTGACCTGAGTTGAAGTCGGACGATTAACCGACTGAGCCACCCAGGCGCCCCTGGTGTCTGTATTAGTCCGAAAGCTTGCTAGTGACAGAAACCCAACTCAGACTACGTTGAGTTAAAAAAACGAAATGTATTGGCTTACAGAGCCGGTCAACCCAGGGTTGTATTCCATCTTAGGCTCATCTGCATTCAAGGGTTCACACAATTGCTTCAAGATTTGGTTCCACTGTCACTGTTTATCTCTCTCCTGGATGTCTGTTTCCTTTGTATTGGCATTGTTCTCTGGCAGGCTGGAGGACAGCCCCCACAGTTCCAGGCCTACATCCTATTGATTTAGCAACTTCAGGGAAAAGAGAGAAATGATTTTCCAAAAGTAACACCCAAGTCCCAGGATCAATCGTAATTTGGCCCACTTTGGGCCACGTACCTACCCTCAAATCATTTAATCCTGTAAGAGGGGCAGGATTAGGTCCTGTTCCATCTACACTTTCATCCTGTCGTATGGACTCTCTACCTTCTCTATAAATCTTCCAACCTCCATAAAAGAACATCCAAGTGCCTCAGTGTGCTCTGAAGGCCCTCCATCATCTCGCCCTTGGCTCACTTTCCTGCTTCCGTTCTGCCCTCTTTTCTGTCTCACTCTGGGCTCTTGCTGGTTCTCTAACATTTCATCTGCAGGTCTGCAGATCTCCCTGTGTCAGCCTCACCTCACAGTGCAGTCAATTTCTGAGCCTTGGAGAAGTTCTTCAGTGCATATGAATTTTCCCCGCTAGAAGTCAACTTTCTCCAGATGCTAAATAAGTTCCTCTTTGTCTTCTTTCTATCATCCAATACTTTGTTGCTATGTTGCCTCCCTTGACTTTGTTGCTATGTTGCTATGTTACAACTCCCTGACTCTCTTTAACCCTTGACTTTGTCTTTTTTTTTTTAATATAAAAATGCCCTAGGGGCACCTGGTTGGCTCAGTCAGTAGAGCATGCAACTCTTGATCTCCGGGTTGTGAGTTCGAGCCCCACATTGGGTGTGCAGCCTACTTAAAGAAATACCCTTTATTAGAGAGGTGTTAGGAGGTAGCAGAGGTAAATGTCTGTCTTCGAATCACCACCTTTAAACAGAAACATCCTTGAGTGTCTTAAAATCCTTTCTGCTTAAATCACCCCGAGTTGGGTTTTGTGGCTTTCAACTGAAGGCCCTGACTGATACATGTATTCAGAAAGAATATTCTTCCTCATAAAGGTAAAAGAGTTGTTCTTGAGGGTAAACAGAACCCTGAATGTTTTTTTTTTTTTGTTTACTCATTTATTTATTTATTTAGAGCATGAGTGGGGGAGGGGCAGAGAGAGAAGGGGAGGGAGAGAATCCCAAGCAGTCTCCGCACCATCAGCGCAGAACCGATGTGGGTCTTGAACTCATGAATCACGAGATCATGACCTGAACCGAAACCAAAAGTTGGACGCTTAAGCGACTGAGCCACCCGAGCACCCCCTGCCAAATGGTTTTTTCTTGAGTTTATTTATTTATAATCTCTATACCCAATGTGGGTCTCAAACTCACAACCCCAAGATCAAGAGTTGCGTGCTGTATTGACTGAGCTAGCCAGGCACCCAAAACCATGAATGTTAAAGAAGTGAGTGACGCTCTAGACCAAGTTACTATTTAACCAGGGAGAATTCCCCAAAGACCACAACAATTGCCTATTTATATCAGAGGGATGGGAACATCACATTTGCCACCTCAAGAAAAAATGGCTTGGAAAAGACACAGCTAGAACTTAACCATGGTGGTTTAATCACTTCAGTCTTTAGGGGCAAAACAGGAGACTGTTTCATTTTCTCTTAAAAGTATTTTAGTTTTCCTTATTTTTAATTTATTCTTTTATTTTAGTGAGTGAGAGAGAGAGAGAGAACGAGCATGAGCAGGGTAGAGGGGCAGAGGGAGAGGGAGAGGGAGTGGGAGAGGGAGAGGGGGAATCTTAAGCAGGCTCCACATTTAGCATGGAGCCTGACAAGGGGCTCAATCCCATGACCCTGCGACCATGACCTGAGCTGAAATCGAGAGTCGGATGCTCAACTGAATGAGCCACTCAGTGCTCCCGGTTTTTCTTATTTGAACACCAGCAACAAAAACGTTCAAGGAAAAAAATTAATATGCTCAGAAATTAGGAAAACTTGTTTACCATGGTGTGAAGCAAAATACACAACCACGGGGTGCCTGGGTAGCTCGGTCGGTTAAGCGTCCGACTTCGGCTCAGGTTATGATCTTGCAGTCTGTGAGTTTGAGCCCCGCATCAGGCTCTGTGCTGACAGCTCAGAGCCTGGAGCCTGTTTCAGATTCTGTGTCTCCCTCTCTCTCTCACCCTCCCCTGTTCATGCTCTGTCTCTCTCTGTCTCAAAAATAAATAAAACATTAAAAAAAAATTAAAATACACAACCACAAATAGCTGACTAAAGAGATAAAACGCTGACCCAAACAAGGAAAATTACCACTCATAATAGCTCATGAATTCCCACTTAGAAAAAGAAAAGCAATAATATAGCTTGTTTAGGATAGAAGTATGCTCATGAAGAGTAAGTTTTATGGCCAGAGAACCAAGTATCCCAGTGATACAGGTGGGTAAAAGGAGGTTCAAATGTATCTGATTATGAGAAAAACCACCTATGGGCTCTGGAAATAATTCACATTAAATAGAGAAAATTTCAAAACAGGAATTCATATGTAGGGCAAATGCAGGTCATGAGTGTAAAAAGTCTAGTGGAATTGAGAAATACATTTAGAATGTTTATAATTGAGTCTTGACAAGGCAGGATGAGGGGGGAAAGTTTCTCTAAGACAATCACCAGGAACTTCTCGACACGGAACTATGGGTCACAGTGAAGACAGAAGGTTACTGTTAAGCCACCCAGTTAGAAGGTGGGATACGTCCTTTTTCCAGTTCACTTGCCTGAGCCCCAACCCCCAGCCGCCAGACACAGTAGAATTTCCAAAAGTGGATCTATTCTTTTCCAGGCTCTCATTCCTCCCCCTCGATAGAGCTCCTTCTGGCTTCCAAGTACTTACGGGATGTAGAAGTTGTCTGGCTCCTTCCAGTGTTCACACGCTGAGTGTGGCAGGCAGGCCCTAACAGCTGAGCAGTCGCCGGCCTCAGAGACAGCTGTGCCCAAGCATAGTGCTGGACCGAGGCTCTGCTGTCGAACCAGACGCGGGAGCTAAGGCAGCAGCGTCCTCTGAAGGAGCAAATCGACAATGGTCACAGCTGACACAAGCAGACAAAGGTCCACGTTGGCACAGGACTCTGATGTCCCAACAGTGTCAGTGAAGGAGTAAAGGAGCATTTCAGTAAAAACAGATGCTAAAGGCAATATACTGCGATATATCTATTCCATCGCCGGCCTAATGGGTGAAGGAAATACCTTTCCCAAACTCAGCATCTGTTTGGGGGCATTTGCCACCCTGTCCAACTGTTAGGACAGATGAAATCATTGTCTCATTTCTGCCTATTCTAAGGAAAGCCCTAGAGAGTTGGCTTAAAATTCAATGTTATTTTATTTTTTTTTAATTTTTTTTTCAACGTTTATTTATTTTTGGGACAGAGAGAGACAGAGCATGAACGGGGGAGGGGCAGAGAGAGAGGGAGACACAGAATCGGAAACAGGCTCCAGGCTCTGAGCCATCAGCCCAGAGCCCGACGCGGGGCTCAAACTCACGGACCGCGAGATCGTGACCTGGCTGAAGTCGGATGCTTAACCGACTGCGCCACCCAGGCGCCCCAAATTCAATGTTATTTTAAACTGTGCAACATATATCGACTTGTTAACATGTAACTTTTCCGTTTGTCCTTTTGCCATTATATCATGGATACGGAACCCGAAAGGGAGAACGACATAAGCTCAGGTCAGGATAAGCCCAGGTCAGGAGAAGCATTCCCATGAACTAGAGAATTCTGGTCTTCTTCCTGAGTTAAGGAATTTAGGACCAGGGAATGAATAATAAAAACAGGAATGTCAACTTTCTGCATGCAGCTGGAGGCAAGACTGAGTTCATAATGGTTCTAGGCCTTTGTGATTTACATGGGCGTTCTTTCCCTTTTCTTATTTGTAAACGTACCTAGTATGGGCCTATCATGTGACTTAGGTCTTCATGCCTCACTCAAGTTGGCTTGTCTTTAATCCCTGTGTAGCCACAGTTTTATTGGATCTCTGCTGAGAAGAGGCTTTTAGGATGGATGTTTACATTGTATTTATTAGGAATTTGGTCTGCTCTGATGAGCAAGACAGTTACAGACATTTTAAAAAAGCAGTCAATAATCTTCTAACATGGAAACACATCACTTCGCTTCTCCACTCAACCCGCCTATGATGACTTCCCATGCCATGTGGAATAAAATCCAGACTCCCAACCTGGGTGTGCACGATCCAGCTCCCGTTACATCCGTCAACCTGTCTTGTTCATGGGTCCCCCCCCCCCCCCCCCCCCCCGCCATTCGTGACATACCCACCACACTGGCAGTTTTGCTGGTCCTCCAACATGAGGAACTTATTTCCGCCTCAGACCTTTCCCCCAGCTCTCTCTACCTGGAATGATCTTCCCTTAGATTTTTACATGGATGGCTCCTTTTTGATATTCAGATTGCTGCTCAAATGTGAACTCTACGGAGAGGCTGCCCCAACAACCTGCTAAATAAGCATCCTGGATACAGGCTGATGTGAAGATAAATTGGTACCGCCCCTTAGCAGGGCAATTTGGCAATAGTGACCCTGATCACAAACACACATTCCCTTTTGGCCCAGTAATCCCACCCCTAGAAAAGTATCCTACCGATACATTTACATGCATGGGAAATGACATAAGTATAAAGTTATTTGTTGCAACATTATCTGAAGTAACAAAAGATTGCAAACTACCTAAATGTTCCTCAATAGGGGACAGGTTAAATAAATTACAGAACATTCATACAATGGACTACTTACTTAACTTCGCAGCCTTAAAGGAGAGTGAGGAAGATCTCCAAGTCCTGATATGGGAAATGTCCAAGATATACAATCAGGTAAAAAAAAAAAACAAAGTGCGAAACAGCATGGGTGGCATCCTACCATTTGTGCAAGGAGGGGCTAAAATAAGAATAATTCATGCTTGTGTTTGCTTGCTTATATAAAGAGACAGTAATGACACACAAAAAAGCATTTAGACAGGTTACCTAGGCAGGATGAGTGGGGAGATACAGGTGAATGGGGGGGGCAGGGATGGGAAGGAGACTTTTGCTGACTATCTTTTAATATATTTTTGTCTCGGGTTCATGTGGCTGTATTACCTTTTCTAAAGTAAACCCATTTTAAATGGTTTTTATTCTGCAATAAAATAAAACAGCACTTCCCAATCTCCCTTTACTCTGTTATCCTGCTTTATTTTCTTCATATAGGATTTACTACTATGTAACAGGATATAAAAATGGAAGCTCCATCAAGGGAGCAAAACATCATATTCCAACGTATGAGACCAAATCAACATGCACATTTTCAAACAATTTCATTAAAAGCCTGTGAAAGCCTCTCTCCTCTAGTGGTATACAGACTCTGGATATTAGGAGATTGATTTACGAAGAGGCTTTTACAGAGAAGCGTGGGTGTGCTGTGAGCACCCCTCAAAGGAGAAGATTGGGGTGCCTGGTGCTCACTTCTACTTTAGTGAGAAGGGCATCAATGGGCAATCCCCCAAAAGTTTGATACATATCCCCTACAGTTGAGGGACACTGTGGAGCGGAGTCTGACTTTCTTTTTGAGATCTCTGGGGTAAGGTGCTGATGAAGTGGCAGTGTGGGCTCTCTGCACTTCCAGGGGCTGCAGGGCATAGAATGAATGAAGTGGGCCAAGCTCTATGCAAAAGAAGGCTGAGTTAGCGTCACCTTATGTCTTGGTCAAAGGACTGTCTGGAGGTGAGAAGAGAACCTAGCAGACCTGAGCTGGATTCCCGCCTGTTGAGGAAGCAATAAGCAAACAGCCACAAGAGAGATGCATGAGGGGACTTGTGGGGGGAGATCCCGCAGAGACCCATGGGGTCGGGCTTCTCCAAAAACTCACCAAAGCACTTCTCTAAGGAAAGAGCCCATGTTTGGCTCTGGTGTAAGCACAAGGCCAGTTGAAGCAGATGGTACTGATCAAGTAAGAACTTTCCTGCCCCCTCTTCTCTCCTAGGTCTTGGGTCCCCCTCTGTGGCTGACCCCAGCTGGATCTGGGGAAGAGAATGTTCGTTCAAATTAAATGCAAGATTTACATGGGATCAAACATTATAAACGAGTGAATTAAGACTGTTTATAACTTAAAATGATCATAAGGATTTTTATTGCCTAATAATAGCCAGAGTCAGTGTCATGTCAGAGACTAGGGCAGGTGGCAAGGGGCACGTCTTTAGACGTGGGGGATCAGGAGAAGGCTCTTTGAAGAAGCGATCTCCACGAGGTGAGAAGATAAAGCACCCTGACATCCCAGAAAGTTCTAAGAATTTCCTAAGCAGAGAGGACAGTGCTTCTGGCCCCGATAACATTACATAACATACTATTATACCCTCCCGGTCTTCCCCTTCCTCGTCGGCTGCTCCTCCCAGTTTCCTCAGCTTACCCCTTGTTCCACCAAAGCTCAGCAAGTTGGGGCTCTACTGCGGCCTGATTCTGGGGTCTTGCCCTCTTCCCTATTTCTAGGAGATCTCCTCCAGTCTCACACCTTTAAATACCAAACTAGCATCTTCTGACCAGAAATATCTGCCCTGAGTCAGATCCGCTGCCCTCCTAGATGTCTCCCCTTGGAAGTCTAACAGCCATCTTACACATGTCCAATCCTGAATTCTTGGTTGCGTGCTTCTTGCTGACCTCTTCCTCTCCCTGATTTTTCCTAAGTAAAGGTCCCTATCGCCCACCCAGTTGCTCTGAAACAAAAACCCGGGAGTCATTCTTGCTTCTTCCCTTTTCTTTATCCCCACATCCAAGTTGTCTGCAAACCCTGTTGGTTTAACTCTAAAATGTACTCCCAATGCATCCCTCCTTCTCCATCTGCAAGGCTACCTGGTCCACGCCACCGCCATTTCTCACTGTCGTGCTTAACCATGCTATCCTACCTCACTCTTGCCATCTCCTTCCTACATCCCCACCACCAACTGATTCCTACAGCATCCAGAGTGATCTTTTTTCTTACTGTTGCACAAAACACATCACATAAAAATCACCATCATACCAATTTTGCACGTATACTACAGTAGCATTAACACTGTTGTGTTTTCATCTTGCAAAACTGAAACTCTACACCCACTGAACAGCTCCTCCACCCTTCTCCCCCAAGCCCCTGGCCACCACCACTCTACATGCTAAGACTTTGACTACTCTAGGTACCTCACCTAAGTGGACTTGTACAGTATTTGTCTTTTTTTTTTTTTAATGTTTATTTTTGACAGAGAGAGAGAGACAGAACGTGAGCAGGGGAAGGGCAGACAGAGAGGGAGACACAGAATCAGAAGCAGGCTCCAGGCTGTGAGCTGTCAGCACGGAGCCCAATGCGGGGCTCGAACTCATGGACAGTGAGATCATGACCTGAGCCGAAGTCGGACGCTGAACCGACTGAGCCACCCAGGGACCTCAGTATTTGTCTTTCTGTAACTGGCTTACTTCACTTAACATCATGTCCTCAAAATCTGTGCTGTAGCAGGTGACAGGACTTCCTCCCTTCCTTTGTAAGGCTGAATAACATTCCATTGCATGTATATGCCACATCCTTTTTTTTTTTTTTTTTCAAATTTATTTATTATTACTGTTTTAGTAATCTCTACACCCAACGTGGGACTCGAACTCACAACCCCGAGATCAAGAGTTGCATGCTTTTCTGACTGAGACAGCCAGACACCCCGGACACATCTTCTTTATCCATCCATTTGCTGATTGACAGATTGCTCTCATGTCTTAGCTGTTGTGAACAACACTGCAATAACATGAATACACAAATAGCTCTTCACAATTCTGTTATCACTTCTTTTGGATGTATACCCAGAGGTGGGGATTGCTGAATCATACAGGAGTTCTATTTTTAATTTTTTGAGAAACCTCCACACTGTTTTCCACAGTGGCCGCACCACTCGGCATTCCCACCAACAGTGTATAAGGATCCCGGTTTCTCCACGTCCTTGCCAACGCTTGTTATTTTCTTTTTTCGTCCCTTCCTTCCCTCCCCTCCCTCCTTCCCTCTATCCCTTTCTTTCCATGGCCATCCTACTAAGTGTGAGGTGATCTGTCCTTGTGGTTTTGGAGAGTGGGTGGAAAGCGGTGGGTGATGTTGCATTCCTTAGATCCTTCCGATGGCTTTCCTTGCACTTGGAATGACATCTAAGTCTGTTACTTACTTTGACTCCAAGGGCCTCCACATCCTGGTCTCTGCCCACCGTCCATCTCCATCACCGGTTCCTCTCGTTGCCGGGCTCCAGTCGTGGTGACCTTCTCTCCCTAAGCGCTGTGACCCGGCAGAGGTGGAGGGCATGTGCACGAGCAGCTCCCTCTGGTGCCAAATCTTTCTTTTCACGTGGCTACTTTCTTCCCATCATTCTGACCTGAGCTCAGATTTTTACCACCTCAGGGGGGACCTCCCAGCCGTCCCATCTGAAGTTCCCCTCCCAGACGCCCTCAATCCTATCACCCTTGTCCGCCTCGCCTTTGCTTTCTACAGGTGTTGGCACCTGAAATTATTTTGCTGACATAGTTGTTGGCTTGTTTATTCAGTGCCTGTGTTCCGACCAGGAAATATACCTCACGAGACCAGGAAGACTGCGCGTCTTGTTCAGTCACGGCCTGTGGAGAGGGCCTGATGGGAGGAAGCATGGAGGAGAAAGGGACGGCCGCCCAGAGATTTGGGGCATGCGTCATGAAAGACGTAACATTTTAGTTGGGTTTTCAAGGATAAACATTAAGTCAACAGGTGGGTATTCGAGCGAGGTCGGGGACACGTTAGAGTAAGGAATGATGTGAGGTAGGCTGAGGGAGAATGAGGCCCGGCGCATTCAGGGGAAGGTTCCGTGACTGGGCCGAAAAGTAAAGGTTCTTGAGAGGAAGTGGTGGGCAGTGGGGTTGACACGGCAGGCCGCAGAGGACGGCAGACAAGGAATTCATCGTCACTGTGGTTGCACCGATTTACTAGTCAGCTACGCGTTAGGTGAGAAGATAGAAAGGGAAGAAGACAAAGTTCGGGGCCTGCGGTGGGGAGTCGCGGGTGGCTTTGAGGAGGGGAAGGACAGGAGCATCATCCAGGGGGCAGGATGCAGCTGTTACAGGCACAGCCCCCGGGGAAGCAGGCAGCTCAGAACTAAACCCTGGCCCTGCCCGTGGCTAGCATCTGTGATGACAGGAACCCCTCCGTAGCTCTTTCTCTTGGCTTTCCTGTGAGGGCTGAACTAATATTTAGTATTGGTAGAATGGCGTCTGGCACTCAATACATGTTAGGCGTTATTAACATGTTTATTTCTAAATGAATTCTAATAAATTTTTAAAAATGTATTGAAACTTTTTTTATTATTAATTTTTGAGAAAGAGACGGAGGGGCCCCTGGGTGGCTGTCAGTTAAGCACCTGACTTCGGCTCAGGTCATGATCTCACAGTTTGTGGGTTCGAGCCCCGCGTCAGGCTCTGTGCTGACAGCTCAGAGCCTGGAGCCTGCTTTGGATTCTGTGTCTCCCTCTCTCTCTGCCCCTTCCCCGCTCATGCTCTGTCTCTCTCTGGCTCATAAATAAATAATAAAAAACATTAAAAAAAAAAAAATAAAAGGAAAAAAAAAAAAAAAGAGAGAGCACAAACAAGGGAGGGGCAGATCATGCCCTAAGCTGAAGTCGGATGCTTTACTGACTGGGCCATCCAGGCACCTCTCAACGTATTTTCTTAAGCAGCTTTCACGTCCAGTGTGGAGCCCAACATGGGGCTCGAACTCACAACCCTGAGATCAAGACCTGAGCTACGATCAAGAGTCAGAGGCTTAACCAACTGAGCCATCCAGCCACACCTATTAACATGTTGAAAACAATGCCTGGTAAGTAGTACATGTTTGCTTGTCCAATGATCGTTAGTTTGTTTTGTTTTGTAGAAAGCTGCTTAGCAAGAGTGTAGACAGTTGTTGCAAAGGGGAGACAACGGACCCGCAAAAACTATGCAGGAGGCTACTGCAAGAGTTGAGGCAAAAGGGAGTGGACACAGAATGAGGTTAACACAGAGCAAAAGTCAGTAAAACAGATCAGAAATCAGAGGAGCAGCATGTATTTTGGAATTAAAGCAAGTGGCTTTAGTTTTTAGGTCTGTCAAACTTAAGGTGCCCGAGGAAAGCCTCATTGGCTGATGTTCAGCTGACACAACAGTGATACATCTGACACTTAGGACAGAGAAGGGAGTAAAACCGGGAGCTTTTCACTCTGGAAGTGTGAGTGTGCACGTAACAAATACCCCGGAGAATGTAGGTCGAACCTATCATTTACCTGTTACATCGACAAAGGGACACACGACGCTATTTTAAACTCGCATATCCTTTCATGTTGCTGGCAGTAGTGTGAACGTGTGCAGTCTTTCTGGCAGCATTTGTCATGAGTCTAAGGGAATGCTTACAACCTCTGGATCAATGCTTTCACCTTTTGGAGTCCATGCTAAATTTATGGTTCAAAAATGCAGACAATGACTGTGTATGGAGCTGCTCACTACAACGTAATATTCAACAGAAAAAATGAAACCTGCAAATAGGCTCACTCAAGGATAAGAAAATGACGAAGTACATCACGGTATGTTCAGATGTTAGAAAATTTTACAGCCATTAAGAAAAATCACATTCGCTGACACTTCTAATGTGAACTGACGTGAGGGAGAAAAACCCAACCGGGGTACACAAGTATATATAGAATATGAATTCAACTGTGCTAAAGATAGGCATCGTTTAAGATTAGAAGATAACGTGTTAAATGTCACTGTGGATTATTTCTCTTTGGGAAACTGAGGCATGGGTCGCTGATTTGATGAGGTCCAATAAGTGAGTTTGAATTAGGACAAGATAACAATTTTGTCTTACTTAAAATTTCTTTCCCTCTTCAAACGCATCTGCTGATATTGTTACTAATGCAATAATCATCTTTGGTTTAAAGACCACACCTTCTATTACAAATCCTGATCATGTTGCCTTTTTTTTTTTTAATGGATGTAGTCCATCAAAGGCCTAGAACCCCAGATCTCATTTTCTAGTTAGTATCACATCATTGTACAATTTCAAATATGCCACGAGACTATCGATGACGCTTTCCTCTCCTCTAGCTTATAGACATGACCATCCACTTTCATTTAGAGGGACATGATTCTTATGCAAGATATTCCCTGGGTATGTCAAAGACAAAAGATTAACACGATGCATTATCGCTGAGAGGGTAATTCATCAATAGTCCTCACTTTAGCCGAACACCCAAGCAGCAAAAGAAAGGCATTCACCCCCAGGGGCACACCCGATAGAGAGCTGATGAATATGAAGAATGTGCCTGTTAGCCACCAGAATTAGGTTGCAAATATCCTAGAGCTGGAGATGTTGTGGATCATAACTTCCTTCAAGATACTAACGCTGAACAAAGCATGCTGTTTCAGGACTCCAGGAGGAGTGCTCACTTGTGCTCTCTCTCTCATACATACATACACGCACATGGACACTTTGATATCCAGCCTTGTCCCAGATCTCCAGCTTCTTTTGTTGAAGACTAACCTTGATGAAACGACTGTTTTGTTTTTAATAAAGGCAAGCCTTCTACTAGGTAGAAACACGTGAACGTCACTAGGATTATTTCAAAGGTATATTGACCATATTTCCCCAAAGCCAAATGGAGACATATGGCCAGTAAAATGGAACTTGCCAATGGAATTTGCCATTGTTTTTGGCTTTCCAGGACTTTTTTTTTGGCACTTTAGATCATGGTTAGGGAATTTTCCACATTAGGAATCCCAACTACCTAAGGCAAAAGGCAGAAAATGTCCTTTTTCTGCCTTGCTAATATTCTTACGGGGTGCTGGCTTATGAACAGTGGGAGCTGACAACCAGGCGCAGCCACATTTTGGGACTCTAATTCTGGAGTGAGGGATGTGAGGAGGCAGGTGGACATGGAGAGGGTTGTGGCAGGTGGAGGCCTTTGGATCAGAGGGTGATGCAGGATAATGGGGTCTCTCCTGGAATAATCCTATAGTCTGATTTGCCCATTCATTCCTGTGGGGAAGCCTCTAAATCCAACTCTGGTCCTAAAATGGTTCTACCTGCTTTCGGGTAGGCCCTTCCAATCAAGGGCTTAGTTCAACATCATTCCACAACGTTGTGGGAAAATATTTCCTTTAACAGGTGGCTTTCCCCCCATTCATTTGTCCATGTTAAAAAAAATTTTTTTTTAAATATTTATTTTTGAGAGAGAGACAGAGACAGAGTGTGAGCGGGGGAGGGGCAGAGAAAGAGGGAGACACAGAATCTGAAGCAGGCTCCAGGCTCTGAACTGTCAGCACAGAGCACGATGCTGGGCTCGAACTCATGAACCACAAGATCATGACCTGAGCCGATGTCAGACCCTTAACTGAGCCACCCAGGCGCCCTTCATTTGTTCTGTCCATGTTTAAAGATTTCTGCATCCAACACCCAAAGTTTAATCAGGAAATATACAAGAAATACTGAGCAAATTCATGAAATAGAATTCAATACACCAGTCAAAATGGAAGGAACTAGTTATATGTAACAACATGGACAACTCTCACAAACATTTCAACAGAAGGAACCAGGCACAAAGTGTATATACTATGAGGCCATTTATAGAAAGTGAAAACTACAGGCCAAAGCAAACCATGGTGTTATTCATGAAGATATTACACTGGAGAGGCACAAGCCTGGCCAGATCTCCTGGGTAGGCAGTGGATACTGGAGATCTTGATCTGGGTAGGTGGTAGATGCAGGAGAGTAGTACTCTGTGCAAACTCTTACACTAATGACTTGTGCACTTTTCTGTATTTTATACTCCAATAAAATCTTTTATTCCCCCTGGATTTATGTGTCATTAAAAAAAATTCCACATCTCTCACCAACATTCAACCCTGCACATTGCGGATGATTTTGTAAAACTCTTTATTATGTACTGATAGACCTCAAGGGTTAGTTTAAAAAAAAAGTTTGAAGGAAAAAAATATCAACACATGGGGCATTCTAAACAGAATCTCTACCTAAGGACTGCATTTCAGGATATTCGAATGAAACCAAAGATCGCCTTGACAAGGTCTACTATTCCAAAGAACCCTCTTCCAGGGAAAGGTTTCAATCTGGCTAGTGTTTAGGAGGCTTGCTTGCTCTCCCGTAATCCCCTTTCCTTACTGCACAGGGGTCTCCAAGCCATCCTCTGAAAAACTCTGGCTTCATGATCAAGGCCCTGTCCACGAAGTCTCATTTCCAAGTTCACAAATAAAAGTGCAAGTGAGACAGAAACATTAAAAAAAAAAAAAAAAAGTTAGTTTCCCACCATCTAATGCAACTCAGCTCTCCAGGGGGTTAACAGTGATTAGAAAAAGAAAGGAAAGGAATGAAAACACCACGGAGAATCACTGAGAAGACAAAGGCAGCCAGAACTATCTTATTTATTATAAAGATACACCATGAAGAACAGACCTGACTGTATATTGAAGCCTGGAATGGTACATGCCAAAATGTACAGTACTATACATAAAAGTGCATTGTCACAACAGATTAACAAAACATTTCTTTTCTTCCAGAACTGTAAAAGCATCCCCCCAAATTTCTGCCTCAGAGCCGAGGAACTGTAACGGAGGCAGCACAGATCACAGGTGACATGTGGGCTGCAGCAGCTAGAGAGACAGCGGGAGGGAGGACACAGGGACACTGCGGACGGGAAAGGCACAGTCACGGCTACCAGCAAAACGAGACAGTCTGATGACGGACAAAGATGCAAGACGGACGATACTGAGCACCGAGGCACAGGACGGGACACAGAGAAGCAGGGAGAGCGTGGAGGAAGTTTCCGCTCAGATAGGTAGTAGGAATTGGGGCAGGGGGGCCGGGAGCAGGAGTGGAAGGGTGGACGGGGCGCTCGACGACGGGGCGGTAGGAATTGGGGCAGGGGGGCCAGACGCAAGAGTGGAGGGGTAGATGGGGTGACAGTAAAGAGCAAGGCTAAAACTCCTCTAAAATAGAAAGGCACTTTCACATGTACATACTACAGATGTACATTGACACGATTAGTAACAGTCACAAGCAGGAAGCTACCAGTACTGCAATTGATCAAACCGACAGGAAAGGACAATACTGATTTAATTACGTGGGCAGGAGTTACCCTTAATTCCGTAGGTAAATTTTAGCAGTCTCTCCTGTTACACAGCCACTTACTATACTTTAAACATCTATAATAACCATCACACTACACACTGAACTTGGATGAATGCTCTAAAGGGGGCATTCACAAATGCACGGTTTATATATTTTCTTTTACTAAACAGTTTCTAAGATAAGCATTATGGAACCCGGTACAATTATTTAAACATACAAAAGTCCCTATGTAATTTAAAGATACAGGTACCCATCTCGATTATACCACATAGACTATTTTTTTTAAAGAAAGTATACTAGGGTAAGTGAAATCTCAATTTCCAGTTTGTTTTACTGATCTGAATAAAGGGGTGCCAAAGTCACCCTGCACCAAGCCTGACACCTCAGCCCAGCTGGAGGTTTGGTTTTCAGCTCAGGGGACTGTCTGGAGTAGGGAGCTCTATTGTACACACGGATGAGCCTTTGCATCTAAGTTGCTCCGGGACTGTGGCCTCAGCGATGGGCAACTCAGAGCAAGGCTCATCCGAGTGCTTTTCCCGCTTTTACGGTGTCTCACTACTGTGGTCAGGACGAGAATGAATGCGATCCCAAATCTGAAGTCTTCTAAATCCTCAAAAGACCTATGGGCTCTTTACTTCTTTTTTTTTTTTTTTTAAGTTTTTAAATTCCAGTTGCTTAACATACAGTGTGGGCTTTTTGAATTTTAGAGGCTGTACTTATCACATTAAAGTTTCTTCATTTTGTAGACCTCGTGTCATTCCCAAATGCTGGGGAGACCACAATCCTTCCCACTCTTATCTTTTCCTTAAATTATAAGCCCATTTTGGGAATGGCAAGAGTACAAAGAAAACTCGGTTAATACAATGTGACGCGTTCGCTCTACATCCGCTGAGAGCTATTCATGCTTCCTGCAGTAGATTAAGTGGGAGCCTGCTCTAAATTATTCTATGGATGGCTCAAGGGGCACCAAAGTCAGATTATGTTGTGTGAAAACGTGCAAAACGGTTGACCAATAGCGTTGACCCTGAACGTGAATACAGAGCTCTGCAAAGGGCCACTGGACTGGTTCAAATAATTTACAGAACACACATCAGAAAATGTGTATGGAGTACCTTTTCTCTCTCTTATCAATCAGTCCTTTCCCAATACCCCTGACCCAAACCAAAAGCTCAACTTGTAAGCCTACTTAGTGAGTTCTATGGATGGGACATGAACAGAGTTATATCAGCTGTGAATATATATTCTTGCATAAGTGGAGTCTGATCATCTTTGTAGAACCATCGTCTGCCCATCATCAAAATGACCCCCTTGCCAAACTGTGCACGAAGAACAATATGATCCTTGAAACTGGGGCGTAACATCTCAAGGATTCTTCCTTTCCTCCCCACCCTTTGCATGCTTCCTCCTCCCCACTAGATGTGTGGCTGTAGAGAAGGCCATGCACCAGGCAAATGCACCAGAAGCTTTTAATGAGCTTTCAGGGTGTTATTTTGGATCCTCTGTGAAGTGGCCACCTTGTCTTCTCCCTGGAATCTGAACACTTTTACCAAAACAAAGAAAGAATAGGTGAATCCTTATTCCCTGTGAGGTCATGTCCTTCTATGGGAATTGGAACAAATAAAAAAGACTGGAAAAAAAAAAAAAAAAGAAAGAAGGCCTCAAGGTGTCACAGGGGTATAGGGAGAAGAGAGAGAGAGAGATGGGTAAGGCAGTGATGGGGGAGCATTAGAAATTTCCTGCAAGAAGGCACAGTCTCTGAGGCCCCAGAGCAGCCACCTAAGGGAGCAGAATCCTAATTTGGTGGTTGGAAAGGCAACCCTCATTTCATCAGCGGTGTAAACACTGAAGAGGGGAGAGTCTGGGCAGGACTGCCAGGGAGAAATCTGAAGACATGAACTTGTAGGAGTAAGATCTAAGTTAAAACTTGTAGAAGACACCCCTCTGCCCTTTTGAAACCCTCTGTTTACATCTTACTCTTGCACCATCGATGGAAAAACCGTGTTTAACAATCCTTTTCATTTCAATTTCTAAAAGATTTAAAGTCTCCTCCTCCATTACTTCCACCTTTATTCTCGGCTTCTGTTTCCCCATCTAGCAGCAGAGAACTAGAAACCCAAGTGGACTCTGGAAAGAACTGGGAGGTTATTCAGCAAGGTTTCAATTTCCTAAGAATTTGGGAAGATTGTTTAAAAGGGTTAGTGCTACTCAGAGCTCAATCCTGGCTGAGTCTCCATGGTGTCTAAAGTTGATGAAGGACCACTAAAGCTCAAGGGAAATGGCAGGGGGGTAGAGAAGATGCTGAACTGGGCATCGTTTTCACAATGGACAAAACGGATGCTTCAGAAACCTCAAAGATTTAAAAGCTTACCATACCTGGACACCTGGAAAAAAAATCTCGATTCAATCCATTTGTGAAATTAAGCCACTGGCTGGCAATCAGAAGTGTGACTTTGAAAGGTAACCCTATGTCATTAATTTAATCTCTCTCTGCATTACAACGATTAGACTGGCAAACTGAGGGAGAGATCCCAGGAATGATCTTGATTTTTTAGTACAGATCCTCATTCTTTCCTGCCTGAGGCATTCACCAGCGGGCTAACAGATTCAAGTCCATACTGTGCAACTCTTAGGTGGGCAGGCAAATGGCTTCCAGTTTGAAACCAAAGCTAGAAGGAAATCAATGGTGGTCGAGAGGGCTTAGTTCTGGGCCACACATTTATCTAAAAAAAAAAAAAAAAAAATTCTCTTTATCATTACGTTCAAGGTCAGAGCAGAAAACATGCTCATAGGTTTACACACGATATAAGCTGCTGCTGGGCAGGAGTGGTGATTTGTACCTTAGTAAAAACAGCTGAATTCAAAGCAACCTTTTTAAGACAGTGGGAAAACACAGAGAAAATGGTTTCTGTGCCAGGATGTCAGAGAAAGAGGGTACCTTACGGAGCTCACCTGACTATCTGGGTTATGTTGAGACCACCTGGAAAGGAAAGAAAAAAGTCATGGTTCCAGGGTGCAAAATGGGAAGGAACTCCTCCTGGAACCATGTGACCCCCCCCACCCCCACCTTGGCCAGCATGGCTCTTACTCCAGTACCACAGCCAGTTCTTGGTTGGCTCAAAGAGGCCAATGGGAGAGGAGAGCTGGGGAGTCACCTTAGGATCATCAAGCCTCTGTATCGGGTTTAAAGGAACCGAGGTCATTTAATCGGGAGAGAAGGCTGAGCGAACCAAGGACTTGTGTGTTGCCCGCGCTCTCCATTTCCACAGGAGAACACAGGGGTTTAGGGGAGCTGGAAATATTTTCTAGGCAGTTTGTAACAGACCTCTGAAGGAACTTGTGGAGGAGTGTAACCAGGAAGTCTTTACAATTAGACTGTTCTAGTCCTTGTGAATGCAGGGGACGGACCTGGAAGTCTTGGGGGCCTGACCAGGCTTGAGGAAGGAGTCACATCGATAGCTCTGGAGGATTAGCTTTCCCCTTTTCTAGGTTCCGTTCAAGAAGCAACTGCAGAGGGTCCGACCCCTTCCTCTGAGCTTTTAATCCGGACCCAGGGAAGTGACTCGTATGAAAGAGGCAACCATGCAACTCATTCAGGCAGTGGGCTGAGAGACCCACTGGGCACGTCCCACCGTGACAACTGCAAGCCTGGGCACGAGTGGGACCTCGTCCCACCGCACGGACTCAGAGGTACTCGCTGTCAGCTACCCAACAATGCCGTTACCACTTTCCAGCCATTCCCCCCAAGCGCCACAGACCAACACTGGTTATACTCCACGGCCTGGGACTTCAGACGCTTGTGCCTTTGGATCCAGACATTTCCGACTCACCCAGGCTACACTAAACCTGAAGCGCCGAACGACGCGGAGAGCAGAGTGGTGTGGCCTTCGTGACAAATGGTGCAGCATTGGATTTTCAAGTAAATCTAAGTGTTTCTGTTGTCTTTAAAATGACATATGTCCAGTTACTAAGAAAAAAGGAAGAAAATTACAAAATACAAATGCCCGTGTTAATTTAGCTAGTCTCCGACATTACATTCAAGAACATAGAAAAGCCAAAAATCTCCAGTTATAAGCACAAAACTAAGGAAAGTTAAGGATCACTGACTTTTGTCAATGATCCATTTTTTGTTTTGTTTTGTTTCTTAAATCACCGCCCCACAGGACCTTGCTCATCTGGAGTTTACATCGTGCAAGACTTGTCTGTTGGACCTTGGGAAGGTGGGGCCGGTCCCACAGTAGGGTTTGTTTTTGGAAGAACGGCAGGTTTTGGCCGAAGGGCTGGGGGCTTTAGCTGCACACCCATCCTGGGTGCCACCATAGGCTTGAAAGTACTCATTGTGTCGCTGGAGGAGCTCGTGCTGCGTCGGATCTGAGGCTCGGAGCTCCTGAAGGCAACGTTGTGCAAAGGGCTGAGAGACTCTGTGGACGTGGCGGGGGTGGGCGCGTTCTTCACTTGTTCCAAGGTGTCCAGCACCACATCGGGGGCGTGCTTTGCGGTACTCTGTCTCTCCAGTTCTCGGAGTTCGTTCAAAGCAGTGTTCATCGTCTCTTCAATATCCTGTTGACAAATCACCAGAGAGGCAGAACAGACTGATAAATTCGCACTAATGTATAGAAGCACACACACTTCAGCTCAAAGCAGACAGGCCAGCAAAAGCAATCGTGTGTTAAGTTCACAGTCTGTGGAACGTATACGCATGATGATGGCATCTCACACGACTGTTTAGGCTCTGCATGTTCAGGAGACCAAGATGCCACGGTGCCTGCAGCCGTATATCAGACATCTGCCATTCTAAGGTGCTAGGTAGCCTTCTGGTGATTTCCACCTTACGTGCTGACTGATTATATAGAATTCTATTCCAGTTTATGGCAAAAGACAACTTCAGTTGTCTGCTACAGTCAACTGCTACTGTCAACTTCAGTTGACAACTGCTACAGTTTCTCAAGAAATAAATGGGAATGGGATTGAAAACCAGGCTTCTTTCACTGATTTAACAAATAATTTTGGGCACTTACTATGTACTTGGCTAATTCCTAGCAGTTCTTCAAAATTCCGTTTAGGCTTTCCCCTGATGCTCCTGTCCGATGGTCTCACTGGAAGAGGTCCCGCCCTGCAGGAGGGCATTTTTGTGATATGGTGTGTATGTGTGTGTGTGTGTGTGTGTGTGTTTAAACGTCACAATAAAGGGGTGGCATTATTGGCACTTGGTGGGCAGAGGTCGTGTATACTAGATATCTTGCAGTGTCCTGGATAGTTTATATGCAATGAATTATCCCGCATCTTGTTTGCCGTTTTTTTTGGTTTTTGTTTTTTTTTAATTTGAAAGAGAGAGGATGAGCAGGGGAGAGGGGCGGGGCGAGAGAGAAAGAATCCAAAGAAGGCTCCACGATCAGCACGGAGCCCGATGTGGGGCTCGATCCCACAACCCTGGGATCGTGACCTGAGCTGAAATCAAGAGTTGGACACTCAATCAACTGGGCCACCCAGGCACCCCTTCTTCAACTTTTGAATGTCCTTCAGACATTCATGTAGGTGAAAATTCTGTTTACGATAACCTGAGCCCAGGCCCCGTCTCTTACATCAATATGCATTTTTAAAATGTTTATTTATTTATTTTGAGGCGGAGAGAAGGAGTGCAAGCTAGGGAGACAGAGAGAATACCAAGCAGGCTCCACATTGTTAGTAGAGAGCCCAATGCGGGGCTCGATCCCATGAACTGTGAGATCATGACCAGAGCCAAAATCAAGAGTTGGATGTTAACCTCCTGAGCCTCCCAGGTGCCCTGATCAAAACACATTTTTAATTGTTGTGTTTATATGAGATTTATATGGATTATATATGTAGATGAAAGCACCTTATTACGTCCATTGTTTTCCAGTGTAGTCAAGCATTAACTGAAATACATTTAATTGTTTTAATATTTATTTCCTTGTTTTTTTTTATATTATATTTAGAGCTTCATATGTTTTTTTTCAAATTAGGTATATCATCTATCAATGTATTTCAGATGGTAAAGAGGGAATTACAAAATATATGTTTCAAAAAAGTAGACTGTGCTCCACTGATGGATGAATAGAGAAGCAAAATGTGGTATATACGTCAATGGAATATCATTCAGCCTTAAAGGAGAAGGACATCTTGCCACACGGTACGATACGGATAACGCTTGAGGACGTTAAGTGAAATAAGAGGCCAGTCACAAAAAGACAAATACTGCCTGATTCATTTATATGAGGTAGTCCCCCACTCATAGAAGCAGAAAATAGAATGGCAGTGGCCAGAGGTTGAGGGGGAGGGGAGAGAGGAGAGTTGTTCTTCAGTGGGTATAGGTTTTCAGGTTTCCAAGATGAAAAGTTCTGGAGATCTGTTTCATAAAATGTGAATATAGCTTACTGAACTCTAGAGTTAAAAATGGTTAAGATGGACAATTTTACATCATGTGATTTTTCGTATACGCAAACCCCAAAGGCGGAGTGTTGTGTGAGACAGACGGGGTGAAGAACCACTGCCCTAGTCTGACTGACATGTCTATTCTCTACTCTCCCAGGGCTTTTTTTTGTTTGCTTAATTTTTTAATGTTTATTTATTTATTTATTTTTTTATAATTTATTTTTTTTTTTTCAACGTTTATTTATTTTTGGGACAGAGAGAGACAGAGCATGAACGGGGGAGGGGCAGAGAGAGAGGGAGACACAGAATCGGAAACAGGCTCCAGGCTCTGAGCCATCAGCCCAGAGCCCGACGCGGGGCTCGAACTCACGGACCGCGAGATCGTGACCTGGCTGAAGTCGGACGCTTAACCGACTGCGCCACCCAGGCGCCCCAAATGTTTATTTATTTTTGAGAGAGAGAGAGAGAGAGAGAAACTGAAGCAGGCTCCAGGCTCTGAGTTGTCAGCACAGAGCCCAATGCGGGGCTCAAACTCACGAACCGAGAGATCCGTTGGACACTCAACCGACTGAGTCACCCAGGCGCCCCTCCCAGGGCTTCTTTCGCTCACCTGGAGCATAACCCTTATGGCGCTGCGTAATGGTAATTGATTTCCATACCCATCTCCCTCACAGGCTTGTCAGCACCTTTGGAAAGCAGCTGGCTATTGATTTAACGTTGTTTCATAAAGCCTAGCACAGGACCTGGCGCACAGTAAGTGCTCAATAAAGGTTTGCTTAATGAAAAAACCAAGATACAGTGACCACATATGGATACTGTCATTTTAAAACAAGCCCCATCAGGGACTCCACTGATTTGTTTAATAAGAGAATCTGCATGTTTTTGGTATGAACGCCATGATGGCGGGCTTACTTGTTCTCATGGGAAAATCTGAAGATGAGATGGAAAGAGAAATAAAGGACACAGCTGGAGGCCATTTTGTGAGGATGACATCACTTTCCAAGTGATTATTTTCATATGTGATTTCTATTTGATACTAAACATATGGATTTTTTTTTTTTTTTACACAAGTATTTGCCCCAGAGAGATCGCAGAGAGCCTGGTTTATCTGTTGAGTTCTGTTTTGATGATTTACAATAAAAGGATTTCTTGGTTCTAGAAGCAAAAGGGTTAAATAGATGTTGTTATGCCTTCCCACCCCCAAGCTCCTAACTCCCTACATCCTGTTTCACCTGCTTATTATAAGCAGTGAAGTTACAGATTTCTCAAATCGTTAAACTCAGCTGTAATCAAATATCGCTGGTTCTGTATAGATCTCAACGGACCCTGTATGGTACTTCAAACAGAGAAAAACCAAAAGGTCAAGTCTTTTTGATTTTTACCGAGAAACTGTTGTACATTTAAAATTGGTTTAATTTTTAAAAAACACATTAAACCCCTCACAATCTAATTTACATCCAAAATTTTCTTTAGTTAGGACAGTGAAAATAGCTTGGAAATTTGTCACATCAGTGCAGGTCTCCTTGGATACTCTTTATTAAAAATAATCCATTTTAAATACTTCCCCATGTTTGTTTCATTTTTTTCTCATTCACTCTCTTTTTTGATTAAGTTAGTTCGCCTTTAAGCTTCAGATAGATAGAAGATGCTTTAGATTAAAATGGCAAACTCTGAATCTATTCACCTCTTTTGTCATTGGTGTTAACCATATTTTCTGATGGCCTATGCTGGGGGAAAAAAAAAAACACTAGAGGAAAAATGGCAGAATGATGGAAAAGCCATTAATTTTGTTTCACCCTCACTCTGTCAATTGTAATCATTAAAAAAAAACTACAAAGTCCTCTGTACTAACTGTTGAGAAGTAAACAATGACATAGGATTCAGACTTGATGTTCTTCAAACAGGTAACCATTATTTCTCCATTTATTTATTGACTAATCCATTGTTTGTCTTAAGTTGAAAGGGTCATATTTATCACACACTAACATTTATTTCTGGGCTCTCCATTCTTTCTATCAATTTGTCTATTTTATTATCTTTGGCATGCATTCAGGATCCAGTAGGGCCGGTCCTTCTTCATTATTATTCTTTTCCAGACTTTTCTAACTACTTAGCAATGATGTGTTTAAATGCCATGGGTCCTACATTTCTGCCATGTTTCTGTTTAAATCAATATGAACCTGATCACTTGGGTCCTTCCAGTAACAAATGGTTCTTCTAAAGAGACCCTTAGTCAGGCTTTAAAGAAGGAGCTCATTTCTTTTGTTTTCTTTAGCTGGTTCTGTACAAAACAACATGGCTACAAAAAGGAAATCCTGCATACCTCCTTCATCATACTCCAGGTACACAGCATGCACCATTCCATTAAATGCATCCTACCTGAGCGATCGTCTCTGGGTCCAATGGCTTATGGTCATTGAAGCCTGTGTATTGCCCTGATGATGTGGACCTTCTAATAGGAGGACTGTCGATCTTCTTGAGGGAGTCGTGTCGGCTGATATTGGTCAAGCTCCCATGGCCGGGCCGGCGTCTCCTCTCAGGACTGTCATTGTTGAGGCCACGGTTCTGCAGCAGGCTCCGGGGGTGACTGCCCAAGTTTGGGGACCCCAGGTCAACGGAGGAGTTGGAAAGAGGATGTGGGGGGTGGAGGGGACAATGGCCATCACTGGTCCTGCCAGGACGCCTTACTGGAGGGGGTGGCTCTCCTCTTTTTCTCTGTCTAGACGTACACAAAAAGAGAGAGAAAATAGGAGAGCTTATCACACTGGGTAATACCACAAAGCTGCGGGTCTTGTGGCTGCTCAAAGTCCTTGGAAAAGTGGAGGTTCAGCAGCTTGATGATCAGATTCCACCTACCTGGCTAAATAGCCGTCAGGGTGACGGTCTGTTGGGGAGTTCATGTCCTTGGATGAAGACTTGTCTTCAGTGACTGGCCCACTGCTGGCCTCACTGTCAGCTTTCTGGCTCAGAGTGTCTGAAAACGTATCATCCCTGAAACAATGAGAAGCAAGAGTGAGCGTCTTTTGCTAGATGAATGGGAACAAAAAAATAAGGGATGGCATTTACGTATTATAAGTCTTTCTTACCAACACGACTTTTTCATTATAAAAATAATACAGTTTCATTGGTAAACTGGAAGATCCAGATATACAAAAAAGAGCAGTATCACAATCACCCATAATAGGACGTAACAACCAGACACAACTACTGCTAGAACTTTAGAAAATATCCTTCTATGCTTTTTATCTATGCCTGGGTGCATATCTATGATGTCTGCATATATATGTATGGTATTCATACTAGAGTTACTTATATGTTTATGTGGCTTAGATATATATCACTGCATGTCTGTATAAAAGGCACGTAATATTTCTTGGATTCTGAGACACATTTTAACATCTCTAAAATTAGGTTGAATGATTTAATCATAATAGGCATTTCATGTGGTATATTTCTCTTTCCCTTGAAAAACTGCTCTTAAATTGCTGTACTAGGAAATATATTCACAAAATAGGAATTATATTGTACGTATAATTTTGCAACCTGTTTCTTTTACTTAATACGTTATAAGCATCTTCTCATCTCTTTACATATTTTTAAATTATAGCAATATTAAGGGGTGCCTGGGTGGCTCAGGTGGTTAAGCATCCGACTCTGGATTTTGGTCAGGTAATGATCTCATGGTTTGTGAGTTCAAGCCTTGCACTACTGGGCTCTGTGCAGAGCCTGCTTGGCTCTCTCTCCCTCTCTTTCTGTCCCCCATCCCCAAAATAAATAAATAAACCTCCCCAAAAATTATAGCAGGGGTGCAGCGGTGGCTCAGTTGGTCAGCTCAGGTCATGATCTCATGGTTCCCAAGATCAAGCCCCATGTCAGGCTCTGTGCTGACAGCCTGAAGCCCGCTTGGGATTCTCTCCCTCTCTCTCTGCCTCTCCTCTGCTTGCACTCCTTTCTCTTTTCTCTTTCAAAATAAATAAATAAACATTAAAAAAATTACGGCAATATTGAAAAAAAAAAAAAAAAAGAAGAAGGCTGGAGATGATTCTCTTTAGACTTTAGGTCAGTATCTTCCCTCTGGGGAATCTGAATTGAAACAGTGGTCAGACAGCAAGAGATGATAACCTCTGGTTTTGGAACCAGCAGTGGTTACTACAGCTCTTAAAGCTATTCTCTGCAAGGATTATTCTTCTAAGAGCCTGAAAGTTTCAAAAGGCATCTCTCCCTAGCCTTTGCTCCAAACCTCCTGGTGGTTTGCAAAATGAAAACCTGCTGGTCCTGAAGGACCATTAGCAAAGACCCAATAGCAAGGCAAAGAACTGTTCCCAGCTCAGAGGTCTGGGCTCTGCGATCCCGATCCCTTCTGCTCTGTTCCTGAAAGACCAAGGTCAGTTTAAGGACAGTGGCTGGAATCGTCTGATGGGAACACTTGGCGGTAGAAGCTGGCACTACTCACATATCCTGCACCACTATGTACTGATGAGGTACGAGCCCATCAATGCCGTTGTGTCTTCCTTCCCACCAGTCCTCAGACGCGCGGTGATACAGCAGCAGGGAGGCGCCCTTCTTGAAGGACAGTTCTCTGGCGGATCGCCCAACGTAGTCAAACTTGGCTATCGCTTCTATTGGCTCACATTCTACAAAGAACACACCGGAAAACAAAGAGGGACCAGAGCTGTTAGAAGAGCATGAAACACTATGTGAAAGTTCTACATGAGGCCTTGGCAATAAACACGGCCATTTAAATATCCAGACTGAACAAGGTAATGAACAAATCATCAATGCAGGACAAAATAAGGCTGTTAAAAGAGATACAGAAAAACAGTCTCTTGCTGTGGTCAGTTTTTCAGGCAAAGAAAAATTGAACATTGGACCTTAATTTCCACAGCCTCTTACCAGAGGTATAATGACAGTTTAATAAAAAATATTTAACACTTTGCAACATGATATATGAGATCTCTCCTTGGGCTGTAATATCCTCCACAATAGCTCCAATAGTATTTTGACAATGATGGAGTTCCTGTGTAACATGTTAATAACCATGGATAACATGGGAAAGTCAGTATCCCAGAACACAAGGGAGTTTAGGCTTTATTTGCTTATTCAAAGAAAAATGAGGTTTATAAAAATCAGCACATTAAATATTATGTGAGTACATTTAATTTCTTCCTGTACTTTTCTGGCATTATCAAATCTTCCAAACTACCAACAGTAAAATAACTTTGTTTTCTCCAGTATCAGTAACAAATTCTAGTTACCTATGAAAAAAGCACAACTTAGACTGTCCTGTACCCAAATTAAGAGACCAGATTCAAAAATTATATTATCCAGAGATCAAAAAAAATTTTTTTAAGTTTATTTATTTATTTTGAGAGAAACAGAGATAGCACAAGTGGGGGAGGGGCAGAGACAGAGGAGACAGAATCCCAAGCAGACTCCACACTATCAGCACAGAGCCTGACATGGGGCTCGAACTCACGAAACTGTGAGATCATGACCTGAGCTGAAACCAAGAGTCGCTTAACTGACTGAGCCATTCACGCGCCCCAATTATCCAGAGATCAAAAGATATTCAAGGGAATTATGGTGAGTGAAAAAGAAAGTCTCAAAAGGTTATATACTGTATGATGCCACTTATACAGCACGTTTGAAATGACATAATAATCAAGATGCAGAACAGATTAGTGGTTGCCAGAGGTTGGAAAGAAATGGCCACGGCTATAAAAGGGAAGCGCACAGATGAGTGCATGAAAACCTGGTGAAACGTGAATATGGCTGATGGGTTGTGTCAATGTCAATTTCCTGGCTGTGGTATTATGCTACAGTAACGTAAGATTTTACCATGGAGGGAAGCTGGGGGGAGAGTACGTGGGATCTCTCTGTAATATTTCTCACAACTAGATGTGAACCTACAATGATTTCAAAATTAAAAATTAAAGTTACTGAACTAGAAATGGAATTTCAGTGCTGATCCAATTCTGATCACAACAGTTGAAGGCAATTAAGAGGACAAACTAAACAAAACAACTATAAGAGATGCTTTTCATCATTGAGCTTTTGCAAAAAGCCCTTTGATTCTGGGGCTTATGATCTTTCCTCCCATCTTCTACCATCCCTCCCCCCCGTCCTTCATCCCTGTTATCAACAACAGATAAGTAAACTTCTAATCACTTATACACAGAAAGGGCCAATACAAGAGCTAAATGTTTAGAGAAATGTATAAGCAATGAACAATACTTCAATTTACTATAAACTGAGAGCGTATTACTTTCTAAATACTCTAGAATACATGCACATGTAATAGATTAAAACCTGTCCATCTGTCAAATGTTTTCTCAGGAAATTGTCTTCTATTTTGCTTGGTAATGTACATTCCCATTTAAAACAGTTAATTTTTCCCAAAAGATTCCTAAAGTATCTTTAATATCTTGTATGGAATAACTGCATAAGAATCCTTGGATAGTCAACTAAGTTTCTTTCTCACTTAATAAATTCAAATCCCGGACTTCAAGCTGTATTCAAAGCTGTAATCATCAACACAGTATGGTACTGGAACAAGAACAGACACTCAGATCAATGGAACAGAATAGAGAACCCAGAAATGGACCCACAAACATATGGCCAACTAACCTTTGACAAAGCAGGAAAGAATATCCAATGGAATAAAGACAGTCTCTTCAGCAAATGGTGCTGGGAAAACTGGACAGCGACCTGCAGAAGAATAAACCTGGACCACTGTCTTACACCATACACAAAAATAAACTCAAAGTGGATGAAAGACCTCAATGTAAGACAGGAAGCCATCAAAATCCTTGAGGAGAAGGCAGGCAAAACCCTCTTTGATCTTGGCTGCACAACTTCTTACTCAACACGTCTCCAGAGGCAAGGGAAACAGAAGCAAAAATGAACTACTGGGACCTCATCAAGATAAAACCTTCTGCGAAGGAAACAATCAGCAAAACTAAAAGGCAACCAACAGAATGGGAGAAGATGTTTGCAAACGACATATCAGATAAAGGGTTAGTATCCAAAATCTATAAAGAACTTCTCAAACTCAACACCTAAAAACCAAATAATCCAGTGAAGAAATGGGCAAAAGACATGAATAGACACTTCTCCAAAGAAGACATCCAGATGGCCAACCGACACATGAAAAAATACTCCACATCATTCATCATCAGGGAAATACAAATCAAAACCACAACGAGATACCATCTCACACCTGTCAGGATGGCTAACATTAACCACTCAGGCAACAACAGATGTTGGTGAGGATGCCGAGTGAGAGGATCTCTTTTGCATTGTTGGTGGGAATGCAAACTGGTGCAGCCATTCTGGAAAACAACATGGAGGTTCCTCAAAAAACTAAAACTAGAACTACCCTACAACCCAGCAATTGCACTACTAGGCATTTATCCACAGGATACTGGTGTGCTGTTTCGAAGGGACACGTGCACCCCCATGTTTATAGCAGCACTATCAACAATAGCCAAAGTATGGAAAGAGCCCAGATGTCCACTGGCAGATGAATAGATAAAAAGGATATGGTATTTGTATACAATGGAGTATTACTCGGCAATCAAAAAGAATGAAATCTTGCCATTTGCGACTACGTGGATGGAACTGGAGGGTATTATGCTAAGCGAAATTAGTCACAGAAAGACAAATATCTTATGTCTTCACTCCTATGAAGACTTTAAGACACAGAACAGATGAACACAAGGGAAGGGAAGCAAAAATAATATAAAAACAGGAAGGGGGACAAAACATAAGAGACTTAAATATGGAGAACAAACAGAGGGTTACTGGAGGGGTTGTGGGAAGGGGGATGGGTTAAATGGGTAAGGGGTATTAAGGAATCTACTCCTGAAATTACTGTTGCACTATATGCTAAGTAACTTGGATGTAAATTAAAAAAATTAAAAAAAAAAAAGAATTTCAAAAAAAAAATTCAAATGTTCTCTGGGCCACATAAGGCAAAAGCATAAAAATCAAAAAACACATTAAAAAAGCTTAGGGTTTACCTTCTATGAAAGAGCCTAGATGAATTTCAGCTATGCATTTAAAATAAAGACAAAAACTCGCTCCATCTTTTTGCTAGTGGTTAATGTTTAAGGGGAATATTTCATATGGCAGAATCACAATGCTATGATTTACATGTAGTATACTTCTCAGCAAAGTAGGTGTAAGAATAATTTTAAAACAACAGTTTAAGTCCTTTAACAACTGACTATAACTTTTAGATCGCATGTTAGCATGCTAGTATTCCCTCCTAAAATTATATTATTAAAACAATATGAATAACAGCTTTATTAAATATCTACAAACCTGCTTCATAGAAGAGGGACTATAACTTCATATTTAAAGAGAATGACTGTATAGTTTGTTCTCAAATTGCAGATAAAGAATAAGTCAGAGATGACAGATGCCAATTTTTTTTTAACGCCAGTTTTCCTTTAGGAACAGAAATAAACATGTCCATGGTACAGGGGACATGAATAAACATATCCAGGGAGGAAAGAAGACATGCCCATTTGTTAAAAAGAACTTTATGACATGCAGTTCTCAAATTCCTATGTGAACATGCCCATGTAAAGTTGAATTTCATTTTACTGAAAAAAACAATGGGAAGATACCAGCCCACAAAATAGTGTACAGTTTACGTACCTGTCAGAGGGAAATGAAGAAAGAACCATTAAGGTTCTTTACACATTAATTAGACATTAATTAGACATTTAGTCATACACTGTCAATGCTGGCCAAGGGCTATTTAAGACTATTTAACAGATACTTATGTATTTTATCCTAATTTCATAATCATGCACTCTAATGCTTGTTATCTCTTTTTATTTCTTGAAACAACTAGCAACAGGATTATCAGACTGTTTATTTAATTCAAATGTGGAGAGATTATGAAAGAATGACCAGATGAATCAGAAGTACATTTTTATTGGTAATTCCATATCAACTAGTAATTCTGAGCAATTTCATTATTTTGACTCTTTCTACTCCTCAGGGAGTCTATTCCAGAGCCAAGTGTCCATCAATAAGCTACTTCTACACATCTCAGTCTACTCACTGCAGAGCAAATCAATCTTAGGGCATGGCAGAGTCACATGGTCCTTTCATAGAGAGTCACATGGTCCTCTAAGGTCCTGCAGAGACTCTACAGAATGCTGCTGTTATCAGGAAGAGTGAACACGATAACTTCATTTTCCTGCATGGCTATTGTAACTGTGCAATGGGGGGACAATTCAGTACAGCTGATTTTTCTGACTGCCCAGAACTATCAAGTCTTAGATTTCCATTTCTTGTCATTTCATACAAAATGCTAGTACCTCACATTTTCTCTTGGGCACCTGCTGTCCCTGGCACTGTCCCTTCTAGATCTGTTACCCACTGCCCTTGTAGGTGCTGGTTTCGTTCTATGACAGCCTCTCTTTCAGAAACAAAAACTATCCCTCTCTAGTGATATCATGACGGACAAAAGAAAATACAATACCCAGGGGATCACAAAGATAATCAATACGCTAGTTAATTTAGTTACAGAACTTTACAGGTTGGCTGTGGGCAAGGATATCTGTCCTTTGTACTCAATGCTTTCTTTTCCAGCAAAATCAGGTGAACATGGTTAAAACATTATTGAAAACACAGAGCTCTCAGCAAAGCTTCTTTTTTGTAGTCAAGAGGTAAGAACAACTAACAGATGGCATGGTGGGGAGACTGATGTTTAGGAAGAGAGACGGCTGGGGTTTTGTCTTAGCTTTTCCTGACACTAGGGAAATACTCTGAAGGAGACAGAGAAGTCATCGGTGAGAAAGGAATAAATCACACGGAGAAAGAAAGAAACTCGAGTAAAAAGAAGGGATGGTGGCAAGGGTAGGGCTCAGAGACTTTCAAAAGCAACATCACAGAAGCAGAAGCTCTCACTGTGAAGAATTTCTTCTAAATGAAGTTCTGAAAATGTCAGTTCATCCTACTTTTAGAAACAAACTTTTTTTTTTTTTTTAAAGCAGAGGGTGGACATGAGACATCCTGATTACCCTCTTGCTGAAATGAATGAAAAATCTTGGGATTAAAAAGAAATCTTTGTAATTGCATTAAGAAGCTACCACCGTAGTAGGGAATATCAAAGACAAAAAAACTCAACGAAATGGGAACGCAGTGAGGTAAACAGAACACTAGAAAATGTGAGTCAGAGTTTGCCTTGAGGGCACTTTCCCTGCCGGGTTAACTTAAGCTTTCATTTTGGACAAAAAACGAAATCAAGGATCTACTCAGTTTGGACAATGTAAGCCCCCTCCACAAAAGATCACGCTCGCAGTGTCACTGTGAATTCCTAGGGCTAGAAATCATCCTCCCTTCCTGCCCTCCATACTTCTCCATAGACTGTATACATCACCACTGTCCCCTCCCAGACTTAAAAAAAAAAGAATCTATCTCAAACCTTGGAACAAATCATCTCCAAGAACCCCAACCACATTCCAGTCCTCAGGCAGGTTTGCAGTTAAAAATCACACAACTTGGGTGGCCTGGAAAACCTGAAGCTAAAAATTCAATATGGTCCCAAGTTGGTTATGCCCCAGGCAGAAGTAAATGAGAAGATTCTCTGGAGGAACACATAAAAATTTACAAAACACTCTGGAAAATAAGACTCAATGAGCAAGAGACAACAAAAACAAATCCAGGAAGAATGCAGATATCAGAATGATCAGAATCACAATTTATAACGATGGAAAGGATTAATATGAGGAAAGAGCAAACAACTACAAAGAATGATTAAGCAGCAGACAGGAAAGTGAACCAAACAACTTGTAGAAAAAAACAAAAAATATAAATGCAATGGATGGCTTTAAAGCAGATTAGTCACAGCTGAAGAGAAAATAAAAGGATCATGCATATAGCTAAGGAAATACTAAGAGAAAACTGACAGCTTTATATGTTCAATTAAAAAAAGTCTTGTATGGCCACGGCTGAAGCACCAGTGGCCAAAATGATGTTCAACCTTTTGGTGACTTCTGAATGGAGCGAGAACCACAAAAGGCATTCCAATGCATCTTTCCACATTTGCGGGAAGATTATGTCTTCCCCTCTTTCCACAGAGCTGAGAGAGAAGTACAATGTTTGATCCATGTCCATCCAAAAGGATGATGAAGTTCAGGTTGTAGGAGGACACTACAAAGGCAAATTGGCAAAGTAGCCCAGGTTTACGGGAAGAAATACGTCATCTATGCTGAACAAGTACAGAGGGAGGGGGCACACGGCACAACTGTCCACGTGGGCGTTCACCCCGGCCACGTGGTTATCACTAGACTCAACCTGGACAAGGACCTTGAACACAAAGCCAAATCTTGCCAAGTAGGAAAGAAAAAGGGCATATATAAGGAAGAAACTAATGAGAAAATGAAGGAATAATCTTATATATGACTTTAAATAAATACTGTTAAAAAAAAAAACTGTTAAAAAATAAAAAAAAAACCTGTTAAAATGAAAAAAAGTGTTGGGGCGCCTGGGTGGCTTGGTTGGTTAAGTGTCCGACTTCGGCTCAGGTCATGATCTCACGGTCCGTTAGTTCAAGCCCCGTGTCGGGCTCTGTGCTGACAGCTCAGAGCCTGGAGCCTGTTAGAGATTCTGTGTCTGTCTCCCTCTCTCTCTGACCCTCCCCTGTTCATGCTGTCTCTCTCTGTCTCAAAAATAAATGTTAAAAAAAAAAAAAATTAAAAAAAAAAAAGAAAAAAAGTGTTGAAAAGTTATGTTAAAGATTAAACTTGTTATGGGGCGCCTGGGTGGCGCAGTCGGTTAAGCGTCCGACTTCAGCCAGGTCACGATCTCACGGTCCGGGAGTTCGAGCCCCGCGTCGGGCTCTGGGCTGATGGCTCAGAGCCTGGAGCCTGTTTCCGATTCTGTGTCTCCCTCTCTCTCTGCCCCTCCCCCGTTCATGCTCTGTCTCTCTCTGTCCCAAAAATAAATAAACGTTGAAAAAAAAAAAATTTAAAGATTAAACTTGTTAGAAAAAGGAAAAAAATTATCTCTAAAGAGAAAAGTATAAACGTGCATTGAGAGACATTCAATATGTTTGTCGACTGGAAGACTGAATATTATAAAAATATCTATTCTCTCCACATTAACATACATAGAATCAGTGCAACTGCAATCAAAACCCAAGAGGTTTTCAATTTTTGTTTAAGAACTTGAAAAACTGTGTCTAAAATTTAAGTGAAGTTGTAAAGATCAAGAATTGCTAAGGAGACCAGTCAAAGGTCTTGATTTGCCAAATATTAAGATTTATTAAAAAGTATCAAAATTAAGAGAGGAGGGATAGACAAGTAGACCAGTGGAAAGGAGAGAGCCCAGAAACAGACTTGTTCAGAGAGGACATGTGATTTGTGCAGAGCTGTGGAGAAAGAACAATTAATGTTGGGACAATAGTGCATCCACATGGAGAAAACGGAACGGACCCCAACCTCACACCATACCCCCAAAGAAATTCCTGGTAGATTAAAGACCTATGTGTGAAAAACAAAACCTGAAAGGATTTAAAAAAGAATATGGGGGAATTATCTTCATTACCTCTGGACACAGAAGGATTTCTTAAAGGAGACACAAAGGGAAGCAACCATGAAGGAAAAGATTGGTAACTTCTTTAAAATCTCCTTGTTTAGCAAAAGATGTAATAATAAGCACATGAAAGACAAATTACAGAGCACAAGATATTTGCAAAACATATACACAATACCAGACCCGATCCAGACCCACAAAGAACTCTTAGAAATAAGAAAAAAAACCAAAGCCCAATCAAACTAAGACAAGCAAAAAAAAAAAAAGCCCAGAGAAACTAACAGTGGGCAAATGGGACCTAAATGGGCAAAAGACTTGACAGAAATTTCACAAAAAAAGTGAAGCATATAAAATTAGTAAGTATAGCTAGCTATATGAACTGTATTTTTTATTTTCTGTATTCTGACATCCAGGGCCTTGGGAGGGACTATCCCTCCCAAGGTTTACCAATTCCTACAGATAGTGTAAATCACTCGCCTGGTGTGCTTTTCAAATACAAACCCGCCAATCTAGAGCCCCAACACCCCAACCACCTCCTTGGGGTCACTATCCACCTGTCCTAATCTCCTGTACCAGGTAACAGACAAGAGACAGCACCTATTACCCAGAGCCCGCTGAAATTATTCAAACTAGCCAATCCGAAACCCGCTTACCTTGCCCTGCCTGTTGCTTCCCGTGGAAACCACAGCAAAGACTCCTGCCTGCCTGCTCTTTCTACGGCTGCCTTCTGACCGACCCTGGTGCATTTCCCTGTGGCCACGTGAGGCATGATGTACCTTTTCTCTTGGGTACTGTAACAAAGTATCTTTTCAGTGGTAATCACCTCCTGATCTGTGGCAGTTACTATACATCAAATTTTCTATTAATACTCTATATCGCAAAATAACACCTTCATCAGTAATCAGAGAAATGCAAATTAAAATCACAAGATACCATCACACTGACAATACTGGCAAAGATTATAATGTTTGATATTGATACAATAAAGTGTGGATGAATACATCCAACTGGAAGACCAACATATTGCTGGTGTGGTGTATATAATTAGAACTCTTTTCTTTTTTTTTTTTTTAACGTTTTATTTCTTTTTGAGACAAAGAGAGGGAGACAGCATGAGCAGGGGAGGGGCAGAGAGAGAGGGAGACACAGAATCCGAAGACAGGCTCCAGGCTCTGAGCTGTCAGCACAGAGTCCAAAGCGGGGCTCGAACTCACAAACCGCGAGATTGTGACCTGAGCTGAAGTCAGACACCTACCGACCGAGCCACCCAGGCGCCCCTAGAACTCTTTTCAAAAATAGTGTGGCTTTATCCAGTCAAGTTGAAAACATGCTTACTCCTAGATGCGTATATCCTGGAGAAACTCCTGTTTGTTTGCAGTACTGCGAAAGCATACACGTTCAAAATATTCATAGCAGCACTGTTTTTAAGGGCAAAAAATAGACAACACCTCACATATTCACCAATAACAAAGGAAATACAATGGGATATCATACAGCTGTAAAATAAAATGATTGTAACTGAACGCAACAATGTGGGTGAGTCACAGGAGTGTAATACTGAGTGGAAAATAATCATGACAAGTCTTTACAGTAGGATTCCATTTACAAGAAAGTTCAGGAAAACAGAAAATGAGGGGCCCCTGGGTACTTCAGTCTGTTGAAAGTCTAACTCTTGATTTTGGCTTAGGTCACGATCTCAAGGTTTGAGGGTTTGAGCCCTGCTGATAGCTCATAGTGCAGAGCCTGCTTGGGATTCTCTCACTCCTTCTCTGCCCCTCTCCCACGCTCTGTCTCTCATTCTCAAAAATAAACATTAAAGGGGGCGCCTGGGTGGCTCAGTTGGCTAAGCATCCAACTTAGGCTCAGGTCGTGATCTTGCAGTTCATGGGTTCAAGCCCTGCATCGGGCTCTGTGCTGTCAGCTCGAAGCCTGGAGCCTGCTTCGGATTCTATGTCTCCCTCGCTTTCTGCCCCTCCCCCACTCACTCTCTCTCTCTCTCTCTCTAAACATTACAAAAATTTTTTTACTTAAAAAAAAAAATAAGCACTGAATAAAAAAAGAAAATAGAAAATGAAACAATAAACCATTTAAAAACAAACACATAGTGGTTACCCCTGAGGGTTAGTAAGGAAGGCAATGGTAACGGAGAAGAGCAAAGGTGATGCTGTCTTTTTTCTTAAACTTGGTGGTGGTCTGTGGTGCTCACTGTAATATTATTTTTCATATCTTACATACATTTTATAAATATTCTTTTGTAGCTACTGAATTCTTAATATAAACACTTCCCAAAAAAGTGGGTATTAAGATTAGTTTTATAATGGTGTGGGTCCAAGGGCATTACCGTCTTCACTGGTGTGGGGCTCCGTACCAGCGTCCTGATCCACTTCCTCCAGTGTACCGTGCTCACTGTATGGGCTGTCACTGCCAAGTGCAAACAGAAATTCATGTAAAGCCAAAGGAAGAATTTCGAAAATGAACAAGTGCTACTCTCCGTAAAGATGTAGGACTTTGGAATGGCAAAAGAGTCAGTTACTGGAGAGCCTTTCCATTAGACGCTGGAGCCTCCGAGGATTATCTGGTCTTATGGGAGTCTAGGTCCTTCATCTTTGACTGGTCATTCGTATCCACAGAAGTTAAAGTTGGCTGAATTCTAGCGGAGTGCGATTATTGTCCTACGGCTACGCCAGGTTTTGTAAATTCATGTCACTATTCCTTACTGCATATAAATTGATGGCTCTTTGATTTCTGCTTTGAATCGACTGTAGTATCTTTCCCATCTTCTGACACGTGTTCATTTTAGATTCGTGAGACTCACGATTTTATTCTTTTTAAAAACTTACCCTTTAACACTACCACACTCCTCAAATATGTGCTGGTGAATGGGATGCATCTACCACAAAGAGAAACCTGACATTGCTGTAAAAGCCCACTTAAGTTGCTGGTGTTGGCGAGAAGGAGTAACTGCTTTAACACTGACTTTCTGTTTAAAATGAGCGATTGCCCGTGGAAACACTATGAATGGGAAAAGGACACAGTCAAGCACAGGTGACTGGCTGCAAGCCTCCTTATTAGGGACTTTACCCTGTTTGTGGAAAAGTGGTGACCACAAAAGCTGTAGGATACAACACATCAGATAATATTGACCGGACCTCCACATATCGCTCTTTGATAAAAGGAGTAAGAGCAAAACTTACTGATATGGCCCTGAATATTTGCAAGTGCTAAGATACTGGCTTTGCAGTAAGTATGACTCTGAAGATAAAATTATGCATCTCGCCAGGGCTGAGTTTTATACATTTATCTTCCTAGAGCCAAGATCAGTCAGTACCTTGCACATAGTAAGTGCTCAAGTGAATATTTTTAAACTCGAATTTCACGTGTAAAATTACTGGCTACACCACAGAACTGGAATCTATCATGGTTTGTTGTCAATTTAGAAAGAAAAGCTTCCGGAAGTAGTTAATCTTCAGTTTTCTTAAGGCATAAGCCAATCATAATGTGTTTTAAGCCCATTATTATGGTTTAGGTGTACTTTCAGGTACTTAAGATCTTTCAGCTATCTACCTTCTACTTAATCCCCGGTGAGGCAATGGGATGTGTCCTGAGGAGCGTCCAGAATGGGTTTACATAGGTCTCTTTCCAGCTGCTCCTGGATCTGAGCTGCACAGAACAGTTTCTGAAGTGGGCTGGGAGGCAGCTGTTGAGTGGGAAGGGTCATGTGGGCTTTGGAATCAGACAGACCTGGGCTGCCTCCAGTTACAATTAGTCATTGGACAGGCTTCTTGGCCTCACTTTACTTGGTAGAGTGGTTAGTGTATAAAGTGATCACATGCACCAAGGAGCTGGCACACAGTAGGGGTTCAAATGAATTTGCTTCAAATGACCATTACTACTATAATTGGTTAGGATAATATTTATTAGTAAGAATGGAAATAAGAATGAAAACATATTTGGTTGAGAGGGCTCCTTTAAAATGATAAACTTGAAATACTTACAGCCAAAACTATTTCAGAATGAAACTGAAATCTGTCAGTTCAATCAGTTATCTTTGATATAAAAGTAAAATTAGTACAGCTCTATACGATACGTTTCAAAACCACTATTCTCTACAGAAGTTACAATAGGGTGGATGGATCTTAAAGGATGTCATCCTTGAGGGAAAAGGGAAGGGATGAATAGGAATTTCCCTAGTGAGAGGCCATGCTGTCATGGGTCTTAGTATTCTCATCTAATCTAAAGAAGCGTTCCTGCTTCTTTTTTTTTTTTTAAATTGGAATCTTTGGCAACTTACAGTCAATTCTTTTTCTTAATTAAATTGATATGTATACTTCCATGATGTTTCCAGGGCAGGGGAAAGACTAAAATGCTTGGACTTACCAGTAGTCATCCCCAGCCATACATTTCTCATAAACAGGGCCATCCAGCTCTTTAGCATCCGGGAAAATAGTTTCATGGTGGATGATGATGGTTTTGACAATTTCATTCACATGCGCCTGACAAGACACTTGATCCTGTATTTCTGGGACGGGCATCAATGTTGGGCCAAAACAAATGGCCAGGTTATAAGGGTCCATCATGTTCTCATCGCTGTACTGTGAAAGGCTATGAAAAAAAGAAAAGTTATAAAAGGTGAGAGAGAAAAAACAAAACTGGTTTTTTTTTAATGTTTATTTTTGAGAAAGAGAGAGAGAGAGAGAGAGAGAGCAAGCGAGCATGAGCAGGGGAGGGGCAGAGAGAGATGCAGACACAGAATCCAAAGCAGGCTCCAGGCTGTAAGTGCAGAGCCCAACGAGGAGTTTGAACTCATGAACCACAAGACCTTGACCTGAGCCAAAGTCGGATGCTTAACCGACTGAGCCACCCAGGTGCCCTGAAAACTGATGTTTAATAAAATACTTTATATTTTGAAAATAGGGATCCAAAGCATTTTATTTGGTTTTTGTTATTAGAATAAGATGATGTTCCATACTACTTTCAGTTGGCTCAACAAATTCCAAAGGAAGTAAAGCAACTTATAAACTTTCAACTAGAAAGAAACTGAAAGGGGAATACAAATCCTACTTACTTAATTAGGTGGCATTTTTCCAAAGCCACAAGAGTTTAAGATAATTTCTATTCCAATGGAGACCAGGATCAAGTAAATGAGTTTCATTTGTAAATACTATGGTCAGGCTCTAAATGCTACTCAAGTAAATCCGGGAAGGTCAGTAGTGAGCTCCATAAAACTTGATGGATGTCGTCAAAACTGTCCTCCCACTAATCAAAAACATCTCAGATTGCAGTTTTTTCCCATAAATCTTAAGGAAAGCCTTGAGGAAAACAAAGCACCTTTTCTTTGTAACCACTGAAAGAAGGCAAACAACTCTGGGCTTTATGATGTGTTTTTGGGTAAGACCACCAACACTACCCTGTCAATGTTAGAAGAGACACTGTTAAGTGCAAGAGAAGGGGAAAAGAATCCCCAGTTCTCTCATTCCTTTTAAAGCTGGCAAATGACAAACTTTGGGGAGATTTCTGGTTGCCTCAAACTAATTTCTAAATTCGACCCCATGGGTATCTGTGAGGTATATTCCACAAGGGCCTCAAAATAAGTCCGCTCTTTTTCACTCTAACATGTGCACAAAGTGTTGTTCTAGGGAGAAGCTAGAGACGTTATCTTTTTGTGAAGAAAATGTCAACTTGAAAGGACATGTAAAATCCAGGTGAACAGATGACAAATGGAAGAAGGAAAAAAGAGACTCAGCCACATTTGTGGGATGGTGACAGACACAAAGACATGGAAATACCACATGACCTGATACTTTACCCTTTTTTGGAACTGATAGCCTAGAAAGTTGAAAATACAAAAGCATTATCTCCTCAGCTAACATATGTCTTTCCCTTCTGCCATTTCTCAAGCAGACAGTCTTTAAAAAAAGTTCACAATAAAGGGGACGGTCATGTTACAGATCATCTGGAAAACGGATGCACGGAGGACAAGTGAGATTCAGAGTAAGAATGGTCTAATTTTCAAAAGACACACGTAAGCTCAACAGGGAGAGTCACAATTCATCTTTCTGGGTCTTTCATTTAGTGCTGGCTTGAAGAGCAAAATCTTCATATAAAAATGTGATATCCAGGTTTCAACTTTACAATTAAAAGAGAATAGGTTATTGCTTTTCTCAAAATTCGTGTCCCACGCGTCCTATCCTAGAGGCTGAGGCTGGTCTCTGCATGAAGGCAGGTGTAGCAAGCCGGGGGCATCTTTGGGCAGACATGCTGAAAGAAATGCCAGCTGGCTGACTCCTGGCACATTTTCTGTTCTGTTGAGATACATGGTGAGTTCGAGTCGGGTTTTGAGAACTTTCTTTTAAAAAAGTTTACTTATTTATTTTTGAGAAAGAGACTGAGAGAGCGAGTGGGGAGGGGCAGAGAGACAGGGAGAGAGAGAGAGAGAGAGAGAAAATCCCAGGCAGGCTCTGCACTGTCATCACGGAGCCTGATGCAGGGGCTCGAACTCATGAACCACGAGATCGTGACCTAAGCCGAAAACAAGAGTTGGATGCTTAACCAAATGAACCACCCAGGCGCCCCTGGTTTTGAGAACTTTCTTGATTTATGGTCTGCTTTCCTAGTCTACTGTGGTTTTTTGGTTCATGGTGGGTTTTGCTCAGGTGTGTCTGGAAAATTCGGTGGGGACAGCATGCAGAGGGCCAGTGGCAATGCAAAAGGCACTTCATACTGGGGGACGTGAAGCAATTAAAGGTGAAGACAGCAAGCCTCCAGATTTTTGTTTTTTATGAATTTGAGGATTTAATACTAATGAGGGAGTAAGATTTACACACACACACACACACACACACACACACACACACACCCGACCCAAGGTCACTGGGGATGGATCATGAACACCTTTGCTTCAACAATTCCATTTTCAGCAAAGCAGGTCAAATTCCTGAATTCATAGAAATTCAGGTTCCTGTCCACATTTCCCTATTTCCAGCTTCATTATAGCAACAGGGGTGCGTATTTGAGCTGAGTGCCTTGGATGCGATTTGCCGTCAACTCTCTCGTTCAGGCCCCGGAGCCCGCTGTCCAACAGGCTCTGGTTCATGAAGCTCTCTTGAATTTTTGTCTTAGGCTCTTCCAGAGCTTGTAAATGACAGCAGCTTGTTGAGATGTGACCCCACCTTGCTTTTTGGTTTAAGCAGTCAAGAATGCCTCCAGTTGGTTGTCTACAGATGCAACAGACCTACGAATCCCCCTCATCTTCGCCAGAAAGGGGCAGAGCTCTTCAGGCGATGCCTCCACATAGAGTCGGTTCCGCAGCAGCAACTCCGTGATGTCCTGGTGCCCGTGGAAAGCTTTCTAGGCAAGGCTGCTCAGCAGCCCGCTCAGAGGTTTGGAGCCCGCGAGCTTGACTGCCATAGTCAGCAAGCCTTCAGATTTTTAAAGCTGCCTGGGTAACTAGGCTTATTTAAAGGCAAAGTTTATAGCCATCTATTTAACCTACACATAGTGTATATCCATCTCTCTAGATACTGCTTATTTCCAGTGGCGACTTCTGTACAAATGGGTTCCTACTGTCACTTGTGCATATTTTACTTCCTTGCAAGCATTTCCCCATGACACTCGGTTTCCAGGGTCAATCTGACTGGGTATGATTTCAGAAATGGTTAGCAGGATTGTAGTAAGTCCTCATGGCTTCTGAGAACTTTAAACGTCTAATGAAGTAGAGAACATATCCTAATTTTAGGAAGGGAGAATCCGTGCCACACGGAGAAGGCATTTCCCTGAGCTTACTCCCCTTCGGTCATTGAATACCGAGGGGACTCTCAGATATGACTTGAGGAAGATAGTCTTATAATGGGCCCCATTTTTGTTATTATAAAGTAATGCAAATGAAAATCCAGTTGCCTAAATTGTAACAATAAAGTTTCTTTGAAAATAAGGCAGTGATTATCTTAAGGGTTCTGTGACATTGTTTTAGAGACTTTTAGAAGTATCTTCTTCTTGACGAGGTCTCATTATACTGAATTTGCAGACACTCTTTCTTGGATCTGTATGTAATTTGCACCCATAGTTGCACTCCTCCCTTGACTACAACATCAAAAATCACAGACATTTTCTGCAGTGAGCAGGTGGGTTGCATCATTTTGACAAAAACATTCATGACATTAGCTTTGGATGGAAGTTGGAAAAACATGTATTTCACTGAACAAGTGTTCTTTTTAGTAATATTTGTATATTTTTGCATGTAAGGCCACAGTTTCTGCATCTTTCATCTATCATGCAATGACCTTGATCTGCTGAGGAAAAACATAACTTTGGTCTACATTTAATCATCTCCTCTTCGACTCTGCTGATAAATGGGACCTCATGTACATTTTACAGAATCCAAGAACAAAAACAGAATTCAGAGCAGTGCAAACGGAATGGAAGACAAGCATTTTGGCAGAGCATTAGGGTACTTACTGATTGAGGAAGGCAAAGAGGTACCTCATCACGATAAGGACGGACCTAGGCAAGGTCAGGAGGAGTTTGCGGATGTGAAGCGCCCTCTCATAGAGATTATCTATTCCTACAGACAGAAGAGAACATGGTCAGGATCCTTTCATCTGCTACATTTAAAGTAGAACACTGAGTACCAAATTTCATATCTGACCATAAGCAATCCTTTGGCCCTAGGTGGGACGTAACTGTAATCAAGACAGTGAATCCATGATCAGCTTGGGTGTAACACCATTTCTGAGTGTCTCCTTTGACCCATCACTGTTTTTTCTGATTTCCATGGTCTCGAGCAACTTAGCGTCTTCTAGGTTTAAAAATAATTTTTCACTTGCTGTTATTTCTAGATTTTGCATTTGATATGGTTTCAACTCCTTTTTGCTTCATGTCAACTAAAGTAGCTTTTGGGGATATCTCCCTTATGATTTAATAATTCATCCTATATTTATTTGTCTATTACTATGATTCAGGCAATGTACCAGGCTTTGAATCTCTCCTTCCTCAAAATTATTGTAGTATTTTAATGATATGACTTTTTACCTTGTGTTATAATACATCACCAGTTTTTCAAACATGTATTTTACTAGAGCCTACAAGGTTTCATGTACTGATTTAGGCATTAGAAATACGTTAGTGATTTGAGGGGTGACCGGCTGGCTTAGTTGGTGGAATGTGCAACTCTTAATCTCAGGGTTGTGAGTTCGAGCCTCATGTTAGGTGTAGAGATTACTTAAAATTACATTTTATATTAAATCTTAAAATAAAATCTTAAAAATAAATAGAAAAAAATACATTAGTGGTTTCATTCTGGCTCTCACAGAACTCATACGATGGTGTTTACAGTTATTTATTTCCTTACCCTGTTTTCCCTGAGAGAGCTCCCTGAAGACAGGGGTACCTGGGACTTCCCAGTATTATTATATACCTCTTTACTAGGAATACAAATTGCCTAAAGCTTCTTAATACTAAAGTGCTTGTGAACAGCAGCAAAAAAATACTAATAATCCAGTATTTTCATAATGGTCTGTATTTTACATTTTCACATTTGTTATCCAGTTTAATGCAGATGACAATACTAGGGAGTAGGTAAGCCATGTAATGTCATCCCCACTTAATGGATTAGGAAAATGAGAACTGGGTAAGTGGCTTACCCCAGGTTACCTGGCTGGAAGGGTGGAGCTGGGACTAAAACCTATTTTCTGTTTAAGTCTGGTTGTCTTTCTTGGATTTCGACGTACTTTGAAGTACAATATATTTTTTTAAGATTTTGTTTTTAAGTCATCTCTATACCTAATGTGGGGCTCGAACCCACAACACTGAGATCAAGAGCTGTATGCACCACCAACTGAGCCAGGTGCCTCTTTATAAAGTACAACTTTGAACACATCCAATAAGCATATGTTTGAGAAAAATATTTATTTTTTATTTTTTAAATTAAGTACACTCCATGCCCAAAGTGGGGCTTGAACTCAAGACCCCAAGATCAAGCATCACAATATCTACCAACAGAGCCAGCCAGGCACCCATGAGAAAAATATCTCAAGGAATATGTCAGAAACATTTTTGAAGTTTACTCTAATTTCATATTACTACATTTACTCTTAATTGCGCTTGAGGTATTCATATATCCTACTCAAAAATCTCAGGCTGGTTTTTTTTTTCAGGCCTTCATTTCTGACACGATAGCCAATAGACTCTCCTTCTACTAGGTTTTTGACCTTTGACCTTCTCCCACCCACAAATGTGGTTGACCCTCTACTTGGCTCTCTTCAATGGCAAACGTGTCTGGTCTCGAGGTCAGGACCATCCCTTCTAGGAAGGTGGTATTTTCACTTCATTTTTCAATTTTCTGTGGGACATAAGTTCTGCTGCTTCTATCTCTGGATATCTCACTGCTGATTTCCTAACTGAAGTCTTCATTATTTCTAACGGGGACCATGATAATACTTTCCTAATTCAGTTTCCCATTTCAATTCCTTTAAAACCAGTGGTTCTCAACCTTGACTTGAAATCACTTATGACCTAATCTTAAAACTAAATATTGAGATTTCCTAGCATTTATTCTCAGGTCCTTAAAAAACTGCATGCATAAGTGACTTTCGATTCATGCCTCAAACCAAACAGTTACAAAGTTTAACATATTTATGCAAATTATAAATTGAAATGATGACTTATTCTGTTAATGGTCTTCTGACTGGCAATACCGTCTACTCTTTTCCAGCCATATAATGGTTATTATTAAAAACAAAACAACAACAAACACTTCTGCCATTGTTTACTGAGGATCTGGGTTGTTTCAAGAGTTAAGTCTACTGATTCTCTAGGCTAATCCTCAGTATAAGGTTAAGGTCAACTGTCAGGGAGAGCTAGTTTTGGGGTCTTAGAGGCAAAAAAAGGAAGAATGTGAAAGAACTATTTTTTTTTCTTAATTTTTTAAAAAAATTTACATCCAAATTAGTTAGCATATAGTGCAACAACAATTTCAGGAGTAGATTCCTTAGTGCCCCTTACCCATTTAGCCCATGCCCCCTCCCACAACCCCTCCAGTAACCCTCAGTTTGTTCTCCATAATTATGAGTCTCTTCTGTTTTGTCCCCCTCTTTGTTTTTATATTATTTTTGTTTCCCTTCCTTTATGTTCATCTGTTTTGTCTCTTAAAGTCCTCATATGAGTGAAGCCATATGATTTTTGTCTTTCTCTGACTAATTTCACTTAGCATAATACCTTCCAGTTCCATCCACGTAGTTGTAAATGGCAAGATTTCATTCTTTTTGATTGCCGAGTAATACTCCATTGTATATATATACCACATTTTCTTTATCCATTCATCCCTCGATGCACATTTGGGCTCTTTCCATACTTTGGCTATTGTTGATAGTGCTGCTATAAACATGGGGGTGCACGTGTCCCTTCAAAACAGCACACCTCTATCCCGTGGATAAATGCCTAGTAGTGCAATTGCTCGGTCGGAGGGTAGTTCTATTTTTAGTTTTTTGAGGAACTTCCATACTGCTTTCCAGAGTGGCTGCACCAGCTTGCATTCCCAATGAAAGGAACTATTCTTAATGTATTATTCTTTAATCTTTGCCAAATCCCATAGGGGGCCAGTTGTTTTCAGGCTGGAAGAGGACATAGGCAATTACTTCCAAGAGGCTTAATTTTAATTCACGATCCTCTGGTTTCTATCTCTCAGTTCTAAAGTTAGTTCCCCTGCCCTTTAAAGGTAGTTTTGAAGCTTTATTAAAAAAACAAAAAAACAAAAAACAACCACATCTGGGGAAACAGGTATCTGTTCATTGGTTAATTTTCTTTTAATTTGTTAATTTTTAAAGAAGTTGTTATTTACATGCCAGTTAGTTAACATACAGTGTGATATTAGTTTCAGGTGTATAATTCAGCAATTCCACAGTTCCACAGAACAGGTATTTAGATACCAATCTCACAGCAGCATTATTCATAATAGCCAAGAGGTAGAAATAACCCAAATGTTCATTGATGGATTACTGGATCAACAAATGTGGTACATATACACAACGAACCATTACTCAGCCTTAAAAAAAGAAATGACATTCTGATACAACATGGATGAACCTTGAAGACAACTTAAGTGAAATAAGCCAGACACAAAAAGACAAAGACTGTAGGGTTCTACTTACATAAGGTACCTGGAATAGTCAGATTCACAGAGACAGAAAGTAGAACAGTGGTTGTCAGGGGCTGGGGGCGGGGGAGGAGCGGGGTAGTTACTGCTTTCCGGGTATAGAGTTTCAGTTTGGGAGGATGAAAAAGTTCTGGAGACGGACGGTGGTGATGGCTGCGGAACATGTATTTAATACGACCGAACCGTATGCTTCAAACGGAGAAGATGGTACATTTTGTGCTATGTATATTTTACCACGATTAACAAAATAGATCGGGGGAGGGCACCATGAGATGCAAACGAAGGATTTCAGGAGAGAGAAGCTACAGGCATGTAAAAAAGTGACACCAAAAAGGCCGGATAAGATCACGGGAGGCAGGCGTACGTTCTCTGCAACTACCGGAAACGTAAATCAAAGCAAAGCGGAATCGTTGGCATCCCTGAAGTGGCAGCAGATCGATCTGTCCCAAAGGCCTTGGAGCGTGATGGTTGTGAGCAGGACTCAGATATTACCTGGCTGGTTGCTCAACAGGCCTACGGCACACATCCTACAGGAGTCTTGCTCTGGCACAAATGACTCATTTACTCTCCCGAGTCCAGTTAGCAGGTCAAAATTTATGGTTGCTGCGGACGCTCTGATTAACGTGCATTCCCAGCTGGCTCTGAGCGCAGCAACTCATGATCTCTCACCGTTTTCTGCTGCGTGAAAAGACGGATCTTTTCGTCCCCTCAGAAGAGTTGTCAGAAAGGAAAACCAGTATTTCGTGTGGGTCTCTCTTAAGCTGGCCTTTGTTTCCACAATTCGGAATCTCATGTAATTAGGTAAAAGTGGCATCTGTCCAATCTTGGTCACAGGCTCAGAGCTCCCCAGGCTTATTTATGTTCTTTTCCTGGCACTGCACGGTTCCCATGTCAGCATCCCAACTTCACAGCATGGGGGGTTTGACAGCTCTGTGTAAATGTGTGTGAAAAACTCACCACAAAACACAAGTTACTTGACAAAATGGCAAAAAGCTCAAATGGCCATTACTCTGAACATACCAGTTCTCTGTGCGCTATGTGCAAAAGTATTTGTTTGTCAGAAAACAAGTAATAAATCACAAGATGCAAGCTTATCCCCAAATATGACAAGAGGGAAGGAAATTAACGGCCATATTCAGAAATGGTTTACTGAAGAGCAGGCACACAAATATTTCTGGGCTCCACAGCTCAACAGGCAGTATTCAAGGTGAAATTCCCAGCCCAATGCCATTTTTAGGTTCACTGTCAGGTCCTGAAAATTGTCAAGGTACCAATCAATTGTGTGCACGTAATAGTGTATGTGTGTGAATGAAAGCGAAAGAGAAAAACAGAGAGATGTTCTAGTGCATTTAGATGAATCTTAGCCTAGCCTTGAGATGAGTTACTGGCTGCTCTTCTGGGGGAGAAACGAAATGCTTGCAAATCTTCCTAATTAATCATTAATAGATTGAGTTCTGTGAATTAAACCATAACGTTCTCTCCTAAATAGCAACAACTGTAGAAATAAATAAATACATAATGTTTCTCCTCCTGCTGAATGATCAAGGTTAGTAAAGAAACCGTCTTAGATTAGGAAGCTTCACTTACTCAGTTCAGATACTAAGCCTGTTCCGTATTTTTAAGGGTAAAAGGAACCCCTAATAAGGCATCAAACAGAAATTTAGAATTCAGACAGAAACCATCACATATGCTACAAAGCTGAAAGAATTTTCAGCAACAAAAATACACACTGGAGAACCAGGAAGACAAAACAAGAGATTTTTTTCCATGAAACAATTAGAAATGGGCAAATAGATTTATGTACTAAAAGGCTCATCATAGTATTTTGTTTAATTGCAAAATCACTGGAAACAACCTAAATTTCTAAAACTAGGATGTGTTAAATAAAAGCCATTATATGGTCACTAAAATCTTACTTTGTAAAATACCTACTGACACAGGAAAACGTTAATAACATCATTAAATTTGAAAAATGGCTTTTAAAGAGCAAATGATATAGTACCATTTTTAAGTAGATATATTGAGATATAATTCATGTATAATTCATATATGCAAGGTATACAGTTCAATGGTTTTTAGTATATTCACAGTTCATCAATCATGATCTCAGTTTTAGAACATTTTCATCATCTCAAAAAGAAATCTCACATCCATTAGCAGTCATTTAGTATGATCCCCTTTTATTAAAAGTCTGTGGTATATCCATACAATGGACGATTATTTGGCGATAACATAAAGTGCTGATACATGCTACAACATGGGTGAACCTCGAAAACTTCGCTAGGTAAATGAAACCTATCACCAAAGACCGTAGAATGTATAATTCCATTTATATATTAAATGGCCAGAATAGGTACGTTTATAGCAGGTAGATTCATGGTTGTCTGGTCCTGGGGGTGCAATGAATAAATGGGGTTGTTTGCTAATTCTGGTTTCTTTTTGGAGTCATAAATATGTTTTAAAATTGTGGTTATGGTTGTATAATCTTGTGAATATACTAGAAAACATTGATTTGTACACCTTAATGAAGGAATTGTATGGTATGGGAATTATATCTCAGTAAGCTGCTTTTAAAAGTAGATAGGTGGGGCGCCTGGGTGGCTCAGTCGGTTAAGCGGCCGACTTCGGCTCAGGTCATGATCTCGCGGTCCGTGAGTTTGAGCCCCGCGTCGGGCTCTGTGCGGACAGCTCGGAGCCTGGAGCCTGTTTCAGATTCTGTGTCTCCCTCTCTCTGACCCTCCCCCGTTCATGCTCTGTCTCTCTCTGTCTCAAAAATAAATAAACGTTAAAAAAAATTTTTTTAAAGTAGATAGGTATAAAAAACTTAAAAAAAAAAAAGTACATAGGTATACGTACAGGAAAAAAACTGGGAACATACCAAAAAGGTTTACATTATCTATACGTAGAGGAGTCACAGCTGGTTTATTTTCCTAGATTATTTTCTAATTTTTCTACAGTGATCACATATTAATTGCATAATACAGTTATTTTAAAAATGTACTGGCTGGTTATTTGACGATTTTAAGAAATTACTGTTATTTTTTGAAGGTATGATAATGGTATTATGGCTATGCTATATTAAAAAAAAAAAAGAGAGAAGAGTCTTCACCTCCCAGATATTCATACACACAGAGGAAGTGATGTAATGTCAGAGGGATGATGGAAGGGGTAGAGGTGGGATAATTTTGTTCAAGAAATGAAAACTGTTCAAGTTGGGTGATTATTTATACTGGAGTTCATTATAATTTTCTGCATCTTTTTATAGCTTTATAGGTGAAATTATGTATGATAAAAGAGCCAAGGGGTGTTTGGATGGCTTGGCTGGTTACATGTCTGACTTCAGCTCAGGTCATGATCTCATGGATTGTGAGTTCGAGCCCCATGTCGGTCTCTGTGCTGACAGCTCAGAGCCTGCTTTAGATCCTCTGTCTCCCTCTCTCTCTGCCTCTCCCCTGCCTTGCACACACACACTCTGTCAAAAATAAATAAGCGTTTAAAAAATAAAAGAGTCAAAAAGAAGGTTGACTATGAACAGAATGGATCATTCAGTTCCACTTTGGCTTAAAAAAAAAAAAAAGTTGTACGTGCCCACGAATACAGAAAGGAAGCAGAAGGAAATGCAAGAAAATGTGTACATACCATTGAGTCTCTGAGTAGTGGCATTACGTGGGACAATATTTTGTTTCACATGCTTTTTGTGTACTTGTCAAGTAGTCTCAAAGACTACATGTTGGTATTGTGGTAGGTAAAAGACCCCCTTAAAAAGCTTTCCTCATGCTCAAGGAGTCACCTGGATAACAACACATAACGGAAAATGAAGTGCAAATGTGTCCTCTGGTTTCCCAGCTCCGAGGCAGCCAGGAAAGACCACAAATTGCTTGAATAGCTCTTGTAGGGCAAGTCCTGTGGACTTCTGCCCTAGGGAATCTCAAGGCCATGGTTTATGGCCATTCTAGGAGCTGCCCAGAATGTGTGGGCACACTCTGGAGCATTTACAAAGCCATTCACAAAGTGCATGGTTTAAAAAAACAAACAAAAACAATCCTCGGTGAGAAACTCAGACACTACCAAGTACGTCACTTCAAATTTAGATTGCACTGGAGTCTACCAGGTGTTCATTCAGGTAAGTAATTTTTAAAAAGAAATATGCAGTGAATTGGGGAATGAATAGTGCACATTAAAAAGAGCGCGTGCATGCGTGCTAATGCCAATTTTCTTTTACCGCGTGTATTTGCAAGCTTCCAAGGAATGTAGTATTTACAGACATGGAAATGGCACAATAACAACTCACCATTAAAAAAAAAAAAATCTTCCCCCAAATTCTCCAAAAAATAAGCAAAAAGTAGTAGGTAACCAGACAGCTATGTAAACTCTTAAAAAAGATGAAAAGTGAAGATTTTTCTATACAAAGTCAATACCACAGGAAATTACTTTAGTAGGAAAAATCAGTCCAATTATAGCAATGCCAGGAGAAAATGACACGGATATAAACAATCAACCTACATGAGATCTTTCTCTCTCTCTCTCTCTGTGCTTCTATAACATACTAACTTAGATTGCATTTATTTGTAAATACCTTAGCTCTCTTACTACTTTTTTAAACCTCTTGAATGCAAAAATCAAGTCTTTGAATCCCTAGAAAGTTTTTCACACTGCAGGCAATTAATCAATGGTTCAGATGATCAAAAACTGTAATGTCAGTGAAAGGATATAATGATGAATGACATATTATACCACTCTCAAAGAATTGATTGAAAATCCAGAAAAAAACATGGTATATACATCAGGGTCACACTGGTATGAGAAAAATGCTTGCCTAGAGATAAATCAATAATAGCTAGAAATCCTCTCCTTTTTTAAGAGATTAGATGTTGGAAGAAAAGAGGTTGTTATAAACAGTGCCACTGTACGTTCTTGAAAAACCTCCTATTCTGCAAAAATGTGCACTAAAAATAACAGGACTTCTGGGGAAAAGTAGGGTTGGGACACACTGCTCAATACCTATGCAACTTTGTAACTCTAGCACTAACAGTAAGTAACATTGACAGTACTACCTAAATGACTAGCACAGTTAAATCTGTAACTAACCAGCATCACTACTCTCTAGCGTCCTTAGCAACCTTCAAACCCGGGACTCCTGCCTTTTTTTTTTTTTTTTTTTTTTAATGTTTATTTTTGAGAGAGAGGAGAGAGAGAAGGGCAGAGAAAGAGGGAGACAAAGAATCCAAAGCAGGCTCCAGATTTCGAGCTGTCAGCACAGAGCCCAACGCGGGGCTTGAACCCACAAACCATGAGATCATGACCTGAGCTGAAGTTGGATGCTTAACTGACTGAGCCACCCAGGTGCCCCAGTTCAGATTTTCATAACCACAATAATATTTTTTGTTCAATGAAAGTATGAAGTGATTTTACAACACTAACTGACAGGGCAGTCCAACGCACTTTATCCCACTGGTGCATGTAAACATGTATGTTGATAAGATGTATGTACCTAGAAAACCACCGAGCCTTGTAGAGTGCTTATTATTTTTCCAGATTTAACTTTCTGGCTAGGATATTAGGAAAGTCTCTGAACCAGGCCAAAGGAGAATTCCAGAAGTGTGACACCTCCTTTTCAGTTCTTTCCAGCTGGGTCATAGGCCTACTGTGGTGACTCAGGCTATGTAAAGGCCTTGGAATGGACACACAAGGCACAGTTCTGAACCCCACACAAGACATCAGGCTGTGTGAGGTGGGGGTGGAGACAGAATTACGCCTGGTGAGTTCATCCTCAACAAGAGCCAGGATTTTAGGCCTGAATGCCGACAAAAGAATTCTGGTGAAATTTTGGTGGCATTCAATGACTATGAGTGATGTACTTACTGTGTACCTGGAATTAATGATGCCAAGCATTAGGGCTACAAAACTGAATAATCTGTCAAGACCTCACAGGCCTGTGCAGCTCATTGTAGGCATTTCAGTGAACATACTCTTTGCTAGGCACTCCTCCTGGTATCTCACATGGATAAGCTCATTTACTTCTCAGCCCTGTGATATGTGGTCTGCTGTTCTGTTTTATTTTTGTGAAATGTTTACTTATTTTGAGAGAGAGACAGAGAGAGAGCGCGTGAGCACACAAGTTGGGGAGGAGCAGAGAGAGAATCCCAACCAGGCTTCGCACCGTCAGCACAGAGTCTGACACGGGGCTCGATCTCACATACGGTGAGATCGTGACCTGAGCTGAAATCAAGAGTTAGACGCTCAACTGACTGAGCCACGCAGGCACCCTTATTCTCCCTATTTTATAGCTCATGAATCTGGGATGCAGAGAGCTTAAGAAACTTGCCTAAGGTCACATAGTGGGTGAGCAATTTGAACCCAGGCTATTTGAGTTGAAAGCCTACATTCTTAACCTCTTCCCTGAATTCTCTCTGTAGCACAGAGAAGGAGGGGTTAAAAACGCTCATGTGGGGCATTAAGAAAAACGACAGACCTATGTACACAGTGGAACATTAGCAGAGGAGACAGGGACTAATTCTGCAAGGGGGTGTGGGAACGACGACATGCTGAGAGGGTGCCAGGCCAGCAATCCTTCAAGCAGATGTCACACGGCTACCAGGGACAGTAGACCACACGGCGTGGGCAAAGGCACGGAGATGGGCGATGGCCTGGAATGCTGCAGCTTGCGGCGTGCTGCTGTTGATAAATGAAGTACACAGCCTAGGGGTGGCAGAGGGAAGTGTGGACAAGCAGAAAGAGACCAGATAGAGAAATGACTCGGTTCTATGAAATGGTCACACCAAGGAGCTCATCTTCTGGTGGGAAATATTGAAAGAGGTTTTAAACGAGAGTGGTGGGAACAATATGACCAAATCTGCCCTGTGGGGTCTAGCCACGGTGTGAAGGACAGAATGACACGGGGAGGGGGTGGGTAGGAGGGAAGAGTTGGCAAGATCTAGACGTAGGGACTGACTCCACTTGGCAGACCGTTAACAGCAGTCCCAGTGGAAGCCAAGTCACTGGCACTGGGAGTGGGGAAGGAGGGATGAGCTGGGAGAGTTTCTGATGGTAGGAGGACTTGAGGACTGGGGGGCGAACTAAAGGGTGGGTTGGGCAGGTGGGGTAAGAAGGTTTCTTGATTTTTTTTTTTTTAATTAATTAATTTTGAAAGAGAGAGAGAGAGAGAGAGAGAGAGCGAGCACACGTATGAGGAGGAGAGGGGCAGAGAGAGAGGGAGAAGGAGAATCCCAAGCAGCCTCTGTGCTGACAGCCCAGATGCGGGGCTTGAACTTGAACTACGAACTGTGAGATCATGACCTGAGGCCAAACCAAGAGTTGGACATTTAACTGAGCCCCCCACCCCAGGCGCCCCGAGGCAAGCTTGATTCTTATGCAGGCCCTCACTGTGGGATTTGAATCAGCTCTAGACCCTTGCCTGGGACCTGGGGCTTTAAAAAGGCATCCTGTGGGGCGCCTGGGTGGCTCAGCTGGTTAAGCCTCCAACTTCGGCTCAGGTCACGATCTCATGTTTCATGAGTTCAAGCCCCCCATCTTTGGATCCTCCCTCTCTCTCTGCTCCTTCTCCACTCACACACACTCTCTCAAAAAGAGATAAACATTAAAAGCCACATGCATTTTTATTTTTATTAAATTTTTTTTTTTAACGTTTTATTTTTGAGACAGGGAGAGACAGAGCATGAACAGGGGAGGGGCAGAGAGAGAGGGAGACACAGAATCTGAAACAGGCTCCAGGCTCTGAGCTGTGAGCACAGAGCCCGACGCGGAGCTCGAACTCACGGACCGTGAGATCATGACCTGAGCCGAAGTCGGCCGCTCAACCGACTGAGCCACCCAGGCGCCCCCACATGCATTTTTAGAGGTACAGAACTCGGTATGGTTAACACCTAATTCCCGGCATCATTATTTTCACCTTTCCTGTAGTGTCAACCCACCCCCCCAACCCCGCCTCTGCCGCCCGAGTAACACAGTAATGCTGTTTACCTGCTGATAATTCTCAGTTGTATGATACATCATTCATAGTCCCACAGCACCTTCGCCTATTAGCTGGGGATGCCCACGGACAGATAATTACCACCTGGTGTCTCTGCACTGTACTGATGGTCATTTATCTCATTTTACTTTAGTTCTCGACGTAATGTTCCAAGATGGGTAAATTACTCCACTCTTAAGATTGGTGGAGAAAACCAAGAACCAAGAGCCAAAAAGAAGTTACATTCCATGTTACAACATCCCCCTCTCCCTTAGCTGTCGGTTGGCACCTGCCTTTCTGCTTTATTCCAGTCACTAAGTGGGACGCTCTTGGGCTCTATGGAACTTGCGGGTGGGTGTTCGGGAGCAAAACCCACTCAGCTCAGGGCGAGGCCACAGCTGGAGGATGACTCACATCGTATCCAGAAAGAAAACAAACGGTCTCAAAAATCTGGTGGTCAAGGGGTAGTGGTTAGGGGAGGATATGCGGAGAGGGGCCGCTGCCTTTCCAGGAAATTGGTGAGTGAAACAATTCTGGTGCGAAAAGACTTTAAAAAAAAAAAAAAAAAATCCACTTACTGATACAAGAAATCAGATCGTTGAATCTTTCCTTAGGAAAGAGGGGGTTTTCCAGCCCACGGAAATACAGCTTCAGAACGCCAGCAACGGAGTTAATATCATGGTTACTCTGGTCATCAGCCAAAGGGTTTTCACCTATATAAAAAAAAAAAATCAGTTACATGCACAGTGCTTCTTTTTCTTCCTCTGAATAAAGATATATTTCTGTACTCACACATGTTTCTATATATACATGTATCTTTTAATTTCACTTTATGAAAGATTATATAGTACTAAAATTAAACTAATTGGTTTAGATATCCCAACCCATGATTAACCTAAAAATAGTTGGTTAAAATAAAGCTTTTTAAAAAATCTCAGGCTACCAAATAATCCCTTACAAGTTACCCATATCTTAAAATAAAATATTGTGGGACTTATAGTTAAAATCTAATCTTAGCTTGACATGAATTCAAATACTACACTCTGTGTTTTTTATCCTACTGGAAAAAGACACAATATAGATACAATATCAGAAATATTATAGGATGCGCCTAATTGTGAATCCCTACAATTATATAAACATTTCCCAGTGGCATGGTGCTGTTGACGGCACATTTGAAAGCTGCCTTCAGCAGTGGGAGCTTCTGAAATCAGATAGAGGAATTTGAAAATGTACCCTTACTAGTACCGAGGGATTTGTATAAAAAGTACAAATTTAAAAAATATATCCCAGATATGAAATTATATCATTCTTTATGGTAAGCAGTTTTAAAATTTACATAACTGGCCTGGCTATTCCACGTCCCTGAGAATTAAACTGAGATAAAATTCTTGAGAAGCTCAACATAACATGCAGCCTTAAGTCAAACTCCATTTTTTATTCACAGGTCTGTTCTAAAGTTCACAAAAATTGTACACTGCGTTTTAACTTTTTTTTTTTTTTTTTTTTTTTTTTTTTTTTTTTGGCCTCTTGGGGCAGTTTATTTTCAGGGACCTGGGATTCGTTTTTCTCTGGGAAATGATTGAACACAAATTCACCATTTTTTTTTTCTTTCCCACAGAGAGAAAGCCTCACCCAAAGAGATCACAAACAAGTAACAAAATACCAGGGGGATTTCCAAGGAAAAATAATAAAGCATTTTGCCTGTGGTAACTGGCACAGAAAGTGACGCTTTAGACACTTCAGCTTATGCTGAACATGGTTCACAGAAGAGACTGGGAGCATGTGGCTGCTGAGAGAGAAGGCTGTTCTGCTCCACACATCGTATCAGAGAACTTAAAACAGAAAAGACAATCTGGAGCCAAGTTGATCTCTTCCACCAAGATTTCAAACTTTCAAGGGCTCTGTGACAAAGGAAATGAGACTGAGAGAGAGAAGCCCTGTCTCCAGGCCATGATACCCCCCACTCTGCATGTTCAGCCTGACTTTCAAACAGATGAAGGAAGGTACAGATTTACCCAGGAGTCCACAGGACACAAATCATCATAATTGGGGAGCATCAGTAACTAAGAGCCATCACTAACGAGTTAGGCATTTGCAGTGATTATACCACATCCCCACACCAAGTTGGAATCTTGCAGATGAGGAACCTGAGACCCAAAGAAGAGATGAGTAGCTTGACCAAAATCAAATGATTAGTAAATCAAAGGGTCTGATTTGATTCTGGGTCTGCCTAACACTAACGTTAGTCTACGGCTTTGCTAATTATAATGTGTGGATTAACAGTTTAGTAGGATTTATTTGAAGCCAATTATGAACAAACGTAAGGTCACAGGGAAGGAGTCTGGGGGTGGTAATAAGAGGGAGGAAAGCATTTCTGACAAAGGACACAGACATGTAGCTGGGATGAGTCACCTCCAACGCCTGCCAAGTAGGCCCAGGGCTATCGGGCTATTCTTCTAGAACCCTCTCACATGCCACCTTTGACACATGCTGAGGATTACCAATGCCAGTCCTAAACCGGGATATAAAGCTCATACATTTTTGTATACTTGATTACAAAATTTTATGATTTTGGCTTCATTTCTCCGCTATTCCAAATAGCTTCCTATCTCAACATCCAAAATGAAATGAGAGGTTCCGGACATACGGAGAATGAGCATGCCACTTCACTCTGCGGCAAATGATGGCTTTTTAACATGGTTTCTTTGTAGGTATACACAGGCTGTTACCTCTCTCAAATGAATTTTTAATATCATTGACTTCCACCTGGGAACCAGACACTCTGAAAATCCCCTGATGCTGAAGACCTAAAGAGAAAAGAAGAGGAAGGGGATGAAAAATTTCCATCACAGCCTCCAGGTTCCCCTTTCCCCAGTAATCAAATGTTTAATGGAAAGCACATTCACTGAAATATTTCCAGTGATTATTTTTTTTTTAATAAGAATTTCAGAGGTGCTTGGCTGGCTCAGTTGATGGAGCACGTGACTCTTAACCTGGGGGTTGTTAGTTTGAGCCCCACATTGGGTGTAGAGATCACTTAAATAAACCTTAAAAAAAAAAAAAAAAGAATTCCATAGTTTAGGGCTTACCATAGAGATTGATGAACCGAATACAGCTTTCCACAATGAGGGGGATAATCTGTCCTGAGTCCTGGGTAAAGAGATGGAAACCACTTAACCACAAAAGAGAGGCATAAATCACACACAGTAATAAAGCTCGCAGTTTGACCCTACTTAAAGAGTGATTTTTACTCTTTTTAGATGATCATTTCCAAATACATCCCCCTCTAAAATATTCAACAAAGGCCAAAAATCAAATTATATTTAACCAAAGGTAGATTTCAGTTCTGGAGCAAACCAAATTAAATACATTTAAGGTAATTCTGTTTCAATCTACTCTGTTGTATCTGGAGATGTCAATGCTAATTCATCTCCTTTCCTTATATTTAGGCTCACACATCAAAGTGAATATGTGAATCATTCATTTTTTTTTTAAAGGTTATTAGAAGTAATTAATCTAATGGACCTAAGAACAACTCTCTGTATTCTAACCTTAGCATCTTAGGACTATCTTAGGTGGCCATCTTACGGCCATGTTGGTCACCAAACACAAACATTCAGCCATTTTGGGATCCTCTCTGTGACATCCCTGAGAGTACACCACCATTTGGATGACAACAGTTATTTAAAAAAAAAAAAAAAAAGCTTATATGTTTCCAGATGCAGGATATGAGGATTGCTTTATAGATGATTATAATGTGTCATATATTTATTTGGTCTGCATCAGAACTTACTCATCGATTTTTCATCGTTATTTTTACATGTTTTAAGGATTATGAAAAAACTGCACAAATGCACATCCCATTAAATCCTGCTTTCTTAGGAAGGGGCAGTTTTTTGGCCTTCTTTCCCCACTTCTTGTAGTCCAGGCAGTGCATTCTTCACTCTACAGTCAGTGAACAAATGTGAACCCTGGAACTTTTTAAAAACATGTACCGGATGACAGAGGAGATCAAGGAGCTGCTGAGGTCACAGTTAAACATGTATCAATGCCATGCACTCCATGTAGTTAAAGAAGGTTACGGGCTGTGGGGTTATTTTCTGTGTACTTTTAAAGACTATGCTCTTTTACGAATTAGATCTTTATAGGAAACATGGAGATTCAAAATGATTAGCAGACATCAGGTACTAATTCATGAGGAATTTTATTCTGAAACACAAGAAGAATTTGGTTGTCTTAATACATTAGAACAATTCAGAACCCACTAACCTTTCCAATTAAGCAAAAGGGGAAGGCTTGGGGACAATGCAGCTGAGCAATTTAAACTATTATTCCTAAAATGGGTAACACACTTCTCAAGGAATAGTTTTATTTTAGGTTTTAAGACCATCTAATCAGTGTGTAAACCAGTTAATGCTTCAATTACTCCTGGAGCCTGCATTAAGTTTCTCTAATTAGTTAAATTGTTTTAGGGATGTAAATGTTATTAATTTCTTAGAGAAGGTCCTTAAGGATAAAAACTCTTTTTAGTGTGACTAGTTGGCTCAAGAATAGCAATGTAATTACATCAAAACTTACTGAATATGTGAGCGGATTTTTCTTTAAGATATGTGTGCTTTAAGGGAAGTAACCCTTATGTGAACAATTCATTTAACACTGTACTCTAGAAGAACAACAAATATTTAAAGGCAAGTGATAAAAGGAGAACATTAGTTTGCACCTCTGCTGAACTTAGTATTAAAAGCATAAACAAAGAATAAAATGTTATTAAAAGAAAAATGTTTGCACAAAGAGAGTTCTCCATAAAATGTCTTAAGTTTTTATATGATTCAAAAATATTTCCACCTTCACATTTACTCAGGTAATTGCTAATCTTGTGCTGATCATCTGTATTCTATTTTGACATAATGAATTTTGTGGTCAAAAAATAACTGTGTGTATTAATTTAATTTCATGGATGCCAAACGTGTTGGTAGAAAATATTTTATAAGAAGTGAAACAATGGGCTGTGCTCCATCTATTATTCAAATAAATCCCTTTGTGCCTCAATTTTCCCATGGGAAAAAGGAAAAGTGGTTTGCTCTTGTTGTCTCACGGTGGTATTGTGGGGACGTCAACTGATCAAGCAAGTCTCAGAAGCACAGAGACCTCTGTATCCATTGTTTTACTGCTAAGACCTAAGATTCTTTACATGCCATCTGGGACACCAAGGGGCTCACATAAGTGAATTTCCCATAATAGATGGTTTGCTCTTTCTTTAGTACCTAAATTCAGGTTCTATTAACTGTTCTTAATAAAAAATCTCTTTAAAAATGTAATGGGAGTTGTCCTATCACCTTAAGCAGTCATTCTTGGACTGTGTTATCCAGTGCCATGGGATCACACACTTGCCTCTTTGAGCTTTCCTCTATCCTTCCTCTGCACATCTCAACGCTCTCATCTCATCTGCCCTTCTCTCCATGTCATTTGCCCCGGCTGACAGGCCACGGGCTGGGAAACTAGCTAATCAAGTTTGACAAGAATTTTATATTAAATTAGAGCCAATCAGGCTCTTTGGAGGCTTATGGCAGTGGGTTTGTGATTGTGATTTAGGTTGTCCGGTGGCTTCTCAATGCCAAGGTGAAGGGCTCAGTTTTAAGGCAGCCAGAGGTTTCTAACCTCTGTGTGTACGTGTGTGTATGTATGTATGTATCTGTCCATATGTACATGCCATATGCACACACACATTTTTGTAGCCATTAGTGCACATATTTGATACAAGATCTGTCTTAAAGAAACTAAGCCATCTGCAACATATTATCGGGGAGGTTAGTAATGATGTAGTTTCCTACGTAAGTTTAGCCTTCTGAAACTCGTAAAATGTTAGCCACGAAAAAGAAAGCTCTTCTCTTTTTTGTCTAATTTACATGAGGGTCCACAATCCAGTATTGCTGTGCATTTGGTATTTAACACTGGTTTGCCTTAACAAGAGCCCTTGACTTGAATTTGGTACAACTGACAAGTATGTAATGTAAAGACTATTTATCCAGTTTTCCTAGAGAAGACAATTCTTCCTCAATCAGTGTTTGATTTCTGTAATCCCTTTTGATAGTAAATAGGTAGGAATCTATAAAGAGTGAAGCCTGTTTTTAAACCTAATTTCCAACTGCAAACATTGTTCTTTTAAAGACCTTAAAAATCTAATTAAAGCCAAGCATGATGATGGTTTGAAAATGATACCAAGAGCAAAAGAGGCTGTGCCCTCGCCTCCCTTTGCACTATACCTGATGTCTCGCGTGCGAGTTCCTTCGTCCTCGGCTAGAAGCATTATCAGAAATACAGGATGAAAAAGAAGACAGAGTAAACACAGCAGAGATACAAGATCTAGACCACAGGGTCTTACAATTTATCCAATATAATGAATTCCTCAAGTCATGGGAAATCAAGACTCTTGCTGTTCAGAGCTACCCTAACAATGTACTTTAAAAATATATTTTGTGCCATCTAATTTGTGCGAGTAAATATTTTACACTGTCTGTTAACTAAGTCGAATTTAAATAAATTAAATAAAAAACACACAAGACCAAAATATTTTATCAGGTAGCTCTTTTCCTTTTTGCACAAATTATGGCTTTTTTTTTTTTTTTTTTTTTAAATAAAGAGGGCTTTCTCTTTTGCCAGCATAATACTACCCACATTTATTTCCTCTTCTGAAGGCACTCAAACCAAATATTCTTTCCTCTCTGACTTCAGGAAATATTATATTGATTTTCTGGGAAAGCAAAGAGCCCCAGGACAGACTTGGACATAATGACCTGCCTCTTCTTACGAGAGGCTGAGACCATTATAGGCAAGAAGCGTGGAGATCAGCCACCCAAACGGCTGGTGCCAGTACCTTGACGAATGTTTCCAAATCCCCATTAAACAACTTAGCATTATACTGTGAGCGGGGTCTGGACTTCCTGTGTTTCTGGGGCTTAGGGGGAACATTTGGAGGCCTAAGGGAAGGGAATATAATTACTGAGCATGGCAGAAATCAAACAATGAATGAAACCCCCACAGGTGACATCAAAATTACAAAACAGGAATTCTTGTGTTCCCTCCCCACCCCTACCCATGGGGAAAACAGTTCTTCCCATTTCCCATTTACTTACTTTTACTTATGTGATCAAAAGCCATACAAACTATTCATTCAGAGTACTCTTTTCTTATATGCTGTATTTGATATTTGTTTGCTAGATTGTTTAAAAATGGAATTGTGAGCTATCTGGCCAAGTGTTACAAACTCCACTTGCTTATGGGTCACACAGAAGACACAATGAGTCATAAAAATTAGGGCTCTTGACAAATCCCAGTATGAGAAAGTAAATGTAATTATTTTTAGTTACAACTAAAATATCGCATCTTTTCAATATTCCTCAGATATTAATGGGGTTTTAGTTTATGCAAAAGTTAACTATCAACGGAGTCACAAGTGAAAAAATGAGTTTGGTTTCAATGCTCTTTCAGGGCAGTAGATAGAGGCTCATATGAATTATTAGTTCTTTGTAACAAACTGTCTCATCACTTAAGTATTTGTAGAGCATTAGGATGCACCCCTTATTCTGTTCTGGACTCTCTCCATCTCCAGTCTGTTTGCCTTGGTGGCTAAGTTAGGGTCTCTAACATACACACATGCAGTGTTCTGCATGCTATATTTAGACCCTGCCTCGTCTTGCCCTGTAGTGCAGACAGGGAACTTCTTCTGTTCCTCTTCCTTAAGAGCAAAGAGAGCCAGAAGTGCCTGACTCAGCTTCTTCAGCTGTGCTGAATGGAATACAGGGAAAAATAGTCCCAAGAATTTTCCTCAGACATTCCTATTTTAACTCCCTAATTGGAAGGCTTAGTTGAGGGTGTACATCGCACTTGAAAATCAGGTCAAGTCCTTCATTATGCTGCCAACTGTCTGGGAAGAATTACCTTTTTGGTTCATTAAAGTTCAGAAAGGCCAGTTTAGAAACAAAATCCTAAGAATATGAGGAAGCCTGACTAGATTTGTAAGACATTACACCAATCTATCAAGAGAGGTGGGGGCATAAATTTCATTTAAAAAAAAAAAAAAAAAAAAAGATGAGCACTGGGTGTTGTATGGAAACCAATTTGACAATAAATTTCATATAAAAAAAAAAGAGAGAGCGAGGTAGGGGAGCAAATTTGACAGCCTTCCACAGCCAAATTCTAAGACTCGACTAGCAGGCAGGCTCAGAGGACTGATGGGGTGTGCAGCAAACAGCACCTGAAGCCCCATGTACTTGACAGGTTACAAGGAGTCTTTGCAAGCGTCTAGAAACAAATATGGAAACTTCTATCAGGCAGCACGTCATGTCCTGCCCCAGTTGGCTCTTCTGAAATCTCATCTGCACACCGAATTGTGTCATTCGTGGGGGAAAGCATCACGTAGGCATAAAAACCAAAACAACTACCCATCAAGGAGCTTAACCTTATGTGCCTGGTTTCATCCACTCTTTTCATTATTTTACAAGTGTTTTAAATATGGACTATTTTTATTCCGGTGTGGTGAGGCCAACAGATCAGAGGTTAACTGTTACTGAAAAGATAGTGTGTTTCCCACACTTCCCAAGAGGAGGGGGCCATGCTACTACATGGGGTGGGGTGGGGTCCGTGGGGAAGCACTGCAGTCAGTGAGGAGGCAGAGGGAGTGAGAGGAAGTACATGCAATGGTATAGGTTTCCACGGGAAGGAATGGGCAAGGCAGGGTAAACGGGTTAGGACTGGCTAGTTTGAATAAGTTTGGCGGGCTCTGGGGAACAGTTGTCTGGCACCTGGCTGTCACTAGGGAAGGGGAAGAGTCACCCTGAATGTGAAAGCCCCGTAAAGGATGCGGTTGGGGTTACGGGTCTGGACGAGTCGGCCCGGCATACAAAAGGCAGACGTGCTAGCACCACCTTTACTATTCCTACGAATTGGCTAACCTTGGGAGTGGCAGTTCCTCCAAGGTGAGCAAGGCCCCAAGATATCAGAGCATCAACTACTGAAACTGGAAAAAATGGTTACTACAGGGTCCAACAGAGATGCACATTTGGTAATATCTGGAGCAGCTAATGACGCTGAAGGGGTAAGAGCACAGGCTCATTCTGTTTGGTCGCAGATTCATGGGACAAGCAAATCTTGTAGCTCGAACCAAAGCCCCCTCGTAGGGCTAGACAGTCATTCCTGCATGACTGAGACACGCAGAGTGGCTCCTGGTTGGGGCAAATGAAGACATGTCTTTTGAGTTGTCTCCCACAGGCCTGAAGATGGCCTCTCTTGATGATTCTAAGTTATGAGGCAAATGTGAAGACACTACTGTTGTGAGAAACCTGAGATGAAAACAAACTGCCCGAGGGCTTCTCAAAGTAACTTCTGTGGCAACGTGGCTCATCAGGAAGCCGGCACACGATGGCTCTGCTTCACCTTGTACATATCAGGTGAAGAGAACCAGGACCAGGCCATTCAACATTCGGATTATCTGACCAGTTCCGGTTTGGTGCCTGCCACACAGCTTCCTTAATCTGGCCTCCTATGGAGGATGCCCACGTGAATGAGAGAAAGCACGAGTGAGGTTAATGTACGTATCTAGTCTGTTTGGCAATGACAGTTCTCAATGCAAATTAATATATTTGCATTTCTTCACATTTAAAAAAAAATTTAAGTGTTTTATAAAAGCTTATTTATTTATTTACAGAGAGAGAGAGAGGGAGGGAGGGAGGTAATTCCAAGCAGGCTCCGTGCTGCCAGAACAGAGCCTGATGCACGGCTTGATCCCATGAACCATAAGATCAAAATCTGAGCTGAAATCTACAGTCAGAGGCTTAATCGACTGAACCACCCAGGTGCCCCTAAAACATCTTTTTGTGAAGTGCCTTACATTACTTATAACATAGAGACGACAGGTAAAACAGTTGATAGTACAAAGAGATAATATATATGAAAAAAACTCCATAAACACAAAACACAAAAGGCCCTGAATAGCCAAAGTAATATTGAAGAAGAAAACCAAAGCAGGAGGCATCACAATCCCAGACCTTAGCCTCTTCTACAAAGCTGTAATCATCAAGACAGTATGGTATTGGCACAAAAACGGACACACAGACCAATGGAATAGAATACAGAACCCAGAATTGGACCCACAAATGTATGGCCAACTAATCTTTGACAAAGCAGGAAAGTGTATCCACTGGAAAAAAGACTGTCTCTTTAGCAAATAGTGCTGGGAGAACTGGACAGCAACATGCAGAAGAATGAAACTAGACCACTTTCTTACACCATTCACAAAAATAAACTCAAAATGGATGAAAGACCTGAATGTGAGGCAGGAAACCATCAAAACACTAGAGGAGAAAGTAGGAAACAACCTCTGTGACCTCAGCCACAGCAATTTCTTACTCGACACATCTCCAAAGGCAAGGGAATTAAAAGCAAAAATGAACTACTGGGACCTCATGAAGATAAAAAGCTTCTGCACTGCAAAGGAAACAATCAACAAAACCAAAAGGCAACCAACGGAACGGGAAAAGATATTTGCAAATGACATATTGGATAAAGGGCTAGTACCTAAAATCTATAAAGAAGTCACCAAACTCCACACCTAAAAAAAACAAATAATCCACTGAAGAAATGGGCCAAAGACATGAATAGACACTTCTCCAAAAAAGACATCCAGATGGCCAACAGACACATGAAACAATGCTCAACGTCACTCCTCATCAGGGAAATATTAATCAAAGTCACACTGAGATACTACCTCACACCGGTCAGATTGGCTAAAATGAACAAACCAGGAAACTATAGATGCTGGCGAGGATGTGGAGAAACGGAAACCCTCTTGCACTGTTGGTGGGAATGCACACTGGTGCAGCTGCTTTGGAAAACAGTGTGGAGGTTCCTCAAAATATTAAGAATAGATCTACCCTATGGACCCAGCAATAGCACTGCTAGGAATTTACCCAAGGGATACAGGAGTGCTGATGCATAGGGGCACATGTACCCCAATGTTTATAAGCAGCGCTTTCAACAATAACCAAATTATGGAAAGAGCCTACATTGTCCATCAATGGATGAATGGATAAAGAAGATATGGTTTATGTATACAATGGAATACTACTTGGCAATGAGAAAGAATGAAATCTGGCCATTTGCTGCAACGTGGATGGAACTGGAGGGTATTATCCTAAGTGGAATAAGTCAGTCAGAGAAGGACAGATACCACCATGTTTTCACTCATTTGTGGATCCTGACAAACTTAACAGAAGACCAGCGGGGAGGGGAAGGGGGGGGGAAAAAGTTACAGAGGGAGGAAGGCAAACTATAAGACACTCTTAAATACAGAGAACTGAAGGTTGATGGGAGGTGGGAGAGAGGGAAAGTAGGTGATGGGCACTGAGGAAGACACTTGTTGGGATGAGCATTGGGTGTTGTATGGAAACCAAGCTGACAATAAACTATATTAAAAAAACATTTATTTACTTACTTACTTACATTTATTTATTTATTCATTCATTCATTCATTCATTCATTCATTCATTCATTTATAGACAGAGAGAGACACAGAGAATCCCAAGCAGGCTCCATGCTGCCAGAACAGATCCCAATGTGGGGCTGGATCCCAAGAACCATGAGATCAAGACCTGAGCTGAAATCAAGAGTCAGAGGCTTAAAGGACTGAGCCATCCAGGCACCCCTAAAAAATCTTTTTTTGAAGAGCCTTACATTTCTTATAACATAGAGACAACAGGTAAAACAGTTGATAGTACAAAGAGATAATATATATGAAAAAAGCTCCATAAACTGCAGAAGTAACATTCCTCTTTGTCACTGACGCAAGGAAGAAAAAAAACCTCAGTATTTTTGTGAAGTTCAGACAAGTCACTAGCTGTATCTTCCTAGTTGGTTCACCAAGAAGAGAAGCTTCCTTTTGAATAAATTGCCCAGTAGAAACATACAGAGCCTTGAAAATCAACTTGCCAATTACTGCCCTCCCCCCGCACACCCTCCCAGTGTTCTAAATTCTGCTCACCTTAAAGAGAACTCAGCTTCAAGAGTACAAAGTCTAGATACGCCAATTAGAATAATTTCTGGCAGTTATACAAATGCTGGCACAGAAAAAGAAAAGTTGCACATTTTCCCCAACCCAGATCAGAATCTGCTTCCAAAAAGGCTTTTCTCAGCAGTGACTTCAAAATCCCTTCATGAATGAAAAAAAGGGGGGGGGGGGGGGAGAAAGAAAAAAATGTGCAATACAGCTATAGTACTAAATTTTCATCTTTTAAGTGAAAGGGGTAAGAAGCTAAAATCCTGAGTATTCAGTAGAGTTCTAAGTTTTATAGGACATAAGGAAAAGTAGGAGCAAAAAGTAACTCATCATGCTTTTCATTTGCTAACACACTAGATGTGTACATAATGTTACTTCTTAATTGAATTCTCAAATCAGACTATTTCCAGAAACTTAAAGTGTTTTGGATTAAATAAACCAAACCCATCTGATTTAGGTCTTTCTTAAAGAGTCTTACAATCACACTGGGAAACCCTCCGATCGGCCAGAGCAAATTTGGTTTTGTGAGAACCCCAAACATGTCACGTTACTAGGTTTGGTCGAGTCAAAATGATCTTCCACGTTCATTGGCAAAGTATGTTCATTCTCACAGTGCTGAAATGGTTGCTTGTTGTAAAGGAAAAAAAAAGGTGAGACACAATGAGTTATGATAAAACATTTGCCTACCTTGTAGTCATATATTCAGCTTTATGACCTGCAGAAAAAAATTAAAATAAGTAAATTGAATGGAATCAGTGGAATACATTTGGTAATCTTTTGAATCACTTGTCCCTTATTTTAAGATGCTGAGTTTATAATAATTACAAATTTTATGGTGGAAAGCATTAGGATAGCATATGATAGACAAGTAAAGTCAACACAGTATTTCATAAAATCTATACCTAAAATTTAATAAATCCTATAGATTGGAAAAGTATGTTTCACTTGGCAATTTGAGGCAAGGGTATTTATTTATTTATTATTTAGAAAATATGAAATAGCTGTTGGATCTTCAGTGTAAGTTTAACAATGAAATACACAAATAAAACACACCCAAGATTCGAATGTTAGTTATTTCCTGTGTCGTGATTGATACCTGGGGAAAATAAGGTGGTCAAATAGGGTTGGGAAAACTCAATTTTCTTTATATTAAGTTGGGGTTCTTTCTATATTACACCGTCAGGTGCGAAGCTGCATTTTATAATCAGAAACGACATTTGCAGATACTAAGTACAAAGATATTATATTATGCTACATTCTACAACCTATACACTAATAGCATTTCACAGAGTTCCCTGTCATGTGAAACATGAGGCTCTTCTTCTCTATTCTGGCTTCCTGACTCAATTTAAACATTGGATCTGTATTTTTGTAGAGCTTCTACAATCTGTGCTAACTCCAAGTGTGAATGTGCCTGTGGTTGTCGTCTGCTCTTTCTCACATGTGGGGTGCAGCTGTGGAAGGGGTGTGGAGGAGTGACCCATTCCACCTGTTTGTTTGCAGAATGATGATATGGTCTTGAAACAGCCTGAAGTTAGAGCTAACAGAGAGAGGTCACGTTGCGGCACTCACAGGTACGCCCCACCCATCGTATCATAACAGAATGATTCAGCCTTGCGGGGCGAGGCCAATATAACAATTGTAGAGAAACCCGGCTTGTTGGAAATGGTGAACGAACACTCACAGGCGACAGAGTCTTTTGCTCTATTATCTACTTTTGAAGAACAAGGGACGAAGTATTTGAGGGGCGCCTGGGTGGCTCAGTCAGTTGAGTGTCTGACCTTGGCTCAGGTCATGATCTCATGGCTTGTGAGTTCGAGTCGCACACAGGGGTCTCTGCTGTAAGTGCGAGAGCCCGCTTCAGATCCTCTGTCACCCTACCCAACTCTCTGCCCCTCCCCGCTTGTTCTCTCTCTTTCTCTCTCAGAAATAAACATGGGGGGAAAAAAAGAAACCAAAGTATTTGATTAATATCTATTTACTAAATGGGGGGCAGCAGTTAATATCTGAAAATACCTTCCTCAAAGCAGACTCAGGCCACTGTAGGTCTAGTAGAATTGTGGGCCATGACTTGGAGTCAGGGTGGGAGGAAAGGAGAACAATCTGATTTTCTCCCCACTACTCAACTCTATCTTTTAACTCTAAGCCCCTTCCCTTTGCTACTTTGGGGGACAAGAAAAAGGAGAAGATGGACAGAGATCTCCAGAGTAATTGGTAGCTACTCCTAAGTGGGAGAGACAGTCTACTAGAAAGTGGGGAGGGCAGTGAGCTGAGCGTGGCACGTGATGTCTTACTGGCTATCCTTTAGCACAGGGTTAAAGCACAGACAGAAGACAGGGCCGGAGATGAAGATTTGAGAGTCCCCACAATCTAGGTTGTTGTGGGGCCACAGGAGCTAGCTGAGATCACCCAGGATGAGTCGGCAGAATAAGCAAACGGTGGGGGGTGGGGGGCACCATTTGGTTAAGCTCGGTGGTGGCTCAGTCGGTCAAGCGTCCGACTTCAGCTCAGGTCATGATCTCACAGTTCATGGGTTTGAGCCCTGTGGTGGCTCTGTGCTGACAGCTTGGGGCCAGAGCCTGCTTCGGATTCTGGGTCTCCTTCTGTCTCTCTGCCCCTGCCCCACTTGTGTATTCTCTCTCACAAAAAATAAATAAACAGTAAAAAAAATAATGAGCAAATGGCTGAAGGCAGAGAAACTAGCTGGCCTGTGCTGTAGTCATGTTGCATACTTTATTATCACACAAGTATGAGATAAAGTGTATTACTAACAACAGTAAAAACAGCAATGATGTCCAATACTTACTAGACACTGTTCTAAGCACTTCCTATACACTAACTCACAATTTTAACAACAACCTTAGGAAGTAGGTAAGTGACTTGTTCAGGGTCACACTGCTAGTATGTGATGGGTCTGGCCTGAGGGTCCAGGTTTGTTTAAATCTAGACCTAAGCTCCCAAGTAATATATTGTAAAAATACAAGTCTTGGGACGCCTGGGTGGCTCAGTTGGCTGAGTGTCGAACTTTTGATTTTGCTCAGGTCGTGATCCCAGGGTTGTGGGATCAAGCCCTGTGTTGGGCCCCTTAGATTTTCTCTCTCACTCCCTCTCTCTCTCCACCTCTGCCCTTCTCTCCCACGTCCGTGTGTTTGCTCTCTCTAAAATAATAACAATAAATAATAAAATGAAAATGTAAGTTTCATTCCCTAGCAAATACTTTGAAAGATCCTAAAAGGTACAGATTATGCCTTATGCTCTGTCCCACAGGGCTAAAGTCATATACAAAGCACTACAAAGATTTATTAAAGTATATAATACATTTTAAGTTAAAATTTTAAAGTATCTATAAAATTAAACTGGATAACAGAGGCTAATCACTTTTTTTTTTTTTTTTTTTAATTTTTTTTTTTCAACGTTTATTTATTTTTGGGACAGAGAGAGACAGAGCATGAACGGGGGAGGGGCAGAGAGAGAGGGAGACACAGAATCAGAAACAGGCTCCAGGCTCTGAGCCATCAGCCCAGAGCCCGACGCGGGGCTCGAACTTGCAGACCGCGAGATCGTGACCTGGCTGAAGTCGGACGCTTAACCGACTGCGCCACCCAGGCGCCCCATGGCTAATCACTTTTAAGTGATTCAGCGATGAAAACACTAATAATTCCTTAGAAATGAAATGTTTTATATAACTGAAAAATTTTGCTACTTTTGTTAAAATATCCCAACCAAATATTCTCTAGATTTAGAAAAAGATCACATATTAAATGGCTTAAAAACATTTTGCTCCACCCTTCCATGGTTAATAGTATGATATAAAAAATTAAAAACCTATAAAAGACACATTTCGATTAATGAACCAAGAGCAAGCTTCACAAAAACTATCATTCATATTGTAACTGCCCACCACTTCCATTGTTTTGTTCAGCTAATAGTACTGAGTGTGCCTCAACTGATGAATGAGGTTTTATTTTTTAATCAGTATCATCATTAATAGATCAATAACACACAAGCTTAGAAGAAACTGCTTCCCAGAGAAATGTGAAAGCTTCCAGTGGTTTGAGGATTAGATTTCAATCACTTTGTTTGGAAGACTATTTAATTATTAAAAACAACAGACAACTTCTTTCCCCACCCCCACCCCATCCCACACTCTAAGCCATTTGGAGGGGAAAAAAAAAAAATGACCCATGACCCATGATTATCTTGTTCTTGCTGAAACACCTACGTTGACTATTCTGACCATTTCACTTGGGAATTAAGAAGTGAATTATTTTTCACACTCAAGTGTATTTTATCATCACAGACCAAAATGGAAAACCAAAATATTGTTTGGTGGCGATCTGAGATTAAAAACAAACAAACAAAAAAACCCCAACTAGATGAAATATTTAAAATGTGCACAGCTCAAACTGAATGGAGGCACCCAGGATTGGGTCCCTAATGAATGACTGATGAGGACTCCTGGAGTTTTCAGTCCTTTTTCTTTCTTAAGAATACATTGCTTTTCGGGGCGCCTGGGTGGCTCAGTCGGTTAAGCGGCCGACTTCGACTCAGGTCATGATCTCGCGGTCCGTGAGTTCGAGCCCCGCGTCAGGCTCTGTGCTCACAGCTCAGAGCCTGGAGCCTGTTTCAGATTCTGTGTCTCCCTCTCTCTGACCCTCCCCCGTTCATGCTCTGTCTCTCTGTCTCAAAAATAAATAAACGTTAAAAAAAATATTTTTTTTTTAAAGAATACATTGCTTTTCTAAAAAACGTAATTATTCACAATCAGCTTCTCGTTTGAAAGTATGTTTGTACTCCTACTCAAAGACAGGAAATGGATTGGATGAGGATAACCCGTTTAATTCCTTGATCAAGACACCTTAGGCCCAGGTCTACAAACAATCTAACATGGAACTCAGCTTCCAGAGTCAAGTTTTCTGTGTTTAAGGGAAAACTCCACTGATACTTACACCCCGCCCCACCCTTGACTCCAAGGTTGCACACAAAGAAGCCAGTGTGAACACGAAGGCTCATTATAAGAAGAAAAAGAAACAATTTCAGTGCCTCAGTTTTGCGGATGTATACCTCATTTACTATATTGACATAACTTCTCCGATTTAAAAACAAAGGACAGGGGCGCCTGGGTGGCGCAGTCGGTTAAGCGTCCGACTTCAGCCAGGTCACTATCTCGCGGTCCGTGAGTTCGAGTCCCGCGTCAGGCTCTGGGCTGATGGCTCAGAGCCTGGAGCCTGTTTCCGATTCTGTGTCTCCCTCTCTCTCTGCCCCTCCCCCGTTCATGCTCTGTCCCTCTCTGTCCCAAAAATAAATAAACGTTGAAAAAAAAAAATTAAAAACAAAGGACATCACAAAAGGATATAATAGTATTGCTGAAGGATGCTGAAGAAGGTGATGACTTTGGTCTTAACGACTCATTATGTGTTTGCTTTCATTTCAATAGTTTTCAAAGATTTGGAATTCTCAATTTTGACAGTACCCCTTTAAGAGCCCAGTCTAGTTGTTTTGCAACGTTGTAAATCAAAGGACTTACTGGGCCGCTGGTAGGCTGCCAAAAGCAAGCAGTAAGACAGGCCAAACACATGTCTGTAGTTACAGTTTCAGCTGTGTACGATCAACTGCTAAATCCCTGGGTTAGGCTCTATTTGTTTTACTATGAAGGCAGTTTTTGCAGCAGTGAGTCTAGCATAATTCAGGGATGTGAGTTTTATATAAAAAAGTCAGTACTGTCCCCAAACACACCATTGAATCCTGTGCTAGTAACCTTATTTAGCCAAACCCAGACTTGGATTCCTTCGTAAGGGCTCACCGTTGGATTATCTCATTGTGGGACAGGCGCCATTAACTCTCCCAGTCTCCTTTGGTATCAGCCTATTAACTCGAACGGGGCTTGCAGGGAGAGTCAGGGGGCTCACAACGGTCCAGCTAAAGGTGGGCACATTCTCCAGACCCAGCTTTTCTCTGGGCAAAGCTGCCAGCATCGTGGCAAGGCAGTGACCAACAAGTGGTGTGGAAGGCTGCCAAGCCCGCACGTGGGGTAGGGCCGGGGAGCATAAAGGTCTTCGACAAGTGGGCAGAGGCTGGTGTGTCTGATGCCACTGGAGGAGAACCATCCAGTTCCTGAATCAATCCAATCTGGGAACGGCCTGGTACACCCACACATGAATGTCACTATGATACCGGAACCCATTGAGAGAAATTCCAAGATAAAGAAATCCTGGCTTCGAGTTCACAGGGTACAAAACGGCTTTATGCATTACAGCAGCTAATGACGGACTCTGGCATGTGGATTCAGCAAATTGGTTAAAATATAGCCCTATCCAATAATGGCATGTAAAATAATATGAACCGTTGGGGCTTTCTCTCCGGGAGACATAGGGGAATCTATGTAGAATGAGTATCATAAAAGTTTCGGAATGTGATCCCAAGTGAATTAACACATGTGTCCGTATGAAGTGCCAAGAATGAATTCACCCACTACTTAATTCCCTCCAACTCACGATTTCTAAAGTGGTACCAAGTCCTGTAGGGAAGGACTCTGTGCCTGTAAGCGTTCATCTACACTTACGATAATTGATGCTTCGGGACTGGCAACTGACCTTGGGGGCATCAATGAAATATCAGGCATTTTGTGGCAGATGGAAAAAATGATCTTATAGGATACTCTGAATGAAAAAAAAAAACAACTCAGGACATGATTCAAAGAAGAAAAAAGGCTTTTTATAAAAAGTTCAAGCCTCTATTACAGAAGAGTCGAAAGCCTTGTACAGGGAACATTCATATTCCCTTCACTTAGATTTCCCATTTTGCCACACTCGCCTTATTTCCTTCTCTCCTTTTTTTTTCCTGAATCACTTGAAAGTAACTTGCAAATGTTATGATACTTAGCAAGCATTTCTTAAGAATAAGAATCTTCCTTTATAATCTTAACACCGCTGTCATCTCTAAGAAAATTAACATTAATTCAATAATGTCATTTAATATACAGTCTATATTTAAATTTCCCCAACTGTCCTTAAAATGCCTTTTGTTAACTTTTGCTTTTTTGATTTAGTATCTAATGACAGTTCACGTACCGTATTTGGTTATTTTCTCTTTTAAGACACTGTCTAGTAGTTTAAATGTGAATTTTTTTTCCCTAAGTGCAATCAGCCTTTCATCTTAGAATCTGGCATCCTTACTGTAATACATGGGAGACTTAGGTCATGATGACCTTTCTCCAAGTGGTCATTCCCTGGAGGAAACCAGGAGATAAGGTGATGAAAAAAACTTGGTTGGTAGGAAGGTTCTAGAATGGTAGGAGACAAGAGTTTAGGTCAAAGAGCAGCAACTTCTTTTTGGTCTGAGTTACACAACTCAGTCCCCTCATTTCCTACTCCCATCCATATTCTCTCACTTTTTATAACTTGTAACAAGATCTAGTGTGAATACAAGATAAAATTACAGACTATGAGGCACTTAAAAAAGGGACTTTGCCTATATTTATCTTTTCCTTTTAAATTTCAAGAAGATGAAAAGGGAAACAATAACATTTACACTGTCCCTTTTGCCTAGAATCCCTTTTTTCCCCCATCAGTTTCCTCATCTGTAAAAATGGGGAAAGTAATAGCCCAGTTCAATACATAGTTTAGAACAATGCCTAGCACAGAGAGAGCCCTACAGAAGTGGTAGCTATTGCTGGTTTTGTTATTATTATTAGCCATAGCAGTATACTTCATTAGGTTATTTCTCAAGTAAAATCAGTGTCTCTGGGAAGGAAAACAAACAAACAAAAAAGTTTCCCAAACTGGTTTAACCAGTTTCTAGAGTCCAACAAGGCATGAGATGTGACAACAAATACTGGCCCACTGAAACGACTGGGGTGGAGCTGGAAGGGTGGAGAAGTCCCAGCGGGTAAGGAAGAAGTGTCTGGGTGCAGGGGCAGCTAGGAGCATCACGCTCTGCCGATCCTTCCTCTGGAGCTCTGTGTTGGCTTTTCAGCCCTCGCTAGACTTCCCTACTCTTCCTCCAGGTCAGCACCAAGCTTATAAAGAAGACAGTTCCAGGGAGAACTTGATTTTTACAGATACAGCAAAAGCCCAATCTAAACAGTGTTCTCTGCTTCTTCAAACACAAATCCACAGCTCACAGTCTTTATGGAGCAGATACGTGACACAGTACGTGGTCCATGTCACCTTCCCATCTGTTTCAGATAACTGACCTTCTCCAAGGGTCCTCTGCAACAAGTCATGTTTGGCTTGAAGTTTTGTGATGAGATTACTACCTTCCAAATACTCCCGGAGTTTCTGCAAGAGGAAGGATTCGTTTTTAACTTAAAACTATATATTTCTCAAGGAACTTCCCATAGGATACCTATAATCCAGCTCTTTTATCTTCTAGATCCTAGAACCTTGCTCCTTAGAGTGTAGTCTGAACAGAACAGCAGCACCAGCCATCACGTGGGGGCCCATCAGAGAGCGGAGTCTCAGGGCCCTCCTTCCCCAGACCTACTAAAATCAAAACCCACATTTTAACAAGCTCTCCTGGTGACTATATACATTAAAATTTAAAAGTAGTTTTATAGCAGGCCTCTTTAAGTCTGTTGGCCTCTCAGAATTATCCAAGGAACTTTTAAAAAAGTGCTAACTCCTGGAGCACCCGGGTGGCTCAGTCAGCTGAGTGTCTGACTTCGGCTGAGGCCATGATCTCACAGTTTGTGAGTTCGAGCCCCATGTTGGGCTGTGTGCTGATAGCTCAGGGCCTGGAGCCTGCTTCAGATTCTGTGTCTCCCTCTCTCTCTGCCCCTCCCCTACTCTCACTCTATCTCTCTCTCAAAAATAAAATAAAAACATTAAAAAAAAAAAAAAAAAGTACTAACTCCTAAATCCTATCTCAGACCAACAGAATCAGAACTCTGAGGGCAGACGAGGGTCCATATTTTAATAAAGGATCCCAGGTGATCTGGTCAACTCTAGAGGCTGTGTCTGGAGACCCCAGATCTGAGCCCCAAGAGTAGCTTGGGAAGTAACAGGCGCACCATGAAGTAGAACTGCTCAGTCTCCTGCTGGTTTGCTCTTCTCTTGGCGATGCTGGGCTTACTCAGGTAGGTCTCAGAGACAGTAGACTTCACAGACTCTGTGGACCGACTGTGCTGGAAGCATTCAGAAACATCATAGTCCTCAATGGTGACCATATCTTGTATGGTCTGCAAGGTGGCTTCAGTTGTTTTCTTAACCTGGGAAGAGGAACACATTTCTCACGTTACGACATTCTTTCATGAATCACACGCTCAGTGAGAATCTACTCTGTCAGGCAGAGATGAGGACACAAGTCCTGCCCCAAGAAGTTCAGAGTCTACTAGGAAAGACAGACAGGTAAATAACACCCGCTATCACCAACACAAAGACAGGCTCTCTTCTCCAGTATCCTAAAGAGGTTATTACTTTGTATTTGTTTGTTTTTTTTTTTGTTTTTTTTTTTAAATTTTTTTTTCAATGTTTATTTATTTTTGGGACAGAGAGAGACAGAGCATGAACGGGGGAGGGGCAGAGAGAGAGGGAGACACAGAATCGGAAACAGGCTCCAGGCTCTGAGCCATCAGCCCAGAGCCCGACGCGGGGCTCGAACTCACAGACCGCGAGATCGTGACCTGGCTGAAGTCGGACGCCCAACCGACTGCGCCACCCAGGCGCCCCTGTATTTGAATCCATAGAAAACTCATGTATCACTGGGTACTCTCTCAGTTACATTTTTTTTTTCAAATAACCTTTTAAATTGGAAGTGAAAATACACACAGAAAAATATGCATACCATAAGTGTATTGCTTGATAAATTACCAGAGTGAACACTTGTGTGACCACCACTTAGATCAAGAAATATAGTACATTGGGAAGATCCTCTCATTTCTCAATACCACACACCTCTTTTTCCTCCCCAAAGGTAGTCATTATCCTGATTTCTAACACTATATATTAGTTTTAGCCTTTTTGTACTTCATATGCTTAGAATCCTATAGCATGTATGATTTTTGTCTTCCTCATTTTGTGCAACTTTATGTAGTAAGATTTATTCATTTCTTGGGAGTACAGTGTTTCATTGCAGAATGCTGGCTATTCATTGTAGGAATACCTCATAATTCATCCTTTTCACTGTTGATAGATGACTTATTTCTAGTTTTGGGCCACTGAGAGTAAGACTGCTATGAATTCATGCCATAGCATCCATGAGCAGAAGTGCTGCTTAAAGAGATTGTCAGACTGTTTTCCAGAACTGTTTTGATCTGTATTCCTACCAACACAGAGAATTCCTGTTACTCCACATCCGCAAGAATTGGTATTATCAGTTTTTAAATTTAAACCACGGTGTTGAGTATCTTACTGTGGTTTTAATATGCATTTCTCTGATGACCGAGACTGAGCTCATTATAATGTGTTTAAGGCAATTTGGATTTCCTCTTTTGGAAATACTTCGCTCAAATCTCTTGCTCAATTTTCTGCTGGGTTATGAGTCTTTTTCTTACTTATTTGTAGATATGGTTATGAGTCTTTTGTTAGTTATATGTGTTGCAAATATCTTATCACACTGTGCTCTGGTTTTTCACTTTCTATAGTATCTAGATGAACCATTAATGTAATCAATTTACCGATCTCTTCCTTTATGATTAATAGTTTTTGTGTCCTATTTAAGAATATTTTCCTATCTCAGAGCCATAAAGATATTATTCTATGTTATCTTCTCGGAGTTTTTTTTTTTTTTTTTAATGTTTATTTATTTATTTTGAGAGGGGGAGAGAGCATGAGCAGGGGAGGGTTAGAGAGAGAGGGGCAGAATTGCAGGCAGGCTCCACACAGTCAGTGGAGAGCCTGAAGCAGGGCTTACACTCATGAATCTGACCTGAGATCATGACGGGAGCTGAATGAAATCAAGAGTCAGAAACGTAACCAACTGAGCTTTTTAATTTGCCTTTTAGTTTTGCTGGTTGTTTCCTTCGCTGTGCAGAAGCTTTTTATTTTGATGAGCATTTTTACTTTTTGAGAGAGAGAATGCATGTGGGGTAAGGGGCAGAGGGAGAGGGTGGAAGAGAATCTCAAGCAGCCTCCACGCTCAGTGTAGAGCCCAAGGCAGGGCTTGATCACACAATCATGAGATCATGATCTGAGCTGAAATCAGAGTTGGATGCTTAACCGACTGAGCCACCCAGGTGCCCCTATTCCTTGTATTTTTAAGAGTAATCCCCCATCTTTAGAAATTGCTTTTAGCATGAGTCTGCGGGTGGTGAACTGTTTCTGTAGACTAGAAAATGTCTTTTATTTCACTTTCACTTATGAAACTTGTTGGCAGTTTATTTTCTTTCAATACATTGAAGATACCACTGTATTTTCTTATGGCTTCTATGTTCCTGTTGAATGAGAAGTTTGCTGTGAGTCTATTGTTACTTTGCTTGCTTCTACAGGTGCTTTTAAAGTATCTTACAGTTTTACCATGATGTGTTTACATAAGGATTTTAAAAAATACATTCTACCTGGATTTCTTTGGGCTGCTTGAATTGTGTGATATTTTTCATAAACTCTAATAAATTTTCAGCCTTTATCTTTGTAAATATTGTCTCTCTTTTCTATCATTTTCCTTTCTGGGAATTTAATTAGTACATGACACATGACTGTGTTCTCTATATCTCTTACCCTTCTCTTTGCATTTTCTACCCTTTTGTTTTTCCATGCTGCATTTTAATTATTTTCTTCTGATTTGTCCTCCACTTCGATAATCCACTCTTCAGCTGTGTTGAACCTGATGTTAAAATCATCCACTGATTTGTTAACTTGGGCCACTACAGTTCTCATTTTTAGAATTTCTATGCAGTACATTTTGAAATCTGTTCTTTCACTGTTAATAGGTTATAGTTCTCTGCCAAAATCTAAGCTTGGCTTTTATCTCCTTGAACACAGTAAGTAGCTCTTTTACAGTTTGTTTCTGATACCCTCAATATTTGGCGTTCCTGCAGGTATCTCTCTGTGATATCTGTCTGCTGGATGTTTTGGTAGAGTTACTTGAAGCCCAGGGTGAA